>NC_064617.1:482445847-483803893 GCF_023898315.1 Schistocerca nitens | reverse complement strand
CTAGTTTCAATAATGGTTGGTTGTTGGGATGTTTAAGGGGGACTAAACAGCTAAGGTCATCAGTCCCCCATTCCAAAAACAGGCGAGACAGGGTCACGAAGCAGGTAAAACCCTAGAGGGAAGGAGACTCCCCACAGGCACTACAAGAACACAAATGCAACAACGAACACTACAGACAAGAAGAGGACAGACAAACACCAGACACTAACATACAGAAGAAAAGAAGATGGCTGGTAACTGGTTGACTGACCGCGAGACAAAAAAAAGGGAGAGATTCAACCAGCAGACTATACACCAAAACAGCAACAAATGTAAAGAGACGCGAGGACAAAAGACACAGAATGGGAAGGTGCAGGACCTCCCTAAATCGAACCATAAAAAGGACTACCACGGATAAAATGTAAAACATTGTCAGCCATGGAGGCATCGTCAGATAAAACCAAAGCCAAAGTGCCCGGGAGATTAAAAGATTGCCGGAGTGTGCGCAGTCGAGGACACTCCAGCAAAATGTGGCCGACCGTCAGCCGAGACCCACACCAACACAGAGGGGGATCCTCCTGACGCAACAGATGGCCGTGCGTCAGGTATGTATGGCCGATGCGCAGCCGACACAGGACCACCGAGTCCCTGCGAGAAGCCCGCAGGGAGGAACGCCACACATCGGTCGTCTCCTTGACAGCCCGCAGTTTATTCGGGGCTGTCATGCCACGCCACTCAGCAGCCCACATCTCAAGCACCTTACGGCGCAAGACCAGCTGCTGGTCGCGAGCCGTAAGGCCGATCTCCAAAACTGGGGCGTCGATCGCCCCTTTGGCCAACCTGTCGACACGTTCGTTCCCTGGGATGCCAACGTGACCCGGCGTCCAAACGAAGACCACCGAACGTCCAGAGCGGGTAATGGTGGAAACAGACTCCCGAATAGAGGACACCAGAGGACATGAGGGATAGCAGCGGTCGATGGCCTGGAGGCTGCTCAGGGAGTCACTGCAGATGACAAGGGACGTACCTGAGCAGGAACGCATATGCTCAAGAGCGCGTAATATGGCCACCAGCTCTGCAGTAAAAATACTGCAGCCAGCCGGCAAGGAGCGCTGTTCAACGTGGGCAGCATGAGCAAAAGCGTAGGCAGTGCGACCATCAACCAGGGAACCATCGGTGTAGACAGGCTCACAGTCCGAAAATGAGGCGAGGAGCGCAAGAAAACGGCGACGGAGGGCCACAGGCGGAACCGAGTCCTTGGGTCCCTGTGCCAAGTCCAGACGGACGGACGGACGGACGGACGGGACAAGCACCAGGGAGGCGTAGGTGCACGGACCCGGAAGGGAGGCAGAGGAGGGAATGATCCCAGTTCGGACAGCAGGGACTGGACACGGACAGCTAGGGAAAGCCCAGACCGAGGTCGCCGTTCGGGCAGGTGGAGGACCGAGACAGGGAAAAGCAGGCGACGATGGGGATGGCCCGGCGAGCAATGAACGTGGACAGCATAGTCGGCGAGCAGTCGATGGCGGCGAATCCGCAGCGGGGGAACCCCGGCCTCCACCAGTAGACTATCCACGGGGCTCGTACGAAATGCGCCAGTTGCAAGCCGAACCCCACAGTGATGTATGGGGTCTAACAACTTCAACACTGAGGGTGATGCAGACCCATAGGCCAGGCTCCCATAATCAAGCCTGGACTGCACAAGGGCTTTGTACAGTCGCAACAGCGTGCAGCGATCCGCACCCCAAGATGTGTGGCTGAGGCAGCGGAGGGCGTTGAGATGCCGCCAGCACTTTTGCTTCAGCTGAGTAATATGAGGAACCCATGTGAGCCGGGCATCAAACACGAGTCCTAAGAAGCGGCAAGTGTCCACCACTTCAAGCAGGTGGCCGTCAAGGTAAAGTTCAGGATGAGGGTGGACCGTCCGACGCCTGCAGAAGTGCATAACTCGAGTCTTGGCTGCAGAGAACTGAAAACCGTGAGTCAGAGCCCACGATTCTGCCTTGCGTACGGCTACTTGCAGCCTGCGTTCGGCGACCCCCGTAGTCGTGGAGCTAAATGAGATGCAGAAGTCGTCGGCATACAAAGAAGGAGACACCGACGACCCCACGGCTGCAGCCAGACCATTAATGGCCACTAGAAATAACGAGACGCTCAACACCGAGCCCTGCGGGACCCCATTCTCCTGTGTATAGGATGAACTAGAGGCGGCACCGACTTGTACCCGGAAAGAGCGGTGCAATAGAAAGGCCTGAAGAAAAGCCGGGAGTCGACCACGAAGACCCCACTCATGCAACGTAGCAAGGATGTGATGCCTCCATGTGGTGTCATACGCCTTCCGCAGATCGAAGAATACGGCAACGAGATGCTGACGTCGGGCAAAGGCCGTACGGATAGCAGATTCCAGCCGCACCAAATTGTCCGCTGCAGACCGGCCCCGACGGAAGCCACCCTGGGATGGAGCGAGGAGACCGCGCGATTCAAGGACCCAACACAAACGCCGCCCCACCATACGTTCGAGCAATTTGCACAAAACGTTGGTGAGGGTAATGGGACGATAGCTGTCCACCGCCAGTGGGTCCGCATCGGGCTTCAAGATGGGGACAATAAGACCCTCACGCCATTGCGACGGGAACACGCCCTCGCTCCAAATGCGGTTAAAGATGGTGAGGACGTGTCGCTGGCAGTCCCTGGAAAGATGCTTCAGCATCTGCGCGTGTATACCGTCTGGTCCTGGTGCTGTATCAGGGCAGTCGGCGAGGGCAGCAAGGAATTCCCGCTCGCTGAAGGGAGCATTGTATTTCTCAGAACGACGCGTGTGGAACGATAACGGCGTCCGCTCGGCTCGCTCCTTTAGAGAGCGAAAGGCGGGGGGATAAGTTGCAGTCGCAGAGCTCTGAGCAAAGTGCGCAGCAAGGTGTTCAGCAATGGCGGCAGCGTCCGTGCAGACAGCGCCGTCCAAGGAGATCCCAGCGACACCCATAGGGGTCTGGTGTCCATAAATCCGCCGTATCCGGGACCATACGAGCGAGGGGGAGACACGAGAGCCCAAGGATGAAACATACCGCTCCCAGCACTCCTGCTTACGCCGTGCAATAAGACGACGGGCGAAGGCACGGAGCCTCTTAAAGGCGATGAGGATCTCGAGAGACGGGTGCCGCCGATGATGCTGGAGGGCCCGCCGACGGTCGCGAATAGCTTCAGCAATCTCCGGCGACCACCAGGGTACAGCCTTCCTCCGAGGGAGTCCAGAAGAGCGGGGGATGGCAGCCTCGGCCGCCGAAATGATGGACGTGGTTAAGTCACGGACCACATCGTCAATGTCACCCTGCGGGGGAGGCGCAACGGTTGCCGCGGAAGTGAAACTCGGCCAGTCAGCCCTGTGGAGAGCCCAGCGGGGCGGGCGCCCAGAAGAATGACACTGGGGCAGTGACAAATAGATGGGAAAATGGTCACTACCACACAGGTCAGGATGCACTCTCCAGTGGAGAGATGGGACAAGGCCGGGGCTGCAAAGAGAGAGATCGATGGCCGAGAACGAGCCGTGGGCCACACTGAAATGTGTGGGAGCACCGGTGTTCAGGAGGCTAAGGTCGAGCTGAGCCAACAAATGCTCCACGGCACGACCGCGGTCATCGGAGACAGTCCCACCCCATAGAGGGTTGTGGGCATTGAAATCGCCCAGCAACAAGAAAGGTGGCGGCAGTTGTGCTATCAGAGCAGCCAGGACATGCTGTGCGACAGCACCATCCGGTGGAAGGTAAATACTGCAGACGGTAACAGCCTGTGGCGTCCACACCCGAACAGCGACAGCCTCTAAAGCTGTTTGTAGAGGTACAAACTCGCTGTGTAGAGAGTTAAGAACATATATGCAGACGCCACCAGACACCCTTTCATAAGCTGCCCGGTTCTTAAAATAACCCCGATAGCCACGGAGGGCGGGGGTTCGCAGTGCTGGAAACCAAGTTTCCTGGAGAGCAATACAGAGGAAAGGGTGAAGGCTGATAAGTTGGCGGAGCTCAGCTAGATGGTGGAAGAAACCGCTGCAGTTCCACTGGAGGATGGTGGTGTCCATGGCTGGGAAAGGCGTGACGGGACTGGGAAGGCAGATTACGCCGACGGGTCACCTGCTGCCTCCGATTGAGCACCCGCGCTAGTGTTATTCATGGCGTCTGAGGGACCGCCGAGATCGAGGTCCTCAGCGGACGCCAGAATCTCCACCTCGTCCTCCGAGGCGGAGCTTGTAGTAAGCGGTGGGACAGGTGCCACCGCAATGTTGGTATTCTTGGGGACTTTCTTCTGGTTCTGTTTCTGTTTCGCCCGTTGTGCCTTCGGTGGTTCAGGCTTGGAGGGCTTAGAGGGCTTCACAGGGTCAGTCTCAGGGACAGAGGACGACCGGGAGGCCCGACGACCAGGGGCTGGTGGTTGTTTGAGCCACTTGCCGGTGCCTGCTGTCCCGCTGGTCGGAACTTGTGAAGGTAGGTCCCCAAGGGACCCCTTCCGTACGAGAGTAGCCGAAGAAGTCTTACGCTTCTCCGGCTGGGAAGGGGGGACTGATGTCCCCGATGGTTGGGAGGTTGTTGCTCCTGGAGAGGATGGAGCAGGAGCAACAGGGTGTGAAGTGCCCCCCACGAGCAAGGGGGCTGGTGGATGCTGACCGATCTTAGAGCCGATTCGTGAGGATGGCAGAACCGACGTTGCAGCAGCGGCGTAGGTTGACGTCATTGCCACAGGATGGAGCCTCTCATATTTCCGTCTAGCCTCGGGGTAGGTCAGCTGGTCCAGGGTCTTATATTCCATTATCTTTCTTTCTTTCTGCAATATCCTACAGTCCGGCGAGCAGGGGGAATGGTGTTCTCCGCAGTTAACACAGATAGGAGGCGGGGCACATGGAGTATCGGGATGCGAAGGACGTCCACAATCCCGACACATGAGGCTGGAAGTACAACGAGAGGACATGTGCCCGAACTTCCAGCATTTAAAACACCGCATCGGAGGAGGGATATATGGCTTCACATCACAACGGTAAACCATCACCTTGACCTTTTCGGGTAATACATCACCTTCGAAGGCCAAGATGAAGGCACCGGTGGCTACCTGATTATCCCTCGGACCCCGATGGACGCGCCGGACGAAGTGAACACCTCGTCGTTCGAGGTTGGCGCGTAATTCATCGTCGGACTGCAGAAGAAGATCCCTGTGGAATATAATACCCTGGACCATGTTGAGACTCTTATGCGGCGTGATGCTAACTGAAACATCCCCCAACTTGTCACAATTGAGCAACCTCCGTGACTGGGCAGAGGATGCCGTTTTGATGAGCACAGAACCAGAGCGCATCTTTGACAAGCCCTCCACCTCCCCGAACTTGTCCTCTAAATGCTCCACAAAAAACTGGGGCTTAGTTGACATAAACGATTCTCCATCGACTCGCGTGCACACAAGGAACCGGGGTGAATATTCTCCACCGACTTCTTTTGCCATACGTTCCTCCCATGGAGTGGCCAGGGAGGGAAATGATCGCGGTTCGTATTTCCTGCCGTTGAGGTTAGACCTCGATCGCTTAGAGACTGCTGGTGGAGGCCCACCAGCGAGAGATGATGTACCACGCTTCATTGCGGGTCATCCACCCTGATGCCACCTACTCCGACCAAGGGCCCTCCCCACGGGCGCCACCCAGCCGCAGCAATAGCCACCTGGCAGGATGGCCATTGCCGGGAGTCCCGATGCCCCAGGGAGATGGGCATCTACTCCTTGGCATACGTGGGGAGTTAACGGCGCAGGCATCAGTAGAGCGATCCCTGTGTTGTCAGGGGGCTACAACCAAGAGGGTACATGGCGGCCCCACCACAACGGACTGGCTACCGTGCTGGATCTTAGGTGCAAAATGTCCAACGTCGTCGTCGCAGTTAAAAGAAACACTGCAGAGCGCAGTGTGGTAATCGCCCAAGAGATCGAAAACGAGCGGGACATCATTGCAACGACGAGAAATCCGGCTAAAGGTCTAATTGCACGACGGATACAGTGCACCATGTAAGGCGCCCTTCCCCAATTGGCTCGCTCTTCGGAATAATTTAGAAATATGGAGGTCAAACCCGAGAGGGGACCATCACGTAAGGCCGAAACATGTGAGACTCCTTTTAGTCGCCTCTTACGACAGGCAGGAATACCGCGGGCCTATTCTAACCCCCGAACCCGCAGGGGGGGTTTCAATAATGAAGCTCGGTCTGATGGAAGGTATCCTTGCCACTGAAATCGAGAAAATATTTACATAGAAATAATGTCACATTCAGAAGATATCCTGTATGCTGACGATTATGATCACTAAAGATGTCTAAAAAGAAAGTACTAGGTAACTTACAAACTGCTTACATCACAAGTGGTCCGTGCAGTTCCCCTTGATTCTCTAAGGAATTTCGTGAAAGGAGACCAAGACATCCAGCAGGTGCGTAACGGGAGCCACAGCTGTCCGGTTTCGTGTTCGGTGTACGTTACATCAAGCCCTGAAGCGCTCGTTCGTGAACATTCTCTTCTCCGTTACTGCTGGACGACGACTCACATGGAAATAGTATTACTATCTAGAATGTACTACATATACCAAGAATGTGACCCCTTAATCGACGGAATTTTGCCTCTTTAATTGTACCAAAAGAGAGCTATGGGTGCCCACTAAGAGATCTTGGTCTTTGCAGTCACCAAATATGGTCCGTGTATGAAACAGAAACATACATACGAGAATCATAAATAATTTATACAAAATTCTAACTAGCACGTAACTTATGAATCCAAGGATTCTGTTTAGTTGTCGTTTATCAGGTCCCTTCCTTCACATAGTCATGAACGAGATCGGATACACCTAACTTCATCCATACAAATCAAGTAGTTTTCTGTTACGGTGATATTTAAATAATGAACACAACGATGATTTAAAACTCTCATGTCTGATATACTGTTATATTAGTTTCTTATAGTTTATTTGAAACTTAAGACAGTCCTCGTTATTGCGACTTCGTGAAAGTAGTATGACAATACTGTCAACAATTATAGCTCTTAATTGGCGTGTCCTTAGACAATTTGCCATTTGTGAATTTTGGACCTGAAGTGTTCGCAGTTTTGGACATCTTCTGGTATAATTATTGCCAATTTAGTTCAGTACTGATCTCGACAGTTCATTTAATCGTGTCCTTTTAGGCTTTACTTCTGTTTTCAAACGATATTCGTTTTCTTTTTGTAAGTCTGTCTGGATTCATGCTTTTAATGTAGCCTCAGAATTTTAAGCTGCGTTTTCTCTCATTACGGATATCGATCCGTGCACGGTAACGCCACAGCCAAAGCTGTCCAGGTTGGTCTACGAGCCTCTGTAAAGCGAGAGGCTCGGCTCTGATACGTACAAATTGTAGCTGACTACCAGTCATTATCTTCAAAGGGGTACATATTGAAGGAAGAAATATCTGGAGGAAGGGTTATACTTCAATGCATATTCATTTCTCAATTTTATAATTTCTTTCAGTTCTTGCAAATGATCCGTTCATTCAGTGTTTAAGTCAGCTTCTTCCTTCATCTGACTCAAACGCAATGTTTTCGACTATGTTGTGACAATTTTAGCCTACTTGGACCACGAAAAGCGCTTAGAGATGGGCCTTTACCTTACTTTGCACCCATATTTCTTTCGTTCTCTTCCTTTCTCTCTTCAGACCATGTTGTTTCTGACTTCTCCCTAGATTTTTCCTCTTGTTAGTATCTTACCATAATTACAGCAAATGAGACTCTTTAAATGTACGATATTTCATGCTCGCCAAGTACAGGATTTCATAGATATGAGACATCACACTTAACCACGCTGCCCCTGACAATGGAAATCAATCTATTAAATTCACAGTAATTTTTGATGGGTTCTTTTGTGACACCAGCGATGCACGGTACCAATATGCTCGAAAAAGCCACGCTCGAAAATGCGATTTTTCAGTGCGTCATATCCCGGGTATTATTGATCGCAGAGACAAGGGGTCAAATGTTTCGAATAGCCCTCGGTCCAGCGACCATTTGTATACCTGTCGGAAGAACGGGCATAGTGCAGCCATCCTATAGTACAGTGTCAAAATGTAATCATTACACACTTCCCCCAGATCAGGCAAATCGGTTGGTTCTTTCGTATTAGGAATGGTCTACAGCGGACGTTGGGTGGCTTTCTAGGATGGACCTTAGGGGGCTTATAAAAACACCATTTGATCGTGGACGTTCACCGAAAAATCCTGAAAATCATGATTTTTTTGGGTACGAAAAGTACCAATTGTGGGGATGGCCACTTCTATAATTTCTATTCGTGCCACAGGGTCGAAACTTTTATCATATGTTTTTAACATGATATTTTACCGAGATCCAAAGGTTCCACGTTACCGTACTTATGCACGTAATATCTTGTCTGAAACTTAAATGTAGTTTTAACTGGCATAGTGAACATATGAAATGGTTCTATGGTCATCGAAACGGTTCTGAGGTCACCCAACATTGTTTTCAGTCCGTAGCTTTCACCAATTAAACTTAATGATGCGCTGTCTGTGCGTAATTGGCACTTCACACCTATACAAGTTTGCCCAATGTGGTACGGCAGTGACAAGAAATGGACTATAAAGGTTTTAACATGTCTGAAAATAACTTAAAATGACTGCCAAAAATTATGTAAAACTGGAGAAAGTGTCAATGAAAATTAAATATTTCTAATAATATTTTTACTCTTTTACGATACGAGTCATAAGCCGGGCGTTTTCGATGAGCTGGGATCGATAAGCGAAGTTTCCAGAAAAAATATACAGCCAACAATTTTTTATTAAATTCATACATATACTGTTTTGTTGTTCATTGTGTCAAAGTATATAAATGTCTCGAAGTATATAAACACCTATCAAAACTTTACTGACTTACAGAATTCGTTTTAGACAAAGTAGTACGCCCTGCTGTAGAAAGAAAAGTAAGGAAACCAGTGGAAAAATGCTCCTGTCAAGAGCATAAAAAAATCGAATACGTTCATTTTTAGAAGACTGATAGAAAACTGGGGAACCAGCTGCCTCACTCCTCATTCAGCCCTCACATCAAAAATTTTGGCATGGGAACATATTCGCGCTTTTTGTGCTGAAAGAGAGTAACAGAGAGAGAGTGCCAGCGGGAGAGAAAGAGGGAAGAGACAGTGGAAATGAAAAATACAGATAAGTAGAGACTATACACGGGCTTGCGGAATCTAGGCCCTCCCCCAGAGCGACGAACTTTAAGGGGAGGGTGCAATTTGGACCGAAATTTTTAAACACGTGGGTATCGGGACAGGATAAGTTGGACAATCCAGAATTTTTGAGCTGCCAAACTATGGAGGAGACAGTGAGAGTGAGAAAGAAAGACAAAAGGAGACAGTGTAAGCGAGAAACGAGTCAGTAGCTGTGATATAGATAGGATAGTGAAGTGCCACTGTTGTTAAGGAGAAGTGGGGCGACTAAAGCCGTTATGAAATATATGAAATGTATTTGCAGCTGCGAATACGAACAAGCATCAATTGTCAAAGGGTATGACAACAATGAAAACTTGTGCCGGACCGGGATTCGAACCCGAATTTCCCCCTTAACGCTAGCGGTCGCCTTAATCGAATTGGCTATCCGTGCACGACTCTCAAGGCTAGACCCAAACTCCCATAAGCCGTCGTTCCTGCGCCGATGCCAGACAGCGACCTTCAGTTAAAATATCCTCCCCTATACAGAAATGACAATGTGTGTACAATTACAGGTTGTGACGCTGGAACGGCTTATGGATGTTTGGGTCCGGCCGTGCGTCGCGCACGGATTGCCAAAGTGGTTAAGGCGAAAGCTCGCGTAAAGGGGGAAATCTGGATTCGAGTCCCAGTCCAGCACAAATTTTCACTGCCATCATTCCCTTGTACAGCCGATGGCTGTTCCTATTCACAATCGCAAATACATTTCATGCACATTATGTAAACAGTGGTAGTGAGAAGGATATGATGAGTATGAAAGCGTAACTACAAAGAGGGACTTGGTAAAAGGATTTAGAATGTTCTGTGTTAAAAGGGCGCGAATATGTTAGCATGTGAAAATTGAAAGAACTGAGGCAGCTGGTTCCCCGCACTGCTGTCCGAGTCTTTTAAAAAAGAACGTATTCGCATTTTTGTTTACTCAGAGAATTTTTCCGTTGGTTATTCTTTTTGAGCACTGTTTGATTTCTTGTTTACCTCTAGTTCGATATTGTTTATCTACAAGATTCGGGCCTAGAATTTCGCTTACAATTTTGCGTTCCTTTTTATTAATGTTTCCAATGTCTGTTCCTGTTCAAAATTGATGTTTCTGAGCCGTTTCCTTTCGTTTCGATTTCATTTTCCTACGTGCTTTCACCGAGGTATTTAGATTGTGTAACTATTATGATTTTGCCATATTTAGTCTCAATGAATTTTGGAGTTTGTTTGTTGCAGGGCACGTATTCTGTCTTTTCACAAGATATCTGAAGATCGACTTTTTCTATAGTTCTATCTGATTTTGGGCTGATGAAATGTCATGAGTTGACTGTTAAATCGTCTGCAACTCCTAAGCAAGTCATAGGTGTCCTGTCGCCACTTAAAGTCAATTGCGAGGACTGATTTCTGTTCGCGACATTCTTGTGTCACTTTCTCGAGGACGCAGTTATAAAATAATGGAGACAGTGAGCCCATCTTATCTTACTCCCGTTTTGATTTCGAAAGTATCTGATATTTTCCCCATAAATTTAACCCTGGTTTATGACTGCCATGGTTTTCATATCTAGACTGCATTATTTTAATGTTTGGAAGAGTGTCTCACAGGCTTGTTTGAAATCAACAAACGTGCAGACCAAGTTTTTGCTACGAACTCTGATGTCTTACGATTAGCTGTACTTTCAATATTTCCTCTGGACACGAACGGTCTGCACTGAATGTTGCCTGGTAGTCTCCAATTTTTGGCTGAAGTTGTTTCAGTGCTCTATCGAGAAGAATTTGGAATAGAATTTTGTATGCAATTGTTATTAGTGAGAGGTTCCTGTTGCTAATTACATCTTTCATGTCTCCCTTCTTGTGTAACAAATGAATTAACATTTTTTTTTCAAATTTTCTCGAACTGGTTCTGTTTGCCAAATAACTTGTGCATGATTCTGGTAATTTCTTTTATGATGTTTAAGCGTACTGATTTGATTCCACCTTCGCTCGATGATTTAGGAGTTTCTCAGTCTTTTACCCTGTCTGGAAATTTCTTCTTCATCCGGCAGGAAATAATTTTGGATTAGCATCATGAGGTTCTTATGGTGGAGTGAGTTCGTTCTCGGCAGTTAAACAATTCTGTAAAATACGTGGCAAGTTCCTCGTAGTTTTCTTGATTGTTTAGAGCTAACTGTCCAGTTTTTTTCTTGAAGCAGAGATTTTGTGGTTGATATCCTATGAGCTTAGTATCGAAGCTGTTATTTAAATTTCCTGCGTTCTTTCTTTCCAAGTCTTTCTTGATTTCAACTAGTTGATTCTTTCCCCATTTCATTTTGGTCTTTGCAATTAATTCGGCTGTCTCTTTCCTCATTTTCAGGAATGCAGTTCCAATTACCGCATCCATCCTGTCAGCACTGGATTGCAGGTTCACATTCCTCATTCCACCAAAGAAGCTTTTTCATTTTTTGCAGAGGAGTGTAAGTGTCTGTGCAGTTTCGATCAATTAGGTTTTGATCTGTTGCCAATTGTTTGGCTGATTTTTCTCTAACTCTCCCGTGAGAAATGGTTGCACCCTGCTAGTGTCAAATTTGAGGACTTCTGTCTACTTTCTGTAAGTACTATCAGATGGTGTATATAATGTTATTAGCAGTATTAAGAAAATAAAGGCGTCCGATCGTACTGGCGTTTCAGTATAACTGATTGAAACAATGACGTCGTTACTATCCTTTAAAAAAGTGTACACACATTACTTTAAAAAACTGTAAATTTATCATTATTTTACATGTAATGTTCAAGATATTTCCTAACCCACAAGGAAGCTACTGGAAACTATCCTGCATTAAAGGCAGCTTGTAACTTTCTAGAATTACTTGCCTTTCTCGAGACATCTAGGTTTCAGTTTTTATTGCTACTGAAAAATTTAGAAACTGATTCATATAAGTTACAAATGTTTTTAATAGTGGCGGTGATTTAGCTGCTTCCATCACTGTAGCTGGTTATGCACTGAGGAAAATGGAAAGTGCTACGCCAATCCGATATTTATTGAGCTTTGTGGGTAAGTTTATCACACAATGAGTAGTAAATAGTTAAACTTCCATTCCATTTGAAATTAATATCAACATCAGTATCAGATGTGACCCCTATGGACACGAATACAGTCTTGTATTCGTCGCGACATGGAAGCAACCAGCCATCAAATGAAATCTTAACGAATTTCTTTCCATGCCCGAAACAGATGCTGTTCCAGTTCGTGAATATTGATGCTTATAGGCTGGTACAGGCGTTCGAGATCAGCTCTATAGATGACATATAAGAGGTCGGGCAGGCCAGTCATCGATCCGTCCATTACTCAAGGCGTTTGTGGTGTGCACTGCATGAGGGATCTTGCATTATCCTGCTGGAATATATCATTTCATACCCTGATCGTGAACGGTATGTCAACAAGGTTTACCATTCTTGCCACATACTTGGGAGTATTTAGGCTCCCTTCAACAATTACCAAATAACTCACGTCATATGCAATGGTTTCCACACCATGTTTCTAGGAGTTGGAGAGGTATGGGTCCCGAGGATCACTCTTTCTTGTGACCTTTCACCAGGTCGTCTACAGACACGTTTTGTGTCGATCTGATCGCCACAAACAGAAATAAGACACGTCGTTGAACACCACAGCGTCCTATTTAATACCCCAGTTGACTCTGACTCTATAATCAGTGGTCGTCAACTGTGGCCCGAATCAACAGTTTGTGACTTTGTGGGCCCGTGAGTTCCAGCCTTATTTTATAATACAATTACGGAAGAAATTGCAACACCAAAAAGGTGCTGTGCCACATAAACGGAAGTTAGTAGGTGTGTTTCTACATCTGAAAGATGTCAATTCCAATTTCGCGCCAATCGCATAAGAGTGGGCAAGTAGCGTCACTATGAGCACGTGAATCAAGTTTGCTTTAAATACATGCTGTAATGGTCTTGAGACCTTTGAGATTGGACGTGGTAATTTGATGTAAGTCAAGAATGCCTTTAAGGCGAAGACAAAGACGCCATTATCAACATTTCACTCAGTTTGAATGAGATCCGTGTGATAGGGCTACGAGAAGACGGATGTTCCTTCTGCTGTGGTATGAATTTCGTCACGGAAGTAATATGGATTCGTGAAAGCGCATTATTGAAACGGTCATCTCAATATAAGGTACGTATCTGCAGGTAGGAATATGAAATTAAATGAAGGCCGTTGTAATACAACGAAATAAGCTATCGGTAAATGACGTTCAAAACATTAGTTAACATCTGTGATCGTGTTTCATGTTGCGTAATGCATTTAAACACAAGTACAATTACTGTTATTCATCAATTAATCATCCTTTCACACTGACAACGCAACACTTCGTCAGGTAATTACAGTGTCAGAACTTTGGGTTCGCTGAAGATGGGAGCAATCAGAAAGAGAACAGTCGACACGAAGCGTTCCGAAGGGTGCCGAATGTTAGCGATCGACGGCCAACTGATCGCACCTATATCACAGCATCTTTTGGGACATCATGAAATACTAATTTATGTCGATTATAAGTAGTAAAAAAATTCTGAAAAGAAGTCGGTGGAACGTTTTCTGGAATGATTTGTCTAAAACTAAGAAATAAAATAGACTACCGAAACATTTGACGTACCTCATTTGCTGTACACGACTTCGAGCATCATTGAAAGGCGCGTTAGACGTTTCTGAACTTATTTTATCTCTTACTTTATTTGTATAAAACAAATCGTTTCACAAAACGGATGACCGATTTATTCAATTTTTTTCTCAAGATCTGTTCAGAATGCATGATCTTATTGACAACTCATTTGCTTTCCTAGCGTCCTCTGTTCTCGAAACGTCCTGAATTTAGTACTGATTCGAAGGTAGCGGCTTTAAGAATCACATATCACAGCAATGTAACTTTTTTTCACATATAATAGCTACGCCTTGAAGAGATTACCTCTTTGACACCTCATTTGCCTCCCAAGCATCTTCTGTCCTAGAAATGTGCTAAATTTAATACCCGATTGGAACGAAGCCTTTTTGGCGGATAAATATCAGATGAGTGTAATTTTTTAAGTACAAAATAGCTAGGCCTTGAATGGCTGAAATTTCTGACACTTGCTTTACAGAGCAAGCAGCAGCTAATCGTGAAATATTTCAATTTTATCTCCAATCATTAACTGATTACCTTCAAGAGTTAAATAATGTTTTGCAAAACTAGACCTCGAGCTGGTCAGCTTGATACCCCTTTTGTCCAATTCCCACTCTTCGTTTGGCTGTGAAAATTCGGACAAAAGCCCATTGCATCATTAATAGGGAGTCTTGTTTTCGCTCTGCTCAAACAATTGACACATCAATACACATGCGTCTCCAAGTGCCGCCTACCATCTCAGTATTGGTTCTTGACTAAAAACGTGTGGCGACCACGGCTGTAAACCATACAAGTCTCTCTTGCTATGGTATGGTGTCAGCAGTAAACGACGCATAGTAACCCGAAATCTCAACCACCTTGCAGTAATCTGTTCCAGACGGTTCGTGGTGACACTCTGCCTGCTGTCACGCCTCCCTTTGCTAGTGACAGTCGAACAATCCCATGACCTTCGTGGAGCAGTTCTCCTGGAAAGACCCCTATACACTCATCTCGCCACACTGTTGACCTGAGTCCATCTCATCACCATTTGTTCTGCAATCATTGCAATTCTGTCAATATTCTTTGCAATCTGTTCGTATGACCCTCCCAACTCCTTCTCCTCAATGATTTGACGTTTTCCGAAATCCAGAAAATGGCGTTAACATGTCTGCGAACGTCATTTCGGCACGCTTTGTCGCGATCTCCATCTGCAAAGTTCTTCTAATATCAGACACACCCAAAAGCCTTCGTGTACTCACACCATTCATCTTCTATATGAACTGTTTTATTTTCTGCACTGCAAATAAGTTAGCATAAGGATGAAATTTTAATCAACATATTCTACAGACATGGAAATAGCAGAGTAACAGTTTGGTAGCGTTCGGTCAAGGTATTCCTTGTATAACACCATTCACTTCCGTCAGTGTATTTCGGCGATCACTGTATGGCACCAGAGACACACTCTACGGAAGAAATAGATGCACCACGAAGGAGTAACGCAAATTTGTCACAAACAGATATATCGACGGAGAATGCAGAACTGTCAACTTTGGTGGCCGATGAATGAATGTGTGACGCTGCAGCGCAATTTCACCGCGCAGCTGACACGGGTAGTAAACAGGAATCACGTCGATACCAGGTACACTTTTAACTCTATCGTAGACTATAAAAGTAAGCATAGACTACGGTAATTTTTCTAGTACCATTGGTCAGTTAAGATCCTAACCGTGTTACCTGTACATCAGGTGTGTTACAGACCAATCGGGCGTTACCTCATTTCCATCAGTTTGCGTATACAATGTGTGTCTTGCTGGATTCCCCAAGAAACCGGAAGCGGCGAACCGCTCGGAAACTGAGTGAAGATATATAAAGGGCCGAGTAACCTACGGGACATTTCTGTTCTACATAGTTATCCTCCTCTGGTACTTAAAAATAATCAGTATTTATAGCAAATTGCAATTGTTAATGCTCAGTTCAGGTTTTATTCAAAAACTGATTGCGCAAAATTATCATCTACATCACTACTCTGCAAATCATGGAACCATCTTCACACTGCTTCTCTATTATTCCACTCTCGAACAGCGCTCGGAAAAAAAGAGCACGTATATCTTTCCGTGTCAGCTCTGATTTCTCTTATTTTATTGTAATGATCTTTTCTCCCTATGTAGATCGGCATCAACAAAATATTTTCACATTCGGAAGAGAAAGTTGGTGATTGAAATTTCGTGTAAAGCTCCCGCAGCAACGTAAAACGCCTTTGTTTTAATGATTTTCACCCCAAATCCTGTATCATGTCGGTGACACACTCTCTCCTATTTCTCAATAATACAAAAACGTGCTGCCCTTTTTTCAACTTTCTTGACGTACTCCGTTAATACTATCTCCTAAGGGAAAATGCTACATTGCGCAGCAGTACTCCGTAAGAGGGCAGAGAAGCTTAGTGTAGACAGTCTCTTTAGTAGACCTGTTGTCTCTTCTAAGTATTCTCCCAATGAAACATCTCCTTTGGTTCGCCCTCTCGCTAGCGCTAGAAAACCCAATTTCTTCACAAAAAAGGCAAAATAAAAAACCACAAACTCTGTCGATACGTCTGTAAAAGATGTTTCTGATATTCATGAGCAACTTTCGAAATTATTAATAATAACAGGAAACTCTTGCCTTTGTTCACGATAAAGAACTTCCATTGAGCTCAATAAGAACAATAATTGTATAGATTTTTTATGTTTGGCCTTGTAAACTTTACTTGCGTCAAAAGTAACTGACTTGGTTACATAAAATGTAATTTATATTTTATAGTCCCCCATTCGGATCTCCGGGCGGGGACTACTCAAGAGGACGTCGTTATCAGGAGAAAGAAAACTGGCATTAAACGGATCGGAGCGTGGAATGTCAGATCCCTTAATCGGGCAGGTAGGTTAGAAAATTTAAAAAGGGAAATGGATAGGTTAAAGTTACATATAGTGGGAATTAGTGAAGTTCGGTGGCAGGAGGAACAAGACTTCTGGTCAGGTGACTACAGGGTTATCAACACAGTCAAATAGGGGTAATGCAGGAGTAGGCTTAATAATGAATAGGAAAACAGGAATGCGGGTAAGCTACTACAAACAGCATAGTGAACGCATTATTGTGGCCAAGATAGATACGAAGCCCACACCTACTACAGTAGTACAAGTTTATATGCCAACTAGCTCTGCAGATGATGAAGAAATTGATGAAATGTATGACGAGATAAAAGAAATTATTCAGGTAGTGAAGGGAGACGAAACTTTAATAGTCATGGGTGAATGGAATTCATCAGTAGGAAAAGGGAGAGAAGGAAACATAGTAGGTGAATATGGATTGGGGGGAAGAAATGAAAGAGGAAGCCGCCTTGTAGAATTTTGCACAGAGCATAACTTAATCATAGCTAACACTTGGTTCAAGAATCATAAAAGAAGGTTGTATACCTGGAAGAATCCTGGAGATACTAATAGGTATCAGATAGATTATTTAATGGTAAGACAGAGATTTAGGAACCAGGTTTTAAATTGTAAGACATTTCCAGGGGCAGATGTGGATTCTGACCACAATCTATTGGTTATGATCTGCAGATTGAAACTGAAGAAACTGCAAAAAGGTGGGAATTTAAGGAGATGGGACCTGGATAAACTGAAAGAACCAGAGGTTGTAGAGAGTTTCAGGGAGAGCATAAGGGAACAATTGACAGGAATGGGGGAAAGAAATACAGTAGAAGAAGAATGGGTAGCTCTGAGGGATGAAGTAGTGAAGGCAGCAGAGGATCAAGTAGGTAAAAAGAAGAGGGCTAATAGAAATCCTTGGGTAACAGAAGAAATATTGAATTTAATTGATGAAAGGAGAAAATATAAAAATGCAGTAAATGAAGCAGGCAAAAGGGAATACAAACGTCTCAAAAATGAGATCGACAGAAAGTGCAAAATGGCTAAGCAGGGATGGCTAGAGGACAAATGTAAGGATGTAGAGGCTTGTCTCACTAGGGGTAAGATAGATACTGCCTACAGGAAAATTAAAGAGACCTTTGGAGAGACGAGAACCACTTGTATGAATATCAAGAGCTCAGATGGCAACCCAGTTCTAAGCAAAGAAGGGAAGGCAGAAAGGTGGAAGGAGTATATAGAGGGTTTATACAAGGGCGATGTACTTGAGGACAATATTATGGAAATGGAAGAGGATGTAGATGAAGATGAAATGGGAGATAAGATACTGCGTGAAGAGTTTGACAGAGCACTGAAAGACCTGAGTCGAAACAAGGCCCCGGGAGTAGACAATATTCCATTAGAACTACTGATGGCCTTGGGAGAGCCAGTCATGACAAAACTCTACCATCTGGTGAGCAAGATGTATGAGACAGGCGAAATACCCACAGACTTCAAGAAGAATATAATAATTCCAATACCAAAGAAAGCAGGTGTTGACAGATGTGAAAATTACCGAACTATCAGTTTAATAAGTCACAGCTGCAAAATACTAACGCGAATTCTTTACAGACGAATGGAAAAACTGGTAGAAGCGGACCTCGGGGAAAATCAGTTTGGATTCCGTAGAAATGTTGGAACACGTGAGGCAATATTAACCTTACGACTTATCTTAGAAGAAAGATTAAGAAAAGGCAAACCTACGTTTCTAGCATTTGTAGACTTAGAGAAAGCTTTTGACAACGTTAACTGGAATACTCTCTTTCAAATTCTGAAGGTGGCAGGGGTAAAATACAGGGAGCGAAAGGCTATTTACAATTTGTACAGAAACCAGATGGCAGTTATAAGAGTCGAGGGGCATGAAAGGGAAGCAGTGGTTGGGAAGGGAGTGAGACAGGGTTGTAGCCTCTCCCCGATGTTATTCAATCTGTATATTGAGCAAGCAGTAAAGGAAACAAAAGAAAAATTCGGAGTAGGTATTAAAATTCATGGAGAAGAAGTAAAAACTTTGAGGTTCGCCGATGACATTGTAATTCTGTCAGAGACAGCAAAGGACTTGGAAGAGCAGTTGAACGGAATGGACAGTGTCTTGAAAGGAGGATATAAGATGAACATCAACAAAAGCAAAACGAGGATAATGGAATGTAGTCAAATTAAGCCGGGTGATGCTGAGGGAATTAGATTAGGAAATGAGACACTTAAAGTAGTAAAGGAGTTTTGCTATTTAGGGAGTAAAATAACTGATGATGGTCGAAGTAGAGAGGATATAAAATGTAGACTGGCAATGGCAAGGAAATCGTTTCTGAAGAAGAGAAATTTGTTAACATCGAGTATAGATTTAAGTGTCAGGAAGTCGTTTCTGAAAGTATTTGTATGGAGTGTAGCCATGTATGGAAGTGAAACATGGACGGTTAATAGTTTGGACAAGAAGAGAATAGAAGCTTTCGAAATGTGGTGCTACAGAAGAATGCTGAAGATAAGGTGGGTAGATCACGTAACTAATGAGGAGGTATTCAATTGGATTGGGGAGAAGAGAAGTTTGTGGCACTACTTGACTAGAAGAAGGGATCGGTTGGTAGGACATGTTTTGAGGCATCAAGGGATCACAAATTTAGCATTGGAGGGCAGCGTGGAGGGTAAAAATCGTAGAGGGAGACCAAGAGATCAATACACTAAGCAGATTCAGAAGGATGTAGGTTGCAGTAGGTACTGGGAGATGAAGAAGCTTGCACAGGATAGAGTAGCATGGAGAGCTGCATCAAACCAGTCTCAGGATTGAAGACCACAACAACAACAAGGATATAAAATACACAATGAACTAACATTGACAAAGTGCTGTTCTAATTATGTGCCCAATAAACAAACAAACATAAGTCGTCGGTTTCCAGTTTCCTCTCACGCATTCATTTATGTTTCTTTCCCTACCAGTCCTACCAATACTATCAGTTATCCTATCATTTACTTCATTTATGTAAAGTACCAAAACTACCCAACCGTAGTTTTGGTAGAGCATGAAGTCTCTGCGGATTTCATTCCGTGTGCTCAGTTGGACAGTAACTATGCCTCACAGACAGACACGTGAATAATACGAGGTGCATTCACGTTCTAAGGCCTCCGATTTTTTTTCTAATTAACTACTCACCCGAAATCGATGAAACTGGCGTTACTTCTCGACGTAATCGCCCTGCATACGTACGCATTTTTCACAACGCTGACGCCATGATTCCATGGCAGCGGCGAAGGCTTCTTTAGGAGTCTGTTTTGACCACTGGAAAATCGCTGAGGCAATAGCAGCACGGCTGGTGAATGTGCGGCCACGGAGAGTGTCTTTCATTGTTGGAAAAAGCCAAAAGTCACTAGCAGCCAGGTTAGGTGAGTAGGGAGCATGAGGAATCACTTCAAAGTTGTTATCACAAAGAAACTGTTGCGTAACGTTAGCTCGATGTGCGGGTGCGTTGTCTTGGTGAAACAGCACACGCGCAGCCCTTCCCGGACGTTTTTGTTGCAGTGCAGGAAGGAATTTGTTCTTCAAAACATTTTCGTAGGATGCATCTGTTACCGTAGTGCCCTTTGGAATGCAATGGGTAAGGATTACGCCCTCGCTGTCCCAGAACATGGACACCATCATTTTTTCAGCACTGGCGGTTACCCGAAAGTTTTTTGGTGGCGGTAAATCTGTGTGCTTCCATTGAGCTGACTGGCGCTTTGTTTCTGGATTGAAAAATGGCATCCATGTCTCATCCATTGTCACAACCGACGAAAAGAAAGTCCCATTCGTGCTGTCGTTGCGCATCAACATTGCTTGGAAACATGCCACACGGGCAGCCATGTGGTCGTCCGTCAGCATTCGTGGCACCCACCTGGATGACACTTTTCGCATTTTCAGGTCGTCATGCAGGATTGTGTGCACAGAACCCACAGAAATGCCAACTCTGGAGGCGATCTGTTCAACAGTCATTCGGCGATCCCCCAAAACAATTCTCTCCACTTTCTCGATCATGTCGTCAGACCAGCTTGTGCGAGCCCGAGGTTGTTTCGGTTTGTTGTCACACGATGTTCTGCCTTCATTAAACTGTCGCACCCACGAACGCACTTTCGACACTTCCATAACTCCGAATTTCAATTGGTTTCACACCACGCAAATTCCGAAAACGAATGATTGCACGCTGTTCAAGTAAGGAAAACGTCGCCATTTTAAGTAATTAAAACAGTTCTCATTCTCGCCGCTGGCGGTAAAATTCCATCTGCTGTACGGTGCTGCCATCTCTGGGATGTATTGACAATGAATGCGGCCTCATTTTAAAACAATGCGCATGTTTCTATCTCTTTCCAGTCCGGAGAAAAAAAAATCGGAGGCCTTAGAACTTGAATGCACCTCGTATACGCAGGTGTCAGCATTTGAGAGAGGACGTGTAGTTGGGCTCAAAGAAGCCGGTTGGAGTAATCGGCGAATCGCTTGGCATTTGAATACGAGCGATGCCACACTATTCGACGATGTTGGCAGGAATGGGCAAACCATGGCCGAACACAGTGTCAAGAAAGAAGCGGTCGGTACAGAGAGACGAAACAACGTGAGGACCGAGGACAGAGCAATCGTCAGAGACACTCAGAGGCACGGATTCATCATCATCGATTCGACGTGCAACTGGTGCTTCAGTGACAAGGACCATTAACCCATTTTCCATAACGCGCATTACCGGTGGGAGGGGGGGTGGGGGTTGGGGAGGGTACTTAATATCCACCCTAGAAAAGTTAAAAAATAACAACATACTTTTAGAGGTGCAAGTATGGCCTAGAATTTTAAAATATTTCTTAGAACACTTAGCAATAGCAACACATTTTCCGTAACATATTACCACCAAAAAAATTTTAAAAATGCAAATTTTGATTGTTGTTGACTTTTACGTACAGCACACTTTTTTAGTGAGATACTTACGTCTATGTAAGGTCCTGAACGGAGTCTCCAAGGAGACATCATTAAAAATTAAAATATAACTGACTAAATGACAATGACAATGTGGTTGCAAAGACACCCCCCCCCCTCCCAATACTGCAAGGGTTAATAGGCGGCTCACAGAAAGGGCGATGAGCTCATGGCGCCACTTACCATTGGTATTTGTACACCAATGACCCCGTTTTCATTGGTGGTAGGCACATTCCGCCTGGAAAGTGAAAGATTGGATTAGAATTGTCTACCGTGATGTGTCCTGCTTCTAAATGGGCCCCGGTGACCAATGAAGACGTGTCTGGAGACGCCCCGGAAACAGGTGGGATACCAACCTGTCTGTTGCTCGCCATTCCACCCCCGACAACCAAGAACGATCGTCTGGGGTACCATTTCTTTTCAGAGCAGGACCCCTTTGGTTGTCATCCACAGCACCATTACAGCACAGCAGTACGATGACGATACTCTACGTTCCGTATTGTTGCCCTTCATGCCAAGCCATCTCGGGATTACATTTCCGCAATATAATGTCCGCCCGCACACGGCGAGAGTTTCTACTGCTGTGTTTGCGCTTGACGAACCCTATCTTGGTCAGCAATGATGTCGCATCGTTTCCCAATTCAGAATGTTTGAAGCATTATGGGCAGAGCCGTCCAACCAGCTCGGAATATTGACAATCTAATGCGCCAGTTGGACAGAATCTGGTGCGATATCCCTCAGGAGGATATTCAACAATTCTTATCAATCAATGTCAAGCCGAATAACTGCTTGCATAATGGCCAGAGGTGGACCAACGCGTATTGACTTCCTCAATTTGTGAGCTCTTTCTCTTGAAAAAATCATCCAGTGTTTCTGATATTGTAATCATTTGTCTGTCTGTGCATGTACATGACATCTACTGATTTCCGTCCCATTCGGATAGTTCCTTCGTCAGGTATTGTTTTTTTATCTGTCTTAGAGTGTATATGGACAATCTGTGCTGAGAAATGTATATAGTGATCCCAGCCGTCAATATAGAAACTCCTACAGTAACGTCGAAAAAAAATTTATTTCAGTTAGCCGTATGTGTCACTGTATACAATTATTGTACACTAACGGTCAGATTCTCATTCAAATAAGCAAAAAATAGGCAAAGTTTCGGAATTTTTTTTTCAGACAATGAAAAGACATACAAAGGACATGTTTGGGGATTATTATTGTCTATGCTCTGAACTTTATTTTAGATTTTCAATAAAAAACAAAATGGCGCTCGTAATTATGGTTTGATCAAGGGCCGGAGAGTTAGTGTTTCCGACCACAATGAAATAACCTTAACTTTAACGATATGGTGCTAACTCGAACTTTGATCTTTACCGGCTTTACAAAACCAGGTGATTTAAAAAAATTTCGTATGTTATCGTTTTTACTTTTTGGGGTCACAATTAATAGGTTGAACCGTTTTTGTTTTATGTTGCACGCATTTTTGAAAAATCATCTCTCGAAAAAAACTGTTTCAAGCTTTTATATGTATTCACAGTTCAATTTGCGTAAAAACTACACGTTGTTATTTTTTTGATGTCGCTGAACCCAAATCTGAAAATAGAATTTTCAAATTCAAAATGGGCAATCCAATATGGCGGACCAAAAAGTCACGTTTTGAGGAATTTTAGCCAAAATTTGACCAAAAGTGGTTTTTTTAGTTACTTACGTTTAGTCTGCAATTGCAGGACCGTATGTCAACCCTTCCTCTATCTCAACTTGTTCCTGGAGAGCAGTCCCGTCTTTCTTGGCGAGAAAATCGGATCTGGCTGAACTCTATACGCTGCGTTCGGCGGCCTACACACGTTGCTCGTCAGCTTTTTCTGCGAAATTGCTTACATGCACACTGCAATATAAATTATTATGTGAACGTGCGGCACGACATGACAAGTTTTCTATCTGAGCCAAGAGTCTCCGGCTTCGAGCGTCCCATGGCGGTCGTGACACTGCGACGAACAATGGGCTGTAGAAAATTCTGTAACGCACCGATTAAAAGAACTTTTCGTTCCAATACTCTAGATACACATACCTTTCAAAAAACGCAATAAAATATAGAATTTTCGACCATTCTGAATGAGAACCTGGCCTTAAGCTCTTCTCCTGACTGAATTGTATGCAGGAAAACAATTTGGGATTTGTGGGTCCATATTAATGCAAACACTTTGCTTATTTCCACTAACAAACGAAGTATTTGCACTTCTTTAAGGGGATCCACAAGTCCCAAAATATGAGTGTACTGTTAAAAAATACGTGATTCCAGACTGATGGCCGATACATCAGCAGCTGCCGACGGACAGTGTAGCAAGAGAAGAGTTTCAAGAAAATTAGCGCAGAGAGTGATGTTTTAAATAGTCGTATTTTTAGCACACCAATGGAAGACACATTTGCTCAGTGACGTTGGGCGTCTTTCTTCCGAAGCGTTGCACAGCGCAACAGCGACTGTACCATTTTGAAAACGGGTTTATATTCAAGATGAATCTTTTTTGTACTCTCACCATTTCCTCACGATGAATTCTGTATCTCACAACACATCGGAAAGAAACCTTAAGAAATCGCGATAAACAGCTACAGTCGAAAACTGGCAATACAACAATTGATTTTTCCCTTCTGAGCTACAATTTATCGCTCATGCTCCTTACTATGTGTACATACGTAAATTCAAAAAGGCCATCGTCGGAATGTCTAAAAATGAAACACGACAGCGACCTTACGAAATTGGGTTCGGTGATCTTTTCGACATTAACGTGGTCTGCGTATTCTAAAAGATAGACGTACATTCTGTTGTTGGCCAGCAGATTCGAGAAGAGTCTACAGCGCTGTGATGTCCTGACCTCGTTTAGGCAAGGAGACACAGAGGGCAATCACAGCTAATAAAGCACCAGATTGACGAGGCGGCTTGGGTGCCGCTTGGAGTGCTTGCAATGTAGACGTATGGCAGTTTCTGTCACGCTTCTGGACGTAACTGTTTCCAACAGACTTGGTATAATAAGAACACAACTTGTACTGAATTAGTAAAGCGAGAATGTAATGCTCTTGAAACGCTAATGACATTGAAATAACTGTCTAGCAGGGATGTGAAAGAATCGAAAACGCCTGTAATTTTCCATTCTTTTGAGATGAAGAGGGTGGGAAGAAAAATTAAAGGTGTTACCGACAGCAAAATCGTTATAGCCTAAGTATTTGGTCAGACAGACAATAAAAGGACTGAGCTGGCTCTGTTAATAGCTGCCTATGGTGCTTACGGAAAACTGTTTAATGGTGTCCGGTGCACCAGTTGTGTTTCGGATCGTTCTGCCACGATATACATAACCGATTTTTCATACAGGGGTTGCAGCACTGTAAGACTGCTCGCTGACGATGCTGTTGTTTACAGAGAAGTACCGTCGATGGACGGTCGTGCGGTATGTCACAAACAACGGACCAAATTTCCATTGACGTACTGAGTGGTAGCTCTCACTAGATACGGTTAAAATTCAAGAACCTGACAGTATATGATTACAAGAATAGTGGTAAACGTCTTGAGCACGTCGCCTGGTGTACGTATTTGCTAAGAAGCAACGTGAAGTGAGACGAAGACACAATCAGTATTAGAGAAGAAAAAGAATGTAAGATTTACATATGTAGGAAGAATTCTGGGAAGATGCAATGCATGTGTAAAGGAAATCGCATACAATTCGCTAATGGGATGAGTTCTAGAGTATTCTTCCTGCGCTTGTAGTCCTTATCTAGTAACACAGAAACATACGAGGTGTGGCTAGAAAAAAACCGGACTAGTACTGGTGAAACAATAAAACGAATGCAATAAGGCTGAAAGTCGCGTGGCCTGTCACGTGACTCTCGCTCCGCCTACTGCTCGAGTTTCATCTGCCTCCTGCACTCAGTCTGCCCGTGGCGTCTGTTTTAAGTAGTTGACGTTTTGTCTGTGCGTCGGAAAATGTTGAGTGTACAGAAAGAACAGCGTGTTAACATCAAATTTTGTTTCAAACTAGGAAAATCTGCAAGTGAAACGTTTGTAATGTTACAACAAGTGTACGGCGATGATTGTTTATCGCGAACACAAGTGTTTGAGTGGTTTAAACGATTTAAAGATGGCCGCGAAGACACCAGTGATGACACTCGCACTGGCAGACCACTGTCAGCAAAAACTGATGCAAACATTGAAAAAATCGGTAAACTTGTTCGACACTTTCCTTGTCAACTTCTGTTAACTCAGACACTGCTCTGATTGTTAAACGGCGATCTTATCAAACAAGTTTACCGTTTTTTTCAATGTTTGCATCAGTTTTTGCTGACAATGGTCTGCCAGTGCGAGTGTCATCACTGGTGTCTTCGTGGCCATCTTTAAATCGTTTAAACCACTCAAACACTTGTGTTCGCGATGAACAATCATCGCCGTACACTTGTTGTAACATTACAAACGTTTCACTTGCAGATTTTCCTAGTTTGAAACAAAATTTGATGTTAACACGCTGTTCTTTCTGTACACTCAACATTTTCCGACGCACAGACAAAACTTCAACTACTTAAAACAGACGCCACAGGCAGACTGAGTGCAGGAGGCAGATGAAACTCGAGCAGTAGGCGGAGCGAGAGTCACGTGACAGGCCACGCGACTTTCAGCCTTATTGCATTCGTTTTATTGTTTCACCAGTACTAGTCCGGTTTTTTTCTAGCCACACCTCGTATATATCCAACGAATTCAGACACGCTGCTGCGACAGAATGTGAAATCCGTCGCATCACATATTATACAGATTGTCCTGTACGTTGTTGCTGTGAAATCTTAGGCAATGACAATCTTTGATCACTTTTGACATAACTGTCATATTGTGTAAACATGGAACTGACAGATCAGAGTTACATATTTTGTTCATTCCTAGAGCGGAACTCAACGGATTTCGAACGTGGTCAGGTAATTGGGTGTCACTTGTGTCATATGTATGTACGCGAGATTTCCACACTCCTATACATCCCTAGGTCCACTTTTCCCGATGTAATAGTGAAGTGGAAACGTGGAGGGACACATACAGCACAAAAGTGTACAGGCCGACATCGTCTGTTGACTGACAAGAGACCGCCGAAAGGTGAAGAGGGTCGTAATGTGCAATAGGCAGACATCTATCCAGACCATCACACAGGAATTCCAAACTGCATCAGGATCCACTGCAAGTACTACGACAGTTAGGTGGGAGATGAGAATCTTGTATTTCATGGTCGTGCGGCTGCTCGTAAGCCACACACAACGCCGGTAAATGCCAAAAGACGCCTCACTTGGTGTAAGGAGCGTTAACATTGGACGATTGAACAGTGGAAACACGTTCTGTGGAGTGACGAATCACGGTACACAATGTGGCGATCCGATGGCAGAGTGTGGGTACGGCGAATGCCCGATGAACGTCATCTGCCAGCGTGTGTGGTGCCAACAGTAAAATTCGGAGGCGGTGGTGTTACAGTGTGGTCGCGTATTCACGTAGGGGGCTTGCAACCCTTGTTGTTTCGCGCGGCACTATCACAGCACAGGCCTACATTGATGTTTTAAGCACCTTCTTGCTTCACACTGTTGAAGAGCAATTCGAATTTTTCAACACGATCGAGCAGCTGTTCATAAAGCACGGCCTGTGACGGAGTCGTTACACGACAATAATATCCCCGTAATGGACTGGCCTCCACAGAGTCCTGACCTGAATCCTACAGAACACCTTCGGGATGTTTTGGAACGCCGACTTCGTGCCAGGCCTCACCGACCGACATTGATACCTCTCCTCAGTGCAGCACTCCGTGAAGAAAGGGCTGCCATTCCTCAAGAAATCTTTCAGCACCTGATTGAACGTATGCCTAAGAGGGTGGACGCTGTCATCAAGGCTAAAGGCGGCCCAACACCATATTGAATTCCAGCATTACCGATATTAAACTGTCAAGTCAAATTCACAATCAGGGCATAGACACCAAAGCAAAATTATTTGGTTAAAACACTGTTGAAAATTGGTATACACATCTTACTCACAAGGGAACCTCCCCATCGCACCCCCCTCAGATGTAGTTATAAGTTGGCACAGTGGATAGGCCTTGAATAACTGAACACAGATCAATCGAGAAAACAGGAAGAAGTTGTGTGGAACTATGAAAAAATAAGCAAAATATACCGAGTAACCCATGTGAATGATAGGCAACATCAAGGCTAACGTGAGCTCAGGAGCGCCGTGGTCCCGTGGTTAGCGTGAGCAGCTGCGGAACGATAGGTCCTTGGTTCAAGCCTACCCTCGGGTGTAAAGTTTAACTTTTTATTTTCAGTTTATGTAACAAACGCTTATATTTTCATCAATTTTTGGGAGTGATTATCACATCCACAAGAAAACCTAAATCGGGCAAGGTAGAAGAATCTTTTTACCCATTCGCCAAGTGTACAAGTTAGGTGGATAGACAACATATTCCTGTCATGTGACGCACATGCCGTCACCAGTGTCGTATAGAATATATCAGACGTGTTGTCCTGTGAAGTAATCGGTTGACCTATGACCTTGCGATCAAATGTTTTCGGTTCCCATTGGACAGGCATGTCCTTTCGTCTACTAATCGCACGGTTTTGTGGTACGGTCGCAAAACAAAGACACTAAACTTATTACAGTGAACAGAGACGTCAATGAACGAACGGACAGATCATAACTTTGCGAAATTAAAGAAAGTAAACTTTTCACCCAAGGGAAGACTTGAACCAAGGATCTCTCATTCCGCAGCTACTCACGCTAACCACGAGACCACGGCGCTCCTGAGCTCACACTATCCTTTATGTTGCATATCTTGCACATGGACTACTCAGTTTGTATATTTTGCTTATTTTTTCATAGTTCCACACAACTTCTTCCTGTTTTCTCGATTGATCAGTGTTTAGTTTTTCAAGGCCTATCCATTGTGCCAACTTATAACTAAATCTGAGGGGGGTGCGATGGGGAGGTTCCCTTGTCAGTAGCTCTGTTCATTAAATATATTGTCTGATTGATTTGTCATATGGGTATATATTTCGATTTCTTCTATAATATTTAATAACCTACATTTTCTACCTCATGGAGAACAGCGATGTTTTTGGCAATATTATTAGTAGTAATAGAAATCAGATCACATTAGAAAAGAGCGATCAAGTATTAAAAAAAATAAGTTTATAATCTTACCACATACCACGCCCGGGTTCCCGGGTTCGATTCCCGGCGGGGTCAGGGATTTTCTCTGCCTCGTGATGGCTGGGTGTTGTGTGCTGTCCTTAGGTTAGTTAGGTTTAAGTAGTTCTAAGTTCTAGGGGACTGATGACCATAGATGTTAAGTCCCATAGTGCTCAGAGCCATTTGAACCTTACCATATTGGGCTCACATTTACGACAAAATACGTCGTCGTTTCGAAAAGCTAGACTTTAAATTGACTTCAGGACAGCGAACAATGTAAGACCACGTCGTATCTCTATATATAAAAGGATATGTCATTACTGACTGGCTCATCATCGCCCAACCCAAACTGCTACGGATAGAAACTTGAAATTTGGAAAGGGTGTTGATCTTATGCTGAAGGCTTCGTTTAAAGAGGAATTTTTCGAAATTTCACCACTAAGAGGGCGAAACAGACCAGGTGAGGTCTTTTTTGAAAATTCGTCGTTATTAAGGTAATTTTGAAGCTAAAATTAGAATTTTTTTTTTGGTTTCTCGATTAGAAATAAAAAACTACGTATTTAAACATGTTTAGAACTCCACACCTACGGAGTGGGTGACATAGTGGATGATTTTTTTAAGTATATCATTATTAACGAATATTAAAGCATTTTTGAGGCTACATTTACTAAAATTCTTTACTTATCTTCAGGTTAGAAATAAAAAATACGTGTTGCAATATTTTTGGAAATTCAACCCCTAAGGGGGTGAAGTAAGGTATGAAAAGTTTTACGAAAACATTTTAATGTGAAAGCAGAATCGCTTTTTGGTCAGAAATATATACGGAAAAGATCATGCTTTTATGGCCTTAATTAGCTTGGAAAGTTTAAAAGGTGTCTTCAGATGTAGAAGTACATTCATGTGTACCATACAGCATCATTATTGTTCAAAATGTATAAAGGAGTGACTGTTACTGAACTATATGGGGAAGAAAAACCAGGTAAGTTACAAACTGCAGCGTGCACACACTTTATTTAACATGTAAACGTCACAACAGACATTCGGATTTAGGTTATGACATGTTCGATATGCCTCGCATTATTGACGATGATGTGGGACAGATGAATAGCGAAATCTGCAAGTCCGACTGAAGTGTCGGAACATCGATGCTCTTGATGACCTCCTAAATGATGATTTTTTTTTTACCTCAGCAATGGTTTTGAGGTTATTGCTGCACACCTAGTCTTTAATATGGCCCCACAAGAAGGAATCGCATGTGTTCATATTCAGAGAATATGGCGGCCAATAGACGCCCAGGTCAGTGGCCTCTGGGTACTCCAGAGACAGAATGCGGTCCCCAAAGTTCTCCTCCAGGACATCAAACACTCTCCAGCTTCGATGGGGTCGAGATCCGTCTTGCATGAACCACATCTTGTCCAAATCAGGGTCAGTTTGGATGATGGGGATGAAATCATCTTCCAAAGCCTTCATGCACCATTAGGTAGTCATCGTGCCATCAAGGAATATCGAACCGATTATTCCGTGACTGGACGCTGCACACTACACAGTCACCCACGGAGCTCGGAGAGGTTTCTCGATCGCGAAATGCGAATTCTCAGTCACCCAAATGCGCCAATTTCGCATATTGACGAACCCATCCAAATGAAAGTGGGCTTCATCACTAAACCAAACCGTAATAATTCCCATCATGCCCCGCGGCGAACCCCAACGAATTATCACTCAGCAGCACAATGCATGCAGATCCGAAACTTTCTGTAGATTAAAACTGTATGCCTGAGCAGGGACTCGTATCTAGGACCTTTGGAAGGTAGGAAAAAGGAACTGGATGATAAGAAGTTTTGAGGACGCGTCGCGAATTGTGTGGAGAGCTCACGAGGAAAGGACTCAAGTGGTGAGATCGACCTTCAGAAACCATCTATACAGTGGTGTAGGTTAAGGTCCAAGGTATCACATCAGACAACCATTCGCCCTCGTGGGCCTTATTTATATTATTTATTCATAATCGACGGAAAGGAAAAAAAAATCTGGATTTCGCCTCATGCTCTATAACTGTAAAAGTGGTAATGTTAAATAGCTTGGTTGCGCAACGTAACGGTTAAGGTACAAAAAGTTGTGGGTTCGAATTTCATTTGTTCCTTTGTAACTTTGTAGTTTTAAATCTTTCTCAAAATTACTTTGAATATTATTTTTATTCAGTTGATTGGTGCAATTGTAATTTTTTTATTTCTGTTCCCTTGTTACATCGTATTAATCATTTTCTCCCATTTTTATTCATATAATTCTTTTTCCACTTGGAATCTTCAAGTCTTGCTTGAAAAAACTAGCGAAGTGCATGAAGATCCGCATAGGGTCCACGCTTGACGCAGGGATTTGCAGTTGATTCTCAATACAAACAAATGTAGCGCACTGTGCATGAATAGGCGGAAATAACCGTTATCATATTATTACACGAATACCAGACGATCACTGAAAGCAGTCACAGCCATCTGCAAGTATGCAAGCGAAAGATTTAAAGAGGAGCGACAACATAAAATCAAACGTAGAAAAGGCAGATACCAAACTGAGATTTACTGGATAATCTTGAGAAAGTGTTGTCCAACCACGATGGAGATAGTTTACGAAACCCTTGCAATTTTAGGAATCGTTCGGCAGTTTGGGGCCGTTACCAAACAGTATTGACAAGTGAAACAGAGAAGACGCGAAGAGCAGCGTGCTTCACAGTGTGGTTTACTGATAAAATTCCGGAAGTGTTCGTTCCTAGAAGAGTCAACCATTAAATTGCTTCCTCCTATGTATATCTTGCGAAATGGCCATAAATCACAGAGATTCGTTCACGGAGTGAGGTGCATGGCAGAAGGTACGTCCCATTGTTCTAGTTATTAGGGTTTCCTTCCTGTTCCTTTCACGTAAGAAGTGTGGGAAGAATGATTGTTTGAATGCCTCTTTGTGTGCAATAATTATCCTAATCTTGTCCTCACGATCCAGGTATGGGCGATATGTAGGGGGTTGTAGTATATCCCTAGAGTAATCACTTAAAGCCGGTTCTTGAAACTTTGTTAATGGACTTTCTCGGGATAGTTTGCGACTGTCTTTACGAGTCTTCCATTTCAGTTTCTTCAGTATCTCTGTGACACTCTTCCACGGATTAAACAAACCTGTGACCGTTCGTGCAGTCCCTTTCTGTATACGTTCAACATCCCCTGTTAGTCCTATCTGGTACGCGTCGCACGCACTAGAGCAATATTCTAGGATGGGTCGCACAAGTGATTTGTAAGCGATTTTCTTTGTGGACTGATTGCACTTCCCCACTGTTTTACTAATAAACCGAAGTCTACCATCTGCCTTACACACGACTGAACCTATGTGATCATTGCATTTCATAACCCAACAAACCCAGGTATTTGTATGAGTTCGCTGATTCTGTTGTATCCTTCCTAGTTGTCAAAGATGGGGTGTCTAGGAAACCTGCTTCTCTGATCACTAGACAACAATTCAAGCAACTCGTATAAGAGAGTTTTATTACGAAATGATCCAATGACAATACTTAAGTTTGACAAATACACAGATGTGTCGCAAGCAAAGGGCGACATGCAATATAATCAATGTCCTTCAGTATAACGATTCCAATATAAGTGAAGTGATACAGTGGATGCTTCTATCCAGATCGCTGGTCTTGATGCTTCTGCAGAACTGGGCCGCGACCAGTCGGGAGCGGCGCTTATGTCTTCTTTGTCTAGAGGCTGCAGCTATCGCGTTGTCTTAGAGAGGGGTCGGTCAGCGTGCTACTGGCTGACGTCTTCTTCACAGCCCTTTATACTCTAACGTTCCCGATTGGCTTGCCGGCGCTTGACTTTACGGCGGAACAGATTCAACAGTGAGTCATTGATATTACAGTTATAGGATACCACATTTTTTTCGTTTTGTTAAGTGCAAAATTTGAAATTTCTGAACATTTAGAGTAAGTTGCCAATCTCTGCACCACGTTCAAATCGTATCAAGATCTGACTGAATATTTATGCGGCTTCTCTGAGTTAGTAATTCATTATAGATAACTGCATCATATGCAAAAAGCCTGAGTTTATTATTAATATTGTCTGCAACGTCATTAATATACAACATGAACAACAAGGGTCCCAACGCAGTTCCCTGGGGCACACCCGAAGTTACTTCTACATCTAACGATGGCTCTCCATCCAAGATAGCATGCTGTGTCCTCGCTAACAAAAAGTACTCAATCCAGTCCCAAATTTCACTTGATACCCCATATGATAGTATTTTTTACAATAAGAGTAGGTGTCGTACTAAGTCAGACACTTTTTGGAAATCAAAAAACACTGCGTCTAATTGATTGCCTTGATTCAAAGCTTTCTGTATGTCATGTCAGAAAGACGCGAGCTGGGCTTCACATGATCAATGTTTTCGAAGACCATGCTGGTAGGCATTGAAGAGTTCATGCTGTTCACCTCGTTATGTTTGCGCTCACGATAGTTTTGTGGACCACTTCTATTACCCTTCTTGTAGACAGTTGTGACCTATGGCTTTTTTTTTCTCTTCCAGAAACTGGGCAAGGTTTTTTGTTCGAGAGATCTACGATAGATTACAGTGAGAAGAGGGGGCTAACTCGACCGCTAGTTCAGTATAGAATCTCATAGAGATTCCATCGGGGCCTGGAGACTTCCTCAATTTTAACGCTTTCAGCTGTTTCTCAACACCACTGACACTTATTTCGTACTCCTTTACAGTGGCACGAGGATTAAACTGGGGCAATTCTCCTCGGTTTTCCTTTGTAAAGGAACATTTGAAAACGAAGTTAAGCATTTCAGCTTTTGCTTTGCTACCCTCAATTTCAGTTCCTGTCTCATTCGCCAGGGACTGGACACTAACTTTGGTGCCGCTAACAGCCTTTACATTCGACGAGAATTTCTTTGGCTTTTGTGAAATGTCATTTGACAATATTCTGCTACGAAAGTCACTGAAGGCATCACGCATTGCTCTCTTGACAGCCAAACATGTTTCATTTAGCATCTCTCTATCTATAGTGCAACGCTTTGTTTTAGACATTTTTTTGGTCATCAGTCTTCTGACTGGTTAGATGCGGCCTGCCATAAATTCCTCTCCTTTGCCAACATCTTCATCTCAGAGTAGCACTTGCAACCTACGTCCTCACTTATTTGCTTGATGTATTTCAATCTCTGTCTTCCTCTCAGTTTTTGCCCTCTACAGATCCCTCTAGTACAATAGAAGTCATGCCTTGATGCCTTAACAAATGTCCTATCATCTACTGACTATCACTGTTTTCCACATATTCCTTTCCGATTCTGCGCAGAACCTCCTCATTCAATACCTTATCAGTCCATCTAATTTTCAACATTCATCTGTAGCAACAGATCTCAAATGCTTCTAGTCTCTTCTGCTCCGGTTTTCCCACAATCCATGTTTCACTACACACAATGCTGTGCTCCAGATGTACATTCTCAGAAATTTCTTCTTCAAATTAAGACCTACGTTTGATACTAGTAGACTTCTCTTCGCCAGGAATGCTCTTTTTGCAAGTGCTAGCCTCCTTTTGATGTCCTCCTTGATCCGTCTACCACGAGTTAGTTTGCTCCCTAGAAGGTAGAATTCCTTAATTTATCTACTTCGTAACCATCAATCCTGGTGTTTAGTTTCTCGCTGTTCTCATTTCTACTTCTCATTATTTTCGCCTTTCTTCGATTGACTCTCAATCCATACACTGTATTCATTAGATTGTTCATTCCATTCGGCATATTATGAAATTCTTCACTTTCTCTCAGGATAGAAATGTCATCAGCGAATCGTATCATTGATATCCTTTCACCTCGAACATTAATTCCACTATTGAACGTTTCTTTAATTTCCATCATTGCTTCTTCGAAGCACAGATTGAACAGTAGAGGGAAAGACTACATGCCTGTCTTACACCCTTTCGCTCTTCGTTGCCCACTCTTGTTATTGAAAATCTTGCACCATTTTACATTGTCGAAAGCGTTTTCCAGGTCGACAAATCCTAATGAACGTGTCTTGATTTTTCTTCAGCCTTTCTTCCATAATCAGCCACTATGTCAGAATTGCCTCTCTGGTGCCTTTACCTTTTCTAAAGCCAAACTGATCCGTCATCTAGCACACCCTCAATTTTCCTTTCCATTCTTCTGTATATTATTCTTGTCAGCAACTTGGATAAATGAGCTGTTAAGCAGATTGAGCGATAATCCTCGCACAATATTTCCGAAAATGGTATGTCGCCAGACTCATATATTCTACACTCCAAGGTGAATAGTCGCTTTGTTGCCACTTTCCCCAATCGCTTTGGAAATTCTGATGGGATTTTATCTATCCCTTCTGCCTTAGTTGATCTTAAGTCCTTCAAAGTTCTCTTAAATTCTGATTCTAATAATGGATATCCTATCTCTTCTAAATCGACTCCTGTTTCTTCTTCTATCACATCAGACAAATATTCCCCCTCATAGAGACCTTCAATGTACTCTTTCCATCCATCCGCCCTCTCCTCTACATTGCGCTATTAATGTTACCACCCTTGCTTTTAATGTCACTGAAGGTTGTTTTGACTTTCCTATATTTCCGAGAATCATCTCTTTTTCGATTTCTTCACATTTTTCATACAGCCATTTCATCTTAGCTTCCCTGCACTTCCTATTTATTTAATTCCTCAGCAGCTTGTATTTCTGTACTCCTGAATTTCCCTGAACATTTTTGTACCTCCATCTTTCCTTACACCTATTATGCAGTAATATCTGTTTCTTCATAAGTTTCTTTACAGTGACTGTATACCGTGATGGTTGCCTCCTATTACGAATTATTCTACTCTGTGCATATCTACCCAGAGCGTGGTCCACTATATTTTTTTTAAATTTGAGCCACAGTTCCTCTACATGCTCCTGGCCTGTGCTGAAAGTTTCAAGTTCCTCATTGAGATACGACATTACTGATTTTTATCTAGTTTATTTAACATATACAAGGTGTGATTCAGAAGTTTCAAGACTGATTCATTTCTGAGTAGGGGAGCGCGCGAGGACCAGTTCCGCCAGTCGGGTGGGGGAAGTAGTGGGGGATCTCAGGGAACCAACTGACACTACAGCAGTTGCCTCCAGAATCGTGGAGAGTGCGCATCGCTTGCAGCGTGAGTGCGTGTCATTGACCTCAGTCGAAAAATTGGAGAGGCGAAAATGGAGCAGCGTTATGTGATTAAGTTTTGCGTGCGACTGAACAAAATCGCCACGGAGACTCTCGGTATGATTCAAGAGGTCTTTAAGGAAGAAGCCCGGCGACCAAGGGCGATTGGATTCTCCACCACGACAACGCGCCCGCTCACACGTCGCGCGCCGCCGCCGAAGTTTTGCTAAAGTTCAACGTGACAACACTGTTGCAGACACCCTACAGCCCAGACTTGGCTCCAAGTGACTTTTTCCTCTTCCCCCGAATCAAGACAGGCCTAAAAGGGAAGCGATTCGACTCCATCGAGCAGGCTTCGACGAGAGCCCTTGACAACATGACGCCCGAGGCCTTCCAGAAGGGCTACGAACAGTGGAAGACGCGCTGACAGCGCTGTGTTGATGCTGAAGGATCATATTTTGAAGAATTTTAGTCCGCTGTACTTAAATGTCCAATAAATAACTAGTTCTGAGTTAAGTCTTGAAAATTCTGAATCACACCCTGTATATCTTTCTGCTTGTTTTAGTTGTCCTTCGTACTTTGATAATCATTGTTGTTACAACCGTTTCATGGTCACTGATACCAGTTTCGGTGTGGACATCCTCAAAGAGGTCATGTCTATTTGTTGTCATTAGATCCAATATATTTCCATCACAAGTAGGGTTTGTTCTAGGTAGTTTTCAGAGAAGAGATTTAATAATGTTTCGCATGTTGTCTTATCACACCTGCAACTAACAAAACTGTAATTTTCCCAATTAATTGTTGGATGATTAAAGTCTCCACCAATGATTACCAACAATCGCTATTCACGCGCACCATTGCTGACTGGAACAGTGAAAAGGGTGGGAGTGAAAGAGTTAGAAGTGTAGGAGTGACAGTTAAAGGGTGGGAGTGACAGTAGTACACGAAGTATCCTCGGCTATACGTTGTAATGTCGCTTGCGGAGAATAGATGTAGACATAAATTTAACACTTTATAGCTTACCTTCACGTGGATACAAGCAAGAGATGAAGATATCTTTGGCCACTGAAATCAACTGCCATTTACATCAAAATGGTTATGTGGTTTGTATTTTGTATCATCGCTTGGCTGGGGTGCTATGCAACTTCCATACACTTAAGATAGTCACAGTGTCCGGGACAGACTATATCAGCAACGTTTCAGTCACCTCGTGGATAGTGTCTTCATATGGTCCTTCTTATCAAACAGGTGTTTCGTGTATTTTCAGAAATCCCAACAAACCCTCCACTTTGCCAGCCCCGCCAATAAGTTTACCTCCTGGTGTAACCAAGTGGCTCCTAAGATATATCCTTCCAAAACCCAGGCAATAATTATGAAGTAAATCACCTACTGCTATAATGATTTCTACCTTACCATTTACAGCTATTCTATCTGGCACACTAAAATACCTTGCACTAACCGTCGCCCATTACTTACAAGGAGAGGTCCCCAGAAGTGCGATCGACTTTTATCTATACGGTAATGTAGGTTAAGATCCCATGTGCCATATACTGCAGCCATTCGCCCTGGTGCCCCCTCGTTTGCAAGTAGTTGACGAAAAACGAAAATTTGTTATTTGTGTGATATTCAATTGCGTAAAAAAATTTCGTTTTGGAGTGTGGATGCGTGGTGTAATGGATAGGTTAATTAACAGCTTTACATGCCAAGCAGGAGGTTATGAGTTCTAATCTCGCCAGACGCAGTAAGTTCTTTTTAGTTTTTAAATGTTTATCGAAATGACTCTGATTATTTTTATTCAAGTAATTGATTTAAATGTAATTTTTTAATTCCTTCACGTGTTTCTAATTAATTTTAAGTATTAATTTCGATTTATTTTTTGTTTTATTACCCTGGTTTTTCATCCACATTATTGCGTTCATTGTATATATTTCCCATTTTGCTCGAATTTCGTTTTACTTATACACCTGACTTTTATTTTATTTTTCCATCTGCTTTATATTGTCGCCCTAATGCAATAGGAACTCCGGTTATGTTTTAAATGTTTGTATGACGATTACTATGCAAAAAAAAATCTGTCTGGTAACAAAAATACATTCTTCACACCTTTGCACTAATACAAATAGATTATTTCGTCTTTTGTTTTTTAAATGAGAGATTGGAATTTTCAAATAATTGAATATGATAATACGTAAGTATAATTAAATTAATATTCACAAAAATTCTCATTAGAAAAAGAATAATATAAAGAAAAAACGAAACAAATGAAAAAGTTCATAGGTGATTAAAATAATTTAACAAAAAAAAAAAATGTTCAAATGTGTGTGAAATCTTATGGGACTTAACTGCTAAGGTCATCAGTCCCTAAGCTTACCCACTACTTAACCTAAATTATCCTAAGGACAAACACGCACACCCATGCCCGAGGGAGGACTCTAACCTCTGCCGGGACCAGCCGCACAGTCCATGACTGCAGCGCCAGACCGCTCGGCTAATCCCGCGCGGCATAATTTAACAAAGGAATAGAAACAAAAAATTACTTTAAGACAATTAATTGAATAAAAGTAATGATTCAAGTAATTTCAATAAGGAGTTAAAAAAATTCTGCACCTGACGAGCTTCGATCCCTGTACCTCCAGGACATGAAGCTGTTGTCCTATGCACTGTATGACGCAACGAGACCATATGACAACTTGTTTACGCTATTGAATATCAAACAAAGTGCCGAATTTTCTTTTTCTTTTTGTCAACTGCTCGCAAACGAGGGTACACCAGGGTGAATAGCTGCAGTGTGTGATACCTGGGATCTTACCTTACATCATCTTACTGATAGTTTAAAAATGTCGATCGCACGACTGTGGACCTCTCCTTGTTAGTAATGAACTGTATCTGCTAATCATCCATTACACAATGACAAACCACGAACTGTCTGAATATGGGGATTGGACCTCACCATCATCTTCCACGATTACTAAACCTTGACCAAACCAATGTTCCCCCACACCAACGTCGACTCCGTACCCATTTCACCAACTTTCTAGCACTCCAATCAAGTCCACATTTTTTCTTCTCCATGTAAGTATTATAGCAGGTCATTACATTCGCACTTCTCAACACCTTGTTCGCACCGAACACCTATGGAGATCCCGCGTATGTTGGACACTAGACTTAACTATCTCTGTTTCTCTTGTAACTTCCTATTACAATGAGCTTTGTACCAACACGTCCTCCTGACTCTACAGCTATGCATACTCCACATCCCCTTTGAACGAAACTTCAAGAGCTACAATCCTCGACCATGAAATCTGTTCCAACGTCTATGAGCTTTAACTCTCCCATCAGTACCCATTTCAGGTCTCCCCTTGCCTTTCCCACCCTACCCTAAACTCACTATTTCCATTGTAGTGTGGTACGGTGAAACCATAACCGATAAGCCTCCCCTCTCTCAATTCAGTCTTACTTAGTGATAGATGCGTTCTTCACATTTAGTTTCATTGCCATAGGTCTTGGGAACCTGACTGTGTTCACTCCAGTGTTATATTAATGTCATACAGTTCAGGATACATGAGTGTCAGGTGTATGAATCAGTAAGACCTTTATGTAAAACTGTATTATGAGAGGCTTCATCGGGCAACGGGTTTTGTACTAGGTCCATATCCAGTTTCTGTGCTGAGCCTGCTGATTCCCCATAACAATCCAGTTGCCAGCTCCTCATGGTGTCCGACGTGGATTTTTTTGCCTGACTCACGGTTCTGCTGAAAAGTAATGCACAAAACGGTGTAAGGCAAAGACATCATTTGAAATCCGCGCAATAGTAAGTAGACCTTTATGACCACAGCATAGCTTCTTCCATCCAGTTAAACAAAATGGAGTCATTCTAAGCATTGAAAAGGAAGTAAGTTTAAGGTTTAACGTCATTATGAGACAGAGTATAAGCTCAGATTGGGGAAGGAAAAAGGCAGTGATCTTGTTAAGGAACGATCCCAGCATTTGCCCTAAGTGATTTAGGGAAAACACAGAAATCCTAAATCTGGATGGCCAAACGGGGATTTGAATGCGAAGCCAGTGTCTTAACGGCTATAACGCACTAGGTAACCTGGCTGAGGCAGCCGAAATGTTGAGCAGTTTACTCAGCCAGCTAACGGTCAGCCGGACGTGACGGACTTTGAAGATGTTATATTTGTTTACGATTTGTCACATAATACACTCAAAGCAAAAAAGAGATACGGGATTAATCTTCAACTAAAAATTACTTTAAGGATCTTCGAAACAAAAAAACAAAACAAACAAACAAAAACAAATTATAAGAAGGGCTTTCAGTAAAGAATGGAACACTTTTTCTTCCCTCGGTTGAAAAAATTCGGAATTTGTGTGGCACATCGTGAAATATTCCTGCTTCAGTCCCTATAGTTTCATGAAGTTCCGATACGTGGCGGCGCGATATGTAAACTTCAAAAAGGGGTCTGTGATGGGGTTGAGTTCCAAGCTGAGAGCTATCACTGAGTTTCTCTTGGCGGAAAACCAGAGCATCGGAGATATTCATAGGCGCTTGTACATCTACATACACACTCCGCAATCCACCATACGGTGCGTGGCGGAGGGTACCTCGTACCACAACTAGCATCTTCTCTTCCTGTTCCACTCCCAAACAGAACAAGGGAAAAATGACTGCCTATACGCCTCTGTACGAGCCCCAATCTCTCTTATCCTATCTTTGTGGTCTTTCCGCGAAATATGAGTTGGCGGCAGTAAAATTGTACTGCAGTCAGCCTCAAATGCTGATTCTCTAAATTTCCTCAGTAGCGATTCACGAAAAGAATGCCTCCTTTCCTCTAGAGACTCCCGCCCGAGTTCCTGAAGCATTTCCGTAACACTCGCGTTATGATCAAACCTACCAGTAACAAATCTAGCAGCCCGCCTCTGAATTGCTTCTATATCCTCCCTCAATCCGACCTGATAGGGATCCCAAACGCTCGAGCAGTACTCAAGAATAGGTCGTATTAGTCTTTTATAAGCGGGTCTCCTTTACAGATGAACCGCATCTTCCCAAAATTCTACCAATGAACCGAAGAAGACTATCCGCCGTCCCCACAACTACCATTACATGCTTGTCCCACTTCATATCGCTCTGCAATGTTACGCCCAAATATTTAATCGACGTGACTGTGTCAAGCGCTACACTACTAATGGAGTATTCAAATACTACGGGATTCTTTTTCCCATTCATCTGCATTAATTTATATTTATCTATATTTAGAGTTAGCTGCCATTCCTTACACCAATCACAAATCCTGTCCAAGTCATCTTGTATCCTCCGACAGTCGCTCAACGACGACACCTTCCCGTACATAATGTCTACGAAGACATGGCAAGGAACAAAAGCAGGGCGACTCGTTGGGCAAGGCGTCTGGCATCATGGCAACAAGGTCGCACAAACCTATCATCCCTGTCGCGTGCCGGGCGCGCACACCCTCAGGAAACTGAAAAAAACTTCAGCGCGTTCGTCCCCACAAAAACGAACTTCTCCTTCTCCATGACAAAGCAAGGCATTACACACGTCTGCGCCCCCGTGAGGAGCTCGCAAAACGTCATTGCACTGTTCTTCCACATCCACCCTGCAGCGCACATCTTGCACTTCCCAACTCTCATCTGCTTGGCCCAATGAAGAGTGCACTCCACGGGAAACACCAGCAGTACGTGGATGGTAGGGAGGTTTTTGATGCAGCAAGACGTTGTCTTCGACGTTGACCAGTTCGGTGGTGCCATGCGAGCGTACAGGCCCTACCAGTAAGGTGGCGTAAGGCCGTCGCACTAGAAGGAGATAATGCTGAAAAATACGGTAGCAAAAAGTCCGGGGAGTAACAGGGTGTATTGGAATCCTGAATAAAACCAACCTGCTTTAAGAAAAAATGTGTTGCTTTACTTATTGATCGCCCCCTCGCAGATTTTTAAAAAATATTTTAAAGTATTTGGCGGGTCGGGGGGGGGGGGGGGGGGTTGGAGAGGTGGCTACAACGATTGTAGTCACTTATTCCTATTTCTTTTTTGAAACAATATTCCATAGTAACTAATAACTCAAAATATGTAGACACAAACTAATTATGATTGTGCAATTGAGAAAATATACACTTAAAAAAGACCTGGCGGGAGTAAGTACCGATGTAATCATGACTTTTGTTTCTGGATGCAAACAAGGCCTGGCATCGACAAGTGCGCGAATTGAAGACACCGACACACCACCTTCACGAGACAGCCTGCTCATAACTAGCTGCGGAGAGCCAGTTGTCTGCCGTACAATCCGAAGTGTTCTAATGGCTGTCGTAGCCAGGAAATCAGAGCTACCTAGTGCGCCTGCTACAGTGAAATGTCATCGTTTTATTGGCTGCCGTAGCCAGGGTATCTATTGCGTTAGAGTCCTTTTACAGCTGCGCAACATTGCTCGGCCCCATAATACGAGTCCAGGGACTTAACCATTGCATCACCTAAATTGTTCTGCCTCTGTTGGATATTGTCCCCTGATGCATTCCCTCCTTCTCAGGAAAAATGGCCTTACCAGTGTGTAATGTATTTTAACAGAACGCTGTCTAAACGATCACACCGGTTACTAATTTCTGCAGATGAAGAGATTAAAGTTGTTTCCAAATTATTGTGGAAGTAATTTAAATATGTTACCAGGGGTGACTGGCTCTAACACACACACAAAAAGGTTGTAAGTGGTCACAGTGACACTCGAATTTGAGGATGATTATACAGGGTGTTACAAAAATTTATGGCCAAACTTTCAGAAAACATTCCTCACACACAAATAAAGAAAAGATGTTATGTGGACATGTGTCCGGAAACGCTTAATTTCCATGTTACAGCTCATTTTAGTTTCTTCCACCTACGCTCAATGGAGCACGTTATCATGATTTCATACGGGATACTCTACCTGTGCTGCTAGAACATGTGCCTTTACAAGTACGACAACATGTGGTTCATACACGATGGAGCTCCTGCACATTTCAGTCGAAGTGTTCGTACGATTCTCAACAACAGATTCGGTGACCGATGGATTGGTAGAGGCGGACCAATTCCATGGCCTCCACGCTCTCCTGACCTCAACCCTCTTAACTTTCATTTATGGGGGCATTTGAAAGCTCTCGTCTACGCAACCCCGGTACCAAATGTAGATACTCTTCGTGCTCGTATTGTGGACGGCTGTGATACAATACGCCATTCTCCAGCGCTGCATCAGCGCATCAGGGATTCCATGCGACGGAGGTGGATGCATGTATCCTCGCTAACGGAGGATATTTTGAACATATCCTGTAACAAAGTGTTTGAAGTCACGCTGGTACGTTCTGTTGCTGTGTGTTTCCATTCCATGATTACTGTGATTTGAAGAGAAGTAATAAAATGAGCTCTAACATGGAAAGTAAGCTTTTCCGGACACATGTCCACATAACATATTTTCTTTCTTTGTGTGTGAGGAATGTTTCCTGAAAGTTTGGCCGTACCTTTTTGTGACACCCTGTATAAGTTTCAATGCGCTCAACGACATGGTTATTAGCGCCTTTGCAATTGCTGAGCTAAATGATTAGTGCGAATAAAGTATTCCACACAAGATCGAAGGGCCATAGGCAGATTCCATATTTCTGGAAAGCGTCTGGCAAGGTGCCCCACTGCACGAAGGTACGAACATACGGACTAAGTTTCCAGATTATGTGAGTGGCCGAAGAGTTCTCAAGTGACAGAATGCAGAACTTTATCCTCGAAGGCGAGTGTTCATCAGATACAAGGTTATCGTCAGGAGTGCCCCACAAATTGTGACGGGACCACTCTTACTCTCTATATATGTAAATGATCTGACGAACAGGGTGAGTAGCAATCTGCGGTCGCTTGCTGATGAAGGTGTGTTGTACGGGAAGTTGTCGACCACGTCCAGCAGGGTTTATTGGCGACCACCTACTTGAACAATTTGTTTTGCAACAGTGCCGAAATGGACGCTAGTATGCGAATTTTTTGCAGAAAACTACCTTTTTTACTGGAGTACGTACCTTCAGCAATTCGTCAGATTATGTGGCTTGCGCATGACGTAGCATCAGCCAACTTTCGTATCACTTTTCGTCAGTACCTCATCATCTTCGAGATTTTGACTTGTAGGAGCATCTGAAAGTGTCGTGTATGCTGTGACACTATTAGGCTATTGTATGGAGCATTCGAAAGTGTGAGGCGATCCATGACGCGGCTTGTATTGCAATATCTCTTGGCACCCACTTTGAACATCTTTTGTAACATGGAAGAAATAAATACCATGTTATGTGTAATATAATGTACCAGAACTAATTTATTTATTTCAGACCCACTGTTCATTTCCGGATATATTAACTCTTTTGTTCCTTCTCCTTACGTTTGCGTTCCTACTTAATATTTATCCTGTATAGTATGCCACGTTATCAAATTCTACTGATCAAGGCTGAAAGGTAAGGGGGAAACATTCGGAATGTGTGATTTTTTTTAAAAAAGTACTATAATGTCATTTTGTAAAAGGATTGAAATTGAATGAATGAAGACTGGAGCTGAAAATTTTCAGTGGGTGTCAACGATTTTTCCAGCTTTAATAAAAACATGGTGCAGATACAAAAGGAGCGTTAGACTATAGACCCACACTTTAACATTACAATGCGTACTCCCGTAGAATTCACCTTACAGACAAAATAATGTCTTAAAAATGAATCAAACGGTAAGCCGTATGTCAGATTTAAGAGTTATCTTTTTTAGTTCTCCTCTTTGATTTAGTAAAGTTTAAATCTATCTTGCATTAGTGTATTCACCTTACGAATTGTATAACAGGCCGTGGAGCAAATTATTACAGCGCAGCGGTGTTATTAAATAGCTAAGCTGTAAGAAATTGACTTCGTCGTCATAACAATATCATCACGAAAATAGCAAATATTAGTAAGTGGAGCTTATGGTATTATTTTTGTTTACAGGTAAAAAACCGCAATTATAAAAAAAATCATTCGTCAACGTTACCAGTGGGGCTGATCTAGAGCTTATTCAATGAGTCTAACAAATTTCGTGACACTGAAGAAAACACAATGACCATAAACGTGAACCCCTAGTAAATTACGGTAATAGAAAACTTAACTCGTTTTCAGCATTCGTATTAAGATAATCACACCCCATTACAAAAGCAAATAAGTACAGATTGGATTGCATAGTAGCAGTTGTTTGGAAACATGTTTCTTAAAGCTGTGAAGAACAAACGGTTCTACAACTTTTTTATTTAGGCACTAAAGCTCAAACTACTCACACATCAAAGTCAAGTATTAACACAGGATTTTTCCTTCACATGTTGTCGTGTTTTGTCAACGCTGTCTGACAGACAGACGTCTTTTAAGCTAAACAAAGTACGTGAACCACCCTGGTTTAAAATAGAAGCTGAATAATGTCACTGAGGCGGCAAATAGCTTTAGCAAGCAAGTGCAGTTCAATTTACAATATTTGATGCTAGATAAACAACATGCCATCTACAACACAATTTCGTTACGACGTGCAAACTAAATTCTCTAAGAACGATTAGGCCAACAGCTTTACAGACATGATCTGACCATCTTACCATAAAACAGTGTTCAGAAGTCTTAATCTCTATTAAGTGTTTCAGTTTTAACTTAAGTTATTAGTCTGTCATTCCTGTCAGTCTGATATAAGTCCAGGAGAAGAACGATACAAATCACCTCCTCGGAAGGTTTGATAACTACGGTACTGGAAATCATGAGGCTAAAACCGGTCTTCGAGAATTTCTCTGGTAACAAGAAATGAACCTCTTATTAAAGACTATTTAAAGAAATGTGAACGTACGAACCTCGGCACGTCTGCAGTTTTAGCACAAAGTAAATGCGTGCGGAGAATAGTGCGCTTTTTGTTGTCGTCGATTGGTTTTTCTACGTGTCAGACGTCGCAATTCACGACTTGTCATAGAATACCAAATATATGATATGGCAATGGTCTATTCCTTTACAAAACCTAGTCCCATTGTTCACGGTCGACCGTCAAATAACCAACAACACTTAACGACAGCGTCCTCCTCGATGTAAATATTTGGGTTGCAACGACAACAGAACGCAGGCTTCATTCCGACTTTATCAACGAATTTATGACTGACGTGCTGACAATCATGAAGAAGCAACTTCACATGTCTACTGAGCTGTCTTTTTGGTAACATGACAGTCGTACTAAACATTAAATTCAAAAGAAAAGCGATATTTTTGTGCAACAACTCACCATCCTTTGCCTTCGACGAAGAATTCGTAGAACTTTTGTCCACTTGACAGTTCATACTTCATACATAAGATCTACAATGCAATAAACAAATCACTCTCACCGAATCATTTCAGTCATTCCGAATGAACCAAAACACGGACAATTTTTCAACACGCACATCCAACACCCCTCACGACAACCGCCATTGCCGACTCAAAGCATAACCTTTCACAGATGACGGTATACAGCGACTTCCATGGTTAACATCTGCATACTCTCTGGACCGCTTGTACTACCCCCTGTTATGTTCTGCGTGAATTATATGGTCCTGGCGGCAGATTTAAACGGTCGTGCGTATTATAGACGTGCGCGTGAGCCCAATGAATGAAATTATAGTTTCTTCGAGAAGCTTACTGAAGTTGTTTGCTAATTCATGTAGTAACGCACTATGCAGCTCTTGGATGCGGGCAGTTCCTCTATTTCAATAAAGTAGTTAAGCAAATATTACTGAACTAAAATATTACAGGCTATAATTTAAGCGTATATACTAATTAGGAAATGAGAAAATTTTTCAAATGAAATTTGCTCTGAAAGCTTCTTTTGGATAAAATTTCCAGTTCCAATAGTAACTGAAAGAAACAAAAGGCAAACACTGCGTGAAATAAAAAAAAGAAAGATTTGCACACTGAACGAAGGTTTTTCCTACCAATAAAACTAAATACTTTTGGCATAACTCAGTAACAATTTAGGATTGTGAACATGCAAAATCATTAATATTTTAAAGTGCGTGAATGAATTGCAGACACGAAATTAAAAAAATCTAAGAATATCTGTATCGTAAAATATAAACATTGTACCTTGCACGATTAGAAATCCACTGGGGGCTACACATACAAACTTACTGCCACAAATAAACTACCAGAGAAACTCATGAAACAAATACATAAAGAAACACGTGTTTATCTTAACGTATAGAATATAAGATATTCAGCGCAAGAAAATGTTTGCAACATATAATTATTATTTAGGTCATGTCGAAAAACTACATAAGTTTGTTGATGGCATTTACGTCGGTCCAATATTTCGCATAGCAGGAAAAAAAAACAAATTAAATGTCTGTCAGAGAACCTTTGTAGTGCAATTCAAAGAAGGTTTTCATCCGAAATCTGTCAACTTTTTAAATGTGCTAACGAAATCTGCGTTGCAGTATGTAGATTATTATCTGTCGCTGTTTTTATCTTTGGAGTAGAAGATATTTGGAATTTTGACGGTCGCGGGAGAAGTTGTGGATATGCAATCGGATTGTGCGTTTGTGTGTTTTTTGCGGATGTGTTGCAAAAGTTGAACGATTATGTTTTCGTTTGTAACTTAGCCACAACAGCTGGAAAGATTTTATTGAGCATGTGAATGTTAACCTGCAAGATTTCAGATTCGAAGAAGTTGTTTGCTGTGGGGATACAATTTATTGTTTTTCTTTTGGCTCTGAAACATTTAGGCAAGTTTTGTATCACACGAAGCTGCTGCACAGTTCGCAGAGAAAAGAAATCTTATAAAACTGTAAGAATTTGTATTTACTTTTTGAGTTAATTTCGCGATTCCCATCGAAATATAAATCCGTAATGGGTTAATTATATGTTCTACAGATAAACTTTACATTTTGTATGCAAACGATGACCGATGAGTCAGTGCACAAATTCCAGTAATTAGTTTGTTTCTGTGGGATTCTAATTGCAGGCTATTTAGAGATTACTTAGCTGCACAATGGCTTAAATTTACTGACAAATTCAACAGTTTGACAAAAGATATTTAACTACTTGTGAAACACACAGTTTAACAATAGCATACAGATTTTTTCCTTGTATGCTCCATATACCACTGGTGTACATGCCTACTTTGTAAACTATTATGTAGTATAGAAGAAACCTAGTGTTTTGTGACCCCCGTCGAGTTTGAATACGGTAGTGATGAAATTTATTGTATTCACCTTACGAAAGAAACTCATAAGTGTTAGTGTGTTATAGGACAGTTAAACAACATTGACCTTTATTGGAATTTCAGGCATTGTTAACATGATAAGTTAGTTACATGTTCCATAGGTCATTTGAATGAACGATTCTTTTATCAATATAACGTTGAAGGAATCATTTTACAGGATTTGTATACGTAATGACTATTAGTGAACACATTGTTTAGTCCTATTGGTGCAAGTATACCTAAGAAAAGTGTTTTTTAAGGTATAATGTTGAATGAAGCATATGGTATGCAAAAAATAAGAATTACAATACAGTAATCAAACTAGAAGGCCTGTATACAGCTGAAACATTGTGTCCATCACCATTCATGGCCCAGATGAAAGGTTGGAGATTAAAGAAGGGAAGATATTAAGAAAAATCCTTAACTTCAGATGTCACAAGAAACTAATTCACATGAAAAAGTAGACCCTTTGACAAATTTCCAAGAAACACTCAGACACAATCAAGAAAGGAAGAAATGATTTTTATGGACACACCCTCTGAATGAATCCAGATTTATTAACAAAAAGAAATTTTGACTCCTTTCACAGTCAAAAAATCCAGCCAAATTGGTTTAAGGAAACAGAAGGACTTAGAGAACCCTAAATCACAGAAAATATGCTTTTGGATAAAATTTCAAAAAAACAACCAATGGTAAGAAAATGAGGTTCCAACTCAAAATGAAAACCAAACAAACAATCCAAATCTCTGACAAAAGAAAAGGGAAAGCAAGATCAAATGCAATGAAACAATACTAGGCTAAGAGAAAAGCACATAAGTAATTGATTGATTTAATGTACCTCAAAGTGGGTTGAAATGAAGGAAGAAGAAGCAGCACATATTAGGCACTACTTCCCAAATTTAATACCCTAGGCATGCATACATTAATTGCCATAACCCTAAAATGGGAATAGAAATACATTTACGTGACTTCTTGATCGGAATATAGAAGTATTTGCTTGTCTTTGTGTGAATGATTTCAAGTAGCTGTGTTTAATGTGAAACCACACAGATATCTGTAACTTCTAAAAGATTATGTGCAGCAAACATATTTTTGAATGTATTTTGGCCCTAATGCCATGTAGATCAGAATTATGGGATACTTTTCAGATAATTTGTAAAAATCATATAGACCTCATAATTTATTTGCTCATGTGGTTGTTTGATTGTAATTGATATCTGATTAAAAATGTGAGAATTATCCACTGACTGGATAAACTTTGGATACACCTAACATTTGATGGGAAAACAAGACACACTTAAATTCAACCTGAAAATTTCTGTTTTAGATGTTTCAGATGGGTTTTATTTTTTTGTAGAATGCTTGGCACATAATTTTTTGATGACTGGGATATTATTTTGATTTTCTTTGATTTCCTAGCCAACTTAATGTCGAGCTGTTTATAATAATGGGGTAGCCCGTAGGTGTGGAATATACCTCCTTATGCTGCTGATGTGAGCCAATAATATTTGTAATTTCTGCAGGCCTATTGCGTTCCTGATTTGAGTTCTACTGTTAGAAATGTCATCTTTTTTTTTCCACTGCAGTAAGCAGTGCTCTCATATATATCTTTTGTATATGTGATAGCAATTTAGAAACTCTGTATTAGCATGTTGCTTTTGTAAAGAATGAGAAATTTGAGTGTCTGGGAGGACTTTCTAATACTTACAGTCACCAATCAGTTTTGCTTCGCTACTACTAATGAAGCAATTACTTTTGGAAAAACTTCCTTAAAAATTAATGTAAACAATATGCTTTGACATCTACAGTGTTTTCCATACACACATCGTCCTAGGTTTGTTTTGCCTATGCTCTGGAAAAAGTCTGTAATTTACATTCTGAGATCTGTTTGCAGTTGCAGCCCCATAGTGTTGCAGGGTTCACCAAGCCCGTCTTTAGCCTTGTTATCTGACAGTAGTGACGAGAGGGCTTAAGGTTTTTCATAAATACTGTACAGTTTTCGCCGTTGATATCTCTAACTAAATGGTCTAAGACTGATGTTTTTTTTTTTTTTTCGTCAATCCATACCAAGTGGTCCATCACTGGTTGCTTGACCATTTCAGAAAAAAATTTTATATTTTCTGCGTGAATTCGCCAATGTTTAGTAGTCACAAAAATATTTTTTTAAAAATTTATTGTTTATTATTTTGAAATGGCGGCCATACTTGTTCCAGGCCGCATGCGTTTTTTCGTATTTGCGAGCATCTACATTTTTTACAATTATTCAGTAGTGGATTGTCCTAAGCCTTTCAGATAAAATACATTTAGTTCAACACACTCTGGGCTACAAATGCATATGCCTTAGCTGAATGTATTCTTTAATAATTCAAAGTTAACAGCCACAAATTAAAAAAAAAACACAGTTTTTGAACAGTAGTTTTCCAAAGAAAGATTAATTTCTCAGCTTTAATATTTTTCTGCTATTACACTGTATAGTATAGTTACTTTTTATGGAGTATCAATGGTGAGCAGCTTACACTTAAAAAAATACACTATTTTAAAAAAATGGATTTTTAAAATTTTTCCATCTTGTGGCTTGGAATTTGTTTGTTGGGGGACCAGATAAAACTCTGAAAATTTCACAGTTAATAGACCTTTATGATATCAAACTTCAGTATAAATTTCAGGTCTGAGATTCAGTTGGAAGCTATGGAAAAAAGATTACAAACACAAGTCAAAAATACGTTTTTTAACATCTGCGATATCTGGTAGGCTAATCCAATAAAGTATACCAATTGCATAATGTAACACACCACATTACACTAGCTTATGATTATTTGTCAAAACAATGCTGTGATAATTGTTTCAGCAGGCTAACAATTGCAGCTGGTAGAAAAACTAAATGCAGTGCCTCAAACAAAGAGGATAAAATTAAGATTATCAGTTTACTGCCGAATTCTTAGAGTCGAGCAAAAGTTAGTGATGAATTTAATGTGTCAGAACGTCTTGTTAAATTAACAAGGCAATTAGTAAAAGTACAGGGAATTTTACCACCATTACAAAAGAAAAGTGCATCTAATTTGGTAGATGAAAACACAATCAATAAAGTTATTAAGTATTATGACGATGACAATAACAGGCATTTGATGTCTGGCAAAAAACGACTGTTTCTGTGAAAGAAAATAGTTCTAAGATTCAAACACAAGAAAGGTTAATATTGTGTAATTTAAATGAACTATTCACCAAATTTAAAAAAGAAAATCCTAACAATAAAATTGGAAGTTTAAAGTGTTGTGAGTTGAGACCAAGATGGTGTATTGTTGCAGGGTCATCTGGCACCCATAGTGTTTGTGTTTGTTTCTATCATCAGAATGTAAAGGTGATGATAGATGGGGCCAATCTTATAGTTTACTATAAAGACCTTTTTGAAGTTATGGTATGCAATATTGACAGTTACAATTGTATGATCAAGGGAAAATGTGAAGATTGTCCAGACAATTTTGAAGAATCCGAAGAAGATGATTTGACGCCTGACAATATAAATTACAATGGGTGACACAAGACAGAAGTGACAGGGTGACACTCTTAAAATCACGAGAAGAGTTTTTTGAAGTGTTTTGGTGGCTAACCTTGAAAATCTGAAAATGCATCATTTTATTGCAAAAGCTGAAAGTAAATTTTTGAAAGACAAAAAGCAAACATTGGCAGCTGATGAATGCTTGGTTCTTGCTGACTTTTCACACATCTCACATGCTGCAGTGCCTGGTGGACTTCATATATTTCAGAATATACACCTACTTCTGTAAAGTTTGGAAGGTAGGAGACGAGGTACTGGCAGAAGTAAAGCTGTGAGTACCGGGCGTGAGTCGTGCTTCGGTAGCTCAGTTGGTAGAGCACTTGCCCGCGAGAGGCAAAGGTCCCGAGTTCGAGTCTCGGTCGGGCACACAGTTTTAATCTGCCAGGAAGTTTCAGTTTCAGGAATGATTAGGACAGTTTTCTTTATAGATAAAATTGGGATGTTAACTGATGTTAACATTCAGTAATTGTTCAGTTCTGCAATTAGGAAAGGACTGTTACCCATATAGGTACTTTTGCACCTACTCTTCTAGCTGATAAGTTGATTTTACTAACACAGTCGTGAACTGGGGAAACATAAAGTTATCAGCACAATAGTTGACTTTTTGTTTACTTGCAGACCAATACGAGTTATAATCTCCTTTTGTTATCATTATGGTCCAGGCAACTGCAAATATGAGAGTAAGATAGTAGTGATTGCTGTGGAAATAGAAAGAAGATAGTTTGGATAGGAGATTTGAATGCTGATAAAGCAACATTTACTGGATTTGCTGTGTATTAGGGCCATTCTTTTATTGGAGGCATGTCAGACTCAGAAAGAGGGAATATATGTTAAGTGTTTGGTTCTGTGTTGTTTAAGAAAGTCTCAAATGCAATTTTAAAGATTTGTGCCTTTGATGTAATGATGTAGCTATACTAAAGCTGTAATGATCTTTAGCTGACCCATTGACTTGAACTTTTTAGCATTTAAATGGTATGTGGTTAGGTATGGATGCTTGGAACAGTCAAGGTAGTCGTACAGCAATTGCAAATGAGTGACTGATAGTTTCCTAATGCTGTTTCTTTACTATAAGTCTATGCCTGATTGCCTGTGCACTTGAAGTCCTAAGTCAGATTTTCACTGTAAAATGTAAGTAATTTATCTTGCTGTTTCTCCGGTGCTTTACTGCAGCAGAGCATATGCGATTCTTTTATGTTTTCAGGTGTGTCAGATTCCCGTACATTGGTGAGTGTGCATGTTTCAAGCCTGGAGTTATTGCAGTATAACAGAATGACATTCGTGTTGTATTCATGTGGAAGATCCATAGATTTCTGCAAACTTTTCATTGTTTCTGTAATATTGCACTCGGTCTTCTCTCTTCCAGTAATTTCACATATTTGTATTTTATGCCAGTTCCACAGTATTTTAGTTCCCAAAGCTCTCTCCTTCATTTTAGTCATTATTTCAATACTTAAAGAAACTGCATTTTTCAGTTTTCACTATGGTTTTAAATATCTCTTCACTTTAGTATTGTGTATATCCAGCATAATTCTACTGGCTTGAAAATGAAGAGCCATGTCTGTAGATTTTACAAGACAGAATTAGATTATGAACTATTCTCCATAAGTTTTCTTACCAAGTGTTCTTAATCTGTGTTGTATCTTCCGCTGGAGGTTTGAGTCCTCCCTCGGGCAAGGGGGTGATTGTTGTTCTTAGCATAACTTAGTTTAATTCAGTTTTTGTGTGTAACTTTAGGGACCAATGACCTCAACAGTTTGGTCCCTTAGGAATTCACACATATTTGAACATCTGTGTTGTAATTAGACTATCAATCAGTATCATGACCAAAAAACTTGACAGAAATTACCATTGTTCCCTTTGTAATATTTTATTGATGTAGTTCCTTCAGTTTAGTGTCTATGGTTCATTTTTAGGGTTTGAATCTCAGTCAAATGTACCATACTGTCTTTAAATACACAATTCCCTGAGGTACTTGTACAGAAATTGATATGTTTGTCAAATCCTATTACAGATTCTGCTGTGGCCATTATTGTAATGTACGGACTGTTAGCTGATGGTGAGAAAGTATCTGTTGTTTAACAAATGGAAATAGGGCAACCAGAATAAACAGATGCAGCAGCTTATAGTTCTAAAGCTTATTAACTTTGGTGTGTAAAAAATAAAGTAACTTGCTCATCGTATTTATGTGTTCTATGTGTGTATTAGTCCTTTCAGTGTTGTTCAGCCAAATTCAGGTCTTGTGAGTTCAAAGCTTTTAGTGTGTTTAACAGTCAACAACACAAAACTGTGCAGGAAAATATTTTAAGTAGGTTAGAATGATAAATAAATAATGAGTTCAGCCTTGTCATAACAACATGATGGATTAATAATTGTTTATGTGGTTATCAGGATCCAGGTGGTTACAAACAACAAATAATTTGAAAGCTAGAAGTGAAATAGAAAAGTGATGTTGGATTTGATGTCAGGAAGAACAATTAACATACATAATAAAAACTGCCTATTGTCTTTTCTCTACAGGATTCAAAACAAATAAATGATCATGGCAAGTTCAAGGCAACAGTTTGACAGTCTGCTTGGCGGACAATCTCACCTTCCATCAGGAGTAAACATATTGCACATAATTTCTGCAAGAGCTCAAGAAATAGAAGCATTAACAGAAGCCATAGGTATATGTCGGACATTGAATGGTAACAGTATTCTCAAGATATTAACAAGTAACTGTGGTCTTAACATCTTGAAAATTTGCTGTGCAGATGATCCTCAGAGAAGTGGCCTGGTAATTCAACGACTCCCTAAGCACATGAGGAGGAGGATAATGAGCCACAATGTTAAACGCATGCCAAGGAGGCTTCGAGAAGCACATTTGCGACAGGTACAATTTGAAATTATTGGATAGGTACAAACATAAACGCAATTGGATTTTTGTCTTTTTTGGGATTTATTTATATTTAAAAAAAATATTGTATAAGGTTTGGAATCTACAGAACATTTTGAGTACTTACTGTAGAGAAGAATTTGTTCTCTTTTCATTTAGATGTAATACTGTAAAACCAGAGCTAATACTGTAAAACCAGAGCTGTTGTGTGTTTGGAAATAATTTCATCGTAAGTAGTACCATGAAAATATATTCTCTCTCTCTCTCTCTCTCTCTCTCTCTCTCTCACGCACACACACACACACACACACACACACACACACACACACACACTCACTCACTCACTCTGCGTTTCTCTTCTTCCTTTTCTGAATTACTGTTATTTCAAAACTTCTCCTCTTCAGCCAACATTCTGCTGCCTGTTGAACATAAATTTAAATTTTTGGCCACATTATGAAATCTACTATGCGATGGCGGAGTGAATGTATAAATAGTCTGGAAGGCAATGTAAGTGTTACTTCTTTCTCGTGAAAATTTGACTTATTCTTTCATTTCCTTAGTGTTCTCTTCAATCTCTGGATTTCTATCGTTTTTGGGGTTTACTTATATTTTAAAAAAAATATTGTATAAGTTTTGGAACATGCAGAACATTTCGAGTACTGACTTACTTATCTTTTATGTCTTCTAGCTCTCATAGTCATAATCTGGTTCCTGAATTTTATCCCCAATCAGCAGGTGTCATCTGTGAAGTATGTGCCAAATCCATTTGCCTCTAGAATTCAGAGCTTTCCCATGCTCATGAAATATGATTAATATTGATTTAATAGATGATATTTCACATGCTCCATCATTGTCTTCAGTGTCCAGCCCCGGTAGCTGAGTGGTCAGCATGACGGAATGTCAATCCTAAGGTCCCGGGTTCGATTCCCGGCTGGGTCGGAGATTTTCTCCGCTCAGGGACTGGGTGTTGTGTTGTCCTAATCATCATCATTTCATCTCCATCGATGCGCAGGTCGCCGAAGTGGCGTCAACTCGAAAGACCTGCACCAGGCGAACGGTCTACCCGACGGGAGACCCTAGCCACACAACATTTCATTTCATTTCATTGTCTTCAGTGTGGTTGGATGCAGCTCTTCCTGTCCTTTGCAAGTGTCTCCATCTCTGCATAACTATATCCAGTTGAACCTGCCCTGTACACTTTTTACTTCCGCCCCATTCCCCTGCCGCCCCCACCCCCACCCCCCACACACTCTATCTTCAGTTACTAAATTAACTATTCTTTGATACCTCAGGATATGTCCCATCAACCTACTCCTCCTTTTAGTCAAATTGTACCATAAAATTCTTTTCTATCTGAGTTGATTCAGTACATTTTCATTAGTTACTTGTACTGTTTTAGTCTACAGCGTTCTTCTGTAGCACTACATTTCAAAAATTTCTATAATCTTTGTAGCTGTTGTGTTTATTATCCACATTTCACTTCCATATAATGCTGATTCCAGACATAATGCTGTCAGAAGACCCTTCCTGACCTTTAAATATATCTAAAAGTTTTCTCTTTTTCGGAAATGTTTGTCTTGCTAATTGACAGTCTGCATTGTATGTCACCATACCTTCCTTGTTCATCAAGTAACAAAACTTGTACACTTCTTTTAGTGTCTCACTCTTGATCAGATTCCTTCAGCATCATCTGACTTAATTAAACTATGCTACTTTATCCTTTTTTTTTTTTTTTTTTTTTTTTTTTTTTTTTTTTTTTTTTTTTTTATGGTCATCTTATAACCCCTTTTCAAAGCACTACTTATACCATTCAGCTGATCTTCAAAGTCCTTTGCTGTCTCAGTACTATAGTTTCATCAAGAAATTTTAAAATTTCCGTATTTCTCCTTAGTTCCATTTACTGCTTGCTATACGTAGAGACTGAATAACACTGCAATTACATCACAACCCTGCTTCACTCAACTATTACTTAGCTTTTATGTCTTCTGGCTCTCATAATCATAATCTGGTTCCTGTATTTATCCTTATTGTCTTCAGAAATCCTAAGAATATTTTATATACTCAGCGGCTTACGTAGTATTCTACTCTCTGTTGAAATTGTTGATTACAATCTGTGATGAGTGTTCCATCGACCTCCTTAAGTGGGATGGTCTTCTTGGGGAGGAGGGCCTCTTTTGATACCCAAACACACTCCGTCGATGTTCCCAGCATTGACATACTTCTGTATATTAGTGCAAGGTTTCTCGTAGTATGTGTTGACTATGGGCAACAGCATGGTTATTTGTGTTTTGTCCAACAGAAAACAGTTCCATTCACCTTGTGGTGATTTCTTCTTCTGCAGTCCAGTCCACTCGCCTTCCCTGTTAGAAAAATGCATATTGTTCATTGGCTAGAAAAAGCTGTAGCAGAAACTTGCTGCACTACTCATCTTTACAGGTCGCGTTAAAATGTTTTTCAGTATCAGGTTAGCTGAGTGATTAATTGAAAGATATTTTGCGAGTAAAAACTTCAATTTATTGTGATTGGTTTGATACAAAACACCGCCAAGTCCTTGCTAATCTTAATTGACAGTTTTGTCATTCACCTGCAATCACACTCACTCATAATACAGTCTGGCAGAAAAATGTATACATTCTTTGTCAGGCTCTATCGAGATATCAATATTGTCGTTCGATTTGAGTTAAGAGTGTGTTGTAGTATGGTCTTTGGCTCAAGAGATGTTAGTACTTTCATCTCAGTATTGAGAAAACAAGATGGTTGGAGCACGCTTGGCATTAAAGAAACATAAATGTATTGTGAAGTGGTTTTTCAAGCTTGATAATGCTGTTGACGTCAACGTCAGTGGAGGCGGAAGTTCGAAACGGAACTGCTAACGTGCCTAACAATGAAATTCATCATTGACAAGTTTGAATTGCATGGAACGATTTGTGATATTCAGGAAGACAGTGTGCATCTACCAGTCCTGCTTCGTTGGCTCTCATGTTGGAAACGTTTGTTAATTCTCCACCGAAGTCTGCTAAGCAAAGTGCATGTGAAGTGTGGGTTAGAAGTACAAGTGTACATAGAATTCTGAAAGCTGCAAAGTGGGAAGTTTACATTCCACGATTACTGCATGCTATTGATGATGACGATCCTGATCACCGAATGCGAATGGTATCAGTAAATGGTAAATGATGATGAACAATTTGTGAGGAAGGTAGTGTGGAGTACAAAATTGTTAAGGCTTTCATGGCCACTGCCTACTGGCGGCTTCTGTCTCTGGTTCTTTGGCCGACGTTTGTCACCCCAGGGGGCTCTCAGTCCTTTCATGAGCATGTGCGTGGCGAGCACGGGGCCCCGAGCTGTTGCAGCCTTCCTTCTTTCCCAGGCTGCATTTCCTTTCCCTTCCCCTCCTTACCTGTCCTTGCTCCTTCCCCTCCGCCCTCTCCTCTCCCTCTCTTGGTGTCCTTGTTTATGTTGGCCCTGCTATCCTCCTGGTTATGCTGGCTTTGCGATTTGGTTTTGTTGAGTAATTACCTCATCCTTTTGGCATTCTCTGGTCCCCCTCCATTACTAAATTTCTATTTCGTAGTGTGAGCCATTTGGAGAAGAGCATCTTACCTAGTGTCTCTGGTGTGTGCCCTCCTAGTTCCTTCCATCTTTTCCTTCACGTCATTGTCTGATGCTAGGGTACATAGTCAGCTCTGTAGGCAGTCCGTGTGGTGGGGTCGCTATGTACCTCTGATACCTGAGATGTGACCGCATGTAAGCCTAGGAATGGTTGCTTATCATGGAGCATTGGAACTGCGGGCAATGGCCGTCATGCCAGACGGCCCTTGCTGTGGCTGCCTGTGGGGAGAGCCCCTGATCGGAGTGGGTTGTATCAGGGCAGACACCTTGCAAATGAAACACTTAAGGGTCCAGAACTCTGGCCGTTCTTCTATGGCCATCTCTTTGAATGGAAATAATTCTTTTAGTGCTGCTTCTTCTGCCCCTTCGGCCTTCCCTTCCATGGCTACCCCCTTGGAGGAGGGCGAAACCTTTTACCCTGCTATGTGGTTTGCACCAGGACTGATGGGGATACTTTCACCAATACCAAACCTTTATTTTTTGTGGAACACATTGAAGACAAGTTTGGCGAAGTGGACTCTCTGAGCAAGATGCGGTCGGGTTCGTTGTTGATTAAAACTGCTTCAGCTGGCCATTCGTGCCTGTGACCATCTTGGCACAATTCCTGTGTCCATTACCCCCCACCAGTCTTTGAATGTGGTTCAAGGTGTAATATTTCACAGGCACCTCATCCTTCAAACTGATGAGGAACTTAGGGGCAGTCTAGGACAGCAGGATGTTCACTTTGTTCAGCGTGTTCAGAAGGGCCTGAAGGACAATGACATTGATAATGGTGCCTTTATCCTGGCCTTTGAAGGGGATACCCTCCCTGAGAAGGTCAAGATTATGTTTTATCGATGTGATGTGAAGCCGTACATCCCACCACGTATGAGATGTTTTAAATGCTTGCGTTTTGGACATATGTCTTTCCACTGTTCGCAGACCCTTGTCTGTGGTGACTGTGGACATCCACTCCATGAGGGGAGTTCCTGTGTTCCCCCTCCTGTGTGTATTAATTATTATGGCAGTCATTCTCCATGTTTACTGGATTACCTGGCTTATAAGAAGGAAAAGAACATACAGGAGTTTAAGTCCCTCGATCGTCTAATCTACTCTGAGGCTCACAAGAAGTATGCACATTTTCATCCTGTGTCAATGACGTCTAGCTATGCTTTAGTTACATCTTCACCCCTTCCTTACCCCAGTCCCGAACCCCTCTCCTCTCCCCCTCCCCTGCGGTTCCCACAACCTCCCCTCCGGGCACCCCTCCCCCTCCCCAGCCAGAGAAGTGTCCCACTTCTTCAGCGTCTGCAGGTCGAGGGCGCCCCTTCCGGGATCCCCCTTCCACCACCTTCCAGGCCAAAGGTCTGCTGCCACACGACGGCCAAGAGAACCACAGTCTGTGGGCCCCCAGGTCACCCGTTCGCTCTCTTTTCCAGATCTTGCTGCAGCTGGCTTTTTTTTTTTTTTTTTTCAGCACAGCCCTCCTTGATCTCAAACGGAAAGGAAGAAGAAACATAAGACCTGGGACAAGGAGCCTCTGGTGTCGCCAGAGGTGCCGTCCCCGCCTTCGCAACCTGACTTTTTATGGATGTCGCCCCCTCCTTGTTGGTGACGGATGGTGACCCGGCGGCGTGACTGGCTTTAGCCTGTTCGCCCCTCATTTGAATCATTGTTCTGTGGTTATCCAATGGAATTGTAATGGATATTACCGCCACCTTCCGGGGTTGAAATCCCTTATTTCGTTTTACTTTGCAGCTTGTGTGGTTCTACAGGAATCTCGTGTTACTGATGATACGGACATTGCTAGCATGTGGATTCCTCTTCAAACTATAGTGGAAGCGGTTGCTGTTAGGGTCCACCTGGACTCTGGGGTCACAGTTTGCAATCTTTATCTCCCTCCTGACAGGACTCCTACAGCTGCTGCCTTAACTGTCCTCCTTCAGCAGCTTCCTCCCCCCTTACTCCTCCTTGGGGATTTTAATGCTCATCATCCCTTGTGGGGCAGTGCATTTCCATCTAGTCGGGGTCTTCTCATAGACAGTTTCTTGCAGACCACAACTTGTGCCTTCTTAATGATGGCTCCCCTACTCATTTCAGTGTCGGTCATGGTACCTTTTCTGCCATTGATGTTTCTCTTTCTTCTCCCTCCCTCCTCCCTTCATTACACTGGTCGCCACACGACGACCTTTGCGACTGTGACCACTTCCCATTGATTCTCTCGTTCCCTTCCCGCTCTCTGATGGACAGGTTACCTCGGTCTTTTCAACGTGCCAATTGGCCTCTATATACTGAACAGGTCATTTTTTTTCTCCCTCTTTGTCAGGTTGTATTGATGACGTCCTACATGACATGTATGATGTGATTGTTCGTGCTACTGGCCTTGCTATCCCATGCTCATCTGGACCATTTCGTCACTGGCAAGTCCCGTGGTGGAGTCCGGCCATTGCCATCCGTGATTGCCGTTGAGCTTTGTAACACCTTAAGAGTCACCCATGCGCTGCCAATCTTATCTTTAAACACCTTTGTGCCAAAGCCCGTTACTTAATGAAACAGAGCAAATGGGTGTGTTGGGGATGCTTTGTTTCTTCCCTCAGTTCTACTGTCCGTATGTCACGGGTATGGGCTACACTTGGCTCTCTCCAAGGTTGCCATCAACAGTCTACCCTGCTGGGCCTTGCCCTCCCAGATGGCCTTTGCACGGACCCGTTGATTCTCGCGGAACATCTTGCGACCCATTTTGCAACAGCATCAGCATCAACCTCCTATCCGGCTGCTTTCCTTCACCAGAAACAGCGGGCAGAAGCTTCCGCCTTATGTTTTACCCCTTGTCAGTCAGAATCTTACAACGAACCTTTTACTGAATGGGAACTTCTTTCCGCACTTTCTTCTTCTCATGATACGGCCCCTGGCCCAGACTCCGTTCATAACGAATTGCTTCAACATCTAAGTGCTCTACAACGAAGACAACCGTATCTGTCTCCAGGGTGACTTCCCTTCTCAATGGAGGGATAGCATCGCGGTTCCCGTCCTTAAGCCTGGTAAGAACCCCCTGTTTGTCGAAAGCTATTGGCCAGTTAGTCTGACAAATGATGTTTGCAAGTTACTTGAACAGATGGTAGCCTGTTGGCTCTATTGGATCCTTGAATCTCGGCATCTATTGTCCCCTTACCAGTGTGGCTTCTGAGAGGGACGGTCTCTGATCGATCATTTATTTCGATAGGAATCTGCAGTTTTGCAGGCTTTTTCCAAGCGCTGCCATTTGATTGCAGTCTTTTTCGACCTTCGCAAGGCCTATGATACGGCTTGGTGCCATCATATCTTCCTTACACTTCATGAGTGGGGTCTTTGGGGCCCACTCCCGATTTTTATCCTCCAATTCCTATTCCATTGGAAATTCAGGGTTCGGGTTGGTACTGTTTTTAGTTCTCCGTGGATCCAGGAGAATGGCATCCCACAGGGTTTCGTATTGAGTGTACTTCTTTTCCTCATTGCTATAGATGGGCTTGTGACCTCTGCCGGTCCTTTGGTCACCCCTGCTCTGTACGTAGATGATTTCTGCATTTGGGTTAGTTCCTCTTCAGTGGCCTCTGCAGAGCGGCAGCTCCAAGGTGCTATATGGTGTGCCTCTGCATGGACCCTCTCACACGGGTTTCAGTTCTCTCCTTTAAGATTGTGGATGGTCCACTTCTGTCACCGTACTACGGTCCACCCCGATCTGGAGCTCTAGCTCGATGCACAACGATTACCTGTGGTCCCACAGTTTCATTTCCTAGGTCTTCTTTTTGACAACAAGCTCACTTGGCTGCCTCATATCAGACTTCTGAAGATAGGATGTTTCTGTAAACTCAATGTCCTTCACTTCCTTGCCCACACCTCTTGGGATGGAGATCTTTTCACTCTTCTCCACCTTTATTGGGCTTTAGTGCTTGTCTTGCTTGGATTATGGCTGTCAAGTCTATGATTCGGCTGCTCCTTCCAAACTGCACCTCCTGGACCCTGTTCACCATCGTGGTATCCGTTTGGCCATCAGTGCCTTCCCTACTAGCCCTGTTGATAGTCTCCTGGTTAAAGCTGGGATCCTTCCCCCTCCCCGCCCTTTTCTGTTTGGCAATCCCAGCTTGTGCTTTTTTATGCAATCACTGTCCGTTCCTCTCCCACTCATTCTTCCTCTTCTATTCTGTTCCCAGACCAAGGACATCACCCACCTGATTCCCACCCTTGGGTGGGTTTACCGGTTGGGCTCTGCCTTGTCTCTTCGCCATGATTTTCAGCTTCCTTCTTTGTCCTGTGTCCCATGTTCCCTGTCCGACACCCCCCCTCGGTTAGTTTCTCGGCCCCGGATTTTGATGGATCTCTGCCGAGGTCCGAAAGATTTCGTTCCCCCAATGGTGTTCTGATGTTTTCGCCGAATTTTATGGGAGTTTCGGGATGCTGCTGTTTTTTACACCAAGGCTCTAAATCTGCCAATTGTGTGGGATATGCCTTCACGTCCTCTGTTGGTGTGGAAAATCATCTCCTGCCAACTGCATGTGGGGTGTTTACTGCGGAATTTGTGGCATTTTCCCAGGCCCTTACCTTTATTAAACGGTCGCAACTCAACCGCATTTTGTTATGTACGGACTCAATGAGTGGTGTTCAGGTTATTGACTGGTGTTTTTCCTGCCATCCCTTGGTCTTTGCCATCCATGACTGTCTCGTTGATCTTCACCATGCTGCTTGTTCCATTGACTTCCTTTGGGTTCCTGGCCATGTGAGTATTCCAGGTAATGAGCTTGCTGATCGTTTGGCTGGGGGAGCAGTCACTTACCCCCTTCTCTGTACCCTCTCCTGTAGCGGATTTACGGCTTCATATCAAATCCCACTTTGCACAATCATGGGCCAACTCTTGGGAGGCTACCGCCCTGTATAATAAACTTCGTGCGATTAAGTTGACACCTGTCCCGTGGCATTCTTCCTTCTGCCTCTCCCAAAAGGACTTGACCACCCTGTGTTGTCTCTGCATCGACCGTACCAGGCTGACTCATTGTTTTCTTTTGCGTAATGAGCCACCCACACGTTGTGATTGTGGAGCCTTCCAGTCAGTAGCCCATATTTTGGTGGAATGCCCCCTTGTTTTGGCTCTGCGTACTAAGTACAGACTTTCCCGCACTTTACCTTTAATATTGGCAGACGATTCCCGGATGGTTGAACTTGTTCTGAGTCTCCTCTTTGAAAGTGGTTTTTATTTTCAGTTCTAAGGTTCTTAATCTCCCTTTGGAGTAGGGGCAGGGCGGTGAGGGTTGGAGTGTCTCCCACTGTAAGCTGTGTTTGGAGATTCCTGACTCCCCTCCCTGGCCAAGATCCTCTTTTCTCTCCCTTTTACTCTATTTTTATCGCTTTTTAGATTTGGTTAGTCTCTTTTTACAATACGCACTTTCACATTCTAGTGGTTGAACGCTTTTGAATAGGAGGTGGTCTTGTCTGTACTGCATCAGAGGTGGGATATTTCCTGCCTCTAACGTAACCTTGGGGTTGCCCACTTGTTGACTTCCCTCCTTTTGTTTTCACTGTTGACAACACAACTGCACTTTTACGTTTTTTAACCTTTTATCGTTATGACTCTTCTGAGATGTAAATCCATCCGAATGGACCACCTTTGACACAAGGGACTGATGACCTTGCTGTTTGGTCCCTTAAATGCCAATCAATCAACCAACCAACCAAACAACCGACGCTCTTCTGATGATTTTACTGACGTTTTGCCACCACGAGTAGCTGGCATTGTCAAAGCTTCACCCTCCATTGCTGGTGGTGAACTGGAGCCGTGTCTGTGGCCGCGAGCTTGGCTCTAGTTCACCACCAGCAATAGAGAGTGAAGCTTTGACAATGCCAGCCACTCGTGCTGGCGAAACGTCAGTAAAATCACCAGATGAACTTTGGCCCAAGAAACCGAGAGAGAAGCCAATAGGCAGTTTGTAGTGTGCAGTGACGAGGCATAATTTGAACTTAATGGAACCATGAATTGGCATAAGTTCAGTGTGTACTGGGCTCCAGAAAATCTGCTTGTTTATGTGGATAAAGCGGCCAGTCTACCAAGGGTTCATGTGTGGTGTGGACTATCATCTATGGGCTTAGTAGGACCTTTTTTTTTTGTTGCTGCTGTCACAGGAGATGTGTACCTGGAAATGTTATGCACATCAATTTTGCCAGGTATATATGCACTTTACGGAGCTGATGAAGAGGTCTTCTACCAACAGGACGGAGTGCTGCCACACTACAACCTATCCCTACCAGCTTTCCTGGACGACAGTTTTCCAGAGCATTGGATTGGTCGAAGAGGGCCCATCGAGTTCCCTCCACAGTTGCCAGATTTAACACCTATGGACTTCTACTTGTGGAGACCTGTAAAGATAATGTCTGTCGACGTAAGCCACACATGTAGGAGGAAATTCGCCAGGAGATTACAGTGACGTGTGCAGCGATCTCCACTGTAATACTGACTGATTTAGTTGCAGCAACCGCTCGTTGTTCTGTTGTGTGTATAGCTGCCAACAGAGTGAACATTTTGAACATTTAAAGTAACCATGTGCTAAACTGATGGTTGTACAACATGTGTGATCAGTTACTAAATGTAAAATAAACACGTAAGTTATACTTTTTGTTCCTTAAAGTGTATATACATTTTTCTGGCGGACTCTGTAGTCAACTTACGATAATTAACCAAACCTTTTACCAAAAGGATTAATACACGGGTTGTCTGCAACAGAAAGCACACTCAAATATTACACAATTTGACCACAACAAATGTTCAGTTTGCAGTCACACCTTGTATAACTTGCCATGCGGGTTTGGGTATTCAAAAGTCAAAGTTTATGTATTAAAATCAGAATTTCATGTGTTCATCTTTTTCACAGATTCGTGCCCACTTTGCGACACTTCTCAGTTAAGACTTAACCATTATTCCATATAATTTTCACATCTATTCAGAGCTCTTTATATCCATGTCTGAACGTGATCATGGCTGAGATCCAAACCGAACTTTTAGACTTCACGGAGCAATTTATTAACCCATGAAATAATGCGAACGTACTGTCCTCTGATTGGCTGGTATACATCATTACCAATCTACTATTAGTATTAAACCGTGCAAAGCTGTGTCTTTTGTTTTTGACCAATCACAGCTTAATGGCTTTTATGAACAATTTATCAAGAGAACAAGTTTATAAAGTCCACAAATATCAAAATAACTCCCCCTTTAAATAACACAATTATCGTAAATATATCTTGTTTCCTATGTCCCATAAAGTGGCTAGTTGCACTTTACAATTTCTGCTGAATATGATTCACTTTGTTGGTACATAGTTCTCGCATTGTTGTATACTTAGTTAATAGACATAACAATATTCATTCATTTAGTACGTCACATTCATACCACTAATAAGTACACAAATTAGCAGTAATTAATGAAAAGCTCAATAAACACAGTTTTGTTTCTCAAATATACAGTTTTAACAACTTGATAATTTCATAGTCCATAAGATGCTGACACCTTTTGGCCACAGCCAAAACTACTTCCAGTAAGCTGCTAGATCTGAGGGCACCTGCCGTGAGAGACATGACTCACATATAAAGCTGTATGCCTGCTTCTGTCTCTTACTTACTTACTTAGGTGCGATGCAAGACGCTACATCTTACTTGAAGGTATAACATAGGGAGGTGGCACCACATATTTAAGCTGTACATTGTTTTGAAGCCAGCACTGCCATGTTAGTAGGGCCAAACACTAGCTGACTACTGTTTCCAGTTGCTTCTTGTTCTTAATTTCTGTTGTGTATACTCAACAGTTGTTTTAAGTAGTAAGTATTACAATGCTTTTGTCAACAACAGTGTGTCCGGAAGATATTTTCAGACATTTTTCTGGTCTAAAAGGCATACTTGATCCAGTAATCTGACACATTTTGCCTCATTAATATAACTTCCATTTTGTTATACATTTCAAATAGCCAAGAAGAGAAGTATGTGGTATGAAAAGGCTGCTTTCATAATCCAGCATTTTCCTTAATATGGGATGATGAAACTGATGTTCTGTCTGTGTCCTCTTCCCGAAAGTGCTGGGAACATATTTTGCCATATCTGGACAGTTTGCAGTGTTTCCTTCTCGCATCATTCAAGCAAAGTGCTCTTTGAGTTGTATTGATAGGAAATGTAAGGTCAAATTACAGAAGTAAAACTACTAAAGTAAAAGTAACCAGTGCAACAAAAGTTTGTGTATATAAGAGAAAATATCACAGATCCACTTATGAATTAAATGTGATTTCTTTTCACTTTCATTATAATCAGAATTACTTGTACACCTTGAAATAATGCAAGCTGGCATTTTTTATCAAAATACTCTCATCAGAACCTACTAAAATGGCAAATGTCGACTTCAATTTTGTGAGGTCATGAGAGCTTCTCTTTTATAACTCCATGGAGTTGACATATTTTGCGTAGACCAGGTGGGTAGGAGGTTGTAAAGGTTTGAGTGCCAGTTCAGAGTTGCCTGACACAAGCAAGGAAGAGTTTCAGGACATCAATATTCTTGAGGAATGAATCCTGGGATTTTGCTTTCAAAGCACCAGATGTAGTGTTGGTCGTTACAGTAAGATGTGACTTGATCTTCTGCCAGTCTTCAACAGTGGGTACGTTTAGGTCCCCGGTGTCAACTTCTTTCCAATCTCTGTCACCAGATATTTCTATTGCTATGGATTCCTTAGTTTTTGCAAAGATTGTCTTGGTCTGCATAGTGTATTAGCAGTGTGAATCTTTTTAGGTGTGAAGCGAACTTTTGTCACTACTAATACATGGTCAGTGTCCTGGTCAACTCTGTGGAAGGAGCATGTGTGGAGAAAATGGTGGAAATCTTTCCTATTGGTAAAAATGAGAGATCTAGTTGATGTTAGTGTTTGGAGCAAGTGTGCATCCAGGAAACCTTGTGCCTCATCTTGCCTTTAAAGTGTGTTTTAGTGGTGCATAATTGATGCTTTGCACAAATTCAAGCAGCCATAAACCATTTCCATTCATCTTGCCCATTGGCACTCTGACCAAGCAGCAGAATCACACCTGGTAGAGGCACTGAAGCCACCGCGAATACACAGATGATCTTGAAGGTGCACTCCCCATGCACCACTTTGCTGAGGTGTTTGTAAAACTGATCCTTTAAGTTATTAATAGACATTATGCTGTGGGCTGGCTGTGACTGTAACTTCTAGGTTAGAGATTATTGATTAATAATATTCAGTTATCAGTCACAAATTTATTTTCTGATTGCCGTCAAAAGCGTTTTGGAGCTACAGCTCCATTTTCAAGGACTGTGTGATACACTGGGCATGATATTTGCTTAAGTTTTTCGCTGAACATTGACAGAAGGATGCAGTTGTTAGATATAGCAAGGTTAACTATACTCTTACATCTGCAGTCGAGATCAGCATTGGTATATATACAGTGTCATTGGCCTGCAGCTAGTTAACAGACGCGAAGTTATAATGCATTCTGAGATCCCAAGCGGGCTTTCAGTGATGGGTAACAGATCATTATGAATGGCAAAAGCCAATACGGTGTTGCTTGGGTCTGACAATGTCCTTTACCCTCCAGAAAAAAAGTGTAATTTTCCTCCCGAATTGAACCGTCATCTATGAGGGTTGACTAAAAAGTAGTGCCTCATTCTTCATAACTCTTTAACAGTTGGCGGCATTGGTATGTGGCAGGTACTGGATTGTTCTGAAGCCTCTTCTCTACAGCTCCAGTTGGCAGGAATCCTTAGCATTGAACGGTTGTGTTGTTTCAGTGTAAAGTATGGAACCTTGTGCAGACGGTCGGCCAATGCGATTTAAGCAAAGTGCAGTCATTGAATTCTTGACAGTAGAAGGTGTAACCTCAAAGGAGATTCATCAGAGAATGAAAGTAGTTTATGGTGATTGTGTTGATGTGAATACTGTGCGTCATTGGGCGAGTGTGTTTAAAGATGTTGAGACGGGAACATCTGACCTGCGCGACAAACAGAGTTGGACATCCTGTGACAGTAACCAGTGAGTTTCACAAGCATAATGTCGACAGATTGATTCAGGACGATCGTTGTATTACTCAGAGAAAAATTGTAAGCACAATCGGCATTTCACAAGGACGTGTGGGTCGCATTATTGATTTGCTGGGCTCTCAGAAGATCTGCGCACGATAGGTACACCAGATTCTGGCTCCTGAAATGAAAGTGCACAGACTTGAAATTTGCCAGATTTAGCACCCTTTGACTTCCATCTGTTCCTGATAATGAAAGATGATCTGTGAGGACATCATTATGCTACTGATGAAGACATTGAGAGAACTGTGAGACTGTGGCTGCGGAAACAGTGTCGACTTCTTCCGTGACCTCTTCAGAAAACTTGTTCATTGTTGGCACAAATGTATCCAATTGGCTGGTGATTATGTGGAAAAGGGAATATTGGTAATCAAAGATCACATTCTAAGAATTATTTCTGCATTTGATTTATTAAAATATTCCCATCCAAACCCAAGTAACAAAGGTGGAGGCATTACTTTTCATTAAGCCCTCATAGTAGCGTGGTTTTTCTGCAAGGCTTTTAAAGCAGTGTTAAGTCTGGCTAATTCTAGTACAATGATGGCTGTTTAATGCAGATCTTGAGGGCTTCCACAAATGTCCAGGAAGCCTTGCACCATAGTGCGGATATTCCATCTTCCAAAAAGTGAGACAGGTTTTATACATATTTTTTGTTTCAGCAATGTTGACTTTATTGTGATGACTTTGAGCAAAGCTAGTTTTCTGTACACTCAAGCAGAACAATTGGTGCCAGGAATGCCCAGTACCTAATTGTGTGGGGGATCCCCAGTGTGAAGTGGGTGGTGACTGGCTAGTGAACCTACAATGAACCGTCACTCACATCCATTTGTGTGGACTTAACAAAGGTAAACTGCCACTACCTGTGTTAATTTCATACGGATACAGGTGAACACAGTATCATCTTCGAGGGTGTTACAGCACCTGGTATGCATTTTAGGTGCCAGCAAGCTTGTCCACTGCTCACACTTTCATAGCGTCTTGCTGAATGGTTCCACAGGAGCAAAAACATGTGACGTCTGGAGTCAGGTTAGCTGTAGGCATTTGCTGCTCACTTCCAGTTCCATTGTATTCACATCTAATGGAAATGACGGTTCCTGGATTTGCTTTGGAGTTATTGTTCCCCTATATGAATTTTATACTCATAATAATAAAATCTGTAGCTCTGAAGCAAAAGGGGAACCAAGATAGGATAATGGAAAAAAATGTCATTGTGAGACACACTTTGTCTAAAGGATTAAAAATGGTTACAATTTTGGTACTGCATTTCTAAGAGTTAACACATTCCCTACTGAGGAAAATTTGATGTCTCACCTGTATTGCATATTGGCCCACGGGTGACCAGCCAAAAACTTCGCAGAAATGCAGCTCGGGTCATTGGTGTTCCAAATGGTGCAAGTGTAATTGTACGACTGTAAGATATCACTTCACCATGTAGGGCTTGCTGGGCTAACTATAAAAAAAGGGGACATATCACTGCATAAACGGCTGCTGTAGTGGCCAGCTAGACCCCGAAATGATACCGAAACAATGTTTTTTTGTTGGACATTTTTACCATATTGCTTTATTTGATAAATACATATCCTACAGAAAACAATACAAAAAAATCGTTTTCACATAAACTTGGCATTCTTTAACAATTGCAGTCTTAAAACGCCATACTTGATTTTATTGTCTCTTGGTTTTTTATTTTTGAAATTCATTTTGCCCTACTAATTTATTTGCAAAACACACAAACGAAGTATACAAAGAATACTGAAAATACTGGTTAACATAACCTTTGCACCGTTTGCAACCTTAAAAAGTCGTTGCTGGATGTGGTTTTCATTGAGGAAACTGATGCACAATTTAGATGGTCCTGGGCCATCATTGCAGAAGGTTGTTGTCTGCTGCCGTTTTGCCTTCCTGAGTGAAAATCCTTTTGTAGCACAATGTGCAGTGCCCTCAATTTTTCCCAAAGTATGGACTTGTTTTCTTGACGGAGGTGTGGCACAGGTAGCATATCCACATAAATACAAGGCAATTGTCTCTTTGAAATGACATTTTTCTCCTCAAAGTGCTCTTTTTACAGTGCAGAATCCAAGTGCTTACTGTAGAGGTCCATGGTGAATAATACGAAGACATCTGATAACTGAGAGCAACGCCTCTTTTTATCTTGTTGTACTCCAGCACAACCTTTGCTTTCATTGTAACCTCTCGTTTTCTGTTCTTTCTCCCAGTGTTCTCTAAAATGTCAGTATGTCCAGGAACCACTGAAATCATTAGAACTCTCCGTACATCCACCCAGTTAAAAATTTTGACTCCATTATTGCTCTCTGCTCTACATACTTCCCTCTTTTTAAGCTTCTTCTCCACATTATCCTTGGGAAGTTCTGCTCCATTTGAATGAATTATTCCACAGTGAATCGTAATTTTATCTAACAACTTATGCGCTAGAGAAATGCGTTTATAGAAATTGTCATCATAAAGAACGTGACCTTTCCCAAAAAGGGGTCACACATTTTCATAGTGATAGCCTCAAAGTGACCTGCACCTTTCAGTTTGTCATCTTTCACTCAATAAATATGCAAGGTAGAAGCGTACCCTTCCTCCGTACAAATTTTGTAAAATTTTACAGCATACTTGTTAGACTTGTTGGGAGTATTCTGCCTAAAAATCAATCTTCCTCTGCAAGGAATCTTAGATTCATCAATTACCACATCTCTTTCAGGGTTTAGAGCATTTAGAAAGTTACTCTGCAGATGTTCAACTAACAGCTGTATTATGTAAGTCCTGTCATTTACGTTTCTAGGGCATTTGTTATCAACAAATGCCAGCAAGATAATAATGCCAGAAATTGATCATGAGGCATAGTGGCTTTTATAACTTTATTTTGTACAGTGGATTCTTTGGCCAGTAAAGTGAAATTTCTGGGACCTCTTTTAACCCCATAATTACCATTATGCCAATAAATTTGTCCATTTCTTCCTCAGAAGCGTCAACCCAATTGGCTAGTCGAGATCTTCTTTTACCTGACATTCTGGACAGTTTCTGTGCTGCACATCTGTTTGTTTCCAACATCATATTGTTAAATATGTCTTGTGTTAACAACATTTACTAAATGTCAGAAGGGTTGTCAAAGTGGGTGGAAATTTTAACTTTTGAATCTTGATTTAAAATTGCTCTTGCTATTCCTTGCCCATTTGGTTTCTAAATTGGGATACCATTTCATTACCATTATTGGAGTTACATACAGTATCAAGAACCTCATCAGAACACGAGAGGATCTTGAATCTTGGGGATTGTAAGCTGGATCATTGTCAGATGCAGGAGAGTCACTAGAATCACTTTTATTTAGGTAGTAGTTCATATAGTTGGGTAGTCCCCCCTCAACTAATGGTTTTCAACGTCTTTGTTTTGTTGCTGCCAAGAAGTAGATGGATCCATTTTTAGCTAAACATTCTATGAAACATCTTTACAACTGGTGGCCAACCATAATTATTATAGAAGATAAACAGTCATCTCATAACCTTTCCTGGCTGGGTCGGGGGTTTTCTCCACTCAGGGACTGTGTGTTGTGTTGCCTTCATCATCATTTCATCCCCATCCCGTGCGCCAGGTCGCCCAATGTGGCATCAAATGTAATAAGACCTGCACCAAGGCGGCCGGACGTGCTCCGTAAGGGGCCTCCCAGCCAATGATGCCAAAGGCTCATTTCCATTTCCATCTCATAACCTTAATCAGTATTTCATGACATACCTTAAAGCAGCTATTCGTGGTTGCTAACAATAACAAATGACAGTGTGTGTATTTTAAAGCAGCTTTTCTTGTCAGCAAACTCTAACAAATGATGGTGTGTGTATTGTAATGTGTGTTCCGCTAAAAGAGCGCAGTACAACAATCGGGACATAGGGTGAACCAAACAATTGAAAACCAGCACGAAAAAGTATCATGAGGTCACCAGGGGGTCAAAAAGAAGCAATAACATATTGAATTATTTATCTCATGGTAAATAAATATATTCCTTTGAGCCTTCTGCAGCTTAAAATTTGACATAATAATCACTCCCGCAATCTTGGGAAATCACTGAAACTCATGCCAGTTGGATGGATAGAGTTGCACTGGGACACACGGTGGGACGAGCCGCAGGGAATGTTTTAAGAATTTAGTATCAGCTGTGTGTTAGATGAACATCAACAAAAGCAAAATGAGTACAATGGAATGTAGTCTAATTAAGTCGGGTGATGCTGAGGGAAATACACTCCTGGAAATGGAAAAAAGAACACATTGACACCGGTGTGTCAGACCCACCATACTTGCTCCGGACACTGCGAGAGGACTGTACAAGCAATGATCACACGCACGGCACAGCGGACACACCAGGAACCGCGGTGTTGGCCGTCGAATGGCGCTAGCTGCGCAGCATTTCTGCACCGCCGCCGTCAGTGTCAGCCAGTTTGCCGTGGCATACGGAGCTCCATCGCAGTCTTTAACACTGGTAACATGCCGCGACAGCGTGGACGTGAACCGTATGTGCAGTTGACGGACTTTGAGCGAGGGCGTATAGTGGGCATGCGGGAGGCCGGGTGGACGTACCGCCGAATTGCTCAACACGTGGGGCGTGAGGTCTCCACAGTACATCGATGTTGTCGCCAGTGGTCGGCGGAAGGTGCACGTGCCCGTCGACCTGGGACCGGACCGCAGCGACGCACGGATGCACGCCAAGACCGTAGGATCCTACGCAGTGCCGTAGGGGACCGCACCGCCACTTCCCAGCAAATTAGGGACACTGTTGCTCCTGGGGTATCGGCGAGGACCATTCGCAACCGTCTCCATGAAGCTGGGCTACGGTCCCGCACACCGTTAGGCCGTCTTCCGCTCACGCCCCAACATCGTGCAGCCCGCCTCCAGTGGTGTCGCGACAGGCGTGAATGGAGGGACGAATGGAGACGTGTCGTCTTCAGCGATGAGAGTCGCTTCTGCCTTGGTGCCAATGATGGTCGTATGCGTATTTGGCGCCGTGCAGGTGAGTGCCACAATCAGGACTGCATACGACCGAGGCACACAGGGCCAACACCCGGCATCATGGTGTGGGGAGCGATCTCCTACACTGGCCGTACACCACTGGTGATCGTCGAGGGGACACCGAATAGTGCACGGTACATCCAAACCGTCATCGAACCCATCGTTCTACCATTCCTAGACTGGCAAGGGAACTTGCTGTTCCAACAGGACAATGCACGTCCGCATGTATCCCGTGCCACCCAACGTGCTCTAGAAGGTGTAAGTCAACTACCCTGGCCAGCAAGATCTCCGGATCTGTCCGTCCCCCATTGAGCATGTTTGGGACTGGATGAAGCGTCGTCTCACGCGGTCTGCACGTCCAGCACGAACGCTGGTCCAACTGAGGCGCCAGGTGGAAATGGCATGGCAAGCCGTTCCACAGGACTACATCCAGCATCTCTACGATCGTCTCCATGGGAGAATAGCAGCCTGCATTGCTGCGAAAGGTGGATATACACTGTACTAGTGCCGACATTGTGCATGCTCTGTTGCCTGTGTCTATGTGCCTGTGGTTCTGTCAGTGTGATCATGTGATGTATCTGACCCCAGGAATGTGTCAATAAAGTTTCCCCTTCCTGGGACAATGAATTCACGGTGTTCTTATTTCAATTTCCAGGAGTGTAGATTAGGAAATGAGACACTTAAAGTAGTAAAGGAGTTTTGCTATTTGGGGAGCAAAATAACTGATGATGGTCGAAGTATAGAGGATATAAAATGTAGACTGGCAATGACAAGGAAAGCGTTTCTGAAGAAGAGAAATTTGTGAACATCGAGTATTGATTTAAATGTCAGGAAGTCGTTTCTGAAAGTATTTGTATGGAGTGTAGCCATGTATGGAAGTGAAACATGGACGATGAATAGTTTGGACAAGAAGAGAATAGAAGCTTTCGAAATGTGGTGCTACAGAAGATTGCTGAAGATTAGATGGGTAGATCACATAACTAATGAGGAGGTATTGAATAGAATTGGGGAGAAGAGGAGTTTGTGGCACAACTTGACTAGAAGAAGGGATCGGTTGGTAGGGCATGTTCTGAGGCATCAAGGGATCACCAATTTAGTATTGGAGGGCAGCGTGGAGGGTAAAAATTGTAGAGGGAGACCAAGAGATGAATACACTAAGCAGATTCAGAAGGATGTCGGCTGCAGTAGGTACTGGGAGATGAAGAGGCTTGCACAGGATAGAGTAGCATGGAGAGCTGCATCAAACCAGTCTCAGGACTGAAGACCACAACAACAACAACATGTGTTGGTATTAAAACAATATTTTTCTTTGCAGATGGAAAAGAGTGGCTTGCCACTGAAATCTAAGAGACCAAGTCGAAAATATAGACGGAGACCTAGTAATCTGTTGCAAGAATACAATAGACGTCAACGAAAATTTATATGGCTGGAAACTCATATTTGGCATGCAAAGAGATTCCACATGATTGAGAAATGGGGCTATAAATTGCCCAATTTTCCAAACGATAAAAGTTTTCGAGCATGCTACCGTGCTTCAGCCAATCACTGCCTACTGCAGGTACTTCAACTTTTGAGTGGATTGTTAATCAGTTTTTGAAGATTTTCCTTACACATGTGTAACATATGAGAGCAAGCGAGACGTACAAATACCAGTTTCCTATTCCATCAGCAAAGATAGTTTAAGATAAAAAAACAAATTTATTTTTGCAGTGGTAAATTAATTTTTTTGTATAATTGAGAAACTGAATAACTTTCAGCTTATAAGTCCCTACAATTCGTTACTTTGAATCTGCACTATGAGGTTTACTTATCCTTGTCCTTGAATTGACTTTGTTAGATTAAGATTTATGGATCAGAGTGAACTATTGTGTGAAATAATCTTTTTTTGTGTGTTTGTTTAGGACGTTTCATATTATTGTTGCATCGAATTATGTGGCCCTTTGGATGAAATAATTGATGGTCTGAAGCAACACACAGATAAAGCATGTGGTCTGACATTTGCGGCTAAAGCTTATATTAGTGGGAGCAGAGAAGGCAATATCACAGTATTCAGAAAAAAGTCTTATCCATATGGTGCTATAGGTAATATTAGTTTTCTTTGGAGACCTTCAAAGATAGTAAGTTCTGAAGGTAAGGATGTGACAAGTGAAAAACTTGATGAAAGAACACTCTGGTTGTGGATCCATCCAGCATTTTATGAAGAATTTTGTGATGAACTGATAGATACATTTAATTTTGTTGAAAGTAATATGGACATAACTGAAACAATTCCATCTGCTTTTGGTGGAAATGCTGTGCGTAGTGAAACATCTGTTGGCAGCATCAAGCACAAACGTAAAGGATCAGAAAAAAAGGTGGAAATAGAAAAGATAGGTTCAAAGGTTGCACTTTATAATAGAACACGTAAATTTGAAAGCAGTAGTGGACATGTTAAAATGACTTTTCTGAAGGATACATTGAACAGATTTAGTTTGACAGGGCCATTGTCTCATTCCATTCTTCAAGATGCATTACATGTTGTTAGCATGACCACAACCAGTCATACCAGAGTCCCTTTTGTCACAGAAAATCTTGGAAAACTAGTGGTTGGAATTAGTACTAGTAATGTGAACACGGGGCCAATGTCAGTTGAGTCTTTTGAAGATCAGTCTGATAAGACCAAGTGCGTTATCAGTTATGATGACAATATGGAGGTGGATGAACCTGCAAAGGACAGTAGGGAGTGTGAACAAAGTGTAAGTTACGACTGTGAATGGTGGCATGATATTTGCAGTGATGCGTACAGTTTAGAATGTGTGAAGATACAAAAGCAGCTCTGGGAAACTTTGAAAGGAGCAGCATCACCTGCACAGCTTCCTCCTCATTCAGTGCTGGCATTGATCGTGACAGATCCACGACGATATTTGCCTGCTAAACGGATGAAATGTAATCCAGATAACGATGGTGAGTAAGCAAGATTTAGTTCAATTACGAACAATTTTAAACATGTATTAGCTATATTGAGAGAGATGGAAAGCACTTTCTATGAAACCACAGTATTTAGTCCCAGTAGAGCAGCTCAAAGGCAAGAGTGTCATTGTTTGCAACTGTGATGCGTTGCTCTTGTGACACTTTCCAAGCTTAAAGTTTATCAGATCCTAAGTATGTGTTTTTTGTATATTTAACTATAAAACTTAGACACAGTGCCCAACAAAGGACTCTGTGATTTTGAAATTAAATAACTTGAAAACAAAGAATTCAACAAAGGATATGTTTATCATGATTACTGTAGGGGCACTTTAATCACAGTATGTAGTGTCTGTAAATAGTACTGTGAAATCCAGAGTGATCAGTTCCACTGTTGAAACCTGAAAAGATGTTAAAGTTCTGAAGGAAGAGGTTGAAATCGTGTACTTCATTTGAATGACATGTATTTCTGGTACCGGAACATCAAAGGGTAGAAGACAGTATTATGGCAATAAGATGCAGTTTTCAAATATTGTTTCATGTTCCGAATGGAGCCAGTGCAAAAAACCATTTGGATGCCCATTGCCAAATCCAGTCAGATATGTTGACCCCAGGCCAACTGTAGCTGCTCCTGAAAATGTTGCCACCATTTCTGGACTTACTCAGCAGCCTCCAAGGAAATATGTCCAAAGAATGGCAGCAGAGACTTGTTTGAAGCCATTCCATCACACATGCAGTACAGAGGAATGGTATACACCTGTTTCCATTCAAAATGCAAAGCCTTTGGGTCATACCCTTATACACTATTTGACAAAAGACTGATCTTGTGAACCAGATTCTCACAGTGATTGATAGTGAAGGATTTCATGGTTCATTGATGAAGCGCACTTCCACCTGAATGGATTCGTGAAAAATCAAAAGTGGCAATTTTGGGGTTCGGAAAATCCCCCTTTGTGTGAAGCAAAATCACTACATTCTCGAAGTATTACTGTTTGGGCTGTGGTATGCAGCAGAGGCATTTTCAGCCCATTTTTATGTGATAATTGGTAAGTAAAGAAAACTGCATTGCAATTTTGGAACAATTTGTACCACATAGCATTGGAAGATCAAAGAGAGACAGGGAGGTTCATGTGAGGTGGAAGTCGACAATATTGCACTGAACATCTGTTCCGCTTTCTTGATGAAATACTTTGGGCATAGTCATTAAATGGGATGATACCAAATTTATTGGTGCAGGCAGCAATGAGCTCTGTATTCACACTGTCTGACTTCTTGTGATCACTCTTTGTGAGTCATATTGAAAGGCACTGCCTTTCGGAGCTGTCTCACCACACGGCATGAGATTGAATTTTTGGGGCATCTGAATCCATTTCTATTGAGGCACTGCAAGATGTGATGCTAAATTTTATTATTCATTTTCACCAGCTATTATCTAGTCAGAGCAGTGAAGTATTTGTGGAGACCACTTGCCTGTGAATTATTTGCGGAGACAACTTGCATAGTAGCATATAATGACATCTGTTGATAGCTTTTGTAACTATTTCAAAACTGCTGTAAAAAGTTGTAGAATGTTCGCAATAAACGTAATATTTTTTGCTTTCTTCTCTCAATCTTTGTTTCCATGTTATATAATTTTAAAATTATGGAGTCACTTCCTGCAAATTCAAACTGCATTTGGAGTACCATCGAACGAGGTGAAGTTGACTTATTTTGAACTTTAAATTTAAATATTTCTGAAGTCAATAAAATTAATGTATTGGTTTTTCTTTCAGGGGTTGGGTATTCAGTTGTACTGAAAAAAATTTTTGTCTTTATTACCTTTTGCTCTTACAGATCAGGAAAAATGCAACCCGTTTTTTGGTCAACATCACCCTTTTTTTATTACCTTTTGCTCTTACAGATCAGGAAAAATGCAACCCGTTTTTTGGTCGACATCACCATATCTGGGGGTGAATTTTATTGATTATATGTTATGCGATACATGTGGATTGTTTATGACTCTGGGGTAGGAGTTCCCAAACTTTTTTGCTCTTATGGTACACTTTCACAATCCTGGTACTCTGATGGAACACCTTGTTATTTTGAAGGTTAATTATATTTAAAAAAGGAGAAAAATTTCTTGTATTCAGTGATTATTTCAATTTCGAATCATAACTAACAACACAAAAATCATAATCCTAATGAAATTAAAAAAAAATTACTAATGTCAAAATATCGAAAAAAGCCATCTTATTAATAGTTTTTTGCGGAGCACTTACTCGCTTCCCACAGAATATCAGTGTTGAAACTTCTTGGCAGATTAAAACTGTGTGCCGGACTGAGTCTCGAACTCGGGACCTTTGCCTTTTGCGGGCAAGTGCTGTACCATCTGAGCTACCCAAGCATGACTCATGTCCCGTCCTCACAGCTTTCGTTGTACCAGTACCTCGTCGCCTACCTTCGAAACTTCACAGAAGCCCTCCAGCGAACCTTGCAGAACTAGCCCTCCTGGAAGAAAGGTGTGAGGATGGGACACGAGTCGTGCTTGGGTAGCTCAGATGGTAGAGCACTTGCCCGCGAAAGGCAAAGGTCCCGAGTTCAAATCTCGGTCCGGCACACAGTTTTAATCTGCCAGGAACTTTCATATCAGCGCACACTCGCTGCAGAGTGAAAATCTCATTCTGGAAACATCAGTGTTGTGTGGAACACAGTATGGGAAACCCTGCTCTAGGACTTTAATTGTTCTTAAACTGTATCAGCAACTGAAAAATAAATCTGGCAAAAACAAAATTTTGTTACTAATTTCAGAGTAACATACAAAGAAAGTTTAAGGACAAGAAATGTCAGGCAAAATACTTTCTGGAACCAATTACTAAAAGTGGAAAAGTTAAACCATCCATGTGTGGTACAATTGTAATGCAACCATTTTGAATAGCATTGCTTTGTGCAAAATGGAGCATCTTTTGGCCCTCCATCACACCAACAATCCTACATGTTGGGCTGCCTTATACACAACATGAGGAGTCAATGATTCACCTGTTTCTGAATTGCTCGGCTTAGTGGTTACCAAATTCTTTGAACTGGTTAACTACTAGTTCATGCCCTTGGATTGATAAAAATATTTACTCACCAAGCACAGCAGGAGAACACACATATAAAGGCACTTAAATGAGCAAGCATTCGGAACCAGTGGCTCCATCTTCTGGCAGAGGGTTGAAGGGGAAGGAATAGGGGTGAAGGGAAGGGACTGGTGAGGTTTGGGAAATGGGGAGACTTTAGAAAAGTTGCCCAGAACCACGAGTCAGGGGAGACACTATGGACGGGAGGAGAAGGAAAGACTGGTTGTTGGGGACTTCAACAGTTGAGATTTGAAAACCTGAGAGCTTAAAGCTGGAAGATAGGGTAATATGAAATACAGAGATTACTGACAAAACATTGTGCATGAGTTAATAAGAGCGGAAAGATAAGTGCAAAATATGTGGTGGAGGTGGGTGTTGGGATGAGGGGTGGGGAAAAATAGACATGTCAGAAAGTAAAAGATACAGAAAACTAAAAGGCAGTGAAGAAAAGAATAGTGACAGAGTAGAAATGCCAAGACCAAAGAAATAAATGTAAATTAAGGCCAGGTGGGTGGCAAGAACCAAGGACAGTTCCGCCTGTGGAGTTCTCAGAAATTGATATCTGGGGGAAGAATCTAGATGGTACCTGGTCAAACAGGCACTGAAGTCACGGCTGTCATGTTGTAGAGCATCATGTTCTGCAACAAGATATTGTATGTTGCTAGTATACAGTTTATGCCTATGCCCATCACACAAATTATGGGAGAATATGATGATTCCAAATTTATATAAAAATTTGTAATCCTACTTTTCAATCTTCTGCTTCTGAAGCTAGACCGTATGAATGAAATGTGAAACTATTTCCCAACATGAAACTTAAGCATTTGATATTGGTACTTCGTGATTATATTCTGTTGTGCTATAAAAATGACCATTTGTGCCAAAACAGTGGTAGTGTGTGTTACAATTTCTGCAATATAAGGCAGACCCATTTCGTGTTATCTATCAGACAGTGACAAAATACATGTAATCAGATCGAGAAAGCACACCAGTCTTGGGTACTATTCATAAGTATTAATAGCTTCTTCAGTATTAGACAACGGCATTCGGTTTTTTCATGTAGCAAAACCTTTAACGAACTTTGATGAGCTAGTGGATTCTTTCCCAGAAGGAAAGCACGCTGTGTAAAGCTGCACTAAGGTTAGTGAGGAAAGCAATGCTAGGACTTAAAGATTGAAGAAATGTGTACTGTCTTGCTGGTCTATTGTCTTTACTGGTTTTATGTATCCTATATTTAATTTTATGTCACACAAAACATCAAGTTATTAGCTAATAGGCAATGAAGAGTGCAAATTTTGTGAAGAGTTCCTGTTCTCCCAGTTACAAATAATCCCATCCAGTATTTATTGTGAGTTTTTTTAAAATAGGGGCAGGTTGTGAAACCGACCGATTGGGAGCAGGAGAGGCACCACAGGAAATTGAATATAGTTTGATGGCACCCATTACAAAATGTTACACGTTTGAGTTTTTTGGTGTCCTACCTCAAATGCTTGGGGGTGGGGGGCGGGGGCAGTATCTAGTATTGCCCCATTGCCCTGGTTCCGGAATATCGTAGTTCCGGTGCAGATCAATATTGCCCCGGTTCGGAAATATTGTAGATCCGGTGCAGATCTATTGAGCAGTCTTAAGTTGTAATGGGGAAGTGGGTAGTCTCACGTGACCCATGTTTACGTTTGGTGATTTTGCTGTTTCCTTTTCGTTTATTGCTCTTACGTCAAATGAAAACAAAACTGATTTGTTCAAAAATGTTCAAATGTGTGTGAAATCTTATGGGACTTAACTGCTAAGGTCATCAGTCCCTAAGCTTACACACTACTTAACCTAAATTATCCTAAGGACAGACACACACACCCATGCCCGAGGGAGGACTCGAACCTCCGGCGAGACCAGCCGCAAAGTCCATGACTGTAGAAACTGATTTCTGTGACCGGGAACTATCAAGTGAATTACATAATTACGGAAGGCTAAAATATATTATTAGTTTCAGATTTTATTTTATTTCCCCTTTCTGACAGTCAAGCATTAATCGCATTGCAGAACAATGAAGTTATTTCTGTCGATTTGCTAAAGAAATTTGGGTTTTACTAATCTTTTCTGCTGAACCAGCCAATTTATTACCAATTTATTTGAAACGGAATGTATAATTCCACACTATTGGCTAGTTTCAACTGTTCGCTGGATTTCAAGTGCACGTTTTCATCTTCTAGCACATATGGCATTATGCCATAATACAAAACCAAACATGAGATAATACAGTACTAGTACGAATCTGGATGAATGTGCACTTTCAGCCGAATTATGCATTTTCGTATGGGGCACGAAATTCCCGTGCTCTTGGAGTATCCTCTAATGTCTTGTTTCTTCTATGGCATTATGTAAGATCTTTTAATGTTTTACACGTATGAACATATGGGCTTCCTGCATAGCTGCGCAAGTGCGGTGACGCTTGTTATCTGGTGCTCTCTGGCAACTGCTGAAATGAACCTATTTCTAACAGATCGTGGAAAAATATTGCGAATGGTAGTTTGAAAACCGTTACTTTCAAAGTAAATTTCCTTTTACGCAAGATGAACTGTGTGTGAGAACTGAGCGTTTGACTCTCATTTAAAAATCAGCTCATTGATTACGATGATTTAGAATAATTTTGAGCCCTGAAGATCTGACATTTATGTTGTTCTTAAAAATTTTACTGGCACATTTGTGTGATGTATATTAAAGTGTAATACGTGCAAAAAAGGGGCAATGTTATATGTGAAAGCTTTTCTTTTCTTGTGGCAACACTACGTATATTAATTTAGATCATTAACTTTTCCTATTTGTGTGTTCGCGCTACTTAACAGTGATGTTGCTATTGGCTGACTACATCACGTGTCCTATGTTCTGAATATCCACTGTTATCGGTTGGCGAGATCATGTGGCGTGAGCTATGACTGGCTTACAAAAGGGCATCGCAATCTCGATTTCAATGCTTCGGAAAGTAACATGCGGTGTTTGGTGGAATTCGAATTTATACTTTCCCATGAACCATGGACCTTGCCGTTGGGGGGGAGGCTTGTGTGCCTCAGAGATACAGATAGCCGTACCGTAGGTGCAACCACAATGGAGGGGTATCTGTTGAGAGGCCAGACAAACGTGTTGTTCCTGAAGAGGGGCAGCAGCCTTTTCAGTAGGTGCAGGGGCAACAGTCTGGGTGATTGACTGATCTGGCCTTGTAACACTAACCAAAACGGCCTTGCTGTGCTGGTACTGCAAACGGTTGAAAACAAGGGGAAACCACAACCGTAATTTTTCCCGAGGGCATGCAGCTCTACTGTATGGTTAATGATGATGGCGTCCTCTTGGGTAAAATATTCTGGAGGTAAAATAGTCCCCCATTCGGATCTCCGGGCAGGGACTACTCAAGAGGACATCATTATCAGCAGAAAGAAAACTGGCGTTCTATGGATCGGAGCGTGGAATGTCAGATCCCTTAATCGGGCAGGTAGGTTAGAAAATTTAAAAAGGGAAATGGATAGGTTAAATTAGATATAGTGGGAATTAGTGAAGTTCAGTAGCATGAGGAACAAGACTTTTGGTCAGGGGAATACAGGGTTATAAATACAAAATCAAATAGGGGTAATGCAGGAGTAGGTTTAATAATGAATAAAAAAATAGGAATGCAGGTAAGCTACTACAAACAGCATAGTGAACACATTGTTGTGGCCAAGATAGACACAAAGCCCATGCCTACTACAGTAGTACAAGTTTATATGCCAATTAGCTCTGCAGATGATGAAGAAATTGAAGAAATGTATGATGAAATAAAAGAAATTATTCAGATAGTGAAGGGAGATGAAAATTTAATAGTCGTGGGTGACTGGAATTCGGTAGTTGGAAAAGGGAGAGAAGGAAACCTTGTAGGTGAATATGGATTGGGGGTAAGAAATGAAAGAGGAAGCTGCCTGGTAGAATTTTGCACAGAGCACAACTTAATCATAGCTAACACTTGGTTCAAAAATCATAAAAGAAGGTTGTATACATGGAAGAAGCCTGGAGATACTGATAGGTTTCAGATAGATTATATAATGGTAAGACAGAGATTTAGGAACCAGGTTTTAAATTGTAAGACATTTCCAGGGGCAGATGTGGACTCTGACCACAATCTATTGGCTATGAACTGTAGATTAAAACTGAAGAAACTGCAAAAAGGTGGGAATTTAAGGAGATGGGACCTGGATAAACTGACTAAACCAGAGGTTGTACAGAGTTTCAGGGAGAGCATAAGGGAACAATTGACAGGAATGGGGGGAAAGGAATACAGTAGAAGAAGAACGGGTAGCTTTGAGGGATGAAGTAGTGAAGGCAGCAGAGGATAAAGTAGGTAAAAAGACGAGGGCTAGTAGAAATCCTTGGGTAACAGAAGAAATATTGAATTTAATTGATGAAAGGAGAAAACATAAAAATGCAGTAAATGAAGCAGGCAAAAAGGAATGCAAACATCTCAAAAATGAGATCGACAGGAAGTGCAAAATGGCTAAGCAGGAATGGCTAGAGGACAAATGTAAGGATGTAGAGGCTTATCTCACTAGGGGTAAGATAGATACTGCCTACAGGAAAATTAAAGAGACCTTTGGAGAAAAGAGAACCACTTGTATGAATATCAAGAGCTCAGATGGAAACCCAGTTCTAAGCAAAGAAGGGAAATCAGAAAGGTGGAAGGAGTATATAGAGGGTCTATACAAGGGCGATGTATTTGAGGACAACATTTTGGAAATGGAAGAGGATGTAGATGAAGATGAAATGGGAGATATGATACTGCGTGAAGAGTTTGACAGAGCACTGAAAGACCTGAGTCGAAACAAGGCCCCGGGAGTAGATAACATTCCATTGGAACTACTGACGGCCTTGGGAGAGCCAGTCCTGACAAAACTCTACCATCTGGTGAGCAAGATGTATGAGACAGGTGAAATACCCTCAGACTTCAAGAAGAATATAATAATTCCAATCCCAAAGAAAGCAGGTGTTGACAGATGTGAAAATTACCGAACTATCAGTTTAATAAGTCACGGATGCAAAATACTAACACGAATTCTTTACAGACGAATGGAAAAACTAGTAGAAGCCGACCTCGGGGAAGATCAGTTTGGATTCTATAGAAATGTTGTAACACGTGAGGCAATACTGACCCTATGACTTATCTTGGAAGCTAGATTAAGGAAAGGCAAACCTACGTTTCTAGCATTTGTAGACTTAGAGAAAGCTTTTGACAATGTTGACTGGAATACTCTCTTTCAGTTTCTGAAGGTGACAGGGGTAAAATACAGGGAACGAAAGGCTATTTACAATTTGTACAGAAACCAAATGGCAGTTATAAGAATTGAGGGGCATGAAAGGGAAGCAGTGGTTGGGAAGGGAGTGAGACAGGGTTGTAGCCTCTCCCCGATGTTATTCAATCGGTATATGGAGGTTCGCTGATGACATTGTAATTCTGTCAGAGACAGCAAAGGACTTGGAAGAGCAGTTGAACGGAATGGATAGCGTCTTGAAAGGAGGATATAAGATGAACATCAACAATAGCAGAACGAGGATAATGGAATGTAGTCGAATTAAGTCGGGAGATGCTGAGGGTATTAGATTAGGAAATTTGAAACTTAAAGTAGTAAAATAACTGATGATGGTCGAAGTAGAGAGGATATAAAATGTAGACTAGCAATGGCAAGGAAAGCGTTTCTGAAGAAGAGAAATTTGTTAACATCGAGTATAGATTAAAGTGTCAGGAAGTCATTTCTGAAAGTATTTGTATGGAGTGTAGCCATGTATGGAAGTGAAACATGGACAATAAATAGTTTGGACAAGAAGAGAATAGAAGCTTTTGAAATGTGGTGCTACAGAAGAATGCTGAAGATTAGGTGGGTAGATCACATAACTAATGAAGAGATATTGAATCGGATTGGGGAGAAGAGAAGTTTGTGGCACAACTTGACTAGAAGAAGGGATCGATTGGTAGGACATGTTCTGAGGCATCAAGGGATCACCAATTTATCATTGGAGGGCAGCGTGGAGGGTAAAAATCGTTGAGGGAGACCAAGAGATGAATACACCAAGCAGATTCAGGAGAATGTAGGTTGCAGTAGGTACTGGGAGATGAAGTAGCTTGCACAGGATAGAGTAGCATGGAGAGCTGCATCAAACCAGTCTCAGGACTGAAGACCACAACAACTGGTGTGTAGTGATGGAGTGATCAGCCTTTGTGGGTCAAAGGGCTTATAGTTCTGCAGAGAACAGTTTAGAGTCATGTTGTAGGGACCTGAGGAAGGGATTTGAATCAATGCTGGATGTAAGGAATTCTTGGAAGACTTGTAAGGTATGATTTTCAGGTAGTGGTGGTGGATCATGTAGGAATAGTGGTTTGAACTGAACTGTTCAAGGCAGGGTTAATACAGGTTTGCTGTTGGAAAGGTTTTGGGATTAGGTTGCTAAGTGAGCTGACATTATGTGTGAAGGAAAGTAGGTGTTTCACCAAAGCAGCGTGATTAAATACAGATGTAGGGCTGAAAGTGAGACCCTTGGATAATACAGGTAACTCAGGAGGGGAGAGTGCATTAGATGAGAGGTTGAGATCACAGTACCATTGTGACGGGTTCTTGTGATCCAGAGTTGTCATTGCTCTGGGAGGCAGTGGTGAAGACTGGGGGATGTTAAGAAGTGGTTTGTAGATGAGGAGTGGTTGTTGACGGTGTGGCTGTTTAGGGAGCTGCAGGACAGGAAGGGAAACACTACTCTTGAGGTAGATTAGGAGAAGGTGTGTGAACTTTTTGAGATGAAGTCTGCCCTGTTGGCGCAGTTTGAAGCTGGTTTGGTGGACAATACCATCCAAGGAAACACGAGGGTAAGATAACTGTAGGATTTTATAGAAGGTTGTAAGTCTGCTGGAGTGGAGATTTTCACATGAGACATACAGGTCACTGATTAGCTGGTTAAGTGCAAGAGACAGCTGTATTTGGAACTGTAAAAGGGGCTGATGTAAAGTAGGTTTGCATCCAGAAACTGGGTCTTTCAGTGTTAGGCCTTGGTTAGTAACTCCCATAGACAATCAGGTTTCAAGAAACAGTGCGTGGGACCTTAGTTTAGATAGTGCAAAAGCATGTTTTCAGTAGGAACGAATATAATATTGATGGGATTTATCATGGAAAGAGAGGAGGATTGGAGCATCAGAGATGGTTGGAGTGATGAAAAAGAAAATAAGGAAAAATCATACAAATTCCTACAAAAATTGTGAGAACAGACAAGAATTAAGAAGAGGTAATGAGTACACGAGAGTTTCACACCATAAAAGTGGCATGTATGACACGAAAAAGTTGTTATTTGTGGGGGAAAAAAAGCAGCTTCTTCGACAAGGCTCTAACTTCTAAAATAATGCCCTGAAATGAGGTCCATTCTGTACAACATTTTGTGCACCGCACCTAGAGCAGCTTTTTTGCTGCCCCCCCTCCCCTCCTCCTCCCCCCAAATCTCTGCATTATCCTTGTCAGATCCTATGCTCCTTCTCCACCCACTTCCCTACCCCATGGCTCGTACCCCTGTGACCGTCCACATACCAGGCCTGTAACTGGCAAAATACAGGTTGTACATAAAGTCTGGGAACACTTTCAATTATTTATTGCACAAGAAATAAACATGGTACAGATGTCATACATATTGCATTTTCAAGAGAAGCTCTGTAAGTTTTTTTTTTTTTTACAAACATTCAATTGTGTGAACCATGAGTGACCCGGAGGACATCAATACAGTAATTAAATTCTTGCCATACCCATTCCAGCATGGCATCATTGACTGTGGCAGTTGCTTCCCGTATTCTCTCCTGGACCTCTGCTACATCATATGGTAGAGGCGGTACATACACCAGATCTTTAATGTGTCCCCACAGGAAAAAGTCACATGGAGTGAGACCTGGTGATCAGGAAGGCCATTTCATGAAACAGCTATCCCCTTCTGTAGCATGGCCACCATGTTCGCGACTAGCGCTGACTGTCGGCAAATTACCAAACCACGCTGTGGCAGTAAACATGCAAAAAAGCTTTCAGGGTTTCTCTTCAAAATGACATATGTATGATATCTGTACAATGTTTGGTTCTTGTGCATTAAAGTGTACCCGGACTTCATGTACACCATGTATATACTATCAAAGGGAGAGCCACCTGTGAAATGATAAAAGTTGTGTACCAGCCATTGTGCAAATACTGTTCGACCTTTTACATTGGCATGACTACCACTAAGTTATCGGGTAGGGTGACTGGACATAGGCAGAGGCTGTATACTGGCAACACACAATATCTTGTTTCAGAGCATGCTCTACAGCATGACAGACAGGACCTTGGTGCCTGTTTCACCATAAGTGCCATCTGGATTCTTCCTCTGGACACCAGTTTCTCAGAACTCCTCAGGTGGGAACTAGTGTTACAACATGTTCTTGATTCTTGTCGCCCAACTGGCCTCAATTTACATTAATGTCTTTGTTATTGGCATTTCTTCTCTGTAGCTATTCCTTTCTTCACTCCCTTTTAGTTTTCTGTATCTTCGTCTTTTGGATTTGCAGCTCTTGTATTTTTTTCCTTGTGTGCAGTTAAAATTATTGGTTGTAGGTTCCATCGGCTAGGCAAAAAAACCTATTTTTTTCTTGTTACCCAAAACGTAGCTCGGCACCTCTGTGCCATCACCGGTGGGTCCTGTTTACTGAAAATCTGTAAAAAGTGAACATATTTTAGGTTATAACTGATTTAACAAAATTAGGCCTAAAGACAGTGCTTACACCTCATTTCGCTAGATCAGTTATAACCTAAAATATGTTCACTTTTTACAGTTTTTCAATGAACAAGACCCACTAATGATGACACAGATGTGCGAGAACATGCTTGGGTGACAAGAAAAAAACTGTGTTTTGCACAAAGGGTGGAACCTATAACCAGTTATTTTCAGTATCTTTTATTTTCAGAACTGTCAATTTTTCCCCACCTCTACCGCACTTTATGCACTTAGCTTTCCACTCTTATTAATTCATGCACAATGTTTTATCAGTAATCTCTGTTTTGTGTATTACCTTGTCTTCCTGCTTTAAGCTCTCAGGTTTTCATATCTTGACTGTTGCAGTCTCCAACAACCAGCCTTTCCTTTTTAAACTGTTTGACTTTTACGAACTCTCCCCATTTTCTAAACCTCACCAGTCCTTTTCCTCCATCCCCATTCTTTCCCTTCAACCCTCTGCTAGGAGGAGGAGCCACTGGGTCCGAAAGCTTGTTAATTTAAATACATTTATATGTGTTCTCTTCTGCTGCTGCTACTGCTGCTTGCGAGTAGTTTTATGTCTATCCAGTCACACTATAATTTCAAAAATTGGTTATTTCCGTTGACATAAGTATGTTGTCCGAGTGTTTGACACTTTTTCTGAAAATAAGGTTCTCTGTCAGAGTATTTGACCCTTTTTATGAAAATAAGTTTCATTTTCCCAGATTGATCACTTAAGTTGCTCTTATCATAGTTAAAAATAGGATCAGGACTTGCTCTATCCAGTAGTTGTGCAAGTTTGTCATGGAAATCTGACATGTAGAATGATGCACACCAACTCTAGTCCTCTTTATTTTATTATTAAGTCAAACACAAATTTGATTGGTGTATTGGGACATGAAGCTTATTGCCCAATCAGGTCCCAGAAAATTGTTTGTAAATTTTGACTTAACATATCTTCTGTCACGGACTGTCGTAGCTATATATTGAAGATTCATGGTAGAAAGCAGAACTCCCCAGTTTGTACCACCGAGAAGTCCCATCAGTACACCCTCTTCTTTTTTAGCACTAAAAACTGGCTGCCCACATTGTGTTTTATCATGAATCATGTTTATCAGGGTTCCTTTTGGAATTTTACACACTCAGCCTTATTAATGCTGATTTTTTTCCAATTAAAATTTCTGTGAGAGACAGTTCTACAACATCCATCCTCCTTCAGTTCACCTGTTTTACCTTTGTACACACATGACACTTTCACACTGACAACTCTTTTGATCTCAAGTGTATGAAGCAATAAACAGAACTGTGGCCTACTTGACAAATTCATAAGTTAGCCCATGGGCATTTGCAACAATGACCTTCTGAGGCCAAGCCTAGACTCTTATAGAAAATTGTTGCTGCATCCATTGTGTCATACTGTTGTTGTGTTCATTAGGTGACATTGCTGCATTTACGAATGTATGTTCGTAAAAGAACCCCCCAAGAAAAAGCAGTCAACTTCACTCCAGATTTCTAAGATGATCGGTTTCATACATATTCCACTGAAAATTTCCAAAGTTTTATTTATGTGTCTACAAATATGTAAATATAATAATTAACTTTTGTTGTTGCACTAGTTGTCATTCTGAGAGATTGGTGCATATGACCTAGACACAGAAGTTGTTTTATGTCTGCCACATGAATAAAAGTTTTAGCTCATTAAAAAAGTTTAAAAAAAAAGCTCACCTGAAAACAATTATTATTCAGAAAGAGGTTTGATATAGTTTACATTTATCCATTCCCACAAATTAAGAACTTTTGAACAGTAAATACTATAACTAAAATAGAAGAATTTTTATCACCATTGTGTAGTTGTTTAACATAAAATGTTTTTTTTTTAACTTTTCGGTGAACTTCACCTCGTTTGACATTGCCATAGAATTGTAGGAAGCTTCATCTCTAATGCTCTTAATGTAGATGAGACATTAGATCCTAATTTTCCTTCCTTCATATGGTATCCAAGTATAATAATGCATTATGATGCTGAGAGTCGCGTAAGATAATCTTTTGAATGTGATATAAAGCAGGCTACCACCTTATCTAAATGAATTCTGAAATTACCTTAAAGAATGATGAAGCTCAAGAAGTTAAAGAAGTTAGTGTGCTTTTAATAACATTTTAACGATGTTTCTAAATGTATTTTGAATTGACTTCATGTTTTATGTATACTGATGCACAAAAGCAGGTTGATAACTGCCCCCCCCCCCCCCCCTTGCACCACCCCTCCTGTCCTCATTATTTGTCTACAAACCATTGTAAAATTACATATTATTGATGTACAAAATAAAGCTGCATGTGAGAATACAGGGGAATGTGTGAACATCAGTCAAGAAGGCTTGGAGAGTGTTTATGGTAGATAAAGTAGATAAGCAGTTACTAGCATCTCACTTAGACAGTTAATTGACATCAGTTAGTGCCAGTAAGATGGATGTAGAGGAATCATGGGCAAAGTTTGAGCAGATTGTAAATCATGGTCTGGAGAGTTAAGTGTGTAGTAACTGGATAAAGGGTGGGAAAGACCCACCATGGTTTAATAATGAAATTCGGTCGATGCTGAGAAAGCAGAGGCTGTTGCACTCTTGGTTCAAAAGGGAATTGCAAATGATAAGCGAAGGTTAGTAGAGATTCGTGTCTGTGACAAGATTATGTGCGAAGCATACAACTACCAACATCACACCTTGGCAAAAGATCTGGCAGAGAACCTGAGAAATTCTGGTCTTACGTAAAATCACTAAACGGGTGTAAAGCTTCCATTCAGTCCCTTGTTGACCAGTCTGATGTGGCTGTTAAAGATTGCAAAACAAAAGCCGAAGTTTAAAATTTCACATTCAAGAAATTGTCCACACAGGAGAATTGTACAAACATACAATCATTTGACCATCGGGCAGACTCCCTTGTGGACAACATAGTGACAGTCGTACCTGGCGTAGAGAAACAACTGAAAGATTTTAATGCAAATAAATCACCAGGTCCTGATGGAATCCCAGTTCGATTTTACAAAGAGTACTCTAGGGCATTGGCCGCTTACCTAGCTTACATTTATTGTGAATCGCTCGCCAAGCACAAAGTTCCAGCGACTGGAAAAAAGTGCAGGTGACTCCATTGTATAAGAAAGGTAAGAGAATGATCCTCAAAATTGCAGACCAATATTCCTAACTTCTGTTTGCTGCAGAATGTTGAGCATATTCTGAGTTTGAATATAACAAACTTTCTTGAGACAAGCTTTAGTCCATCTGTTAACAAAGGTATGAGTATATGGCATAAGTTCACTGATTAGTCAGTGGCTCTAAGACTTCTTAAGTAATAGAACCCAGTATGTTGTTCTCAACAGTGAGTGTTCATCAGAGACAAGGATATCGTTAGGAGTGCCCCGGGAAGCATGGTAGGACTGCTGTGTTCTCTATACACATAAATGATCTGGCGGACAATGTGGGCAGCCATCTGCAGTTGTTTGCTGATGCTGCCATCATGTATGTAAGTTGTCGAAGTTGAGTGACTGTAGGAAGATGCAAGACGACTTAGACAAAATTTCCTGTTGGTGTGATGAATGGCAGCTAGCCCTAAATGTGGAAAAATGTAATTTAATGCGGATGAATAGGAAGATCAAACATGCAGTGTTCAGATACAGTGTTACAAGTGTCCTGCTTGACACAGTCATGTCATTTAAATATCTGGGCGTAATGTTGCAAAGCGATATGACGTGGAACAAGCGTGTGAGAACTGCGGTTGCGAAGGTGAATGATCAAATTTGGTTTATTGGGAGAATCTTAGGAAAGAGTGGTTCACCTGTAAAGGAGACCGCATATAGGATGCTCATATGACCCATTCTTGATTACTGCATGAGTGTTTGGGATCCATAGAGTTATCTTGTCTCAAATCGTATAGTTGTGAATTTTCTGGGAAAAAATATATGTTAGACCTCCATATCAGAAGTGTTAAGAAATAAAGTATTTTCATTTTTTCTTAATATTTGTTAGTAGTACGGGCCTTTGAAATATGTCTATTTTGTAAATAACTCTTAAAACAGTAGAGAAAAAAACCCAAAAATATAACTAATAAACCAAAAGTACTGGAGACCTGGCAGATGTTTTGCTTTAAAGCTGCCTCTTAGTGTGCTGAAATTTGACACCCGCACTCTTATCGGCTTCCTGTATTGTAAATTTAAGACAAGAATACAAAATTTAAGTTATTTTTCCACTTAAAAAATTTTTTTTTCTAATTTAGAAAGTCACAGAATGCTACCTTTTCTGTCATATTACCAAATACTACTGTTGTAACTATAAATAGTATCTTCTCTGCTCCAGCTACCTGTATTTTGTAACTGTTTATTACAAAAATTGTAAAAAATTGCATTTTTACAAGTTTTAACGAATTATTAACCCGCAAAGCCCCTCCGAAAACTTTTGAGAATTACACAAAATAGTGTTTGGCTAATACGTTAGTAGTCCATGTAAACACAGTGGATATATTTTTTGTGTAAAGTGTTAAAAAAATTTTCAACATTCTGCATATTTTGCATCACTGAATTTCTAGTTTTAAACTATGCGTGTTGGCAACACTTATCCAGTGCTCTTCTGTTTATAACAAAGGAGTGAGAACTTGTACATAAACCATTCTGCATTGAGTTTTGTGTTTGGTTTGAACTTTTTGTTTGATATAATGTCAGTGAGGAAGTGCAGTAGTGAAAGAATGAGGTGTGTAGACTTGGAAAAAAGGCACAAAAGGGGTGTTTAAGAAAAATGAAAAATACTTCACAGTTGTTGGAAATCTGTTAGGGGTATTGCAGAAATATCTTGATCCTCAAGTAACGGTAATAGCATCACATCCATTGTGCGGGAATTGCTACACTCACTACAAGAAGAAATTTAGTGACAATCCACCTGAACGATCACCATCACTCAAATGTGAAACTGAAGAAGGCAGTGCAGATGTTTATATTCCTGTGTGTGAAGTTGTTCTGCTGTAGCCGCTACTATATCCCACCTTAAAGGTCCAGGAAAGAAGAAGCACAAGAAGAAAACAGTATGTAAAAAGAAAAGTGGAAGAAATTGAAACAAGTTTTACACAAGAAACATCTTCAAAACTTTGTGAAGTGTGTAATGTGGATGCACTTGATGCAAAACCTGAAGATAGTGATATGTGCATAAAATATGGTTTCAAAACCTAAATACTGCTGAAATTTCCTGGCAGATTAAAACTGTGTGCCGGACTGAGACTCGAACTCGGGACCTTTGCCTTTCGCGGGCAAGTGCTCTACCAACTGAGCTATCCAAGCACGACTCACGTCCCGTCCTCACAACTTTACTTCTGCCAGTACCTCGTCTCCTATCTTCCAAACTTTACAGAAGCTCTCCTGCAAACCCTGCAGAACTAGGACTCCTGAAAGAAAGGATATTGCGGAGACATGGCTTAGCCACAGCCTGTGGGATGTTTCCAGAATGAGATTTTCGCTCTGCAGCGGAGTGTGCGCTGATATGAAACTTCCTGGCAGATTAAAACTGTGTGCCGGACCGAGACTCGAACTCGGGACCTTTGCCTTTCGCGGGCAAGTGCTCTACCAACTGCTATCTCAACAGCCACCTATAGTGAGAAGATATAAGTACTGACACTGATATGAGGTAGCTACTCTAAGCAGCAGATACAGGAGTATGTACCCACTTCCTCTGGGCATGCCCAGATTCTTACTGTGGGCATCCAATGCTAGATGATATATTTAATGTTGCTGTGGAATATTATCTAAGTGATGACAAAGATTACAGCATGTAAAGTCCTAACCAGGTTGGTATTATTTCTGTTAGTGAAAATGATGAAAAAGTTAAAAAGGTACATGACAAGATCAATAAAAGAAGCTTATCTCCTAATGAAAAGCAGTGTCCGAGGAAACAAGTACCTGATGCTTTTATGTCTTCGTCAAGAGCCGCAAGATAAATGTTGGTTGCACGTGTGTGCAATGTGTCCTGGTGCTGAAGTGAAGACTGTTGAAGCATAACACCTTCAGGATACTGACAGTGACATAACCTATGCATTATGAGAGGGAAGAGAAGTTTGTTACAGAGATTAGGCTTTGGGCCATGAAAGGAACAGCTCACAGTCATGTCCGGAAGATTCAGAGACAGTTCATAGCAGAAGTAAAATCAGCCACATCTCAGAATACCGACACATTAGTTCTTCATTTTGACTTTGCTGATAACTTTGCAGAATGAAATTCAAAGTTACCACTGGCACACATCACAGTTATCAATATTGATATGTGTTGCTCACTTCTTTGGAACATCATACTGTTTTGCTATTGTTAATGATGATTTCATTCATGACAGTGCAAATGCATGCTATGCTGTCAGCAAGATAATTGATGACATAGCACCTAGAGGCTATGCATTTCCAAAACATGTGTATGTGACTGATGGTGCAGTATCTCATTTTAAAAACTGCTTTCAGCTTTATGAGTTTGGTCAACATTGTAGTACAGGAATTAAGACAAAAAAAAAAAAAAAAAAGGATCTTTGCAGCAACAGGTCATGGAAAAAGTTAATGTGATGGGGTTAGGAGATCTCTGTAAATATCTTGCAACAAGATTCAATACCCAACATGAAGCTGTTGACATTATAAGAGATGCTACTGGATTTGTACACACCATATCAACATTAGTAACAAAAATGAAACTCTGAATTCTAAATGAAAGTACATTAAGGGAATTCCTTTTAAAAAAGAGAGAAGAGTAGTCTGCTATGTAGCCTGTGGTAGGAATTCAATCAAGTCACTATTGGATTGCATCCTGGACTGGTACATACAGTGCAATAACAGTTCTCCATGAAGTGCAACCTTTTACTGTGTATGAAATGAACACTACAGTATACATTATAAGACTTTGTAGTGAGAGGAGAAAGTACAAACTGGATCAGACTAGGAAAAGGAGTAAGACAAGGATGCTGTTTATCACCTACTCTTTTCAACCTCTACTTGGAAAATATGATTGACCAATGCTCATTAGATGACAAAGGAGTAGAAATTGGAGGAAGAAGAGTAGGGTGTTTGAGGTTTTGATGATGACATGGTCCTTCTAGCCACAGCGGAAAAAGAATTACAGGATTTGGTGGGCACCGTTGCAACTAATGGAAAAAAAATATGGAATGAAAATTAACACAAATAAAACAAAAGTATTGGCACTAAGAGGAAATGAGGAAATAAAAATTATGCTGAATGGAGAAATACTAGAACAGGTGCAAAATTTTAAGTATCTTGGAAGCAGGATAGACACCGACTGGAAGTGCACCACAGAAATTAAAACAAGGATAGCAATGGCAAAAGAGGCGTTTTATAAGAAAAGGAGAATTTTCTGCAGTGGTCTGGACAGAGAACTCAGAAAGAGACTCATAAAATGTCTTTTATGGAGTGTTCTTCTATATGGCGCTGAAACATGGACTATGAAGAAAAAAGACAGGGAAAGGCTGGATGCTTTTGAGATCTGGACATGGCGGAAGATGGAAAGAATAAGTTGGATGGACAGAGGAAAAAATGAAGAGGTACTGAGAAGAGTGTGTGAGAAAAGACAGTTACTAGATGTAATAAAGAGAAGAAAAAGAAATTGGATTGGGCATATATTAAGAAAGAATGACAGACTGATAAAAACAGTTTTAGAAGGTTATGTAGAAGGGAAAAGGAAGTGAGGAAGGAAGAGATTCCAGATACTGGATGACATGATGGACAGTACAACATACAGCAGCCTTAAGAAGGAAGCAATGGATCGCAGAAAATGGAGAGGCAAAGGACCTGCTAATATAGCAGATAACTGATGATGAGTGAGTCACTGCATTTATTGTGTGTATGACGATCAGTGGTGGGTGGGACAGTTAATAAGAATCTCTCATGAGCTGCAAGATATAACTGTCTCCTTTGTGACATCTCATGGTCCTGCTAATGCTTTCAAATGACTATCATCAAAAGACCAGTGTGCAGTTCTCATTTCCCAAGTGCTGCTGCTGTTGCATCATCCTTGTCTGTATGCAAATTCAGCTCGGCTATACAGTTCAATGAGAGATAGATAAAAAAAGGTAAACTCTTTTCAACAGTGCAGTGTTGATTGTTACATTGTAGGCAATTTTAGTTCATGAAAAGTCATGACAGAAGACAGCGATAATTTGTGAATAATATCATAAAAAGAGAGATGGGTATAAATATTCTATATAACTCATTTTTGTCATAAAATGCTTTTGAACAAAATTATGAATTGTTTTCCCATTCACATATAATGTTGTAAAGTAATTATTTATTTATTATTTTTGAGTTTTTCTCCAACATAACAAATACCCGGAAATTATTACATCTTTTACATAAGATCATAATTTATCTCCTCAGGGTATCCCTCCAGGTGTTTCAATTTTGTGTCTCTTCTTCCTCTGTACCAAGTCTTCTCGTCTTTCCCTCTGGTCCCATTCTAGGATCGTCTTTGGATTCTGGTTTCCTCCATTCTTCTTACATGCCCGTACCATTGTAACTTCCTTCTATGCATCGCATCATGTACTCTTTCTCTTACCTTCCATTCTCTTTATTATTTCATTGTTTCTTACTTTCTTTTTTCTAGAAATTCTTGCTGATCCTCTCCAGAAGTCCATTTTTACTGCTTGCAGTTTTTTTAGGTGTTTCTGATTCGTAGTCCAAGTCTCCACTCCATACATAACTGCATTTTCTAGTATCGATTTGTATATGATTTTTTGTGGTTCGGTTAATTACATTTCTGCTCCATAAGATTGAGTGGAGCATTCCAATGACCTTCCTGCCACTGTTGATTCGTTTATTAATTTCTTCCTCCAGGTTTCCCTGCCACTCTAAAATGGATTCCAAATAACAGAAAGTATTGACCTTTTTAATTTTCTTTCCCTCTATGTATAAGTCATCTTAATCATTAGTGAGGTATTCTGTTTTCTGGTAATTAATCTTCGATCCCCAGTTTGGTTACACATGTAATTTGCATCCTCCCCGTCTTGTGCTATAACTACTTGATCATCGGCAAATAGAAGGTGATGTAAATAAAATCCATCTTTAATTTCTAGCCCCATCACATTGCATTTAAGAGACCAAGTCGTCAGACTGACATCTGTATAGAATGTTGATGACACGGGGCAGCCTTGTAACAGACCCTTACTTGTTCTAAATTTCTGTGAAAGTGTACTACCAATTTTCACTTGATATATGTTATCTTTATACATTTCTTGTATTATTTTAATTAAAGGATCCGTTATGTTTGCCAAATGTAATGCTCTCCAAAGCAGTTTTCTTGGGGCAGTATCAAATGCTTTTTCTAAATCTATGGAAATTAATCCTATGTTTTTTGATTTTTCCCTATGTTACTCTAAGATCTGTAGTAATGTGAAAATATGATCTAAGCATGATCTACCAGCTGTGAAGCCACATTGTTCTGCTTGGATTTTAAAATTTATTCCAACTTATTTTTAATTATTTTACCAAAAATTCTCATTAATGTGTTTATAACACAAATTCTTTGATAGTTCAATCCCCTTTCTTAAATGTAGTATTGATATAGCCCAGCTTCATTACCTTTGGTATTGAATCTCCATGTAACATTTTAGTGAATAACCGTGTTATTAATTTCATAGTTTTGTCACCACCATATTTTAAGAACTCCAGACTGATATTGCCTGCTCCAGGTGATTTACCATTCTTTCCTGTTCTTAATACCTTACTCACTTCTCTTTGTAAAATTTGGATCTCCTCCCCTTCCTGCTCCTTTTCTTCCACTGTTCCTTCCTCGAGATACTCTTCTCTATCCTGATTTAATAATTTATTGAAATATTCTTCCCATTCTTTTGGTGTTATCAGTTGAGGATTGGTTTTGGCTTTTGTCTCGTGTCTAAATCCTTTTAATACTGATCACACTTGTTTCACTCTCACAAATCCTAGTTCGCTAGTGACATTGACACAAGTCCTTTCCCATGCTTCATTATTTGCTATCCTTATTTTTTTAATCACTTCATTTTTCTTTTCCTAGTAGATTGTTCTTGTTGCTTCCAATTTATCATTCAGCCATTGGTTGAAAGCATTCCTCTTTTCTTTAACTGCCACTTCTATTTCCTCCGACCACCATTGTGCTGTACTGCTGTGGTTGTTTCCCCTTATGCCCAGCACCTCTGTTGCTGTACTTATAACATTGGATTTTAAGTAATCATACATTTCCTCTGCATTTTCTTCAGATGATTCTTCAAATGTTTTTTCCATTCTGGCACCAAAGAATGTTCGTATGCTTTCATCTTGTAGGCTGTCAATATTGAAGTATAGAGTTTGAGCTTCCTCAGCACAATTCGTTTAAATGTTGTTAGAATCATTCTTTGCATTCTTCCATGGCCAAAAACTCTTCATTTTTACTAAATAATGGCCTGATCCACATAGTTCTCCTTTATAAGATCTAACATCTGCTGCCTTGAAACTTTGTAATGATAATATAATCTATTATAGAATGAAGTTCTCTAATATTCGGTTGCCAAGTATATTTATGGATATCCTGGTGTTTAAAAAATGTGCTGGTAATTTTCAGATTAAACTGTTTACAAATTTCAACCAATTGTTCTCCATTGTCATTATATTCTGTCTCTCCATGTTTCACCACTATCGGACATGATTCTCTAATTCCTACTCTTCCATTCATATCCCACATTATAACCAGTTCCTTCCTCCTTGGGATTTTTTCTGTAGACACTCTAAGGACTCCCCAGAGAGTATCTTTCTCCTGGTCTCTTGTATCATTCGTGGGTGCATATACACCAATAATTACAACTTCTCTGGCAAATAGTCATTTCTACCACAATAATAAATTCATTAATAAGTTTCCAGTTTGTGATTCTCTTTTTACATGCCTTATTTATTGTAATGGAGACTCCTGCGTTGGCTCTTACCGCTTTGGGCACCCCACTCCAAATATATGCATGGTTACCAAGTTGTTGTTCTCCTTTGTGTTTCCTCTTGATCTCAGAGAGCTTGACAGCATCCATTTTGAAACTGCCGAGTTCTGTGGGTAACATATTCAGTTTTGTGGAGATACCTTGCACATTCCAGCATCCAAATGTCATATTCTTTTTTTCTTTACCAATTTGTCATCTAAGATTCAAGTTTTTCCGAGGCATATTGTTAGATTTTTTAGCATTTTAATTTTTTCACATGAGTGAGGAGCTGGCCCACTGCACAAACCCCAACCTGGAGGACCAGGCAATTTATTCTCAAGGTTTTCTTCCGTTAGTCTTTGATAAGCCAATATCACACTACATGGCAGCTGCCTCTAGGTTTGGTCCACCCCGGGTATTTTATTTCCCTGACACCCACCATACCTGGTGAGCTTTGCCTGGGGAGGCATTCAATGAGAGACTAGCTCTAGTAATTATTTTGATTCAGAAATAACAGTTTTGCATGACATTTACTTAAAATCAGCAATCAGTTCATATATTTAAGAGTCCGAGATTTTTGACCTTGAGAGTGCAGCTAGGTCTTTCAAAAAAATTTCTCACATTTTGTACAGACAAGTATTGCCCACTCTGATTGTACATTCCCTAAGCACAATGACCAACTAATATACCACGAAATTTTTGGAACATTTAGGATGGGATTTTGGAGAAAATAATTCCTAAATAACCAAAAATTTCAGATTCTTTCATCTTTATGGACAAATATTTTGATAGATTAAGAATTTCATCCATTAATGTCATAGCTGACAGTTAGCAGTCCTTCCACTTTATCATTTCTGAAGACAATTAACATCCTGTGACTATTCATATTTTCAAAGCATAATTTTGAAATTCGCAAATGTTACAAATTTTCATAGTGTATTTAAAAAATAAGAAGAAGAAACTTTTCGTTTCTTTATTACAATTTTTCAATTTTCTCTTATGTTATGACATTTTTTTATGTACTCTCATTTAGAGAAGTCTGTAGCATTTTAACAAATCATCAGAAAATCAAAATAATATAATTTTGGAGAGGTATCTTGTTGAACTCTGAAATATATTTTTTTCAGCAAACTTTGAAATAGCAATGTGTCACATTCACTCTTGACCTGTATGATGTGAGATGAAATCTCCCTGTACCACGTCAGATTGGAGGAAGACATTGAGGCAATTCAGAGAAGGGCTACTAGATTTGTTACTGATAGGTTTGAACAACATGTAAGCGTTACGGAGATGCTTTGGGAACTCAAATGGGAATCCCTGGAGGGAAGGTGACGTTATTTCTGAGAAACACTGTTGAGAAAATGTGAAGCATTCGAAGCTGACTGCCGAAAGATTCCACTGCCGCCAACATACATTATGCGTAAGAACCATGAATTTAAGATAAGAAAAATTAGGGTTCATACAGAGGTATATAGACAGTGGTTTTTTCCTCATTCTATTTGCGAGTGAAACAGGAAAGGAAGTGACAAGTAGTGTTACAGGGTACCCTCTGCCACGCACCATATGGTGGCTTGCGGAGTATTGATGTTGATGTAGAACATTACATGCGCAACTTGTTAATTTGAAAACCAACTCTGCTAATTACAGCTCTGGGAATACAGATATTATGGTCAGTTTCAGTTTGATCTCCCTCTTCAGGAGAGGCTCACTTTCTGAAATCTTGAAGATAATTGCAGAAAAGTTTGACAGATGTTTCACTAAAGTCTTCAGGCACTTTCTCACGTCAGTTTATTTCCTGTTTCGTGGAAAGTACTGTGAACAAACTGGTGATGTGGCAGTGGGTAGTATGTTACTGCCCCTTGTGGCAAACTTATATATGGAATACTTTGAAAGAATCTGTCAAATTCAAGCTAATTTGTTCCTACTAATACATGGTTGATACACTTGTGATGTGGCCAGATGGGTTGAAAAAATTTGGGGCAATTCATGGATAATTTAAGCAGTATGCTTCTTAACGTTAAATTCATAACCAGACTTCCTTGATATGCTTGTTATGAAAGTAATGGGGAGGTCCCTTTGTCACAGAAAACACAACCACATGCTGACCTCTAGCTCCACACCTTGAACCATCATTATGGATCACAAAGAAATCGTGTGCTAGAGACTCAGGTCCATAGGTCTCGATTGCTGTCATTCAGGGAGAGCCTCACGAAGGAATTACCACACCTATGAATTAATCAGTTTTTGACAATATAATGTAATTGGACAGATTACAAAATCTACTCACCATGTGGTGGCAGGAGAACACACACATAAAAGGAAGTTATACTTATGCAAGCTTTCGGAGCTAGTGGCTCCTCCTCCTGGCAGAAGGATTGGAAGGGGAAGGAAGAGGGGTGAAGGAAAAGGACTGGAGAGGTTTAGCAGGGTTGCAACAAGTTCTGAAAATCAGGCAATTTCAAACATGAAAATCAGGAAAATTTGAAAAAAAAAAAAGAAAAAGAACACTGGAAAAATTTCATTTTTGTCTCAGTAGATGAAATGTCTTGTTTACTGAGGTGTCACTGGCTGGGCACAGCTAAGTACATGTACCACTTCCCTACTCTCTCATTCTTACTGCTTCTCCCCTTCCTACCAGTCCCCTCAGCTCGCAGTCAGTGCTGCCACCACTTCTTGCCATTAGCCAAGCAGTTGCCAACAGGACCAGAGAGGCATGAGGAATGGTTTGCTCGGATCTGATTCTCAGAGATTGTTGACGCAGTGACCAGAGATGGTGGTCATGTGTGCATGAGATGTGTCTGGATGGATGTGTGTATGCTCTCGTTTTCTGACGAAGGCTTTGGTCGGAAATTTAATTGTGAGTGTGTGATTGCTTTTCCTACGTGCCTCTCTGCAGCTCATCAATCATCTTTATGGTGAATTGCTACCTATCCTCACTAGTATTGACTTTCAGAGTATTTGCGCAAGTTATCTGTTGCACGGATAGATCACCGTGGTCTCATTTCGTGAGCACGGTGTCTGTGACAAATGAATAACTGACCACACTGGTGGACTTCCATGACGGACCAAAACTGCAGGCCTTTCTGCAGGTATCTCTAACAGATAGGGCCTGTTGATCTGAAGCCCATCGTTTCCCACTAATGCGCAGGCCTTGCCCGTTAGATCTTGCCTCACCGATCTGCCTGCAGGCTGAGTCTATGTGTGTGTGACGTAATGCGGTGGATTTTTGCGGTTCGTCCGAGGACCTAGGACTTTGGTGCTCCTCAGAAGGCCAGAGGCCATGGACAATGGATTTCAGGAATTGTGACTGTCTCATTGCCAGTACATTGTACAGTGCAGCATTTTATAGACATTTTATTTATTCTAGTACATTTTGGCACTTCGAAAATAATTTATATATTAGAAAGTAGGGACGGTAAGAAGAAGAAAATTGTGGCAGTGGCTGGCAGTTTGTATGCTATGTATTCATATATTTTTTGAAAGAAAATTCACACAATACCTGTAAAATAATAGACATAGTATAGTGACTAATAACCAAATATAACGAACATAGTAGAACCAAAATTTTATTGGTGGTCACCTACAGTGTTGGTTTACTCAACTCTTCCCTGCCTTATATATACTTTTGTCAACAGGTCTACTTTTTTCTGAGGTTATTTCTCAAATCAGTGAAGGTATTTCAAATCTGTCTTGTGACTCCAAGGAAATGCATATTGTCATCATCAAATATGTTCTGTTTTATTGAAATAAAATAACAACAATGGTCTTAATGAAACACACATACCATTTGGCTTGATTTCTCCATTTAAAAACACCCTTCATTACAAAAGATGTCAATTTACGTACTTAAGATTTTTGCTCACACAGGGAAGACATATAGAAGTCCTTACATTTTTTTGTCAACTTATGTCTTTACTTAGCCTTGAGATCTCAGAATTTGTCAGGGAATAATGCTACTTGTCTGGAAATCAGCGAAATATCAGAGAATTTCACTTGGGGGAAACTTGTGGCAACCCTGTTTAGGAAAAGGGGTACATTTCGGAAAAATTGTCCAGAATCACGGGTCGGGAAACACTGAATCGGATGAGAAGGAAAGACTTTCTTTCCTTCTTGTCCTGCCCAGTAAGTCTCTCCTGACCCACAATTCTGGATGGCTTTTCTGAAAGCTACCCCTTTTTCTAAGACCCTCCTGTCCTTTCCCTTCATCTGTCTTCCTTCCTCTTCAACCCTTTTGCTGGAAGAAGAAGAGAGCCACTGCCTCCGGAAGCTTGCGTAAGTGTAATCTTCTTTTATGTGTGTGTTCTCATGGCACTGTTTGGTGAGTAGATATTTTTATCCATCCAATTATATTATAACACCTGTGCATTGTATTCTGTAGGAATGGGATCTCGAGGTCACAAATTAAGCAGGGTTGCAATCAAGTGAGGTTGAGACTGAGAAAGAAAAAAAAAGTAAAAAATTATTTACCTGCCTAAGGCTAGCCCAGTCTCTGAAAAGATTAGTTGACTCTTATGGAAACTAGACATCCATAGTTTTTTGTTCAAATCGACAAAGGTAGAAAGTCTTCTTTGAAATGTTAAAGATTATCTAGGTCTTCAAAAGCTGGGTCCATATGGACCACATTTCATGCGGATGTGGCATGTCATATGTGAAACACTATGTTAAAACAGTTGAAGAAAGGTGCATCTAACATCAGGGACACATCTGACTAAAACAACCACCAGTATGTGATGCAATGTAACCTTTTTAGTATACGTATCTACACTGTGTTTTATTTGTTGGCAAGAGGACACTGCCTCAGTTTTCCCGATACCTGATGATATGCCATCGTTTTTATCTGGTAACGCAAATGTTATGACAGTTCAAATAATTTATGGAGTTGGACCTTCTTTTGAGCTGTAAGGGGCCATGGGGAGGGGGGAAGGATTTAATTTGCTGCAGACTTACTGATTCATCCTTTTTTTATACTGAAATTGTCAGCCGGTCATATTTAGGTAGGTAGTTTTTTGGCTTTCATTTCTTAAGTATTTTACTTCTGTAATAAGGCAGTAAGTAAACTTTAGAGTGTAAAAATGTGTTATAAAAGAAGTATTATTAATTTAAAGGTGTAAGAAGTGTTGACAAAATATCACAAATGATTTCATATGTGCTCTGTGCAACTTCTGGTTCCATGAAAAATGTGGAGTATAATTCCATGAAGAAACATGTTTGTTGGAATCCTTCATGTGCATTATGGACGCTATACGTTGGTACAAATTGTACATAGAGGTTTAAAGTAAGTTAGAGAGCTACAAAATCAGATGCATGATGTAAGTAGTGAGTGCCTGTTCCATTGGAAACTGATGTAAACTGTGTCAGGATTTGTAAGTATCTTCAGAAGTGAACGATACAAAATTTAAAACAAAGAATAGTGTGTCAGGAAGCTGGCTGTGACACACCTTCAAATTGGTTTTGAAATAAATTGTTATGGCAGTCAGTCATGGTTGTAGACTGGTTCCCCTTTTTATTAAAAGCCATCCACTGTAAAAACAAGTGCTTTTATAAAGTCTAGTTCATCTTCATTGACGTTTGCACAGAGCTGCCTACATACAAGCTACTGTCATTATTAAATTGTCCTTGGATGATTCTGTTCTGACATTTTGTGAGTTAAACAGTGTGTGTGCAAAAATGACACTTGTGAGATGTAAATGCAAGTGATAGTGTCAAATATTTCATTGTAAGTGTCATGCGTCGATAGAGAAACACCTAATGCCAATAAACAGATATTGATGTTATGTAAACACTACGGAACAAAAACTTCTTGGATGTGAATAATACCAGTTGCAGATTCCACAGATCATTTGATTGCATCAGAAAAGGTGGAAAAATCATTGTTACCAGATGCTACATATGTACTGAAAATTTAGTACAGTTGTGAGATTCAGAAGTTGTGGAAAGGGTTTGAGCAATCTGTATGTATTGAAAGTGGTTTTATTTCTGACATTGTATGATACTCATAGTGTTCAATTTTGAAAACTCTATTAGCTGAAATTAGTCATTGTCTGATATATTTTATGTGTATGTATGCACCCCTCTATGTTCTGATAATTAAAATTACATTACAAACAACCTTTGTCATATCACATCAGTTGTTAATAAGCATTTTATACAAGCTGTTTTTGAGATTCTAACATACTGATGGAGGGTAGGACCAGCAGCTTGGGTTATTAAAATCTTTGTTGTCCTTCAGTATCCATTACAGTTGCAATAATAACCATTACTTGGTTTCTTTGGTTACATGTACATTGCTGGAAACTGTATGAATACAATTGTGTTTAAGGCCATGGTTTGAAAATTGACGTGATTTTCTGAAACTAGTCATTACAAAGAAATGACTAGTGATGGGTATTGAAGGAAAATAAAACTAGTTTTGGATTAAAAATATGGACCATCACCTGTGTCTCGGATTCAATTCCTGGCCGGGTTGGGGATTTTCTCTGCCTGGGAACTGGGTGTTTGTGTTGTCCTCATCATTTCATCATCATCATCATTCGTGACAATGTCTAGATTGGACTGTGAAAAAAAGAGAGACTGTGTAAATTTTGGGGCTTTGTACGGGCGCTGATGACTGCACAGTTGAACGCCCACAAACCAAACATCTTCATCACCGCCTGCGTATTCCCATAGAAATGAGTTTTGTTTGTGATGTAGTTAACTTCTGTGAACACAAATAGAAAAAAATGAATAAAGTAGTATGCTATGTTCGTATAAATAAAAAAAAAATGTTTACAGTCTTGTGGTCACAGGAGTTTCCCGGATCAGGGTTACAATCCCTGCCTCCACAGTCTCTTGTCAGCCCATTGTGGACAGCAGCAGTGAGAGATGCTGTCACAACGTCAAAACCATCAGCAACTGACATAGCTCACAACAGGTCATATAACGTCATCCCACTGCAGGCAGCTGACGAGCATGATACTGGAGACACCAGTGCTAGTTTGTCATCAATGGAGGGTCCTACGTGGCAGAAAGTACCCATTCTCCTTCTGCAGAGACCTGGCAGTCAGAATGGAGCTAAAAAACGATTGGGTAACTCATAGATTTAAAGTGTAATAATAATAATAATAATAATAATAATAATAAGTGGTAATAGACAGTCTTCAGTGTAACACAAATAATGGAAGTAGTAAAAGTAACAAATAACCAGATAATTGAGGCTTTGAGTCACAGGTAAGCACATAAAAAAATGACAGAATGGTGGCAGCTCGACTGGTATGAGGGGGGTCTGTCGGATGGAGTGGGTGAAGGAGAAGGGAGGCAGGTGAGAGGTGAAGCTAATGAAAGGGGGCTGACAACTAGGAGAAGAGGGAACAGTCAGCTCATTTTGGCTGCAAACAGGGGGATTTGTACACAAGGCACAATGACAGAGAGAAGTGGTTGGGGTAGGGAGATAAGGCAGAGGACTAAGGATATTGCAGAGAGCAGGGTATGAGTGCATAATGGATGAAATTAGAATCATGGAACAGGGGCCAGTGGAGATTGAGGTTGGGACGAGATTGCCGCCAGGAGGAAAGAGGGATCGAAGGGTGTGTTGAAAGAACAATAGTACACATAACACAGAGAAGCTGCTGTTAAGAGGAAGGATCCAGATACCAAAAGTCGTACTATAGCCATTGATACTGAGCATGTTGTTTTGGGCAGTGTGTTTCACACTGGGTGGTCAGCTCTGCTCTTGGTCACAATTTAGTGGTAGCCATTCATTTGGGTGGAGATTTGGTTGATGATCATGCCTACATAAAAAGATGTGTAGAAGTTGCAGCAGAGTTGGTGTTTAATATGACAAGCTTTCACTGATGTCCCCACCCTTGGTAGGACACGATATGCTTGTGACTAGACTGGACTAGAATGTGCTGGGTGGATGCATAGTACCCACGAACCCTTGCCATGTGGGTCATGCTCTTGTGGAAGATCCATGGGGAAGATCTGTCCATTGCACTGACAAAACATGTTGCTGGAGCACAAAACACCTGCTTCACAACTTGTACCATTAATTGGATTCTTCCCGTAAGCACCAGCTTCTCTGAATTATACACTCCTGGAAATTGAAATAAGAACACCGTGAATTCATTGTCCCAGGAAGGGGAAACTTTATTGACACATTCCTGGGGTCAGATACATCACATGATCACACTGACAGAACCACAGGCACATAGACACAGGCAACAGAGCATGCACAATGTCGGCACTAGTACAGTGTATATCCACCTTTCGCAGCAATGCAGGCTGCTATTCTCCCATGGAGACGATCGTAGAGATGCTGGATGTAGTCCTGTGGAACGGCTTGCCATGCCATTTCCACCTGGCGCCTCAGTTGGACCAGCGTTCGTGCTGGACGTGCAGACCGCGTGAGACGACGCTTCATCCAGTCCCAAACATGCTCAATGGGGGACAGATCCGGAGATCTTGCTGGCCAGGGTAGTTGACTTACACTTTCTAGAGCACGTTGGGTGGCATGGGATACATGCGGACGTGCATTGTCCTGTTGGAACAGCAAGTTCTCTTGCCGGTCTAGGAATGGTAGAACGATGGGTTCGATGACGGTTTGGATGTACCGTGCACTATTCAGTGTCCCCTCGACGATCACCAGTGGTGTACGGCCAGTGTAGGAGATCGCTCGCCACACCATGATGCCGGGTGTTGGCCCTGTGTGCCTCGGTCGTATGCAGTCCTGATTGTGGCACTCACCTGCACGGCGCCAAACACGCATACGACCATCATTGGCACCAAGGCAGAAGCGACTCTCATCGCTGAAGACGACACGTCTCCATTCGTCCCTCCATTCACGCCTGTCGCGACACCACTGGAGGCGGGCTGCACGATGTTGGGGCGTGAGCGGAAGACGGCCTAACGGTGTGCGGGACCGTAGCCCAGCTTCATGGAGACGGTTGCGAATGGTCCTCGCCGATACCCCAGGAGCAACAGTGTCCCTAATTTGCTGGGAAGTGGCAGTGCGGTCCCCTACGGCACTGCGTAGGATCCTACGGTCTTGGCGTGCATCCGTGCGTCGCTGCGGTCCGGTCCCAGGTCGACGGGCACGTGCACCTTCCGCCGACCACTGGCGACAACATCGATGTACTGTGTAGACCTCACGCCCCACGTGTTGAGCAATTCGGCGGTACGTCCACCCGGCCTCCCGCATGCCCACTATACGCCCTCGCTCAAAGTCCGTCAACTGCACATACGGTTCACGTCCACGCTGTCGCGGCATGCTACCAGTGTTAAAGACTGCGATGGAGCTCCGTATGCCACGGCAAACTGGCTGACACTGACGGCGGCGGTGCACAAATGCTGCGCAGCTAGCGCCATTCGACGGCCAACACCGCGGTTCCTGGTGTGTCCGCTGTGCCGTGCGTGTGATCATTGCTTGTACAGCCCTCTCGCAGTGTCCGGAGCAGGTATGGTGGGTCTGACACACCGGTGTCAATGTGTTCTTTTTTCCATTTCCAGGAGTGTATATATGATTATCCTTAAGATGACATCCGTCAATTCCGTAATCCTCCTATACTTAATCTACATTCCTAGCCCCAAAACCAGCCCCTCCCCCCCACCTCCCACACACACCCTCCTCCACCCTTGCCTCATGTCCTTAACTTTACTTACCCTGCACTCACACCATCCTCTACACTGTCTCCCTCTTTCTCTGTTCTATCACTTCCTCCTAATCAACTCCTCTAAGTCACTGTGCACTGCACCTTACTCCCCTGTCTGTAGCTGAGCAAGTTCACTGATGCCACACTCCTATCCTGTGTGCTTGCTGCTTCTCTCTCCCACCTGCTAGCTACCCTTTCACAGTCCTCCCCTTGCCCTAGTCAAGTTGCTGGTACAAAATACTCAGCTGGGATAATGTAGCCTTGCAGGTGTATATGCAAAATGGGTGTTCTGTCTGTTGTGGAGCAGGATTCATATGAAAGGAAGAAACATTCTCAGCCTTCTTTACGTATATTGTCTCAGTACCTCAACTATTTGGTGAGCTGTTACCATTACTTCTTTCGTTTTTCATATTGTAACAATGACTGTACACTAACAAAATTTTGAATGTCTGTATATACTACAAAACAATAACTACGTAGAAGAACTTTGTAGTTTTTTTATTGTTATTTATTTGTTTATTTTTTAACATTTCAGCACTTCTAATGTAACACAGTTACGTATTTTCACATTTCATACTAGTAGTATGGAAGTGTGGATTAAACATGTTGAGTTTTGTGTAAGAATTGTATTCATTACATTGAATTGTATTTTGTAGAACATATCTATCAGTAAAAGAATTTTCTCAAATATGATACAGTTCAGACTTCAAAGAGTAAACAGCTTTTCTAAAGAGCAAATATGTTGCATTAAAACTTTAAATTTCGATATCTTTTTTCCGTGGTTCGGTTTTGTTGAAATAAATACTATTAGTTGCCTCAAGCTATGCTCAAATTACGTGTGAAAATGTTTCTAGGATTTACATCAATAAGAAAAAGATTGATTGATACTTGCCATATACCAGAGATGTTGAGTCACAGATAGGTACAACATAAAGAATATCAGATAAGCTTACAGCCGAAAAGACCTTCATCCAAGTTAGACAAAACACACACACACACACACACACACACACACACACACACACACACACACACACACACACACACACACTCACGAACTCTCTCTCTCTCTCTCTCTCTCTCTCTCTCTCTCTCTCACACACACACACACACACACACACACACACACACACACATACACACGAACTCTCACACATGTCCACAGTCTCTGGCTGCCGAGACCAGGTTCAGTGTCTGGCCTCGGCAGCCAGAGACTGTGGTTATGTGTGTGTGAGCAGCGTTTGCGAGCAGACCTTAAGTTTCCTCGAACGACTGAAAAAACCCTGTCATCGATCTGCATCTTAGGACTACAGTAGGGTTTCGTATAGAGGGCATGGAGAATTTCTCTGCACTTCTGTCTTCTTGATGAGTGGTTGTAATCCTCGACTTCGTATGAGATGTCTCTCAAGCAACGAAAGACACAGTAAAGTCTAAAATAGCATTCTAGCAACTTTTACGATAGTCTCACTTTCTGCACAGGTGTAAAAATCCATACCAAGTATCCTGGGTTGTATCTCACTGGCCAGTAATTGGCATTATAGTGCTCTCAGTCCTGTCTTGGGAGTCCAGGATTTTTATGTGAGCCAGCTGTCTTGCTTCTCTGGTCCTAGCGATGAGGAGTTTCACATAGTCACCCTGAGTTTCATATGATTGTATCCATTGTCATTTTGGCCTCACGACCAGGGAAGAGAGAGATTGGTGTGAAATCTCAAGTATCCTGCTTCGCTGTGTTATAAGGTAATGTCGTGATGGGCAGTGTTGTATCTCAGTTGCTCTGTTTGACATCAGTGTATATTGAGTGCTTGTCTGCGAACATCAGTAGGACAAGATGAGTCCTGAACAATCTTAGTAAGTGGGAATGATAGATCGTGCAGCTAATTCCTGTGTTTGAGGAAGGTTACACAAACATTCAAAATTACAGATCCATGTAACTGATGTTGATTTGTTGTAGAACTTGAAATGCAATTTGTGTTTATTTGTAATAATTTATTTTTGAGGCTAAAGATTTATGTAGAAGCCTGCATTGCTCTCACTTGTTGAGATTCTTCAGGATGCACCTTCACCTATTTGTTCATCAGATCCAAAGGGCTATGAAATTGGGCAATGCGATCGACATGTTACTTAACTCCTGAGAAACCTTTAGTGCAGTAATGTATCTTTATAAACAGAATATCTAGAGAGGGAGAGGGAGAGAGAGAGAGAGAGGGAGGGAGGGAGGGAGGCAGGGAGGGAGGCAGGGAGGGAGGGAGGGAGGGAGGGGGAGAGAGAGAGAGAGAGAGAGAGAGAGAGAGAGAGAGAGAGAGAATATATGTTTCCTAGGAAATTTTTGCAGCATCGGGAGGTATGTTCAGAATAGAGTAACGTGTTGCTGCTGTTTTCATTGGGACAAATAGGAGTAAATTTTTACTTCATTAAGTAAACTTCCCTTACAAAAGCTAATTTGTTTACAAATTTCACATTACTTGTGTGTTAAATACTGCCAGACTTTAAGTAAGCCTTTTGACTAAGATGTATTATTATCATGTTTGCAGGTTTTGGATGTGGTTGGGATATAATTCTTCCTGCTGGTTGGGCTATGCCTTTCTGGCAGGCACTGGTATTTAGAGGGGCACGTGTAGGTGGACTGAGAGAGGCCACTGCTCTCAGCTTTGAAGGCCTGAAAGATTTTGGGACTGCTTTTCTGCCTCCTGATACAAAGTCCGGGGCATTAGAAGATACCACTGTAGAAAAACATTTGCAAGACATTCATTTTCGGTTAGTATCATCAAGACGTTTGCAAGATGTTGTTAACATGCTGTATGAATGCTTTCATGTACATATTTTGTGATTACACACAATCCCAGAACATAACTCTGTCATTCCTTGACCATGATATAGCAGCAACAATAAGAGAGAATGTCCCATTATTCAGTCAGCATATAGGTCATTGTGTGAAGTGTTATTGTAATTGAGAAGCTACAATAAAGTGGGAGCATATAAGTAATAGTGACACCAACTCTGGAGTTAAGTACATTTTTTAAAAAATTTCTCATCTCTGGGCTTCAGTGGTTAGTGTTGTTCATTGGATACCAAAAGGTCTCGAGTTAGATTCTTGGAGACAGTCATTGCTTTCTGTTTGGAGAAAAGTCCAGAACAGGTTTGGTGAGATGTAGGATTTCAGCTAATCCTTCCCTGAATAAAAAAGCATTCACATTTGTGCACACATCGGTCATACAGCATTACATTGAATAACTTTCTCTGTGTTGTCAACAACAGGAGCTTGTGTTATTGGATGATTCAGAATCACCATCTTCGTCTTGCTGAGAAGTGATATCCTGGAGATTTGTTAGTTAAAGGTGTTCCTGTTTGAATGCATGGTGTTCTCTTGGAACGTTTATTGGTTTGATTTGGTTTATGGTAATCAAATGTTTTTTGCGTAAGAAAATGGTAATGTCATCAACTGTCTCTTGTGTGATATAGCACTTTCTGCAGCATCTGTAGTATAAAAAATATATAAGGGGCCCTCAAAATGAAATGAGCCAGAGGCTGTGAAATGAAAACACCTGGCAGTATTGAAGTGCTATTGCTTACGGAAGACATGAGGACAGAGCAAGCATGTGCACATGTTGACTTTCCACTGCACTCTGAAAACAGAGAAGCGGAAGCTTCAAAAGAAGAGCAAAGGGTGGAGTGCATTTCTTTGCAGCAGGAGTGCAGGGAATGGAAATTTATTTATTTATTTATTGTTCCGTGGGACCAAATTAAGGAGAAGTCTCCATGGTCATGGAACGAGTCAATACATGAAATTATAACACGATATTAGAAACAGATAAAATGAAATATAAAAAAACATATTCAGGTGACAAGTCGTAAGTTTAAATAAAGAAAATCAACAATGTAACACTGGAATTTGCTTAATTTTTTAGCTCTTCCAGGAGCTCCTCGACAGAATAGGAGTGAGCCATGAGGAAACTCTTCAGTTTAGACTTAAGAGTTTGGGCTACTGCTAAAATTTTTGAGTTCTTGTGGTAGCTTATTGAAAATGGATGCAGCAGAATACTGCACTCCTTTCTGCACAAGAGTCAAGGAAGTGCATTTCACATGCAGATTGGATTTCTGCCTAGTATTAACTGAGTGAAAGCTGCTAACTCTTGGGAATAGGCTAATATTGCTAACAACAAACGAAATTAAAGAAAATATATACTGTGAGGGCAATGTCAGAATTCCCAGACTATTGAATAGGGGTCAACAAGAGGTTCTCGAACTTACACCACATATAGCTCGAACAGCCCGTTTTTGAGCCGAAAATACTCTTTTTGAATCAGAAGAATTACCCCAAAAAATAATACCATACGACATAAGCGTATGAAAATATGCGAAGTAGACTACTTTTTGTGTTGAAGTGTCACTTATTTCAGATACTGTTCTAATGGTTAATAAAGCAGCATTTAGTTTCTGAACAAGATCCTGGACATGGGCTTTCTACAACAGCTTAATATCTATCCGAAAGTCTAGGAACTTGAACTGTTCCATCTCGCTTATAATATGCCCATTCTGTCTGATCAAAATATCGGTTCTTGTCGAATTGTGAGTTAGAAAATGTAAAAACTGAGTCTTACTGTGATTTAGCATCAAATTATTTTCCACAAGCCATGAACTTATTTCATGAACTACATTATTTGATACTGTTTCAATATTACACACAAGACCCTTCACTATCAAGCTGGTGTCATCAGCAAACAGAAATATTTTTGAATCACCTGTAACACTAGAAGGCATATCATTTATATAAATAAGAAACAGCAGTGGCCCCAGCACCGACCCATGGGGAACGCCCCACTTAACAGTCCCCATTGGGACTGAACATCACTACCACTCTCAGTATTGCAGAGAATTACCTTCTGCTTTCTGTTCTTAAAGTAAGAGGCGAACCAATTGTAAGCTACTCCCCTTACTCCATAATGGTCCAACTTCTGCAGTAATATTTTGTGGTCAACACAGTCAAAAGCCTTCGTTAAATCAAAGAAAACGCCTAGCCTTTTATTTAATCCGTCCAAAACCTCACAGAGAAAAGAGAATATAGCTTTTTCAGTTGTTAAACCATTTCTAAAACCAAACTGAACATTTGACAGCAAATTATGTGAATTTAAATGCTCCAGTAACCTTGTATATACAACCTTCTTGATAACTTTAAGAAACACCGATGGCATAGAAATAGGTCTAAAATTGTCAACATTATCAATGTCTCCCTTTTTATAAAGTGGCCTCACTACCGAGTACTTTAATCGGTCAGGAAACCGACCACTCCTAAAGGAAAAGTGACAGATATGGCTAAGTACTGGGCTAACATACATAGAACAATACTTCAGTATTCTGCTAGATACCCCATCATATCCATGAGAGTTCTTGGTCTTTAGTGATTTAATTATTAACTCAATCTCCCTCCTGTCAGTATCATGGAGGAGCATTTCAAGTAACCGTCTCGGAACACTTTTTTCTAGGAGCGCTATATGATTCCCTGTTGGGACTAGGTTTCTATTTAGTTCACCTGCTACATTCAGAAAGTGATTATTAAATACTGTACATATATGTGACTTATCAGTGACATGGACATTCCCACTATGCACTGATTCTATATCCTCGACCTGTCTCTGCAGACCAGCCACTTCCTTTACGACTAACCACATGGTTTTAATTTTATCCTGAGACTTAGCTTTTCTATCTGCATACGACATACTTTTTGCCTTCCTAATAACGTTTTTAAGCACCTTACAATACTGTTTGTAATGGGCTGCAGCATTTATATTTTGACTGTTTCTAACGTTTTGATATAATTGCCACTTTGTTCTACAAGATATTAATAAATGAAAAGCACCAGTTTGCTTTTGTTCTACAATATTGTAGAACAAAAGCAAACTGGTGCTTTTCATTTATTATTATAATGTTGTTCTACCAAGAACCGACGGAAGATTCTGTTAATACTACAAGATATTCTTATCCCTCTAGTCAGCCACCCAGGCTGCCTGTTTGTGCTAGTACCCTGTTTTGAACGTTCTAATGGAAAGCAACTTTCAAAGAGCACGAGAAAAGTCTTGAGAAAAGCATTATATTTATCGTCTACTGTATCAGCGCTATAAACATCTTGCCACTCTTGTTCCTTGATAAGGTTTACAAAGGTCTCTACAGCAACTGGATCAGCTTTCCTAAACAGCTGATGACTATATTTAACATGTGTTGCAGCACAAAAATCTTTTAGAGTTAAAATTTGTGCATCATGATCTGAAAAGCCATTCACCTTTTTGCTAACAGAATGCCCTTCTAGTAATGAGGAATGAACAAAAATGTTGTCTATGGTTGTTCTACTGTTCCCTTGCACTCTCGTTGGAAAGAATACGGTTTGCATAAGATTATATGAATTAAGGAGGTCTACCAGCATCCTCTTCCTTGCACAATCACTTATACAATTAATATTGAAGTCACCACATATAACTAACTTTTTGTATTTCCTATAAAGTGAACCAAGAACTTCCTCTAGCTTTAGCAAAAATGTTGTGAAATCGGAGTCTGGGGATCTATAAATAACAACAGTTACAAGTTTAGCTCCGTTAAATTTAACCACACCTGGACAACATTCAAACACCTTTTCAGTGCAGTTCTTTGAAACGTCAATTGACTCAAATGGGATGCCATTTTTCACATACATGGCTACTCCCCCACACTGCAAAGAGCTCCTCGAAAAGCTGCCAGCCAACCTGTATCCTGGTAAAGGAAGCCTCTGAATTATCTCTTTATTTAAGAAGTGTTCAAATATACCAGTAATTTCCGAGTCAACATCTATAAGCAGTTCACTAACTTTATCTCTAATACCTTGTATATTTTGATGAAATATACTAATTCCCTCATTACTCGGATACCTAAGCTTTGTTGAAAGTGGTTCCTTTGTTAGCGAGACTTCCCTTAAGCAGGAATACCTATCAGCTGACTTCAGTCTAAAAAAGGTGCAGCTCTAACACCCACTACTGCAGGAATTTTCCCATGAGTGATCCCATCCACCCCACCTATGCTGTCACCTATAAGCTTTGCCAACCTCCCCTTCCCATACCTGTTGAGGTGCAGGCCATGTCTAGTGAAACCCGTCCTGCTGATAGACTCCACCGACACCACTGAAATGTGACCCATGCTTTCTGTCATCAGCGCACCCCCAAGTCTCATGTTATTAAGATTATATGAATTAAGGAATTCCAGATGATGCATCATCAGCCAGTGACCTCCAATCATACTTCCTTGACTAACTTTTGCCATATTTTGACCATTGCAACAGACATGTAGTGCTCTCAGTACACTTATGCCATTCTTTGATACATTCCAATTCCCCACACTCCTTCTGCTGTAAGGAAATGCACTCCACTCTGTTGCTCTTCTTTTGAAGCCTCAATTTCTCTATTTTCACACTACTGAATGGGCTGGACTGTCAATTCATGCACATGCTCATTTTGTCGTCATGTGGGTGTGTGCCTATGTCCCTTTAGTGGTGAATTTGGTGCCTCAGCACTCTTGTATGGACCTCCCCTTCTTCTTTCTGCATTAGCATTATGATCCCTTTATCTGTTTTCATTTTACAGCCTCCAGCTTGATTGTTTTTTCATCCTCCTTACAGACAGTTCACTTTTTTTGTCTGTTGACATCATACATCTACTGCCTTCAAAAAAATTCATTTTGTTGCTGAGATACATGTAAATTTGTGGAACAAGCATTTGGATTTTTATAGGGAAAGACATGGATAAAATGTGCTACACCGACTTAAACTTAACTCTGCCACCAAAAACCACTTACGAAATTCTTTCTTGTGTCTGTCAGTCTGATAGTTTATATGGAACTCTGCCACATTGTTGTGTCATGATCTTTTTCTCATTCCACTGGTATCATGCATGCTCAGTGTGCCAATACTCTGCACTCACTGCTTGATACTACTACATAGAGGATCTATTATCTGAAGCAGTTCGGGATGGGAGTATTCGGATAATTGGGTTTTCAAATGTTTATGAAAACATATTGTAACAGTGTTCACAGTAATATGAAGCAAAGAAACATGGGATTAAAGACAACTGTACACATATATTTTAGATCACATTCCTTACAAATAACTCGGAGAACTGACTCTATACTGTAGTTTGAAAAGTTTGTTTGCCTATAAAGTAGGCCTACAGTTTGGACAGTGCCATTCTCTTCTTGCTGTTCCAAGCACTTAACAGCAATATTCAGAGCAATGAAAAGCTTACTCACTGGATGGTCCTTTCTTTGCATGGACCTAGTTGCTAGGTACCTCCTTGTTGTCTTGTTAGTTGATAAGAGCAACAATTATTTCATCACCTGTTAATAAACAATAACCTGGGTTATTAACGTGACATGTCAGATCACATTCCTCAAAATCCTAAAAATTCTTTAATCTGTTCAGTTTGGATACGACTTGGCTGCTTGGTGGCTGTCCAGGTACAGTGATAAACTCACCTGAAGGAAGAAACTTATTCCAAACTTGATACACTGTCTAAATCGTGTATTTCCACAATTTTCACAGCTTTTCTGTGGAAGCTTCGATCCTCATTGTCAAGTACACACGGAAGTTTGTACTGTCATCACGTCTGCTTTTAAGGTTCAATATTGTTGTATTTCAAACTTATTTCTGAGCTGAGCTTGATCGACTGTCAAGTTTCTTCAGCTGGTCAGATATTAGGATTTGCAGTTTCTAGGGTTATGTACTCACATAGAGCAATATCATATTATTGTTATTGGTTGTTACTTTGTGTACCATTCTATCATCTGCATTAATTTGGGGGCCTGCTCTGTTGTGTACATAAATAGAAACCTGTGATTTAGCATGAGTATATCCTGTTCTTGCATAGTTTCTTGTAGCCCCATCCTCATTTGTTCTTTATAGCACTGTGCCACATCACCAATTTGGCATTTGCATCTGCAGTCAGCTTATCTCCTAGCTTTCCTGAATTTCATCATAACAGTATGGTTCTTGTAAACTTGAGAAATCTTATTAAACGGCGTCTATTCAGTATAACAGTACGTTTCTGTGCATTTATTTCGTAAAGGAACATTTGTAGTTTCTACAGGAAAGTTTGTTACTTTGCCATTCTTGAAGTACTGTTTCTGTATAAATTGAGTGTCTGTACTGACATCTTCTGTAGCAAGACATTTTGAATGTGGAAACTTGAATTTGGATGACCAAAAGGAAAGTAAATAATGATCCAGCTGAAAACAAAATGCAAACAAAATACTGACAGCTAGTCTCAGTAGATAAATAAAATCAAAGGAACATGGGAACTTTCATTGTAGGAGACAGATTCAGTGTAGAAGAAGACTGTGTCGAAAAACATTGGGGAGTATTTACATTTCATAGACAGCCACTACTGTCCTTTCGACAAGATTGAATTGGAACATTTAACTTGAGCATAATAAATGTAAGAAGAAACATGTTATCTATCATATGTTGCTTATCATACAAGCACTAAGGTGATGAACTCGACAAGGAACAACCACATTGAATGACATTTCAAAAAATTCTGAAAAATTGGCATTATGGCATTCAGTGCTAAAGAGACTATAGAGAACTTCACTGAAAAATATTGATTTCTTGCGCAGCTGATAAGAAGAAATAAAGGAGGTTCCACTAGAAAAGATCTTTCAGGGCATTCAATTCTGCTGTAAAATCACAGAGCATTTCAAAAACTTACTCGCACATTGGTGCCTGCCAACATAAAAAACAAAACAACTGGAACAAAATTAACATTTTAAAAAAATATTCGTGTGGAAAGATCATAACCTGCCAATACCATTTGACCAGTCTACAAACTCGTAGGGAAGTAAATTAAATGAATGTCCCCAGTGGTAAAAAGTAATTGGAACTGATGAAAAGCAACAGTGAACTAGACCTTGACCAACTTCCTATTAGGCTTTAAATTTATTGCATTTATAACAAATTTTTTCAACTTGTAACCACATTCAAGTCTAAATTCGAAAGCAGGGTCATCAGTAAAGTACAATACTTGGCACTGAAAGCTCTTTATTACAAAAAGCAATGTAGGGTCAGAACAGGACAAACTCCCAGAAGGAGAGTGTTGTTGTTTATACAGATGTTGACTATTCCAGAACATACAAACATTAGAAATTTTGAGAACCTCTCAAAAATGATGAATACTGAATAACAAGTATTTGTTGATGGCTGTGTTTGAACTGGTGACCCACAGGACACCAGCCAGTGGTGCTAACAGCTTGCGGCATTATTCCCTGTTCTGGAGAAACAGCAACCTGTGTTTCAGAACTTCTCGTTGGAGCCGATTACATCACCCTGGTTCTAGATCTTGCCAGTGGTTGTCTGTATGGGCAGCACTGGTAGATCCTTACATTCTGGTTGTGTCGCCACATTCCCATCACTGCAGAATGAGCATCAAAGGTAGATGTTCTTCAAATTTCTTAAAAAAAACAAAAAAAAGTCATTGCATCCAGATAACAAAGACACATCATCCATCTGTGTCAAAGTGTGGTGTCCAGCATACATTTGAAGATGACTGGAGTGTTACACAGTCCAAATGGCTTTGAACTCAGAGAGGCCATCCGGTGTGATGTAGGCAGTATTTTCCTGGTCACCATTGTCAGCCTCAATTTACCAGTAGCCTGTTTGCATGTGCATAGTTGAGAAAAATTTTTCTCCTTTTGAACAGCTTTGGATGTCATTAGTCTGAGGCAATGTTTAGACATTTTTCTGGATTTTGTTCAGTCATCAGTAGTCGACATAGAAAGGCCATGTGCTATCTTTACTCTTCATAAGGAGCATACAGGAGAGGACCAAGGACTATCCTTAGGTTCAATGATATCTTGCAGCATCTTCTCCACTTCCTCCCAAATTATGCACCATTCAGCTGGTGACACCAAATATGAGTGTTAGGTAATCATGGATGGTCCCCGGGTTAATGTAGTGTTTTACATGGACCATTAAGTCTGTCTTTCCTCCACTCCAGATTTGAAACCACGTGAAAAGTCGTGCAGAATGGCTAACACTCAACCACATAAATCATCGGTCAGTTCATATCTTATTGGCAGTTCAGTAGTAGCTTCCACTCCTGTATTTTCTGTAGTGGTAGCAGAGCACAATATTTCGTCAGTGCTACTGAACTGCCCATCCAGGACTGGTTTGGCTGTTCCTACACACATACCTTTAGGGACAGCTCGGGGTTCTCCTTGACCATCTGCAGTGCTTATGATAAATCACTGCCATTTAGATTTCATTTTGTGATTCTGTAACTTTTTGTAATCAACAAAGTTTCACAGTTTTAATGAGCATCTTGGTAACGTTTTCTTCAATGGCAAAAAATCACAGAGAGAAATCTCTGTTCTGTGTGCTTGTTGGAATAGCTTTATCCGCCTGAGCTGTGATCTTCAGTAGTCTGTGACTGCTTGTGATGCCTGCAAGAAGTCCAGTCAGAGAATAAGATTATGAGTACGTTTTGGTAAAACTACAAATTCGAAGGGGTGCATTCTGACATTGACATCTTGCAATACATTTACTGTCAGCTGGATGTATTTCCCTGTTGCGAATTTCAGCACAGTTGCTTTCTATTGCACAACATTATCTTCTTTAGCTGATGAGGATAAGTGTTTGACAGTACACAAAAGGAAGCCCCTGAGTCAGCTTGTGTCCCCACAGGATGGCAATTGCTGATGACAAGATTCCCTGAACCTTGGTGACCATTGTCCATGGTGGATTTTTATCCATGGTCGCCTCCCCTTTATAGATGGTCGCCTTATGTAGTTTTCTTGAATTCAACTCCAAGACAAGTGGCTGTTTCCTCTGTACAATAATGGGGAACAGCTGTGGCATATCGAGGAGTGACTTATTCAGTATATGGCAATGGCCTTTGTCCTGGAGTTCGGGTGTAATCATCTGTAATTGACTGGCTTGAATAGAACTGTAGTGATGTTTGACATCTGGCAGTGTAGTAGCCATTGAAAACTCGCCTTTTTTTCTCTACAGTAACATATAACTTATCCAGGGCACCCACAAAGGACAAATACCAGCATGCTGTCCTCTGTCCTTCAAATGTCTGTTCTTTTGCAGGGTGTTCTACTTGATAGAAGAGTTGGTTGTGCTTGGGTTGGTCATGTGCTGGGTTGCCAGTTGATGGCTGCGACATAAGTCAGAGAAGGCTAGGTCCAGTCTTGCTGGCTCATTCGTCTGGTATCAGAAATTATTGCTAAAGATCGATACACCTCTTCTTCAACATTCTTTATTATCTCCTGAAACATAGGTTTGACATTCATGGCTGTTATGTCTTGTGTGTACTTAGTCCAGCAGTTCTGATCTCCGTAAACTGCTGTATCACTTTTCTCACTACATGGAGTGTGAGAGAGATGAGGTCGTAGTCTTCATGCCATAGTGACAATATTTCAGAGTCGGTCGTACTTCTTTCATCCAATTATTTTCTGTTGCATTTCCTCAATGCACTGGCATCACTTGAATTCTTCTGTTGTTATGATGTCCTTTGCCAGAAGAGCTTGATATGTCTTTTGTGGCCCCTTTCATTAGATGTTGAGATTTTGTTGGCTTCTGTCATATTCCAGTGGAATTCACAGTGTGGCATAGGGCCGAAACATTGTTTATGTAGGACTGTGTAACTTCCTCATAACAGTAGGCCCTGTTCTTAAATGTTCATGCACCAAGCAAACTTGCTGCTGATTCTCACTGAATGTTATCTTCAGTTCAGCTTGGAATTTGTTCCTACAATTAAGCTTCTCTTTGCTGTCCTTGAACCACTGCTTTGCTATGCTGTCTGACTGAAAGTACACATTTGACACACACAATATGTCATCCCATCTGTTGTGTTTGGTTAATCAGTTAAGCCCTTTAAGCCAATTTGTCAGGTTCCATCAGAGTCTCTCAAAAACACTGATGAATGCTTGGTGTGCAGTGGACCTGTTGCTGTATGTGCAGCCACAGTTATTTAGGTCTTTTAAAGTACCTGGCATCTCCACTGAACAATGTCATGTAAAAACCACACTCAAGTCTGAACCTGAAAGCAGTGCCATCAGTGAAGTACAGCTATTAGCACCTTTATTACCAGCATGAGAACGGAACTGCCTCCTGGACGGAGACTTCTGATATTTATAAAAAACTTGACTATTCCAGAATAGCAAACATTACAAAAACAAGAAATTCTGAAAGCATTCCAGGAATTATAAATACTAAATAACAAATAATTACTGGTAGTAGGGTTTGAATTGGCAACCGACAGCACGCATGTGCCACAGCTCACAGCAATATTAATATTTTTCTGAGCTTCAGTCTATTGCAGTGATGGTAGAAAAAAAAATGCTGAAGTGCAGACCATTTTCAGTAATATCAGACAGTTCAGGGATGTAATGACCTGCTGTGGTCCCAAAGACAATGAGCAACCTCTAAAAATGTTTTTGTCAATTAGCACCTGGTAGATGCTCATTATGTCAAGCATATACTGAGGAAATGTGACAGAAGCAATAATACCCTCACTGTGTGGAAGTTGTGTAAGAACATAACAATCATCTTGGACTGGTTACTGAAAAAGTTAAAGAAAAATGTCAATCTGCTTTATAACTGACTTTAAATAAATTTGTGTGGTGAATTAAAACTCACATTAAGTATAGATAAATGCAAAGTAATTTGTATATAAAGAAGATACAAGTACTATATCTGTTAATGACAGAATTAAAAGTCAGTATCTGGACTCTGTCAAATCATTTAAATATTGCAGTGTGATGTTAGAAAGTATCTGAAAGTTGAATGAACATGGAAAAATCAGCTGTAGGAAAAAGAATTTGAAGTCTGAAGAGTTTTAAAGAGAATTCTAAAAAATATATATACATCAGTGATGGAGATATTATGAATCTCTCCCATGCAACTTACTCCTTATTACTGCTCCAAGGTTTGAGATTATCTGAAAGTTGGCTTCAAGAAAGAGTGAATTGAGAGATGTTCTATTAACATTGTTACTGCTTGGTTCACTATATCCAAAATGCACTGGGAATAAATATGAGGTGCTCTACAAACACAATTGAGAACTGCTAGGAGGGGACTGATCATATCACAAGAAATACTATTGTTAAATGTAGACAGTATTCTGGAGAAAATATGAGAAAAATTAAAATATATCTTGTGTACACTTTGATTAAGACAAGGCAGTAGGGACACACCTGTATGACTGTATTGTGCTGGCAAAATTGCAGCTTGAATGGGGTGAAGGGTTGTATCTTGGCAGAGTGAGTGATGGGAGAAGGGGGGTGTTGGAGTGTGGGGAAGGGTGACTGATGTTTGGGAGAGAGAGTAAGCTCATGATAAGAATGCGAGAGGGTGAGGCAGCAGGAGCACAGGATTGGAATGCTGCATGGACTCAACAGAAGGTAATGGGTGAACAGCCAAAGTGGTCATGGCCTATGCTACAGGGTGCTGCAAAAGTTCCATGCGACCATGTTGGTCAAGGTTGCGTGTCTGCTTAAGAAGGCAAGAAGGAAAATGTAGGGAAAGATGTGGACAAACAATAACAGAGATAAGACAAATGTAAAACATAAGAGAAGGAAGGAAGGACAGATGACAAGAGGTGTAGGACGTAAGGGAGCCATGTGGCGATGAGAAATTATGATACATGTGCAAGCATATGGCCAGTCACTTTTCTCTTGTGTATTGAATAGGGAAGATAATGATCGATAATAATACAAAGTACCCTCGGCAACTTGTTTAGCTGCAAGTGACAGAAAAATTAATGGCACAAAAGACAAGAAAGAAAATAAGTGTGGGATTGAGATGGTGAGAGGAGTTCATAAAAATATTTGGAGATGGGGCCTGTAATGGTGTACAGGAAACAAGGTGTGCAGCAGGGCCTAAGTATTCATTACACTTCCAGTTTCATTATTTGAAGCTGCTTCTAACTTCTCGTCTGTTATTGGAATTTAATATCTCTCTAGTTCTGCTGTGCTCTCTTTTGTTTTTTGGATCATATGTGCCTTCTCTAGTTAACCTTTGTGTGGCCTCATTTCCCATTCTTTACAGATTTTTATAATTCAGTTGGGTAGTATTATGGTCTTTCTCCTGGAACACCACTGATTGGTATGCTTTAGTTACTGGGCTGCCAGTGCTACACTTCGCGTGTGTTGTACATGCAATTGTATGACACGAAACCAGAAAAACAGTAGACTTGTATAATCATTTGCTAGTACTACCACATAGTGGTGAAATCCTTATGGGTAAACATTCTACTAACTGGACAGGATCTTAAACTGAGTATTTTGAGATAGGGAAATGAACATTAAAGGTGGTACAAGGTCCTGAATGAGCTGTCTAAGGCAGTTATTCATAAACTGTTTTGTAATGAACAATTACTTATCGTATCAGTTTTCATGATGCTACCTTTAAAAACCACACACAAATATCTGTAATTTGTCCATGCTAGAGTTTATCAGTGTATGATTGGTTGTCGAAGATGGAGTGTTTTTGGATTACGCATCAGTCAAAATGGAAGAAATTTATAAGTGCTTATAGGAACAGGAGGCCAAGACTCTTGACACATAGTTGTTCGTTTAGCAGAATTTTAAATGTAGGATTGTATGAGGTGATTTATCAATAAGCACCTATGGAATACACTCTTCAAAGAACACGGGGTTAGTGGTTCTGATAGGGCAGTAGTTACATAAACAACATATTCAAGCAGTAGAGTTAAGTGACTTTGAACCCAGAGTTCAGTTATGACAGTAGAGTATACTGTAGTGCCTGAATCAAGACTGGTAGTCGTAAGTTTGAACAGTTGCTTTGAGCTTAAGTTAGTTCTTTGCGTTAAGAAGACTATCTAGCTGTTTCTAACCATTAGTTCCTTATTCAGGTCCTTCAGTGCTCTGTCAAACTCTTCACGCAGTATCATATCTCCCATTTCATCTTCATCTACATCCTCTTCCATTTCCATAATATTGTCCTCAAGTACATCGCCCTTGTTTAGACCCTCTATATACTCCTTCCATCTTTCTGCTTTCCCTTCTTTGCTTAGAACTGGGTTTCAATCTGAGCTCTTGATATTCATACAAGTGGTTCTCCTTTCTCCAAAGGTCTCTTTAATTTTCCTGTAGGCAGTATCTATCTTACCCCTGGTGAGACAAGCCTCTACACCCTTACATTTGTCCTCTAGCCATTCCTGCTTAGCCATTTTGCACTTCCTGTCGATCTCATTTTTGAGACGTTTGTATTCCTTTTTGCCTGCTTCATTTACTACATTTTTATATTTCCCCCTTTCATCAATTAAGTTCAATATTTCTTCTGTTATACCCAAGGATTTTACCTACTTTATCCTCTGCTGCCTTCATTACTTCATCCCTCAAAGCTACCCATTCTTCTTCTACTGTATTTCTTTCCCCCATTCCTGTCAATTCTTCCCTTATGCTCTCCTTGAAACTCTGTACAACCTCTAGTTTAGTCAGTTTATCCAGGTCCCATCTCCTTAAATTCCCACCTTTTTGCAGTTTCTTCAGTTTTAATCTACAGTTCATAACCAACAGATTGTGGTCAGAGTCCACATCTGCTCCTGGAAATGTCTTACAATTTAAAACCTGGTTCCTAAATCTCTGTCTTACCATTATATAATCTATCTGAAACCTGTCAGTATCTCCAGGCTTGTTCCATGTATACAACCTTCTTTTATGATTTTTGAACCAAGTGTTAGCTACGATTAAGTTGTGCTCTGTGCAAAATTCTACCAGGCGGCTTCCTCTTTCATTACTTACCCCCAATCCATATTCACATACAAGGTTTCCTTCTCTCCCTTTTCCAACTACCGAATTCCAGTCACCCACAACTATTAAATTTTCATCTCCCTTCACTATCTAAATAATTTCTTTTATTTCATCATACATTTCTTCAATTTCTTCGTCATCTGCAGAGCTAGTTGGCATATAAACTTGTACTATTGTGGTAGGCGTGGGCTTTGTGCCTATCTTGGCCACAATAATGTGTTCACTATGCTGTTTGTAGTAGCTTACCTGCATTCCTATTTTTTTATTCATTATTAAACCTACTCCTGCATTACCCCTATTTGATTTTATATTTATAACCCTGTATTCCCCTGACCAAAAGTCTTGTTCTTCCTGCCACCGAACTTGACTAATTCCCACTATGTCTAACATATCCATTTCCCTTTTTAAATTTTCTAACCTACCTGCCCAATTAAGGGATCTGACATTCCACACTCCAATCCGTAGAACGCCTGTTTTCTCTCTCCTGATAACGACGTCCTCCTGAGTAGTCCCGGCCCGGAGATCCGAATGGGGGACTATTTTACCTCTGGAATATTTTACCCAAGAGGACGCCATCATCATTTAACCATACAGTAAAGCTGCATGCCCTCGGGAAAAATTACGGCCGTAGCTTCCCCTTGCTTTCAGCCGTTCGCAGTACCAGCACAGCAAGGCCGTTTTGGTTAGTGTTACAAGGCCAGATCAGTCAATCATCCAAACTTTTGCCCCTGCAACTACTGAAAAGGCTGCTGCCCCTCTTCAGGAACCACATGTTTGTCTGGCCTCTCAACAGATACCCCTCCGTTGTGGTTGCACCTACGGTACGGCTATCTGTATCGCTGAGGCACGCAAGCCTCCCCGCCAACGGCAAGGTCCATGGTTCGTGGGGGGGCAACACCTCTTAATAAACAATATTTTGCTGTAGCGTAAGAAATATTGTGGTTTGTATTTTTGTAAAATAGAAGTTTCATTTGTTTATTTGATTGTTTCCACCATTCATGACCTACTTTTCAGTAAAACTCCCATTAGAAGTTGCTCTTATGAGGGTTATTTCATAAGTCATTGCAACTATGGTAGATCTTGTGATAATGTGACAACATGAGAATTCCATTATGTGCGTGGAACTGGTATGGTGGTGTGCATCTGAATGCCAATATAAAATAGAGTTCCAGTACAGGAGGTCATGGTAAAGGTTGAAATGAAGAACAGGGATTGGAACTGTGTGTAAATTTATTCTGCATGAGTACAAATGGAAGAAAAAGAATCAATGTGTGCCTCCTGTTGCCAAAATGCCGTAAGGACTTTTGCCCTGTTTGCAAAGTGCCTCTCCTGCGATGGTTTCCTCAGTTGTGGAATGAAGTCAAAGTCACAGAGACTGAGTTCTGGTGAGTAAGGTGGGTGGGGGACACGATCCATCTTGCAGCACATCAAATTCGCATTGAATGATCCATCCTTGCATGCAGTCACAATCTGTCAGTTGATTTTGGTAGTGTTTGCCGCAGGGTTTTGAATATTTACTGTGAATATGGTGATGCCAATCATTCACATGAAATACCATGGGTTTCATGCCTTATGGAATGACCCTTGGATATACACAGGCTGTAATCCACAGTGGCTAAATGATGGATGGAATTGTAGTCTCAGGAAATTAAACACATCTATAGAAAAAAAATATAAGCAGACTGAAATATTTTATCAAACTGTGGAAAATCCAATATTGAATATCCAAATATTTTATATATTTGAAAATCTTTATCTTCTTGTAGTGATTTGCTTTCATGCAATCTTTGTTCAAATATAATTATTTTTGAACACTATTTAAAAAAGTATTTAAAAAACAAAGTGTGTGCAGTTGATATCCAAGACTCTGCAATGCCTTTCTACATTAATAAAGAAGTTCTGATATGGTTTTTCAACTATTACAGCTATTTTCTCCCCTGGTCTCTTAAAATGTGAAAACAATTTGGAACTTTACGTTGAATTTGAGATACTTTGGAATGAAAAAAGCTCTGTAAACCTATTTTGGTCCAGTTTTCTAGGAACTCGTGTGTGCACTTTTTGTTACCCAGCCCCACATTTCAATTTGTTTAATTTATTTATTTCTTTTAATGTGTTTTCCACATGTCAGTTAAGGTGAAAGCCAACATGGTTCTTTAAAAGGGGCACAGCCAATTCCTTCAACCTCATTATCCTATCCAAACATTTGCTTAGTTCCTAATAACATCATTGACTTACAATTTCTGCAGTACATTAAACTGTTTGTGTTTGCAATGTTCATTTATGATTTCTGTAACGTACTTCATTAATCCTATTTCTCTTTTGGTCTTCTTTCCCTAGCCACTTAACAGTTTCCAGCAGCAACTAACAAGTTACTAACTTACCTGGTTTGCACCCTCTCCACTGCCAAGCACCCCCGACCTTCTCAACTTTGGACGTTATACGGTTCACTTCACACTGTTTATCCCTCATGACATCATTGTCAAATTGAGGTGTTATCTGAACATCGGTTATTTATCTCCTTTGAAGTTTAATATTGTTACGTTTAGTGATGTCTGTACGACAAGATAGTTAACACTATAGCAAACTTCCCTTTATGGCTAAGTGTAATATTAAGTTGAGTGTTGTCCACTGATGAAATAAATTTACAGTTTTAATGTTAGTTGTTGCCTTATAAATATCTTTTCTAGTTGAATACACATGAAAGGGTGATAATTTATTTTTCTTCTCCAGGTTGCCACCTGACAAACGACCAAATTTTGCTACACTTGGTATCGTAAGTCCCTTTAAATGTCCATGGAATTTACTTATAAACAAGTGGAGTGATGAGAATTTTGATGAACATGATAAAAATTACTTAAACCAAATGTCATTTTATGTATTAAGGGACAGAAAGAAACTAGATGAATTGGAATGTGAACTTCATATAAACAGCAGAAAGAAAAAGCCTTCTTTTGACACAGGAACCCTTTTTGATTCAGATGATGACAAGAAATGCCTAGTACCAGTATGTGTTGTGTTGAAAGATAAAGGAGTTCCAACTGATTTTTCCATAATTTGTGTTCCAACTGATGAGGACTTGAAAAGATTATCATCTTGTGAATCATTTCCAGGACCCATAGAACCCCTCCATGAAGACGAAAAAAAACAGGAAAGAAAAAAACTGCAACATGACCATAAGAAGAAACTGAAATATCTTAGGAAGCAAAGACGTGCTGAGAAAAGGAAACTGATAGATAGCAATAGTGCTGATGTGGATCATTGTGAAAATGTGAGTGACACAATGAAAGATGAAAAAACTACAGCCACAAAGTCCATAGTGGAAGAATATGCCATGAAAATGCGTGAACTCTGGATGCCCAATGCAAAGACTGTCAGGAAATCATGCTGTAGAGAAATAATAGGTTTCATTTATAAAGGTGGTTTTTCATTTAGTGATGGAATTGGAATGGGGTTGGGATATATTCCACTTCTAGCTTTGCTGAGCTTCATTAAGTCTACATACCTACTGAAACCTTGGATTTTAGTTAGAAATAAAAACAGTCAACAATACAGGTATGCGATGCTTCACATTCACCATGTGACATGAAATCTTTTACCAAATAAAACACCCAACAGTACAGGTATGGTGAATTTAACTCTTTCCATTGCCGAGAATAAGAAACCGTATATTTTAGCATCCTTTTAACATTTCCTTTTCAATCATTCTGTGATGAATATGTACAAAAACTTTGTCAGCTTTTTCAAATTATGATGTGATGCTGTTTGTATTGATTACATGTATGAAACTAAGAAAGAAAATATGAAATAATTGAATTGAAATATGCTTATATTCTATGTTAAGGGTGTTGGTTTTGATTTATTGCAGTTTTTCCTAATTGAAATACTACAATTTAGTATAAATTATATACGCAAAAAGTGAAGCAGATATCTCTACTTTGTATCACCCCCTTACCAATATCCAAGCTTTGAATCTTTATCTGAGATATTCATTCTTGCAGATTCTGTAGCAATTATGCATATGAATTATCAATGTTTTACATGATTATGTTGTTTTGATGTGTCTCCTGAATAACTGCAGTTGAAAATACAGAGCAAGCTCTGTGAAACTGTCATGAAACATGCTAGCTAATCATAACAACATACAAAAATAGGTTATTGAGTGCAATTTATGTGGGGAGGTGGTGGGGGGATAAAGTGACTTCAGCATTTATTCATTTATTATGAAGCTGCCATTGTAAGATTTGATGGACATATTAAGACTTTAGTGGAACTCTGTGTAATATTAATGTAAGGTATCAGGTTACAGCAGCTATGGTTATAATATTAACATCAGAGCAAAGAGAAAACGAGTTAGGAAAAAATGTTCAGGTACCAGTGAACTTCATACCAATGTCAAGGAAAGGATTCTTGAAAATACCAACATATCTTTCAGACTGTAAAATATTAATTTTAAACACAGGAAAAATGCTCGTGAACTGCACCAACTAAGGACAAGTTGACTGCTTACTTTGGCATGCTGTTATCCAAATAATCTGTAACTGCCAGAATGGATGCACACTGCAGTTTCCTCATGGACATTGTCACTGAACTTGCAAATTTCTTAGCTGAACAATGTTCTCCTCCTAAAGGGAGAAATAAGGGTTTAGTAGAATATGTAGAGGCTTCTTAGACTTTTTGTTGAGAAGGGCCCACCTGTTACAAGGAGAAAAGATCAGGAAAAGTCATAAGAGAGAGTAGGAGCACAAAGATAACGTATTGGTAAGCATTACCCTAACTTAATTTCGGAGATAGGAAAGGGGGGGGGGAGAGTCAGTGAGAAGAAAAGATGTGTTGCGAGATGGGGGGGGGGGGGACGACGACAGAAAGTTAAGCAGATAGAGGAAAATAATCTTTGCCAGACTTTCTTCTCACACAGTTATCCCACTGACCTTGTTTACAAAGAAATCTGTTGAGATGAGAAGCACTCCACCACCCTGCATCAACCAGGCCTTGAATGTTTGGAATGTCTGGTTAGAATATTTTGTCAGTGTTAATATTTCTCAGGGTGAGCTCTGAAATGAGACAATGCTTTTGATATCTTCGCAACACAAGTCACAGTGGCATTCCACTATCCTCGTAACCTCCACAACTTTTCTTTTCCAAATGTATGACATACCTATATCAGCATCCATAGCCTAAGGTTCCTACCCTACAGCCAGTCCTACTGTTGAGTCTCCACACACACACACACACACACACACACACACACACACACTGGACAGTGTATGAACTTTGTGACTTTCTGTGTAAGGATGACTGCTACGTAACTGACTGCACACCTACATGGATGGAGAAGAATTGCTCAATTTAGGCATACTTGGTAACCATTTGCTGAGTGTGCTATACAGCATGGTTGAAGAGACCTGCGTGCCTGCTGCACGTATGGCATGTATTATTTTAAATTCCCACACAGAATGGATGTAAGAAGTTACTGTCCAATGTAAGGGTAGAAAATTATTGTATAATTTGGGAATGGGTAAATAGAAGGCCTGTACCCTTCACGTTTTAAATAACTGAGTAATCGTAATCAGTGACATGGAGGATTTATTAGAATGAATTAGTTACGTATTAAGTATGTTATATTAGAGGTGCTCCACGGATATCAGGTGATGATGTGAGACAGCAACTGAACATGCTTAAATCATCACAAGTGTATATTTCAGAGTCTGTAGCACCATGGAGTCCCTTGGGAAGTTGTGTGGCATTTGGCTTCCCAAGAATGAAGAGGTTGTCTAAAATGATGTGGGACACAGAAAAAGTGAGAGTTGGTAATCAAACTTTCAATAGCAAGCATGTAATCAGGCAATTGTACAAAGGCTATGTTAAATCTGGCTACCCAATTAATAAATAAGGTCCTTTGACAAATGTATTTCTCTGTACTTATTCTCATTGTAATTGATTTATATGAGTGAAGATTGACTTCAGAGTGACGTTCCAATCGACAGATTTCAGTCGCACAGCCAAGAGTGTTGGCTCAGAGGTTAATTCAACTTCTCAGTACCATGAAACTAGACACTTACAGAAATTTCATCACCATTTTGGCCAATCTTGCTTGGACCATTTTAAGAAACATATTAAGTCTGTAACAAGAGGTCGGAGAGAAATAATGTTTGATCACTATTCCAAAAACAATAGCCACTTTAGCAATATAATACCAGGAAAATCATCGTGTCCAACATGTTATTCTTAAGACATTTATCATTAAAAAAGAAAGAGATGGTAATAGTTCAGATAAAGAATTTTGTGACTCATCAAAAACTTAAAAAAATGACTTTAGCCCTAGAAATCCTAGGTGTATTGCCTGCTAGTAAAATTTGAAAACTAAGTGAAGAAAAGTACCTTTTGCTTTGAATGCAGGAATTAAGAAAGTGGCAACTAATGCCAAAAACAATTTAGAAGTTTCATTTCAAAAGAAATGTTGCACTAAACCAGATGGAAGTTCTAAAAATTCTCCAACCAAACATGATGATTTGATAGCAAAGCTTAAATCTGAAAAAGCTTAAATCTGAATGTTGTATTTCAAACAAAGAGGATTAAGTTACTATCATCAGTTTAATACTGGAGTCAAGTAAAAGTTGGTGATGAATTTAATGTCAGAATGTTTGGTTAAATTAACAAGACAGCTAGTAAATGAGCATAACGTGCATAGCAAAAGAGAAACGGGTCAATCCATACCAAGTGATCAAAGAAAAAAATAATTGGTTGCTTGACAATCTCAAAAAAATTGTATATATGCTGGGTGAATTCCCCAATGTTTAGTAATCACAAAAATATATTTTTTTTAAAATTATTGTTTATTATTTTGAAATGGTGGCCATATTTGTTCCAGGCTGCATGCGTTGTTTCGTATTTGCAAGCATCTACCTTTTTTACAATTATTCAGTAGTGGAATGTCCTAAGCCTTTCAGATAAAATGCATTTACTTCAACACACTCTGGGCTACAAATTAACATAATTATCACTTAGCTGAATGTATTCTTTAATAATTTTTAATAGTTCAAAGTTATCAGCCACAAATTTAAAAAACTCAATTTTTGAACAGTAGTTTTCCAAAGAAAGATTACTTGCTCTGCTTTAATATTTTTTCTGCTATTACACTGTATAGTATAGTTACTTTTTATAGAGTATCAGTGGTGAGGAGCTTACACTTAAAAAAATACACTATTTAAAAAAAAATGGATTTTTTTTCCATTTTGTAGCATGCAAAATCTTTTTTGGGGGACCAGGTAAAAATCTGAAAATTTCACAGCTAATAGTCCTTTATGATATCAAACTTCAGTATAAATTTCAACTTTGAGATTCAATTGGAAGTTATGGAAAAAAAATTAGAAGCACGAGTCAAAAATGCGTTTTTTAAAATCTGTGATATTTAGGCTTATGGAATAAAATAAATCAGTTACAGTATATAATTTCATCATATCTATGATAACTTATTTTTTTATTGAAAATAAGCCTACTAATTACATTATATTGTTCTCTTGTTATTTGTTTTTAGTACATCGCTCATTGAACATTTGAGAATTTTGTTCACTCAGTTTGGGAGTATAAGTTCACCCAGTCCAGTTGTAAATTCCTTGGGAGACACCTTCCTTAGTACATTTTTAAGTGGCATCCAGACTTGATCCTTCTTAATTTTTTTAAAAGATGTCCTTGGTCCTGGAGGGTGATAAAATACATGTACATCTTGGTTTTGACAGTCAATATTATCAACTTCGCCAATCCACCACTGTTCATCATAAACACAAGCCACTGTGTCTTTATTTTGAAGAACCAGTTGTACAAGTTTTCCACACTGATGTTCACTATCAGGCGAAGTTGATGTGATCTTACACTTCAGTAAGTTGTGTGAATGGGTTGCAAAACAATGAAAAGATCAAGTGCCTTTAATCTTCTGACAAGTGATGTACCTTTCCTTCGAGATACTGTCATAGACTACTTGTATTTCCTCACATTGTACAAAAACATAGGTAATTCCTTTGATATGTTTTTTTACAGAATTCAAACATTTCTTGAGGTGTTATGATACGATTGTCATCGGTCCGCTGCAGACTTGCTTTTGTGACAGCTCGCTTTGTTGTACCCCCAACACCATCACAAGCATTCTTCCCATGGCATGAAGCAAAAAGGTGCCATTCTACATCAAACCCAAAATCTTATTTATGAAAGGAGATGTTAATAAAGATTTTGTTTTTGTTTTGTATTGACTTGCTGTCCCATCCCAAAAGTAAATCAGTTTTTTCTGGAAGGGTGCTGCTGTTTAATGTAGTTTGTTAATTTTAGTTGAAAAATGTACACTGCTGTAGTGTTGTGTTCATGGTAGTCACTTATGACACAAAAGCTGTTGCTCATTAATTTATCTTCATCTTTATAATAGAATACAAATGGATGAATTGTGACCTGTTTGTTTACCCAGTGGTGCCGTTGTACTTCATCTTGAACAACAAAGAAATAATTTTTCGAAAAGTCAGCAAAAACTGAGAATTCATCAGCTGGTTTGCTTTTTATCTTTCAAAAATTTGCTTTGAGCTTTTGCAATAAAATGATGCATTTCAGATTTTCAAGGTTAGCCACCAAAACACTTCAAAAAAACTCTTCTCGTGATTTTATGACTGTCACCATTTCACTTTGTCTTGTGTCCCCCATTGTTTGTATTTTATATTGTCAGGCATCAAATCATCATCTTCGGATTCTTCAAACATGTCAAGTAAGGCTTGTTTGTCTGGACAAACTTCACATTTTCCCTTGATCATACAATTGTAACTGTCAATATTGCATACCATAACTTCCAAAAGGTCTTTATAGTCAACTCTTAAGATTGGCCCCATCTATCATCAACTTTACGTTCTGATGATAGAAATAAACACAAAAATTATGGGTGCCAGATGCCCCTGCAACAGTACACCATCTTGGTCTCAACTCGCAAAACTTTGATCTTCCAATTTTAATGTCAGGATTTTCTTTTTTAAATTCAGTGAATAGTTCATTTAAATTACACAACATTAACCTTTTTTGTCTTTGAATCTTAGAACTATTTTCTTTCACAGAAACAGTGGTTTTTTGCCAGACATCAAATGGCAGTTACTGTCATTTGTAGCCCAGAATGTGTTGAACTAAATGCATTTTATCTGAAAGGCTTAGGACAATCTACTACTGAATAATTGTAAAAAATGTAGATGCTCACAAATACGAAAAAACGCTTGCGGCCTGGAACAAGTATGGTTGCCGTTTCAGAATAATAAACAATAAACTTAAAAAAAAAAAAATATTTTTGTGACTACTAAACATTACTGAATTCACGCAGTAAATATAAAATTTTTCTGAGATGGTCAAGCAAACAGTGCTGGACCACTTCGTGTGGATTGACCCAAATGCAACCTAATTTCTTAGATGAAAACATGATCAGAAAGATTATTACATTTTATGAAGGTGGCAGTAACAACTGTTTGAGCTTGGCAAGAAAGGTTGATATTCTGTAATTTAAATGAACTATTCACTGAATTCAAAAAACAAAATCTTGACATTAAAATTGGAAGGTCAAAATTTTGCATGTTGAGACCAAAATGGTGAATTGTTATAGGGGCATCTGGCACCCATAATGCTTGTGTTTTTGGTATCACCAGAATGTAAAGTTGGTGATGGATTGGGTTAATCCTAGAATTGACTATGAAGACCTTTTGGATGTTTTGGTTTGCAGTACTGATAGTTACATTCGGATGATCATGGGGAAAATGTCAGGACTGCCCAGGCAAACAAGCTTTACTTGACATGTTTGAAGAATTGGAAGAAGATGATCTGAAGCTTGACAATACAGAATACAAACAATGTGTGAAACAAGATAGAATGGAAATGGTGAAAATTACGAAGCCATGAGAAGATTCTTTTAAAATGTTGGTAGCTAACATGAAAATGCATCATTTTATTGCCAAAGCTCAGGGTAAATTTCTGAAAGTCAAAAAGCAAACCTTGGCAGTTGATGAATGCTTAGTCCGTGCTAACTATTCAGAAAACTATTCCTTTGTTGTTCACGACAAAGTACAGGGGTACCACTCGGTAAACAAAACATGCCACAGTTCATCCATTTGTGTTCTGTTATAAAGACCAAAATAAGCTACAGAGTCACAGTTTTTGTGTCATAATTGACTACCTTGAACACAACGCTACAGCAGTGCATGCTTTTCAACTGCAAGTAACAAACTAATAAAACAGCACAACCCTTCCACAAACAAACTGGTCTACTTCTCTGGTGGTGCTGCAAGTCTATATACACTCCTGGAAATTGAAATAAGAACACCGTGAATTCATTGTCCCAGGAAGAGGAAACTTTGACACATTCCTGGGGTCAGATACATCACATGATCACACTGACAGAACCACAGGCACATAGACACAGGCAACAGAGCATGCACAATGTCGGCACTAGTACAGTGTATATCCACCTTTCGCAGCAATGCAGGCTGCTATTCTCCCATGGAGACGATCGTAGAGATGCTGAATGTAGTCCTGTGGAACGGCTTGCCATGCCATTTCCACCTGGCGCCTCAGTGGGACCAGCATTCGTGCTGGACGTGCAGACCGCGTGAGACGACGCTTCATCCAGTCCCAAACATGCTCAATGGGGGACAGATCCGGAGATCTTGCTGGCCAGGGTAGTTGACTTACACCTTATAGAGCATGTTGGGTGGCACGGGATACATGCGGACGTGCATTGTCCTGTTGGAACAGCAAGTTCCCTTGCCGGTCTAGGAATGGTAGAACGATGGGTTCGATGACGGTTTGGATGTACCGTGCACTATTCAGTGTCCCCTCGACGATCACCAGTGGTGTACGGCCAGTGTAGGAGATCGCTCCCCACACCATGATGCCGGTGTTGGCCCTGTGTGCCTCGGTCGTATGCAGTCCTGATTGTGGCGCTCACCTGCAGGGCGCCAAACACGCATGCGACCATCATTGGCACCAAGGCAGAAGCGACTCTCATCGCTGAAGACGACACGTCTCCATTCGTCCCTCCATTCACGCCTGTCGCGACACCACTGGAGGCGGGCTGCACGATGTTGGGGCGTGAGCGGAAGACCGCCTAACGGTGTGCGGGACCATAGCCCAGCTTCATGGAGACGGTTGCGAATGGTCCTCGCCGATACCCCAGGAGCAACAGTGTCCCTAATTTGCTGGGAAGTGGTGGTGCGGTCCCCTACGGCACTGCGTAGGATCCTACGGTCTTGGCATGCATCCGTGTGTCGCTGCGGTCCGGTCCCAGGGCGACGGGCACGTGCTCCTTCCGCTGACCACTGGCGACAACATCGATGTACTGTGGAGACCTCACGCCCCACGTGTTGGGCAATTCGGCGGTACGTCCACCCGGCCTCCCGCATGCCCACTATATGCCCTCGCTCAAAGTCCGTCAACTGCACATACGGTTCACGTCCACGCTGTCGCGGCATGCTACCAGTGTTAAAGACTGCGATGGAGCTCCGTATGCCACGGCAAACTGGCTGACACTGACGGCGGCGGTGCACAAATGCTGCGCAGCTAGCGCCATTCGACGGCCAACACCGCGGTTCCTGGTGTGTCCGCTGTGCCGTGCGTGTGATCATTGCTTGTACAGCCCTCTCGCAGTGTCCGGAGCAAGTATGGTGGGTCTGACACACCGGTGTCAATGTGTTCTTTTTTCCATTTCCAGGAGTGTAGAAAGAGAGAAAATTTTATGAACAACTTTTTTCACAAAGAAGATCATGGACTAGAGCAGAATGCCACTTTTTTGCATGATGCCATGGTAAGAATGCATGTGATGGCATCAGGGTTAGAACAAAGTGAGCTGTCACAAAAGCTAGTCTGCAGCAGACCTATGAGAACCAGATCTTCACACTTAGAGAAATGTTTAAATTCTGTAAAGAACAGGTAAAAGGATTACCTATGTTTTTTGTAAAATGTGAGGAAATACAGAGCTCTACATCAATGTCTTGGAGGAGAGATTCGACACTTGTCAGGAGATTAAAGCCACCTGATCTTTTCATTGTTTTAAACCTGAGTCACACAATTTGCTCAAGTGTAAGTTCACATCAACATCCTGATAATGAACTTCATCAATGTGGAAAACTTGAAGAACTGACACTTAAAATAAGGACATAGTGGCTTGCGCTCATGGTGAAAAGTGGTAGATTGCTGAAGTTGATACTACTGATTGTCAGAAGCAAGACATCTATGTTACATTTTACCAACCAGCAGGACCAAGGACCAAGGACCCCTTTTAAAAAAGTAGAAAAGGATAAGTCTGGATGCCTGTTAAAAATGTACTGAAGAAGCTGTCTCCCTTGGAATTTACAACTGTGACTGGGCAAACTTTCAACCTAATGCCCAAACTGAGTGAAGGTTTTTCTCTGTTGTTCCCTGAACAACGTAATAAAAACAAATGAGGTGAGCACAAGATAATGTAATTAGGTGGCTCATTTAAAAAAGTGATCATAGATATCAAATGATAATTAAATGGACACCCTAGCTGCAAGCAGGCGTTGATACACTTCATTGGGGACATGTTGAAAATGTGTGCCCCGACCGGGACTCGAACCCGGGATCTCCTGCTTACATGGCAGACGCTCTATCCATCTGAGCCACCGCGGGCACAGAGGATAGTGCGTCTGCAGGGACTTATCCCTTGCACGCTCCCCGTGAGATCCACATCCCCAACATGTCCACAACACTACATTCGTAGTGCGCCTAATAGATGTTTGCCCATCATACTCATTACTCGTGGCAGATTAATCTACCAAGTCCCGTACGAGTTTGGGCATAGCGTGTGCGTTCGCACAAGAAGGTCAAAGGCCGGAAACCCATTTTTTTTTTTTTTTTTAACTATATATGACGGTAGTATGTGTCCCCGAAAGAAAAGTTACCGTCAATGACCATGCAGCTTTGCTAGAAATCAAATGATAATTAAATGGACACCCTAGCTTCAAGCAGGCGTTGATACACTTCATTGGGGACATGTTGAAAATGTGTGCCCCGACCGGGACTCGAACCCGGGATCTCCTGCTTACATGGCAGACGCTCTATCCATCTGAGCCACCGCGGGCACAGAGGATAGTGCGTCTGCAGGGACTTATCCCTTGCATGCTCCCCGTGAGATCCACATTCCCAACATGTCCACAACACTATTAGGCGCACTACGAATGTAGTGTTGTGGACATGTTGCGAATGTGGATCTCGCGGGGAGCGTGCAAGGGATAAGTCCCTGCAGACGCACTATCCTCTGTGCCCGCGGTGGCTCAGATGGATAGAGCGTCTGCCATGTAAGCAGGAGATCCCGGGTTAGAGTCCCGGTCGGGGCACACGTTTTCACCATGTCCCCAATGAAGTGTATCAACGCCTGCTTGCAGCTAGGGTGTCCATTTAATTATCATTTGATTTCTAGCAAAGCTGCATGGTCATTGACGGTAACTGTTCTTTCGGGAACAGATACTACCGTCATATATATAGTTAAAAAAAAATCATAGATATGTTTAAATTACGTAACACTTTATCCGTTGGTCCAGATAATGTAGATGTTAAGAAACGTATTTTTGACTCATATTGGTAACTTTCTTTCAGAACTTCCCATTGAATCCAAGAAATTTATACTGAAGTTTGATTTTATATGGTCTACTGAGTGTGCAATTTTCAGATTCTTATCTGGTCCACTAACAAAAACATTGGACACAAAAGAATGAAAAAATTCAAAAAATCCATTTTTAAAACTGTTTTTTTAAGTGCACACTTTTCACCATTGATACTTTCCAAAAATTAACTACACTGTGCAGTGCAATGGAACAAAAAAAAAAAAAAAAAAAAAGGCTGAGAAATTACTCCTCCTCTGAAAAATACTGTTCAAAAATTGAGGGTTTTTGATTTGCAAAAATAACTTTATGCCATTAAAAATACAATATGGAATATATTCAGCTAAATGGTCATGGTTTTTAATTTACACTCCAGAGTGTGCTGAACTAAACGATTCTTCTCTGAAAGGTCTGGAGATGCTTGTAAATATGTAAGAACATTTATGGTCTGAAACAAAATGGCCACTGTTTCTAAATATTAACTAATAAATTTTTTTTAAATGTATTTTTGAGTCCACCAAACACGAAGGGACCCACCCAGAGAATATCAGTTTTTTTTCTGAGCTGGTCAAGCAACCACCACTGTGTATGGGATTAACCCACCAGCTAAAGCTCCATACCAACACTCATCTAAAATTAATTTGTGGAGACGGTAGAAAAACTGCAATGAGATGATTGACATGGATTTCAACTCCAATGGACCTCTTAGCTTGGTATAATAATGAAAATGGGTATAAAATAATATTTTAAGGACTAGGAAAAGAACCAGGTAAAATAATTTTTATGAAACTCAAGAAAAAGCGATTTTAATGTTTGAATGTAATTACATCAATATACAATGGCATAAAATACTTTTTATTTCATAAATTAAAGATCTTGAGTGCATCAAACGTGGAAATAAGTGTTACTGAGGTATAGTGTATTCCCAGAATCAAGTGATCTCCCAAAATGCAGTCAAATGTCACTGCAAGAGAAAAGAAACAGGCAAGTCAAGTGAAACAGATACAATGATTCCATAATAGTCACAACTAAATGAATTCCTGGTTGTGACAATAGCAATATACTCTTATCACGTATATTTAGCTGTGGGGCAGCTGACTGAAGAACTTCATAGCACCTGGATGATGAAACTTAATCATGCTTTGCAAATCTTTATATTTTAGCCTGGAAATTTGAAGAGCATCGAGAATAAAGAACGGAATCATTCAAGTTAGATTACAGTAATTGGAAGACAAGACTAGAGAAGTAAGGAATTTTGAAGTTAAATATACCATTAGAAGCAGGTATGGGCAGTTCAAACAGCTCATTCTTTGGCTGACATTGTTGTGATTCCAATCTTCATTCCTCTGTCATAAGTTGTTTGATATATAAGCATACAACAGTGGTTGAACTCAGATGATCATCTCTGAATAGGCTGAGTTTTGAAAGGAGATTTTGCAGTGGCCTTTGAGTCCAATAGTGTTTCCATTTCTTGATTAACAATGACCACGGTTAAGAGATGACATACGTCTGGGTGCTTTGACAAGTTCCTCGAAATCTTCAGGTGTTTCACCATTTCTTTTGTGTTCAATAATCCAACATTTTTACAACACTAATTACGAATGGCCATGCACAGTGACTTTTGATCTTCAGTCCACCAAAGTAACTGAGAGTTACATAATCAATGAAGGGGAAGACTACAGATTTTTACTAGACCAGCAGCAGCATTACAAATGTACAGGGTGTCCCAGGAGGAATGGTCAGTATTCATAGATATGACAGGAATTATCACTAGAAGGAAAAAAAAGTCTAGTGAACACGAGCTCTAAAAGGTACACCTTAAGATCTATGAGCACTTTTCCATCTTCACTACTAAACATCTCTTCTTCTGATTGAGTTCTCATAGATCTTAAGGTATGCATTTTAGAGCCCATGTTTATTAGGAAATTTTTTCCTTGCTTTGGTCTATACTATTTCCTCCCAAAATATGGAAAGCAAACAGCAAGTGGCAGAGTTTTGTTCCGTAGCACTGAAGATGATGTACTCACATCTGTTAAAGTACCAGTATGCATTTTAGAGCTCTATGTTTACCAAATTTTTTTGCTTAGAATGATTGTTCTTGCCATATCCCCTATTACTGACCATTCCTCATGGACACTATGTACAGATCTCTTCTCAACGTCTTCATCCAAGATGTGAAAAAGGAACGACATCACTTCATTTGCACCATTTTTCATAATGCATTTGGCATAAACAAAAAGGGAATCACCTGTTGCAAGAACATGTATACTGACTCAATACATCAAAAGTTGCCACTTAGAATAAACATCATTGGTTGCTATATTTGGCAAGGATATATATTTTGAGAAGTCTTTGCAAATAGCCACCTCCTCCAAGTTACTGGAGGGAGAGAATAAATCGGAATTCAGTTTGCCCTTTTGTGGCCATGTGGATCACCACTGACTTGCCTGCTTATTTCCCCTGAAAAATTGAAACACTGAATGCTTGTATCTCTGGTCTTGCCTAGGTTTTCCCAGTTTTCACCTCTCAATAGATGCATCCGGTCGGTCTGAATCAAGCTGTACCAATAACTCAATTTTGAGGAAAAAAGATGTGACTTGCTTGTCTATCCCCCTCCCCCGACACTTCATCTATTAATGTGTGATTAGTTGAATATCCACTACATTGCACAGTACTTAAATTTTTGGTGTTCTTAATACTTTCACAAGTAATTTTTTGTCTATTTTTTAAATTAAATAAAGGAAACCACAAAAGGTCCTACACACAAATTTAACAAATGAAAATAAACAAGAATTGGATAATTTATTTTCCCACAGGGTTTGATTTTATTTGTACATGTACAAGTTCAAATTAGGAGCCACACTCTGTACATGAGTACCATGCAGACAGCAAAATATAGGTGCTTTTTTTTACTGTAAAAAGATGAATCATTTTACAAGTACACTTAATATTGTTAGCAAATATTGAATTACTCCACCAGTAATAATTTATTGTTAGGAAAACATGAAATACTACTCTCTTCTCTCACCTTGCTTCCAGGCTTTCAACTATTGCTCTAATACTTAACATGTCTTCTTGTTCCACTCTAAAAAACCATATACCTTGTACAGTCTTCTTATCTAATACTCCAACAGCAATAACAATTATGGAAGAATATGAATACAAAAGGACAGAAAAATTGGACAAGAACTTTGAAGAGATTAGAAAGAAAAATAATGCTAATGGCAAGTTTCTGGTTCTTCATCATATGATTGTTCTTGGAAGCAGTCCAAGACAATAATAGAAAAGCACTCATTTATCAATCCAAGCCAGCAGGCCTCATCAGCTTCCTAGCAGTAACATCCTAACCACGATGAATACAAACAAGTATATGTGCCATCATCTGTTCTAATGAGCAAGTGGGACTTTGGCTAATGCAATGGACTTGCATTCAGAAAGAATGGGGAGTTTAAATCCCCATTTGGCCATACAGATAAAGCTTTTTTCACTTGTACCTCCAAATCACTGAAGGCAAACGTTGGGACATTTCCGCTGAAAAGGATGTCATCCACAACATATTAAACCATAATCATCTTAATTGTGTGTCCAGTTTCGACGTCACCCTCCTCTACAAGTACATACCTGGAAGCACATTTCAATACATGCTTGGTCAATGCTCCTATCGTTCCTCTTGTTTTTCCCATCCCATTCTCTTTCCATCCACCTATTCTGAGTTTAGTTTTCTCTAATACTTTTATGCCACAATGACCTTTCCTTCTTGACTACACAAAAATTTTATCCCCCCCCCCCCCCCCCCCCCTTAGGTCTGAAGCACATCTGCTATTATTCTTTCATCCATCCTCCATTCCCCTCTGCAACCAGGTTAGATGACCAAGTTGCCTTTTCTGTGTAAGAGCTGATAGAGATCTATGCTTTTGTTTAATACTTTCCATTATCTTGTAGAAGGAAGTCCTACAGTGTATACATCTTAACTATTCATCTTTACTATCATCAAGTGCCTTTACTACAATGTTTTTCACAAACCAATTTCCTGTTCCATCTTAGCCAAACACCAGCCTTATCAAATGCTTTCAAGTGCCTGAAAAAAATCCTTTCTTTCAGTCAATATTGACCCCTTGTTGAAACTATCAACCTGCTATTCAACCACAGCTGTGCTTTTCCTCAGTGAGTTCTGAAAAGAGCTTAATGGGTGTTAGGGATAATGAATAGCACTCCAAAAAATACATAACATATTTACAGTAGTGTTCTTACAAGTCTATAAAAATTACAATTTATTTATTTATTGCTCCTTTACATTTTCTCTCCTGCTCTGGCACACCTCTCAGTTAACAAGTCAGTTCCATATAACAATGTACTACTACTACTAACAAAATCTTTTAATTTGTAATACTAGAACAACTTTGGAACAAATTTTTAAGAACAATAATGTAAACATATATACGGATCACAGCAACATTTTTTTTTGTTTTTTACTTACAAGGCAGATGTTAAAATTCTGCTGAACACAAATGTTGATACACAAACATGAATTTTATTAACAAATAATTTTGTAACATATGAAAGCCACAAAATCTTACAAAAAATGGATAAATTTACATGAAGTAGTTTGTTGAATGAAGTTTCTCATGAAACAACTGGCACTAATAAATTCATGCTACAAAAAATGCAATTAATGACAATTACGCCAGCACTTACAACCCTGCCGTGGTAATTATGTCCACAGAAACATACACCTACTGACAAACAATGAATAAATTTATTAAATGTGTTTGTTGATTATCAACTTACTCAGCTAATTAGATTTATGTAAATAATTACAATGTAAGTCCTTAATACTGCAGATCGATTATAGGCTGTAAAGGCAGGTACATTTGACCGTAATACAGGAATATGTAAAAAGACTCAAAGGTTCAGTTAAATGGGTCTACTGATTCTTTACAAAAAGCACTATCTAATCACCCTGAAGTGCCAGGAAAGTAAATAAATAAATATTGTTTCGTGCTTAATTTTGTTTTTCAAATATATGTTGTAAATAAGCAGAAGTTGCTTACACAGGCATTCTAGCATAAAGTACACAGCCAGTATGTTTACTCTAGCTTTCTTGTTTATATTTGGTTTTGTGATAGTGGTCTGTGCACAAATGTAAAAATACCAAGGAATGCTTCATTAAGAGGAAAAATAATTGTGACTAGATTGTGCAGCTTTATTCCAATAACCAGAAACACTCTCCTATCTCTGAGCATATGACATACATAACATACCAAGTCAGTGATAGACGGGTGCACAGTTCAACATATTGGCATCAGGAAGTGACACTAATAAGTAAGGCAGCATTGTTTTGATCAGAACACACTTCATTTCTGATTTTCTTAAATTCGTAACAGTAAATGGATAAAATAACAACTGTGCATCATTAAATAGTGTGCTGTAATGGCAGAATGTTAATGTGAGCAGGTACAGGTGCTCTTAGCAGTGTGAAAGCAAACTCTCAAAACCCCTATGAAATTACTGCCTAACATGTCTTCACTTAATTGTTTTAATGTTTTATGGGCTACCTTTATAATTACATCAAAAACAACTAAAATTACTGTAACAGTAATAGGAAGACAATTAAGTTGCTTTCTAGAACCTCTTTATCACAGCACATGTCCATAATATGACAAGAGGGGGAGATAGGAAATGGTGCATGAACTGTATATTATCTACATTTGATGTTAAAAACTAATTAATTCAACAATTAATTTACAGATCTGATACGAAGTTCCAATGCAATTAAGTTCCATGATTACAATGTTGCAAAGCATGGTGTATTTGTACTAAACAAAAATATATTATGGTAAAAACAGGCATTACTTTAAATTTCAGAGGCACATATTTAAGAAGTTCACGCAATTTGAAATGCTTGTTAAACCTCTATCAATGTATAGTGTCATACATTTTTATTTTTAGGTTTCTGCTAGTTCATACTAATGTCCATTTTTATCCAAAATATCAGAAAATTTTAATGTTTCTAAACTACTCATCCCCAAAGAATGTATTAAAAATGATTCATGCCTCAATGGAATAATGCAATGCTATTTACCTGCTGTATGTACACTGCTGTCTTAAATTCTTCATAGAAATTCTTCTTTTTTTAATAACTCTACAACAAATATATTTTGTTTTTCTTTTTAGTCACAGGCATTTCCAAAAATACTCAGATATAAAAACTGTGAAATTATACAAAATCATCACTGTAAAAGAATTTGCATTGCAAGATAGTTCTACTTACATATATTTTCAGCAATAAAACTGACTGTAGAATATGTAGCCTAAAGATTCATTTGTCTTAAAACTGGTACGGATGTCTTGTGTTCAGTGTCATTTTTGCAAAAACTATGTTGCAGGAGAAGTTATAAGGCTTGAGTGTACTCAGTTCTTCAGAGTTACGTTAAAATCCATTCCATAGTATTTCCCTCACCTGCTGTGTGAAATGTGAAATTTAATACTACATAGTTGTCTCTAGCTGCAGCTTCTGAAAAAATTCATCTAGAATAATTTGTTTTTAATGGAATCTTCACTGTGGTGGAATTACTTTCTCCAGGAAAGCTTTCAAGTCCAATATTTCCTGTAAGGAAGAAATGACATTAGATTGTTTTTTCTGAAGCAACAAGTTTCAGAAACTACAAATATCAACTACATGAACACCACTCCCATTTACATCATGCCCATGTATGAGTGCAAATTATACTAGCTTAGCACTATGTCTGGAAATAAAATTACCTACGAAGCTATAGAGATGACAACAATACACTATTACTTGGCGTGATAAAATGTACTTCGTCTGCATGGCCTCACCACTGTGTTTACAGTTGAGAAAAGAGAAAGGAGATGATAGGAATCCAGTGTTGATCAAGTACAGTTGTAAATACTGAGCTATAAATCACAGTCTAAGTAAAGGAATTGTCAATTTGCCATGACAATAAAATTTAAGATTTATTTCTATGCGGCTTGTGATGTTTCAATGGCAGTATCTGCACAATTATTGTTTGTTGTGAGATCGCGATTCTTATCGCTTTGTGATGAAGCAAGCTGGGATCTCTCTACTTCCTCTCTTGTTTTGCCACTTGCCTCCTTAAATTCATTTTTGACTTATTACTATTAACATACATGAGTATAATCTACATTTTCATAAAAGAGAAAGGCTGGCCCTCAGTCATAAAGAATATAGCAGCAGATCTAATTGTGTGCTTAGTTTTGTGTATCTAATCAATTTCCTAATTTATTTTGACTGTTCCTAGTTAATATCTTTCGTTATAGGGTGAAATCAGCAAGTGTTTCGTGACTTAAATGCTGTTGTTGACTTATAAACAAATATAAATTCTGTACTAATTATAAATATTTGGAAGAAGAACTACTATCAGTCTTAAAGTATTTATTTGGCTCAATTCGAAAACAGGTTAGCAAAGCCAGCCCTTAATTAATTCCAAAATAATTACCAGGTTTGTCAAAAGTATTGTTTGCATGGCTATATCTGTTAATTTCATTATTTAAACAAATAATTCAAGTTAACCCTTGTAGTATAAGAAACTGTTACAAAAAGGAATTTTTCTATGTATTCAGTTAACTGAATGAGTTATGTTTTAATTATAATTTCTGTAAATTTAACACTGAACAAAGTATAGTTTCAGTACCTATTATTGTGAGGATATATAAAGGGCCAATTTTTGGTCCCGAGTCAGTAAGTCCATGGCAGATTTTCAGATGAGAAACCTGTATTGGTTTGTCAACAACACTGCATCAACTGAACTGTGAAATAAGTGTAACACAAAGAGGTCGTGTGTTAAAATGACAGTGTCTGTTCAAGAGTGCCACACTTACTGTATTATTCTGCAAGAACTGTGTGGTTAGGCTTTTACTGCTCATAGACGTAATTTTTCCCGAGGACATGCAGCTTTACTGTATGATTAAATGATGATGGCATCCTCTTGGGTAAAATATTCTGGAGGTAAAATAGTCCCCCATTCGGATCTCCGGGTGGGGACTACTCAGGAGGACGTCGTTATCAGGAGAAATAAAACTGGCATTCTACGGATCGGAGCATGGAATGTCAGATCCCTTAATCGGGCAGGTAGGTTAGAAAACTTAAGAAGGGAAATGGATAGGTTAAAGTTAGATATAGTGGGAATTAGTGAAGTTCGGTGGCAGGAGGAACAAGACTTTTGGTCAGGTGATTACAGGGTTATAAATACAAAATCAAATAGGGGTAATGCAGGAGTAGGTTTAATAATGAATAAAAAAAATAGGAGTGCGGGTTAGCTACTACAAACAGCATAGTGAACGCATTATTGTGGCCAAGATAGACACAAAGCCCGTGCCTACTACAGTAGTACAAGTTTATATGCCAACTAGCTCTGCAGATGATGAAGAAATTGATGAAATGTATGACGAGATAAAAGAAATTATTCAGGTAGTGAAGGGAAACGAAAATTTAATAGTCATGGGTGACTGGAATGCGTCAGTAGGAAAAGGGAGAGAAGGAAACATAGTAGGTGAATATGGATTGGGGGGAAGAAATGAAAGAGGAAGCCGCCTTGTAGAATTTTGCACAGAGCATAACTTAATCATAGCTAACACTTGGTTCAAGAATCATAAAAGAAGATTGTATACCTGGAAGAATCCTGGAGATACTAAAAGGTATCAGATAGATTATATAACGGTAAGACAGAGATTTAGGAACCAGGTTTTAAATTGTAAGACATTTCCAGAGGCAGATGTGGATTCTGACCACAATCTATTGGTTATGAACTGCAGATTGAAACTGAAGAAACTGCAAAAAGGTGGGAATTTAAGGAGATGGGACCTGGATAAACTGAAAGAACCAGAGGTTGTAAGCCGGCCGAAGTGGCCGCGCGGTTCTGGCGCTGCAGTCTGGAACCGCGAGACCGCTACGGTCGCAGGTTCGAATCCTGCCTCGGGCATGGATGTGTGTGATGTCCTTAGGTTAGTTAGGTTTAAGTAGTTCTAAGTTCTAGGGGACTAATGACCTCAGCAGTTGAGTCCCATAGTGCTCAGAGCCATTTGAACCATTTTGAACCAGAGGTTGTAGAGAGATTCAGGGAGAGCATAAGGGAACAATTGACAGGAATGGGGGAAAGAAATACAGTAGAAGAAGAATGGGTAGCTCTGAGGGATGAAGTAGTGAAGGCAGCAGAGGATAAAGTAGGTAAAAAGACGAGGGCTAGTAGAAATCCTTGGGTAACAGAAGAAATATTGAATTTAATTGATGAAAGGAGAAAATATAAAAATGCAGTAAATGAAGCAGGCAAAAAGGAATACAAACGTCTCAAAAATGAGATCGACAGGAAGTGCAAAATGGCTAAGCAGGGATGGCTACAGGACAAATGTAAGGATGTAGAGGCTTGTCTCACTAGGGGTAAGATAGATACTGCCTACAGGAAAATTAAAGAGACCTTTGGAGAGAAGAGAACCACTTGTGTGAATATCAAGAGCTCAGATGGCAACCCAGTTCTAAGCAAAGAAGGGAAGGCAGAAAGGTGGAAGGAGTATATAGAGGGTTTATACAAGGGCGATGTACTTGAGGACAATATTATGGAAATGGAAGAGGATGTAGATGAAGATGAAATGGGAGATACGATACTGCGTGAAGAGTTTGACAGAGCACTGAAAGACCTGAGTTGAAACAAGGCCCCGGGAGTAGACAACATTCCATTAGAACTACTGATGGCCTTGGGAGAGCCAGTCATGACAAAACTCTACCATCTGGTGAGCAAGATGTATGAGACAGGCGAAATACCCACAGACTTCAAGAAGAATATAATAATTCCAATCCCAAAGGAAGCAGGTGTTGACAGATGTGAAAATTACCGAACTATCAGTTTAATAAGTCACAGCTGCAAAATACTAACGCGAATTCTTTACAGACGAATGGAAAAACTGGTAGAAGCGGACCTCGGGGAAGATCAGTTTGGATTCCGTAGAAATGTTGGAACACGTGAGGCAATACTAACCTTACGACTTATCTTAGAAGAAAGATTAAGAAAAGGCAAACCTACGTTTCTAGCATTTGTAGACTTAGAGAAAGCTTTTGACAACGTTAACTGGAATACTCTCTTTCAAATTCTGAAGGTGGCAGAGGTAAAATACAAGGAGCGAAAGGCTATTTACAATTTGTACAGAAACCAGATGGCAGTTATAAGAGTTGAGGGACATGAAAGGGAAGCAGTGGTTGGGAAGGGAGTGAGACAGGGTTGTAGCCTCTCCCCGATGTTATTCAATCTGTATATTCAGCAAGCAGTAAAGGAAATAAAAGAAAAATTCAGAGTAGGTATTAAAATTCATGGAGAAGAAGTAAAAACTTTGAGGTTCGCCGATGACATTGTAATTCTGTCAGAGACAGCAAAGGACTTGGAAGAGCAGTTGAACGGAATGGACAGTGTCTTGAAAGGAGGATATAAGATGAACATCAACAAAAGCAAAACGAGGATAATGGAATGTAGTCAAATTAAATCGGGTGATGCTAAGGGGATTAGATTAGGAAATGAGACACTTAAAGTAGTAAAGGAGTTTTGCTATTTAGGGAGTAAAATAACTGATGATGGTCGAAGTAGAGAGGATATAAAATGTAGACTGGCAATGGCAAGGAAATCGTTTCTGAAAGTATTGGTATGGAGTGCAGCCATGTATGGAAGTGAAACATGGACGATAATCAATTTGGACAAGAAGAGAATGGAAGCTTTCGAAATGTGGTGCTACAGAAGAATGCTGAAGATAAGGTGGGTAGATCACGTAACTAATGAGGAGGTATTGAATAGGATTGGGGAGAAGAGAAGTTTGTGGCACAACTTGACTAGAAGAAGGTATCGGTTGGTAGGACATGTTTTGAGGCATCAAGGGATCACAAATTTAGCATTGGAGGGTAGCGTGGAGGGTAAAAATCGTAGAGGGAGACCAAGAGATCAATACACTAAGCAGATTCAGAAGGATGTAGGTTGCAGTAGGTACTGGGAGATGAAGAAGCTTGCACAGGATAGAGTAGCATGGAGAGCTGCATTAAACCAGTCTGAGGGCTGAAGACCACAACAACAACAGACGTTAAATGGTAAACTATTGTAGCAGTATGCTGACGTTTGGCTGCAAACTATTAATGAGGCTTATCAAAAGTTAACCAATAGTGAACTGGCCATATTAACTGTGTAATATTGGGAGGTTGTGAACAGTGAAAATAAAGAACTGTGAACAGTGAAAATAAATAACTGTGAACAGAGAAAATAAAGAACTGTGAAATGCAACTGTGCAACTTTTGGCTACATTATTTACAGTAGTCAGAGTTGAACTTCTACCCCACATTTTTCAGCCAGTATAACAACAGAGTACGTCGACACTGAGGACTATCAACGAAGAAGTAAAGCAGGCGAATGTCGAAACTTGATTAGAGTTGTCTCTGCTGCATCGATAACATGTAATGTTAAAACAACAGCTGATTCCTCAAACTGGGGGCCTATAAAGTACGGGGTCCCACAGGGTTCGGTCTTAGGTCCTTTACTGTTCTTGATATACTTTAATGACTTACCATTCCACATTGATGAAGATGCAAAGTTAGTTCTTTTTGCTGATGATACAAGTATAGTAATAACATCCAAAAATCAAGAACTAAGTGATGTAATTGTAAATGATGTTTTTCACAAAATTATTAAGTGGTTTCAGCAAACGGACTCTTTAAATTTTGATAAAACACAGTATATACAGTTCCGTACAGTAAATGACACAACTCCAGTAATAAACATAGACTTTCAACAGAAGTCTGTAGCTAAGGTAGAATTTTCAAAATTTTTAGGTGTTTCCATTGATGAGAGGCTAAACTGGAAGCAACACATTGATGGTCTGCTGAAACGTCTGAGTTCAGCTGCGTATGCTATTATGGTTATTGCAAATTTTGGTGATAAGAATCTCAGTAAATTAGCTTACTATGCCTACTTTCATTCACTGCTTTCGTATGGCATCATATTCTGGGGTAATTCATCGTTGAGAATAATTGCTGGAGCCCACCCCACGGTCATCCTGCACACATCTATTTAAGGATCTAGGGATCCTCACAGTATATATTCACTTATGAAATTTGTTGTTAATAATCCAACCCAGTCCAAAAGTAACAGCAGTGTGCATAGCTATAACACCAGGAGAAAGGATGATCTTCACCATGCAGGGTTAAATCTGACTTTGGCACAGAAAGGGGTATTTATGCTGTCACAAAAGCCTTTGGTCACCTACCAAACAGCATCACAAGCCTGACAGATAGCCAACCAACATTTAAAAATAAATTAAAAGAATTTCTAGATGACAACTACTCCTACTCATTGGCTGAATTTTTAGATATAAATTAAGGGGGAAAAACAAATTAAACATTAGTGTCATGCAATATTTTGTGTAATGTAATATCTTGTACAGACATCTTTTATTAACCTGACATGTTCTACATCATTACGAAGTGTCGTATTCATGATCTATGGAACAAGTATTAATCTAATCTGATGTCAACGACATCTATTAATATCACAAACTGTTGTAACATGAGCTTTTCCCTTAATGTAATGACGATAAAGGCGTAAGATGCGTATGATGTCCCGAAAGGAAAGCTCTGCTATACTGTTATGATGAAAAAAACACTTACAAGATATGGATTAAGTTCCCTAAGTTTTGGTAAGCATGACATCAGCTGTTGGAGAAGATTAAAATATTTCTCTTACAAAATATATATTGAAAACAAAGGAGAAGACACAAAAACCAAATACTGAAAATCACTTTTGGTGATGACAACATTGTATTGTCACTTTGCTCATTCTGATACAAAATGTAATGTGCAAATGTATACTTCATCACCGGAAATCAGCTGCCATTTAAATTTCAATGCTTTATTTGGTTGAGAATGTCCACTTTGTCAGCTGTACAAGGGTGCTTTGATAAGAGAGACAAAAAAAAAAAAGCAATGAAAAAAATGTTTGTTTTGTAAACAGCTCAACTTACTTCGACATATTCTCCCTTGAGGGATATACCCCAATGATCCTCCAGCTTTTTCATACCACTGGAAAAACAGCTTTTGTTAAATTATGCAAAATACTCATTGACTGCAACTATCACTTCCTCATTTGATGAAAGTTTCTTCTCAGTGAACCAAATTTTTAAATTAGGAAACAGGAAGAAGTCACTTCGGGCTAATTGTGGTGAATACGGTGAATGAGAAACAAATCCTAAGCCCAATTCATGCACTTTCACCATTGTTATTGATGATGTGTGGGATGGTGCATTATCCCAGTGAAAGAGCACTTTTTGTGTGCCAACCTCGGTCATTTTTCACCCAATGCAAATTTGTAACACTCCAACTCTAAAGCATAATAAGGTCCAGTAATGGTTCTGCCTATTTTCATGAAATCAATGACAATTATTCCTTGGGAATTAAAAAAAAAAAATACTGGCCTTCACATTCTTCAGTGCACTTTCACCTGCTTTTCTTTTTTTTTTTATTTTATTTTTTTTAAAGGGTTTCATCAACAGTCACAATTAGGCACAAAAAGTCTTGCAGATTGTGATTAAACATTGCCAGACATTGTGCTGGATGAACTTTTCGTCAACTGTGAGCAATCATGGCACCCACCCCAAACGCAGCTTCTTCACACCAAATTCTCTTTGCAGGATATTATGCACTCACTCAGTCAACAGTCTCAATCATCTCAAGAACTTTTATTTGGCAATCTTGTATTACTGTATCATCGATTTTTGTCTAGGGTTTCCTTTGTGGTGACCTTAATTGGATGACTTCATCTTCGGTGCTTGTCCAACCATGTTTCAATTCATTATTCTAAAAGCAAATAGCCTTCAATGATGGCGCAGAGTCCACGTGAAATTCATCCAATTTTTTTTAAATTTGTGCAGCAGTTCAACCCTTCAAATGAAAATGTTTAGTAACAGCACGAAACACTGTTTTCTCCATTTTCAATGGCAGTCAATACACTGACCAATTTAGATGGCTGTCAACAATGAGCTGTGTGCTGTACATTATTGAAATTCTTTATACGATCCTTGGAATAATGACGTTTACCAACCATAAGGGCACAACAAAAATGTTGCATTCTTTCATGGAAATTTACCAGACTTATCAAATCACCCTCGTATTTATTGCTGGCTACTCCTCTATTCTGCACCTGTTAAAATGGAATGGCTCTAGCATTTTTTTCCCCAACTTCAAACTTTATAAGTATTAGCCTATCTAGTTTAGGTTACGCAGAGTTGTTATTTTGCTGTTTGGTTTACGACGGAGAAACTGATGCCTTAGCACACATTTATGCTGATCAGCACAGAATACTTACATTAAACACTTTTTATCATTTTTTCCTACCTCTCTCAAAATACTCTAATTCTTCTCACTGTATGTAATGTACTCAATCTATATTTTATACAGTCATTTTATACTTCTCCAGTACCTTATATACATATAGTCACCTTTTCCATCAGCTACTTCTCTTTTACTTATCAATTAACATAAAAGATTACCAGTAAGCATTCAAGTATGTCTGAATGCATCTTCTGTTCTAGCTTTCTATGGGGGTTGGAACTGTAAAAGTAGCAACTGTTCATTTACAACTTATACAAGATATAACCTGTTGCCAGCAATTTGGGGAAGTTGTAAGATACCCTTTGCAGTGCCAGTTGTGTTGATAGTGTGAGTGTAGCAGACTGTTGTCTGACGAAACTCTGTACCAGTTCTGAAATGAATGCCATGAAGTACTTCCTTCAATTTCAGAATCAAGCTGAGGTTACACGGAATCTGCAAAATGACGGGCAGATCCTGCAGAAAGTGTTTCCACATTTTTCTCTAAGCTGGCTGTAGGGTGTGTTCTAAAATTGAACAGCCAAGAGAAAGAAACAGCAACACTTTCTGCAGCACCCACCCAACACTTTGCAGTATTTGGGGTGCACCTGGTGCAAGTTGTGGTTGATTTGTTTGATCAATGAAACCGAAAAATGCTGTTCCACCCATAACACACTGCCTGGACTTTAGTGCTAGACTTCAAATTGATCCTTTAACTTCAGAAAGCACTTTATGGCATTTTTTTCCAGAAATGTTACAGAGATTCATTACGCAATAGACTGCTCGACTCACACAATTAACACAAGTAGTGCTGTTAAAGGTATCCTACAACTTCCATATTGCTGGCAGCAGGTTATACACAATGCTAGCGACTACTCTGGAGGACAGTACAACTTTGTTTAAAACTTGCACAAAATAGGTACATGTTTCAAAGTTGCCACTAGTACAGTTTCAACCACAGTATATATCCATATCTATATTCATACTCTACAAATTACTTTGAAGTGCGTGGCAGAGGGTACTTCCCACTATACCCGCTATTACAGCTTCTTCCCATTCCATAGACACATGGAGTGTGGGAAGAATTACTGTTCAAATGCCTCCATGCACACTGTAATTAAACTAACCTTGTCCTCATGATCCCTACAGGAACAATACATAGAAGGTTGTAGTGTACTCCCAGATTTATCATTTAAAGGTGGTTTTTCAACCTCTGTGAGTATGCTTTGCAGGACAGTTTGTTTGTTTCTACCTTCAAGTGTCTGCCAGTTTAGTTTCTTCAGCATCTTTGTGACTCTCCCACAGGTCAAACAAACCTGTGCTATCCTCCTCTGTACGTGTTCAATATCCCCTTTCATCCTGCTGGGACTAATATTCTAGGATGGGTCGCATGAGTAATTTGTAAGCCAGAAAGTTACTTCTACAACTGTCAATGACTCTACATCTAAGGTAACATGCTGTGCATCCTCCCTACAAAGAAATCCTCGATCCAGTTATATGATCGTACCTTCTATGATAAGCATAGGTGTTGTACTGAGTTTAATGCTTTTTGGAAATCAAGAAATACTGCACCTACCCAACTGCCTTCATCCATAGCTTTCAGGAGATCACGTGAGAATAGTGCAAGTTGGGTTTCACACTATCAATGTTTTCAAAATACTTGGTGGTTGACATGGAGGAGGTCAATTTCATTTGATGCAACTCATTATATTTGGGCTCAGAATATATTCCAGGATTCTAAAACAAATGGATGTCATGGATATTAGACAACAGTTTTATTTACCATTTCTTCTACCCTTTTTGTATATGGCTGTGGCCTGTGCTTCCTTCCACCTATGAAGCACAGTCTTTTGTTCAAGAGATCTATGATAGATTATGGTTAAAAGAGTGGCTTACACAGCCACAATCTTGGCACAAAATCTAACAAGGAATCCAATGGGCCCTGGGACTATTTAATTTTTGTGGTATCAGCTGTTTCTCAACACCACTGACGTTATTATCTGTGTCACTCATCTCTGCAGAGGTGCAGGTAGTAAATTGGGGCTACTCTTGAATTTTCATTCATAATGGAATATCTGAAAACAGTTCACTGGTTCTGCTTTTGTTTTGCTACCCCTAAGTTCTGCCCCATCTCCTCCATGAGTATCTGGATACCAACTTTGGTACCTTTATACACGATCAGAATTTCTTTGAGTTTTGTGAGAGATCTTTCGATAATATTCTGCGGTGGTAGAGATTTAAGGCTTCATGCACTGTCCAATGTGTTTTACTCAGCATCTCCCTGTCTATAATCTTACACTCTGTTTTACACCTACTATGCAGTAGTCTGTTCCCTTACAGTGATTGTGTACCGTGGAAAATTCTTCCCATCATGAACTATTCTCCCAGGTACATATCTATGAAGTGCCTGGTCAACTATTTTTCTGAACATGGTCCACACAGTTCTTCTAAATGCTCTTCTCCAGAGCTAAATACTTTCACAAGTTTCTTACGAGATATGCTGTTACTATCTCTCTATCTTGTCCACTGAACACACAAATCATCCTGCCTGTTTCAGTTGCCCTTTGTACTTTGGTAAGCATTGTTTCTACAACTGCTTACAGTCACTAATAACAGTTTCTATGTGGACATCTTCAAAGACGTCAGTCTATATGTTGCTATTCGATCTAAAGTATTTCCATCATGAGTGGGCTTCCAAGCAATCTGTTCAATGTGGTTATCAAAAAATGCATTTATTACTGTTTCACAGAATATCTCATCAAGCCCCCCCCCTCCCCCCTATAAAACTGTAATCTTCCCATTTGATTGCTGGATGATTGAAGTCTCCTCCAGCGATGACAGTACGATAGGAGAAATTCGTACTAACGAACTTAAGTTTTCTCTTAAGTGTTTGCTTACATCTGGAGGGGAGTTTGATGGTCAACAGAAGAATAGTTTATGCCAATCCACAATACTGGGTCTTGTCCTGACAATTTCAATTTCACATTCAGTTTGAATTTCTATCCCACAGGATCTGAGTTTATCAACTGTGACAAATACACACTTCCATTTATCATTAGCCTATCATTTCAATACATTCTTAAATTTTCCCGGAAACTCTCATTCTATAAATTTTTGGTTTTATTTAGCTTTCTGTGCCTTGTGATAGGTGAGCTCCACTGCTTGTTACATGAGGTTCAAACTCTGGCACTTTGTTGTCAATGCTTTGGTGGTTTGTCACTAGCATTTTAATACTCTTACCTGTAGATGGTATTCCTTTAGATCCTTCTTTAGATCCTTTATTGACACTTGTGGTTCCCCTGCAGCTATTATTATCTGGGCTGGATGGAGGATTAGCCGATCTAAAAAAAAAACCTCATGTGCACTCCCACAAAGAGTCAGCTACCTCACTAGCAGCCTCTGATGTGTACTGCACATCTGACCCATTTGAGGGGACCTTCCACTTTGTAACACAATGGCACATTTCCAGAAAGTAGCAGCCTAGCTTGTCACAGAACCTTAGAAGTCTCTGGTTCAATTCTTTCACTTGACTCTGAACCAGTGTGCACGACCAGTTCTGGGGAAAATGCTGTAAATTGTGAGATTCGATGAAACACCATTAGCAATAAATTATAAAAGAGCAGTGAGCAACCTTTGCACTTGAATTCTGTGGTACTTTGACACATAACCAAGCTTACATCGTGCAAAACCAGATGCACATTTGGCTTTGTTGAGTAACGCCAACTCGATTAAAAATATGTATTAAAACAGCACCAATATGCCATCACAAGTATTTCACATAAAGCATCAAACAGAGCAAGCCCAGTGGTTAATGCACTAGACCCTGGTTCATGAGCAGTATGGTTCAAACCCCTTACTGGGGATCCAGACTCAGGTATCCTGTGGTTTCACTGAAATGCGAGTGCCAGTTGCTTTCTTTGGAAAGAAAACAGCTGACTTCCTTCCCCCTATTTGCCCTATCCGAATTTGTGGGTGGTCTGTAATGACCTTAGCACTTACACAATGTGAAATCCTATGCTTCCTTCCTTTCCCTTATTTATATAAGATATCACTTGTTTGTGAGTGCACGAGAGAGAGAGAGAGAGAGAGAGAGAGAGAGAGAGAATTATCAATGATGGTACGGAATGAGTCACAACATGCAATGGTCACTGGTGATCACTTGTCAAAAAATTTCACACAGTCATATACATGAAAGCGCACGTGCACACACATAATGAAATTATCTTAAATATATCCAAATTAGGTTTTAAAATGCAAATTATTGGATTCTGACTACCATTTATCTATTTATTACCATTTCATAATACACATCCCTTGTGGCCTAACAAAAAACCAAGAAACTAAATTCACAACATAGGTTATTTCCATGTTCAAACACTGTCCATTTACTCCATAATTACTGAAAAATTAAAGCTATTACTGTCCCAGGCATTAACCCTTTGCATATCACTGACTAAGTTCTCTAGTTTAATTATTGGCAGTAATATATTTTTCACATATCTATTAAATATTTTCATACATATAATAAATAATGACAGTTACCTCATCAGACGATGAGTGCATCATTCCTCGATATGTCTTGAATTCAATTTGTCTAAGGAATTGTTTCAAGAGAGAGGCAGTCATCTGCCCCCATTTATAAGGTACAATGGGATCACAGTCTCCATGGCATTGTATATAAGGAATATCTTTGTTCGCAACAGCTGCCTGCGTAAAAGCATTAAAAAACAGAAATATTTTCTTTAGTTATTCCTGTGGTTTTATGGAAAATTAAAATGTATATTGGATGCCTAATCTTTCCCACAAATTACTTAAAATATACTATAAAAGAACAAACAATCTTTGACAAATTGCTTATTTCTATTAAATGATACCAATGTACTATACAGTGCTTGACAGAAAAACTGTACAGTATGAAAGAATACTGAGAAAGAATAATACAAAAATACTGTTCAGAATAACACATTAATAATTTTGTCAAGAAAGTACAATATGATAGAAGATGTCTTTTAGTACACAAAGGGCTGCATTTCAAAAGTATCTACATAACACACTAGTCTTCAGAAATATAGTCTATCATCAGTGGCAAATACTTCTGAAGTGTAACTCGTGGTGTACAATAAGAGTTCCTTCATTAAATACAAGTTGCAGAGCACCTTATAAACAAGATATTCACAGTAGTTAGTTAGTTTCTTGTTCCATAGATCAAATTCAAGACAAATGTTACGAAGTGGAATGTGTCAACAGAACAAACACAGGATACTTACATACAACTAAAAAAATAAAAATAATATTTACATGGTTACAAACTGGCCATTTACAATTTTTTCTTTGAAAATGACTGATTATCTCTCCTTAAGAATTCCTCTATTGTATAGGCAGAGTTGTTATGGAGAGACATTTATAACCTACATTTGAAAATACACTGGAAAAAGTGCACGATTTTAGAGGTCTCTAATTCACTCACCCTTTTAGAGGTTTCTAATTCACTCAAGATTTATTGTTGCAACAGTGCATATAGGGTACATGTAACAATTAAATTTACATACCAACAGCGTAAGCAGTTTTGAGGTATCAGATATCGACCCATGACGAAACACCCATATTAGTACGTGTTATAGCCTCCACTGGCAGCTATGCAGGTGCCAACTCTGGCATCCAGTCAGTTGTACAATGGTGAATACTGTCCTGGGATATATTATTCTGCACCTGCTCAACCTGTTCATGCAGTTCTGTAAGCATTGTTGGCTGACGAGTCGCATGAGTCACTTCTCAGTCTGTCATATTCCACACATGCTTGATTGGAGACAAGTCCAGAGATTGTGCTGGCTGGGAAGTTGCTGCATATTTTGCAGAGCGCATCGAGTTTCATGGGCAGTGTGTGGGCAAGGATTATCCTATTGGAAGAACACATCACCTTCCTGTTGCAAAAACAGCGAACGAATGGGTCTAACAACATTCTGCATGTACCGAACACTGGTTAAAGCCCCCTCCAGAAATACTAAAGGTGAAAGAGTTGTAGCTTATAGCACCCCAGACCATAAGGCCTGGGATGGAGCCAGTTAGTCTTGGACGAATGCATTCTACAAGATGGTGCTCACCACGTCTACATCGTACAAACATACGACCATCACCTGCATGCAGGCAGAATATCCTTTCATGTCACGCCATTTCATCGTCCAAGTGATCCTCTGGTGGCACCAGTCGAGTCGTACATGATGATGCTGTGGCATGAGTGGAAGGCGGACTAGATGTGTGTGTGCCCGTAGTCCTACTGCTAATAACCGGTTTGCAATGATTCGTATGGAAACGTCTGGGTTCACAAGCCCTCTGGTCTGTGCTGCGGTAGCCACTATTGCCCTTGAAATATGATGATCCTGGTGGGTGTCTATGCTGCATGGACATCCAAAACTTGATCTACCGATGTGAGAATGTTCATTTGACAACTGATACCAGCATTGTTGCACAACTGACTCTGGCCAATCCATACCAAGTAGTCCAAGAAAAAAAAAAAAAAGATTGGTTGCTTGACCATCTCAGAAAAATTTTATAATTGCTGGGTGAATTTCCCAATGTTTAGTAGTCACAAAAATATTTATTAAAAAATTTATTGTTTATTATTTTGAAATGGTGGCTTATTTGTTCCAAGCCGCATGCGTTTTTTCGTATTTGGAAGCATCTACATTTTTTTTTACAATTGTTCAGTAGTGGATTGTTCTAAGCCTTTTAGATAAAATGCATTTAGTTCAACACACAAACATCATTATCACTTAGGTGAATGTATTCTTTAATATATTTTTAATAGTTCAACGTTATCAGTCACAAATTAAAACAACTCAATTTTTGAACAGTAGTTTTCCTAAGAAAGTTTAATTTCTCAGCTTTTTTTCTGCTATTACACTGTATAGTATAGTTACTTTTTATAGAGTATCAATGGTGAGCAGCTTACACTTAAAAAAATACACTATTAAATTTTTTTAAAAATTTTTCCATTTTGTGGCCTGCAAAATCTTTGTTGAGGAACCAGATAAAAATCTGAAAATTTCACAGTTAATAGACCTTCATGATATCAAACTTCAGTATAAATTTCAACTTTGAGATTCAATTGGAAGTTACGGAAAAAATATTACAAACACGAGTCAAAAGTACGTTTTTTAACATCTGTGATATCTGGTAGGCTAATCAAATAAAGTATACCAATTGCATAATGTAACACACCACATTACACTAGCTAATGATTATTTGTCGAAACAATGCTGTGGTAATTGTTTCAGCAGGCTAACGATTGCATCTGCAAGCATATACAAGTCTGATTGTTGTCTTTCCCCTTACACCAACAATTGCCTACTCATACTAATTTAGCTGGAAGTTCTTGAAATGTGCAGTTGAAAAATGGTGTCTCAGTGTTCTGTCGGTGTTATTATTAATGAAGCATGTCATAAAAGTGTATATGGGATGTATCCTGAAGACATTACTTTAATCGAAGATTACAATGAAGAAGAAAAAGTGTTGTTTTATTTATAAGTCGGCCCAAAAGTCAAATCAACATGCATGTACCATGGAATGCAAGATTGTGTGGCACTGGAAAAGTGCGAGAGATAACATGCAAAAATTCAGGAATTGACACAGGGAGCGTGATCAACCTGAAGGTATAGGCTTCATTATATCAACAGGAGTAATGTGGGATCTTACATCTCTAACTACAAACCTCCCCCCCCCCCCCCCCCCACATTCCCCGTTCTACGCTTGTTTGCACCCACTAAATCCACCTCTTCCAGTCACATCTGCCACCCCCCTTAAGCTTATCTGCCCTTAAACCTGCTACCCACAGCAATATACATAATTTATTATTGATTAGTTATTGTCTAATTTAATCCCTGTGACTTCTCGCAAATTTGATTGAGTTTTCGCCTTCCACTATCGCCGTCTTCCTCAGATTTCATCTCGTTTTTTTCCCCCTTGTGCATCCACTTCATCCCTTTTGTAACTTTCACACATATTTGGGTGTATTTTTGAATAATTTTTCAGACGTAATTCTACTTTCTTACGTAATTTTCGCATTTTTTGCACCACCATGGATCCATGCTCCTTCCATCTGAGTCAATACAGAAAATTTCCTTATTCCTAGCCAGATCTCAGTCCCACATACTGTTCCTGCGTTGTTGCTTGGCTCATGAAATCCCCCCCTAATGGCCGTACCATCAAATTACCCATCTCTGGTTGCCACCCCTACTTCCACAATGACCTCCACCTGTTCAGAATCCGCCAATCCTTAGCCCTCACCAACATAGTTCTGGAAAACCATATCAACCAAGCCCAATCCTCCTTGCAGTACCTTCTCTCCATTCGCGAAATTCTGCTGCTATGTAATCCCAAATTCCTGGAACCCATTACACACATTGAAACCCTTGCCCTGCAGGAACTTGAGCAACATGCACAACGCCACCTCAAAAAGCTCTCCATCCTACTCACTTCCTACTCCCGTCTCTTGAGTACCACTGTCCATCACTTCTACAACCACCTCCAAACCTCCCTCTCGCTCCCTCATAGCTGAAAAAAACCTGTCTCGCAGACCTACTACATTTACCCCACCCTCCAAAACTCCTTTTCACCACCACACACAACCCAGAACCTGAACAGACCCGCAACACTGTCATGAACCTTTCCTCCAGAAGCCTTAGTCCCACAGAAATATCAGTCCTTTCCAAAGGCCTCACCTTTTACCCCACTCCCAAATTCAACAATGCTGGACTAGTTAAAGACCTCCTCTCCTTCTCCTGGTCCCTACAGTGGAAACACTTTTTCACTACCAACCCGACCAATCAGACTCAACCAAAGACCAGTATTGAACCTTGCCTAACTCAATTCACTCCTCCATCCAACCGTGCTCCACCCCCACTGCCTCCAAACCACCCCCTGTTAACTTCCCAGAATTTCTTAACCTTGAACCTTGCCTCACCATCATTCCCCAAATCCCTCAACATGCGAACTAACCTAACATCCACAGAAAGAACTGCAGTCCACCATCTAAAAACAGATCCTAATCTTATAACCCTACCTGCTGACAAAGGCTCCACCATTGTTGTTTTGAACCGCAAGGATTATGTGGCAGAAGGACTCCATCAGCTGTCAGATACTTCCACCTACAAACCATGCCACATTGACCCCATTCCAGAAATCAAGCAGCATCTCCAGTCACTACTCAAATCCTTACGCCCATCCCAGAACCTCTCCCCAGAGTCCATCTCTCTACTTACCCCTACCACTCCCCGCATTCCCACCTTCTACATGCTTCCTAAAGCCCATAAACCTAACCCCCCAGGACACCCCATTGTGCCCAGTTACTGTGCCCCCACTGACAGAGTCTCTGCTCTCGTAGACCAACACCTTCAACCTATTACCCGGAACCTATCCTCCTATATAAAAGATACCAACCATTTCCTTGACCAACTTTCTACAGTTCCAGTCCCTTTACCACACAGTGCCTTGCTCGTCACTATTGATGCCACCTTCCTGTACACTAACATTCCTAATGCCCATGGCCTTACTGCTGTCAAACACTACCTTTCCAGACGCCCTATGGATTCCAAACCAACAACCTCCTCCCTAGTCTCCATGACCAACTGTGTTCTCACCCACAATTACATCTCCTTTGAAGGTGTTATCTACAAACAAATCCGCAGTATGGCTATGGGCACCCACATGACACCATCCTATGCTAACCTATTCATGGGCCATCTAGAGGAATCTTTCCTAAACACCCAGAATCCCAAACCCCTCACCCGGTTCATATTCAATGATGACATCTTTGCTATCTGGATTGAAGGTGAGGGCACCTTATTCACATTCCTCCAGAGCCTCAACAACTTCTCCCCCATTTGCTTCACCTGCTCTTACTCAACCCAACAAGCCACCTTCCTAGATGTTGACCTTCACCTCAGAGATGGCTACATCAGTACCTCCATCCATATCAAACCTCCTAACCACCAGCAATATCTCCACTTCAACAGCTGCTGCCCATTCTATACCAAGAAGTCCCTTCCGTACAGCCTAGCCACCCATGGTCATCGCATCTGCAGTGACGAGAAGTCCCTCTAAAAATATACTGAGGGTCTCACTGAAGCCTTCACTGACCGTAATTATCCTCCCATCCTTGTACAAAATCAAATCTCCTGTGCCTTATCTTTCCATTCTCCCTGAATTACATTCTCCACCAGGGTTTCGATTACCTCTCGTCATGCCCTGAAATGAGAAATGTCCTGCCCACTATCCTTCCCACCCCTCCTACCATGGTATTCCGCCATCCACCGAACCTACACAATATACTCGTCCATCCTTACACAACCACTGCTCCCAATCCCTTACCTCATGGCTCATACCCCTGTAATAGACCTAGATGCAAGATCTGTCCCATACATCCTCCTACCACAACCTATTCCAGTCCGGTCACTAACATGACCTATCCCATCAAAGGCATGGCTACCTGTGAAACCAGTCACATGATTTACAAGCTAAGCTGCAACCTCTGTGCTGAATTCTATGTAGGCATGGTAACCAACAAGCTGTCAGTCCGCATAACGGCCACTGACAAACTGTGGCCAAGAAACAAGTGGACCACCCTGTTGCTGAACACTCTGCCAAACATGATATCCCTCATCTTAATGACTGCTTCACAGCCTGTGCCATATGGAACCTTCCCACCAACACCAGCTTTTCTGAATTGCACAGGTGGGAACTTGCCCTACAATACATCCTATGTTCCCGTTAACCCTCCTGGCCTCAAACTTCATTAGTCACTGTAGTCACCCATCCAGCCCCCTCCCTATTCCCATTCCAGCACTACACAGCCGTCAATTCACCAGCACACCCAGTATTTTAATTTCTTTTATTTCTCTCCTTTCCTCTGCTTACCCCCTCCACACCTTCTCTCCTGCCCTCCGTCTAAACTGCAACACTTGACAGTCCACCACTCCCACCATACTATTCCTCCCCCTCCCTGCCCCAGCCTCCTCCTTATCCCCATCTAGTTGCCACTCCCATCATGCACTGCACTGGTGCTGCTGTTCGCAGTCTGGTCTCAGCTCTCTGAGACTGCAGATGTGTGTACAAGTTGTGTGTGTGTGTGTGTGTGTGTGTGTGTGTGTGTGTGTGCGCGTGTGCGTGTGTCTTACTGGCCGGAAGCTTAAATTGTGTGAATCTTTTTATTGTGCCTATTGCGATTCGGCATCTCTGCTACATGGTGAGTAGCAACTTTCCTTCTCTGGTATTGTTACATTCCATCCTGGATCTTCCAATGTTTGAAATTTCATAATTGAATAAACATGCTATGAGACTGTGCTTAATATTCCCATTGCTCAGATACCTGTAAAATGTATGTGTGTAAATTCTGAACATAATTCAAATTATTTTCTTGCGTGCAAAGACTACTCTTTGCTCAAGTGAAGAGTTACCTCAGAATATTATAAGATAATACATCAAAGAATGTAAAATGCATTCATACTGACTTCCATGGCCCAAAGTTGGCAATTATTCTTAGGGCAAAAGTAGCCAAACCCAAATGTTTTAGCAGAACAACTATATAGTTTTTTTCCCCCAGTTTAAGTTTTCATTACTATAAACACAAAGAACTTGCAATTTTCAACTGTTCATTATTTCTGGTTGGTATATTACGTTAAAAGCAACTGCAACATTTTTGGCATTGCAAAAATGGGTGAACTGGATTTTTTCAAATGTTAAAGGTAGCCCATTTGTGCAAAACCATTCACAAACTTTCAAAAAACATATTTATATTTTCTCTGTTGATGCTTCTTTGCTAGGCTTCACAACAATGCTTGTATCATCTACCGACAGGAAGTACACTGCTCCCGGTTCAAATAAAATGGCAGATCGTTAATACAAAAGCATGAACAGTAGTAGGTCAATGATCAAATCCTTTGGGACTTCCATGGCAATTTCACTCCATGCATATGATGGGGGATCCCTCTTTGTATTACTCAAACAGCTTAGGGTACCTTCTTGCATTCTGTTTTCTAAGTAAGAACTAGACCAGGCAATTGCTAAACTACATATTGCATAAAGCCTCTGTAACACAATATTATGACTGACACAATCAAATGTCTTTGATAAACCACAGAAGATATTTTATCCTTGAACAATTTTATTATGTGCTCAGTGAAAGCATAAATAGCTGACTCATTACAACGGCCTTTTTGAAATCCAGATTGTGATTGTCTAAAGACCCCATTACTACATAGGTAGGCGAGAGCCCTACAGTACATTATCTTTTCAAATATTTTGGATAATTACGCAATGAGTGACACTGGGCAATAGTTATTGACAACAGTCGAGTTTCCCTTTTTATGAAGGGGCCTAATAATGGCATATTTCAATGTTTCTGTGGAAACACCTTGACTTAACGAAGCATTACTTATGTGCAAAAGAACATTACATATTACAGGCCCGCAACTTTTTAGTGTCTTATTGGATGCGTTATCTACTTTAAATGAACTTTTACTTTTTAGAGTTATCGCAATCTTCCTTATTTCAAATGAGGATGTGGGGTTAATTTTTATTTCACTAAATGCTCTCTGTATTGCTTCTTCAGTAGTCTGTTTTGCTCTCTCATCTGATCTATTTGCAACAATTTTCTCAGCTACTTTTAACACAGTAATTGTCACAAATACCTGCTTCACATAGACTGCTTTTATAAGGCTCCTATTCTCTTTAACAGAAATAGTGTCATCAATTTCATACAAGATGTGTATACTCTTGGATTTTTTTTACAGCTTTTCTTAAACTGTTATACTACCATTTTAATAAGAAAGTATATCTGGTCCATTACTTGCTCCGCTTAGTTAAGAAGGGATTGACACTTTGAGCCAAGGTTTCTTCAGTGGCTTGCCTTTACTACATTTAATCATCTTTTTAGGAAAACTACTTTCAAAAATGTATACAAACACATTAAGCTATACAGGATGATTAAAAAAAATATTTACATACAGATATGGTGATCTGGGTAGACAAGGATCAGTAAGTAATAACTAGGAACCGGAAAAATTCACATTTTCCGATAAATGAGAAATAGGTGCGAATTCTGAAAGTTTATTTTCTGCATATAATATCGAAAATTTAAGCAGTTACTGACATTATATGGCATCTGGCGAAACCCAATTTGGGAAGATAATGTGTGCAAGAACCTACTTGTAAAATAAAGGGTACGAACTCAACGATGTATCAATGCCACAGTTTGACATGTTAGATCGTGTCTATGTGCTCAATGCTCTGGCACCATGCCAATTGTGGACAGCTGAATGGTCTGTTTAAGGTAAAGAGGTTGTATCACACGATGATACGCCACGAACGGTACTCATCTAGAACGACAGCCATCTAGCGGTAGAACGGGTGAAACTACGAAAATTAGCAGACACATTTTCCGCGTACCAGAATAGACATCAGTTCTAAACTGCCGTCAATCCATACATGTGCAGTAGGCAGCGATAACTCGTGCATGTGCAGAAGGGTGTACCATAGTACTTTTTACTTCTTGTTCGCTTCTTGTTAGGGGGCTAGTGCCTAATTTCAGATTTTCGTGTTGGGGATTCTCCACATAGGTTTCATAAATGCAGAAAAAACTTTTTTTCCAGCAGACTCTTTTATACTAGCTGTTAGTGAAAGTATTTTTTTTTTTCTATTGATGCTTCGTATTCTGGAAATGAAATGGAGTTAAGAGGCGTTAAGCGTCTTAAATCAGGCATACAGCGAGCAAATGTGTATGTATTACCCTTGTACCAGTCGGTAATCGTTTCTTTCTGAGTTATAAGCATACAATGTTATACGGTGATTTTCGATTTGTATCGAAATACCTTAGTCTACGGAAGTTCGTGTTTGATTTGATTGCATCTCTTGCTTTATTTCAGCATGCCAGAAAAGAGAAACTGGCAGTGATAGGGCAGAAAGTCCGTGCAGTTTGGCCCTTTGCGACAGATGAGGACTGCAAAACTGAGTAACCACACACATATATATATTCCAAAATGTGAAAAATAACACAAGTACACTTTAAGTATTGGTCTTTTAAAGTGTTGCAATTGCAATGCATATATCCTCAACAGCTTTTGAAATGGGGGGCTGTGCTATTCTATGGCTAAAAGTCAGACTCTTTAAAAGATTCCCCAGTAGCCAGGAAACGTAATGTTACAACAAGCCTGCAACGTAACAGGGCATTTACCGGTATTTTATTCATGATACAGGCTAGTATGATCACAAAACATGTAAACATATGATTTAATTCTTACTTTCAATAATGTGAGACAGCCTCCCTCATGACCGTGTCACACTTGCTAATTCCACCTTCTATCATAGACAGCATCTTCTTGAAACAGGCCATGCCCATCTTCAAGACGCTACGAAATTCATGCGGATCTTCGAGCCTAAGTTATTTCATAAGCAGTGAATTTAACCCCTGCCTTTGTCCCTTGTTTTCAGCCAGGGTCGAACTCCACAACGTCTGGCTTTTTGTTTTCGTCGTCATTCTCCCCTAATCCGAAAATTTACTGTCACTGCCAGGGCAATAGCTCCAAAAACAACTGGGTCCTCCAGGTACAAAATGTTGTATAACCTTGGTAGCCAAGTGTCATAACATATAACTAACTGTTTAGAGTCTGTAATTCAAAACAGTAGTAACCTACATGAGAGAATAACAATTGCTTAATAAATAATGATAAAAAATGTCTTATTAAATAGGAACCTTGAGTCATGTAAATAATTTGAATGAATGACATTCCAATATGTCACACGGTCCCCCTTGTGTTTCTCGCGGCAGAGCAAACGACTTTGCAAGCGATCAGACAGTTCTGTTTGCATTTCGCGTGTTATCAGTGCCTACTGCGTATGTGTGCCAGGTATATTCCGTGTGGATGGTGTAGTAGGTCTACATGAACCAGTCTGTACTTATAGATATGCACGATTGGGGCGCTGGTGCGTAGGTGTACGGTTTACGCGCATCGTGTAATAGGGACCGAAGGTATACGTCGCTTAATGCAATTAAGTACGCAGCCATGGGACCTGGCATTTTACAAGAAAGAAATGCGTACGTTTGTTTGTCACCCAAAGCCATAATGCGGACAGTTTTAATGTGGCAAATTAGGTGGCGGATGTTTTGAACTGTAGTTGCATCGAATACTGCTAGAGGTCGGGCCTGAACTACATTGTTAACAATACTCTGCTCACTTCACTTCACAAGCAAATACACTGTAGCCATCCCTGAATGCTTTATGTTCCGTGTTGCTTGTTGTTTTCTATTCTTCTTTTGAAATAAGTGAAGCGACTAATCCTGGTCCATCATGGCTGTCGATTACGACCCTTACATCCTGTGACAATGTGTTAGTTCCGCTGTTGCTGACCAACGAAATGGAGGCGGGATTTGTTTACCCGCACCGTTCCTTCTCATGTGGCAGTCAAAATTCTAGTCTGTTTACGCTCACGGCCATCTGCGACTATAGCCCATAGTGCCCGCCTCTGCACTATAGCAGTTGGGAAACAAAATCCATAACATATTTCGACGGCACCGAAATTCATCCCTTTAATGCTAAAATCGAGTTGCTGTACACTCGGTTCTGCTTCTACGCAAAGTGCCTTGTCGGTTCCATCTGTAGCGTGTCAAGCATGGGTCGTAGGGCTATGAAAGCCCACGATAGGTCGAAATTAGTAGTACACAGATTTTGTGATCTTCAAATTTGGCGGGAAAATACAAATAATGTCCAGAAATACCTTATATCGGAGATGCACTCATGTAATTGGCGGAAAAATGCTGCTGCTTTTCAACAGAACAAATACACCCAAACGAAGAATGCAAAGGCCATATCAGAAGAAAATGGCGTTAAAGTTTTTGCAAAAGCAAATATTCCAATCAAAAAGTTTCCAATCAGCACTTTTTTCAGCAGTCAATTTTAAAGAACTAAATCTGTCTGTCTTCGCTCATGTACCGTGACAACCTTTTAAATTTGAGCATCTAATCATTTACAAAAAAAGAAAATAGATCCGAATTTCGACAAAAATAGACGCGAATTTTGCCTAAAATAGAGGCTACATTTTCCGGTTCCTAGTAATCACTTAGGAACCGCGGGTCGCCAAAGCCATCTGGGGCTACTGAACGGTGTTGCAGTTATTTACTCACATGCCACAAATAGATGCCCGCTACAGGAGATGCTCAAAGATCTGTCCAGGTGCATCGAAACACGCCTGACATGATGCTGCATTGAGCAGTGTGCGCTTTCAAAGATGTCCTGTGTATCTCTAACACATCCTGCTGCTGCAACAATCTTGGTCTTACGGTGGCGTAACAGGTGTTTCATACACAAGGCCCTTCAGATACCCGCACAGGAAAAAATAGACTGTGGAGAATTGGGTGGTCGTGGTGGCCACGTGACTGGCACACCACGATCAATCCAGCAGCCGGCAAAGGTTGCGGGCAGATGTTCCCTCAATTGTCTGCTGAAATTGAATGCAGTGACAAATTGGCATGGAAGCATTATTTAGCATGTCCGGCAGAAACTCTTGTGAGTAAACGAGGTAACTGCAACCATCAAGTTGACCCAGGAGAATGAACAGCCCAATTAAAGAGTCTCTGACAATGCCAGCCCACATGTTATGGGTAAATTCACATTGTGAGGCATGCGTACATGTGATATGTGGGTTCACATCTCCCCTTGTATGCAGCTTGTGAACATTCACCACACCCTTGAGTGAAAAAAATAGCCTCACATGTGAGAAGGGCACTCACTGTGAAGGTTCAGTCTGCAGCGGACTCCTGTAAAAACCACAGCGCAGCTCCTTGCGCTTGTTGTAGTCCCCCGCTTGCAATGCCTGGAAGTGCTGGAAATGAAATGGATGCAGTTCTCTGTCATGTACAAGGAACCAGACAGAGGGTTAGGGCAATCAGTTATGCATTATACACCTCGTGTGCTTGCTGCATACACTCCATCCTTTCAAGACATTTTTCTCCCACTGCATCTCTCCATGTGGTTCATTAGTGACCAGCATCCAGCTTGTGCACATGGAATGAGTCAGTTTCACAAAATCGTTGAGGCAAGTTGGTGAGTAATGTGTGGCCTAGCACCTTTCTATCAGAATATTTCACAAAATACAATGAAATGGAAACGAGCGTTTGGCGTCATTGGCCGGGAGGCCCATTGCGGGGCAGGTCCTGCCGCCTGGTGTATGTCTTATTACAATCGACACCACATTGGGCGACCTGCTTGCCGGATGGGGATGAAATGATGAAGAACACAGCACAACACCCAGTCTCGGAGCGGAGAAAATCTCCGATCCAGCCAGGAATCGAACCCGGGCCTGTAGGATGGCAATGTGTCACGCTGACCACTCAGCTATTGGGGCACACACAAAATACAATTACTCGGCTTCTTGTCCACTGCAACTGGCTGTGCCATACATCAAATGCATCTCAGCCATTTCGTGGTGTGTGTAGTTCGCCATGTTACTCCAAACCGCTTCCACAGCATGAAGGATGGCAGTCACCATTGTATAGCAACGCCCCCTTGTGACCACAGTACCCTCTCATGGCATTCACGACCCCCGGTTCCTAAGTGATCACTGATCCTTGTCATATGCTTGATGTGCCATGTCAGTTTGTAAATTGGTTTTTTGGATGACATTTTATGAGAGACATTTAATAAATAATGCACACTATTTCTTTTTATTCACACTTTTATTTTTCAATATGTCTTTATAGTCCTTTAATGTAGTCTCCTTGCTTCTCTATGCCTGAATCCCAACATCTCGGAAGCTCTATTATTCCATCCAGCACACCGCTGCCATCCATTTGTCAAATTGCTTAGGTAACGGTGGTAGAGAGCTCTTCCAAAGAAAAATAACAACATTGATATGTAGGTTTTGTCAAATTTGGGAAGAAGTCGAAGTCTGGTGGACACATATCTGGGCTGTAGGGAGGATGTGGCAACTTTTCCCATCCGTATCTGTGCAGTTTTTAGCTACAACATTGCTGATAAGAGGGTGAGCGTTTTCTTGGAGAATGACTGGCCCAGGATTGAGCTATTGAGGATGGGTTTTGTGCATTTTTTCTGAGGAGGTTTTGCATGCAGTTATGATAATACACTGACATGACAATTGTTCCACATGGGACTACCTTCATGATGATTCCTTTGTGATCATAAGCAAAAGTCATAATTTTCTTGAGAGCTTTGATTGAAAGTTCAAAATTTTTTTTGGACATAGCAAAAATTTTTCATGATAACTTCCCAATTACTCAGTGGAGACCTGGATACTGTAACTATCACAAATATTACATTTCCTAATATCAACTCACAAGTGCATGCTTCTAGACTTTGAAACAAGTATCAGAGAGTTATTTCTAGGATTAAAGCATCTACATGATTACTCTGCAGTTCACTCTGAAGTGTTGAGCAGAGGAGTCACAGAACCACTTTCAGGCTATTCATGACCATTCCCACCCTTGAATTGCACATTAGAAATATGAATACCAAATCTTTCCATAGTCCTTTCTCCCTATGAAGGTGGGACTCGACAAAGTATTTAGGCATTTGGAGGAGAAAGTTGGTGACCAACATTTCACCTTTGGTTTAATGACTGTCACCACAGCTCGCTAATCATATCCGAAATGCTGTTTCCTCTATTTCTTGATAGCAACAGAATGATCTGCCCTTCTTTTTACTTTTCAAAGTTCTCTGTCAGTTCTATCTGGTGAAGATCCCATACTATGTAGCAATAGTCCAGAAGAGGGTGGCCAGGCATAGTGTAAGCAGTCTCTTCAGTATATACACCACAGACCACCACATTATAGAAAGTGCAAGTCTCACTTTATGATACAGATACAGAAAACAATAACAGAACTGCTAGGAACATGTAGTAGACTCCAAATAAGGCACAAAAATCTGTATTCGTGCTTCGCGAAATGTGAGTACTAGATTATAATATTCAAACAATAGAAAATGCAGTCTGGAATAATGATAATATTATGAGACGGATAGACTGCTACTAACCATAGAATGGAGGTGTTGAATCACAGACAGGTACAACAAAAGACTGCTAAACAACTAAATTTTTAGCCATAAGGCCTTCTTCTCAATTTGACAATATATGAACACACACACACACACACACACACACACACACACACACACACACACAACCGCACACGCGCAAACACACACACACACACACACACACACACACACACAAAAACACTGCCTCCAGCTACTGAGACCAGACTGTGAGCAACAGTACATGGTGGTAAAATCAATCTGGGTGGTGAGGTTAAGGCAGAGGCTGGGTGGGGAGGAGGAGGGGGAGAAGGAGGAGGAGGAAGGAGAGAGAGAGAGAGAGAGAGAGAGAGAGAGAGCGCAGGGTAGGTGGTGGCACATGCTCTTTGTGTGAGCATACAGGAACATGGTGGGTAGAGGCAGCTAGGTGCATATGGGAGACTAGATTGTGGGCAGGTGGAGGGGGAGGGAGAGGAAGAGGAGTGGGAAAGGAGAGAAATAGAGGGACTGTGGGTGCCTTGGTAGAACAGGAGGATGTGTAGTGCTGGAGTGGAAACAGGGAAGAGAGTAGGTGGGTGAAGGACAGTGGACAGTGACTAATTAAGGTTGTGGCCGGGGGGGGGGGGGGGGGTACGGAAATGTAGGATATATTGCATGGGGTGTTCCAAACTGTGCAATTCAGAAAAGCTGGCGTTGGCAGGAAAGATCCAGATGGCACAGGTTGTGAGGTAGTTCGTTGTGTTGAGCAGCTTACTCAGCAACTACATGGTCCACCTGTTTCTTGGCCACAGTTTGTTCAGGGCCATTCATGCGGACCACTTAGTTGCTGGGCATGCTGCCCAACAAAACATTCTTCACTTCAATCACTGCTTCACAGCCTGTGCCACTTCTTGCCTTCCTACCAACACCAGCTTTTCTGAACTGTGCAGTTGGGAACTCTCCCTGTAATATATCCTACATTTCCATAACCCTCCTGGCACCCTTCTGCACCCACAGTCTTTTACTTCTCTCCTTTTCTGCTCTGCTCCCCCCCCCCCCCCCCCCGCCCTCCATCTAAACTCCCAATTGCACCTACACCTGCCCTACACTCTCACTCTCCCTACATCGTCGCTGTATGTTCCTACAAGCAGCACTTTACCTTGCTCTATCCCTCTCCCTCTCCACCATCCACACTGCTTCTCCCATCATGCACTTTTGCAGTCTGGCCTCAGCAGCCAGAGACAGTGGTCGTGTGTGTTGGCTATGTTTGCACAAATGTGTGTACATTGTCGAAGTCAGGTGGAGGCCTTCTGGCCAATAGATTCCTTGTTTAGCAGTGGTTTTGTTGTGCCTGTCTGCGACTCAACATCTCCACTATATGGTGAGACGATAGGACTCTTGATTAATACTTTATGGGTGGACTCGGTAATCTGCTGGTGAAGAGTGTGTGTGTGTGTGTGTGTGTGTGTGTGTGTGTGTGTGTGTGTGGAAACATTTTGTTACCATGAAAAGTAATAAATTCAAGAAATCTCAATCAAAAACTGAGATTCCCGTCTCATAGTTGTGGTTCACAGTCATGAAAAATTTTGTAAATGACATCATGGTTAATTTTTGGCTGCAAAATTATTTATCTGTAATACGCAGTATTGCAATTTCAACCATGTGGATATTATGAAGTGGGAATAATTTTGCTTTTGAATGTATAAAAATATAAAAATCATCTGCCATGACTTGACACAGGAGCTGGACTCATCACATTGTGTTTCTTGTGTGTATTGCACTCTTTGAATCATACTGTAAATATGCTGCTTGTATTCTGCTGACACCTGAAATAATGGGTGGGATAAAAGATTGAATATTTATTTTTGTTTCATATGAAGCAGAATTCGGTTTCATCGCTTGATATTCTGTGGACTCACGTCTATTTGTCACCGTTTACGAATCCATGTATGAACTACTCATTTTAAATGCAATGAAAGCAAATGGTTTGTATTCTGTTCTCTCTCTCTTTTTTTCCCATACTTTCTTGCATATAATGGTGGCCTCCAAACTTTTCATTGGGGAGGATGGTTCCAGTTCATCAATTTCAGCTAAAATGTGCTGTTAATAGTACCTATTAATAATGTGTGAACACATTTGTGTAACTACCCTTGCATTTTTAGCATCTGTAAGGAGGAATGCTCTAGTCACTAAGACTGCAAATCATACTTGTCTACATTTACATCCACTCTTTGCAAACTATCATCATAACAAAGCAGAATTACACATATATTTCGCGAGAAGATGCAATGAAGTTAAATACCAGTTCTTTCACAAGCTGATAACATGAAGTTGTCCATTAAAGCAAGAAAGTACAGAAAATGGATGCAAATAAAAATAAAGTAGAATGAATTTAATAGAGTTACTATGCATATAGCTGTTCACACACAGTTGTGCAAACAGTAACGAAGTCCACAGACCACCATGTGACAAAACCGGCTGTTTCATATGAATCTGTGTGTGTGTGTGTGTGTGTGTGTGTGTGTGTGTGTGTGCGCGCGCGTGTGCATACACCTTTTGGTCATGTTCAGCAGCCATTATGAATTAAGACACAAAGGAATTACAGACATTGGCTGCAAGTGCGCATTGACTGAAATCCATGTGGAAAGTTGATAATTTGTGCCACACTGAGATTCAAACAATCCAATTAGGGTCTTCTCCTCATTAGGCTGATGCTCTGACCACTAAGCCACCCGGACATAGTTGTCATCACAAGTGCACGGACTATCATAGCATGTCTCCTGTCAGACCCAAATTCTCAACTGATCCACACACTACTAACGTAGTGCCTCTTGTCCATTATCCTCATTACTTGCAGCATTTCGCTGATTCCCATAAGAGTTTCAGCCTGGTGTGCATCCACACTGAAGAGGTCACCGGCTGTCTCACCTTAAGAAAAGCTCTTGGTCCCGATGGCATTCAAAACTATGCCCTCAAACAGTTCAGGGATAAAGCTATAGAATACTTAACAAACATCATTAATACCATCTTATGACACACACACTTCCCTGGATCTTGGAAGGCAGCCACAGTCCTGATGTTCACAAAGACAGGAAAAGACCATTCCCTCCCATATAGTTAGAGCTCACTTAGCAAGACTGTTGCAAAAGTAATAATGAAACAACTCGTTACGCACTGCATCAACAATCCTGAGACTGGAGCAATTTGGACTGAGGGATCACCACCCCACAACAGCAACTCCTCAGCCTAGTGAAACACACAACGAATGGCTACAATACCAACAAAGCTGCAGGGGCTCTGTTCCTGGACATTGAGAAGGCTTTCACTCACCTGTGGCACAATGGCCTCATCCAAAAACTTTGTGATGCTGGTTTTTCTGACAGACTCTTGTGTCTCATGCCATTACATCTCATCAACAGATGTTTTAACCCTGACATTAAGAGCAAACACTCAACAACACAGTATTCAAGCCAGAGTACCTCAAGGCAACATCCTGGGGCCAATCTTGTTTAACCTGTAAATTAACAATATTCCAACTACACAAAACACAATGGTTGCCATCTACGTGAATAACACAGCCATCCAGATTGGAAACCATCAAACATTTAATACATGATTTCAGATAACACTCAGAAATGTAAGAACTATTTCATCAAGTAAGCAGAAAAATAGTTGAATTAGACAATCTGACCACGGGATTCCTCATCACTAGGCGCATTAGTGTCTTTCCAACTGTCAGATCATAGAACACCAAACTATAATAAGTACAAGGCCTGTGTTAGGATACTGAAACAGAACGATAACAGCATTTCGAGTGGCCTAGCAGTGAACCTGGATTACAAGAAAATATGGTGTGCATATCCATATTTTTAACTCTAAATAAGCAATGCAGATTACAATATTTTTCATGTATACTTTATGGGTGGGTCTTATAGTACGGTAGTAAAGTGCAACCCTGGAAACCGAAAAGCTGTGTGACCTTGTAAAGTGATATATTTGAGAAATCTCAATCAAAAAGAATGATTAACTTCTGTTAGCTGGGGTTAACAGCAATGAAAAATTTTGTAAATGATATTGTAGTCACCTTTTGACTGCAAACTTACTTATTTGTACAAAAGTGGTTGTTATCTAGTGGTAAGTGTGCTTTTGCACATGTGAAAATCTAAAAATCATCCTATATGGAATGACACAGGAGCTGTTTCATCACACTGCTTTCCTGATGACGACGATTCGTGTATTTCATTCTTTGAATTGCATTGTGAATATGTTGCTTGTCCTCTGCTTTATTTTTGCATGCATCAGTAACATTGTGTAAAGTAAATGACGCCATATTTGTTTTTCTTTCGTGTAAAATATAAGCTGGTTTCGTCACATGGTATTCTGTGTGCTCATATTTGTTCCAGCTCAAGAATACATGTGTGAACTGCTAGATTTAAATATGTTTTAAATATATTTCTTGTATTATACTTTATTTTAGTTTGTATCAGTTTTTTTGTACTGTCTCACATTTAAAGGAGAACTTCACATTAACGGCTTTTGACAGAATTGGCACTCACTTCATTACATATTGTCCCGGAATGAGTATGTATTTTTGCTTTGAATGTGTTGCTTCATGCCTCTGAGTATGCTTTGTAATTTTAGCGGTTTATACATTCATCCTTGCAAAGGCTGAAAGTGCGATAGCAGTTATGCACATGTGTTCACACATTATTTCTCGGTACTACAAACAAAACATTTTAGCAGAAATCAATGTAATACCATCACTGTCACAAACCCAAAGAAAATTTGATAGCAAATAATCCTCTGTCCCATGCTTTTGTAATTGGATCTGTTAGTGAATTCTGTATAACCAGAATTTCATAAACACAGTAGCATTTAGTACAGAAGTACGTTCACACTATACCATACAATACCATATGAAATATGCACTTTGATGCAGAATATTTTTGCTGCATAACAATACATTGCACAATAACTATGTACTATGTCACTAATACTACGAAGTATACCTGATGGGTAGAAGCATCACCATTTAAAGCACAAGTAGGAACAAATGTCCGCAGAACACTAAGTGATGAAGCCTGTTTCTTTTATGCGAAACAAAAACAATGTGAAATCATTTACTCCACCCAATGTTATTGATGTGGGCAAAAATCAAAGATATGTGAACGACTTATTCACAGTTTAACTCAAAGAGCGCAATACACTCACGACATCGTGATCAGGTACACAATGCTATAAAACCAGCTTCTATTTAGAATGAAACCAAAACAAATATGGATGACTTCAAATCACCCAATAAGAAACCAAGCTTGTTGACTGATAAATTTGCAGTGCTCCAAGTAGGCTGGAAGTGAACAAAGGTCATGTTACTGGAAGAATCCATATGAATTTCACAACCATGCTTTAGACAGTGACAATTTTCACAGCAGAGTGGTGGTTGTATACGATTCCTAAAAATGGAGATGTTTCATCAGCACACTCTAAAAGGAACATAACTGGTATACAGACTGGGTTGGAAGACTTTCTTTTATTGACTTTGTTGCTTCACTACACAAATGGCACCTACTTTCATAGTAGTTACGTTGGCAACTGTTGTCGATTTCAATTCTGGAATATTTACATCATCTTTTGTGAAGCAATTTCAAAAAACCATGTTTAACAACTCCACTTTAGAGGCTCTGTTGTCAGTAATACTACAACTGGTACCATTCATTGAAGATATTGACTGTCTTGCCACTAGTGTACTTCACATATGACCAGAATCTCTCTAGTTTCTCCCAGATCTTGAGACCAAGTCCATGCAAAATTTAGGCCGTCTGTAAACAGTTGCCATTCTTAGATATTCTACATTCTTTAAATCTGGTATCATTTTTGTTGCTTCTCCAACAGTGTCCTGACCTATCAATTGCTGTCAACACTATATCTTTGAATGTAGGACACATTTGGTCAATGCTTACACAGTTAGAATGGAAGGCATGGAGACTGTCTCTTAGGAACATGTCAACCGAACTTCTATACATTTTTTTTAAATAGTTTTTTTTTTTTGCATTTATTTTTGGTGGATTTGGATGTTATGGTATTTAATCCTATTGCAACAACCTTGTGGTTCTAATTCTTATATCTGTCATGACACACTATATTTGTGCAGGAGTTTAACAATGGAACTGATCCTCCTTGGTACACAAAACGGGTTAGAACACTGGTGCAGAAACAACGAGACAAACATGCCACATTTAAACAGACAAAATCCCCAAGATTGGCGATCTTTTACAGAAGCTCGAAATTTAGCGCGGACTTCAATGCGAGATGCTTATAACAGTTTCCACAACGAAACTTTGTCTCGAAACCTGACAGAAAATCCAAAGAGATTGTGGTCGTACGTGAAGTATGTTAGCAGCAAGAAACAACCAATGCCTTCTCTGCACAACAACAATGCAGATACTATCAAAGACAGTGCTGCCCAAGCAGAGTTACTAAACACAGCCTTCCGAAATGCCTTCACAAAAGAAGGTGAAGTAAATATTCCAGAATTAAAATCGAGAACAGTTGCCAACATGAGTAACAAGGAAGTAAATATCCTCGGAATAGTGAAGCAACTTAAATCACTTAATAAAAGCAAGTCTTCTGGTTCAGACTGTATACCAATTAGGTTCCTTTTGGAGTATGCTGATGCATTAGCTCCATACTTAACAATCATATACAACTGTTCGCTCTACGAAAGATCTGTACCCAAAGACTGGAAAGTTGCACAGATCACACCAATATTCAAGAAAAGGTAGTAGGAGTAATCCACTAAATTACAGGCCAATATTGTTAACATCAATGAGCAGCACGATTCCGGAACATATATTGTGTTCGAACATTATGAATTACCTCGAAGAAAACGGTCTATTGACACACAGTCAACATGGGATAAGGAAATATTGTTCCTGTGAAACACAGCTAGCTCTTTATTCACATGGAGTGTTGAGTGCTATTGACAAGGGATTTCAGATCGATTCCATATTTATGGTTTTCTGGAAGGCTTTTGACACTGTACCATACAAGTGGCTTGTAGTGAAATTGCGTGCTTATGAAATATCATCTCAGTTATGTGACTGGATTTGTGATTCCCTGTCCGAGAGGTGACAGTTCGTAGTAACTGATGGAAAGTTATCGAGTAAAACAGAAGAGATTTCTGGTGTTCCCCACGGTAGTGTTATAGGCCCTTTGCTATTCCTTATCTATATAAATGATTTGGGAGACAATCTGAGCAGACGTCTTAGGTTGTTTGCAGATGATGCTGTCATTTATCGACTAATAAAATCATCAGAAGATCAAAACAAATTGCAAAACGATTTAGAAAAGATATCTGAATGGTGCACAAATTGGCAGTAGACGCTAAATAACGAAAAGTGTGAGGTATCCACACGAGTGCTAAGAGGAATCCGTTAAACTTCGTTTACACGATAAATCAGTCTAATCTAAAAGCTGTAAGTTCAACTAAATACCCAGGAAATACAATTATGAGCAACTTAAACTGAAAGGAACACATGGAAAATGTTGTGGGGAAGGCTGACCAAATACTGCATTTTATTGGCAGTACACTTAGAAAATGTAACAGATCTACTAAGGAGACTGCCTACACTACACTTGTCTGTGCTGTTTTGGAATACTGCTACGCTGTGTGGGATCTTTACCAGATAGGACTGATGAAGTACATCGAAAAAGTTCAAAGAAGGGCAGCACATTTTGTATTACCGCGCAATATGGGAGAGAGTGTCACAGAAATTTGGGCTAGACATCATTAAAAGAAAGGTGTCTTTTGTTGCGACGGAATCTTCTCACGAAATTCCGATCACCAACTTTCTCCTCCAAATGCGAAAATATTTTTTTAACACTGACCTACATAGGGAGAAACGATCACCATGATAAAATATGGGAAATCAGAGCTCGTACGGAAAGATATAGGTGTTCATTCTTTCCGCTCTCTATACGAGATTAGAGTAAGAGAGAATTGTGAAGGTGGTTCGATGAATCCTCTTCCAGGCACTTAAATGTGATTTGCAGAGTATCCATGTAGATTAAGATGTAGATGTAAATGTTTGTTGCTATGAGGTCTAGTATGTTATCAAAACCATTTATATTTGGAGTGGGCTCTTGAACTAATTGCTCAAAATAATTTTTGGAGCAAGCATTTAGCACAATTTCAGACAATCTTTTGCACCTATCACCGACCAAATATGTATTTTTGCCAACATATCGAGGGTAGACTGAAGTCGCCACCAACTATATATAATTACAGGAGTCTGGTAGTTATTTGAAATGACACCAGGTTTCCTTGACCTTTTCAGTAACTGGGTTTTGAGTCAGGGGGGTCAATAAAAGGAACCAGTTACTAATTTATTTCAGTTGTCGAGTGTAACTTCGATTCATAACAACTCTCCACAACTATCTACTTCAATTTCACTACACAGTAACAGCAACAAGTACACCCCCAGCAACTGAATTTAGTCTATCCTTCCTGAACATTATTATGTCCTTGGTAAATACCTGCAAAGATTTTTGCTTCAGTGCTTTTTATGAGAGTGCTCGGAGCCCTGGTTGTTTCCCAACACAGCTATGACAATTTATGACTAATTGTCAGGTTTCCTATATCTACTCTCATTCTGTTTGATCAACTCTGTTTGAGATTGTACCCATATTTGTAGATTAGCACTGATTCAGTTTTCGTTCCATAGACCCAAAAATGAGACGATTCTCGTGGATGTTAACATGTCAGAAAGTATAACATAAAAAACAAGACATCTGAATATAATACTTACTACCCTGATCATTTGTCAACAGATTGCAAAAATAGTTGAATACATTACATTGAGTTGGAAATACTAATATTTACAGAATCAATACACTGTCAGAATGGAACACTGTTATGCACTTTTAATAAATTTATCACACAAAAAATACCTAATCTTGACTGTTGTGACCAAGAGCTGTCAAAAACTGAAATCCAACAAACATTTTTTACTTAAGCTGGACAAACAGTCTCTTTTAAGATATTTGCCCTTTTAAGATATTCATCTACAGAGTAAAATTTAAACTGTTCTTTATCTGAATCCAAGTTTTTAATGGTTGCTGGCAAAATAACTGAAAATGTGTGTTCCTGAATATTGGACCCCTTTTTGGACCAAGGCAAGTGATTTTAGGTCTTTATGTAGATTGTTCTTTTTCCTTGTACTGATACTATGTATTGAGCTATTGGTTGGAAACAGAGATATATTACTTGCAACAAATTTCATCAGGGAATAAATATACTGAGAAGCAGTGGTTAGAATACCAAGTTCCTTGAACAGGTTTCTACATGATGTTCTTGAATTTACATCCTGCACTAATTCTTATTACATGCTAAAAACTTTTGCTCTGTTTGACTAGTTACCTCAGAATATGACCCCACATGACATAACAGAAAGAGAGTAAGCAAGGTATGCAAGTTTTTTATATTTATATCTCCTACCTCTGACATCATTCTCACTGCAAATACAGACTTGTTCAGGCACTTCAGCAATTCTATGATATACCTCTCACAACTAAATTTATTATCGAGTTGTAATCTCAGAAATTGAACACTGTCAGCCTTTTCCAACTGAATGTCTTCATGTGTTACACACATGCTGGAAGGAAATCTCTTACAGGTTCTGAACTGCATATAGTGGGTATTTCCAAAGTTTAATGGCAGTGAATTAGCTTTAAGCCATTTATTAATGTCAGTGAAAACTTGATTAGCAGCTATTTCTAAACCTGTACTTGACTTGCTACTTATAGCAAAGTTTGTATCATTTGCAAAGCAATGACACCCTTTGTTTCCTGTTAGTTAGATAAGACTCAAACCATTTCGCAGCATTGCCGGTGACATCATAATATTCTAATTTACTTAAAAGAATGATGTGATTCACACAGTCACAGAAAATGCCAGTAGCCTCTAATTTATTATCTATTAAGTTCATTTTCACTGAAAGGGTAAATAGCTTTCTCTATGTCAATATTACGAAAAGGAAAGTTGCTACTCACCATATAGTGGACATGCTGAGTCGCAGATAGGCACAACAAAAAGACAGTCACAAATAAAGCTTTCGGCCAGTAAGGCCTTCGTCAACAACAGACGACGCGCGCGCGCCACCACACGCATGCCCGCGCACGCACGCACGCACGCACGCACGCACGCACACACACAGAACTACAACCACATGGCAGTTGCCCGAGACTGCAGTTTTGTGTGTGTGTGTGTGTGTGTGTGTGTGTGTGTGTGTGTGTGTGTGTGTGTGTGTGGTCTGTTGTTGACAAAGGCCTTACTGGCAGAAACTTTTATTTGTGACTGTCTTTTTGTTGTGCCTACCTGCGACTCAGCATGTCCGCTATATGGTGAGTAGCAACTTCCTTTTTCATAATATTGTTACATTCCATCCTGGATTTTCCATTGTTTGATTTTTTTTCTCTATATCAGAATCCTTAAGAAACCCAAACTGTGACATGGACAATATATTATTTGCAGTTAGATGCTTAAATATTTTTGAAAAAGCCGGCGAAAGTGAAATTGGTCAATAGTTTGATGGTATCTCTTTATCCCCCCCCTCTTATAAAGAGTCTCAACTTCAGCATATTTTAGCCAGTCTGGAAATGATCCACTGATAAGAGACTGATTACACAAATAACATGAGACAGAACTTTACTCTCATGAGCACTCTTTGATTAACTTTGTTGATATGTTATCATATCCACTAGAATACTTAGATTTTAAGTATTTTATGATGGATGCTACTTCTTTGGGAGACTTGAGTGTCATTTCCATTTTACTGAAGTTATTTTTAAAGACTGGTCTCAGAGTCTCCATTGCACTGCACACCGAACCTGATAACCCCAAACTACCAGGAACAGAAATAAAGTACTAGTTTAAGAGGTTTGCAACACTACATGCACTTGTTACCAATGTCTCATTTATTTTTCGAGTTATTTGTTGCTCTACCTTTTTGGCCCCATCTTTTTCTGTCTTCACTATATCACCATGCAGTTTTTATTTTGTTGCCTGATGTAATTATCTTTTTCTCATAATAAAGCCGCTTTGATTTCTGGATTACTTGCTTCAATATTTTGCAATATTCTTTGTAATGCATTGTAATGTTAACATCAGAGCTGTTCCTAGGTAGTAATTACAGTCTCCTTTTTGTCCCACGTGATATCTTTCTTCCTTGTGTAATCCGTGGTTTATTTTTTTGACTTCTGTTTGATTTGAGTTACCTTTACAGGAAAACAGTTTTCAAAAGTGGAAGTAACTTCATTAATGAATGCTTTGTACATTCTATTTGAGTCAGAAGTATTGTAAACGACTATTCAGTTCATGTCCTTGAGCAATCTCCTGAAATTCTCAATTTTTGACCGATTTTATTAACCCCCTGCACTCAGATTTAATAGATTTTTTTTTTATCCTGACAAGTTTCAACATTTAACACAAGATGCTGCACGTAATGATCAGACAGCCCATTTACAATTGGTTTTATGATATGACTTTTTTTCCTAGATTTGTCTCCACAAAGATATTATCAATAACAGTGTCAGAGCATTTACATATCTTAGTTGCAAAGTTCACAGTAGGAACTAAATTGAATGACAGTGTTACTGACTGCAATAACTGTTCACTGACAGAGCTTTTCAATAAACCCACATTAAACACCAGCAACCACTACTTGTTTTTTACTGTGAGATGGGACAACAGAGCTTCCAGATTTTTTTCTGAAGAGGTTTAAGTTTCCTATAGGTGCTCTGTATGTACTTACTATCATAAATGACTTGTGATGAAATACTACTACTGTTGCACCAGCTTGTAAGTGCTGCTCTGAGCAAAATTTATTAACATAAATATTCTTGAAATCAAAACAGTTTCTGACAAATGGGGCAACTCCTCCTTTCTCCATATTTTCTCTAGAGAAGTAAGAAGCTAACCTGATTCCTGTAACATTTAACATTTCTATACCAGTGGTCACATGATGTTCAGAGAGACAGATTACATCAACTAGTTTGCTCAACTCTAATTCTTCAACACAAATGTTGTTGTTGTGGTCTTCAGTCCTGAGACTGGTTTGATGCAGCTCTCCATGCTACTCTATCCTGTGCAAGCTTCTTCATCTCCCAGTACCTACTGCAACCTACATCCTTCTGAATCTGCTTAGTGTATTGATCTCTTGGTCTCCCTCTACGATTTTTACCCTCCACGCTGCCCTCCAATGCTAAATTTGTGATCCCTTGATGCCTCAAAACATGTCCTACCAACCGATCCCTTCTTCTAGTCAAGTTGTGCCACAAACTTCTCTTCTCCCCTATCCTATTCAATACCTCCTCATTAGTTACGTGATCTACCCACCTTATCTTCAGCATTCTTCTGTAGCACCACATTTCGAAAGCTTCTATTCTCTTCTTGTCCAACTAGTTATCGTCCATGTCTCACTTCCATACATGGCTACACTCCATACAAATACTTTCAGAAACGACTTCCTGACACCTAAATCTATACTCGATGTTAACAAATTTATCTTCTTGAGAAACGCTTTCCTTGCCATTGCCAGTCTACATTTTATATCCTCTCTACTTCGACCATCATCGGTTATTTTACTCCCTAAATAGCAAAACTCCTTTACTACTTTAAGTGTCTCATTTCCTAATCTAATTCCCTCAGCATCACCCGACTTAATTTGACTACATTCCATTATCCTCGTTTTGCTTTTGTTGATGTTCATCTTATATCCTCCTTTCAAGACACTGTCCATTCCGTTCAACTGCTCTTCCAGGTCCTTTGCTGTCTCTGACAGAATTACAATGTCATCGGCGAACCTCAAAGTTTTTACTTCTTCTCCATGAATTTTAATACCTACTCCGAATTTTTCTTTTGTTTCCTTTACTGCTTGCTCAATATACAGATTGAATAACATCGGGGAGAGGCTACAACCCTGTCTCACTCCTTTCCCAACCACTGCTTCCCTTTCATGCCCCTCGACTCTTATAACTGCCATCTGGTTTCTGTACAAATTGTAAATAGCCTTTCGCTCCCTGTATTTTACCCCTGCCACCTTCAGAATTTGAAAGAGAGTATTCCAGTCAACATTGTCAAAAGCTTTCTCTAAGTCTACAAATGCTAGAAACGTAGGTTTGCCTTTTCTTAATCTTTCTTCCAACATAAGTCGTAAGGTCAGTATTGCCTCACGTGTTCCAACATTCCTACGGAATCCAAACTGATCTTCCCCGAGGTCAGCTTCTACCAGTTTTTCCATTCGTCTGTAAAGAATTCGCGTTAGTATTTTGCAGCTGTGACTTATTAAACTGATAGTTCGGTAATTTTCACATCTGTCAACACCTGCTTTCTTTGGGATTGGAATTATTATATTCTTCTTGAAGTCTGAGGGTATTTCGCCTGTCTCATACATCGTGCTCACCAGATGGTAGAGTTTTGTCATGACTGGCTCTCCCGAGGCCATCAGTAGTTCTAGTGGAATGTTGTCTACTCCCGGGGCCTTGTTTCGACTCAGGTCTTTCAGTGCTCTGTCAAACTCTTCACGCAGTATCTTATCTCCCATTTCGTCTTCATCTACATCCTCTTCCATTTCCATAATATTGTCCTCAAGTACATCGCCCTTGTATAAGCCCTCTATATACTCCTTCCACCTTTCTACCTTCCCTTCTTTGCTTAGAACTGGGTTTCCATCTGAGCTCTTGATATTCATACAAGTGGTTCTCTTCTCTCCAAAGGTCTCTTTAATTTTCCTGTAGGCAGTATCTATCTTACCCCTAGTGAGACAAGCCTCTACATCCTTACAATTGTCCTCTAGCCATCCCTGCTTAGCCCTTTTGCACTTCCTGTCGATCTCATTTTTGAGACGTTTGTATTCCTTTTTGCCTGCTTCATTTACTGCATTTTTATATTTTCTCCTTTCATCAATTAAATCCAATATTTCTTCTGTTACCCAAGGATTTCTATTAGCCCTAGTCTTTTTACCTACTTGATCGTCTGCTGCCTTCACCACTTCATCCCTCAGAGCTACCCATTCTTCTTCTACTGTATTTCTTTCCCCCATTCCTGTCAATTGTTCCCTTATGCTCTCCCTGAAACTCTCTACAACCTCTGGTTCTTTCAGTTTATCCAGGTCCCATCTCCTTAAATTCCCACCTTTTTGCAGTTTCTTCAGTTTCAATCTGCAGTTCATAACCAATAGATTGTGGTCAGAGTCCACATCTGCCCCAGGAAATGTCTTACAATTTAAAACCTGGTTCCTAAATCTCTGTCTTACCATTATATAATCTATCTGAAACCTGTCAGTATCTCCTGGCTTCTTCCATGTATACAGCCTCCTTTCATGATTCTTGAACCAAGTGTTAGCTATGATTAAGTTATGCTCTGTGCAAAATTCTACAAGGCGGCTTCCTCTTTCATTCCTTCCCCCCAATCCATATTCACCTACTATGTTTCCTTCTCTCCCTTTTCCTACTGACGAATTCCAGTCACCCATGACTATTAAATTTTTGTCTCCCTTCACTACCTGAATAATTTCTTTTATCTCGTCATACATTTCATCTATTTCTTCATCATCTGCAGAGCTAGTTGGCATATAAACTTGTACTACTGTAGTAGGCATGGGCTTTGTGTCTATCTTGGCCACAATAATGCGTTCACTATGCTGTTTGTAGTAGCTAACCCGCACTCCTATTTTTTTATTCATTATTAAACCTACTCCTGCATTACCCCTATTTGATTTTGTATTTATAACCCTGTAATCACCTGACCAAAAGTCTTGTTCCTCCTGCCACCGAACTTCACTAATTCCCACTATATCTAACTTTAACCTATCCATTTCCCTTTTTAAATTTTCTAACCTACCTGCCCGATTAAGTGATCTGACATTCCACGCTCCGATCCTTAGAACGCCAGTTTTCTTTCTCCTGATAACGACGTCCTCTTGAGTAGTCCCCGCCCGGAGATCCGAATGGGGGACTATTTTACCCTCGGAATATTTTACCCAAGAGGACGCCATCATCATTTAATCATACAGTAGAGCTGCATGTCGTCGGGAAAAATTACGGCTGTAGTTTCCCCTTGCTTTCAGCCGTTCGCAGTACCAGCACAGCAAGGCCGTTTTGGTTAATGTTACAAGGTCAGATCAGTCAACCATCCAGACTGTTGCCCCTGCAACTACTGAAAAGGCTGCTGCCCCTCTTCAGGAACCACATGTTTGTCTGGCCTCTCAACAGATACCCCTCCGTTGTGGTTGCACCTACGGTACGGCCATCTGTATCGCTGAGGCACGCAAGCCTCCCCACCAACGGCAAGGTCCATGGTTCATGGGGGGTCAACACAAATAAGCAACTCATTAAGCCTGCCCATTAGTCCAGTACCATTACTGCTACGAAAGGGGCTCCATAAGGTGGCCATCAGTGTCCAGAAGAGTCTGAAAGTGCAGGATTGTATTCTGTACAGCAGAATAAAGCATGTCTGTAGGTATGCTGACTACCTCTCTTGATACACTGCTCTTCAGATCAGCACAAGTGTGAATGATCCCCTGGTAAACCCGGTCCTTCAGATAGCCCCACAACCAGAAACAAAAGGGTATGATCGATCAGGTGATTGTATCAGCCAAGCATTTGAAATGGTCAGTTGATAATTTGATCGTTTCCAAACATGTTTTGGAGAAGCAGGTGAACTTCATAAGCGATGTGCAGTGGGGCCCTATCTTGTATGTAAACCGTTGAGTTCAATGCATCTCTCTTCTGTAGGGCAGGTATGACATTCTGGTGAAGCATATTGCAGTAATGCTGGCCAGTCACGTTGCGCGTCTTTGGTCCTTGAGTGCCAACCTTTTCTAAAAAGAATGGGCTAATTGTTTTGTTTGTTTTGTTTCGCTTTAGGGCGCAAAAAAGCAACTGGGGTCATATGCACCCAAGTGAAAACTACAGAACATGAAGACAGAGACAAGTTAAAAAACGACTATACGTCAGTCTCAATTGACATAATAGAAAACAGCTAAAAACAGGCACATGGAAAAGGGTGAAAAAAGACATCATACAGAAATGGAGGTCCAAAACTAAAAATTAAATGGCCTTCGCCATACTGTTTTGGCGGATAAAAAGTACAAGGCGGTCGACAGCCCGCAAGTCATTTGCTAAAACAGCAGATAACTCAGATGGCAAACCCAAGCAGGAATGTAAACGATTAAAAAATGGGCAGTCTGTCAGGAAGTTGCAGACAGTTAAAATGTGGGCGCAATGTGTACAAAGTGGTGGGGTAGCGCCACTTATCAAATGACGATGGCCATTCATAACATGGCTGGACAAAGTAAGGAGATGGTCAACTGCAGAACGCCGCACTTGAAATCCACACTGTGCATTCATCAGCAAATTTCAAGACTCGAGCCACCACACCAGCCGGCATGAATCATACGTTCCGTCAGCCTGCAAACTCAGCTGGTAAGAGAGATGAGGTGGTAGCCGGAAGGAAGATTTTTGTCCTTACCGGGCTTAAGTATTGGTATGACTGAGGCTTCACGCCAGCATCCGGGAAATGTGCCCTCTGCCCTGATGCAGTTGTATGCGTTAAGCAGAAAGTGCTTGCATGCAAGAGAAAGGTGCTGCAACATCTGAATGTGGATTGCGTCTGGTCCTGGGGCGGAGGATCGGGGTGAACTCAGAGCATGACAGTAAATGCGCCATTGTAGCATTCATCATTCAGAGAAGAGAAGGATATCACCTGAGCCTCCACTGTTCAATTCCGGTGGAGAAAAGCTGGGTGACAGTTGGAAGAGCTTGAAACATCTGCAAAATGGCGGCCCAAGGTATTGGAGTAGGAATCAGCAAACAGGTAGCACATAGGAAACGGTCGCTAGAGTAGGCGTTAGAAAGGACAGACCACTTAAGATGATGGGCAAGCTAGGCAGTGCGAAAGGATAGGTCCAAATGGGAACAGGTGTGCAAGGGGTCAGAAAGGAAATTGAGTGCTCCATGCTCCAGTGTTAAGGCCGAAGTGGTTAAGTTGGTTAAGGAGGTCAGCCAATAGGGCACCTCTCTGATAGATCCTGGAAGAACCCCAAAGGGGATGATGTGCATTGAAGTCACCAAGTAGCAAACATGTGGGAAGTAGCTGCCCAATAAGCTGAAGGAAGTCTGCCCTGGTGACATCGAATGACAGAGGGACATAAATGGCACAGAGGAAAAAAGTCAGGTGGAGAAGGAAAAGGCAAACTGCAACAGCTCGAAGATGGGTAGTCAGCGAGATGGGTTGACTATGAATGTCATCCCGTACGATCAGCATGACACCCCCATGAGATGGAATGCTAACCTCAGGGGGGAAGTGAAACGGAATCGGTAAGAAATGTGAAAGCTCAAAGTGGTCGTGAGAGTCCAATTTCATTTCCTGAAGGCAGAGTACAAGAGGACGCTGGAATGATAAAAACAGCCATAAATCCTCTTTGTGGGCCGAAGGCCGTGAATATTCCATTGGAAGAGAGTCATAATGAGGAAGAAATGTAGGGGTGTCACCTTGGTGGCTGCTGAGTGACAGCCAGTAAGGAGTCGCTACTACAGGGCACAGAAGCAGGCGGATCCTGCTCCATGGTGTCCACAGAAGCATCGGCTTGCTTGTGGGTCGGTCCATGGAGTCCAACACTGAAAAATGGTTGGCAGTGAGCACGGGCGACACGGAGGCCGGCAGCGCTAAGGTATCATGTGGTGCTACTATCGAAGAGGATCTTCAAGTTGGCGAAGGAGAAAATCATTTGCCTTTGGTGGACTTGCTCTAACAGGAAAGGCTCGAAGAAGACTAGGGTTTTGTTTGGTTGGAGGGACGTAGGAAGTCTTCAATGGGAGTACTACTCCTGTCCTTTCCAGCCTACCAGTTGTGTAGCTGGTGGCTTTGTCTGATGGCTTGGTGCACAGCTGGTTGAGGGGATGGCGATGCTACCTTGACACTAGGCGATTTCACAACCTCAGAGCTGAATGGAGATCGCACGTCTGCATGGCCACGTCCTTTACGGAGCGAGAGGTAACCCGAGCAGATCTATAGGCACCAGACGGGAGAGTGCAGGGTTTGTGACTAGCTAGTAACTTGTGAGCTACTGGGTAAGGCACTTTTTCCTTTACTTGGATCTCTTGGACAGCCCGCTCATCAAGATACATGGAGCAATCCCGAGAGGTGGCGGCATGGCCGCCATTGCAGTTGATACAGCAGGGAGGAGGACGTGGACAGTAGCCCTCATGCGCATCCCTGCCACAGGTGACACATTTGGCTGGGTGTCGACAAGATGTTCTAGTGTGGTTGAAATGATGACACTGGTAGCAGCACATTGGGTTTGGAATATACAGCTAGGCTATTAGTTGGTTGGTTGGTTGGTTTAAAAGAGGGGGGAAGGGACCACACTACGGGGTCATCGGTCCCCTGTTCCTAATAAAATAATGCCACAAATGTGAAAATAAAGCAGATGTGACATATAACTCAAAATGGAAAGAAAGGGAATACCACAAGAAAGAAGGAAAGGCAATGAACACTAAAAGGAACAAAAGAGGACAAGAAAACAACAGAGAGACGCTACAAACAGAAGTGAGTAAAACAAGAAAGCAGATTACAGTGGCTGGCCAAGGAAACGCCAGCCACTCTGCATCACATTAAAACCTCTGCCCTAAAAGCACTAGAGTGGAGGACACAGAGGGACAAAGGACACATGCTAAAACTTAGATCAAATGATAAAACCCACCCTCACGAATAAAACGTAAAATTATGTCAGCCAATGAGGCGTTGTCAGATAAAATGAGCGGCAACGAGTCTGGTAACACAAGATTTCATCGCTGGGCAGTCAAAGTGGGACAGTGCATGAGAATATGGGCCACTGTCAACCGGGCGCCACACCGACATTGGGGCGGGTGTTCACGGTGCAAGAGGTAACCGTGGGTCACCCAAGCATGGCCAATGTGGAGCCAGCAGAGGACAACTGATTCCCTGTGAGAGGCCTGCATGGAAGACTTCCACACATTCGTAGTCTCCTTAATGACACTCAGTTTGTTGTGCGTACTGTTATGTCATTCCATCTCCCAAAGCCAAAAAACCCTACCGCGTAAGTCAGAACGCAGCTCAGGTTCAGAGATGCCCATCTCCAGAAGCGGTTTCCACGTAACCTGTTTGGCCACCCTGTTGGCAAGTTTGTTGCCTGGGATGCCGAAGTGTCCTGGGGTCCACACAAACACCACTGAACAAAGGGACTGGTCCAGGGCATATATGGACTCCTGGATGGATGCCACCAAAGGATGGCGAGGGTGGCACTGGTCGATAGCATGTAGGCTGCTCAAGGAGTCAGTACACAGAAGAAACAATTCCTCAGGGCATGAACGGATATAATGAAGTGCACGAAATATGGCCACCAGCTCTGCAGTGAATACACTGCAGTCATCAGGCAAGGAATGCTGTTCAATATGGCCACTGTAGACAAAGGCAAAGCCAACATCACCATCAGCCATCGAGCCGTTGGTGTAAACCACTTCAGAGCCCCTGAACACTTCAAGCATTGAGAGGAACTGACAGCGGAGAGCCGCAGGGTTAACGGAGTCCTTAGGGCCACACGAAATGTCCAGGCGAAGCTTTGGCCTAGAGCTACACCATGGAGGTGTATGTGAATGTACCTCGAGCAGAGGTGGTGCAGGGAAGGACTCCAGTTCAGACAGAAGCGATTGCATGAGAACCACAATCGTTAGCCCTGACCTGGGCTGCCTATGCAGGAGGTGAACTGCCCTGGTTGGAAAAATAAGACGGTAATTAGCATGTTCAAGAGAGCTATGAATATGTGCAACGTAACTGGCGAACAGTTGTGCACATCGGATCGTCAATGGAGGAACTCCAGCCTCCACCAGTACGCTTGTCACTGGACTCATCCTAAAAGCTACTGTTGCTAGTCGAACTCCGCAATGGTGCAATGGGTGGAGCAAAAGCAATGCTGAGGCGCCGCCGAACCGTAAATCACACTCCCATAGTCAAGGCAGGATTGAACAAGGTCTCTGTAAAGCAGCAGCAGCGTGGAGTGATCTGCACCCCAGTTGATGTTGTTCAGGAAGTGGAGGGCACTGAGGTGCTGCCAACACTTCCATTTAAGCTGATGAAGATGAGGAAGCCATGTCAAATGAGCATTGGAAACCAGACCTAAGAATCGATATGTCTCCACTACAGTGAGTGGATTGTCATTAATGTAAAGTGCTGGTTCCGGATGAACGGTATGATGCCGACAAATGTATGAAACACATCTTCATGGCTGAAAACTGGAAGCCATGGGCTAGAGCCCATGGCTGCACCTTGTGGATGGCTCCCTGTAGGCAATGCTCAGCAACACCAGTACTGGAAATGCAGAAGTCATCTGCATACAGAGAGGGTGAGACGGAGGGCCTGACAGCTTCTGCTAGACTGTTAATGGCCACTAAAAATAGACACACACTCAATATGGAGCCCTGTGAGACTCCATTCTCCTGGATATGGATGGAACTATGGGATGCACCAACTTGGACACGGAAAGTACCGAGCGACAGCAAGTTTTGGATAAAAATCGGGAGTGGGCCCTGGAGACCCCACTCATACAATGTGGCAAGGATATGATGTCACCAGGTCGTGTCGAATGCTTTACGTAAGTCAAAAACGATGGCAACCAGGTGTTGGCATCTGGAAAAGGCTGTTCGGATGGCAGATTCTAGGGACACAAGATTATCAGTGGTAGACATGGAGCCAGAAGGCCACGTGATTCCAGGACCCAAACCAACTGCCGACACGCCATACGTTCCAGCAGCTTATGCCACTGTGATGGAAAGCTGCCATTGCATCAGATCTGGTTGAAGAGGATGAGGATATTTCACTTGCAGTCAGAGGAGAAATGTTTAATCATCTGGCTGTGGATACCATGAGGCCCAGGAGATGTGTTGGGGCACTGTGCAAGGGCACTGAGGAGCTCCCACTCTGTACATGGAGCATTACAGGATTCACTGTGGCGTGTAGTGAAGGGGAGGATTTTCCGGCATGGAACATTCAATGAGGCAGTTTACACCTCAGAGTCACCTGCTGCCACCGACTTATAGCCTGAGCAGTCTATATCCTTTGTGTCTGTGGGTCTGGCGAGATCTAGGTCCTCAGCATTGAAAACAAGACGCCAGAATCTCCACCCCATCCTCAGACGCAGAGCTTGTATGTAGCGGTTGTGTGGGTGCCACTGCAATTTCCTTGGTCTTACGGGTCTTCTCTTTGGATTTCTCTTGCTGCTCGTTGGGTTTCCCCAGCTGGCAGGACTTCACTGGCTCAGTCTCCAAGACCGCGGATGAGTTTGAAGCCCTGCAACCGGCTGCTTTTGAGCTCTTCAGCCACTGGCAGGTGTCATATTTCCCAGTAGCAGAAACCTGGGAAGGGAGTGACCCACAGGACCCCTTCCTAGTGAGAGAAGCCGAAAAAGACTTAAGCTTTTCCGGCTTAGAAGTGGGGACGGACATCCCCGATGGTTGGGGGCGGGGGGGGGGGGGGTTTGCTCCCGAAGTAGGTGGTGTGGGAGCAACAGGGAGGGAAATGCCCCCACCATCAAGGGGGCAGTGTAGTCTTCTGGCTTTGAGAGGTGACTGGGGTTGGCGGAGCTGATGGTACCAGAACTGTTGTAGCGGCAGCATAAGATGATGTCATACGTACAGGATGCAGGTGTTCAAATTTTCTCTTAGCCTCAGTTTAGGTTAGTCAGTCCAGGGTCTTGTACTCCATGGGCTTCCTTTCTTTTTGGAGAATCCTGCAGTCTGGCGAGCAAGGTGAATGGTGCTTTCCCCAGTTGACACAGATAGAAGGCGGGGCACATGGAGTATTGGGATGTGATGGGTGTCCACAATGTCGACATGTGACATTGGAAGTACCGCGAGAAAACATATGGCCAAATTTCCAACACTTAAAGCACCGCATTGGGGGAAGGATATAGAGCTTTACATCACAGCGGTAGACCATCACCTTGACCTTCTCAGGCGATGTATCACCCCCGAAGGCCAAGATGAAGGCACCGGCGGATTATCCCTTGGACCCTAGTGGACACGCTGGATGAAATGTATACCTCACCACTCTAAATTGGCGTGCAGCTCATCGTCAGATTGCAAAAGAAGGTCACTGTGAAATGATACTCTGGATCATGTATAAGCTCTTGTGGGGCATGACGGGTGCAGAAACATCCCCCAGATTGTCGCAAGTGAGTAACACCCGTGACTGAGCAGAGGATGCTGTTTTGATCACGAATGACCAAGATCTCATTTTGGACAATCCCTCCACCTCCCCGAACTTGTCCTCTAAATTCTCAACTAAAAACTGAGTCTTCATCGTCATGAAAGATTCCACATCAGCTCTCGAACATACAAAGTACCGGGGAGAATAAGATCCGCTGCCATCCTTAGCCTGACATTCCTCCCATGGCGTGGCCATGGAGGGGAAAGACTTGGGGTCATACTTCTGTGCATTGAATTGAGCACGTGAACGCTTAGAGACTGCTGGTGTTTCACCACCAGCAAGAGATGATGGACTATGCTTCATAGCGGGTCATCTGCCCTGATGCCACCCACTCTGACCAGGGGCCCTCCCAACAGGTGCCACCCAGCCGCAGCAAAGGCCACCTGGCAGGATGGCCATTGCCGGGAGTCCCGATGCCCCAGGGGGATGGTCATCTACCCCTTGGCATATGTGGGGGAGTTAATGGCACAGGCATCAGAAGAGCAATCCCTGTGTGGTCAGAGGGCTACAACCAACAGGGTACATGGCGACCCCACCACAACGGACTGGCTACCGTGCTGGAGATCAGGTGCTAAGAAGTCCATAGTCATTGTCGACGCAGAAAGCGACACTACACAGTGCATGGTGGAAAACACACCCAGGAAGGTGTCCTCACCCACGACATGGAGAATGAGCGTGACTGAATTGTGACGATGAGAAAGCGGGCTAAGGATCTCAATGCACGATGGACATGATGCACCACTTAAGGTGCCCTTCCCCAATTGGCTTGTTCTTTGGGAAAATTTTGAAGAATGGAGGTCAAACTCTACAGGGGACCATCACGTAAAGACCGAAACTTGTGAAACTCCTTTTAATTGCCTCTTACGACAGGCAGGAATACCGCGGGCCTATTCTTACCCCCGGACCCGCAAGGGGTGGCCGGACTGTGATAATTTCACAGCCTGCTTTGATCTTGGACTTTCTTCTGAAGCACCACTCTATCAAAGGTGAGAAAAATAGTGTGAGTGGGCACTAAGGAAGAATCTACCTTTTTCATAACACGATGGACGGCAATGACACCCTGATCAGAGAGGTATGATTGGATTTCAGCCTCGGTTAGACCGTCAAGCAGCCTGGTGTAAATTACACCACGGAAAGAATTCATAGTTTTATGGGCCTCGACATGAACAGTGTAGCCACAGAGAAGTGAGGCAGCAAGCAGTAGTTTTACTTGAGAATCAGAAATACCCTCCAAAAGCAAAATAGCATTCCGTAAATTAGAGCAGGATTTCACAGGGCTGGGAATTGCATCAACACCTTTCAGAATAATAAACGGATTTACTGTGGCGAAGGACTGACCGTCTTCAGTGAGTGACACCACAAGGAACCGTGATGCAGGGGGAAGGGTCTTTGAATCATTATGTTTATGTTTTGTAGACGTTGACTGGGGTGATTGTTCACACCTCCTGAATGCTTGACAGGGGGGCCAATCGGCAATTTGGGAAGGTTGCAGCTCAGGCAATCACCCCTCCCTGGGCCTGGCCTGTACCATGGGGTACGTGCGAACCCTACCTGTTGACCCGGGGCTGGGAATTACACATTACCCAGTCACCTGTTACGTGTCAGATGCATGTGCCAGTCTTCAGGAGTGCACAGGGAGGAAGAAGAAAAAGAGGAAACTCAAACGATGAGGCGGAGGAACGAGAGGAGAAGGGAAACAAAGAAAGGAAAATGGAGAAAAAAACAAAGGTGAGACTATAACATCCCAGACATGTTCCCCAAGTGAAGGGAAAAAGAATAGCAAGGGGACAGACATGCAGCACGGAAGGGAAAAAATGCTGCAAAAGTTGGGGCCCATGGTAGCCAAGCACGAAACCGCCGAAGAGCAGCGAGCCCCCCGAAGAGCAGCGAGCCCCCTGGAGGGTGGGGAAGGGGGTGATGGGGAGGGAGAATGGGCCAATGATGAACGTAGCCATGTAGCCACACCATATGGTGACACATTCGCCATACGGAGGAACTTCATACACAGTGACTAGAGATGAAGATCCCCACACTCGGCAATTGTGTGTGTCCACTTCACCTGTCGGAGAAAAATGAGTTTTGTCTGTCCATTGGGAGGTCCAGGGCCAGCCCTCATCAACTTCAATTCTTGTGAGACAGTGGAGAGTGAAGTCAACACATTGCGGTGCGTCCTGTGGTTCAAGCTGTTGTACGATATGGATCTCGTACGGATACAATTTCTGAATGGTTCAAAGCACCTTCCATACAGTGGACCACAGGATGTTCAACTGTCATGATACAGCATGTGCACTGCTTGATGACTGGGAATTGCACGCAGCATTGTCTGCCACAGCAACAGCGAGTTCATGACCCTCCTGTTGGGCAAGTGGTCGTTGCCTCTTTCCGGATTGACGCCCAGTTTTCCAGCTGATTCGAACTACTTCAACATGCTCCGCACAGTAAGTGGAGAAAGAGGACCCTTCCATAATCCTTTCAGCTGGCTATATTCTTGAAGTGCAGCTGCAGCATTATTATTGTTTTGATAATAGAGCTTCACCAATAATGCCCTCTTCCTTTTGTCCAAGCTCATGTTGACACATCAACAAGTGCCCTGCAACTGGTCACATGTGGGAAATATGTATCACGATGACTGATCATGGCACCTGGTGGCCATAGTTGAAACTGGACAGTGGCGCTGTGAGGCATGGAAGTCATGCACCCATATTCTTGACATTAATGCTACCAGGTTTGGGACTTGTAAGGTAATTAGTTTCTGTGCTGTAGCTTGTTAAATAAAGCACTCCGCCATCAGGCCACGAGTGGCCCATCGGGACCATCCGACCGCCGTGTCATCCTCTGAGGAGGATACGGATAGGAGGGGCATGGGGTCAGCACACCGCTCTCCCAGTCGTTATGATGGTATTCTTGACCAAAGCCGCTACTATTCAGTCGAGTAGCTCCTCAATTGGCATCACGAGGCTGAGTGCACCCCGAAAAATGGCAACAGTGCACGGCGGCTGGATGGTCACCCATCCAAGTGCTGGCCACGCCCGACAGCACTTAACTTCGGTGATCTCACGGGAACCAGTGTATCCACTGCGGCAAGGCCGTTGCTAGCTTGTTAAATAGAGAAAATTTAATTATAACCACACAGTATGTTACAAAATACACTGACAGTGAAATACATGTTACGCACAAAATGTGGTACCACGTATTCTCATTCTAATATATTATGCTGATACAGTAGTTGTTGTGTCAGTGATGTAACCTCACATAAAAATGAATCAAAGATATCTCGCCAGGTAATACACAAACAGCTCCTGTGCTAACTCAAGTTAAAACCAAGATATGTATACGATGGACGACACATCCTGTCAGGGTTGCGAGTAGTGGATAGTGAAGCAGGACAAGTATGAGGGTGAGTCAAATGAAAACCTTACATTTGTAATAACAAATCGAAATTTCGCGCCGCTTTCCTGTAAGTTGGTAAGCATGCTACCAACAGTTTACAGAATGGCCTGTCGGTGGCAGCATAGTGCAGATGCACACATACCATCGCAGTATCAATATAAAGATGGCCGCCCCACTTGCAACTTGCACCAGGGAAGAACAGCGTTCTGTTATTTGGTTTTTGTGTAGTGAAGGTGTGAAACCTATTGAAATTCATCGACAAATGAAGGTTCAGTACGGTGATGCATGTTTGTCACAGCAGCAAGTCTACAAATGGAATACGAAGTTTGCAAATGGTGTGACTTCAATGGAAGATGCTCCTCGTCCAGGTCAGAAACAAAGAATTTTGACCCCACAGAACATTGCAGCAGTTGAAACCATAGTGACCAAAAACCACCGATTGACACTGAATGACATTGCAGCATGTTTACAGATTAGTCATGGGTCAGCACACCACATTGTGCATGATGTGCTCCAGTTCCACGAAGTGTCTGCGAGATGGGTGCCACGGCAGCTGACTCCTGAAATGAGAGAACGACGTGTTTATGCTTGTGAAGAACTTCTTCGGCACTTTCAATGAGAAGGTGATGGCTTCCTTGTAAGAATTGATACTGGGGAGGAAACCTGGGTTCACTTCCACCAACCGGAAACGAAGAGAGCGAGCAAGGAATGGCGCCATTCCTCATCACCAAAACCAAAGAAGTTTCGAACAGAACCATCAGCAGGGAAGGTTATCCTGACTCTCTTTTGGGACAAAAAAGGCATCATTTTGGAGCATTACATGCCTAGAGGGACCACAGTCATTAGTGCATCATACACAGATCTCCTAAAAAATTGTCGGGGGCCTGCAATCAAATCAAAGCGACTTGGATTGCTGTCAGCGGGTGTCCCTTTGCAACATGGCAATGCACGGCCCCACACTGCCCGTATAACAGTTGCAACAATCACAGACCTGCATTTTGAGTGTCTTCCTCATCCACCATATTCACCAGACATTATCTCAAGTGATTCCCATATGTTTGGACCACTCAAAGACGCAATGGGAGGAAAGAAGTTCCAATCTCAGTGCACGAGTGGTTGCGCGGACTACAAAAAGAATTTTTTCTAAAGGAATTTATGCACTTTGTAAGTGCTGGAGGACTAGCATTGAGCGTGGGGAGATTACGTTGATAAGTGATACAGCTTTGTACCACTTCTACATAATAAATAATATTTAAAAAAATATTTAAGGTTTTCATTTGACTCACCCTCGTAGCTGGCTGTACTTGCAACACCATGCATTATTTCAACAAAGAACACAGTTTCATGCAAACGGCAATGGGCTTCAATAAGCACACTTATGTTTCACAAACAGTAAGTATCTGTGATGACTCAGACCCTTGTCTCCTAACTATAAATGAGTAATCTGACTGTTGAATAATTGGGGGAATAATACCATGTTGTACAGGGTGCCAGCCAGTCAGGAATATTTTTGAGGTATTGGTTAAAAAATTTATTTCAAAGGCCCATTGAAACCTTTACAAGTTTTCTCCCAGAGCAACTTATGTTGTGCCTAAGTGACAGAAGTTACCTGTCTTTCAAAACCGAGGCAGGTCTGTCCAGTTAAAGCGGCTGACAAGAGATGGCCTGAGACCTCTGCTGAAACTGCAAGCGAATTCACGCCATTGGTTTTATCCAACATCGTGCGTGGGATACAGGTCACATGTGAGGACGCTGTAGTGTTCCGCAGCGCTGAACACAGTTGCCTCTCTTTCCCTTGTAATCCAGACCTCGACCAGAACAGACGTCTTTTCGGAAGGCAGAGCCTCTGGCTTCCCCTTGTGTTGCCCATTTCAATTAATTGTTCGACCTCCTAGACTTGCCTAAACCTGGTAACTTCCGACCCTAGACATGCCCCTTGTACACCATACATTGAAATATATCCTCTTTATTGTACCTAATTTCCTGTTTTGTCATTTAATGGCAGCCCTGGATGCCCATTCTCAAGTCCTGACCGCTGCACACTGCCGTCACAAGGCATATGTAACAACCTTCTTCCTCCTTCCCTGACATATACAGCACAATGTGTTTGGAATGTGTTTTTAATTGTATGTTGCTGCTGGCGGATTTCACCATCAGTCTAACATGCAATCTGCAATAACAGTGCAGCAATGGTGAATCATTATGCACACAGCATATATTTAATATTGTCACCTAGCCATTGTCACCAGCTCAGAGATGGCTGCAGAGAATACAATCACAAATAATGTATCAGTAAGCTGGTGATAACCACTATCATACAGCAGCTGTTAAGTCAGTGAATTTGTGATTTATCCACAATCCTTTGACGCCCTACGTATATTACTTCTACAGCTGAATGTATCAGCCCATTTTAGTTTCTTAAGAGATATGCTGCCTGTACTGTGTCAAAAAGTGTCCCTAGCAGTTCACCAATTGTGTCGTTGATGTATGCTTGTAGTCCAGTGCACAGAAGTTCGAATGTACACTGGTTTCTGGTCAACACCTTCCCAAAATGGCGGATTTGGTGTCAATGTTCAAAGCACTAGATTGCATACATAAATTCACTGGTCCTTTGATCACCAGAACACGTGAAAAATGTTATGCATATTACTCTGTGTAAAACAAATGATCCTGGTGTCAAACCAGCTATTCAGCAGGATCCACATATTATTGGATAACGTTACATGTTCACACACAAAGGTGTTACTAAGCATGCACTGCTGCTCCTCTCTTACCCCTATGAGCAATAATATTTTAAAGATGTTCTGTAATGCCAAATACAAGGGCTTTTCAGAAAATAGGGAATGTTTTGGCATTAAAAAAAGGAGGGGGGGGGGGAACTAAGTACAAGAAATACATTTTATAATATACATCTGAAAGAGCGACTGATACACTACTTTTCCATATAGTCACCAAACACATCGAGGCACTTATCATAGCGGTGGACAAGCTTTGAAAGACCGCTGTAAAATTCTGCCGCCTGAGACTTCAGACAGTGAGTCATGCCCACCTGGAGTTCCGCGTTATCATCAAAGCACTGCCTTGCAAGCCAGTTCTTCATCTTGGAAAACAAGTGGAAGTCACTTGGTGCAAGATTGGGGCTGCAGGGTGGATGAGGGAAAGTTTCCCATTTGAATGAATTGAGGAGTTCTTTAGTGCGGTTTGACGTGTGACGCTGGGCATTGTTCTGCAAAAACAAAATTTTGGACGTCAGCTTTCCTTGGCGTTTGGTTTGAAATGCTCTTCTAAGGCTGTGCAAAGTTTGACAGTAATGGTCGGAATTTATGGTTGCTTCACGTTCGAGAGAATCAATAGGCAGCACATCTTGCCTATTCCAAAACACTGTCACCCTCAACTTCCTTGCTGAGAAGGTTTGCAAACATATTTTATTTATTTTTTTTTTTTTTTTGGGGGGGGGGGACACACCTTGTGTGCCTTTGTGGTAGGCCTCCAGAAATGTCAACGTCAAAATTTGTGGTATCCTAGCTTTTGAGTGACAATTTCAAAAAACAAAGTCCGTGAAACTTTTAGAAAAGAAAGTGAAAGGTCCATTATTGTGAAGCGACTGTTTTCATGAATTGTTTCATTAACTTTAGCAACAAGATCGTCAGCCACAATGATGGGCGTCCACTCTTGTCTTTATCATGAACATTGGTTCGGCCATTTTTAAACCGAATGCACCATTTCTGGACGGAAAATTCACTCATTACATTGTTTCCATACACTTTGCACAGCTCACGATTAATTTCTATAGTTTTTAGGTTTTTTGCCAACAAAAACCGTATCACAAATGGCAACTCGCAACTGGCAGGATTTTCAATTGCAGCATACATTTCAAATTCGAACACGCACATACCAAAATACATGTGATTGGTGCACGCCTAGTGGTGTCAGATGGAAACGTTCCCTACTTTCTGAATAGACCCCGTACAAAACTCAACTTCTAAGTCTGTTATTCATTTGGCAGTCTGAACAAAACATATTACCTCACACTGCGTACAGTGCTGTTACTGATACAAAGTTTACATTTCAAAACAACACACTGAAATGATTTATGGGTGCAAACTGAAGTGACAGATGAAAATTTGTACCAAGGCTGAGATTCCAACCCTGGCCTTCTGCCCACTAGGTTGATGTGCTGACCACTATGTCATCCTGGCACAGTGGCTTTGTAAAACTGCATGGAATACCCTAGCAGGCCTCCCTCCTCAATGCAAATTCCTAGGAAGGCGCAGCTCACTTGGTATGCCTGGATTTCAGACAGGATCTTCCATTTCGTTTGATGCTGAGGTGCTATTGCAACACATTTGGAAGGCCTCTGCAATGCTTTTCGAGTTTGAGGACATACCTAGTGAGCTGAGGCATGGATAGGACTTTGGAGTGAGGAGGGTGGCATGCTAGGGTAGTCTGTGCAGTTGTGAAAAGCCACTGTGCCAGTGTGGTGTAGGGGTTAGCAGATCTGCCCAGTGAGCAGGAGATCTGAATTTGAACCCCACCCTTGGAAAAAATTTTCATTTGTCACTTCTGGCTGCATCACAGATGTTTGAGATGTGATTTCAAAAGGTCTCTGGAACCATATAGTTCCATTCGGTTAATAAACAGAAGGTCTCAAAATCCTTCAGTTGCTGATGAGATTTTGTCCCATTAGGTACTTCAGACGATACATGCCAGAATAACTACAAAGTAATCAACTTACAGCTGGAAACTGCTTGTGAAGAGGTAGCCAACAAGAGAGAGCTATAACTCCTGCCAGTGGTTTTGGAAACTTGAGAGCTGAATATAGTGCCAAGGCACCTCCTTGTGAGAAGCCTCCCAGGACAATGCGATTTGAAGGTATACCAGCTTTTACTTCCTGTTCAATCATACCGTGCACTAATTCTGTTGCACGTTTTATACCTTCTTCATCCTCAGGCCCATTTGCATCCAAAGTTCGTAGATCAAACCTGTGGAATGAACTAATTAGTTTTTATGCAAAACATATTGAAGAATATTTGTAGCAAAAAATATATTTTCTAAATTTGAAGTTAAGGAGGCAAAAGTTTCAAATTTTTGAATGTGATTGCTGGGGAATTGAGAAACCACCTAAGCAGCAGGGTATGAAAGGGAGGTGTGTAGAGCCACATAGTGAAATTTTGGGAAAGGGCAGTAAGGAATTAATGACGGTGACAGTGGACTGCTAGGGAGTGGAGCATAGGACAAACAGTGCGAACTTTGATTTATGCTGGAACTCCCTCACTGAGCTACATAATCACCTTTGCAAGTTGACTTCCATAATACATACCTTTTCTTTATATACCTCTAACATTTAACAATAACGAACAAATAATACTATACAACACCCTTTCTTTCTGTTTTCAATATCTAGCTATTCTTATAATAGTGGCATTTTGCTCTCTCATACCTACAGTGTATCCTCTGTGGCTGTAAGTTAGAACAATGTGGTCTTCACAGACTGTAAGTCCATGGAAAATTGTCCTTGCACGCCATTAAAATTGTAAACTTAAGATGCAATGGTTACTGATGTGACAAGTAAACATTCCTATACTTGTAGTTCAGTTAATCATTTATTTTATGCCACACATTTGAAACTTACCATGACGGCATTCTAAATCCACCATTTAGTGTAACTGGCATTGTGGGGCTGCAAAAAAACAAACAAAAAAGTGTCTAAATTATGTTAACTCAAAAAATGTTCAAATGTGTGTGAAATCTTATGGGACTTAACTGCTAACGTCATCAGTCCCTAAGCTTACACACTACTTAATCTAAATTATCCTAAGGACAAACACACACACCCATGTCCGAGGGAGGACTCTAAGCTCCGCCGGGACCAGCCACACAGTCCATGACTGCAGCGCCTTTGACCACTTGGCTAATCCCGCGTTGCTATTTAACTGCAGTAGCTTCTTTAGTGAAGACAATATCACTAGCATTAATGTATCAAGTGTGCATTATTTTCTAGTGCACATGTATGGAATGAAGATTAATGTATTACACTCTTAATAATAATATGCATGCTAAGATCTCTTACCATAATTCATGACTCATCTTAACATTATTGTACTCAACATAACAATACATAACAATAAATGTCTAACATTTTTTCTTGTTGCAAGAAAGAACCTCCACTATCAGGAAAAATCTCTCTCTCTCTCTCTCTCTCTCTCTCTCTCTCATTTGAAATCCCTTAATCTTTATGTATGTTCAAAAATATCAAAATTTTTCAAACATACAGATATACAACTTACAGCTGGTCCCCTACTATATCCCCCTTTTCATCATATACCTCTGCTAAAGTGCATGGGATTATGTTGAAAGTAGCTATGAAAGTGATTATTTAATAACATGTCATAAAATAAATGAATAAAGCAATGAGACAACCAATTTTGAACAAACTGACTTTTTTTCCTCTCTCTCACATTCATTCACAATGTGATATGTTACAGTTCTGGTTTAATTTCCTTACTTTTTTGTATGGCTGGAAGGGAAGAAAAAGCTTGGGGAACTAAATCAGCCACATAATTTTCAAAGGAATCATACTGAAATCCACTACAATCAAATTAATGGAAACGTCAGAAACATAAATCAGAATTCTTGAGCAGGGATTTGAGACTTGTTCCTTCCAAATGTGGGTCCAGTGTCTGACTACTGGGCTGCTACACTCTGCTTAATAGTGGAAATGCATATTTCCACTCACAATGGAAAATTCAGGATGGAATGTAACAATATTATGAAAAAGAAAGTTGCTACTCACCATATAGCGGAGATACTGAGGGCGGTCGGGAGGCGGGGTGGGGGGTGGGGGAAGTAGTGGAAAAGGAGAGAAGTAGAAAGACTGAATGTTTGGTGGAATGATGACTGTGTAGTGCTGGAATGGGAACAGGAAAGAGGCTGGATGGGTGAGGAGAGTGACTAACGAAGGTTGAGGCCAGGACGGTTACGGGAACATAGAATGTATTGCAAGGAAAGTTCCCATCTGCGCAATTCAGAAAAGCTGGTGCTGTTAAGAGGATCCATATGGCCCAGGCTGTGAAGCAGTCACGGAAAAGAAAGATCTCTTTTTTGGTAGTGTGTTCAGCAACAGGGTGGTCCACTCGTTTCTTGGCCACAGTGTCCACCTGCTTAGCCAAGTGGTAACGTGCTTGCCTCCCAAGAAGTGGGCCAAAGGTTCTATTCCTGGCCGGGTTGCAGATTTTCTCTGCTCGTGGGCTGGGTGTTGTGTTGTCTTCATCATCATTTCATCCTCATCATTGGCACACAAGTCACCCAATGTGGTGTCGACTGAAATAAGACTTGCACTCAGCAGCCTAACTTCCCCAGATGGGGCCTCCTGGCCAATAATACCACACAATCATTTTTTTTTTGTTACAGAATGTTGGTGGCTATTCATGCGGACAGACAGCTTGTTTATTGTCATGCCCACATAAAATTCAGCACAGTGGTTGCAGCTTAGCTTGTAAATCACATGACTGGTTTCACTTCACAGGTAGCCCTGCCTTTCATGGGGTAGGTGATGTTCGTGACCAGACTGAAGTAGGTGGTGGTGGGAGGATGTGTGGGACAGATCTTGCATGTAGGTCTATTACAGGGATATGAGCCATGAGGTAAGAGGTTGGGAACAGGGCTTCGGTGTATGGCGGATTACCATTATGGGAGGGGTGGGAAGGGTAGTGGGCAGGACATTTCTCATTTCAGGGTACGGTAAGAGGTAGTCGAACACCTGGCGGAGAATGTAGTTCTGTTGCTTCAGTCTTGGGAGGTACTGAGTTACGAGGGGAATGCTCCTCTGTAGCCCCGAGACTGGAAAGATATGGCATGGGAGATTTGTTTTTGTACAAAGTTGGGAAGATAATTACGGTACTCCAAGATATGCTTAGTTTGTAAAGTATCCAGCATTCTTTTGATATGCCAGTGAACTTCCAGTTGACTTTTCTTCAAGTAATGTACTATGCTACATATTTACTGTCTACAATCTGTAGCCTTATTCTGTCTCATTGGGTTAAACCCCAACAATATCTCCACTTCGACAATGTTACTCATTCCAGACCAAGAAATCCCTTCCATACAGCCTAGCCACCCGTGAACATTATATCTATAGTGATGAGCAGTCCCTCTCAAAATATTTTAAGGGTCTCACTGAGGCCTTCACAGTCCAAAATTACCCTCCCAACCTTGTACAGAAACAGGTCCCATGGTTTATCTCTCCAGTCGCCCACTACCTCCAGAAGTCCCACTTTCTCTCTTGACTCAGTACTACCCACGATTGGACCAACTGAATCACATTCTCTGTCATGCTTTCAACTACATCTAGTCGAGCCCAACTATCCTTCCTATCCCTCTCACAGTGGTATTCTCCCACCCACCCAAACTAAACAATATCCTCGTTCATCCCTATTCAAACCCTGCTCCCAAATCCTTACTTCGAGGCTCAATCTCTGTAATACACCTAAATACAAGAACTGTCCCATACATCCTCCCACCACCACATACTCCAGTCAGGTCACAAGCATCACCTTTCCCATAAAAGGGAGTCATGTGGTCTATAAACCTGGAATCGTGTGATCTGCAGATCAAGTTGCAACTACTCTGCTGCATTCTACATGGGCACGACAAGCAACAAACTGTTTGTCCACATGAATGGCCAATGACAAACTGAGGCTACGAAGCAGCTGGACCACCCAATTTCAGAGCACGCTGCCCACCACCACGTTCTTTACTCCAGTGAATGCTTCACAGGATGCACCATCTGGATCCTTCCTACCAATACCAGCTTTTCTGTTTTGCACAGATAGGAACTTTCCCTGCTATATATTCTACGTTCCTGTAAACTCCCTGGCCTCAACATTTGTTAATCACTGTCCTTCACTCACCTATACCCTTCCCTGCTCTACACAGCCCTCTACTCCAACAATGCACCCACACTCTAACTTCCCATGCACCTAGTTGCCCCCTACCCTCTTCCAATCATGTCCCTGAATGTGCACACTACAAGCAGCACTTTACTGTCCCCCACCCCTACCCTGCCATCACTCCCCCTCCCCACCCCAGCCTCCTCCTTAGCCCCACCACTCAGAATGCTTCTCCCACCATGTGCAATTGCTTGCAGTCTGGCCTCGGGGAGGGGGGGGGGGGAGATCGTGTGTGTGTGTGTGTGTGTTTCAAAATAAGGCCTTTTGGCCGAATGCTCACTTGTTTAACAGCCTGTTTGCTTTTTGTTGTGCATGTCTGTGACTCAACATCTCAACTATACGGTTAGTATAGCAATCTATTCTTTTCATAATATTGTTATTATTGGGTTCTAGGGTTTTTTAATGATCCTTATCTTTACTTTCCTGATATTTTCTAGTGCACCTTTCCAATCCATAACCACTGGATCTCATGCATATAAGGTTTCCTGACTTGACTGTTGTAATGTTGCACCTTTGTACTGTTATTATTTGAATCCTAAAGCTTGATATATTATGTGTGCTTACTGGGCATTAAATATTTCATATTTTACAACAGTGAATATTCACGAGTATGTGGGAATCTCTGAGAAATTTTACACACTGCTGCCACTTCGTAAATGCATACTGTCTTTCAACATGATGCAATAACATGCAGAACTACTTCTAAACGTTATAACTTGATGTAAACATACGGCACAAAGGGTATCAATAAACAATCCTAATCCTTGTGAGACTTCAAGGCAAATATTTATAATTAAATTCTGAGAGCTGACACTACATGGTTTTGTCTCCTGACTTAACATATTAAAGCGTACAAAGAAGTGCACTATGTAAGTCAGTTCCTCCCAAATAAACTAATAAATCTGGAATTCTAACAAGTTCAAAAGGAAATTGACTACATAAGCTACTACTACTACTATAAATTATGTAATTAGCTAGGCTCTAATACTGATTTTCTCAATTAAAGAATTGAGAATTCTTGTTAGCTGCATCACAAGTAACAACTTTCATTGTAAAGCTGCATGACATATAAGAGTGTATTTTAAAGAGGTCTCTGTGATTACAGATCCAGGGAACTTCTTTATTTTTTAATATCCATGTACTCATGTAAACATTAAGCTGAAAAATAATAAGATATACAGCAGCCTTTTTAATATAGGTAGCTTAGGAAGCAGCATGTATTTTCAAAATAGAGCATTCCCTGCTAATTTACAAAGTTACATTTATCTGGTGTAAGTTCAAACAGTATAGTGTGGTGATAATTTATTGTGGGTACAGCTCACACATTGAGTTTTGATGGGTTTTTTCTTCTTTTTTCTGTTAATGTTTATATCTTCACTCCTTCCAGATCTCTAAAGGTTATCCTTGCTGGAGGAATCTGATGAACATGAATGAATGACACACTAATCACTTACTCTAAAGGGAGAATATCAACTCAGACTATTGATTTAATTCAATCCCTTTATTTAGTTTCACATGCAACAGTAATGTTAATATAATTTTTCTATCCATTCTCATGAGCAGCAGATAGGCCTGTTTTTATTTGCAACCCTATAGTTCACTTAAAGAGGGATGAAAGGAGATCTATTAAAACTTTTCTGGCAGCACTTCGGCTTCCCTTAAGGATGTCTTGGCGATTTGTTACATTGTTTTCAAGACTCTGGAAATAGTTATTGGGTCTATTCACACTCTGAAAGCTCCACTAACAAACAAATGTAACTACTTCTCAAAAAGAGTCAGACACTTTATAATGTGGACTATTTATTGATATACCTACAGCTAAGATTTTATTCAGTTTCATTAAAAGGACACTAATTCATTATTCATGGCGGCTCTGTTACAGAGAAACAACTTTTAGCTCTAACAAGCTAAACGTGCACACAAGATTTTCACACCCAATAAAGTATGGATCACAAACCAGTAGTTTTTAAACCCCAATTTCTATATTTCACCACTGTTATTACCACTGTGTCCTAATTAGACCTAGGATTTGTAAGAGCAAGAAATGTGATGAAAAAAGTGTAATGTTTTAGGAGATAAAGGAGCAAATTCCAAGAACAAAATTTATGGAAAACATACACAAACCACTTACCACAGACCGTTCCCTCCCCCGCCCCCAATAGAATTCACTCAAGCAACAAAAAATCTTGTGACATATAATTTGATAGTCTGATCTATTCCAGCCACACATGCAGAAGAATTTTTAAAATAATAAAGTTCAACATTTCTAGGTTTTATTGAGTGAGATTGCATCTGCAATCACTCAGAAAATATTTTCAAACAGAAAAGGCACATACCAGATCATAAATGAAAGACGTGCATATGCTGTTTTTAATATTAATTAATATTCTTGTTCATTGCCATGTCCTCCACTTTAGAGTTTTTGCGTAAGTTTCACTCAAGCTGCTGTTGTGTAATAATTTTAAGCACATCTTTCACATCTGTCAAAATGGTTCACTGTGTTTCTTTATTAAAATACTTTTCCTCAGGTTTCTTATAGCTGATGTCAGTCGAAGGAGTTTGTGTGTGACAAAGGTCATCTTGCATTTCTTGCTTATCTGACAGTTCTTTAACGTTTCTTACAGTTTGTTAATCAATACCTGGCAAGCCACCTGAGAGGGTATGGCAGTGGGAACTTCTGGTTCCATTTGTGTATCGTGTGTAGGAAGAATGATTGTTGTTTAACTAAGAATTAGCTCTAATTTCTCAAATTGTATAGTTGTGGTCATTTTGTGAGACTTATGTGAGAGGACGTACTACAGGGTGGTTATAATTAAACTTTCACTGTTTGAGTCAGTGGATCGACAGAAAGCTATTTACCATGTGGGTACCCAACTTTACAGGAATGTTATTCAGACTGTGTGCTGCAGGATTTGTGTTGTTGGTAACGTTAAGTGTTAGACGCTGGTACTGGAGCTGTGACATAGGGAGTAGAAACAAGCATCAATGCGCATTACAGTTACAGTCAACATGGGTCTGTAAAAGGTAATTAGGGCTTTACTCATGAAGCTGTTTTGTCAAAACAGCAGCAAAAATGCAGCTGCATTAAACAAATACAGAGAGATGATCTTTCCACATGGGTATTGAAGGACAAGATTCAGAAGCTTGAATTAACTGGCGATGTGAGAATTGCTCTGGGTAGAGGCTGATGGCCAACTGTGCCACAAATTGGTGAAGAAGTTGCTGTTGCCATGGCCGAGAATGCTGGACATATCTTGAAGCAGTGCATGAGGTGTCATGACAGCTGAACATTCAATGGTCCACCATTTGAAAAGTGCTGCAAACAATTGTGAAATGCTATCTCTAGTGCAGTTCCATAGTGTCATAGATGCAGACGGTCATTCCACTGAGCACATTTGTAACCTAGAACATAAGCATGGTATGCAATTAACAAATGTTACCCTCTCATGTGGAAATAAAAATGTGTTTCTTTCCATCTTTTATTCATTAGCTCTCTTCTGTCCTCCCAAGTAGTGTAAGTTTAATTATAACTACTCTGTATGTTGTCCGACACTTTCCAAAATGTATTCTCTCATAATTTCAATAGTAAATCTCTCTGTGATGCACAATGCCTCTCTTGTTGAGCACATATGTAAGGCTGATTGAATGATCCTGTGAGGAAATGCACCATTCTTCACTGGATCTGCTCTATTTCTTCCATTCATCCTACCTGGTAAGGGTCTCACACTGATAAGCAATACACAAGAATTCGCCAAACAAGTATTTTGTAAGCAACTTCTTTCATGGATGACTTACATGTCCTTAAGATTCTTCCTATGAATCACAGTCTGGCATCTGCTATTTCTATTTGTTTTATGTGTCATTCCCCTTAACACTGCCCGATTGTTATTTCCAGATATTTTGTGATATATATTGTTTCCGGCAATCTGTCGTCAATGGTGTAGCTGTGCAGTAGCGGATTTCTACTCCTGTGTATGCACAGCATCTTACATTTACTTGCATTCAGGGGTGCCTACCTTCTTAAAGACAAACTAATCATTTGTTAACAGCCTTATGGAGCTTCCAAAATTTCCCACTAGATCACTAATGGACCGATCACACTTCCTTGGGTACTCCTGAAATTACTGTTACATCTGTCAATTCTGTTCCATTTAGAGTCACATGTTGAGTACTATCTGAAAGGAACTGTTAAATCTAGTTCAAATCAGGTCTGATACTTAATAAGGTCTTATATTTTTCAGTACATGACTGTTTCAAATGCCTTTCTGAAGTAAATGAATTTAGCGTCAACCTGAGCACTGTGTGAGTGCCGTCGCTCTCATTGATGGAAAGAGCAAGCAGAGTTTTTCATGATCTCTGTTTACGGAACCAATGTTGATTTTTAGAGAGAAGATTTTCGCTCTCCAAAAAACGTCATAATACGTGAGCATAAAACATTCTACAAATCTACAACAGATTTATATCAGTGACATAGGCCTATAATTATGTTTATCTGCCTTACGACCCTTCTTGAAAACAGGAATAACCTGTGTTTTTTCCAGACGCTTAGTACCCTTGGTTACACCAGCAACCTACGATAAACTGCTGACAGAAGCAGAGCAAATTCTTTTGCGCAACCTCTGCAGAATTTTACAGGTATCTCATCTGGTCTAGAAGCCTATCCGCTACTAACAAGGAACCCTTTGAGTGTGAGATTGTAAAAGGCCAATGATGTTTACAGCATTCAACACCCTACAAATTGTTTACCATGCAACCACTATATTGTCTGCTAATGGCAGAAGGGGGGTGGGATTGGAGGTATTCAATGGTGAGCACTGCATGAGCCCATGGACTGTAGCTGAACTGCTTAGTTGATGAATAAATAAAAAATAAAAACACAAACCCACATACAAACCGCACAAGGTGAGTGGTTTCCTTTAATCAAAATGTATTTACATTCTACCAGAACTTTTCACAGCATTTAAGATACCAGCAGTAAAGATCAGTGAGCATACATTGGTAGAGGCTCTACATGTGTAGCTCCTAGACATGTCTTCTTCTTCTTCTTCATCATCTCCAAGTAACTGCTGCAATCTGTGTCGATTTGAACCTGCTTACCATATTGAAGCCTTCTTCTACAACTTTAAACTTCCATACTTCCCTTCAATGCTAAATACATAATTCTGTGCTGCCTCAGGATGTGTCCTATCAACCGAGCCTCTCTTTTACTCTCACAAAAGTTGTGCCATAGATTTCAGTTTATCCAATTTGATTCAATACCTCTTCATTAATTATCCAACACTGTCTATTACCCTTGTTTTACTTTAGTTGATGATGTTAATCTGTTAAACTCTTTTCTGCTTAACTGCTCTTCCAAGTTCTTTGCTATATCTGACAGAATTATATCACCAGCAAATTTTTGCTTCATCTCCCAGCACTTTCTCCAAACTTCTACTTGGTTTCCTTTACCACTTGCTCAGTGTACCATTTGAGTTTCCTCAGGTATAGGCTACAACCCTGTCTCATTTCCTTCTCAATTACTGCTTCCCTTTCATGTCCTTTGACTTACTGCATTTTGGTTTATGCACTAGTAGTCAATAACCCAAAGTGCATTAAGGTCAAGACTGCCAAAACCTTTCTCTAAATATACAAATGGTATAAACATAAGTTTGCCTTTCGTGTAAGATAAATCAGTACATCAACACAGTGTCATGTGTTCCTTTTTTTCACCAGAACTGAAACTATTTTCTACCAGCTTTTTTTCTTCTGTACACAATTTGAATCAGTATTGTGCACCTATTACTTTTTAAATTAATAGTTCTGAACCCCCCCCCCCCCCCGCCCCGTGAACCATGGACCTTGCAGTTGGTGGGGAGGCTTGCGGGCCTCAGCGATACAGATAGCCGTACCGTAGGTGCAACCACAACGGAGGGGTATCTGTTGAGAGGCCAGACAAACGTGTGGTTCCTGAAGAGGGGTAGCAGCCTTTTCAGTAGTTGCAGGGGCAACAGTATGGATGACTCACTGATCTGGCCTTGTAACACTAACCAAAACGGCCTTGGGTCAGGCGAATACAGGGTTATAAATACAAAGTCAAATAGGGGTAATGCAGGAGTAGGTTTAATAATGAATAAAAAAATAGGAATGCGGGTAAGCTACTACAAACAGCATAGTGAACGCATTATTGTGGCCAAGATAGACACGAAGCCCACGCCTACTACAGTAGTACAAGTTTATATGCCAACTAGCTCTGCAGATGACGAAGAAATTGAAGAAATGTATGATGAAATAAAAGAAATTATTCAGATAGTGAAGGGAGATGAAAATTTAATAGTCATGGGGGACTGAAATTCAGTAGCAGGAAAAGGGAGAGAACGGAACGTAGTAGATTAATATGGATTGGGGCTAAGAAACGAAAGAGGAAGCCGCCTGGTAGAATTTTGCACAGAGCACAACTTAATCAGAGCTAACACTTGGTTCAAGAATCATAAAAGAAGGTTGTATACATGGAAGAAGCCTGGAGATACTGACAGATTTCAGATAGATTATATAATGGTAAGACACAGATTTAGGAACGTGTTTTAAATTGTAAGACATTTCCAGGGGCAGATGTGGACTCTGACCACAATCTATTGGTTATGAACTGTAGATTAAAACTGAAGAAACTGCAAAAAGGTGGGAATTTAAGGAGATGGGACGTGGATAAACTGACTAAACCAGAGGTTGTACAGAGTTTCAGGGAGAGCATAAGGGAACAATTGACAGGAATGGGGGAAAGAAATACAGTAGAAGAAGAATGGGTAGCTCTGAGGGATGAAGTAGTGAAGCTTTCTCTAATATTTCTATCTTTCCAGTATGTTGTATGCTCTTACAGCCTTGCATTTGTCCACTAGCCATTATTGTTTTGCTATTTTGCAATTTTGTCAACCTATTTTTTGACACCTGTTTTCCCTTATGCTTTATTCATTTTTATATTTTTTCCTTTTGTCATTTAAACTGAGTATCCTCAATGTTATCCAAGGATTAATACTTGGTACAGTCTTTTTTTCTATTTGATTCTCTGTCGCATTCACTATTTCCTCTCTCAAAGCAACACATTCATCTTCTATTGTACTTCTTCCCTTGTTTCAATCCATTGTTGCTTAACACTCCCTCTGAAATTCTCAATGACTTCTGATTCTTTCAATTTATTCAGGTCTCACCTCCATAATTTCCTACCTTGCTGTAATTTCTTCAGTTTTAATCTTCAGTTCATAACCAATAAAATGTGATCAGAGTGCACGTCTGCCCCTTACAGGTTAAATTCTGGTTCTGAAGCATATATTTTATCATATAATCTATCTGAAACCTTGTGGTGTGTCCTGGTCTCTTCCACATATTCATCAGTCTTTCGTGATTCTTAAACCAAATGTTAGCAATGATTAAATTATGCTCTGTATAAAATTCTAACAGGCAGCTTCCTCTTTTATTCCTTTCCCAGTCCATGTCCCTCTACTATTTTTCCTTTTCTTAAATTTTCCTCCCCATAACTATAGTATCCCCCTCTCAGACAGCATATAAAAGGTCAAGCAGAGACAAGTTTCTGTGGAGCCTAAGTTCAAAGGTGAGATACAAGTGACAAGTATAAGGCTCTATTTCCTCCACAGAGACTGAACTAGAAAAGGCTATCAGAACATTTAAAGTGAGCTGCAGGACTCAATGGGTTATTCCTGGAGCTTATTAAACACCTGGGACCACGCACTAATAACAGTTCTACCACATACTTTGAGCACCAACCAAGTTCCTAGGCAGATGAAGATATCCAAAACACTTGTCATTTTAAAACCACAAGATGACCCAGCAAGCTGTTGCCCAGCAGCAGAATTTATGATCATACTGATGAGGTTCTCTCTATTTATCAGGCAGGGTTCTGTACAGAGCATAGCTGCTGTGACCAAGCTCTGGCCGTAACCTCATATATTTAAGGAGCAATAGGCCATCACTACTAAGCTGTTTGACGATGTCACAGTGTTCATTTTGGATTTAAGCGTCTTAGATGAACAAAGAGAAGAGTACAATAAATTGAACAAGCTGTACTCATCACTGTGTGTAATGTACCGAGACCGAAACTGCTACTGCTTGTGGAATGGTCACTGTAGTAACCTGCTCTGCCAGTGATTTTCGTAGTTTTCAAAATTTATTCATGTAAATTATAGGAGTGGGCTTACTTTTTTTTGTTCTTGCTTTGCACACTGTTTTCTTTAGCATTTTAACAATTTTCTATTTTTACATTTATTTTGGTTTGTTATATTATCAAACTACATTTCTTTCTTCACCATACATCAAGTAACATAACAATTTTGCAGGAAGTATTAGGACTAGGACCCTTTTCTACTTCTGTTGAATCAACAACTGATGAGTTAACATTAAGTTTTCCAATGAAAATATCACACTGCAAAGAAAAGAATATTCCAGAATACATTCCCTCTTTGTTTGTTAATGAACGTGAGTTGTAACAGGAGGATGGCAGAGATGAGACAGTAGGTGAGTTTCCAGGCTTCCTAGTGCCACATAGCATATCCAATGAGGTTGAAGACTCCTGTATAGACACACTTCAGATGAAGAAGCTTAAATTCAATGGGACAACAAGTTGTTCCTGGAGGCATGTTGCCACTTCGAGGATATAATCGACAAGGAAGATACTCATCACTTAGGAAACAGCTTGGTTGATAGATGCAGGTTTTTACAACATTCTACCAATAGAAGTGTAAATGAAGCCACAAAAGTCTTTCAATGAAACACCACTGACATTTACAGTTGATTAACAATGATTAAAAATATTTAATTTTGACCAGATCACACAAATTTTCAGAACAACTCTGCTGTATAACAGTTCGCTTTGATGTCCAGTGGGATATTTCTGTCTCTCTTACAGTTTTTCTAAATCAAAATGGTGAGTTGACTTTTGAACACTAAACACAAACATCCAACAAGTCTCAGAAAGGGTATCAGAAATTTGTCATAAAAGAGTTAAAGATGCAGAAAATGGGGGAAAACACTCATAGCTGTCTAACAAGTAACGCCTCAGATCACATTAAAGGTTGTGAGATTCCTCTTATTTCAGACACTATTTATTTGTCCTTTTTCACAGTATATTTGAGTACTGCATTTAAGATGAATAAGTTGTTTGTCTTGACTAGTGATACAGATCACTAGAGCAACTAGTCTGGAGGCAATTCCCACAGCTGACAAGCAGACAGCAAGACTTGTCAACCATATGCCACCATACATGTGCTAGTGGTGTGAGGTGCCAAACAAGGCATAAAAACATATCTATCATAGCAGTTGTTGATGCTGGGGACCACCCATCATTTAGGCATGAAACAACAACTCTTTCTGTATCAAACAGTAATTATTACAATCCAATTTTAACACAATAAATGTTTGGGGCAGTCTATTCATTAAAGCTCCTTTACTACCATTACACTATGCAGTAGACTAATTGCAATAAGAAAAAAATGATGATGGAGACACTACCACCAAAACCATACGAAATTTTCTAGCAATTCTTGTTGGGAGCCAAGAAAGTGCATCGCAGCATTAGGATTTACTCCTGGTTTTGAACCTTGTGTCAGCCACAGACTATTTTCAGTATTCTATAAAACTAAGTGTACCAAAACTGAATAATTGTGAATTATTCAAATGTATTTATCAATACAAACACCATAATGGCATCATAGAAAATGATTAAAAATGGATTTTGTACTCTTACTTCTAATCATAGCTACATAATTAGAATTTTTCCAGTTCTGGACATTTCCAGAGCTGGAAATTATCTGCTATGAGGAACATCATCAGCGGCAGAACTGCATAGAACAGGGGTAGAAGGAAATCCTATGCATTCATTCACAAAGATATGCCAAGAAATGTCTACCTTGTCCCTTGCAGACTTAAGTGAAAATGCAAGATCAGTTGAACTGCACATTTATGTCACCTCCTACGGCTATTAGGAATATATAGAGAGTTTTAGTACATGAGGGGAACTTGCAATTTTTCTTTAATGCTGGAGTTGTTCTTCCAAGCTCCACCATTACTTCACAAAACACTGTTTTTGAGAAATCATCTTAGAGAAACCAAAGTTAGTCATGGAGTAACCTAGTGGTAATGGGTATTACTTTTGTTTGGTTTGTTGTTGCTTTGTAATTTAACAACACACACACACACACACACACACACACACACACACACACACACACACACACACACGACTGCAGTCTCAGGCAACTGAAACCACAGTACGAGCAGCAGCACAAATACATGAAGGGAGTGGTGACTGGGTGGGAGTACGGAGGATGCTGGGGCGGGGAGGGGGAGGGATAGTATGTTGGGGTTGGTGGACAGTGAGGTGCTGCTGAGTAGACAGAGGGTAGGGGAAAGCTGGGGAAGGGGGCAGGGGGGGGGGGGAGTAGTGGAAAAGGACAGACGTAAAAAGACTGGGCATGATGGTGGAATGGGAACAGGGAAGGGCTGGATGGGTGAGGACAGTGAATAATGAAGGTTGAGGCCAGGACGGTTAAAGGAACATAGGATGTATTGCAGAGAAAGTTCAGAAAAGCTGGTGTTAGTAGAAAGGGTCCATATGGTACAGCCTGGGAAGCAGTCACTGAAATTTAGAATGTCATTTTTGGCAACGTGTTCAGCAACAGGGTGGTCCACTTGCTTCTTGGCCACAGTTTGTAGGTGGCCATTCATGCAGACAGACAGCTTGTTGGTAGTCATGTCCACATAGAATGCAGCACAGTGTTTGCAGCTTAGCTTGTAGATCACATGACTGGTTTCACAGGTAGCCCTACCTTTGATGGGAAAGGTGATGTTTGTCACCATACTGGAGTAGGTGGTGGTGGGAGTGTGTATGGGACAAGTCTTACATCTAGGTCTATTACAGGTGTATGAGCTATGAGGTAAGGGGTTGGGAGCAGGGGTTGTGTAAGGATGAACTAGTATATAGTGTAGGTTCGGTGGGCAGCGGAATACCACTGTCGGAGGGTTGGGAAGGATAGTGGGCAGAACATTTTTCATTTCAGGGCACGACAAGAGGTAGTCAAAACCCTGGCAGAGAATGTAATTCAGTTGCTCTCGTCTTGGGTGGTACTGTGTTATGAGGGGAGTGCTCCCCTGTGGCAGGACAGTGGGATTTTGGGAGGTGGTGGGAGACTGGAAAGATATGGCACAGGAATTTGCTTTTATACGAGGTTGGGACGATAACAGTCTGTGGAGGCTTCAGTGAGACCATCAGTATATTTCGAGAGGGACCGCTCATCACTGCAGATGCAAGGTTGCTTCTTGATGGGGGAGAAGTTGTTGAGGTTTCGGAGGAATGCGGGTAGGGTGTTGTCAACCTTGATCCAGATCATAAAGATGTCAGCAATGAATCTGAACCAGATGAGGGGTTTCGGATTCTGGGTTTTTAGGAAGGATTCCTCTAGACCGCCTATGATTAGGTTGCCATAGGGTGGTGCCACACAGGTTCCCATAGCCGTAACCTGGATTTTTATGTAGGTAATGTCTTCAAAGGAGAAGTAATTCTGGGTGAGGATATAGTTGGTCATGGTGACTAGGAAGGAAGTTTTGATTTGGAAACTGTCGCGCAGTGGGACTAGCAGTAAGGTCATGGGCTTTAGGAATGTTAGTGTAAAGGGGGGGGGGGGGAGGGGGGCATCAATAGTGACAAACAGGACACCGTGCGGTAAGGGGACAGGAACTGTGGAGAGTCGGTGGAGGAAATTGTAGGTATCTTTTAAATAGGAGGGTAGGTTCCGGTTAATGGGTTGAAGGTGTTGGTCTGTGAGAGAAGAGATTCTCTCAGTGGGGGCACAGTAACCAGCCACAATGGGGTGTCCTGGGTCGAGAGGTTTATGGACTTGAGGAAGCATGCAGAAGGTGGAAGTGGAGGGAGTGGTAGGGGTGAGTAGAGATATGGGCTCTGGCGATAGGTTCTGGGATGGGCCTATGGATTTGAGTAGTGACTGGAGATGCTGCTTGATTTCTGGAATGGGGTCAATGTGGCATGGTTTGTAGGTGGAAGTATCTGACAGCTGACGGAGCCCTTCTGCCACGTAATCCTTGCGGTTCAAATCAACAATGGTGGTGCCTTTGTCTGCAGGTAGGATTATAAGATCAGGATCTGTTTTTAGATGGTGGACTGCGGTTCTTTCTGTGGATGTTAGGTTAGTTTGCATGTTGAGGGATTTGGGGAATGATGGTGAAACAAGGTTCAAGGTTAAGAAATTCTGGAAAGTAACGGGACGATTTGGGAGCAGTGGAAGTGGATCACGCTTGGATGGAGGAGTGAACTGAGTTAGGTAGGGTTTAGTATTGGTCTTTGGTTGAGTCTGATAGGTGAAAGTGTTTCCACTGTAGCAATGGGCAGTATGGCTGAAGGTCTTTAACAATTCCTGCACGACTGAATTCGGGAGTGGGGCAACAGGTGAGGCCTTTGGAAAGGACTGATATTTCTGTGGGACTAAGACTTCTGGATGAAAGGTTGATGGCTGTGTTATGGATCTGTTTAGATTCTAGATTCCGTGTGGTGGTGGGAGTGAGATTTGGAGGATGGCGAAAGTGTAGGAGGACTGCGGGACACTGTCAGGTATGAGGGCATGCGGGGAGGTTTAGAGGTTGGTGTACAGGTGGTGGACTGTGGTACTCCAAGGTGGGAGTAGGATGTGAGCAGGATGGAGAGCCTTTTGAGGTGGCATTGTGCATGTTGCTGAAGTTCCTGCAGGGCAAAAGTTTCAGTGTGTGTTATGGGTTCCAGGAATTTGAGACTGCACAGCAATTTTGCGGATGGAGAGAAGGTACGGCAAGGAGGTTTGGGCTTGGTTGGTATGGTTTTGCAGGACTATGTTGGTGAAGGGCCAAGGTCTGACAGAATATGAATAGGTGCAGGTCATTGTGGAAGAAGGGGTCGCAGCTAGAGATGGGTAATTTGATGGTAAGGCCATTTGGGGGGATTGATTCCATGAGCGAAGCAACAACGCAGGAACAGTATGTGGGACACCCTACATTCTCATAACCCTCCTGGCCTCAACATTCGTTAGTCACTGTCTTCAACCATCCGGCCCCTTCCTTGTTCCCATTCCAGCACTACACAGCTGTCATTCCACCATAACATGCGGTCTTTTTACTTCTCTCCTTTTCTGCTACTCCCCCCCTCCCCTCCCCCCCCCTCTGCGCGCGTGCGTGCGTGCGTATGCGACTCAGCAAATCCGTTATATGGTGGGTAGCAACTTTCGTTTTCATAATATTGTTACATTCCATCCTGGATTTTCCATTGTTTGATGGTAATTTTATATTTGCTATTGTATTATATTTAGACTATTAAAATAAATGTTTTTGGCAGTAACATAAGGGAAAAAAATATTTCTTAATTCTTGCCAATGTGTTACTGAATAATGATATAAGTGTACCAGCTAGTTGGCCCATGATATAACACAACATGTTTGCAGTTATATGATTACTTACTTTACATATTTTTTAGTAAGCTGTTTATATGGGAATTCCACAGTAAAATGTGTTTCTGCTAATTTAATCTGTATTTTAATCACTGAAAATTAATGATATGTGATTCATCATTAGTTAAAAGAATGCTGATATACTCTTTTTCCAAGAAGGAAATGCTAGGAAAAATACAAAATTAAATTATACACTGCTGAACCAGAACATTATGACTACTGGCCTACTAGCAATATAAACCTGTCCAGGTGCTAGTGTTACCTGGCGAGGAACGACTGTTAGACGCAAGCACAGTGCATGTTGTATCAGTCAGTGTGCTATCCGTGTGTAGAAAGGGGAAGGTGTGCAATCTGAGTATGGCTGAAGGCAAATTGTGATGGCCTGGAGGCTCTGAATAAGCATTTCAGAAACTGCACAACTTGTCAGGTGTTTGCGGAGTGCTATGGTGAGAGTTTTTAACACGTGGCAAAGCCAAGGAGAAACAACATCCCTATGTCGTGGAGTTGGGTGGCCACACCTCATTACAGTTGTCGCATGTTGTTAGCTGGGCAGACTGGTAAAATAGAACAGGCAGTGAACTGTGGCGGAACTAACATCAGACTGTAATGCTGGGCAGCGAAAAAGTGTCTGAACACAGTGCACCGAACTCTTCTAACAATGGGCCTCCACGGTCGACGACCCATGCATGCCAATGTTAATACCGTTACATCGACATCTACAACTGAAATAGGCATGTGAGCATTGGCACTGGATGGTGGCACAGTGGCAGAGTGTTGCATGGTCTAATGAATACCGATACCTTCTTCAATACCGATGGGAGGGTGTGAATCCATCGTCTTCCAGGGGAACAGCTCCTTGATGCCTGTACAGTGGGGCGGAGACAAACTGGCAGCAGCTCCAGTTTGCTGTGGGAACATTCAGGGTGGCATCCACAGGTACAGTGGAGCTCATGCAAGGCACCTTGACATCCAAGGAGTAGTGTACACTGGTTGCAGACCACATACACCCCTTATGACGATCATGCTTCCCGACGGCAATGGCATTTTTCAACAAGATGATGTGCCACGTAATAAGGCCACGTGTGTGATGGAGTGGTTCGAGGAACATACTGGCACATTCCAGTTATGTTCTGTCTCCCCAGTTTGACAGATCTGAACCTGATTGAACATATCTGGGATGAGATTGAAGGTGGCATCAGAGCCCATCGTGGTTCCCCTGGAATTCACAGGACTAGGTGACTGTGTGTGTGTGTGTGTGTGTGTGTGTGTGTGTGTGTGTGTGTGTGTGTGCATGTGTGCGTGCGCGCGCGCGCACAGGTGTGGTGCCAACTCCCTCCAGTGACCTCCCAAGACCTCACTGCTTCCTTGCCATGTCACGTTGCCACTTGTTGTCTGTGCCAAAGGTGGACATACTGGCTGTCGGATGGGTGTTCATAATGTTCTGGTTTATCAATGTATATATTCCAGCGGTGTATTGCTACTTCTTTTCCAAATATGGCTGTAAAATATTATTCGGTTTGGAGCAGACAACAAATTTAATGTGCCTCAATTCTTCAAACTTACGCTGTTGGGCAAATTACTTTGACATGAGGTGACCTTATCGCCCCCATTCCACTTGCCCATCCATGCCTGAAACAGATAAGAATCACCTTTATCACTCTAATGTCCCTCAAAAGGTAAGCTATGTTAACAAGACATTTTTGTATCAAATCTCTTAATAAATACAGTAAGTGAAGAAAATTCACTGAAAAATCAATTTTGCTTCAGATATAAAAGAAAGATAGCACTGTAGATTTGTTTTAATAATGTATTATCTTCTGTATTTTGATGATTTTTCATCTAAAACTAAGTTTTATACTTCGTACAAATAATTTTTTCAAGACTCTAATATTATATCTTCTTTCCACTGTGAATTGGGTTAAAATGTGTAATACAATCAGGATTTATTTACCTGATTTTTAAGATGTTAATTACATACGGAACATCAGTAACATTAACTGACACCATTCAACATCATTTTAAAGGGGAAAAGAGTTTGCGCCGAGATTTTACCGTATTTCCTCTTTGAAGAACAGCAACTTTGATGAAATACTACTTCTTTTTCATTTGATGGAAAGGAACTGTAACATTTCAATGAATTATCATGGAAACTCTCCAGACTTTCCATGCAGAAATTAAATGCAAAACCAGTGTTTATTAAAATTACTATAGTAACGGTACAACTGAAAGCAGGACTAAACAAAGGCATAAAAAAAATTTAGAATAATTCATTCTACAAGAGCTACGAAGAAAAAAGTGTAGGTGAAGCTTTGAGGACTGGAACAACGTACAGAGAAAATGTCTGGAAATATACAACAACTGAAATGAAAAGCGAATGAAGAAATGAACAATTTAAGATTAATTGTTTTATTTTCTTAGCAAGCTGCATGAACAATCTTTTGAAATATTAATATTTTCAGCAACAGAATGGCAAAAGTCTTATTTGTAACAATTCTGAAACATAACATTAGAGACTAATAAAAGTTAATGGTTTAATTAATTAACTATGTGAAGCCTTCTATGTGGGAATGATCAGCAACAAATTGTCCATTCATATGAACAGACACAGGCAGACAGTGTTTGTTGGTAATGAGGATCACCCTGTGGCTAAACATGCCTTGGTGCATGGCCAGCACATCTTGGCACAGTGTTACACCGTCCGGGTTATCTGGATACTTCCCACTAACACCAACCTATCAGAACTCCGGAGATGGGAACTTGCCCTTTAATATATCCTCTCTTCCTATTACCCACCACACCTCAACCTCCGCTAATTTCAAGTTGCCGCCGCTCTTACCTCACCTGTCATATATATGTAAAACAAAGATGATGTAACTTACCAAACGAAAGCGTTGGTATGTTGATAGACACACAAACAAACAGAAACACACACACAAAATTCAAGCTTTCGCAACACACGGTTGCTTCATCAGGAAAGAGGGAAGGAGAGGCAAAGACGAAAGGATTTGGGTTTTAAGGGAGAGGATAAGAAGTCATTCCAATCCCGGGAGCGGAAAGACTTACCTTAGGGGGAAAAAAGGACAGGTATACACTCGCGCGCACACATACACATATTCATCTGCACATATACAGACACAAGCAGACATATGTAAAGGCAAAGAGTTTGGGCAGAGATGTCGGTCGAGGCGGAAGTACAGAGGCAAAGATGTTGTTGAATGACAGGTGAGGTATGAGTGGCGACAACTTGAAATTAGCGGAGGTTGAGGCCTGGTGGGTAACGTGAAGAGAGGATATATTGAAGGGCAAGTTCCCATCTCCGGAGTTCTGATAGGTTGGTGTTGGTGGGAAGTATCGAGATAACCCGGATGGTGTAACACTGTGCCAAGATGTGCTGGCCATGCACCAAGGCATGTTTAGCCACAGGGTGATCCTCATTACCAACAAACACTGTCTGCCTGTGTCCATTCATGCGAATGGACAGTTTGTTGCTGGTCATTCCCACATAGAAAGCTTCACAGTGTAGGCAGGTCAGTTGGTAAATCACGTGGGTGCTGTCACACGTGGCTCTGCCTTTGATCGTGTACACCTTTCGGGTTACAGGACTGGAGTAGGTGGTGGTGGGAGGGTGCATGGGACAGGTTTTACACCGGGGCCGTTACAAGGGTAGGAGCCAGAGGGTAGGGAAGGTGGTTTGGGGATTTCATAGGGATGAACCAAGAGGTTACGAAGGTTAGGTGGACGGCGGAAAGACACTCTTGGTGGAGTGGTGAGGATTTCATGAAGGATGGATCTCATTTCAGGGTAGGATTTGAGGAAGTCGTATCCCTGCTGGAGAGCCACATACGGAGTCCGATCCAGTCCTGGAAAGTATCCTGTCACAAGTGGGGCACTTTTGGGGTTCTTTTGTGGGAGTTATGGGTTTGAGGGGATGAGGAAGTGGCTCTGGTTATTTGCTTCTGTACCAGGTCGAGAGGGTAGTTGCGGGACGCGAAAGCTAGTTTCAGGTTGTTGGTGTAATGATTCAGGGATTCAGGACTGGAGCAGATTCGTTTGCCATGAAGATCTAGGCTGTAGGGAAGGGACCGTTTGATATGGAATGGGTGGCAGCTGTCATAATGGAGGTACTGTTGCTTGTTGATGGGTTTGATGTGGACGGATGTGTGAAGCTGGCCATTGGACAGATGGAGGTCAATGTCAAGGAAAGTGGCATGGGATTTGGAGTAGGACCAGATGAATCTGATGGAACCAAAGCCAGCTTCATCCTGACTCATAACTTCTTCACTTTCGAAGGCCAGACATACCAACAATTCAAGGGAACAGCCATGGGTACCAGGATGGCCCCCTCATACGCCAACCTATTTATGGGTCACTTAGAGGAAGCCTCCTTGGTTAACCAGGCCAGCCAACCCAAAGTATGGTACAGATTTATTGATGAAATCTTCATGATCTGGACTCACAGTGAAGAAGAACTTCAGAATTTCCTCTCCAACCTCAACTCCTTTGGTTCCATCAGATTCACCTGGTCCTACTCCAAATCCCACCAGGCCTCAACCTCTGCTAATTTCAAGTTGCCGCCACTCATACCTCACCTGTCATTCAACAACATCTTTGCATCTGTACTTCCGCCTCGACGGACATCTCTGCCCAAACTCTTTGCCTTTACATATGTCTGCTTGTGTGTGTGTGTGTGTGTGTGTGTGTGTGTGTGTGTGTGCGCGCGCGCGCGAGAGCGAGAGTGTATACCTGTACTTTTTTCCCCCCTAAGTTAAGTCTTTCCGCTCCCAGGATTGGAATGACTCCTTACCCTCTCCCTTAAAACCCACATCCTTTCGTCTTTCCCTCTTTCATTTTTACCGTAATCCACCATACAATTTAATCCTGCCTATATATACTCAATAATATGTAACCCACTGCCAAATGATAACCTTAATTTTTTTCCGCTTTCAACACTACCGCTGCTATAAAATCCACCGTTCCCAGTTCACAAACAGTTCTTTTCACCTATTAAACAACCGTTTCGGCTAGTTCTAACAACTTTCGCACTATTTACATTTCCGTTTTTCCCACATCACTGATCATTTTTAGCCGCTTCCCACAGGTTTTAAGGTCATTATTTCTTCGTCAGACAATTGTTAGCTTCACTTTCATAAGCTGCCACCACAAAACCACTCCTTTTAATACATTTACACGCAGTTTTTTCGAAATTTTCCCAAATTTCTCCACCCTTTAACGTGTTTTGGCGGCAACACAACCACCTAACCTTTGTGCACATCGTTGTTTACCAACCCAATTTCACCACAGCTCAGCTTTAACCAGCACTTTTTCGACTTTTTTCACACCAGATCTCCAGTTGTTTTCTAGTTCACCTTTATCTCTTCCCATATATTTTTATTTTCATTTTCATTTCAGCCTCATGTTACACTTTCCACCTTCTAATACCATGTTACCCTCACAACATCCCCACAACGCCCCCATTAAGTTCTATTTACATTCCCTCCGCAAACATGCCTTCGCCCTAGCCAGATTACGCTCCCATATTTTATTTACTCAGGCTTGTCTGACATTTGGGATTACCCCCAAAGGCCTCACACTTAAAGTTCCCATCTCTGGCTGTAACCCTTCTTTCCATCAGTCCCTATACCAGTTCCAAACTGAACAATCCATAGCCCTCACCCACCTAATGCTTCACCTACACATCAACTCAGCCAATGAATCCTTAATAAAAGTCCTCAATCTTTCCTCTCCCACATCCACACTGACTGTTCAGAGCATCCTCCTACAGGCCAACCGCAAATTAGAACAGCATGCCACCCTCCACCTCAAAAAACTATCCAATCTCCTGGTTTCCCACCTCCGGAAAGGCAACTCACTCACTCTCCACAACCTTTCCAGCAAACCTCAACCTCCTCTCATTGCACACAGACCCAGTCTCTCCCATCTACTCGATCTCCCACTTCCAGCTCCACTCCCCCCCAAACCTCAAAATTCTAATCAACACAATCTGGAACCACAACACCCTAATTCAGTAGTTAACCTTTCCTCCAAACCTCTCTCCCAATCCGAAACCTCTGTCCTATCCAAAGGCCTCACCTTCAGCCCTACTCCCAGATTCAACCAAACAGCCCTCGTCAAAGATTTACTGTCCAACACTCGTACTCTCCGCTGGAAATATCACTTTGCCACGAAGAAAAATAATCCTAATCCTACTCCTAATGATCCAACCCCCCAAGACACTATCCAAATTGAACCCTGCCTGGAACAGTTCCGTCCTCCGTCACAGCGGGACCCAACTCCTCTTCCTCAAAATCACCCTCTCCAAACCTTCCAGGAATTTCTCACTTCCAGCCTTGCCTCTCAATCCTTCTTGAAAAACCTTAATCCTACTCCCAACATCACTACAGCTTAAGCCCAGGCTATCCGTGATCTGAAGGCTGACCGATCAATCATCATTCTACTGGCGGACAAGGGTTCCACGACCATGGTACTTGATCATCGGGAGTATGTGGCTGAGGGACTGCGTCAGCTTTCACACACCACTACATACGAAGTTTGCCAAGGTAATCCCATTCCTGATGTCCAGGCGGAGCTTCAAGGAATCCACAGAACCTTAGGCCTCCTACAAAACCTTTCACCTGACTCCATCAACCTCCTGACCCCACTGACACCCCGCACCCCTACCTTCTACCTACTTCCTAAAATTCACAAACCCAATCATCCTGGCCACCCCATTGTAGCTGGTTACCAAGCCCCCACAGAACATATCTCTGCCTACGTAGATCAACACCTTCAACCCATTACATGCAGTCTCCCATCCTTCATCAAAGACACCAACCACTTTCTCGAATGCCTGGAATACTTACCCAATTTGTTACCCCCAGAAACCATCCTTGTAACCATTGATGCCACTTCCTTATACACAAACATTCGGCACGTCCACGGCCTCACTGCGATGGAGCACTTCCTTTCACACCGATCACCTGCCACCCCACCTAAAACCTCTTTCCTCATTACCTTAGCCGGCTTCATCCTGACTCACAACTTCTTCACTTTCGAAGGCCAGACATACCAACAATTCAAGGGGACAGCCATGGGTACCAGGATGGCCCCCTCGTACGCCAACCTATTTATGGGTCACTTAGAGGAAATCTTCATGATCTGGACTCACAGTGAAGAAGAACTTCAGAATTTCCTCTCCAACCTCAACTCCTTTGGTTCCATCAGATTCACCTGGTCCTACTCCAAATCCAATGCCACTTTCCTTGACATTGACCTCCATCTGTCCAATGGCCAGCTTCACACATCTATCCACATCAAACCCACCAACAAGCAACAGTACCTCCATTATGACAGCTGCCACCCATTCCATATCAAACGGTCCCTTTCCTACAGCCTAGGTCTTCATGGCAAACAAATCTGCTCCAGTCCTGCATCCCTGAATCATTACACCAACAACCTGAAAACAGCTTTCGCATCCCACAACTACCCTCCCGACCTGGTACAGAAGCAAATAACCAGAGCCACTTCCTCATTCCCTCAAACCCAGAACCTCCCACAAAAGAACCCCAAAAGTGCCCCACTTGTGACAGGATACTTTCTGGGACTGGATCACTCTCTGAATGAGGCCCTCCAGCAGGGATACAACTTCCTCAAATCCTGCCCTGAAATGAGATCCATCCTTCATGAAATCCTCACCACTCCACCAAGAGTGTCTTTCCGCCGTCCACCTAACCTTCGCAACCTCTTGGTTCATCCCTATGAAATCCCCAAACCACCTTCCCTACCCTCTGGCTCCTACCCTTGTAACCACCCCTGGAGTAAAACCTGTCCCATGCACCCTCGCACCACCACCTACTCCAGTCCTGTAACCCGAAAGGTGTACACGATCAAAGGCTGAGCCACGTGTGTCAGCACCCACGTGATTTACCAACTGACCTGCCTACACTGTGAAGCTTTCTATGTGGGAATGACCAGCAACAAACTGTCCATTCGCATGAATGGACACAGGCAGACAGTGTTTGTTGGTAATGAGGATCACCCTGTGGCTAAACATGCCTTGGTGCACGGCCAGCTCATCTTGGCACAGTGTTACACCGTCCGGGTTATCTGGATACTTCCCACCAACACCAACCTATCAGAACTCCGGAGATGGGAACTTGCCCTTCAATATATCCTCTCTTCCCATCACCCACCAGGCCTCAACCTCCGCTAATTTCAAGTTGCCGCCACTCATACCTCACCTGTCATTCAACAACATCTTTGCCTCTGTACTTCCGCCTCGACTGACATCTCTGCCCAAACTCTTTGCCTTTACATATGTCTGCTTGTGTCTGTATATGTGCAGATGAATGTGTGTATGTGTGCGTGCGAGTGTATACCTGTCCTTTTTTCCCCCTAAGGTAAGTCTTTCCGCTCCCGGGATTGGAATGACTTCTTACCCTCTCCCTTAAAACCCACATCCTTTCGTCTTTGCCTCTCCTTCCCTCTTTCCTGATGAAGCAACCGTGTGTTGCGAAAGCTTGAATTTTGTGTGTGAGTTTGTGTGTCTATCAACATACCAACGCTTTCGTTTGGTAAGTTACATCATCTTTGTTTTTAGATATATTTTTCCCACGTGGAATGTTTCCCTCTATTTTTTTATTTGATATTTTTTGGTGTAATGATTGCTGTAATTATTTACGAAATTTCATGTTGAAAGAATTAATTAGGAACTACAAAGTAAAAATGTTACTACTTTCTCTGAGAAATGCAACATTTACTCATAGTTTACACCAATTTTGCTAAAGGATTGGGCAATTGGGCTAACAACTCTAACTCTTTGTTACGAAATACAAATTTGCCTCAGACGGGAATGGATACAATGGAATACGAAAACTGCAACGGACAAATGGCATACGATTTAAAAATTTTAATTTTGGATCTTGGAATGTTCAGAGCCTGTATAGACCAGGAACCATCCAGCCTATGGTCTCAGAAATTAACTGATATAAACTGGACCTGCTGGCAGTACAAGAGACAAGACGGCTACGAGAAGGAACTCAAAGGAAATCACAAAGAGGATGGATACACACTATTCTACGTCTGATGTGTAGATAAACCTGAATTCGGCACTGGGTTTGTAATACACAACAACGCGACAAATTCGGTGAAGGAATTGAAAGCTGTTAACAAGAGAATACCCTACATAGGAAGGCACAGTTTGCATGATGAGACCAATGAGAATGGTCAGAGGATGATCAATTTAGCTATCTCAAAGAACCTAAGATTAAGTTCGTCTTACTTTGAACACAAGAGAAAACATAAGGGAACATGGTGTTCACCAGATGGAAGAACCACCAACCAGATAGATCACATCTTGGTGGACCAGTACTATAGCCATAGAGTCATGGACGTAAGGTCGTATAGAGGAGCTGACTGTGCATCATACCACTTCCTCATTGTGTGCAGGCTTAAACTCATGTTCACCTACATGCATAAGAAGAAGGGGACACTAGAACCTGCTTTGAATGTTGAGAAACTACGAGAAAGTACCATTAAAGAACAATATGCTATAGAAATCGAAAACCATTTTGAGGTCCTAGAGACCCTGGACCCAAGAGAGAACGTGGAGGAAAGGTGGAAAGAAACAAAGTCCACAGTCTAAGTGTAGTGGAGAATATATTGGGAAGAAAGGAAATAATGAAGAAGAGGAAATGGTTCAACGAGACATGCCAAAAGGCTACAGGAAAGAGGAGGCAGGTGAGGGAGAATTGGCTAGCTGACAGGGAGAATAAGCAGAAAAGGGAACATTTTATCAACATCAGAAGGGAGACAAAGCAAATCCTAAGAGCAGAGAAGAGAAAAGAATATATCTAACCAGTTTGCTAGAACAAGTTGAGGCAGAGGGCCAAAACAAGAACTCAAGGCAATTCTTCTAATAAATAAAAAATTGGAAACGTGGATTTCAGAGCCCAACTTTCTTCATTAGAGATAAGAATGGCAACTTGGTAAATGACAAGGAAAGAATTGTAGAAAGATGGAAAGAATACTTCTCAGAACTGTTGAATCGCCCAGACCAAGATGAGATATTACCTGCATACACTACCGAGGAAAGGACTGATGAAGAAGAATGGGAAGTTAGAGAAGAAGACGTGAAGATCGGAAACAAAGGACTCAGAAACAACAAAGCACCAGGGTAGGACAGAATAACATCAGAATTAATCAAGGAGGGAGGTGAGAGCTTACACTTAGTGATATATAAACTGATCCAGTTGATATGGAAGAAGGAGACACTGCTAGAAGAATGGAAATTGGCTGTAATATGCCCAATATACAAGAAGGGAAGCAAAATGGAATGTGGTAACTACAGAAGAATCAGTTTGCTGAATGTAACATATAAGGTGCTGTCCATCATTATCTTCGGAAAATTGCAACCATTCATAGAGTACCAAGCTGGCTTCCAATCAAACCAATCGACAATAGATCACACTTTCACACTAAGACAATTGTTTGGAAAACACTGGGAATATGATAAAGATATCTACAGCCTGTTCGTCGATTTTCAACGTGCATATGACAGCATCCACAGGAATAGCCCATACAATGCAATGTGTGACTTCAGAATCCCTGAGAAGCTAGTGAGAATGGTGCAAGCTTGTATGGAAGGGCCAAAGGCAGCAGTACAATTCCAAGGAGCCACATCAGAAACATTCGAGATTGAGACAGGCCTCAGACAAGGGGATGCTCTCTCATGTGTCATATTAGAGAAAGTAATGAAAGAGTGTAGTCAACAGGAGTGGGCTAGAGTAGAGATGGACGGTAACTTCAACTGTCTCGCATATGCAGATGACATAGTACTATTAAGTGAATAAAAGCATGACTTGAAAGAAATATACCAGAAAATGGACAATTATGCACAGAAGGTAGGGCTCAAAGTGAATTGAGATAAAATAGAGTTCATGCAATCAGAAAGAAGGCAAGAGCAGGAAGAATTTCTTGAGATGGATGGCAAGAGGTTCAAGACTTGCATGACTTGAAGATAAATTTGGAGAAGTTGTCATTGAGAAAATTACGCAATGGATCATTACTGATTAAAGCCTACTCTCCTGCACAGTCCGCAGTTCTACAGGTGTATGAACAACTGGGCGACATGCAAGTGTCCATTGCCCCACATAAAAATTTGAATAATTATTAACACCTCTAAAAAAATTCAAATAGCTTGAAGTAAACATAAGGTAAATTTCAAATACTTAGGATCTTGGTTTACCATGGGCAACAACATAAAGATTGACATCAAGGAAAGAATAGCAGTGGGAATGAAATGCATGCATTCCCTCAGAGAGACGCTTGGCTCTAAATCAATCTAAGTGAATATTAAGATGAAAATCTGTAACACAGTGATATGCCCAGCAGTAATGTACGGTTCAGAAACATGGAGCATGACTAAGTGAGAAAGAGAAAAACTATTAATATTTGAAAGAAGAGTAAGGGGGAAGATATGGGGACCAGTTTTAGATAATGGAGAATGGAGGAGTTGGAAAAAAACGAGAAAATCTACCTTCTGATGCGACAATCAACTATCTTACAGAAGATAAAGAGCAAAAGAATACAATGGGTGGGCCATGTAGCTCATATGCCAGATGGAAGAGAGGCAAAGATGGCACTAGCGGGGAAACCAAACACCAAACGCCCCATTGGATGACCAAGGCAGTGCTGGATGGACGCCGACCTGGCAAAGCACCTAGCAGCCCTGGGAACTGAAGAACCTGGAGAAACTGGGCACAAAACAGGAAGGAATGGAGGCAGTTTGTAGAAGCAGTGTGTGGTCTGCAGGGCCTGTGATCGTTGAATATCTATCTATCTATTTCATTAATGTTTTTTCTGAAATAATTGATGCAACATTGCAAGTTACGCAGAATTATCTTTTAAAAAAATTATGTTTTCCAGCTATTTCCTTACAAACTCATTTACAATGAGTGTTTTGACAGTTTCTTCAATGTATTCGTAAAAGTTAGAATGTTTTTCAATATTTCTATTGTATACCATCACACAGCACACAGTTGTAGGAAATCTAAACAAATTATGTGCTACGTTATTCCGAATATGTATTATTCTGCCATATCTGTATGGGAACACGCTTGAACTTCCTCCGATTTGTTTGCATTATTTGCTTAGAGATAAATATATACACTTATTTACTTGCTATTTGTTTCTTTCCAGGTGGGTCACTCGAACTCTGGTAAAAAGGAGAGATAAATTTGATAATCTCTATTTGTGGACAACACGTATATGCATTCTACGTTATGAGTATGTATCATTTCCACTTGAAAAATAATTCTGTCATACTTTGCACATCTTGTGTCTTGTCAGTTCTCTTCTGAAGGCTCATGTTTTAGTTATAACCTGTTTTTCTGTTTCAAGTTTCTATATCCAAATAGTTGTGTGCGACCTATAAATTTGCAATTTGTTTTAAGCAGCACACACCTGGTAAATTTTACAACATTTGGCATGAAACTCCTTTGTATTATTGCATAATATTAGTGCAGGGTCATTCCATGCCAAGTGGGCTAGACGTTCCTGCATGATCGTCGCGGTTTTTGATAAAATTTTGTGTGAAGATTCACGGTGTCCCCAATGATGTTTTACTTTTGCCAATGTAATACTTGCAGCGATATAGTAATTTGTTTGGCGCCCTAGTGCAGCTTTAAACAGTGACCCCAAGCTTTCGGCAAATTTTAGACATATCATCTCTGGCTATATTTTCTAGAAAGAAACAAAACTTGGCCATCTTGTACAACTTACACAATCAAACAGGTTTTAAACTTCAAAACTTTGCTGTGCACCACCAAAGCACTGGAGATCATTGTAGTAAAATTGTTGCATAATGGCTGCAAAGAACATCGTATAATGACATTCAAGTTTTACAGCATTGTCACATTGTGCAAATTTTGGTGAAGTTCATAGTTTGTCTGACCTTTCTTTGGGATAGGATTCATGTTATAGAGAATTTTTAGTATGTATTTTTTATTGTGCAAAATGCTACTGATGCACTAGTTCAATTCTGGTTTTAAGTCTATCATATTTTGTATTAAATAGTTAGCAGTTTCTGTAGAACATTTAAGTCTACACATGAAAAATTTTACAAATGTGCTGTTATGGCCAATGGTGGCTTAACCACTGCTGGTTTCTTTTTATTTCTTCTTCTTCTTCTTCTTAAAAAAAAAAAAACAGCATCAGCCACAGGGGCCACACCTAACAGCTATACAACAGCAGTCGCATCAGTATCTTTACCATATGGGATTCTTTATATTGGATCCCAAGCCTGATTACATTTCTAAGTGTCAGAGGTCAAAGTTAGAAGAGGTCTCTTTTAGGATCCAAGCTTATGTTTACTTCAAGCTATTTGAATTTTTTTAGAGGTGTTAATAATTGTACTCAAATTTTTATGTGGGGCAATGGACACTTGCATGTCACCCAGTTGTTCACACACCTGTAGAACTGCGGACTGTGCAGGAGAGTAGGCTTTAATCAGTAATGATCCATTGTGTAAGTTTCTCGATGACAACTTCTCCAAATTTATCTTCAAAGTGTTCCACACAAAATAAAGGTTTTGTCACAGTAGAAATATCTCCATCTGTTCGAGTACATACACTCCTGGAAATGGAAAAAAGAACACATTGACACCGGTGTGTCAGACCCACCATACTTGCTCCGGACACTGCGAGAGGGCTGTACAAGCAATGATCACACGCACGGCACAGCGGACACACCAGGAACCGCGGTGTTGGCCGTCGAATGGCGCTAGCTGCGCAGCATTTGTGCACCGCCGCCGTCAGTGTCAGCCAGTTTGCCGTGGCATACGGAGCTCCATCGCAGTCTTTAACACTGGTAGCATGCCGCGACAGCGTGGACGTGAACCGTATGTGCAGTTGACGGACTTTGAGCGAGGGCGTATAGTGGGCATGCGGGAGGCCGGGTGGACGTACCGCCGAATTGCTCAACACGTGGGGCGTGAGGTCTCCACAGTACATCGATGTTGTCGCCAGTGGTCGGCGGAAGGTGCACGTGCCCGTCGACCTGGGACCGGACCGCAGCGACGCACGGATGCACGCCAAGACCGTAGGATCCTACGCAGTGCCGTAGGGGACCGCACCGCCACTTCCCAGCAAATTAGGGACACTGTTGCTCCTGGGGTATCGGCGAGGACCATTTGCAACCGTCTCCATGAAGCTGGGCTACGGTCCCGCACACCGTTAGGCCGTCTTCCGCTCACGCCCCAACATCGTGCAGCCCGCCTCCAGTGGTGTCGCGACAGGCGTGAATGGAGGGACGAATGGAGACGTGTCGTCTTCAGCGATGAGAGTCGCTTCTGCCTTGGTGCCAATGATGGTCGTATGCGTGTTTGGCGCCGTGCAGGTGAGCGCCACAATCAGGACTGCAAACGACCGAGGCACACAGGGCCAACACCCGGCATCATGGTGTGGGGAGCGATCTCCTACACTGGCCGTACACCACTGGTGATCGTCGAGGGGACACTGAATAGTGCACGGTACATCCAAACCGTCATCGAACCCATCGTTCTACCATTCCTAGACCGGCAAGGGAACTTGCTGTTCCAACAGGACAATGCACGTCCGCATGTATCCCGTGCCACCCAACGTGCTCTAGAAGGTGTAAGTAACTACCCTGGCCAGCAAGATCTCCGGATCTGTCCCCCATTGAGCATGTTTGGGACTGGATGAAGCATCGTCTCACGCGGTCTGCACGTCCAGCACGAACGCTGGTCCAACTGAGGCGCCAGGTGGAAATGGCATGGCAAGCCGTTCCACAGGACTACATCCAGCATCTCTACGATCGTCTCCATGGGAGAATAGCAGCCTGCATTGCTGCGAAAGGTGGATATACACTGTACTAGTGCCGACATTGTGCATGCTCTGTTGCCTGTGGTTCTGTCAGTGTGATCATGTGATGTATCTGACCCCAGGAATGTGTCAATAAAGTTTCCCCTTCCTGGGACAATGGATTCACGGTGTTCTTATTTCAATTTCCAGGAGTGTATTAGGTATTGGATAAATTCTTTCGCTTCTGTCCCTCTTCCAACGGGGGCAGGATTGTAGCTATACACATTGGAATATCTATACCAGTCTGTTGAGATGACCAGATCATGAAGGCCACTGTGTTGGCTTAATTTGCTACAATTCATGCTGATGCCAGAATGAGATTTTCACTCTGCAGCGGAGTGTGCACTGATATGAAACTTCTTGGCAGATTAAAATTGTGTGCCGGACCGAGACTTGAACTCTGGACCTTTGCCTTTCGTGGGCAAGTGCTCCACCATCTGAGCTACCCAAGCATGACTCGCGCCCCGTCCTCATAGCCTTACTTCTACCAGTACCTTGTCTCCTACCTTCCAAACTTTACGGAAGCTCTCCTGCAAACCTTGCAGAACTACCACTCCTGAAAGAAAGGTTATTGCGGAGACATGGTAGAGGTAGAAGTAAGGCTGTGAGGACGGGGCACGAGTCGTGCTTGGGTAGCTCAGATGGTGGAGCACTTGCCCACGAAAGGCAAAGGTCCAGAGTTCAAGTCTCGGTCCGGCACACAGTTTTAATCTGCCAGGAAGTTTCATGCTGATGCCATCTACCCCAATTACGGACTCTCTGTATGGGAACCACACAGCAGCAGCAAAAGTCGTCTGGCATGAAGACTGTTGCCGGAAATTCTGATGGCCCAAGATGCTAGGCACATATTCCTTGACATGAGTGGGCAGCTAACAGATAGGCATTGGCAGTGTGATCTTTGTGGTGTCGTGGGCCCTACTGAAATGGCACACATTGACCCACCATGATGGATTGGCTTTTAAGGCATATATGAGACCATGCAGATGTTGTTTTTTTCAGACAATCTTTAACACTGTATGCAGCAAGCATTATTTAAGGCATTTTTCCCCAGTTGGCCCATGCTACAGGAAACATTTTGAGAATAAAGGTCAAACCCAGAAGGGACCAAAAATTACTTCAGCTGATAGGTGATCTAAAGTACATGAATAAAGAAGACAATGATGAAAATGATGATTTTGGATGTGGAGTGCTCAATATCATGGCCTATCAGCACCATGATGAGTAGTCAAGATGCCTTTCTCATGGGGAGGAGGGAAAGGACAGAGTGTGGGATGGTGCGCGAGGGACTACCTATACATGTGGAGTAGTTTACAATGTTTTGTACTATGACTCCCACCTAGCACTTTTGGGAATTGTGGTGTAACCTCTTCCTTGCAATCAGTAGAAAGAAGGCGAAGAGAAAGGTCATTCTCATCTGGTCTGAGATTTGCGTTTGATATATTGTTCTGTTCTGTTTAATAGGAAATATGTACAATGAATTTCACCTCCAACCACACAGTATACCACTGACAAACAATTCATCTGTCAGATAATGAGATGACAGCATGGAATGCGACAGCGTATTGTTGTACAACACCACCCTGACACGCTTTTCTGACTGCTTTGTCAGCCATGTTGTTTCCCTGTATCCTGACGTGTCCAGGTACCGAGCAAAATATCACCTCCTTGACATAGTGATGCAGTTGCTGTAAGGTGTCAAGGATGACCTGAATCAACTGGCTGACTGATTGAGGAGGGGTTCGGAACTTAACGGCGAGGTCATCAGTCTGAATCAACTCGTATACCAGATACCAGGTGATCAAAAAGTCAGTATAAATTTGAAAACTTAATAAACCATGGAATAATGTAGATAGAGGGGTAAAAATTGACACACATGCTTGGAATGACATGGAGCTTTATTAGGAGAAAAAAAAAGTTCACAAAATGTCCGACAGATGGTACTGGACAGCAAAACATCAGTGACTGCGCATGGCAATCGTGTATAAAAGGAGCTGTAATGAGAGAGAGAATCAGATGCGCCAGCAGTCGCAGCATGTTGACGTTACCTGAAAAGGCGCTTTTCGTGAAGCTTTATAATCAGAATGGGGAATGTGCTAGTTCAGCGTTACCATCCTATCACCGTAGGAAGGGGATTCGAATGGGTAAACGTCCGTTGACAAATGCAGCTGTGGCGAGAATGATTTCGAAGTTCGAAGCCACGGGTTGTTTAGACGATAGACCCCGTAGAGGCCAATCGAGCACAAGGCGTAATACTGCTGAGACAGTTCAGGAACAAATGGAGACTGTAGCAGGTTCGTCTATGTACGGGGAAGTCAGCGCTCATGCAGTCGCACTGGGATTCCATACACCACTGTCTGGTTGGCACTTAGGCGTACCTTCCGATGCTATCCGTAAAAAATCCATCGCCATCATGAACTGTTACCTGGCGATTTAGTGAAGCAGAGGGCATTTGCGGTGTGGGCGTTTCAAAAGATGGTGGAAGATGACGATTGGTTGCGTATCGTGTTGTGGACCGACGAAGCTCATTTCACGCTCTGAGGGTCTGTCAACGCCCACAACTGCAGAATATGGGCTACCGAAAATCCAAGAACTGACGTGGAAACTTCATTGCATGACGACAAAGTCACGGTATGCGTTCGATTTCCCACATCTACCGTTATCAGGCCTTTTTTCTTCGAGGAAATGCGTGATTCTGGTTTTGTAACTGCTACCGTGACGAGTGAGAGGTACGCCGATATGTTACAGAATCGCATCATCCCCAGCCTGGTTGATAAACACCTGCTGGAACGTATGATTTTTATGCAGGATGGCGCTCCACCCCATATTGCTAGACGCGTGAAAGCTCTCTTGCGCGCGTTGTTTGATGATGATCGTGCGCTCAGCCGCCATTTTCGTCATGCTTGGCCTCCCAGGTCCCCAGACCTCAGTCCGTGCGATTATTGGCTTTGGGGTTACCTGAAGTCGCAAGTGTATCGTGATCAACTGAAATCTCTGGGGATGCTGAAAGACAACATCCAACGCCAATGCATCACCATAACTCCAGACATGATTTACAGTGCTGTTTACAACATTATTCCTCGATTACACCTATTGTTGAAGAATGATGGTGGACATATTGAGCATTTCCTGTAAAGAAATCATCTTTGCTTTGTCTTACTTTGTTATGCTACTTATTGCTACTCTGATCAGATGCAGCACCATCTGTCGGTCATTTTTTGAACTTTTGTATTTTTTTGGTTCTAATAAAACCCAATGTCATTCCAAGCAAGTGTGTCAATTTGTACCTCTCTATCTACATTATTCCATGATTTATTCAGTTTTCAAATTTATACTGACTTTTTGATCACCAGGTACATTTGGTGGACACTTTTCGTGCACTGGCGAGTCAAAACAGATGAGAAATCTTGTACTCTGATGCCTGTGAATCCACTCCAGTGCCACCATAACACCATGTAATTCTGTATGACAATTTGTAAATTGTTCCTGAAGGCATACTTTGAAAAACATGTCGGGGAAAACAGCTAAACAACTGAGTCCATTCTGTTGCTAGGAAGCCACCCACATAAACGATGATAATTTTTTTTTAAGTGACCAGTCTTTTGACTGGTTTGACGTGGCCTGCCACGAATTCCTCTCCCGTGTCAACTTTTTCATCTCTGAGTAGTTCTTGCAACGTACGTCCTCAATTATCTGCTGGATGTATTCGAATCTCTGTCATCCTCTACAGCTCCCTCTAGTACCATGGAAATTCCCGGATGTCTGAACACATGTTCCACAATCCTGTACCTTCTTGTCTGTGTTTTCCATACATTTATTTCCTATCCTCACCAATTCCATGGAGAACGTCTTCATTTCTTACCTTATCAGTCCACCTAATTTTCAACGTTCCTCTGTAGCACGAAATATTGAATGCTTCAATTATTTTCTGTTCCAGTTTTCCCACTGTCCATGATTTACAAACATACAATGCTGTACTTCAAATGTACATTCTCCGAAATTTCTTCCTCTAATTAAGGCCTATGTTTGATACCAGTAGACTTCACTTGGGCAGGAATGCTATCTTTCCCTATGCTTGTCTGCTTTTTATGTCCTCCATGCTCCACCCATCATCGGTTGTTTTGCTGCCTAGGTAGCAGAATTCCTCAACTTGGTCAACTTCAAGATCCCCAATTCTGATGTTAGGTTTCTCACTGTTCTCATTTCTGCTACTTCTCATTAACTTTGTCATTCTTTGATTTACTCTCGAACCATATTACATACTCATTAGAATATGGCACAAGTTTTCTAGTACCATGTCAAGATTAAAATCACTTTGGGTCTCTGAAAATACCAAGGAGGTAATTTATTCCATCCTTGGCTGTATAAAGAGAGGTCCGACACATCTAGATCCTTGAGACTGTCAGTAGCATGTATCCCGAATGACAATGTTACATGGAACCAATTCCTTAACAGTTGCTTAAGAGTTAGGATGGATTACCCCACAAAATGCCAATGACTAACGCAGCACCTGAGATTTTCAGGGCATGTCGAGCCAGGAGGAGGTGCCACTGAATACAGAGTGGTGGTTCACCAGCCCCAGCAAACAGACTATGAGCTGGGCTGATCCGAAAGGCTTCAGTTGACATCCAAATGCCCCAATGATGGACAACATTTAACATCTTGAGGCTGGAAACAGTAGTGATCTATAAACACAGTTGCTGTAATCTGTGATCTGACAACTGCCCCATAAAACTGCAGGAGATGTGATCTTTCAGTTCCTCAGGCCTTTCTGCTGGGACATTTCAAAATATTCAATGATCTGAAGCCCTTTCTTGACAAGTCTTTTTGAGTTAAATAGTAGACAACAAAGCACACAGTGACATTAAAGTGTAAAGTATTATCCCCCATTGTGAGCTCTGATTCCTTAAAACTTCGATGAGCAAGGATAAAACTGACACACAATCTTCTCTGGTGAGAAACTAAAACCAGTTTTATTGGTCCAAGCTTCTAGCCTCCTGACGGTCAGCCAATGTTGCCTCATTGTTCTTGTAACATCAGAAAAGGTGCAGAAGATTGCGAAGCCATCCACAAACAAAGAGCATTGAACAGGACTCCTGACTGCAATTGGACTGAGGACAACATCGGCAGCGTTAAGACCACAGTAACTGCCTCCCCCTTTTTCCTACAAATGTAACGGTGAGTGGATGGTCTGATTTGCAGTTCTGTCTTCATGTGTAGTTTTTGGCAAACAGGCTGAAAAAATGATCTGAGGGTTTGTAAAACATATTTTAGTTTGTACTCTATTAGTAGGGCACGCTCCTATTGTGCTGTGATGGTAAAGGTTCCACAACGTCAGAGTCAGAAACACAAGTGAAATTTTACAAGCTTTGGCAGTTTAGTTAGCTCAGCTGAGAGCAGATAATACTAATATGCAAAAGCAGCTGGAGGTTGTAAGAGGGGACAGGGCTTTGTCCAGTTTACTGGCTATCACAATATGTTCAATTATCACTGGCACAGTTAATCCTGTCAATAGTTTTATATAGATGAAACACGAAAAATGAAGAGAGGATGGTTAGACGTGCAGAGAAGACACCCGATCCATGTGTAAACTGCTGCAGGCATAGGGATATATCAAACAAAAGAAACAGTCAGGAAAAAAGATGTTAATTTTGGGAGTTTAGCCACTGCAGAAGATAGTAAGATTGTGAAAATTAAGGAATATAATGTAGGATTAGTAGCTCTAATATCTCTTGAGAATTCAGAGTCCAAGCCAGCTGTACTGCCATACAAAGAAGATGCGTGCTGTAGTGAGACAAATGAGTGTGGCAATAACAATTTAGCTGATATTGATGTAGGTGCAATGGTATCTACACCACTAGTGGTTGATAGGTGTTAAATGCAGGTAATAGCACCTGACTTAGGTGTATTCCTGTATGTGCATGTACAGGAAACTAGATGTGTCAATGATTTGTGTGTAATGCAACGATAACTGCTCACTGTAATTTTGTTGTAAATACCGTGAAGGAGGCACGACAGCTATTGATAATTTTAATTATATTGCAGATGTTACGGCTAAAGAAGCATTATAGATGCACTTGTTTCTGATGGAAGCATATTCATTGCCACTGGTGATGGCAACACTTCCTCTGAAGGGGGAGAAGGTAAGAGAAGAAAGAGGAAAAGTGCTTTTAATATTAGTGACCAGCCTGACATGGGAACTCTTTAAGGGATGAATACAATAGGACTCACATATTCATAAATGCAACATTTACTGGGTAAGCTGAAGCATCATGCAAAAGTTGACCTTAGACAGCACACTGGGGGACTCTGGGAAACACTGTTCCAGCTGGGTAAAACTTTTGTAAATGACATACTGCTGCACGGTTCACCCCTCACAAAAATTCATCAAGTCTCAATTACCGTGCTGACGTACCCAAAAAATACAGCATCATTTATGAATGAATTTTGCACTCTTGGTATATTTCAAAAAACTTGAAAAAATCTTATTAGTGTCTGCATGTAGCCTTTCCGCAGTGCAGTTTACTGCTGCAATGTCCACGCTTTCTAAACAATAACCAAAACAGATTGACGCAAACTCAACCTTTGGTTTGGCTTATCAACAAACCAGTATTGTTGCTTGACTGAAGCTATGAATACACATCTTATGGTTAACATTCTGATACAGGGTGTTTCAAAAATGACCGGTATATTTGAAACGGCAATAAAAACTAAACGAGCAGCGATAGAAATACACCGTTTGTTGCAATATGCTTGGGACAACAGTACATTTTCAGGCAGACAAACTTTCGAAATTACAGTAGTTACAATTTTCAACAACAGATGGCGCTGCGGTCTGGGAAACTCTATAGTACGATATTTTCCACATATCCACCATGCGTAGCAATAACATGGCGTAGTCTCTGAATGAAATTACCCGAAACCTTTGACAACGTGTCTGGCGGAATGGCTTCACATGTAGATGAGATGTACTGCTTCAGCTGTTCAATTGTTTCTGGATTCTGGCGGTACACCTGGTCTTTCAAGTGTCCCCACAGAATGAAGTCACAGGGGTTCATGTCTGGCGAATAGGGAGGCCAATCCACGCCGCCTCCTGTATGTTTCGGATAGCCCAAAGCAATCACACGATCATCGAAATATTCATTCAGGAAATTAAAGACGTCGGCCGTGCGATGTGGCCGGGCACCATCTTGCATAAACCACGAGGTGTTCGCAGTGTCGTCTAAGGCAGTTTGTACCGCCACAAATTCACGAAGAATGTCCAGACAGCATGATGCAGTAATCGTTTCGGATCTGAAAATGGGCCAATGATTCCTTTGGAAGAAATGGCGGCCCAGACCAGTACTTTTTGAGGACGCAGGGACGATGGGACTGCAACATGGGGCTTTTCGGTTCCCCATATGCGCCAGTTCTGTTTATTGACGGAGCCGTCCAGGTAAAAATAAGCTTAATCAGTAAACCAAATGCTGCCCACATGCATATCGCTGTCATCAATCCTGTGCACTATATCGTTAGCGAATGTCTCTCGTGCAGCAATGGTAGCGGCGCTGAGGGGTTACCGCGTTTGAATTTTGTATGGATAGAGGTGTAAACTCTGGCGCATGAGACGATACGTGGACGTTGGCGTCATTTGGACCGCAGCTGCAACACGGCGAACGGAAACCCAAGGCCGCTGTTGGATCACCTGCTGCACTAGCTGCACGTTGCCCTCTGTGGTTGCCGTACGCGGTCGCCCTACCTTTCCAGCACATTCATCCGTCACGTTCCCAGTCCGTTGAAATTTTTCAAACAGATCCTTTATTGTATCGCTTTTCGGTCCTTTGGTTACATTAAACCTCCGTTGAAAACTTCGTCTTGTTGCAACAACACTGTGTTCTAGGCGGTGGAATTCCAACACCAGAAAAATCCTCTGTTCTAAGGAATAAACCATGTTGTCTACAGCACACCTGCACGTTGTGAACAGCACACGCTTACAGCAGAAAGATGACGTACAGAATGGCGCACCCACAGACTGTGTTGTCTTCTATATCTTTCACATCACTTGCAGCGCCATCTGTTGTTGAAAATTGTAACTACTGTAATTTCGAAAGTTTGTCCGCCTGAAAATGTACTGTTGTCCCAAGCATATTGCAACAAACGGTGTATTTCTATCGCTGCTCGTTTAGTTTTTATTGCCGTTTCAAATATACCGGTCATTTTTGAAACACCCTGTACATTCAATAAAGTGGCTGGGCAACAGTGCCTGGCAATAATCGAAATGAGCACAACCATCATGTGGATCATAAATTATTCATTCATTCTCTAGATTCCTGTGTTTCACAGAATAGAAAGTGTATTCTGTGAGTGATAAACTAAAAATTATGGACAGTGTGAAGACTGGTGAAACTAAAGCATTTATTATGCGAGTGTGGTGTACCTGAAGGAACAATCGTGGGATGGGTGAAAGAAGTAAATAAACTTAGAAGTTTTGTAAACGCAGTTGAAAGTGATGCGAAAATGGCAGAAAAAGGACCAAAATAGGAAAAAGACAGTCAACATGATGAATGCCTTATCTTTAAAAAAGATAAGTGAATGTGTGCCAATTTCTGTGGCAATTATTAAAGCCCAAGCTGAAAAATTTGATTTACATGAAAACAAATATTTTATAGCCTCCAACAGATGGTTTTCAAGATGGAAATGTTATAATTGAATTCGCCAAACGACTGTTAAAGAACAAGCAAGGTCATGTGACAGTGAATCTGCTTCACAGGTTCCTGAAGTTCTACACAAAGTAATGGAAGATGAAAATTTAATTGGTCATGAAGTGTGCAATTGTGATGAAATGGCACTTTATTATTGATTGCTTCTAAACAGGTCTCACGATACACAAATCAAGAAACAAGACGGGTTTAAAAATGAAGAAAGACAGAATAACCCTCTTTTTTGCCACAAATAAATCGGGCAACCATAAGCTGAAACCTCTTTATACAAGTAAAAGTAAAAGACCAAGATGCTTCAATCACGTAAACCTATCATCATTAAAAGTCACATATAGGAATTCAAAGAATGCTTGGACAACGTGTGACATTTTCACCAATTGGTTTCAAGAAAAGTGTGTTCCATCAGTTAGAAAGCACTACAGTCACACAATCTGAGAAAAGAAACTCAACTATTACTTGACCACTATCCAGCTCATCCACCGGCCAATTTTTTGCAATCAAAAGACAGAAAAATAAAAACTGTTTCTGTCGCACAGCATGATGACATTAATTCAGCTGCTGGACATGGCAGCATTTAAGACTCATTATTGCTGTGAAGTAAATTCAAATGAGGAAATGGAAATGTTCTTGAAATCTGTAAATCTGAACCGATTTCAGAGATCATAGATGACACGGACATTATTGATGCCTTTTGAAATAGGAGTAGTGAAGCAGTTGAGATTACGGATGACAAAGCTGAAGAAGAAAATCTAGTTGATGTGCCCAGTACACATGGAATATTGGCTAGTATAAATAAAGTTATTACGTGGATGGAGTGACAAAGTGAACCAAACCAAATTCAGTAGTCACATCCAATGAGTTTAAAGCAATACACACTGAAGAAACTGCATGAAATGACCAACCACAGAAAGCTAACCGACTTCTTTAAAGCAGAAGAATAATGATGTACTGTAGCTTTCAGCCACTGTTGTAAATTATCATACCATATTTCATAGTGTACTTTTTATACCATATTGAAACTCTCGTTATTGTTTGGTTGACGTTTGGGTGAAGTTTGTCTGACTGCTGTACCCCATTTGGTGAATTTCTGAAATGTTTTACTTCTAATATTCTTAAAATTAAATACAGTTAGTACAGTACGTATAATATTGCATTACATGTTCTTCCTAACTTTTCATGCTAACTCACAATATGCTGCAGGTACGCTGTAACCCAAGAGTAAAGCATGTTCCCTGGCAACCACGTTATATCGGGCTTCTACTGTATCACTGAAATATTAAGGGGTATTTTTGAATAAACTGGGAGCGATTGGTGATTATACTTGTATGTTTAAGAGAAAAGACAATTTTTTTGTGCAAATTGTATGCTATTCCTAAGAGTATTTGAATAGTGGTGCAAGAAGAAATATAGAAAATTATTGAGAATGGTATTATACAACATAGCCTGAGTGCATACAGAAAACTGAAGAGGGCGTTCATTTACTATTAAGACACTCAGACTTCAAATAAACATAGTTAAAGAGTAAGAGATATAAAGCTGTGTAGATCTGTTAGTATAGAATAATTACTATAAAGTTGGAACAGGCAAAGTTTTTAGTTTTATAGACGTGACAGCTGGGTACTAGGCCATGTATGGCATTCTTGTTCGATGTTTGAGACTTACCAGTTTAGGGTACTTCCTTATGGTTTAAATATATCTGTAGCAGTTTTCAGATGGGCCATAGACGAAACTTTGGGTAACGACTTAATACAGGAACTAATAATGTATGTGGATGATCTATTGGTTTCTAAAACCTGGTAGGAACATTGCCCTCTGCTTATTACAACATTAAAAAGATGGGAAGAGTGGCACAACAATAAAACTACATAAATTGCATTTTAGGACAGAAGAATTAAAGTTTTTAGGGTATATTGCAGAAGTGAAAGGGATACATCCTGATTCGGAACAAATTCAGGCAATAAAAGTCTGCCCAGCTGCAAACAATGTAAAACAATTACATACATTTCCAGGATTAGCCGGCTTCTATAGGCATTTTGTAAAAGGGACACACACACACACACACACACACAATGTTGGGTGCAAGAACATAATTTTAAAGCAAGTGCACCAAATTTTAAGCTGGATGACGTGGTGACAGTAAAAGCTTTTCATCCCAGTTTACCATCAAAGAAAGAAACAGGGAAGTTTTTCCACCATTATGAAGCTCTATTAAAAATTTTAGGAACTCCACATCCAAAGGATTCTTAATAGCCCCTTCGAATGGTAAAGAAAAGTCTGTTATTCTTACATTACATTCCCCGCTCCTGAAATTATCCCAGATTCAACCTATGATAATCTACTGCACCACACCCTCCACACAACAGTTTCTGCCCCTCATCCCATCAACTTCTCCCATCTCATATTCCCTCATCCTCTTTACATGCCACCCTCTGCCAATGCACCTGTCCATCCTTTCCCCTTCCCTGCTCCCCCCCCCCCCTTTCTGCTCCTCTCCTTTTTTTTACTTTCCACAATCCCGACTGTGCCTAAGCGTCTCTAGTCCTTGCACGCCCTGCCAAACAGAGCTCCCTGTATAATACAGACATCACCAAAGATTTGTGTCCCAAAAAACGTGCCTGACATAAATTCACAATCTGTGTGAATTTAGCAGACTGACACCCACTAGGTATTGAGTTGTCTACTACATTCCTTCAGTTTTAGATTTCTGTATAGCAGTTTCTTAACCTTTTCCCTATCATTTTTAAAATTATTTACTTCCAAGTAGCCTATATTTTATAAGCAACACAATAGGATAACTAATGCGTACACAGTGTGAATTAAATGTAACAAAAGACAGACATCTGTATTTGGCAAACAACAGAACTTATCAAACATAGGTCTGCAGAAGGGCTGCAAAACATAGGCGAGTTGTTCCTTCTACATAGTACAGGTTGTTAGCTACGTCACTTTTGACATGGGAACTAAGAGGATATAGACCTTAGCTAAAAAGAGTAAATCTGGCGGGCTAACATCCAGATACGATTGATGAAACATAGAATAGGAGGGCCTTCAGATTTACAGTATTATATAGGTAAGTTACGATTGTTTACAGAGAAGTACAATGGAAACAGCGAAGATGGCAGATTATAAACCAGGTATGAATATAGTAGGAGTATGTTAACTCTATATATGTATAGAAGGACAAGGTAGAGCTATGCAAGATATTGATGGGATATTGTACCTTCATATGTATGTATGTATTTATTATGTATGTATGTATGGTGCATTGGAAAGTATAGGTGCACTTAGAGATAAAGGCTGATCTATAAATGGGAAAAAAAGAAAAACTTAAATAGGGACACTATCATTGTGGAGAGTTAAATAATGATGTAGAGAGAATCTTTCTGCAGAAAGAGATGTATGTTGACGGTTACTACATAACTCAGTACTGTTAATGTCAAGGTTCCTCCAAAATGGAAAAGTAGATGAATTTACCTGAATTTATTACTTTGTTCCATATGGTACCTTAAAGATGGAATAATAGTGAGGCAAGTGTGAGTTTTGTATAATATTCTTCAGGATTGGAAATATAGATAACTGAATGTAGAATGATCAACAACAAAGAGTTGTTAATTGTTTGAAACATGATTCCTCTGGTTCAGTAGCTGTATCATGAATTATGAAAGTACCTGATCGGGGAATCAGCCTCATAACAATGGATGATGATCTTCCTGGAACTGACATGTGTCAATATCCCATTACAGTTTTGTAGAGTTTCATATACTCTTCCTAGGGGAAGTGTGAATCTAGTTTGCTACACTCCTCAGAGACTTGTCAAAACATTTTTGAATAAAAGTCTTCCATTTTCAAACTGTGTCCTTTTGAATAAAACGCTAATCCTTGAACTTTTGATGGCTATCTCCACCATTGTCGTCAAGAGTAATAAGCCACTGCTGACTACTAGGGCTGGCTCAGTGTTCAGCTTATATAGGAATGATTACAGCATCAAGCATCAATTAGAGGGGGCCAAAACGACATGTGTGCATTAGGTACACAGCACACTGCAATTCCAGGACCAGGCACAAGAGGCCTGTGCCACATCTAGATATAAAAAGAAATAGAAGTCAGATGCTTAGAACTTGTAGGGAGGTGGGAGTGGCAGTTTCAAACTTGGCATTGGTGCCTCATGTCACTTGATGTCAGAGGTCCGTTGGCAGACTGGAGCTGCTGTGAGCTGTGCAACTCGCCTTCCACACATGCGTCATTTTGCCCCTCTCCAACTGATGCCAGATGCTGCAATCATACCTAAATAATTGGAATATCATGCCAGTACCAGCAGTCATCAAAAGCTTGAGAGTTTTATTAAAAATGAAGTAGCTTGGAAACTGAGAAGATTTTATTCAGATTTCCAAAAGTGTAATGAGTATGGCTACTAAATCTGGAGTTCTTGAAGAAATAATTAGTTAAATGAAATGTGGGTGACCGGACTAAAATGTCAACTGGACTACAAGTCCTAGTAACAGATAGTCCACTAGTATAAAGAGATACTGTAAAATTGTTTAATGATCCATACTGATAATAAAAATTTGTTATCTGAGTATTCATATTAAAAAAAATGATCGCCCGATAGTGGCGTGAAGAGAAAGTGATGTTAGGACAAATACATACCTATGATTAATTGTTTATACGAGGGTGGTTTGAAAAGTTCTCGGAATCACCATGAGAGGCCAGTGCAAGTGCAACGAGTTGTTCACGTGATATTCATTGGACTGTTGCCTGTAAACATGTGCCACGTCAGTGCTCTTGGAAGAGAGCTGTGGAAGTGACGTGGCTCTGCTGTTGTTCCCGTGTAGTGATATGCAAAGATGCTGGGGGGGGGGGGGGGGGGGAGGGAAATCGAGGTTCGAGCAGTGATTACGTATTTCGTAAAGAAAGGTATGAAAGCAAAGGACATTCATGCTGATTTCCAGAATACACTGGGGGATTCTCTCTGCTCCTTCATATTCAGCTGTTGCCAAATGGACAAATGAATTTAAATTTGGTCTGGAGAGCTTAGTTGATGATCCATGCAGTGGTCGGCCAAAATGTGTCACTACTCCAGAAATCATTGGGAAAGTGCACAAAATGGTCATGGAGGAATGCTGATTGAAAGTGTGTAAAACTGCTCACACTTGGCAGATGTCATCTGAAAGGGTATATCACATTTTAACTGAAGAATTAGAAAGGAAAAAAATTATCTGCAAGATGGGTGTCATGACTCTTGAAGCTGGATCAAAAACATGTGCCGTCACTATGGCAAAATTACATTGTTGCCACACCCATCTTATTCACCTGATATGGCTCCGTCATACTTCCATCTCTTCTCAAAACTGAAAATTTTTCTTGGTGGACGAAGATTCACTCCAAATGAAGAATTGATAGCCAGAGTTGACAACTATTTTGCTGGCCTGGAGGAAACTAATTTCGAGATGTGATCAAGGAACTGGAACACCGTTGGACCAAGTGCATTAATCTACAAGGAGACTACAATGAAAAATAAAAATAAAAAGTTTATAATAGAGGGAAACATTCCACGTGGGAAAAATATATCTAAAAACAAAGATGATGAGACTTACCAAACAAAAGCGCTGGCAGGTCGATAGACATACAAACAAGCACAAACATACACACAAAATTCAAGCTTTCGCAACAAACGGTTGCTTCATCAGGAAAGAGGGAAGGAGAGGGAAAGACGAAAGGATGTGGGTTTTAAGGGAGAGGGTAAGGAGTCATTCCAATCCCGGGAGCGGAAAGACTTACCTTAGGGGGAAAAAAGGACAGGTACACACTCGCACACACACGCATATCCAACTGCATCTGCTTGTGTCTGTGTATATGCGGATGGATATGCGTGTGTGTGTGTGTGTGCGCGAGTGTGTACTTGTCCTTTTTTCCCCCTAAGGTAAGTCTTTCCGCTCCCGGGATTGGAATGACTCCTTACCCTCTCCCTTAAAACCCACATCCTTTCGTCTTTCCCTCTCCTTCCCTCTTTCCTGATGAAGCAACCGTTTGTTGCGAAAGCTTGAATTTTGTGTGTATGTTTGTGTTTGTTTGTATGTCTATCGACCTGCCAGCGCTTTTGTTTGGTAAGTCTCATCATCTTTGTTTTTAGATATAAAAAAAAAGTTTCACTGAAGTAAGTACTTTTTTCTATTCCATTCTGAGAACTTTTTAAACCCCCCTCGTAATTCATTGTGGGGCATTCCGTATGCTATAAACATGAATAAGTATGTTCACTACGAAGGAGATGCAATTACAGCTCTGATTTCTTGGCAGAACTGAGTGATGTGTGTATGTTATTAATATCACATATTGTGAATTTGAGTACAATCTGACTTGTGTAAAAATTTTGTGCAGTAATTTTTTTTACTCTATTTACTTATTTTTTTGTGATTTGTGGCTACAAAAGCGTAAGAATTATCATATGTACCTAAGTGTAGTGAACATTTAATGTTTGGTGACAAGTTATTATCTTTTAAATGCAAATATGCTTAAGTTCCCCCCCCCCCTTCCCAAATTCCTCATCCACAAGGGCAATTTCATTTGGGATCTGTGGAAGGCATATTAACATATCTGTTCTCATTTTGTAAATATTTATTGTGTAATCTTGTTTTCTGACATGTTCTGCATTCCACAAGGTCTCCTCAGTGTGGATCAGTGGGGACGAAAAGTACATCCAATCTAATCATGCACTGAGTACACACAAGCTGTTGATACTTTTAGTTAACAAGGTCGAAACTAGTTTTGAACTTTGGAGGTTCAGTATTTATTTGCATTTCACAATAACGACACAATCATTCACCTCAGAAGAGGAATCTGTAAACATACTACTTGTTGCACAAGCATTAACCGAATTGACAAATGATGATCCCTATCATAAATAGTTTATTTAAGTAATTGTTTAATTGAATAGATTCATTGTCAAAAATTGATTGCTTTCATTGTTTTTAAGTAATGAATTGATATAACCTGCTATTTGGATTTGTGTTTTATTCATGTGCACGTATTCTGAAATGGATGGACACAACATGCCTGCAAGTCAGGACAACAATAGAAGTCCCACACATTTGCAGTACCTGCTGGTTGGGCAGTTTATTCTGTTTCGTCAGATCCTGCCTTAGAGATATGTTGTGAGCCATGAAAGAAGAACTGCCTTGACAATTTCAATGATGTCATGAGCACAGGATATAGCCCTTATTAATGTGTGTTTCTCCTTGGAAATAACAAACCAACTTTGTTAAGCATGGTCACTGTAAATAAAGAGTACAACATATGATAAGTGGTTTATGGGAAGAATTGTATTTATTATGAAAATTTGGGTGTTGGATTGTACTCTTAACTTCCAGCAATAACTGCAGCAGCACTGGCGAGTGTGAAGAAATAACAAGGTGAGCAATATTGAATAATAGCAGAATGTAGTTCCCAAGCAGACTTTTCCCTGCCTGTCAATATCAAGAAAAAGAAACAGCAGAACATCACGAATATGATAGCTCCTTGCTGCCAGTCAGTCACAATTCCACATAGATCCACCTTACTACATTGATTCTGTACAAACAACTAGCACAAAAACAGCACTTCACTGTCATGACATACATCAGTAGTGGAGGGTCACTTGACTGGCTGGTACCAGTTTTACACCATCTACAACACTGTAAAGAAACCAATGTGCTCTTTCAAGCTAGTGACTAATATTTTGTCTGTCTAGCTTATTCCGTTTTCTCTTATCACTTTTGAAAACATAATAAATATGGTGATGTTGATATCAATATTTGTAGGGTCTAGCTACAATTTGCATTAAAGTAATTCTCAACTAACTTTAGTAGTTGGTGAAAAATGACATGTATTAATAAGAATAATTGTGAACGCATTTCTTTGGTGATGTTATTTAATGGTGCCTTTTTTGCATTACGGATAACATTTTGACAGAACGATATTAATATGACAACTGTGGACGACAAGGTTTCAAAGGATCAATAAGTTAACATTTACCACTGGGAAACAAATGTGAATATACAAAACTGTCTTCTCTTAATTACGAGACTTCAATGTGTATTATTTATAGGCGTGATTCACAGCGTGAAACAAAATTTAATGCTATTCAGACAGGGGCCAAGGCTACACAAGACATGAGCATTACGGAAATATACTGCATCATGATGGGTTGAAAACTGGTAAATATCTAAAATTCATATTAAAATTTGACAAAGATGTTTCAATCTTAGCTGTAAAGTTGACAAAAACAATTTCAGTTTAGTACTCACCCTGTATCACCAAGGCCGTGTAGGAAAATAACCTAAAACAGAGTAAAGAGAATATAATATATTTACTCTTAAAGGAAAATAAGTCTGCAAATTATAGCCTGAAGGTCTGAAAGGCATGCCTGATTTTCCAAATGAAAATATTTCAATATTGGGGGAATAAAAATAAAAAGGTAATTAGTTGTAAACAACAGATTACACCAACATAATTTAAATACAGGGTTGTTACAACTGAAGTTAAGTTTTCCTATTAACCATCGTCATGTGAAAGACAGAATACCGCAGCAGTGGGAACAGGAGCACAGTGAAGTACTCAGGGAAGAGAAATAACTGATAAGCATTAACACATATTGCTTAACTTTATCATACAGTGTTCTGAGATTTGGTACATGCAGCATTTTAATTTACAAAGGGACATGAAGGAGGAGCATATCTGCGCCCAGACATTCTCAACCAATGCTCCGGAAACCACCTGACAGTGTGTGGTGGAGGGTACTTCTGGCAGCACTAACTGATCCCTCATTCCCTCTCTTCCACTTGCGAATGACACTTGGGAAGAAAGATTGTCCATAAGCCTCTCTATTAGCTCTAAATTCTCTAATTTTCTTGTCATCATCATTTTGCAGCATCTACGTGGGAGGAAGAATATGTTTTCTGACTCTCTAGAAATTTCAATAGTAAACCTCTCTGTACTGCATGATGTCTCTCTTGTAGCATCTGCCACTGGACTTTGTTGAGCAACTCTGTACTGCTCTCGCATTGACTAGATGAGCCCATATGAAACACTGCTCGTCACTGGATCTTCTCTCTCTCTCTTCTATTAGTCCTCCTTGGCAAGCATAACAGACTGATGAAAAATGCACCAGAATAAATCAAATAAGCACTTTTTAAGACACTTCTTTCAAGGATGAATTACATTTCCTAAAAGATTCTTCCTATGAATCACAGCCTGTCTTCCTAGTATTTGTTTTATGTAGTCATTCCACTTAAGGCTGCTCTGTGTAGTTACACCTGGGTATTTTACAGTGGTTACAGTTTCCCGATATTTGTCGTCAATGGTGTAGTTGTACAGCAGTGAACCACTTTTCCTATATGTGCCTAATATGTTACATTTATTAATGTTCAAGGTCAACTGTCAGAGCTCTGTAGACCATTCTGCAAATTGGTACTGTCTTGTAGCATCACTACTTTTTACAGACAACCACATCATCTGCAAACAGTTTTATAGAGCTTCCAATGCTTTTTACTAGACCATCTACATTTTACAAAGTAGTGGTCCTATCACACTTCTTTGGGGTGCTCCAGAAATTACTTTTACATCTGTCGTCTTTGTTCAGTTAAGAGTGAGGTGTTGAGTTCTACCTGAGAGGAAGTCTTGAATCCAGTCACAAATCTGATCCAGCTCTTGGTACACTTGTATTTTTTCTTCTCTCTCTCTCTCTCTCTTTTCTTAATGGCAGTGTGGGATGATATCAAATGCCTTCCTGAAGTCAAGGAACACAGCATCATCCTGAGCACTGGCATCTACAGCACTATGGATCTCTTAGAGGAACAGAGCGAGCTGAGTCTCACACGATCTGCATTTGCAGAATCCATGTTGATTTTTATGGGGGAGATTTTCATTCTCCAAAAATGTCGTAATACATGAACAAAAATATGTTTCATAATTCTACAACAGATTGACGTCAATGATATAGGCCTATAATTATGAACACCTGTCCTAAGGCCCTTCTTGAAAACTATAACGACCTGTGCTTTTCTCCAGTCACTAGGTACTTTTCATTGCTCCAGCGAACTATGATAAACTGCTGCTAGAAGAGGAGCACATTATTTCACAAAATCTTTGTAGAATCTTACAGTTATGTCATCTGGTTCCAGTGCCTTTCCACTGCTTGCCTCCCTCTTCACCGACAGTTGTAGGATGTGCCTGATGATCATTGTTGAAGGGTATGGAGGTAGTCAGGTTCTAATAAATCTCTAGTGGGTAGATGACAGATTCTGCAGGTAGGGTCAGTCAATTATGTTTTTGCCTGGCATCATATATAGATCTCTGATGCCTCTTATCATCATCAAGAATAATTTGAGGGTTGTGCAATATTTCCGGTTTTGTCAATGTGTTTGCTTTTCAAGACAATGCACAACAGCACACACCCCTCACATAGACTCCACCTTCCAGGAGGCAGATTTCACCTGAATGATGTTTTCGGTTTGTTTAATGCATTCAACATTGTTGTTGTCAGCACCATTACAAATACAACAAGAAATGACCGTGGTTTAAGTATATAAAACACAGACATGCCAAAAGCTAGAGAAGATAATTTTGCTCTCTCTCACTCTTTCTCATATTAGCATACACAATCAACAGCATAAAACTGAACACTTACCAGAGTCCGTGCCTTAAAATGTACTACTACAAATGATTACCAGACCACAAAAGCAATGGAACAACAAGTCTGGAAATGATGGTTGGCTGATCACTTGCATAACACATGGATAAGCCAACCAAAATATCAGGCACAGCACAATCTCAAAACATGCACCAAAATCATCTAGTCATTTAAAATGGAGGGGGGTCTGCTAACAAACTATCATATGTCTTTCTCATGATGTAAACTACACTCAGTTAATATGTGACAAACTTCAATCAAAATACCACCAGTATCACAAACTGATGGATCTATAAGTCTTATAAGGAGGGCATGAAGAATCAAGGGGCTGTGCCCTATTCAAAGAGATGTTAAGCAGGCTTCAACACATCTAGCTAGCTGGAAGGATGTACACCATGACATTATAACCCCTTGTATTGCTCTCAACTTAGTATTCATCATGCCCTGCAATTCTTCCTCTGATTCCTGAACAGTGGCTCCAACACACTGCACTTAGTGTCAACGACTGAGGCAATGCTAAGTTATTCAGGGCCTGTTGTGCCAGGAGGCAGCATTGACGAATCCGGAATGTTGGGTCACCAGCCTCTGCACAGCAACTCAAATAGAATGGTCCAGTGACTCCAATTGATATCCCAACGCTCTCAAGGCAGACAACATATAACATCTTGAGGTAGGAAGCATGTGCTAAAATATTCAATGAGCTGTTGCTTTTGGTTAGCAAGTCTTGTAGGTGCGTGAGCCAGGTTAATTTTGTGTCAAATACATTGAAGGAAAAACTCGCAACACCAAGAAGGAGTTGTGTGACAGACGAAAGCTGGTAGGTGTGTTACTAAACCTGAAAGATGATGTCTATTCAAATTTTGCACCACTTGCATAAGAGTGTCACTAATAGCGCCACTATCACGATGCAAATCAGATTTGCTTTAGATATACGGTCACGAGTGTTAGTTACCACTGAGATTGGACATGGTGAGCTGATGTTAGTCAAGAATGTCTGTAAGGTGAGAAAGATGTCACTATCAACACCTCACTGAGTTTGAATGAGGTCATGTAATAGAGCTAGACACACTGGATGTTCCTTCTGTGATACTGCAGGAAGACTTGGCAAGAATGCAGCCACTGTACACGATTATACATTCTCGTGACCGTGGCTCAAGCAGTTGCAAGAACACTGGGCTACTAACAGCCACGTGGCACTACCGAGAGGGAAGACCACTGTGTCCAGCATACGGCTCTATGGCATCCTACTGCATCGGCAGCAGCAATTTGAGCAGCAGTTGGCACTACTGTGTCAGAATAAACTGTTACAAACTGGTTACTTCAAGGACAGCTTTGAGCCAGTCGCCCTGTAGCGTGCATTCCATTCATGTCAAACCATCACCATTTGCAACTTCGTTGGCGTCAAGCGAGGGCTCATTGGAGGGTAGGGTGGAGGTCTCTTGTGTTTTATGATGAAATTTGGTTCTGCTTCAGTGCCAGTGATGGCTGTGTGTTGGTTAGGAGAAGGTCAGTTGAGGATCTGCAACCAACCTGTCAGCGTACTAGACACCCTGGACCTACAACAGGAGTTATGGGGTGTGAATTCGTACGACAACAGAAGCACTCTCATGGTTAACCCATGCATCCTGACTGCAAATTTGGATGTCAGTCTGGTGATTTGACCCGTTTTACTGCTATTCATGAACAGCATTCCAAAGGGTGTTCTCCAACAGGGTAACACTTTCTCACATACTGCTGTTGGAACCCAACATGCTCTACAGAGTGTCGACGTGTTGCCTTGGCCTGCTTGATCGGCAGATCTGTCTCCAATCGAACACATATGGGACATCATCAGATGACAATTCCAACATCATCCACAAACAGCATTAACCAGCTACGTATTGATTGACGAAGTACAACAGGAACATAATTCCGTCCCAGAAACTGAAATCCAGCACCTGCACAACACAATGCATGCTCTTTTGCATGCTTGATTTCAACGTTCTGGTTGTTACACCGTTTATTAACATACCAGCATTTCACATTTGCAATGGCTTATCTCATGCTTACATTAACTTGTGATCTTGCAATGTTAATCACTTAACTATGTTATCTAGACAAATGTATTCCTGAAATTTCATTAATGTACATTAATTGTTTTTTGATGTTGCAATTTTTTTTCTGTCAGTGTAATAGGCCAAAAAAGTGCACATTCTCCTTAAAATATAATATATTATCTCACATTGTGATCTCTGATTGGTTAAGACTTCAACAATCATGGTTAAAATTGAAAAAAAGTAGTCTTCTACATTGATAGCCTAAAACCAGCTTTATAGGCCACAGTTTCTACCTCTTTATGGTAAACTGTAGCTGCCTTGTTTCACTGAAGGGTCAGAGGAAGTTTAGAAGATCGTGAGGTCATCCACAAAGAACATTTATTAGGGCTCCTGAATGCAAAGAAGATGCCACCGATCGGGACTGCAAACAATGTCATACTTTAGTACACTGCCCTGGGCGACCCCAGTCTCCTGAACAAATTGGTCAGACGAGGTACAATCAGTGCCATATATGGGAAGCACCTGTCCTCGAGGAAGGTTTGAGTAAGAATAGTCAGATATCCACGTAGTCATGATTCACAAAGTTGATGAAGGATGATGCACTTCTAAGCGGTACCTTACACCTTTTCACGGTAAAAAACCACAGGTGATATGCTTTTTGCTTAAGAAAGACTCCTACATTGCTGCCTCAAGTAGAATTAAGTTTTCAAGTGTGGAGTGGTCATGCCTGAAACTTACTGGCAGTGGCACAGATTATGTTGGCATTCGCGGAGCCAGACAAAATGATGGTCGACCATGCACTCTAGAGTCTTACCCTTACTTACTTACTTACTTACTTACTTACTCACTGGTCATACCGGACTCGAGAGTCCATTACCGCAGCGACGTATTTTCGCCATCTGTCCCTGTCTTGGGCTACTTCCTTCCTTTAACCTTCAGTACCTAGGCTCCTCAAATCAACCTTCACATTGTCCTCCCATCTATGCCTCGGTCTCCCCACAGGAAGTTTTCCTTCTAGGTGCCCTACCAGTACTCTGCACGCTGCCCTGCCCTCATCCATTCGAACTACGTGACCTGCCCATCGCAGCCTACGTGATTTAATAATACTGATTACGTCAGGGCTTGAATAGAGTTCGTGAACCTCTTCGTTATGCAATTTTCGCCACTCTCTGGTAATGTCATCCCTTTTTGCTCTGAAAATTTTCCTCAAAATTTTGTTTTCAAGTACTCGAAACGGCTTTTCATTTTGCACAGTGAGATACCAAGTCTCACACCCCTACAGCATAACTGGTAGAATAACAGTTTTGTATATTCTAATCTTTAAATTCCTAGACAATATCTGTGATGAAAGTAATCTATTCAGTGAGAAGTAGCACGCATTTCCCGCCCGTAATCTCTTCTTCAGTTGATTCAATCTCATTTCTCGAAGTGATGTCCATACCTAGATACTTAAATGTGTTTACTTTTTCTAACTGCATGTCTCCAACTCCTAACATTTCCTGATCTACTGCTGTTGGTATTCTAGTAGTAACCAGGTATTTAGTTTTGTCTTCACTTATCCTCAGACCTACATCTTCACTAGCCCTGATTAACGCATTCGCATTTGCTGTTACAGATTCTTTCCTATCGCTAATGATGTTTAGATCATCTGCATACCCTAATATCTTAATATTTCCATTTAACTCCACACCCTCTGAATTATCTGCTGCCATTCATACAATATATTCTAGGACTAAATTAAAGCAGCAGAGACAGGGCATCTCCCTGCTTAAGTCCGTTCTGTATTACAAATTCTTCTGACTCCAATTTCCCCACGTGTACTCTACCTTTTGTGTTTTTCAAACTCACTTCTATAAGTCTAACATACTTCTTTGGTATTCCAAGTTCCAAAAGAATTCTGTACAATTTTGATTGCAATACTGAATCATATGCTTTTGTAAAATCTATGAAAAGATTATGAACGGGTTTATTGTATTCCCATTTCTTTTCCAAAATTTGACGCAGGGTGAATATTTGGTCTATAGTTTATCTGTTCCTCCGAAAGACAGCTTGGTAATCCCCCACAATTTCATCTGCATATGGTGTAAGCCTGCTTAGCAGAATATTTGAGAAAATTTTGGAACATACTGGTAATAGCGATATCCCTCTACAATTACTACAATCCATTTTGTCACCTTTCTTAAAAATTGGGATCAGAATCGACTTCTGCCACTCTTCACGTATCATCTCTGAGTTCCATACTTTAGTTATCACTTTGTGAACTACTTCCACCAATTTCTGTCCCCCATCTTTAACTAATTCTGCAGTTATGCAATCTGATCCTGGTGCTTTATGGTTTTTCAATTTGTTGATTGCATCTCTTACTTCCTTTAACGTTGGCTCAGGTATCTGGGGTTCTGCTGTATGTATTTCGTACGTCTGCTCTTTTCCTGCTTCCTGGTGTACAGAGTCTTACTCTACAGTTTGTAATGGCTAAACCCCAGAAACTGTTAGGGTTGGTTACCATAAAGGAATTAATGTTGCCTCATTCCAAGTGGCAAGGTAGTCCATCAAACCAGATCTGATTGAAACAAAACAGGAGCTCGCCTTTGGCTCCACGGCACAAATGACAGAGCTTGTCAAAAGGAATCTGATCCCGTCTTGGAGTAGTGTTTCTGGCTATGGAGAGAGCCGATTCCAATTCACACATGGGGAATGGGTGACTGGATTTCCTCATTACACGAGATGAAGCGAAGTCTCTTCATCTCCGCAATTCGACAGAATGTCTGGAACTCAGGAGTTTGTCAAGATAATGCAACGACTGTAAAAAAGTGTTCCTAAAACCTGACCCCATGTCTTTAAGCATGTCTACCAAGACCTCCTTTCTCAACAAGGCCATAATAAGAGGTGGTGTAACGCCCTTACCTGAAATAATCCTTACCAACTCCTGAACTCCTATAGGGGAAGTGGACCGATTAATGGAAGTCATAATTTCCTTCTAGGAATTCCTCTTCTGTTCTTTTATCACTCATCTTGCTGGTACTCTCACAATTCTAAAGACAGGACAATTTTCTGCAGTTGGATGCTGTTAGAACTTCCGGCACCTGGCTCCGACTGCTCAGTGACATTCTTTGTTCAATGAAGGAACAGGCTGTCATCAGAGGTGGTTACCAGACTGGGAAATGGAATCTATGGAAACTAAGTGGATCACACTAGTGATACTGTGCACCATCTCCTGGGTACACTGCTGTTTCTTTAGGACGGCCTGCTGTCTGTATCAAAACCAATCTGACCTCTGAAGCAACAATCTTTGCAGTCTCCTGGCAATCCCCATCACAGTAAGCTGAGCATTTACATTGGAAAGCGGTCACAGGAAAGCAGATATGTGCCCACTTCACACTAAATGAAGTCTGCAAGAGCTAGGCAGCAAAAACAAAGGCCAATGGCTGCAGACGGTCCTGTAGCTGTAGAAAGGTGTCCCATCTGACCAGAGTTAAAAAGGCAGATACACTATAAATGGAGGGGTTGCTTGATAATCCGATCCCTGGGGCATTTGGCAGCAGAGCTCCACAGAACACTGAAAACACCCATGAGGAAGAATGGGTGCAGGAGTGCCTGGAAAAGCTCTGTCAGTATATCTGCATCCGATCTTAGCATGTACGAGAACTTCCACTGAAACTGCTTGCACAGCTATGGTAAGAGGGACAGGAGCAGAGGAGCATCTGTCACTGACAAAACAGCCACGCCAATCTTAGTCATGTCTCCAGTAACATCATCCTTCCTGAATGGGTGGTAGCTCCTTAATGCAGGTGTGTTTGTGACTAAAATGAATTTTTGCAAGCAGATGCAGAAAGGTCTCTCCTGGGTCAGGAACTGCAGTTCTTACAAATGTGATCAGTATCCATTTCAGTTCCACTACAATACAAAAGCCCCTGTGGAAACCTTTGATTCATGATGGTTTTCCTTGTCCTTCTGCCTTGGGGGCAGTGACTTACCTGAGAGGTAAGATGGTGCCCATCTCTTGTTCCTCCATGCTTCTTAAGTACCAACACAAAAGAAGTAACCAACGATGGAAGTTGCATAGCATTAACATTTTTTTTAGCTTCATCATAGGGCTTGCACCTGGTAACTTTCAACTCCTGAATTTCCCTTTTCTCATTATAAACTCCGCACTTCCTGTTTAATTCTGGGTGTTCCCTGAAGCAGCTCGTACATTAAATGGGAAATTTACAAGAGTCATATTATTAATGAGCTGGTCCTCCACAATTTCCACATGCTGCCATTCTACTACATGCCAAGTTGGTATGACCCAATCTTTGCCATTTAATGCATCCCAATATGTTGTATTTAGCCGGGAACAAATAGCTGAACTTTAAGATGTATATAGCCTGCAAGAATATGACAGGTTATTTCATAGTGTTGAAGGTAAAAATAAATGTTGCAGTTTTTTCCAGAATGCCACTGACTCTCCTCATAGTTCTGCACTTCTGTGATACCCATGTTTTTCCACTCTCCATGTAGTTCATTAGGGTCTATCTCTATTATCTCTGAGTATGTAACCATCACACAAGTTATGGGTGTTATGCAATTCAATCACAACAGGGTAGTCACCAAATGTCTTGCATCCCAGAAGTTTAGGTACTTTGTGTGATGGGGTAGTTTTAACTACAAGTGTTCCATTATGAAATCATTTAACACTTTTTAAGGATCCAGGAATACCCTCCAATGCCTTGTGAGTTTAGAAAGAGGAGACCTCTCCAAAGGCTCCCTCTGTTTTCTTGATTATGACAAAAATGTTATGGCAGTCTAGTGCCCTGTTACTATACTTCTGAGACTACTTCTCGGGCAGACTGACCAACCAAGCTCTCTTTGTTGGGTGGCTGTATGTACTAGCTGTCCGCATGCCTGTCTTGTCACAAGTAGTTCCAGGTTGAAGTTGCTCCACTGGAATTGCAAAAGCTACTGGGGAAAATAAATGTGATCCCAAGGCAGAGTCTCGTGCACCTGAGCATGAGCAATAAAGATTTGCCTGGAAGTATCATGTTCGATTCGCCTGGAAATATCACGTTCCACCAGTCAAGATTGACACAGTCCTCTGAAAATCCTAATTGGTGAGTTCATCATCATCATCATCATCATCATCATCATGGGCCTCTCATTGACAGACAAGCATTTGCTAAGTATGAAACTTCCTGGCAGATTAAAACTGTGTGCCTGACCGAGACTCAAACTCGGGCCCTTTGCCTTTCGCGGGCAAGTGCTCTACCATCCGAGCTACCGAATCATGACTCACGCCTGGTACTCACAACTTTACTTCTGCCAGTATCTCGTCTCCTACCTTCCAAACTTTACAGAAGCTCTCCCGAGTTCGAGTCTCGGTCGGGCACACAGTTTTAATCTGCCAGGAAGTTTTATATCAGCGCACACTCCGCTGCAGAGTGAAAATCTCATTCTGGATTTGCTATGTAGTTGGCCTCCAGGAGCTTACACCAAACTGCATCCTGCTCACCTGGCAAACTGAGTGGTATGTTCTGCACTGTATTTAAAAATGGATTTTGTCGTGACATGTTCACAAGGTCATTATCCTGGACTAGTGTTATTACATGGCAAGGACCAGTTGCCACACAGTTGTTGGATTTTGCAGCATCTCAATGTTTCATTCATCATCATGTAGTGCACTTAAGAGTGCCATACCATGCCTTGGAACCTGATGCCATCAAATTTCTTCCTCCACAAGAGCAATGATGCAGTCGCCATTTGCCTGTTGATGATGAGGCATGGTACATAATTAATATGATTCAATAAAGTGACGTGGTACAGGTATTTGACCTGGCTTACATGTTGTCATTGGCTACTATAGAACAAATGGTGAGCTTACAGACCTAACTCGCTGCAACAGACTGTCAGCCTGTTACTATACAGTATCAATGAAACTGTGCACGTAATTCTCACATATTACATTCAACAGAGGTAATAAATTAAACTCTGAGGACAATCATTCTCCACCAGAAGAGATTCACCGATTTATAGCCAAAATTCCATCACACCTTCTGTGGGAAAATTAGCTGCACATCACTGAAATGTGCGACATTACACAATGGATTGTTGTCCTGGAGAAATGTGTGTCTTATGGCGGCGAGGGAGGAAGGATTCACATGGACTCTAACTAAGACACTTTATACAGGGTGTTACATAAAGGTACGGCCAAACTTTCAGGAAACATTCCTCACACACAAATAAAGAAAAGATGTTACGTGGACATGTGTCTGGAAACGCTTAATTTCCATGTTAGAGCTCATTTTAGTTCCGTCCACCTACGCTCAATGGAGCACGTTATCATGATTTCATACGGGATACTCTACCTGTGCTACTAGAACATGTGCCTTTACAAGTATGACAACGTGTGGTTCATGCACGATGGAGCTCCTGCACATTTCAGTCGAAGTGTTCGTACGCTTCTCAACAACAGATTCGGTGACCGATGGATTGGTAGAGGCGGACCAATTCCATGGCCTCCACGCTCTCCTGACCTCAACCCTCTTGACTTTCATTTATGGGGGCACTTGTAAGCTCTTGACTACGCAACCCCGGTACCGAATGTAGAGACTCTTCGTGCTCTTATTGTGGACGGCTGTGATACAATACGCCATTCTCCAGGGCTGCAGCAGCGCATCAGGGATTCCATGCGACGGAGGGTGGATGGCTGTATCCTCATTAACGGAGGACATTTTGAACATTTCCTGTAACAAAGTGTTTGAAGTGATGCTGGTACATTCTGTTGCTGTGTGTTTCCATTCCATGATTAATGTGATTTGAAGAGAAGTAATAAAATGAGCTCTAACATGGAAAGTAAGCGTTTCCGGACACATGTCCACATAACATATTTTCTTTCTTTGTGTGTGAGGAATGTTTCCTGAAAGTTTGGCCGTACCTTTTTGTAACACCCTGTATACAGGGTGTTAAGAAACAGTCTTAGAATCTTTTAAGAATGTTGTAGGAGAGATTGTGCTGGGAAATAATTGTCCAAGAAAAAAAATTAAATATGTTGTGTCATTTCCAAGTTATTTAGCATTGTAGTTAGCCAATTAGGTAGTTGTGTGTGCAAACTGAAGCACTTGCATGCACTAAAATGTGGTAATGCACAGGCTTCTGCAAGTCAGTGAGTTACCACTTGTTGAAAAGCTCATTACCAGCTAAAATGTCTGCTTGAAATTGTGTGTGAAATGACCTGATTGGCTAACTTCAATGCTAAGTAACTTTGAAATGGTGCAATGTATTGACTTTTTAACCTTGCCAGCTGACAGTCGAGCCTTGGCTTTCACTGATGCTGCCTCCCCTTTCCTCCGTCACTCCTTACTGGCTTGTTTGGATTCTGGAGTGTAGTAGTGAACCCATGCAGGTGACAATACAACTCAAAAATGCATCACCTTCTACCGCAAACCTTGCTGTAAGCCTCTGACAGACCTCCAAACGTCTCAACTTCAGATTTTCAGTCAAAAGTGTAGGGACCCATCTGCAACTCACTTTACGGAACTGTAGGTTGTTTGTGATGATTGCTTGACAGCTCCCATAACTGATTCCGACTTTTTGTGCAGTTTCTGATACTATCACCCATCGATCATCATCAATAATGCCTTTAACCGCACAAATGTTTTTGTCTGTAATGCTGATCCAAGGACAGAGATTGTGTTGCTGATTTTCCACATGTTCTTGTCCTTCCTTGAACTTTTTATGCCAGGCAAACATGTGTCCTTGATAATGTTTTATCACCGAACTGCGAAGTCAATCTTTGGCAAATTTCCACCGCTGTAACTCCTTCACCAGCAAGAAATTTGATAATTATGTGTTGCGTAATGAAAGGGTGCTCCAGTTGCTCAGACGTCATGAGCATTACTGACGAAACGGCGGGAAATATCTAACAGCAAGCTCTCCCCACTTAGCATGGTAGAAGCGTGGGGACAATCCTACCAACTGATGATGTTCAGGAACAAAAATCCTGTTTATATTTGATGCAGTATAATATTTCCCATCTCATCTACATCTACGTCCTCTTCCATTTCTATAATATTGCCCTTGTGTAGACCTTCTAGATATTCCATCCACCCTTCAGCTTTCCCTTCTTTGCTTAGGATTGGTTTTCCATTTGAGCTCTTGATATTCATACAAGTAGTTCTCTTTTCTCCAAAGGTCTCTCTAATTTTACTGTAGGCAGAATCTATCCTTCTTTCCCTAATTAAGGGAGATGAATATTTAATAGTCATGGGGTACTGGAAATCAATAGAAGGAAAAGGAAAAGAAGGAAAAATAGTAGGTGAATAGGGACTAGAGGAAAGGAATGAAAGAGGAAGCCACCTGGTGGAATTTTGCACACAGAGCATAATTTAATCGTCACTAATACTTCCTTTAAGAATCATGAAAAAAGGGTGTGTATGTGGAAGAGACCTGGATACACTGTAGGGTTTGACATTGATTATATAATGGTAAAATAGAGATTTAGGATCCAGATTTTAAGTTGTAAGACATTTCCCGGGGCACATGTGGACTCTGATCTCAATTTATTGGTTATGAACTGTAGATTAAATCCGAAGAAATTGCCTGAAAAGGTAGCAGGTGAAAGGGAATACAAATGTGTAAAAAATGAGACTGACAGGAAGTGCAAAGTGGCTAAGCAGCAATGGCTAGAGGACAAATGGAAGGGTTTAGAAGCATATATCATCAGGGGAAAGCTAGATACTGCCTATGGGGAAATTAAGGAGATCACTGCTGATTAGGCCACTAGAAAAATTTTATCACTTGGTGCTATGGAACAGTTAGCTCTCACAACACTGTACTGTGCATAAAAAGCTCCACCTTTCTTTTCAGATGTTCTGATGAGTTAATTTCTAAATGCATCAATAAATGTGAGTTACTAAACACCAAGTGATAAAATTTTTCTAGCACCTTGTCAGCAGTGCTGCAAGTAAAAAAAAGAATTGTTGGACCCTTACCAAACAGGATTAACAAGGGATAGTGACTTATTTACAAAGAAGTGCAGCATGAATCATCAAAGGTTTCTTTGATGCTAGGAGTAGCACAGGTGTTGAAAGAACTGAAGTAACAAACACTTGAAAATAAGACAAACTATCCCGAGAAAGCCTACTTACAAAGGTTTAAGGACCAGCTTTAAACTGTGAATCTAGGAATGTACAACCACCCCACATATACTGTTCCCAAAGGCATGGAGACAACAAGATCAGATTAACTCCAGAGAGCACAGAGGCATTTCAACAATCTTTCTTCACACGCCCCATGTGTGATGGAACGGGAAGGAGCCGTAGCAACTGGTATATCCATGCCTTTCACAGTGGTTTATAGAATATGGATATAGATAGAGATGAAGAGGGCACTAAAAACTGACAAAAAGAATATGAAGAAGCAATCAGAATCAGCAAACACGAAGATTCTGTTAGAATATCAAGTGAAAGAACATTTAAGCTCTTTCAGGTAGCCTACTTACAAAGTTTTGTGACAAAAAATGGAAGCTGTGTGGGATAAATAAGAAGTAGAATATTTATGAGAGAAACAGCTTTTGAAAAGAAGAAAGGTTTGCGACACCAAAAATAATTATGATAGAACTTAGAAAGTGATTCTCCAAAAGTTTTTTTCTTGAATGTAGTATTACATGTCAATAAAACAGGGACAGTTAAAGAAAGGAGGGGAGGGGATGCTTGGTTAGTTTTGAAATTAGGTTGAGGTGAAAGATGCTTAAAGTGAAATGGACTGACATAATGACAAATGAGGAAGTAGTTTTAAGAATAGGAAGAATGGAAAATTAGTGAAAATGATGAGTACGAGAAAAACACCTCCACTGAAACACATTATGACAAAACTGCCCGCAATGCACAGTTGCCAACGGATGTTTGCGGGGAAGAGGGGGAAATGAAGCAGACGACTTGGAATTATGGATGACACTAACAATAAACAAAGTTACAAGCAAGTTAAGGAAGATGCACAGGATAGAGGAAAGTGAAGAGCTTGATGTGCCACAGAAGAAGACTGAGTCACTTTAATGGCTGTGTAATTCTTTTTCCAACTAAACTTTCTGAGATTCTCTTCATGACAGTTCATATTCTTCCTTCTATTATTGCACTTACGAATATAATATTTCCCAACTGAAATAAATATAGGACAAATTTCGTCAAAGAATGCATGTGCAGTGCAACTGTTTATTACATACCCAATAGCATAACTATCTGATTATGTGAGTGTATGACTTGCACATAATTCTAATTACTTTTCTTCGTATAACGTATATTGTTTCTATAAATGAAGTAGTACAAAAAATTAAAATAAATGTCTAATCCGACAGCAATTAGTGAAAATAAGAAATTTTCGTCACACACACACACACACACACACACACACAGACTACTGATATGCTGTAATTTTTTTTTTTTTTTTTTTTTTTTTTTTTGTAGCACATTAAAGGATGCTTACCTTTATCTCCAAAATTTAAAGTAAACATTTTAGTGCACAGCCCATCATTCACTTCCACAAAGTAACTATAGCACAATCTTGTCAGCTACCTCTTTTCGTTTCACGACACTACTGTCATCATAGATGATGCACTAGTTTCTGTTCTCATTTGCACAAAAATGGCAAGTCATTTCCGAACACCATAAAGAGTACAGGATTCACGATTAACCATTGTGGAATGTGAACTGTAATTTCTCTTCATACAGACAATGCAGTCTCTCTCTCTGTGAATTTGTGTGTCCTTTTTCCTATATGAGAAGGAAACCAGTGATGTGCTTAACAATTATTTCATAAAACATAGTTTCTGTACAGAACGTCACAACTTCATAGAACAAGATAAGCTGGAAAGGTCATAAAACATCAAGGAATTTTGTAATTTCATCTGGGTACATTCAGTGAGTGTTTCCCACTGTTGCAACACTTTAAAGTGCCTTAATGGAAATAATATGGTTCTATGCCATATTAAACCTTACTGCTCAGCTGCTTTATAAGCCACCTCCATAGGCTAGTAGTTAGTGTTACTGGTTAATAAAGTGGAGATCCCTTGTTCAAGTCTAAATGACGACCCAACATTTTTTTGAGATGGAAAGGATGGTAATGTCAACACAGCATATACAATATATCTTGGAATCAATATGGAAGAGGCACAAAATTGTCCATCACCTTTTTGCTAGAACCATTGCAGCATCCAACATAAACAACTTCGGAGCCTTGTAGAGAAACTAAATACATCTAAACCTGGTTTTCTGATGGGCTTTTGAAACACAGTGCATTAACATGCCGAGTGCCGCACACTTAATGATCAATGTTTCATCACCAGGCCAGGCACACAGCATTACACGTTAGGCTCTGGTGTGGCCACTGGTATCAAACAATGGTTCTGCTGAGGTCAACAATGGGCACATTGAAGTCAACCGGTTAGACATGACACCTCTTTGCTAGGCTGCTTTATTTGCTCTTTTGGACTGTCTAAACCAAATATAAATATCAGCTTTACATTGTTTTGGCCATTACTCCCAAAATGTTTGATACTAATACCATAGATAGTTTTCTCACTGGGGTAAGTGAAGTAAGGAAATCTGAATGGTTAATGTATTGTAAAGAATAGTTATCAGATCTCAACGAAAAAATAAATAACACAGCTAGAAAGAGATAAGTGAATTTGCCTTTTAAATTTAATCTTATAAGTTTGCCAAATGTTGCATATTTACGAATCCTACTGGAAGGACTGGATACAAATTAATCATGTAAGCTCTCATTAAATGGAGTACAAATTGGTGACAAGCACATCTAAGTTTGTTTATGTAAGCATAAAAAGTATATGTATATAGTAACACATTTATACATTATAGTCAATTCACCATACGTTGCAAGTGATTTATATTGTGAGCAAAACAGAGGAAAAAATGTAGTGCTTGTTGTGGAAGAATAGTTAGTGACAAATTTCATTATGGTATGTTGTTTGTTGGTCTATTACACTACTGTCCTGTCATTTTAATCTGTGTGCAGCATAGGTTGTGCATTAAATGCTGTCTCACTCTTACCCACAAAGTTTTGTCAGCACAAATAAATAACACATTTTTTAATTATGGTTAATTATTAGTGGAGCGAACAGAGTTACCTTCCGACAGCTACTTCTCTCTGGTAATGTACTATCTGATTGTGTTTAGACCCCTGAAAGTGCTCTGCACATATCACCTCTGTGCAACACAATGAAGGGATGCATAAATATGTCTCTAGTCAGATGGCTAGCAAAATTATGTGTAAACACGAATCGGCCAATGTCTATTGTGCAATACAACCAACAAAGTTTTAAAATGTTCAACTCCTTGAGGACTGAATTTCACAGCTAACAGTACACTGTAGTGAAATTTTGATATTACTAACGCAGTTAACAGCACAATAAAATTATTTACGGCCAAACGCGTAAATTTGATGTCTACTTGGAGGAACTAATGAGTGTATTTAAGACGTGCAGAATCTTTACAGGGAGAAGCAGAACTGAACATGTTTGTGCTACAAAAAAATAAATTACGTACGCGTCTTCGACGCAGCCTTTGTACAGACTCGTTAATCATTTGCTTCAAGTTATACGTGTCTGTTAAGCAAATATGATACAAGAGATTTCTTCTTCTATCAATGTATAAATTTCAAGGATAGATTCATTGTAAATCCGCGTTATGACACTTACCGTGGCCGTATGCTTCGCGGTGGCAGCGATAATGACCGGGCTTCCAGCCATATCAATTTTCCTGTTATATTTATGATCTCTTATATCGGCTAGGTGTTTCGGTTACTAATATATGTGAACACTGACGGACGGTACAAAATATCCGATAACAGTATGTATAGTTTCAGAAGGCAGATGTCTTACTGCTCCAGGATCACGAATTGTCTAATTCAACTTCACGGTAATGCACATGTATTAACCTTCATACACATTTTCTACTGATAGTAGATAGTCTGCTGTTATCTTTCCGCGAGACAAATTTCTACGTAAAATGTAATGTTGGTACCGCTACTGCGGATTTCAACACTGTCAAGCAAGCAAAAAGAAATCAATTTTCGCAGGCGAAGCAAGGAAAACAGCCGCAAGATAGCAGAAGCAGAGGCAATTATATTAATTCGAATATATGTTACATCAGAAATAGAATTTGAAATACTAACAAGTCTTTTCAATTATTAATATTACAAAGGCCCTATGCAATTCTTTTCTGTATTTCACCCAATGATAAATAACAAATATCTTGTTTCACCTGACAAGGTGGATTATGTTATCTCACGACGATATTAAAAATTCTAAACCGCTGTAGACGATTCTATGTTAATTTTACACCATAAACAAGTTTTACTGTCTACGGCGAACTGAACAACGGGAATGAGCAGTTAATGTTTATTCTGGTAACGCAGTCAGTGATCTCATATTGTCGTTGTGGTGATGATTGTAGTTATCTTCCCTTTGCCGATATATTTTGTAATTAGTTAAACATCCCTGAAGGAATCTATGGAAACCGGCAAGATGATATATGAATAAAGGTCCCGCAACAGTTTGTAGATGGCTAGATGCACATCAACAGTGGCGGCCCCTAGTTAGCAATATGTGGACCTTCTGTGCGGTGTTCATATATTTTTAACGTATCTTTCACTGCCATATAATAAGTTAAAATAACGTCTAATAAAATCTTATTTTTTAATTAAAGCTGCAACAGAGGCTATGCACTTTGATTTGTGTACAAACCTCACACAAAAAAATATCAGCTACAATTGACGTTTATCAGCTCTGTTCAGTTAACGAGGATAAAACACTGTTCAGACAAGTAAATAAATAATGCTAACGCTTATTTTGTTTCTCTATCCAATGAGAAAATGATTAATCCTTTGGAGGGGGGGGGGGCGGGGGGTGTACAGTAACAACTGAACACCATCTGTTCGTGCAGATGAATGCTATTTCGATTTGACATCAGGTCGTTTCGAGTATGTTCGGCTCGCCATTCTCAATGTGATTTTAAGGCGCTTATTCGCACTTAGTTAGGCACTGATGGGCTGGATAAGCGTTTAGCATCAGTTACGCTATAAACAAACTGGAAGAATACCTTAGGAAAAGATGCTTCTACATTAGAAATCGATTACGTAGATAGAACCTGGACTAATACATCCACTAGTAGATTGTACCCAAAGAGATATTTCTCTGATTTAACACAAGCTTATTAGAAAACAAAGAATTAATTATTAGACATGCTGTTCAGACAAAACGCACACAGAAGGATATTTATACAAAAACTAAACATATTGTAATCATTTTGCGATTTTTCGATTGTAGGCTGATCATGGAAAATTATGCTAAACGCAATTTGGTTTTAAAGGGCCACACAGCCGATTCAGCTATTTTTACATTTGCTGAGTACACAATAAAATATTTATAATGGTAAAATATCAGCAGCTGGGATCTTCTGCGACTTTTTAAAGGCATTCGACTGTGTCAGTCATAATAATCTATTACAAAAGTGGAGTTTTTATGGTAACTGTAGCGAATGACATGCTTGATTTTATTCTTACTTAAGAAACATCATTCAGAAAGTTGTCCCAGATTGTTTGAGTAGAAAAAAGAGGAATGCCACATTATCTATATGGGTAGAAACTGCAATGAGAGTCCCACAGGGATCAACCATCGATCCCCTACTATTCTTGCTTTATGTTAATGATTTGTCATTTCATTTGAATCAGGAGGCAGAGTTAGTCATGTTTACAAATGGTGCAAGCATTGTTGTAAGGCTGAGCAAAGACATATCGACAAAAGATATAGCAAATGATGTTTTCATGAATGTTCTGATTGCTTAGAAAAACCAGGCTCATCCAGTTTTGTACTGTCAAAAATATCCCACCTCCTATGAGAAATAATAAACAGTGGAAAATAACGAACGAGTTCTGAGTTCTTAGGTACATATCGATATGCATCCTGAAAAAACTGGAACTGGAAAAACAATGGTACTAATCCAGGGAAATGTTTAAGTTTGGCTATTTTTGCAGCAGTAGGAACTGTCATCTTTAGGACTCTATAAGTTAGTAATTTGACACATATTACATATTTTCATTCACTGTTTTATTATACGCTAATATTCTGAGGTAATTTCTTACTTAAGCAAAAGTCTTAATTACACAAAAGAAAGTATTTAGAATTATGTGTGAGGTTCTCATTCATGCCTTTTGTAGACATGTCTTTAAGCAGCAGAGCATATTAACCACAGCTTCACAGTACATTTACTCACTTATGAAATCTGTTATCGACAATTCTCTTAATTTGAGAGTAACAGAGATATTCACAAGTACATCACCAGAAAGAAAAAAAATCTGCATTACCTTTTAATCTGTGGCACAGAAGGGGATGACATATGCAGCTATAAAACATTTCAAGAATCTACCTATGGAAATAAGATGTCTGGCAGATAACAGAACTTTTGGCAAATGTAGATTAAAGATGTTTCCTCTTAACAACTCCAATACAGACAAGTTGTTGAATAGAAGTAATTAGTCATTTTTACAGAAAAATCCTGTAAATGGCCAGTGTATAAGAATATAAAAATACTTTTTTCTCTTTATATATATAGAGTGATGAGCCAAAACATTATGACCACCTGTTTAATAGTACATGGTTCCACCTTTCAAACATAGTTCTACTGAGATTCTTATTGGCATGGATTCCACAAGTCCTTGACAGAATTATAGAAGTATGCAGCATGAGATGTCTATACACAGGTGAAAAATTCCCAAAAAGTATGGGATGGTGGTTTACTGCCACGCAACTGGCGCCCCGTATTTGTTCCAACAGGTATTGTATTCTACTTTATGGAACTGGGGACCTAGAAACAACATAGAGGCTTCGTCCCTGCTGTTGCCCACAGTGGTACACAAACCCACAACAGCCGACAGCAGTCCACTCACCCCACTGCTGCCCCATACCGAACCCACGAGTACTGTTTGGTTTGGTCCCCAGTGCATCCCCCTGGGCACATCTCACATCAGATAAGTGTAATCCCAGTGTCTGCATGATAGAGTAATTATGGTGTATGCGTACATGGAGAAAGTGTTTGTGGAGAAATCGCCGACATAGTGTAACTGAGACAGAATAAGGGGAACCAGCCTGCAATCGCTGAGGCAGATGGAAAACTTCCTTAAAAACCATCCACAGACTGGCTGGCACACTGGACCTCGACACTAATCCCCTGGGCAGATTCATGCTGGGGACTGGCATGCCTTCCTGCCCGGAAAGCAATGCGTTAGACCACATGGCTAACCAGGCAGGCGTTCCAACAGGTACATACCAGGCACTTTTGCTGGACAAGACATCATAGTTAACTATAATAGACCCCTCTAGCATGATCCTGACCTTGCAACATGGATAGTTATTCTGCTGGAAGATGGCATCTTCGTTTGGGGAGACTTCAAGCATGAATTGATGCAGGTGGTGTGCAATAACGTTCACATAGTTCACTGCTGTCATGATGCCTTCGATGACCACTACAGATCCCATGTAAGCCTAACTCAGTGTACCCCATAGCATAATTCTGCCCTCACTGGCCTGTATCTGTGGTGCCATACATGTTTTGTGCAGCCATTCACCTGGATCATTACGTGTAAGGATCCAACCATCGACCTGGCGTAATAACAAATGCGATTCTTTCCACAAGTGACACGTTTCTATGGCTACACAGTGAAAACTCAGTTATTCTGTGCCTACTGCAATCATAACTGACAACATTGTTGTGTCAACACTGGAACACTTAGAGGTCCTACGATGTCAAGCTCCATGTTCCCCAGTGGCCTTTGAATGGTGGGCTCTGAAACACTTGTGTCTGCACGAGCATGTACTCTGTCATTAGATCTGTCACAGATTGCTGCCCATCGGCGTCTACACAGTGGGGAACCCCCTGAGCTCTACCTTTTGTGATTAGATGCATTGTCCAGTACCATATGGCCTCTTCATTATTTGACCATCACTCAACAACTTTTCATACATGGTCATGACAGTAGTACACCAACAGGTGACCAGCTTCACCATTTCAGAGATTCTCGTTTCCAGCAGAAACGATACAACTACATGCCCTTTTTCAAAAACACTTACATCAGTGGATTTCCGCATTTGTGGATCGCGTCTTTGCTATAATGGTGGATGTGAATATATATATTTTCCAGAATGAAAAATGCACATATCACAGTACAAAAAAGGTGTTCATGTCCTGGGCAGAGTTAGGGATATAAAAGAAGGGAACTAGCCTTCTAAATCATCTGTCAGCTTCAAAGACATTTAAATAAAAACATCTTGACATATTTTCTCTTTTTTACATGTTAGCATCAGTACCTTTGTCATGTAATAGAATGCGTCATGTCAAGTAAAGTAACTTGATATATGATATCATGTTGCATAACATGACACATTTCATCATGTCATCCAACATGACATTTCTTATGTTGTGCAATGTGACACAGTGTGTCACTGAACTTTAGGATGCCTGCATCCCCATTCTTGGCGATTTCCTGTTATAGATGCACCCCCACTCTCGGATACTTCCCATTGTAGATGCATCCCATTTGCTAGATGCACATAAATTTTTATTTTGTGCTCCCACCCCTCACCATCTATGTAATGGGGAAAGGTTTGGGACAGGAATGGTCTCCTGGGTAAAGATCAGTCCCCCACATCTAGAAATGAAAAAACTGTTTTAGTGTCCTTCCCCACCTCCCCCAAGACAAATCCACCTCTAGAAATTGTATTCTGCAACAAAAACTTCCCATGTAGGGTCTTTTGCCATGTAATATTATGTACTGTTTTTAATGGCATGAGAATTTTCTGGATTCTGAGCACATGGTCGGGGACTTTAAACTACAAAGAGAAACATGCAGGTGTGCTAACACCTTACAGCTAAGGGAGCATACTGCACTGGGGAAATGGGGTTAACTCATAATAAAGTGCAAACATGTCAAAATATTTTGATTTAAATATCTCTGAAGTTGCCAGACAAGTCGAAAAACTAGTTCCCTCCTTTTACATCCCTAACTCTGTGCAGGACATTGAAATCGCTAGGCCAGCAGTATAGAATGGATGTGGTTATACTTGTGGAAAGGGGCCAAAAGAAGTTACTGTCTGTTGCACTCAAATATAAAATTCATTTCTTAAAACACACAATCACACAAGCAAGAATAAAAACACTCAGGGTTGTAACGAAAGTCCTCCTTTGATTTAAGTGATATCGGCTGAAGGCCACATCGAAAATCCAAGGCACAAGGCCTAAGCAAGGAATTGAGGCACAGGACCTCTTCTGGTGGTTTCACTTCTTTAGGAAAAATGTTTTACCTTCAATATAAATAGGCTGAAGGCCTTAGCTTAAATTTTTCCCGTAGAACTCGGCTGAAGGCCTCACATTAATCAAGAACAGTGTTATGGCTTAAGGCCGAGACAAAGATTTTCAAAGTTTCATCTAAATAGGCTGAAAGCTCGGCTGAAGGTCGCATATCAACAAAACAATTTAACGGCTTAAGGCCTAGGAAGAAGAGCTTTGAATTTGTAAAGGCTGAAGTCCTTATTTTAAAATGTTTCGTGTAAAACTCGGCTGAAGGTTTCATACTAAAGAATAACAATCTTATGATTTAAAGGCAAGACAAGGATTTGAATTTTTAATTTAAGAGAGATTAAAACTCGGCTGAAGGCCACACACCATGCAGAAAACAATTTTACAGCTTAAGGCCTAAAGGGAAGAGCTTCTAAATTTCTACTAAAATAGGCTAAAGGTTTTATCCTAAAATGCTTCACATAACTCTCAGCTGAAGGCCACATACGAAATCCAATCAATCTCATAGCTTAAAGCCCAGACAAAGAAATTTCCAGTTTTTAATTTAAGCTGGAAAACTCGGCTGAAGGCCACAAAAAAAATAGAAAATATTTCTTACAGCTTAATGGGAGCTGGAACAATCCATCTCCTCCATGTTAATTTTAGCAAATAGAAGGAACATTTTTTCTAAAACCGTTAAACATATTGCTCTGAAATTTGGACTACATGTTCAGTGAATATTTCTCTACAAAGTTATAATGCCATGTTAAGAAATATTAATTTGTTTTTGTTTTACAATTTTTTTAAACAGATGTTTACTTTTTTCTCTACAATTTTGCACTTTTTCTTCTATAACTCTTGGATTATACAATATTTTTTTACAATTTGTTATAGAAATGAAGGAAAAGAAGTAAACAATATTGTGTATAAGTTTCATTGATATACTGTCAGCAGTTTTTGAGAAAATGTTCCTCAAAAATGAAAATTTTAAAGTTACAGGAAATGGCTTCCAAAGCTTTTTAATACATTCCTGTTCCATATGATGGATCATCAGCATCCTCTTCTTTTTCCAGGGTTAGTTTCCTTTTCACTGGTCTTTTCTTCCCTTTTGCTGCATGTTGTAGGCTTTTGTCTCTTCTTCCTGCACCTCTTAGTCTTTCTTCATCAATTAGGCGCATTGTGGAAATGGTGTTGCGTCCTGGTTGGAATCCTAAACGTTTCAGTACATTTGATAATGTTTCCTTCATTGTATGTTGCCACTGTATCATATGCTCCAAAATACAATGTTTTTGTCTGTACAAACACTCTTTTGGCAATACTAATCCAAATTAAATTATTTACACTTTCACTTGGATTTTGTGTTTTCCCATGTAAACACTTTTCCAATAAACGTGGCTGTGATAAATCTCTGAATATGCGCTTAATTATATCAATTACAGCATTGGCAAACTATTTTTATGGACATATTCCTTTCCTGATTGGTACTTACACCATGAGTCATCACCTGTGGGGCACAGTGCAAGTTGTGGGTGCTCATTTGGTGATGCAGTATGAAAAAATAATGCCCATACTGCTCTCCTCATATGCTCAATGCTTCTTGTATTTTGCCTAATAGCACACCCATAATACCTCTGCAATCTATCAATTGCTTCAGCTATCAATCTTCCTCTTCCTCAAACGGTATTACCATCACTAAGTTTCTGGGATCCTAAAGTCTGCTTTAGCTTGTGCAAGCAAGTCCCCATGTGCTTTGGCACATGTCCAATGCACTCTTGTTTTTTAATGTGAATTCCATTTCCTCTACAGCTTTATATCCCTTTATATCCCTTTATATCACCATCTCCTAGATGGTGTATCGTAAATTATACCACTCCTGTGATCTGGAAAACATTGCTTTCACTCCCTCTGCTTCCATCGCTCCTGTTGTGCCATGACACTTTGTTTCACAACTTTCACTATGTTCGTCCTTGGTATTGCCCTTACATCTACAATTTTTTGAGAGAATAGTAACATCAATTACTTTGCAACTACCGAACAGCATCAAAAGCCTGACAGATAGCCAACTAACATTTAAAAATAAGTTAAAAGAATTTCTAGATGACAACTCCTTCTACTCATTGGCTGAATTTTTAGGTATAAATTAAGGGGGCAAAAAAAAAAACATAGTGTCATGCAATATTTTGTGTAATGTAATATCTTGTACAGACATCTTTTATTAACCGACACGTTCCACATCATTACGAAGTGTCGTATTCATGATCTATGGAACAAGTATTAATCTAATCTAATCTAATCTCCACTGGCAGCTGTCACAACTCCATTTAGATATTTATGACCTCTACATTGCCATGATCCATCTAAAGCAACAGATTCCCATTATCTGTCACAGCTTCTTCAACTGCTTTCTCCATTGTTGCTTGAGCAATATCTTCAGCAGAAGATTCCACCAATTCATTATAAAATCCAAACTTGGTTGGTGGTTTTGGCACGTTCATAATTCCACATAACATTGTCCCTGCAGCACTGCCCTTGCCAATGCAACGCAAGCCATACACTAGCTTAACATTACATCATACACCTTCTTTCCACTATTACCATTACGAGGAATACTGTAAGAATTAGAAAACGAAACTTCTGCAACACATTTGCCACACTTCAATAAAATTTTACATGCCAAACCAATGTATGAAGTTATTTTCAATTCCAGTCCACTTTCTTTGCAAACTTGGCGTAATGCGTTATGTTTCAAAATATTAGAGAGCAAGGAAATGTTAATTATTTCATTCACATCATTACTGTCACTTTCATAGTTTACAAATTTTTTGTTGTATCCACAGGCCCAACCAACCAACCAACTCGCGCACGCGCGCCCTGACCGTGGCATCGCTGGCCACAGTTCCTGTCGCGGCCGTCGGCGTCTCAGGGCGTTACCGCCGACGGAAGAGGTCGCGCAATGGCTGAACTCGGGTCCACAGCGCCCTCTGCCTTTTGCATATGAGGAGCGCTGGCCCTGAGACGGACAGTCTATTGTCGATTGTCTATTGCTAGCCTTTCGTGGAGTTTATAGCGGAGCCATTGCAGTGTGATATTTGCTATTGTATTCGACTAGGCTCAGTACCGGGAATACTCTCGGATATTATTTGGACTTGTATTGCTGGTGCACGTTTCGTCAGAAATAAAGATAAGTTATCTCTTCATTCTAGCTGGCGCAATTCTTGTCATTAATTATTTTTCGGCCAACAGACATAGCTACATCTTGGTCACTACCCATGCTTTATACAATTTGTGGTGGCTGCCCCAAAAGTACCGCCGAGGACCTTGGGTTAGGGAGCCGTCAAAAAAGTTTTCTTTGCTGTCACAAAGTTTCTTGCTGGAAGAAGTTCTATCACATTCGTTTGGAGTAGTCGGTGAAGCAGTCTGAGCAGCATCTCCCTTAGAAACAACAAAAGATTTCTTCTTCCATTCCTCGTGCCTTTTCTTAAACACTTGATTGCTGAAATGGGCATATTAATATCCAAAAAACCAAATACATAAAACAGGTACGAGCAAAATTGGTGAAATACGCAAAATTAAACAGCAAAACTACACAAGGCAAACTCCACAAGTCAACACACACGGTATAGCGTTTATGTTTACCGATATGAACAGTCACTTGTCACAGAGGGAAAGCCATACAATGTTCGAAAACAAAACACTGTCTCATTCCGCAAACATACCCTGCTTGCAGCAAGTGAGCGGCACCGTCAGAGGTGACACACCAAGTCGTTACAACCGTTTATGCAGCGCGTCAACTTTTCAGCGATAAAAAACACACTTAGAATTCATTTAGAAGGGTGAAACTTGATTTGTTTTATTCAGAAAACTCCAAATAATTTTATAATGAAAAAACCAAAATACGTTAATTTTGTCATTTTCATCATTCTGGCTCCCCTTAAGGCCTAGACAAAATTTTTCAACTTTGATTGAAAAGGCTGAAAAACTCGGCTGAAGGCCACATACCAACTTCAAACCAATTTACGGCTTAGGGCCTAGGCACAAGGAATTTTCAGTTTTAATTATGAAAGGCTTAAACTCGGCTGATGGCCACATACCAAACAAGAAACAATTTTTTTACGGCTTAAGGCCTAAGAAGAAAATCCTTGCAATTTTAATAAGCTAAAACTTGGCCCAAGGCCACACAAAGTACTTAAGACTAAAAAGGAAATCACTATGTAAAACACAAGGAGCGGCGCTCAGAAGGTTCCAAGGATCGGCCTGGGAAGGTAACACTAACGCACCTTTAGGTGAGATAGGCAGCCAGACCGACAACCTCTTAATCGGAAGGCAACCCAACCGAAAGCCAGCTGACAAACCAACCAGAAGATCAGTTCTGCTCCACCCGACCAGCAAAACGACAACAAGCTGTGAATAGCACAACGTTCTGGATACTGGTGCCTAATCCAGCCTAGTCAGAATAAACGCCCCAAACTATGAACAACACCTGAGCTGTGGAACTACACACCGTGCTGGACAGCATCAACAAATGAGGAAAATACACTGCCAAAAACTCTGTCAACGAGCAGGGCAGGTAACCAGAACGTCAATGGCCACAAGACAGAAGATAGCGCTGGTACACTGCAATAATTAATGAAAGAATTAAATTAAGTTAAACACCACACAGGAAGACGCCTGCAATTCTAGCCGACTTCAATGCACGCGTGTTGTTGCTCATGGGAATCTCCCAGAAAGCAACAACTAGGATCAAACAAAGAGATGTGATAGCAGTTGAGGCTTGATAGTAGGTTGCGTGAGCACTCAACTTTAGTGTGCAGGATCAGTGGGTGATGAACTTTGTAACCCTTGCAAGAAGCGCCTCACAACCCCAACTGCGCGTGCACGCCGCCAGTGGCTCCAGCCTGACTATGCGCCACGGAGACTTCCTCGCTGCTCTGCCCAAACTCACCGACTGCCCAACAGCCGGAAACGGTCAAAAGATCAAATATACGTCGGCCAATGAGATGACCGACCGAACGACCAACCAATGGTCGTTCCCACACCAATCTCCTTCTGTCGGACAGTTCATATGTGTCGCCAGCGGTCGGCGAGCACTGTCTGTCCGCGCCTCACCAGCGCTCCATCTGACAAACAATAAATGGCATGGACACGAGCCATGCACGGCTCAACCTCTTCCCCTCAAAGATCAACCCGGGGGTCACATACCAAAATGAAATTGACTGGCAGGTCCTTAATGAAAGCAAAAGACAATGGCCATGAGAAAGCCACAAGTGAGACACTCGCTCAGACCCGTCCATGCAGAGGGAACACGCACACTAACTACCCAACATCCCTGCACAGGAAAGGACCGAGCTATGTCCCGCAAGATGAGCCACTCAAGTACCATTGCTAGCTCAACAGCGCAAGAAGCGAGACACCCACTCGAAACCAACCACGCAGAGGAAACACATGTCGATAGGCAACCCGACGTCCCTGCAATGAAGAAGATCCCGAGATAAGTCTCAGAAGATGACACGCTAAAGACCTATTCACAATTGAGACCAAAGCTACCAGAATTTAAGGTAAGGTGATGTCTTGGAACCAAGGCATTAACTGTGCTTACACCCTGTTTCCTGACTGCCACTCGGTTGAGTACTTCCAAAACACAAATAGTGTCCTCAAGGCCCCTAACAATCTGAAACAAAAATTCAATGGCTGCTCCTGTCTCACCCTCCACCACCGGCGTGACGTCAACCGGATGAAGAACGGCAGCATGCAAACGGGCCACTAAATCCGGAACACTGCCTCAATAGGTCGGGCCTTATTTGCCAAGTTGTAAACAAGATGGTCCTTCCTGAGCAGGCCGATCCCCGGACACTGTCTGACCGCCATTACAATACACCTGGAACAATCAACAAACAAAACAGTATGGTGCCACAGTACAGAAATAAAATTAAAACTGACAGTAACTGAAATGGCAAGAACACAAACGTAACCATGCTCTGCTACCAATGAATTCCCTGAGCTAGCAGGACGGAGCAGATGCGGTTTTATTTGTAGAAAGGGGCCAAAAGAAGTTACTGACAGTTGCATTCAACATATAAACTTCATTTCTTAAAACACACAATCACACAAGCAAGAATCAAAACTCTCAAGGTTTTAACGAAAGACCTCCTTTGATTTAATTGAGATCAGCTGAAGGTCACATCGAAAATCCAAGGCACAATGCCTAAGCAAGGAATTGAGGTACAGGAGTTTTTCTGGAGGTTTCACTTCCTTAGGAAACATGTTTTACCTTCAATATCAATAGGCTGAAGGCCTTAGCTTAAATTTTTCCCGTAGAACTAGGCTAGAGGCCTCACATTAATCAAGAACAGTGTTATGGCTTAAGGTCGAGACAAAGATTTTCAAAGTTTCATCTAAATAGGCTGAAAACTCGGGTGAAGGTCGCATATCAACAGAACAATTTAACGGCTTAAAGCCTAGGAAGAAGAGCTTTCAATTTGAAAAGGATGAAGGCCTTATCTTAAAATATTTCGTGTAAAAATCGGCTGAAGGCCTCATACTAAAGAATAACAATCTTATGATTTAAGGGCAAGACAAGGATTTGAATTTTTAATTTAAGAGAGATTAAAACTCGAATGAAGGCCATACACCATGCAGAAAACAGTTTTACAGCTTAAGGCCTAAAGGGAAGAGCTTCTAACTTTCAACTAAAATAGGCTAAAGGCTTTATCATAAAATGCTTCACATAACTCTCAGCTGAAGGCCACATAGGAAATCTCACAGATTAAAGCCCAGACAAGGTAATTTCCAATTTTTAATTTAAGCTTGAAAACTCGGCTGAAGGCCACATAAAACCTAGAAAATATTTCTTACGGCTTACGGCCTAGACAAAATTTTTCAACTTTGATTGAAAAGGCTGAAAACTCGGCTGAAGGCCACATACCAACTTCAAACCAATTTACGGCTTAGGGCCTAGGCACAAGGAATTTTCAGTTTTAATTATGAAAGACTGAAACTCGGCTGATGGCCATATACCAAACAAGAAACAAATTTTTTTTACGGCTTAAGGCCTAAGAAGAAAATCCTTGCAATTTTAATAAGCTAAAACTTGGCCCAAGACCACACAAAGTACTTAAGACTAAAAAGGAAATCACTATGTAAAACACAAGGAGCGGCGCTCAGAAGGTTCCAAGGATCGGCCTGGGAAGGCCTCACCTTTAGGTGAGATAGGCAGCCAGACCGACAACCTCTTAATCGGAAGGCAACCCAAGCGCAAGCCAACCAAGCAGCAAAACGACAACAAGCTGTCAATAGCTGTATATAGCTGTATATAGGCTCATAGGGAGACATATAGCTAGTCATTTTCCTCTCGTTCTCTCTGCGAGTGGAACAGGAAAGGAGAACATTTTTTTTTTTTTTTTTTTGCACGAAAATCCAAACACAGCAAAATTTTTTCAACCATTGAAAACTCATAATAGATCAAGGTCTGATACGTCCGCCCCGATAGCTGAATGGTCAGTCCGCTGTTAGCAGCGGTGAGGCAAGGTCGTCGTGCCTGTGTCCCCCTATCAGCGCACCGCGCGCGCGAGTGTTTACTGTTTACCTTCCGCTGCGGCGAGTGTCACGCGTCCGTGTCTCGGTAGTGCCATGGCGCACTCGTACCGCAAGTCCACAATTAAGATCACATTTCAAGCGGACTATGCAAGACCTCGAGCACTTGACATCGAACGTTTCATCCGGGAAGAACTTCATATTGCACCTCAAGACATGTTTGGGATCCACTTTTCTATAACACAAAGTGTCGTATACATAAAACTGATAAATGAAAAGGCGTGCACTGATGTTGTGTGCCGACACACTCATGGACTTAAATTTGAGCATCCTGATGGCCACATAGGAACTGTCACGATCGACCACACTGGATTAGGCCTTCGCACTCTGAGGGTCTTCGAGCTGTGCCATTCGAAGCCCCGCTAGATGTTGTGATGACAGCTTTCAAATCGTACGGCAACGTGCTAAGCCACCTGACTGAAAAATGGCAAACGTTTGAGACATACTCCGTCTTAAATGGAGTGCGACAAATTAAGATTGAACTGACGAAGCACGTGCCATCCTATTTAGTAATTGGCGGCTGCAGAGCCATTGTCATGTACGACGGACAACCGCGTACTTTCGCCGGCTGTGGCCAGGAAGGACATGTCCGATCGGCCTGCATTCAACGCCGACTGACTCAGACACCGGTTGTTGAAGTTCCATCCCCGGCGACGCCTACTTCACTCCCCATCACCTATGCAGTGGCTGCAAACGCAACAGCTGTTCCTGCCCAGGATCGTAACACCATATTGCAGTCAGTGGTCGATGACAGTGTGGCGGACAGCATATCCCCCTCTACGACGTCATCAATTGTGCCACCGAGACGAGCCTAAAGAGAAGATGGAAGTAGAAACGGAAATTTTCCCGACTTCTGCCTTCCTACCAATGGAGACCGCATCAGACGATTGCCGCCCGCACTCTGACACAGAACAACATGTCCGAAAACAACGGTCCCCTCGAAAACGCAAGAAACGGCGCCATACGCCATCCGATGATTGCCTGCTTCGGATGTGTGACCCGGACGAACATCCGGCGTCAGACGACACTCAGCACTCTACCACCACAACTCACCCTTCCCGTCACGATGCTACGGCGAATACAATTTCTGAGCCTCGGTGTGACACTTCTGCTACTGAACATGCGCGCGAGCTCTCTACTGACAGCACTAATCAACAATTACCAATTGCTGCATCTGATTCTTGGGCGGATGATGTCGAGGATGAGCCACAGCACCAGGAGGATGCCGAGGGCAGAGATGCTCCCTCGGCTGTACCCAGCGCCGACCAACCACAGTGACTACGGCTGTATCGTCAGCCTCTGTGGGGCCACCCCTGCCGCCCACACCTGGCCTCCTAAACAACCCTGCCGACCTGGCTGACCAAACATACCGTCTAGCGACGATTAGCATCAACAACATACGTGCCCGACATAAACTAGCGATGCTACAGGATCTGCTCAACGCAGCAGACATCGACATTGCGCTTCTTCAAGAGGTGTATGTCGCAGACTTCAAGGAACCCTATGGCTACAAGACTTGGGTCTCACACTCGTCGGCCAATGGCAGTGGTGTGGCGATCCTCCTCCACGAAGGACTTATTAACATCTACGCACCGTCAGGATCTGGTCGGCGTCGCGAACGATCCACCTTTTTCGCTCATACAATCACGCCCCTCTTTATGGGCCGCCAGGACGCCTTGATATTCGAAGGGGACTTCAACTGTAGCCAAGCACCTAAGGATCAGTTACTACATCATTATCCCTGCACAGAACTTGCGACAATTATAAATAATCTTCAATTGGTGGACTCATAGGAACATGTTTGTGGCGATCGGTCCGGATTTACTCACTACACCAGCCACTCCTCCAGCCGCATCGACCGGATTTACATCTCGCGCTCCATAGCAGTGGGGACGAGAGCTGTCGAAGTTTGGTCCACAGCGTTTTCTCACCACGAGGCCTACATCTGCGCCATTACCTTCGGTCGCCAGAAGGTATGGCACAGCCGTGGTCCTTGGAAGTTGAACGTCACTCACCTAGCCTCTCAGGAACGCCGCCTCCTTATAGAGAACACGTGGGACTCTTGTAGCCGCCGGCGTGGTACCTACCGGTCTACACTGTCGTGGTGGTTACTCTGCGCCAAACCAGCTCTCCGGAATACCTTGATAGGCTACGGCCGAGATGTTGCAGCATGGAAGAGACATACCATGGACTTTTACTACAGCATCTTAAGGGAATGTACAACACTGCCGTACTCACCTGCACGGCAGATGACGGTGAACCGTGCCAAGGCACAGATCATCCGATTAACACGTTGCCACCTTGAGGGTGCGATCGTCAGAGCGCGCACTCAAGACAGAATGGCCCAGGAGGAACCGTCTATGTACCACGTCATTGCAGAACGACGGCGCCGACGCAGGACACTGATCCACGCTATCACGACGGAAGACGGACGACGCCTTGATACCCAGCGCGACATAGGAAACGCCCTTCATGCTCACTACACTAGGCTGTACTCGGAACCTCGACATCCCCCAGAGGTGATCGCCGAAGTCTCTCAACTCACTTATGGCTTGATCTCTCCGACAGCGGCGGCGGATTTGACTGCAGATGTAACGGAAGAGGAAATCATTGAAGCAATACAGGCTGGGGCTGCTCATAAGTCCCCGGGACCTGATGGCCTTACTCTGGAATTTTACCGGACGTATCAACAATTGCTGGCACCAGCATGGACTGATATTTGCCGCGATCTTATGTCTCCCACGACGCAGATACCTGGGGCCTTCCTAGAAGGACTGATTGTGCCTATACACAAACCACGAGGCGGATCCAGGATCAGTGACTATCGGCCCTTGACCTTACTCAACAGTGACTTGAAGATTTTCACCCGGCTTCTGGCGGCACGCCTAAAGCGATCAGTACGATGTGTTGTGTCGCAGGACCAGGCATCGTTAGGTGGTGGCCATAATATTCGCACTGCATTGTGCCGATATAGAGATATGATCGCGCTAGCCAAAGCTCGCCAACTGCCAGGAGTTTTGGCCTCACTCGACTTTAGCCAGACCTTTGACAGAGTCGACCACACAATTTTGATGGAGGTATTGCGACACATGGGGTATCCGGACATCATAGTTAAGGTACTGATGCTTCTCCTAAGCGGCGCGACGTACAAGGTGTTATATAACGGCTGTCTCACGCCGCCGATACAGATACAGCGATCGGTGCGACAAGGCTGCCCTCTTTCGGCGATATAGTACGTCCTCGTCTTGGAACCACTCCTCTGCGGCTTCCGACAACGCCTGACTGGGATGTCCCTTGTTGGACACACTTTTTACTGCACTGTCTATGCGGATGATCTGGCACTCCTTCGCATAATGACGATGTTCGTGCCGCACTGGCGTGGGTGGCGACCTACGGCGCGGCGTCGGGGAGCCATCTCAATCTCCACAAATCGTACGCCCTGTCTATAGGCAGAGGTCTACCCTACGAGAGCGTCGCACCGCTACGAATCAGTGACACAATCCGCTGTCTTGGCATTGAGTTTACATCTGACATGAAGCGTTCAACAGCCCTTAACTATAGGCGTTTACTGAACCAGATGAGAGCAGGAATAAGTGACCACAGTCTTAGACATCTAGACCTCCTGCAACGGACACGATATGCTAACGTCTATTTTGCGTCACGTATCCCCCAGTTTGCACAGATACTCCCGATACCACCTACCCTGGCTCACAGCATGTTGGCGGTTTTGGGATCCTTTGTTAATACGGGTATGTTATTTAAGATTCGTTACGAGTTCCTAACCCTCCCGCGGAGCAGAGGGGGTTTAGGCCTTTGTCATGTTCAGAACAGAGCGAAGGCCATGTTCGCCAGCTGTCACCTGCAACTGTGGCGACGAAGCCCGACGTGCCTCACAAGTCTATTACTGGATGCGTTACGACCCACCTCACTCGCACCCCATGTGGTGATATCGGACATCCCAGCACCTTTCTTCTACATTAGCCAATTCTACCTTGAATTAAGCTACATCCGCACCGCGCTACTACCCACACGCTTGATGATGACGAGGGCGATATATGCTGCCATGCAAATGAACAGGACGCCGAATGTGATTGAAAGCAAACATCACACTACAAAGTGGCGTGCTGTGTGGCAGGCAGTGAATGCCACCACCCTTGATACTGACGTGCAATCTGCATGGTACGTAACTGTTAGTGAGAAACAATTGTGCCAGTCCCGCCTACATCACATCCACCTCGCCGATTCACCCTTGTGTGCCACATGCTAAGTGATTGACACGGATGAACATCGTTTCGAATGCAACATGCTAAGTGATTGACACGGATGAACATCGTTTCCAATGCGGGTCGGCAAAGGACGTTTGGTATTTGGTGCGTCAGATATTGGCTTTTCTCACACGCACGACTCCCGACGGGATAACTACCCGATCACTTCTTTTCCCCGATGAGATTTATTTCCCAAGAGCAAAAACGAACTCTGTGACGTGGATTAGCGACCACGCTGTTCACTACCTATTCGGTAATGGCGAAAAGACAGTACACGATTTTTGGTATTACCTCAACGAACGACATTGTGCGATCGGCAAGAACCCTAAATATAGGCAATATTTTTCTAATTTTCTTTGGAGCGCATTCCATAATCCGCCTCGCAGCTGGATTATCGATGACATGAGAAGATAACCATAGCACCTCTTCCCAGTTCCTTTTTTTTTTTTTATGAGATTGAACAAACAACGGAAACAACACAGCAACGAGATGACAGTCATCGATAAATTCGCAGCGGGCTATAGTATGGAGCATCCTCTGTCGTAACGGGACGACTTCCTATTATTCTGTTTATATAGCCGAAGAGGAACGGCTTTCCTTTTATCCATTTGTATAAAAATAAAATAAAAAAAGGTCAGCGTGACGCACTGCCGCCCTAAGGGGCTCGGGTTCGATTCCCGGCTGTGTCGGAGATTTTCTCCGCTCAGGGACTGGGTGTTGTGTTGTCTTCATCATCATTTCATCCCCATCCGGTGCGCAGGTCGCCCAATGTGGCGTCGAATGTAATAAGACCTGCACCAAGGCGACCTGACCTGCCCCGTATGGGGCATCCCGGCCAATGACGCCAAACGCTCATTTCCATTTGAAGGCCTGACGCGCCTGTGAACCAAATATGAAGCATCAGCCTCACTCCAGTCCGGAGTTATGTAAAGGTAACTGTTTTTACACGTAAAATCAGATGAGGACGATTGTTTTTTCGTGTAAAATCTGAACGATGCACATACATATGGTGCCACTAGCTCAGCATTAATGTCAGTCAAATTAAAATCATTTGCAAAAGAAGTAATCCGTTCGCAAAAACTTCATGTGCACCAGCTCCAGCTTGTCATTCAAACCTTACTTAATGCATTGAAACACACCCACAGTAAGACAGACTTTCGAATGGCTTTACAAATGATCACTGGTCCCAGCTAAACCAATAACTTTTTATCCTGTGTTCCTAGCTCAAATAGCAACTGTGCAGGCCTTCCACACTGTAACACCTGAGATGCACATTTCCAGCACATCATAAACTTGATAGCAGTATTCGTGCCTGACATCCACCCCCAATTCCCTAAAAGATGCTTTCTTTCCTTGCTGCACAATGGGATCACAACAACAGTTTACAGTTTGTCTGTGAATAAAACAGATCTGTGATGGCCGGCCAATGCTACATTCAGAGCTTGGGGACATCCCCGTCAATAGTGAGATAATAAGACTCTTTGGCCGACAGCTGAGCTCCGACAAGGAGATTGTCTTTGGTACTTAGAGTTCACATGTATTCTAGTAGTATCTTTATGTTGTAATGAATTGTGAATCTGCATTTTGTGTTTCACTGAAAGCATTTTCCCCATGAAATTCCACAGTTGTTGCCTGGCAATGAACAATAGCAGTTGCTACAATTTAATCGCTAAAACTGTTTTCTCTGATTGTCTTCGTACGACAATAGAGCCATCACACGATTTCTGTGGGTGCGAAAGTCCGCCCCAATATCTGAGTGGTCAGCGTGACGGATTGCCGTCCTACGGGCCTGGGTTCGATTCCCGGCTGGGTCGGGGATTTTCTCCGCTCAGGGTCTGGGTGTTGTGCTGTCTTCATCATCATTTCATCCCCATCCGGCGCGCAGGTTGCCCAATGTGGCGTCGAATGTAATAAGACCTGCAGCAAGGCGGCCGGACCTGCTCCGCAAGGGGCCTCCCGGCCAATGACGTCAAACGCTCATTTCCATTTGTGTGTGCGAACAACAGGTACGAGAAAGCCTTTCTCACAGTGCTTCATATGATGTTTTTTACTGCATATAACAACCTACATCAAATGTGAAACACGAAAGACATGTTTTTGGTGTCGTGCCACTGACTGCTACAATGACCTACGTGAGCATGAATGATGTGTAACGACTTTTGATCTCCTCAGTGACTTTGGTAATGAGTTTAATCTCTCTTTCTAGCGACAGTACAATGTTCCAGTCCCTGTTTCTGTGGCACGCAGCAGTGAATCATTTGATTTTGCTGGTGGATCCTTGTTGGGCCCAGTCCAACCGAAGGTTCTCGTAACCAATGCAGAGTCGAGTCTTTTCGACTGGAACAGCCGGCAACATTGTTTACGGTCATCGTTTACAGCAATGCCATCTACGACGACATTTCCAAGATCGTCTCTCTGTTATGTGATACTGGAGAGCACGCCTACACGATCAGAAGTGTTTATCCAGAAACGTCTAACCGACTGCAAATTCCCCGCCGCCAAAACAGTGTTGCTTCACTGGCCCACCAAGACACCGGAACAACAGCTATGGCAGGTAATTTGCAAGTGTTAGACAACAGGAGCCATACCACCTCTGCAGGTGCCTCCGTACATTAATCAATTCGACCCTTCGCAACATGTAAATGCGGTCTCAGTTACTTTTATCAATGTCAACAAGTTTATGTTGACAAGGTGGTGTCATAGATGGCGTTGCATGTTGTGCATCCTGTATAGACGATGCAAAGTACCTTCTAGATCTGGCGCAATCATTCGAGAAAATATCAGACTTTTCCAGTAGTACGGAGCTGGAACTTTTTAAGCAGAGCCAAGCGGAAGAACCAGGCAGTTCGCATTTGAATAGCAATTTGATACGACTATTCTTTCTAAATGTAGTAGAACAACGAGTGCAAGTTAGTAATATTTGAAGTGTTTACTGCGGGTGTATGGGGCGTAAAGTGCATAGTGGCGTGTACTTCGATGACTGAAGTGTTGTTGTCGACTGTTTACCGTCTTATAAACTTACCATAGCTTACGAAAATATCTAAGGATGGAACGAGAAAGTGACACTTTTCGAATGACTACACGAAAGAATGGTCTTTTGTCAAGAAACGAAGTCTGGATCAGCGAGCTTTGTGTGATATTTGTAGTTGTTTCATCTTAGTAACTTTCTGAGGTAAGGCAGATGTAAGGCAGCACATTTCTACTAAGAATCAAATAAACAGATTTGCGGTAGCATCGACGTCAAGGCCTATTTCTATATTCATGATTAAAGAAGATACCCAGGAGGAATTGCTCATTGCTGCAGCAGAACTAACAACAGCTTATAAAGTTGTCAAGCATCGACAATCCTTCAGTTCTCTTGACTGTACCGTAAAACTGAATGTCGCAATGTATTCTGACTCCAAAGTCACAGAAAGCAGTTAACCAGCCAGGACCGAAGCTATAGCGATTGTTAAAAATATTCTCACACCACACCCCGTGACCGAATGCATTAAACAATTACAAGACGTTTCATTTTACGGCATTTGCACCGACGCAGTAAACAACACGCTGAAAAGATGTTTCCTTTAGTTGGTCAATAGTGACGGATTCCAACAGAAGATGTTGAAGTTTGATTCGTTGAATAACGAAATTGCAAAATTTTGTCTAGACACTTTAAGACAACTGCAAATTCAATTAGATAAATTAATCGCATTTTGTGAAGACGATATCAGTATCAACTTCGGAGGGCTTCATCGACGCGGCCGTGGAATGTGTTTCACCGAATTAAAGAACTAAGAAAACATGTAGAAGGAATTGGATGCATCGCCCATATTCTCCACAATACAGTATCAACCACTGCTGTCGACATTGAAATAATTGTCAAGAAAGTATTTAATTATTTGTCAATATACACGGTAAGGACACAGAAGCTGAAAGAGTTCTGCTTATACGTTGATGTGAATCGTCAGACTCTTCTATCTCACTCAGACACAAGATGGCTGTCGTAATGCCGGCAACTGAGAGAATTCTTAAGCTTTGCATCCCATTAAAACATTTATTGACGCCAAAGTCAGGCCTCCTAAAATAATTTAAGATTTTTTCAGTAGCCCGATGAATGAAATTTACTTCAAGTTTCTGCAGTCAAACTTGGCTCTGAAAAAAATATAAAAAGCGTGGAAAAGAATGAAGTCTCGATAGCTGAAATGAGAAATACAGAGTGGAGAAAAACTGTATCACGAAATTTTAACCCCGGATAGCCGATGTCAGTAGGAACCAAAATTACTAATGTTGTGTAGGTCGTCAACGCACAATTTTTAAACTACGGAAACTTGGCGCCACTTGCTCCGATTGGCCTCGGGATTGCCTTGTTGACGGATGCTCTGGACAACGCATGACCGCGAATGCTTTGCCTGCCGGAAATCGCGATGTATCCAAGGTGGCCCGCACGCTCGGTGGTAGCGCGCCAGCTGTCCACTCTGCGGGCCTGGGGGCGAATCCGCCGGGGTCGCGACACATCCATTGTAGTTTCATGATAAGACGTACTGGGAACAAGCCCATCAGCAGCTGTTAGTTTGCGTACAGAAAATCTTTTACAAATTGTGTCGGACCTGAAAAGTGCCATTTTTGTGGTTAGGACAATGTTTACTTAAAGCAGTTGCTCGAACTGGCGACCCTCTGACGCGACACAAGCTTGATAACGTCGAACGGTGTTTTGCCAAACTCTTTCAAAGATTCCTGGCATTGCCCTGATGTGATTGGCGGCATGTTGAGTGCGATCCATTAATTCCTCTTCATTTCTAGGTGGTTCGCATTTGGGAGGGTGAACTAGAACCTTGAAGAATCACCACAGGAAAAAGTCCAGTGGCGTGAGGTCTGGTGACCATGGAGGGCATGTCCTACAAACACCTCTGCCAATTACCCAGCCGTCGAAGAGTTCATTTAAATATCTGCACACAGCATGACTCTTACGTGTGGGCGCCCATTCATGCTGCAACCACATGCATAGCCATGTCCAGGCCCCACTGGTAAAATCCTAGTCTGTGTTCATAGTCCGCCACAGGATTTAGGTCTTGGGACAGGGTGAACACTAAATGGATGCTGGCCATCATCCCTCAAAACCAAGACTAACCGATAAGTGACCCGCATCTCATGTCCAACTGTTCGAGAACTTGTCGTAGGTGCTTCCTCGAAGCGCTCGAGAACAGTCTCTTCAAATGCAGCATCGCGTCATGTTCGAGGTCTTCCAGCATCACCATGAGTCCCGCTAACGAACTTGTTTCGCCAAGTAGCTGGTGAATTGCTGTAAAAGTTTGCAGGTGTGGGTGGCGTCTTGCTGGGTACCGTTCATCATACAACCGTCGAGCTTCATACGCATTACCGTGCCGGCCGCGGTGGTCTAGCGGTTCTGGCGCTGCAGTCCGGAACCGCGGGACTGCTACGGTCGCAGGTTCGAATCCTGCCTCGGGCATGGGTGTGTGTGATGTCCTTAGGTTAGTTAGGTTTAAGTAGTTCTAAGTTCTATGGGACTTATGACCTAAGATGTTGAGTCCCATAGTGCTCAGAGCCATTTGAACCATTTTTGCATTACCGTCAGCTAGTCCATAAACAAAAACCATATCTCGTTGTTCTTCAAACGAACACTTTGCCGCTATGCTTACTGTACAACTAAATCGCAGGTGATGTGTGTCTGCTCCGAAGCGAAGCTTACGCGTGAATGCCTCTGACGTGAGGAGGAGACAAACAGCAGGACCTATTCGACACGTGTGCGTATCGCATTGGGGCAGTGACGGGACGAGGGACGTTTGTATGTGTGAACTGACAACCATGGCGCTGTCCGTCAACTGAAAAACGGGAACAGGGCAATTCCACGGCCAATCGGAGCGCGTGGTGCCAAGTTTCCGTTGTTTAAAAATGATGCGTTGTCGACCAACACAACATTAGTAACTTTTGTTCCTACTGGCATCAACTATCCAAGGTTAAAATTTCGTAATAAAATTTTTTTCTCCGCCTTGTATATTAATCGACACTCAAAGATGTCTGAATGAAAGGAAGACAGCCAATTTTTTTGGCATACAAACCAAGATGAGTTTGAACAAATTAAAGAATGATAACCCTAACTAAGAAATAAATAATTTGATTTCGAAATTTGAGGAAGAGGCAATGGCTTTCTATACCATAGTATTTGATTACTTAGAGAAATGGGCTATTTCTTTTGATAAATATCAAGAACGTGATTGGATGACGCTGTCTGAAACCCCACATTGGGTGACGCTTGAAAACACTATTATATATCTGACTAAAATTAGTATGAAGATTTGTTTTTAAGAATAAATGTATGTGAAGAGCTTTTTAGAAACTATGCATAACTCGGAAGAATGGAAGTCTAAACACTCCACTGAAGAAAGATGGATTTACTTTCTTAAGGAAACCGAAAATCCTAAATGCAAATGCCAACTGCTAAAATTATTTGAGTATTTGTTTCCTATTCCTGCACACAACGCCACTGTGGAAAGAATATTTTCGCTGATGTCGGCCCAGTGGACTCATGAAAGAAATCAGCTGCTGCCAGAGACTGTGGAATCAATCTTACAGTCAGTGCTGTTTTTCTGGGGGGAACGCTGGGGGATGCGTACCCCTAAACTTTTTCGTCGACAAAGTCAACTGAAGAGTCCGATACCATTTTTTTGTAGTTCGACATGTTGATGACGTCATGGCTTAAAGCTGACGGGTGGTATCCCATGCTTCATTTATAAGTAATTTTAGCTGCATTATGTCCAATGTCGAAGTACCCTCAAACTTTTTTTTAGAAAAAAAGCACTGCTTACATTGCCTGTTTAACTGCAAGCTGACTTGTATGTAGTTTTATAAATAAGTAAAAGAGAAAAAAGACTTGCTGAAAAAAGTGAAATCTTCCGAAAAATACTGCCTTCAACTACTGCTCTGTAACAAGTTCCATGTCATTTTGTTCTAAATAAAAAAGAAATTATATTAAGTAAGTTTTTTTACTTCATTTCTACACCCCCATTTCAGAGTGTCCCGGAGAAGTACCAGCTAGATATAGCAATCCTAACATTATGGCGCATGAGACTACGGCTGCAGGTACAAATGCAATGATTTTGCACGAGAGTGAAATGAAGTAGGGCAAGTTCATTCTTGCTGACAGACGTTTTACTATTTGCCAACAGCGACAATACCTGCATTTACTGGACAACAATGGTCGCTGCCAGTATATTCCTGAAGGAGCGACGGGCAGCTGACGCAACCTGAGCTGTTCTGTACACTCACGAAGGAGATGTCACCAGCCACCACCATCAGGATGGTGACCTTTGACCAGCCTCAGTAAACACGTCTCTTGCCGGGACAACATTCTGCTGGCAGGCGGCAGTCGCGATCCCGGCTGTGTTGGTTCCACTTTCATTTCGGTGAGAAAGCAAGTAATTGCTCTACACTGTGCAATCTCGCAAACGCAAAATGTGGTCCACATAGGTGCCCCAGATCGCTGTAACAGCTTATATCACCACAGCTAAAAAAAGTGTGGCAAACCAGTTTTGCCCAGCTCCTACAACGGTAGGGCGCAACACGCTGGATCTCTTAATAAATCTATATGTTGTAATCGACACTGGCTCAGAAGCCAGTATCGTTTCCAGGAAGAACTTTCCAAGGGAGCTTCCTACACTGGCCATCCAACTACGGACTGTGGACGAATCGCCTATCAAATTTTACAGAACTGTCACGTGCACCATACACCTTGGCCTCCGCGAGAAATTTTCATGGCAGTTTTTGTTCGTGGACGTTCGTGAATCAGTTTCGATATGAATCCTCTGCCACTTTCACCTCTACCTGGATTTGAGATGGGGAACACTACAGCAAACCAATAGCAGAGAAACAGTACATGGCATCATCGGTAGTCCGCCACTATATGCACAGCCGGCTTCAGAGGACACCAATCTGGAAGTGCCTACAAGTCAATTATTGTCATAACGTTAGAATTGGAGTACGGTCTTCTGTAGGAAATGAGTTAGGTGCCACATGTTCTTATCTGCAGCACCTCCAGCAGGAGCAGCACTACAGACCTGGTACATCTAATATGGTGCTGGCAGTGGACACACACACATTCTGCCACGACACCACGTCGCAGTGGATGAGCCACTGGCAACTCAGGTCAGTACGATGAATTTTTCTTGCAGTGCACATGCATCCCTCATGTGTTGTTCAGTGGTCCATTAGGACTAACGTGTGACCTCACAACAAACAGGTATTCGCCATATAGCTGTTTTTATTTATTTGTATTTATTTAACCTGATCTAATGGGGAACATTAGGCCCTCTCTTACTTCATACCAGTCAGCAAAGAAGACAGAGGGTATGGAAATCTTTCCCAGGATAACTGTGCATATGATGATAAACATTATCAAAGATTCGAACATCACAGTTACCTAAGAAATAACAGTTTTGATATGACAAGTAGTGTTAAAGTGATCTGAGTGTAGTGACAATGTGAGTACATAATATGACTATGAACTAATAAAGTTAATAGGGGCACTACTTCTACTAGTGCTGCTCCTGCCACTAATAAAGATGATGATAACAGTAATGATAATGTATATAACAGTGACAGTAGACGACAGTGATAGTGGCAGATATAAAAAGAATTTATAGGTGTATAGAATAGCGAGTTATGGGGAAAGGATTATAGGGAAATCAAGAAGATGTGGTTGGAAAGGAGGATGTAGAGGGCTACTGAGTGTGTACAGGGACAACGGTAATCATTACTGCTGTCTTAGTATCGATGTCATAACTGATTTTTGAAGATTGAGATGTTATGGAGTTGTCTAACATAATGTGGGAGGTTATTTCAGAGTTGGGTTCCAGCTATCGAGAAGGACTTCGAGAAAGTGGCTGAATGATGGCGTGGGACAGAAAAGATTTTACTGTAATGGGAACAGATGTTTCTGTGATATTGTTCAGACAAGAATGTTACGTTCGAGGAGAGAAATGTGGGACAGTGTAAGTTGATAAGGCAGTAAAGAAGACAGAGGGTATCGAAATATATGCCAGGACAACTGTGCATATGATGATAAATATGATCAAAGATACGAACTTCACAATCTTAACGAATACTGACATTCATAACCAGTTTCAGGCGCTGTGAGCTTTACTGGGAAAAACCTGGTAGGAAAACATCAGTGTAATCAGTAATTGGAAGTATACGTGTTTGTACAAGTTTCTTTTTCTGCTCAAGAAGAAAGGGCGTTTTATATTTTTTTAGGGCATGGCGAGATGCTGATGTCTTCTTGCACATTACTTTTGTGTGTTCAGTCCAGTTTAGATTTTCACCTACATTATTTCTAAACTCTTGGCTGAGTGCGAAAAGGTGATATTTTCCCATTTAAAGATAGTAGAGATTCCCAATGTTTCACGCTAATGAGCCTAGAATGACCAACCAGTACAGCATGGATTTTGGCTGGGTTGAGCTTTAATCTTACATCCTGCACCCATTTTGATAGTGTTGAGCCCTGTCCACTCGCCTAATAGAGGGTGCCTAGGAAAAATGCTCAAATATGATTCAGCTTCCTTGGTCTGTGCAATTTTTCTATAGTTCAGAGGAAAGGATTGAAGCAATTCAGAATCGTGAGCATCGATGTGACAACAAGATGCAGCAGAAGCGTCAAAGCCTGTATCAGGGCCAATCGGAAGACGTGTGTCCGCGTTACCATGTTGAGCTGTCCGACGATACACAATCTCGTACTTGTACTGAGACAACAACAAAGCCCATCGTTGCAATTTTTGGGCAGTACTTACAGGAACCGGCTTCGTCGAATGAAACAGGACTGCAATGGCTTGTGATCCGTTACCAAGTAAAGTTCTCTGCCACACATATAGTGGTGGAATTTGGTGACACCATACACAATAGCCAATGCCTCTTTCTCTATTAGTGAATAGTTACACTGAGCTTTGGACAACACTTTTGATGTGAAAGCAGTAGGCCTGTCTTTATCACCACTTCCGTGCGAAAGCACTGCACCGATTCTGTAAGAGGGAGCGTCAACTTGCAATACAACCGATTTGTCAGTATGAAAGTGAACTAAGCAGCGAACACTGGGCAATGCATCTTTAAGGTTTTGAAAAGCTTCTTGGCACTCAGCTATCCAAACAAAGGGGACATTCTTGCAACGCAAGCGATGCAATGGAGCTTCGATTTGTGTAGCATTCGGTATGAACCGAATATAATAGTTCATTTTCTCTAAAACTGACTTCAATTCTGTGACATTACGAGGAACTGGCATATCTCGTATGGCTAAAAAATGCGACTGAAGAGGATGTGCACCTTGACTGTTTATGTCATGACCAAGATACTGTAAGTCAGGTTTAACAAAATCACACTTGTCCAGTGTACACTTTAGTCCTACATCAGATAACATACGAAACAAAGCACGCAAATTTGCAATGTGTTCATCAGGTGTACGACCTGCTACGACAATATCGTCCAAATAGTTTGAATAGTTCGGTACCTGAGCAGCCAGCCCTTCCAAATACCGTTGGAAAATGGCGGGTGTGGAAGCACTGTCAAAAGGCAACTGCAAATATTTAAACAAGACCAAATGAGTATTCACAATACACACTGTTTGCGATTCTCCATCTAGTGGCATTTGAAGATATGCGTCGCGCAAATCAATTTTTGAAAAGTAGCGACCAGAGCCTAATCCGTCCATGAGATCCTCTGGGTGTGGCAGTGGATAAGTATCAATCACAGTTTGTGGGCTGACAAACCAGCTCTGTTATCTTGCAATTCTTTAAGTTCAGCAGCGACTTTGTCCTATAATGCAATGGGAACAGTTCTCGCCTGGCATAATTTCCACTGAGCATTGTCTTTAAGAGTAATATGTGCAACAAAATTGTTAGCCTTGCCTAAACATTCAGAAAACAGTTCTGGAAATTATTTCAGCAAGCTAGCTACACTGTCTTGGGGATTGAATACAGTCACTGACAACACATTGTCCTGAAGTTTAAAGCCAAATAAATCAAAAGAATCAAGTCCAAGTTTGTTTTCACAATCGCGTGATTGTAGCACCATGAGAGTCACCATTTGCATGTGCGAGCGATACATGGCAGGCAACGTACATTTTCCGAGAACAGGAATGTCTTGTCCATTATAAGCCGTCAGGTGTGTACTAGTTTTAGACAGGCATGGAGTGACTAACGGTTCATATATGTTACGCTTAAGCAATGCAACAGAGGCTTCAATATCCAACTGAAATTTCGCAAGTTTTCCACAAAGAAGCAAATGAACAAAAAGCTTGTTGGACTGGCATAGCACTGAAGAAACAGTTCACTTGCTAGCTTTGCTAATGCCTGTTGCAGGCTTTGAATACACAGCATTGATTATATGGGCCTTGTGACTAGATTTTTGTGAGTGGGCAGAATTCTTATGTTTGTTCCATGTCGAACAGATGGATTGTACATGTCATTTCTTGCCACAAGCGTAACACTGTGCTTGTCGGGACGGGTAGTCTTGGCGTTTGTGCCTTGAATAGCACCAAGGGTATGACTTAATTCCTTTTCCCTGTTTAGACAGCTGCTGATGCTGCATGGAGAAGTGTTTATGCGATGTGGCACACGCAAGCTGTTGCTGCCCAATGGGCTGGTCACTAGCAAGGAACTTAACCCAACAAATTGCTGGTTGCTCAAACTTATCGGCTGACATGGCACCTGAATCGTACTGTTCTAGTAGTTGCAGCACATGCTGAAATGATGGATCGGACTGTTTGAAAATCTGTTCTCAAAGTTAAACTTCAGTGACATTGTACATGATCGTATCACGCAACATAACATCTGAATATACACTACTGGCCATTAAAATTGCTACACCACGAAGATGATGTGCTAAAGACGCGAAATTTAACTGACAGGAAGAAGACGCTGTGATATGCAAATGATTAGCTTTTCAGAGCATTCACACAAGGTTGGAGCCGGTGGCGACATCTACAACGTGCTGTCATGAGGAAAGTTTCCAACCGATTTCTCATACACAAACAGCAGTTGACCGGCGTTGTCTGGTGAAACGTTGCTGTGATGCCTCGTATAAGCAGGAGACATGCGTACCATCACGTTTCCGACTTTGATAAAGGTCGGATTGTAGCCTATAGCGATTGCGGTTTATCGTATCGCGACATTGCTGCTCGCGTTGGTCGAGATCAAATGACTGTTAGCAGAATATGGAATCGGTGGGTTCAGGAGCGTAGTACGGAATGCCGTGCTGGATCCCAACGGCCTCGTATCACTAGCAATCGAGATGACAGGCATCTTATCCGCATGGCTGTAACGGATTGTGCAGCCACGTCTCGATCCCTGAGTCAACAGATGGGGCTGCTTTTCAAGACAACAACCATCTGCACGAACAGTTCGACGACGTTTGCAGCAGCATGGACTATCAGCTCGGAGACCATACCTGCGGTTACCCTTGACGCTGCATCACAGACAGGAGCGCCTGCGATGGTGTACTCAACGACGAACCTGGGTGCACGAATAGCAAAAGGTCATTTTTTCGGATGAATCCAGGTTCTGTTTACAGCATCATGATGGTCGCATCCGTGTTTGGCGACATCGCGGTGAACGCACATTGGAAGCGTGTATTCGTCATCGCCAACTGGCGTATCACCTGGCGTGATGGTATGGGGTGCCATTGGTTACACGTCTCGGTCACCTCTTGTTCGCAGTGACGGCACTTTGAACAGTGGACGTTACGTTTCAGATGTGTTACGACCCGTGGCTCTACACTTCATTCGATCCCTGCGAAACCCTACATTTCAGCAGGATAATGCACAACCGCATGTTACAGGTCCTGTACAGGCCTTTCTGGATACAGAAAATGTTCGACTGCTGCCCTGGCCAGCACATTCTCCAGATCTCTCACCAATTGAAAACGTCTGGACAATGGTGGCCGAGCAACTGGCTCGTCACAATATGCCAGTCACTACTCTTGATGAACTGTGGTATCGTGTTGAAGTTGCATGGGCAGCTGTACCTGTACACGCCATCCAAGCTCTGTTTGACTCAATGCCCAAGCGTATCAAGGCCGTTATTACGGCCAGAGGCAGTTGTTCTGGGTACTGATTTCTCAGGATCTATGCACCCAAACTGCGTGAAAATGTAATCAAATGTCAGTTCTAGTATAATAAATTTGTCCAATGAATACCCGTTTATCATCTGCAATTCTTCTTGGTGTAGCAATTTTAATGGCCAGTAATGCATATCATCACAAGCACATTTGAGTTTGTATTTCCTCATCATACCCTGCAAATCTGTTACCCACTCGCGATAAGTTTGTTCTGAGCGTTTCTTGCAATTAAAGAATTGGCATCTAGTTGCTGCCACACTTGTTGGTCATAATAGCTACTTAGCGAATCTATAATCTGGTCATTCGAAAGGTCACTCGGAGCGCTAATGCTTTTCAATGAGTCTAAACAATGTACTTCCTACTGTGGACAAAGGTAAATAACCTTTCGCAGTACCTGGTACATTGTGAGCAATTCTGTGGGCTTCAGACTGTTGCAACGAGTCGAACCATTCCTCTTCCTGTTCATGAAACTGGCGAAAAGGCGGTATAGCACTTGGAGCTGCTGTAGGTGGCTGCTGTACTGCATTCGTTTGATTCACCAGGAGCTGTTGTACCGTATTGAGTAGAGATGCAATCTGTCGCATCTGAAACTGAAACATCAGTGTTAGCCATGTTGCATCTATTGCTTGCAACTGAGGCACCTGTGCACGGGGTGGGTGAGGTGGGTTGCTCATATTGGAAGATACAAAGGCAATAAACAGACAAGGCAAGAACATTTCTGCAACGCCTACCTGAAAACACAGATTAGCAAAATACCATTTGTTGTGGTCTTCAGTCCTGAGACTGGTTTGATGCAGCTCTCCATGCTACTCTATCCTGTGCAAGCTTCTTCATCTCCCAGTACCTACTGCAACCTACATCCTTCTGAATCTGCTTAGTGTATAGATCTCTTGGTCTCCCTCTACGATTTTTACCCTCCACGCTGCCCTCCAATGCTAAATTTGTGATCCCTTGATGCCTCAAAACATGTCCTACCAACCGATCCCTTCTTCTAGTCAAGTTGTGCCACAAACTTCTCTTCTCCCCAATCCTATTCAATACCTCCTCATTAGTTACGTGATCTACCCACCTTATCTTCAGCATTCTTCTGTAGCACCACATTTCAAAAGCTTCTATTCTCTTCTTGTCCAAACTAGTTATCGTCCATGTTTCACTTCCATACATGGCTACACTCCATACAAATACTTTCAGAGACGACTTCCTGACATTTAAACCTATACTCGATGTTAACAAATTTCTCTTCTTCAGAAATGCTTTCCTTGCCATTGACAGTCTTCATTTTATATTTTTTCTACTTCGACCATCATCAGTTATTTTGCTCCCCAAATAGCAAAACTCCTTTACTACTTTAAGTGTCTCATTTCCTAATCTAATTCCCTCAGCATCACCCGATTTAATTTGACTACATTCCATTATCCTTGTTTTGCTTTTGTTGATGTTCATGTTATATCCTCCTTTCAAGACACTGTCCATTCCATTCAACTGCTCTTCCAAGTCCTTTGCTGTCTCTGACAGAATTACAATGTCATCGGCGAACCTCAAAGTTTTTACTTCTTCTTCATGAATTTTAATACCTACTCCGAATTTTTCTTTTGTTTCCTTTACTGCTTGCTCAATATACAGATTGAATAACATCGGGGACAGGCTACAACCCTGTCTCACTCCTTTCCCAACCACTGCTTCCCTTTCATACCCCTCGACTCTTATAACTGCCATCTGGTTTCTGTACAAATTGTAAATAGCCTTGCGCTCCCTGTATTTTACCCCTGACACCTTCAGAATTTGAAAGAGAGTATTCCAGTTAACATTGTCAAAAGCTTTCTCTAAGTCTACAAATGCTAGAAACGTAGGTTTGCCTTTTCTTAATCTTTCTTCTAAGATAAGTCGTAAGGTTAGTATTGCCTCACGTGTTCCAACATTTCTACGGAATCCAAACTGATCTTCCCCGAGGTCCGCTTCTACCAGTTTTTCCATTCGTCTGTAAAGAATTCGCGTTAGTATTTTGCAGCTGTGACTTATTAAACTGATAGTTCGGTAATTTTCACATCTGTCAACACCTGCTTTCTTTGGGATTGGAATTATTATATTCTTCTTGAAATCTGACGGTATTTCGCCTGTCTCATACATCTTGCTCACCAGATGGTAGAGTTTTGTCATGACTGGCTCTCCCAAGGCCATCAGTAGTTCTAATGGAATGTTGTCTATTCCCGGGGCCTTGTTTCGACTCAGGTCTTTCAGTGCTCTGTCAAACTCTTCACGCAGTATCTTATCTCCCATTTCGTCTTCATCTACACCCATTTCCATAATATTGTCCTCAAGTACATCGCCCTTGTATAAACCCTCTATATACTCCTTCCACCTTTCTGCCTTCCCTTCTTTGCTTAGAACTGGGCTGCCATCTGAGCTTCTCTCCAAAGGTCTCTTTAATTTTCCTGTAGGCAGTATCTATCTTACCCCTAGTGAGACAAGCCTCTACATCCTTACATTTATCCTCTAGCCATCCCTGCTTAGCCATTTTGCACTTCCTGTCGATCTCATTTTTGAGACGTTTGTATTCCTTTTTGCCTGCGTCATTTACTGCATTTTTATATTTTCTCCTTTCATCAATTAAATTCAATATTTCTTCTGTTACCCAAGGATTTCTATTAGCCCTCGTCTTTTTACCTACTTGATCATCTGCTGCCTTCACTACTTCATCCCTCAGAGCTACCCATTCTTCTTCTACTGTATTTCTTTCCCCCATTCCTGTCAATTGTTCCCTTATGCTCTCCCTCAAACTCTCTACAACCTTGGTTCTTTCAGTTTATCCAGGTCCCATCTCCTTAAATTCCCACCTTTTTGCAGTTTCTTCAAGTTTAATCTGCAGTTCATAACCAATAGATTGTGGTCAGAATCCACATCTGCCCCTGGAAATGTGTTACAATTTAAAACCTGGTTCCTAAATCTCTGTCTTACCATTATATAATCTATCTGATACCTTTTAGTATCTCCAGGATTCTTCCAGGTATACAACCTTCTTTTATGATTATTGAACCAAGTGTTAGCTATGATTAAGTTATGCTCTGTGCAAAATTCTACAAGGCGGCTTCCTCTTTCATTTCTTCCCCCCAATCCATATTCACCTACTATGTCTCCTTCTCTCCCTTTTCCTACTGACGAATTCCAGTCACCCATGACTATTAAATTTTCGTCTCCCTTCACTACCTGAATAATTTCTTTTATCTCGTCATACATTTCATCAATTTCTTCATCATCTGCAGAGCTAGTTGGCATATAAACTTGTACTACTGTAGTAGGCATGGGCTTTGTGTCTATCTTGGCCACAATAATGCGTTCAGTATGCTGTTTGTAGTAGCTTACCCGCACTCCTATTTTTTATTCATTATTAAACCTACTCCTGCATAACCCCTATTTGATTTTGTATTTATAACCCTGTAATCAACTGACCAAAAGTCTTGTTCCTCCTGCCACCGAACTTCACTAATTCCCACTATATCTAACTTTAACCTATCCATTTCCCTTTTTAAATTTTCTAACCTACCTGCCCGATTAAGGGATCTGACATTCCACGCTCCGATCCGTAGAACGCCAGTTTTCTTTCTCCTGATAACGACGTCCTCTTGAGTAGTCCCCGCCCGGAGATCCGAATGGGGGACTATTTTACCTCCAGAATATTTTACCCAAGAGGACACCATCATCATTTAATCATACAGTAAAGCTGCATGTCCTCGGGTAACATTACGGCTGTAGTTTCCCCTTGCTTTCAGCCGTTCGCAGTACCAGCACAGCAAAGCCGTTTTGGTTAATGTTACAAGGCCAGATCAGTCAATCATCCAGACTGTTACCCCTGCAACTACTGAAAAGGCTGCTGCCCCTCTTCAGGAACCACACGTTTGTCTGGCCTCTCAACAGATACCCCTCCGTTGTGGTTGCACCTACGGTACGGCCACCTGTATCGCTGAGGCACGCAAGCCTCCCCATCAACGGCAAGGTCCATGGTTCATGGGGGGGGGGGGGGGCAAAATACCATAGGAGACTGTTAAAGCAAGTAAACACCCCTGTAAAGAAAAAGCAAGAGGGAATTAAGGCGCCAGCAAAACACAAAAGAAAATTTCTGGCAGCTAGGCTGTGGGTTGACAATGGAATGCCTAGGAAACCTGCTTTCTTGGATCGCTAGACAACAATTCAAGCAAATTGTCTTAATGAGATTTTGTTGGAGTATGATAAATAATAATACTGAACTTGTGAAATATAGAAGTATCGTAAGCAATGGGAGACAGACAAATAAGAAGTCTCTTAAGTATATACATTTCCAATACAGTGAAACAATACTTTTCCTAAGTCTTTGCTGTAGCGTTCATAGACTGCCCAGACTTCAACTGGGCTGCGGCCAGGCGGAGCGGCGTTTATGTTCTCTTTGTGTAGAGGGCGCCGCCGTCTCGTCGTCGTCTAGGAGTGGGGTCTGTCAGTGTACAACTGGCTGACGCCGTCTCACAGCCCTTTCATTGTGACTTCACGCTGCCAGACATGTAACATTGCTGGCAAGACATCAGGTATGAGCAAAACCGTCGCACTACACTTTGTGAGAAATTTGGGCTGTGAAGTTGGGCAAGTAAAATGTCGAAGTCGCCAAAGTCAAAGGCTTTGCTGAAGCCTAAGAAGCACATGATGGTCGCCTCTTGTGCATCTATGACAAGCTTTAGGTCACCTGTTACCTTTGTTAAAACAGAAGTTGTGCTGCGATGCTTATGTAACCCTGAAGTCTAAGAAGCACGTGATAGTCGCCTCTTGTACATCCATGGCAAGCTTTAGGTTGTCTGTTGCCTTTATTAAGGCAGAGGTTGTGCTACAATGCTTACAGAAACCGGAATGGAATTCATCTAAAAGGTTCTTTGTAGTTAGGTAGTTTGTTAGCTGGTCGTAGACTATATATTCTAAGGACTTGTAGGAAGAATGCCACTGGCTTAACTAGTCCCTGTTTCCAGGCCTCAGGGGAAACACTTGTGGTTAAGGCGTGAGTGAAGAAATCTGTTAAACTGGGCAGCAGTGAGTCAATAATAAGCTTCATTATTTGGATTGTGACGGCGCTGTGTCCAGTAGATGCTTATCTAACACGCATGATGGCTTGTTTTGACGGTATTGCAAGTAACATGCTATAGATAGAATTTTTCGTGGCTGCAGTCCTTTACTTTCATGAAGTAATCAATGAATCTCGTTTGCAGTTCACTTGTGGCTGTAGAGTCAACTCTTCAGCTGGGACAATGGGATCAGCTGCAGCTTTTACTTCGCCTATACCAAGATTGTGCAGGTTTTTCTATAGGTCAGCTGATCTGTTTATGTTTAACGTGTCTCAGAGCTTGACTGACACTATTCCGATTCTGCTTGTAAGCAATATGATTTTCAGGCGCAGGGAACAGTTTGTGTATGACCAGTGTGCAACGTCTCTGAGATTAATGAGCTGTTTTAATTCTTCCATTAGCCAGGTACGGGTCTCCTTGCTTTCCCGATCACTAGGGCAGCATATTTGTCATTTAGTTGAGTACGTTTGTTAGTAAATCCATGAAGTTTTTAGTATAAGCCCGAGAAGGAAATGGAAGACGTCCCCCCAAACAATTTGTTGCGCCTCAGTTGCAAGTTCAGAAAAATTAATGCATTTGAAGTCTAGGTATATAGTCACTTGTAGTTTCCTCCTGGGCCATGAATATTATGTCATGGGTAGACATGCCAGTTGCAGATATTTGAGAGGTACATATTACTCTGTTTGGAGAGTTCATTGCAAATATATCTTGAGAGTGTGACTACTGTTCGTATAATGGGTAGGAACAAACTCAATTGGCGACGTATTTGAAGAAGAAAGCATGTGTTTAAATTTCACACTGGAAGGAATTTTCTATAGAACATTTATGTCGGTGTCACCAGCTATAATTATGTTCTCGTAAGTCGATTAGATACTTGAAAGAGCAGTTTTAAAACAGGTAAATCACCTGCTTAAGAAGTCTGAGGAGGACACATATCAGGCACTTTCTATTAAGAGATATGATATCTATGAACATATGAAGGGCTTATTTCAATAGTGGTACAATTCCATTACCTCTACTTTTCTATCTATAATGCTTCTGACATAAATGGTCCAAACAAACAGAAAGAAATGTTCATCTCTAGCAAGACGCCATATGCTTGAATATTTCTGGTATCTCAGCTGCAGATTTTTCAGCGCTCATTTAACTTTAGGACTCTGTATCTCAGAATGAACAAAAATGGACTTGTACCGCTATTGAAATAAGCCCTTCATATATTCCACTTTTTATCTTCATTATTGATGTATGTATGTAGCACAATTGGTGATAAATCAAAGCATATATATGCCCCTAATTCCACCCACTCATCCGTAGTGTCTTAGACAGATGTAGCTGTCTAGATTTACCAGACTTATGGGAATACATGATTCGAGCCAGGTCTCCAACAGAAGTACTACATGGATTTTTATGTCTTGAAATACATGAAGGAGCTCATCGAGATGATCTGGCAGAGACTGCACATTTGCTTGTCCTGTATGGCTCTTGCTGCGTTCGGGTTCAGAACGTGCTGGGATGCCGCTGCTGGACACTTGCGACAATGTGTCGGCACTGGCGAGGGAACAAAGCTTCGTAAAAATGCGCTAAAGAGGGAGAGCGCAGGTTTCCGAAAGTGAAAGCGGCAGGTATCTCCAGGGGGGAGGGAGGTTTGGTGACCAAAACCTGCGGGGTCTGCAACTGCTGTTAAACAGCCAAGTGGTGGCAGGAAAAGAAACCCACTAAATGGAGCCAGAGTAGCCTGTACAGAAAGCAAGCTAGAATATAAACAGAGTGTACCATTAATGGCGCTAATGATGTCTACCAACAATACTACGAGAATAAATTGCTAAATAAAAATGGAAGTAAGACTAAGTTGGTACAGTAACTGACAAAGTAAATAAGAAGCAATCAAAACAATGATTGGTAATGAAGTAAAACAAAAAAGGTAACAAATCAATTAATTTATGATTATCCACAATCTACAACGACAATATGACACAATAACTAGTGGCAGGGGAAGTTGACACATTCTTAGCTCTTAAAACATAGGTTTTTGAGCTAATTTGCATTGCAAACTGATCTTTTTCCATTTTCGGTTTTCACCAGTATCCTGATATCATTTTTCCACACTTTTGTGGCCCAGATCGCGAAATAGCATTGTTCAAAATGTTTAATCTTTCAGAGGTGAGATCATCTAGTATTGTCAGATATTATCAGAAGTGAATTTGCGAGTTTCTTCTTCGCTCTGGAGATTTCAGGTCTTTACCTGTATGTCACGTATTTCATCATTATTGGTCTAGGTTTTTGTAGATCTTAACGTTCTACGACCCATTTTATAACTTCTGTCAATGACATTCAATGTCACCTGCAGGACTAATTTCTTGAGAACAAGATTCATCACTCGTTCGTCTGTATTTCTTCTACTATTCTCTGGACTCCTGAACAGTCTGAGATTATTTTGACATTGATGTTGGTCAAGTTCATCAGACTTCTCGACCAGTGTCTGTTCGAGTAGCATTGTCCTATTCTCAGTTTGTTTTAATAATTTGTTCAGAGCACAAATCTTGCCCCCATTCACCTCCAGAGTTTGCTGTATTTAGTCCATCACTGCTGCAGCGACAGCATCGGTGGTGGTCTGGACAACAAACCCACTAACCTCAGCCTTGACGAATGTGGCGACGTCAGCGATGCCGAGCGATGCCGCCACAACTCCCAGTGTTTGCTCGACTCCAGAGTAATATGAATAGCACATCGGGTTGCGTGTTCGAGAGACAGTTCACTCACAGTCACAAACAGTCCAGTGACGCGAACAAGTCATGATTTCATCATGATGGTCAACTGATGGGTTCCTTTCCATAACAGCTTCCAGGTTACAACAATCGCTTCCTAGCATGCAAGTGAAGCCTGATGCTACCATACACATTATCCTGTCGCCTCTGCAGTCCACCATCCCACTACCACAAATCAACATGTATCAACTGTCCCACTATGTCCGTCCCTGTCGACCTTCATCCTGCACAACCAATAGTGAAATGAGGAGGGATCGCGACACCATTTTCTTTCCCTCTCTTTCAACAATAAATGGTCCAGCCATGCCCTTTGTAGCAACTAGCCATAGCAGGGTTGGTCAGCTCCATATGTGTGAAGAGGAGGACCGCAGCAGCTGTCCTTTCCCCAGTGCTTCGCACTCCTGGCAGGGAGAGATGTGATTCGACAGTGCGATAATAAGAGTCTTTAGCCAGCAGTTGAGATGCAGTTAGGTGATTATCTATGGTACTTCGAGTTTGATTGTGAACAATCGTCTAGTGCACATGTAATCGACTTGTATCTCCATGTTGATAAATTGTTATACAACAGTCTAAATCTGCATTCTGCATTTCAATGCAAGCATTCCACAAGTGTTATAAGACTGAGTTGTTGTGGTAAACATTGAATAACAGAGCCACGTAAATGTGTACATGTACACCCAATCTATGAACCCAGATAGATCATTGGGAAATAAAGGGACAAAAGAGTGAAATTCGAGGTCATGAAGATGTCCTCTCCATGAATTAGTACCTTCTCAAACTTTATGATGTGTAGCACAGTGTAATGTGCACTCATAGAGTACGATTTCTGTAGTCCTGTTGGCGTACGTGTGCAATAACGTGACAAAATACACTGTTGAGCACAAAATTGATTCAGATCTAGGTTATTAAAAATAGAGTCTAGTAGTCTCTTTGAAGGTGCCTTGGAGATTTCCCATGTTCCTCTAGTCATACACAAGCCTTGGGCTACATTTCACATAGACATCGTAAAAAAGCTTTCGAAACACTTTTTTTCCATTTAGTTATGTCATTCAACATTACAGAGTAGAAAGCATGAAATTAATGCAATAAATCCATTAATGAGATAAGGTGTCATTTTATGTAAGGGAACAAATTTGTTGCAGATGACACTAAAAATGAATAAGTTGAAGTTTATTTCCTGTTTCCTCTCTTCAAGAGCTGCTAATGTAACCTTTCTGGTTGGTTGTTTTTGTTGATACCCAACAGAATTTTCTCAATAATTCTTATTTTATGTACTTCATTTTAAATTTTCAGTTTGCATCTAACGCTATAGGAATAAGAATAACCTTTTTTACAATATTTTCTAACTTTATTTCATAAATAAGTTGATGGATTTAATATGAGGATGTAATTTCAAATCATTTACTCAACAGATGGCATCCTTATTCATATTAATAACATAAAGTGATGTACTGAGCTTAGACATTTGAAATATACTTATTTTGAGTAATCTACCTGAAAAATACTAATTGGATGAACGTCAGTAATTTGAGTTACAATAAGTTTTGTGTATATCTCGTCAAATTTACTTATTCAGGCACACTTTTTGAGACTCACTGAATCAATTATATAAAACTAGAAATTTTAGAATCTTGCTCGTCTTGGAAACATCCCCCACCCCAAGCCTATGTTTGTACCTGGACTAGCACTGTCACATTCTGAGAATTTTATCCAATATACCTATCATGACTAATAAATCTCTTCATGACAAATAAGAAATAAAATCCACTACTGATTTAGGCTGTGTATATATTGAAACAAATCAGTGTATTTTTACTAAGAAGGGAAGTACCCAGGTCAAACTGCTTAAACTAAACAAAAATTATTTTAAAATATAGAAATATGCCTGTTCCTCCATTCACCAAGATCATTTATCCGTAAAACTGATCTATGTACAGCTGATGTTTGTAGCTTAACAATTTCAAAGCCTAATGAAGTACAAGGTTCTGAAACGTAAGAACGCTGCTTTGTAGAGTAACATCACTGGCGGCCAACTTTACTCCAGAACAACAGACTCTTTCACAGACAGTTGGTCTGATGTCTTCACTGTGTTCAGATGTTCGTTAGTGTATGCTCTTATCGTTAGTAAACATTGTTCTCCAGAATATTAGGATGGTGTGGTTATTCATGTAATCATCCCCTATACTCCTGGATCTACATTGGCGACCCTGACATCAGTGTACATTCGATCATACAGTACAAACAAAGTATTAATAATGTCGACAACAATGGCGGCAACTCAAGCAACGCACCGCCAACCACGAACTGAGTTGACTCTTCCCAACTCTGGCACATGAGGTCACCGCGCCTGGGTGGTGTGATGACCTTGGCACTGCCATCCACAACATGGGTGCACCTGCACAGAAACCCACAAACTGTGTCAAGTCAGTGCAACCATAACATGCTACTGACCCCGCAATGTACATGTCTGTGCATAACACTGCCAAGCATGTCACGTCCATGCAGCTGTAACATGCAGCCGACCATTCTGCACCCGAGCACAATGGCTTCTACTGGTATCATGTAACATATGCTCCTGCTGCCCACAACTGCAGACCACCATAGAATTTCCAAAACTATATATGTGGTTTACTGGAGGTGCAACAGACCATGATTTTAAGTTGTTTGACATAGAGACAATGATGGATTGCACCCATCACACTTAGTCCACAATAACAGACTTTTTGTGTGAGACTACACCAGAAGCCGACTATACCTCTTTGACACAGGCTCTGAGTTCAGCACTTCATTGTACTCTTCACTAAATGCAGCACCTGTCTACACACCCATCCATCTCTATATGATAAAGGATTTGACAACCTAAGTCTGTGGCTCATAGCTCCAAACACGCGACCTATGCCTCACCAGATAATTCATGTGGACATTTATCATTGCATATGTGAGAGAACATGCTATTGGTGCTGATTTTCTATGCCAGGTCAACTTGTTCCTGCAACTGTCCAGTGGCAGGCTCATACAAACAACTATGGCAGCACCACCAACGTGGTCCTCAGCCATGCCCCTGCAATGGCTCAGCAGAATGGCATAACCCTCTGAACAATCTGACCCTCATCACCTGTGGACACACCTCACGGTCATCAATTCCTTCAGGAGTGCCTTTGCATGATCAAACAGTTGCAACATGTCCAACAACTTTATTATGACATACATGAAGTGAATTTTCCTTTATGCCATAGCAACAACACCCTCAGAGACAAGAATCATGATGTAGATCATGAACTCCTCACGACATGGCAGTATCTCCATCGACCATGTCAACTGCCTCCACTGATCGCCTCCTACTGACTGCATACCTACAAGATGCCAACTTAGCGCATCCATAGCCTCTCACAACAATGCTAGTGGACAATAAGAAATGTTATTTGCTCACTCAGCATCCATTGTATTGTGATCCTCACAAGTGTGTGCCAGATAGTGCCATTAAGTATGGAATAGTCCATAAGATCATGACCATCTTGGATCCCCAGTACATTGCAGACCATGTCGATGACCACTTGTCAAAGCATCAGTGGACGACCTCTTACAAAGAGGCATAGCCCTCCTCTCCTGCAGTTCCTGGGCTTCACTCATAAAGCTGATCTCCAAGAAAGGCAATTCTATCACGTTTTGTAGCGGTTATAGAACCCTTAATGCTTGCACTATCATGGTAAGCTACCCCATTCCAAACACAAATACCTCCAGTTTTGGTGGCATTGTAAAATGGCGTTTGTACAAAGACCATGTGCTCTTATGAAATACCAAAAACAGTCATAAACATACCATTTGGTCTATTCGAATACATGTTTATGCTGCACAGATTTAAAAAAGCGGCTCAACCATGGAAACACTTTGTCGAAAGGTGACTCTTCAAGCTCCCATTCTTTTATGCCTTCCTGGGTGACATTTTAGTTTTCTCATCTGATGAGGTGTGGTACAACAACCACCTCCAAAAAGTTTTTGACATCCTCTCTCACAATGGAATCATAGTAACGAAGGAATCTGTCAACTTCTTCTCAAAGAAGTCATCTTCCTCAAACAAATTATAGATGCACCATGAATAAGAGCTACACAACAATACAATGAGGTTATTTGACAACTGGCTCTACTACAAAACTACCAAGAATTACATCTTCCACATGCAGCATATTTGCAACAACCACTAACACAAACCCTTGCCACCAAATGAACCACTGGCAAATGTAAACTCATACGGAGGACCAGATTCAGACAGCGTTTGAATGCATCAAAGACTGCCTCACCGAGGATATCACCTAGCCATATCCTTTCCCTGACTCACAGCTCAACATAACAGCAGATGTGGTGTAATTAGTTATTGGGGCTGAATTACAAGTGGTATGGGGTGTACCACAGTAGCTGCTGTTCTTCTCATGCAAACCCACTCCATATCAAAGCAAGTGGTCCACCTGCGACAGGGAGCACCAGACGCTCTATGAGGCACTATGATATTTCAGGCAAGATGTTGAAGGATGTCCCCTGATTATTTACAATGATCATCATCTCCTTGCAGACTGTATTCGCAATCCACCCAAAGACCCCTTTCCCTGATGGTATTGCAACTTGGACAATGGAGCCCACTTGACCATGGACGTTCACCACATCAAAAGTGCAGAGTATATAATAGTGGACTATTATTCATATGTCAGCACATTATCATCTATCTCGATTATGATCAGTTTACTGAGGTTCAATAAAAGGACCATCAGTTATAAACTCTTACAACAATGCAGACACGAAATCTACGAATCGAACTTCGTCATATTCCAGGTGTGACACACCTCATACTACGTGCTATTTCTGAAAATAGGATATGTCCACTTGTACCTTAATACTTCCGTCAAGCCACCTTTGAACAACTTCACAATTTGGCACACCCCAGCATTCGTCCTACCACTCCCCTAGTGACAGACAGGTTCATCTAACCAAACTTTGGGCTCACACATGCATAGCATTTCGAAAAAGTAAATTTTTGTACCTTATACAACCGCCACTACATCAGTTCGGTATCCCAAAAGGGCGGTTCCGATATTTTGTATAGACCTTGATGGCTCTCTACCTGCCTCCAATGGCTATCGCTATCACATATTGGGCTGAGGCGACATCACTTAAAGAAATTACTGCCAAAGCCTTCGCCAAAGCATTGGAACATGGTATCAAGATTTGACAGCCTTATGTAGATCACAACTGATCAGGGGAGAGAGATTGACCCAATACTCTTCTCTGAACTACGCAATTTGATAGGTACCATGCAATTCAGAACTATCCCCAAACTAACTGACTGGTCGAACAACATCACACGTTAAAAGCGGCCCTTATATGTCATGAGGGACCTTGGTTGGAGACGCTCCTCTGGATTATCCTCGGGATTTGTGCAGTACAAAAGCATGATCTTGGAGCAATGCTGGCTGGGGGAGACGCTGTCCCTGCCAGTGGACTTTGTACTCCAAGACCCAATAACCACATCCACCTATGTGCCAGACCTAGTTGTCTGTGTTAAAAAATACATAGCACACCTTCGAATACCATCACCTCTTCCACACTCAGTGCAAGACCTGTGCATTCACAACGCTCTAACAGATTGTAACTTCATCAGTTGAGAGACGACACAGTAAGTCCTACACTACAACCCCCCTACAAAGGACCCCACATAGTGCTTCAATTAGATGACTGTAGCTTCCACATCGTAGTTACCAGAAAACCAACTACCGTGCCCGTTAACAGAGTGAAACCCACATGGACATAAAATAATACCAATCAGACGATGATGTGTGTGAAGCATCCTCCCACCCAATGTCCAACGACCTCATGCTACCATTGCTAGACTGCAGACCTTGGAACTCCGTCTAGATGTCTGTGACTTCGCTCGCAAGGGTCTCACCATCAAAATTATAGGCAACAACTTCTTCATTGGAGGACAATACATGGACTGCCAGACTTCAGATGGCTCCATCGCATGGCACTTTCATAAGACCATTACACTGTCCCATGACATTGATGCTGCCACCCTCATTTCCCACTTCTCCAGCAATGATGTCCTCATGCTGACTGCACCACACTTTCTTCAATTGGACCCCACCCCCTATTGTTGGTGCTGGCCACACCTGATAACATGCTGCCTGTGCCCCTACACCCAACAAACATTAGTGCTATGGCTGGCCACAATGTGTGCCAGCCCACCTCCACAATTTTCACCTGCACGCCATCCTGCATACCTCACCGCCTGACGTCTGTGATGCTGCAGATGACAACACTTCCTGGATGCTTACCCACCTCTGTGTCATACCACTGCCTCGGCACTACATGCAGCCTGCTTGTCATGCTCCACACTGGGGGTGGGGGTGGGTGGGTGGGGTCTCTGTGGGAACACTGCTTTGCAACATAACATTGCTGGTACCTAACTTGGCTCCAGTGCAGCAGATTCTTTGACAGTTGGTCTGATGACTTCAATGTGTTCAGATGTTTGTGTATGCATGTGTCCTTAATAATGTGGTTATTTGTCAAAATCATTTTCTGTACACGATGGATCTCCACGTGTAACAGTCTTTCTCCTGGTAAGATGTGCAAATTTTCTGTTTCCTTAAAACTACATTATTTAGATTGTAATAACAGTTACTTTAGTACAGATTACTGAGTAAATACCTATATTAGTGTCTTTTTTAAGCGTTTAAACGTTTCAGTTTTCCTTACATATCATTCCAGAAAAGGCGAAAAGTCGTAAAGGCAGGTTGGAGTCATATTTCTATTTACGTTTTGATCCAGCATATTCAGAGAATCTCGTTTAATTACTCTTGTTTCTTTCCAGCAATTTAAATAGAACGTATTTGTGGGGACACCATATCATGTAGCCTAGCTGACTATCAATCTGGCAACAGAATGGAGGATCTCTGGTGTTGACTGTGGAGTTTTAGTGTGTTCTGTGCTTTCATGTAGAACAAACGCACATATTATTAGGTTGGTGAGCAAGTTCTCAGAGTTTTTGTTTTATATGTTGATATTCCGGTTGTTGATGGTTCAATTCTCGATTGTATTTTCTTATTTGTAATTCCTGTTGCTATTTGAGTTTACATATTGTCATCTGGAGATCGTCTTGTGTGGCCAAAGATAAAAAGAGTGCTAAGAGTGCATATGAAAATACATACAGTGTCAGAAAAGGAAAGTGGAATGCCATGCGCAACCACCACTTGGACAATCTGCAACACCAAAAATACTTTTCCAACATGTGCACCTTCATCTTGTGGTTTGAGGATTATCAATACATACTCTCAATAACCGCCTGCATAACGTGAGGCCAACGTACTATGGGACGTGTCAGCAGATTCTAATGGTTCAAATGGCTCTGAGCACTATGGGACTCAACTGCTGTGGTCATAAGTCCCCTAGAACTTAGAACTACTTAAACCTAACTAACCTAAGGACAGCACACAACACCCAGCCATCACGAGGCAGAGAAAATCCCTGACCCCGCCGGGAATCGAACCCGGGAACCCGGGCGTGGGAAGCGAGAACGCTACCGCACGACCACGAGATGCGGGCATCAGCAGATTCTGCCACGAGAGCCTTGATTAACACCTGGATTATCATTATATGGCTGCACAGTGTCCATAACCACCGACCAGGGCCAACAGTTTGAGTCCACCCTGTTTACTGAACTTTGTTACCTCTGTTGCATCCACTGTGATCCAACTATTACTTACCACACACAAAGTACTGGCCTTGTAGAACTGTGGCTTTACACGTTAAAAGCCTCTCTTGTGTGTCACGGAGGATACTGGACAGAAGCTTTGCCATGGATGATTTAGGCATATGCACTGCCCACAGGAAAGTCCTCTTTGCATCCCGCAGTGGAATCATACGTGGCAAACCGCTTGCTTTCCCATGGGTGTCGTGCTTCAAATCCCGCCATTGGAAATCGCTAAACTTCCCGTAATTCTTGCGAGGATAAAAGAACATATTGAAAGTTTTAAAAATCCTGCCACCACAACCATACAGCACTCCTAAAGTTTTCACCCAAAAAGCACCCACAGACTGCACTCACATCATGTTCCTTGCCGATGTAATCCACTCCACTTTACAACATCCGTATACAGGCCATACAAGGTGCTAAAACGTGGCACACGTACGTTGACATATTCCTCAATGGAAAACCCAGCACAGTATCGGTAAACCGTTTGAAACCAGTGTGGACGCTTTGGGACGATGCACCCACCATAGGCACATCGAACGCGCTGGTCTCCATGAAAACGCGACTGCGTGCACTTTGCCTGTTGCTGACTTCGTGGTAAATCTTGACACCAGACTTCCCGCCCAACGACCTGAGCATCAATTTGATTGATAATTTCCTCGTCATTCAGGGTAAAAACCCAGAATGTGACACTGATGTCACTTGACACGTTCTTATGTACTGCCAAATGATGTCGACATAGCAGGCATGACATTGTGGCTACCTTCTGACATTCCTTACCGTCACCATCCACAGAACACCACAACCTTCTGCTGCCACAACAGAGGAGTGCGAAGACTACCTGACACAACTTACTCTTGACATAGTGCCTCTGTCAATTATCTTCCCATAACAATCTCGCTAAGACCGTACTTGTCTTCTCCCTGCACAACCTTCATGCCGTCCAACGAAAACCTGATCGGTTTCCCCTAGTGCTGTGTACTATGGGGAGGAGGGGGGAGATTGAAGGGGGAGGCTCTGTGGGAACACCATATCACATAACCTTGCTGTCAATTGATCTGACCAGACAACACGGAGTATCTCTGGTGTTGACTGTGAGGTTTTAGAGCGTTCTATGCTTTCCTGTAGAACAGATTCGCGTTTTATATGGTGTATCGGTTTATGTAAATGAAGGTGTGTTCCTGTACTGTATTGTGTCATGTATCTATTATAACATACCTATAACATATGGATTTACATATCCGCTCATTATTTAGTTCATATTACCGGCATGTAGAGAACGTTTTAAGCTGCTTGAGTCAAAGATTTTGCACTATTAGTTTGTTTACAAAAATTGTAAATAGGCCAAATTTTTGTAAATGGATTTACCTGTTTATCAATAATTTACTTGACTTATTCTTACAAACGCATTACTTTTGTTGCGTGTGAAAAGTGCCTGACTTGATACAGAACTGTTAGTTCCAGAGTATGGTGTGGAAGCTGTTATAGTTCTTTTCCATTGGGATAACTGTAATGGTTTGAGAATTGGGATATAAATGAGACTCTTCAGTAGTTTTGTAGGATACATATTAGAAGTTGGAAGATAGTAGAACAGGAGAGGAAAACTGCTGGCTGGGTGAATTAGGCAACATTAGGAAAGATCTGGTAAGAGACGAGGGAAATGGCACTAGGTAACAGAAGTAACGGGCTTAGAACTTAATGTGACGAGTTTGTGGTGAATGTGAAAAATAAGTTTCACCTGATGCTTCAGTTAGAAGCTCGTAAGCCTCAAGCAGATGCCGGTGTAGACAGAGCGCATCAAACTTTCAGCAGTAAATTGGAAATGAAGAATGTAGAGAAGTCAGCAAAGAGAAAGAAAATTTTATTGTAAGGCAATTCTCATATTAGAGATGCAGGCCAATTTTTGCGGGATGAACTGGGTTCAGAATATAAGATCACCGATTTTTTTTAATCTACTTGGGATCTGGGGCTGGTGAGAGAGGATTTAGGATCACTTTGTAAAGACTTCACCAAGGAAATCATCGTGGTTATTCTGGATGCGCCAGGCAATATACGGTAGAGTGTGACTTGGTAAAGATTGCATCAGCATTGAGACATACTAGTACCGAATTTGTGTCTTTTCTGATATGCATGACAGACCTTGCATGAACTCTTCTGTCAGGATAGTTAATCTGGAATTGGAACGTCAGCTTATGTTGTGCGCAGGGTCTCATATTATTGTTATTCCTGTTGATTCTGTCAGTAGATGACATTACATTAAGCATGGTCTTAACCTCAACAGAAACGGTAAGGATAAATTGGTAGGGCTGAAGCAGAACACTTAAGGGGGAGAGGCACTGTCACGAGTGGTAAAACAGCACTTTTGAGGATAGGAAGGACAGCAAGAAATATAGTTTCAAGAGAGTTTAGAATAGAAATAAATCTTCAGTTTGAGAAAGAAACTAAACAACATATTTCTGGCATATTGCATCAGCACAAACAGTTGTTGGTTAAAATCAGAAATTTTACTTTCACCCAATTTTATCTCAGTTAGTGTAGAATGCAAGAAATCTTTATTGCATGAAAAATTAATGAACTAGTTATCTGCGCTGATGAATTAGAGTCATCAAACCCCCTCCCTCCCGGTCGGTCTGTTGTCGTGGACATCCTGGATATTGCTGAGATTGACCCCTCTCCTGTGGTCGCGTGGGATGTTTTAAGGTGTGGTGGGCAGTGAAAGACTTGCTAGGAGGCTGATCAGAAGGCTTCGCCAGTTCGTCTGACGAACAGGTTTCAGGCTCTGACTGTCTCTCATAAACATCCTGAGCCACATGCAGTCGCATGCAACAATTCAGGGGAAGCCTCTCAGCCGGTAAGATCAGGGCTGTCACAAAGGGTGCGATTACTGGTAATGGCGCCCCATAGGGATGGTTGTCAAGGAGGGGAAGGAAACCAGTGTGGACACAGAGACGAGTTATTCCAGATGTGGAACGGGAGCATCTGGATGCCATAAAGAGCACAGAGTGCAGGTAACAGCAGATGGTGGCTCATATCATTACTAAGGATGTGTGTCGCTTTTAATTGGAAGAGTTTCTCCCTGGTTTTTGGCAGCTAGCTGAAGTGATAAAGACTTCCGGAGGTTGCGAGAAGAAGGTGGAACTCTCCCTCTGTAGTATTGTCGAAAGGACTGAATATGGACCCTGGTACAGAGCCGAGTGAAGGGGCTGAATCAGAGGCTGAGGCAGTTCTGCGACCGTGTAGGCTGTACATTCTTCGACTTGCGCCATAGGGCGGTGGGTTTTCGGGTTCTGCTTAATTGGTCAGGGGTTCACTACACACAGGTAGCGACTACACACGTAGCGAGGCTGTATGCGGGGGATTGGGAACTTTTTAGAGTAGTGGTCGTCAAACTGCGGCCCGCGTGCCGCACGCGTCCCGAACCGAGTATTCGTGCAGTCTACGTCCTCAGCTTTATATTATAATAATACGTATGTAACTACTAAGAGCTGTTTAGCTTTCCTGTTCAGCTACAAAAATACAGGGACACCAATCTTCTAAGATATGCCTGGTTGTAATTGACGTGAGATAAGTAAAGTTGGCCACTTATCTCAGTGGCAGATGGCTAAGTACCACGGTGACTGCGGGTTTAGAGGATGTGAGAGGAGGAATGTTTTCGCAATTCATGCAAAGCAGCTGCTCTGGTATTTATTTAAAAAGGAAACAACATGGATTCGTGAATGCGCATTATATTAGAGTCTGTCATCTTCAAATGCGGATATTTGAAGCAAAAAATATGAGATTAAATTAAGGCTATTGTAATACAACAGAATGAGTAAAAGAAAAATGACATTCAAAACATTTATTGACTCTAATAAATTGTGTCACATATTGTGTAGTACATTTGGAAATAAGTACAATTACTGTTATAATCAGCCCACACAGACAAAACAGCAACATTTCATCAGGCAATTATAGTGTCATAAATTTGGGATCGTTGAGGGTGGCAGCATCCTGAAAAGCAGAACAGTCGACACGATGTGTTCCGAATGGTGCTGCCTTTTAAAGATCAGTACTTGGAGACAACGGCCATGTTATCGCGCCCTTGTCTACTGGGGACGCATAACAAACTAAATTACTGTATGTAGACCCGAGGTGTCGCCCCAAAATCTCAGTATTGGCTACTGAACAAAATAGTTTGACGACCACTGGGTTAAAGGTCTAACAATACCACCATTTGCAAAGTAGGTTAGAAATCAGATTAATAATGTTGCTCATGCAGCATATGTTCGCTTTATCAGGCAACAACAAAGTTACTGACTGTGGATGGTATCGTCAGAATGGAAATAATGAAGTCACTGTAAAAAAAGTCATTAATTTTGGCACTTATCTTGAATGGATTCCCACGTAGATTTTGTCGAAGTTGTTATGGCTCATCTTGTTGATTCTAGGGTGATTCCAGATCTGTATTTTAGCAATATTTGAAGACCTAACAAATTCGTTTTTCAGGAAATTCTGAATGATCAAACAATCCCAGATCAGAACAATGGTATGGTAGAAATAATTTTTGATTTGGTGTTCATGATCCACATTTTTATTAAACTTCTCGTAAATTCACATATACGTCTTCTTAATTGTCACATCATCAAGAATACAGTTTTGTATCAATCTTCATATATTTAATTTCCACTTTAACCAAACACAAGACTTGACTGTTCTTTTACAAATCGAAATAACAACTTAACTTCTGAAAAGTGAAACAAAGACTGCTCTGTGCGCATTCGCGCCAAAACGGTTACAAGTAAGTCAAAGATTATGACAGTCTCACAGAAATGAATACACACAAGAACCATGTCACTGTAATATATCGATACATCGGAGTACCTATACATTAATAAAACCAAATGTGAATATTGTCACAAAAATATGTCTGTTACTTCGCAGAAAAGTAGTACGATATTACTGGTATCGATAACTGGGGTTGGAGTCACCTAAATAAAGAACTATTACAAAGGGTGTCGGGAAACTATAGAAAGTCCGTCTGTCTAAAAGGCTGCAGGGCAAACACAGGACGAAGGTAGATCTAGCAACAATTATATTGTGGTAGTAAATTGTCGTAACTGTTTTGGGAAAGACCCAGAGCTCTAATAACTAATAGAAAGTGCTAAATCTCAAATCGTTATACGTACAGAAAGCTACCTAAAGTCAGAGGTAAGTTCAACCGAAATTTTTACACAGAATCTAACCATGTTCAGAAAAGTTAGATTAAATACAATTGATAGTGGAGAGTATATTGTTTCAGAAGTAGTTTAGCTAGTAGTGAAATTGAAGTAAGTAGTTACTGTGAGATACTATGGGTAGAGGTTATGCTTATTAATAAATTAATAATTGCTTCCTTTCACCGACTCCTACTGTTAACCATTTCAAAGAAATTAGGTACCGCACTCATACAATTGTAGTTGATGGTGACTTCAATCTACCGTCGATATATTGGCGAAAATACATGTTTTAAGTTGATGGCAGGCGAAAAATGTGTTTCGAAATCGTACTGGATGCTTTCTCAGAAAATTGTTTTGAACAATTAGTTCAAGAGCCCACTCGAAGTGAAAATGGCTGTGAAAACATATTTGACCTCTTAGCAACAAATGATCCAGGGCAAATAGGGCAAATTAGGATGGATACAGGGGTTAGTGACCACAAAGCCATTGTAGTAAAGATTGAATACCATAACATCCAAATCCACCAAAAATAAACGCAAAATACATCTATTTAAAAAGTAAATAAAAATTGGTTTAACGCCTTCCAGGGAGACAGTGTGCACTCCTTCCAGTCTGACTACGTAACCATAGAACAGATGTGATTTAAATTCAAAGTATCGACGGCAATTGAGAGATATATACCAAATAAATTAATAAGAGATGATAATGATACCCAATGGTACACACAACTGTTCAGAAGCTATGAAAAAGACAATGCAAATTTAAAACAACGCAATATCCCCAAGATTGGCGAAGTTTTACAGAAGCTCGAAATTTAGCGCTTTCAATAGTTTATACAACGAAACTCTTTCTCGAAATATGGCCGAAAACCCAAAGAGATTCTGGCCATATATAAAGTACATCAGTAGCAAAATGTAATTAACACTGTCACTGCGCGATAAAAACGGTGAACTCACTGATGACAGCGCCACTAAAGCAGAGTCGCTAAGCATGATTTTCCGTAGTTCCTTCAGCAAAAAAGACAAAGTAAATTTTCCAGAATTCCAATCAAGAACAACTGCCAAAATGATCTACATGGATATACATATCACCTGTGTGGTGAAGCAGCTTAAATCACTTAATAAAGGCAAGGCCTCCAGTCCAGATTGTATAGCAGTTAGGTTCCACCCAGAGTATAATATGCAGTAGCTCCGTACTTAGCAATCACATAGAGCCGCTCGCTCGTCGAAAGACCCGTACCTAAAGATCGGAAAGTTGCACCCAAGAAAAAAAAGGGGTAATCCAATGAATTACAGATGCTTGTTACTAACGTCGATTTGTAGCTAGATTTCGAAAAATATGCTACCTTCAAACATTATGAACTACCACGAAGAAAACGATTTATTGACAAATAGCCAACACGGATTCAGAAAATATTGTTTTCATGATACACAACTGGTTTTTTAATCTCACGAAGTACAGAATGCTTTCGACAGGGGAAGTCAAACTAATTCCATATTTTTAGATTTACAGAAGGCTTTTGACATCGTTCCTCAGAAGCAACTTCTAATAAAATTGCATGTCTATGGCGTGTCGTCTCAGTTGTGCTTCTTGTTTCTTGATTTCATGTCAGAGCAGTCGCAGTTCGTGGTAACAGACGGAAAGTCATCGAGTAAAGCAGAAGTTTTATCTGGCATTCCCCAAGGAAATGTTATAGGGCCTCTGCAATTCCTGGTCTACATAAACGATTTAGGGGACAATCTGAGCAGTCCTCTTAGACTGTTTGCAGATGATGGTGTCATTATCGTGTTGTAAAGTCATCAATGATGAAAACCAAGTGCAAAAAGATTTAGACAAGGTATCTGTATGGTGCGAAAAGTGGCAACTGTCTCTAAATAATGAAAAGTGGGTAGTCATCCACATGAGTAGTGAAAGGAATCCGCTAAATTTCGGTTACACTAAGAATCACACAAGTTTAAACTCTGTGAATTCAACTGAATACTTACGGATTACATTTACGAATAACTCAAACAGGAACGATCACACAGATAATGTTGTGGGGAAAGAAAACCAAAGACTATGACTTACTGGCAGAATACTTAGAAGATGCAACAAGTTTACTAAAGAGACTACCTACACTACACTTGTCCGTTCTCTTTTGTAGTACTGATGCGTGGTACGGAAGCCACATCAAATAAGATTGAAGATGGACATCGAAAAAGTTCAAAGAACGGCAACTAGTTTTGTATTATCGCGAAATGGGGGAGAGAGTGCCACGGATATGATACTCAAACTGGGGTGGCAATTATGAAAATAAACACGTTTCTCGTTGCGGCAGAATCGGCTTATGAAATTTCAAACACAAGCTTTCTCAGCAGAAATCAGATGCCGCACGGAAAGATCTGAGTGTTCGTCTTTCCCGCACAATCTTCGAGAGTGGAACGATAGAGAAATAGCTTCACGGTGGTTTGATGAACCCTCTCCCAGGCAGTTGATTGTGAATTGCAGAGTGACCATGTGGATGTAGATGTAGAACTATAATGAAACCTTCGCGATCTGCAAATTCTTTGTTGAAGATCGTAGCCTGTTTAAAATTTGGCTTGGGGTCAATTATCTTCCGTCGCAATACCCGTCCCAGTATTTGCATTGTTTCCCGAAATTTGAGTTGCTCATTAACTTGTAAACATGTCTGGCGAATAATCACATTGTGGAAACCCTCTTTTCTCTATTTTTATCAATGTATGCCTTCAAGCTGGGATGCTGATGCCATAAAGTGGGTGACACTACTCACTTACAACTCCAACTTGAGACATTGGTGGAGTTTTCGATAGTGTAGTATGTACCTTGCTTTTTTCTCCACTGTTGTCAGTAGTTTGGGGTGGGAACCGTTCAGCGGAACCCGATACTCTGGACATGACAGCAAATCTCTTTATGCATCATGCAGACTATTAGGATGCATCAAGTTTGCCGCCAAAACATATCCTACGGCACAATCAGCCGCCACATTCGAGAAATCACCAGTCTGGCGATTTGGTTACAAGGCAGCCATGAAAATCCTTCTGTAGATGGAGATCGTTGTATGTCATACGCATATAAATTGTTAATATCCAGGTAAAGGATGTAATTTGAATCGCCAGAGGTTTTATTGAATAATTCACCCATTCGTGGTTTATTTGCATTAGTGTGCCTACGGAAGCATTGGAGAAATCCTCCGAAAATACTGCGTTCAGAAAATAGCAATATGTCGAGGGGTTTATTAGTGATTGGAAGCTCCACTGTTAGGCGGGTGATGGAGCCCCTTAGGGAAATAGCGGAAAGGTCGGGGAAGAAGGCCAGTGTTCACTCTGTCTGCTTGCCGGCGGGTCTCACCCGAGATGTGGTGGAGACCCGGCCGGCGGCGATAGAGAGCACTGGGTGCACCCGACTGCAAATTGTTGCTCATGTCGGCACCAATGACTCCTGCCGTCTGGGTTCAGAGGTCATCCTCAGTTCATACAGGCGGTTGCCGGAGTTGGTGAAGGCGGAAAGCCTCGCTCGCGGGGTGGAATCTGAGCTAACTATTTCTAGTGTCGTTCCCAGAACCGATCGCGGTCCTCTGGTTTGGAGCCGAGTGGAAGGCTTAAACCAGAGGCTCAGACGATTCTGCGGAGATCTGGGGTGCAAATTTCTCGACCTCCGCTATCGGGTGGAGAAATTTGTAGGGTCTCCCTCAATAGGTCAGGCGTGCACTACACGCAGGAAGCAGCTACAAGAATAGCAGAGTACGTGTGGATTGCACATGTGGGTTTCTTAGGTGAGAGAATTCCCTCCCTAGGCCCGACAAGACGCCTCCTGAGACGCGACAAGGTAGCCGTAGGCAAAACGCAACAGGGAATGACAATATTAATATGGTAATAGTAAACTGCAGGAGCGTCCCACAACTGCTCTCATTAATAAACGGTCACAATGCCCACATAGCCCTAGAGACGGAAAGTTGGATGAAACCAGAAATAAACAGTAATGAAATTCTAAACTCAGATTGGGTTGTATACCGCAGAGACAGGCTGGACAGTGAAAGGGGAAGCGTGTGTATAGAGATAAAAAGTGCAATAGTATCGAAGAAAATTGACGGAGATCCGAAGTGTGAAACAATTTGGGTGAAGGTCACGGTTAAAGCAGGCTCAAACATGGTAATTGGATGTCTCTATAGGCTCCCTGGCTCAGCAACTGTTGTGGCAGAACACCTGAAGGAAAATTTGGAAAACATTTCGAGTCGATTTTCCGACCATGGTATAGTTTTGGGTGGAGATTTTAATTTACCAGATATAGACTGGGAGACTCAAACGTTTATAACGGGTGGCAAGGACAAAGAATCTAGTGAAATGTTTTTAAATGCATTATCTGAAAACTACCTTGTGCAGTTAAACAGAAAACTGACTCGTGGCGATAACATATTAGACCTTCTGATGACAAACAGACCCGAACTATTTGAAACAGTTAACGCAGAACAGGGAATCAGCGATCATAAAGCGGTTACAGCATCGGTGATTTAAGCCGTAAATAGAAATATTAAAAAAGGTAGGAAGATTTTACTGTTTAGCAAAAGTGACAAAAAGCAGATTTCAGAGTACTTGACGGCTCAACACAAAAGTTTTATCTCAAGTATAGATAGTGTTGAGAATCAGTGGAAAAAGCTCAATACCATCGTACAATATGCATTAGATGAGTGTGTGCCAAGCAAGATCGTAAGAGATGGAAAAGAGCCACCGTGGTACAACAATCGAGTTAAAACACTGCTATGGAAGCAAAGGGGACTGCACAGCAAACATAAACATAGCCAAAGCCTTGCAGACAAACAAAAATTGCATGAAGCGAAATGCAGTGTGAGGAGGGCTATGCGAGAGGCGTTCAATGAATTCGAAAGTAAAGTTCTATGTACTGACTTGGCAGAATATCCTAAGAAATTTTGGTCTTATGTCAAAGCGGTAGGTGGATCAAAACAAAATGTCCAGACTCTCCGTCACCAAAATGGTACTGAAACAGAGGATGACAGACTAAAGGCCGAAATACTAAACGTCTTTTTCCAAAGCTGTTTCACATAGGAAGACTGTAGTCCATCTCTAGATTGTCGCACAGATGACAAAATAGTAGATATCGAAATAGATGACAGAGGGATAGAAAAACAATTAAAGTCGCTCAAAAGAGGAAAGGCCGCTGGACCTGATGGGATACCAGTTCGATTTTACCCAGAGTACGTGAACGAACTTGCCCCCTTTCTTTCAGCGGTGTACCGTAGGTCTCTTGAAGAGCGTACCGTTCCAAAAGCTTGGAAAAGGGCACAGGTCATCCCCCTTTTCACATGAAAATTGTACTGAAATGCAGGAGGATCTGCAACGAATTGACGCATGGTGCAGGGAATGGTAATTGAATCTCAATATAGACAAGTGTATTGTGCTGTGAATACATAGAAAGAAAGATCCTTTATCATTTAGCTACAAAATAGCAGGTCAGAAACTGGAAGCAGTTAATTCCATAAATTATTGGGAGTTTTTTTTTTTTTTTAAATCTCATTTTGTTCGCTTTTGTTCGTCGTGTCTGCTCGGGGCGGACGTCGTAAGACACCCGTTTAAGTTCGTTGTTGATCGATTAACTCAGTTTTTTTATTACAGAGGGCAGCTACCCCTCTGACCGAACACGCTGAGCTACCGTGTCGGCTATGGAGTAGGCATTAGGAGTGATCTAAAATGGAATGACCATATAAAATTAATCGTCGGTAAAGCAGATGCCAGACTGAGATTCATTGGAAGAATCCTAAGGAAATGCAGTCCGAAAACAAAGGAAGTAGGTTACAATACACTTGTTCACCCACTGCTTGAATACTGCTCACCAGTGTGGGATCCGTACCACATAGGGTTGATAGAAGAGACAGAGAAGATCCAACGGAGAGCAGCGCGATTCGTTACAGGATCATTTAGTAATCGCGAAAGCGTTACGGAGATGATAGATAAACTCCAGTGGAAGACTCTGTAAGAGAGAAACTCAGTAGTTCGGTACGAGCTTTTGTTGAAGTTTCGACAACATACCTTCACCGAGGAGTCAAGCAGTATATTGCTCCCTCCTACGTATATCTCGCGAAGAGACCATGAGGATAAAACCAGAGAGATTAGAGCCCACACAGAGGCATACAGACCATCTTTCTTTCCACGAACAATACGAGATTGGTTGGTTGGTTGTTTGGGGAAGGAGACCAGACAGCGAGGTCATCGGTCTCATCGGATTAAGGAAGGACGGGGAAGGAAATCGGCCGTGCCCTTTCGCAGGAACCATCCCGGCATTTGCCTGGAGCGATTTAGGGAAATCACGAACAATACGAGACTGGAATAGCAGGGAGAACCGGTAGAGGAACTCAAGGTACCCTCCGCACACACCGTCAGGTGGCTTGCGGAGTATGGATGTAGATGTAAACCAGTCTCCTAATTACGACACGCTGTACGTGCTTTTGCCTTAGAGTTAAATAGAGAAGTTAGCTTGGGCCATGATGGTTTATGATGGTTATGCGTAATATTAGAACTGACAACGGTTTCAAAGTACACCGGGTGGTTGATAGTGTGTTAACGACTGAAACAGGTAGTGTAGTAAATTTTGTAGTGATACAGCTGTGTACAATCATGAGTTTTCAACATTTCTTAGAAACTGTTAATCATTATCTCCACAAAATAATTTATTTTTGAAGTTGTGCATGTCGAAACCATCATGATCACCAGGCTTTCATTTATCTGGGCCGTATATTTGAATATACATGTGAACATTCTACCTCTCAAATTTCGCGACGTCCTGTAGTTTCATGAGGAATTCAATACTTTTATGGTTTTAATACCCACGGATCTCATGTATATGGTATTGGTTCGTATGCTCAGGATGTTATCTTAAAGTTTCTGTCACTAGCCAGAAGTGACCACGCAAATCAAGAGTTGTTATTACTTTCAACATTGACAGTGCCATGTTTTCTAGCAATATCTCTTGGAGGAGGGATATACGAAGACCCTATGGATAACAGATCATACACATGCATATATATGTCCAGATACAGGACTCTAAGAGGTTTCCTGGAATCTCTTTCTTGGAATTCAGAGAATCAGAGCTGTATGTAATTTGCTATAGATTCTTTATACCACTCTGTAATTCAGGTGCCCCTTGATATCACACCGGTTTGACCATACACATTTATGGGGGAATTTGTCAACACCATCTGTTTTGGAACTGTGAACTTGCAGTGTAGTGCACGGCACTGGGGATTGCCTAGGACCTTGGAAATTATCCGTTCCAGAACGGGTTAGCACGCATTTAGGAAAAGGACAGGGTTACAATACCCACCGAATTACTAATCCAGGCAAGAGATATCCTGTATGCAAGTGCACCTAAAATCGCTGAATATGGTAGTACTGCAGCGCGATGTACACGATGCCTTTTTCCACTAACGGAATGGGCCGAGAAGCGGCTGCTGGCTGATAGATCATTATTAATACTACTATAGTCTCAAACATAGGCTGATGGTCCAGGTGAGATTGAAGGTGCTTCTAATTTCGTATCAGTTCTCGTAGAGAATTCGAAATTAAAAAGAGACCGTGGTAAAACTTATATTATGTCAATAAAAATAACGTGGCTCAACAATGACGCCGCAGTGACTACAGTACAAAGTCGTGTATTAAATTGCTGAGGCTGGCAGCGCGTGGGCACAAAACATGAGCAGGCCACAGTCAACCGGCTTCTACCAACTTCTGCTGATCCAACACTACAGTACCCTCGTTTACCTCTTTGTGAACAGACTATATTAACGTCAGGCCTCCAACGCAGTAACAATGATGCCATCGTGAAATGGCTCATGTTTTCACCTAGAAAAAAAAAAAACAGTTTGTATGTATGGGAACACACACACGCGTAAGCTACCTACATATACAGTCAACATCATCAACATCTACTATATTAACAAGTGGGCTGGGTTGCCCGCCATGAGATGGTGTTGCCAAATCGTCATCTACAGGGTGATTTTTTCCACCCTGTACAAACTCTAGCGATTGATAGATGAGATGATACGGAACAAAAGAGTTCTAATGAATTTATGTCTGGAAATGCACGGTTTCAATGCTAGAGACCATTTATTCAATCATACATTGTTACAGAGACTGCGGTCTAATACGCATTGTACCATGCAACCGCAGTTACAGTATGTTTAGAAAATGGTTTCCATGTGGCTCAATGCATGCGTATATGCGCAATTGTACTTCCTGCCTCACATGTTCAAAACGGCCAGGCTGCATCCGAACAGTGTCAAAGGTAGCATGAATACACTTCTCCAGAGTTTCCATATCTGGAATGGATTCTGCATACACATACTTTTGAGGTGCCCCCATAACTAGAAATCGCACAGGTTGAGATCCTGTGAAGGAGCAGGTCATGCAACTAGACTCCCTCGTCTCATTTATCGACCAGGAAGATATGATTGAGACGCGTCCGGACGTTAATGGCGAAGGGAGCTGGAGCACCATCATGTAGCAGCCACATAACCTTTTGAATCATCAATTACACTTCTTCCAGCAGGGAGGCAAACTCACCCACAAGAAACGCTGGTAGTTCCGGCCTGTTAGGCGATTTGGAAGGAAAACTGGTCCAAAAATACTGTCGCCGATTATCCCGGCCCACACGTTCCGGCTACACCGATGCCGATGATTCGTTGTCACCACACATTGGAGGTTCTGCATACTATCGCACAGATGACTGTTATTGAAGTTGAAGATACCACTCTTCATAAAGGTGGCCTCATATGTGAATAGGATGGATGACAAAATTGCTCTCTATGTGGAAAGTTTGTTGCTAATAAGTCTTGCACTCGCTGTAAGTGATAAGGGTAGTAACAATTGTCATGGAGGACGCTCCACACGGTCGTCTAACTTACCCTGTGCTTGCATACCAACTACCTGGTACTGATAAGGCGGTCGACTTCCACAGTGTTAATCACACTGGTACAGTGCATGCAAGACCACAGTCTCTGTAACAATATATGATTGAGTCAATGGTCTCTAGCTTGGAAACCACGCATTTCCAGCATGCATTTCCATAGCCAGTACCTCCAAGTCTCATGTCCGAACGTTTCGGGCACGTCCTTCATCATTTCCTGCTTCCTGAAATGTACGTATTTCTATCTACAATGTATCGAGAAGGAGCTGAAGTGGAGGGAGGAGGGAACTTGCAGCGACGTGACTGTGGATACGTTTTCGCCCGAGTATCGGTCTCTCTGCATGTGTGTGTTACTATCAGTCTTTCTCTACACGTGTGTTTGTGTGTGTGTGTGTGTCTGTGTCTGTGTGTGTGTGTGTGTGTGTGTGTGTGTGTGTGTGTGTGTGTGTGTGTGTGTGTGGCGTTCCGCCGTCAATCTCAACTGGACCCTGGGCCGTCGGCCTCTGGTTGAGGCTGTTGTAGTATTGTCTATCGACCAGCAGCACCTTCTCGGCCCATTATGTTAGTGAAGATAAGATCTCCATGGTGCTGCAATGTTACCATATTAAGTGATTTGAGGTGCACTTGGAAACAGGATATCACTTGCCCTGCTCGATAATTCGGTCGGGTATCACGACCCTATCCTATTCCTAAACGTGTGCCAACCTGTTTTGGAACGGGGAATTTCCGACATCATATACAGTAGCCGATATTCTGCCTTTAAATGCAATGCTTCATGGTGCTGCAAGCTCAGTTCCAAAACCAGCAGGTGTTATCGGCATATCCTCCACACATATGTAGGGTCAAAATGGCGTGATGTCACTGGGGACCTCAGTTACTTAGTGGTACCACAAATCTATCGCAAATCACTTCAGGTTAATGAGAGAAATTTTAAGATAACATTCTGAACATATGAGCCAGTATCACATGCATGATATTCGTGGATATTATAGCCATGCTGGTACTGAATTAATAGTGAAACTTCAGGACGTCGATAAATTTGAGAGGCAGAATCCCCAAATATCTGTTCAAACATATGGCCTGTGTAAATGTAATGGAATATTTACAACAAATTTCAAGAGGGAATAAATGTACTGTGAGGCACTCGCCAAAATGCCTAACACCTTTAACAGAGGTCTAGAAGATGATCGTTTGTGAGCACCACATATTATTCTTACAGCAAGTTTTTGAGGAATGAACACTTTCTTTCTTCAAGATAACTTAACCCATAACGTTATTCCACATGACATTTCTGAATGAATATACGCAAAATATGTCAACTTACTGACTTGCCTCTCCCCAAGATTTGCAATGATTCGAAGTGTAACGGTGGCTGTATTAAGCTATTTTAGGAGTTCCAAAATTTGTTTTTTTCCAGTTTAAATTCTCGTCAGTACAGACATCTAAAATTTCTGAAATTTCCGCTTTAGTTATTATTTCCTTCGCTTATGTTACACTTACCATTGGTGTAGTACTTTTAGGTCTGCAGAAGTGTAGATGTCGCGTCTTTTTGAAACAGCGAGTGATACCATCCCCAGACAACCACTCAATAATACTTTTAAGAACATTACTTCCCAGCTGTCCTGTTGAATGGAAGTTCTCTTAAAAATAATAAGCTGATTGCTACAGCTGCATGCGAAACATCTACATCCTATCGTCTAATCTGGCTACAGTATGCAAAGGAAAACACCGAAACAGCACAGCACAACTCGACAGTATATCAGATTTTAATTATATTTTTTCAATTCACCGAACTATCAATGGTGTAGGACAAGTTAATGCCTTTAAGAGAATTGCATTTACTCTTGAGTGAAAAAAAAGGATGCTGAAAGATATTTAAGTTATGAGCCCTAATAATACATCAGTGCCTCTTTAAATTTTATTTTTGTTTTGTTTTTGAGGGTGGGAATAAAGTAAACTCCTTCTTCCCCCTTAATAATACATATTCCTGAAAATATGATGGTATTGTGAGAAGTTACACAATGTTTGGTCTTACGTCCACTATTGTTTCTGTCTAACATACAAAAAGGAAAACCTGCTCTTTCTGAGGACGATGCTACCACTGTAATCAGTACAGCATGCAGCATCACAAGAAATGGTAAACAGTGTTCTTAAACGTATTATTGCGTGGTTTTCTGCGAATGGCATCACTCCCAACTTCAAAAAGACACAATGTATTCAGTTCTTCTCGTCTCAGGGTACCACAGCAATGATAAGTGTAACACTTGGTGAGAAAATAATAAATAGGGTGGAAACTTAAAACGTGTGCATATTGATAAGAATCTAAACCGGAAAAAGCACATTTTGGAATTCCTGTAACACCTTAGTTCAGCTACATTTGCAATGATTTCCTCACTCACACTTGGTGAGGAAATAATAAATAGGGTGAAAACTTACACGTGTGCATACTGGTAAGAATTTAAACCGGAAAAAGCACATTTTGAAATTCCTGTGACGCCTTAGTTCAGCTACATTTGCACATAGAATCATTGCAAATCTTGGGGATAACAAATCAGTAAGTCGGCATATTTCGCGTATTTACGTTTAATGTAGTCGTATGGAATAATGTTTTGGGGTAACTCATCTTTAAGAAAGAAAGTGTTCATTGCTCAAAAACGTTTTGTTAGAATAATATGTGGTGCTTGTCAACGATCGTCTTCCGGGCATCTGTTTAAGGAGTTGGGCATTCTGACTACTGCTTCACAATATATTTATTCCCTCATGAAGTTTGTTGTAAATAATCCACTACAATTCAAAAGGAACAGTGATATACATAATTATAATATGAATTAAAAATGACAGAACTACCTAGTGATACAAAATATGTGACAGACAGCAAAGTAAAATTTGATAAGAAACTCAAAAAGTTTCTTCTTGACAACTTCTTCTATTCTGTATAAGAGCATCTAATTTTGTAATGTGTAAAAGGTGATGGCATGTTGTTCATGACACGTTTCTAATGTAATAGCCTTCTACTTGGTAATTATGTATGATCAATATCGTTCATAAAATATAACATGATAAAACATAAATATGTGATATAAACATAAATGATAAAATATAACATGAAGCCGTCAAGTAGAATTTTGCACAGAGCATAACTTAATTATAGCTAAAACTTGGTTCAATAATCATAAAAGAAGGTTGTATACATGGAAGAATCCCAGAGATACTAAAAGGTATCAGATAGATTATATAATGGTAAGACAGAGATTTAGGAACCAAGTTTTAAATTGTAAGACATTTCCAGGGGCAGATGTGGACTCTGACCACAATTTATTGGTTATGAACTGCAGATTAAAATTGAAGAAACTGCAAAAAGGTGGGAATTTAAGGAGATGGGACCTGGATAAACTGAAAGAACCAGAGGTTGTACAGAGTTTCAGGGAGAGCATAATGGAACAATTGACAGCATTGGGGGAAAGAAGTACAGTAGAAGAAGAATGGGTAGCTCTGAGGGATGAAGTAGTGAAGGCAGCAGAGGATCAAGTAGGTAAAAAGACGGGGGCTAGTAGAAATCCTTGGGTAACAGAAGAAATATTGAATTTAACTGATGAAAGGAGAAAATATAAAAATACAGTAAATGAAGCAGGCAAAAAGCAATACAAACGTCTCAAAAATGAGATCGACAGGAAGTGCAAAATGGCTAAGCAGGGATGGCTAGAGGACAAACGTAAGGATGTAGAGGCTTATCTCACTAGGGGTAAGATAGATACTGCCTACAGGAAAATTAAAGAGACCTTTGGAGAAAGGAGAACCACTTGTATGAATATCAAGAGCTCAGATGGTAACCCAATTCTAACCAATGAAGGGAAGGCAGAAAGATGGAAGGAGTTTATAGAGGGTCTATACAAGGGCGATGTACTTGAGGACAATATTATAGAAATGGAAGAGAGTGTTGATGATGATGAAATGGGAGATACGATACTGCGTGAAGAGTTTGACAGAGCACTGAAAGACCTGAGCCGAAACAAGGCCCCCGGAGTAGACAACATTACGTTAGAACTACTGACGGCCTTGGGAGAGCCAGTCCTGACAAAACTCTACCATCTGGTGAGCAAGATGTATGAGACAGGCGAACTACCCTCAGACTTCAAGAAGAATATAATAATTCCAATCCCAAAGAAAGCAGGTGTTGACAGATGTGAAAATTACCGAACTATCAGTTTAATAAGTCACAGCTGCAAAATACTAACTCGAATTCTTTACAGACGAATGGAAAAACTAGTAGAAGCCGACCTTGGGGAAGATCAGTTTGGATTCCGTAGAAATATTGGAACACGTGAGGCAATACTGACCTTAGGACTTATCTTAGAAGAAAGATTAAGGAAAGGCAAACCTACGTTTATAGCATTTGTAGACTTAGAGAAAGCTTTTGACAATGTTGACTGGAACACTCTCTTTCAAATTCTAAAGGTGGCAGGGGTAAAATACGGGGGGCGAAAGGCTATTCACAATTTGTACTGAAACCAGATGGCAGTTATAAGAGTTGAGGGGCATTAAAGGGAAGCAGTGGTTGGGAAGGGAGTAAGACAGGGTTGTAGCCTTTCCCCAATGTTATTCAATCTGTACATTGAGCAAGCAGTAAAGGAAACAAAAGAAAAATTCGGAGTAGGTATTAAAATCCATGGAGAAGAAATATAAACTTTGAGGTTTCCAGATGACATTGTAATTCTGTCAGACACAGCAAAGGACTTGGAAGAGCAGTTGAACGGAATGGACAGTGTCTTGAAAGGAGGATGTAAGATGAACATCAACAAAAGTAAAACGAGGATAATGGAATGTAGTCGAATTAAGTCGGGTGATGCTGACGTAATTAAATTAGGAAATGAGACACTTAAAGTAGTAAAGGAGTTTTGCTATTTGGGGAGCAAAATAACTGATGATGGTCGAAGTAGAAAAAATATAAAATGAAGACTGGCAATGGCAAGGAAAGCGTTTCTGAAGAAGAGAAATTTGTTAACATCGAGTATAGATTTATGTGTCAGGAAGTCGTTTCTGAAAGTATTTGTATGGAGTGTAGCCATGTATGGAAGTGAAGCATGGACGATAAATAGTTTGGACAGGAAGAGAATAGAAGCTTTCGAAATGTGGAACTACAGAAGAATGCTGAAGATTAGATGGGTAGATCACATAACTAATGAGGAGGTATTGAATAGAATTGGGGAGAAGAGGAGTTTGTGGCACAACTTGACGAGAAGAAGAGACCGGTTGGTAGGACATGTTCTGAGGCATCAAGGGATCACAAATTTAGCATTGGAGGGCAGCGTGGAGGGTAAAAATCGTAGAGGGAGACCAAGAGATGAATACACTAAGCAGATTCAGAAGGATGTAGGTTGCAGTAGGTACTGGGAGATGAAGAAACTTGCGCAGGATAGGATAGCATGGAGAGCTGCATCAAACCAGTCTCAGGGCTGAAGACCACAACAACAACAACATGATATCTAAAGCTTGGTTTATTGGATCCTCATAGGATCTTTAAATATATATTTAAATAGACTGTTCGTGGAAGGGGGTCATTTTTTCTTTTTAAATAAGTACTATACAGACATTCCTTTGCAACAGAAACAAATTTTTAAATCCTATTCTAGTACTAAATATTAAGAGAAGAAACAATGCATTTCCGTTTGAGGTAATTCTTGAGATTTTTAATCGATTTTAGACAAAAATTTTATTTAATTTTATGTACAGAGTGCATCACAATCAATAGTGAATATTGACACTGGGAAAGTATACTATAACAGAAGTAAAAACGTTACAGTAAACATGGGTCCGCAGGCAAACTACTTGCGTAATATTATCCTAGTTATTAAAAATGTATTTGAAACGTGTAGTTGGACTTAAGTTTGACCAGTGACCCAACTTACTTTGCGCAAAGTTGGGGAATGCGATATTAGCCCAGTCAAATGGCGGTTATTTTGTAACAAAATTGAGTAAGTTTTTTGTCAACGTTCCTATATGTTTTTTGGGGTGGTGAAACCGAATTTCACGTTGCTGTGTTGTGGGAGACTGGCTTCACAACGAAAAACGCTAAAAACTTCTAACTTTTCACTCTGTTTTCAGTTTTCGCATTTCAAAGATGAGCACTCTACACAAATTTAAAGTAGACAAAATTGCCTACAAAATGTACTAGTCAGGTTTGTATTTATGTCGAGCATTATCGGCGCTAGAGGCCGCTGAACAATAGCTACTTTTTGGCCCTTCTGCAAAAACTGCCCACTCCTATACCCTACAACTCGAAAAATATACAAGTTATCAGCAAGAAGTCTTGCACCACGCGAAAGTACATTAAATTTCCTGCAAGAGACGTCTGTAATATTCAGCTTTCTCAAAACGCGAACGGGAGCGAAGCGGGAATTACGAAAAATGTCCTTTGCGCCCTCAAGTCAAACGAGTCCTCCCACCTGTCGAACTCTCATCGGTGCTATACTTTCGGTGTATTAAGCTTCAAAGAGGTTGTTTTGAATGAACAAATGGAAAAGTATGTTTCATGAAAACATTAACAAATTATACTAACAACGTATTAGGCACATGCCATTGAAAAGAATGAAGAATATAAAATTGTATGTAGTAATGGAATATGTCATGAAACGTGTCGATTTCGAGCCCGCCACTGTGTCATCCCTTTGAATAGGTTCTTCATCTGGAAAAAAAGAAGGCATTTTTTGACAGAACTTAGATACAAAAGACAGATAAGTGAACTATCGACGTATGAGGAAAGATGTCATGTCATGTGCACAGGTCCTTTATTCGTCTCCGTTTGAATATTGTTGACCCTGGCAATGTTACATGGGCCGTAGAAGGTCCAAGTGAAGGGTATTGGGCAGTGGAAGGTCCAGGCAAGGCGTCAGGAGCTGTAGAAGGTGAGGCTGAACAGTGATTTGTTGCCGTTCTTCAACTGAAAAAAACTGTAGTAGAATGATGAATGTTATGATAGAGAAAACTGCATGAGTTAATACCTTCTGTGTCTCAGCTGCTTCAGATAGTGATCTTGCAAGGGGTTTTCGTCCAAGTACTCTTCGCCTTCTGTACCAAAATTGTTGTCGATGTTGGAACACGAAGCTTCACATTGCTGGCACAGATTCGTGCAAAACAGTCCTACTCGCCTGCACCCGTACCGACCTTAGCGATCTGTCTTGCATTTGCAAGCAACAGTATACGCCGAAGAAGCCGCTAGGGAGTTTTATTGTGGTAATGGGAGCTAACCCTTTTCTTGCCAACTTCAACTCCCATTGCTCTGGATCTAATTAGTATAGTACATGTGATTGATGGAGGCAGTTTGTTGCACTGGTTCTATGGTCGAGTGGCCATACCTTCGAACAAATTTGATACTCATGTATCGATTATATACGTAGTAAGTACAATCAAAGTGCGACAATTCTGTCCGATGGATACTTGGACGCAAAGAAGACTACCTAGTCCATGGAGCGCTTGAGGAGACCTAACAAAAAGCAGTCGATGGAGATACAATTAAGCAGCACCATGATACCAACATTTCAAAGGTAAGTTTTCTATCGAATGCGAAAAACAAGGATAGACTAATCACTATGCTGATGACAAAATGAAATGAAAGTGGAATCGCCTTCAGGCAGGCAACTGAAGATGGGGACATGTGGATAGTACGGACGGCAAATCATTGGCTTCGGCTCACTAGAGTTGGGAAAGATGATGACCTTCTTGGCATAAGATGGACCTACAAAATCCAGTCAGTATATACTTCTCAACCCAGGAAGACATACGGCCCCTCAGCTCCTCATCCTCAAGTATCCGGAAAGTGCAGCAGAGAAGAGTGTTGCCAACGATATGCTCCTCCTTCATGCAGTGAGTGGGTGCGACTCTACGTCCGCATTATTCAACCAAGTCATGGTTAAATTCCTAAAGAACCTCTCCAAAAATCCGGATTGATAGTCACACATTTTTTAATTCACTTATGCTGTAGCCCAGCCAAAGGAAATTACAGCTTCTGATGAGAAATTTCTGATTGCCCTTTATCATGGAAAACAACCCAACGACAACACTCAGCAACCTGAGGTACATGCAGTACTTGGTAATCAGCCTACAAGGCAACAGCAGACGCCGATTTCATACATCCACTGACGCTGCAGCTCAACAACACACCTTCGGAGTTTTCCATCAGATGCAGCAGTGTATCAGAAACTACTTGGATTCAGAACAATGGGGTTGGAAATAAACAAAAAAAAAGGTTGGCATTCATGAGCGCACTGAAATCCCCGACTGAAATCCCCGGCCCCCTAGAGGGTTCTTCAGTTTATATTTTGCAAATGCAAGTCAGATTGCCGAGGTCAGTGTGGGTGCAGGCAGGCAGTACCGTTCTGCACGAATCTGCGCCACCTATATGAAGGGTCATACTCCAATATGGACGACAATTTTGATATAGAAGACGAAAACGACTTGGACGAGCCCTTTGCAGTATCACTGTCTGAAGGAACTGAGGCGTAGGAGGTATTAATTCATGTAATATTTTACAGCATTGTGCATCTTTACTAATCAATTTTTCGCTATCATAACATTAATAATTCAATTACAATTTTTTCAGCTGAAGAACAGCGACAATTCACTGTTCAGCCTCCCATTCTACAGCCCCAGACGCCTTGCCTGGACCTTCCATTGCCTAAGATCCTTCACTTGGACCTTCTATGATCCATGAAACATTGCCTGGGCCAACGACTTCCAGACAGAGACGAGTAAAAGACGTGCGCACATGACATGACACATCTCTTCATTTGTCGATAGTTAACTATCTGTCTTTTGTATCCAAGTTCCGTCAGAAATGCCTTCTTTCTTTTCCAGATGAAGAACCTAGTAGAAGAGATGACACAATCGTGGGCTCTACATCCACTCGTTTCATGACCTATCTGCATCACTATATACAATTTTATGTTCGTCATTCTTTTCAGTGCCACGTACTTAATACGTTGTAAATATGATTGGTTATGTTTTCATCAACATACTTTTCCATCACTTCATTCAAAACAAGCTCTTTGGAGCTTATGTAACAGTTGTGTTACTAAATGTGACACTTCTGTCACTAAATGTAACTGGGTTTTCTCTTTTGATGCAAGTCAGTTGTCAGGATGAGAATTCTAAAGCATTCTGTCAGGGTGAAAATATTAAATAAATTAACTTTTCTCTCTTAACAACATGTGGGCAGGGTGGGTTCTTCCTTGGCGCGGGTATGAGGTCGAATGAAACATCATTTTTACATAAGATAACTTTTATTGAAGATTTGTACAACTGTATCTTACGGGATGTTCTGGTTCGGAGAGCGGCAGCTGTGTCGTTTGTGAAGTCTTCTGCTGCGGCAACGGCGGCGGCGGCGGCGGCGGCGGCGGCGTCTGATTACGCGTAGCAGTGTGTATCTCGTGTCGCCGTCTCGCCCAGTTGACTGGAGACGCGCAGCGCGAGGTGGCCCGTTTAATTATTGCGAGCGAAATCGTGCATCGGATGATACCTTGGGTGTCGCGTCCCAGTGTTTCTCTTCTCTAAGCGGCCGCGTGTGTTCTGCGTCGGCCAGCGGAGCGGCGCGGCGCGGGAAGGCCAGTGCGGCGGACTCGAACCACGGACTCCCGCTTGCCAGTCTTCGGCTGTCAGGTCTTCATCCCAGCTCACAGGTGACTACTGATGTGAGGCCGTCTCCTTCCCGTCCTCACGAGTCACCCGGGTACGTAAAAACCAGACTTCAAATACCTTTTAACTTCTGTTTTCTGGCGCCGCGGCTGCTGCTTGCTATTCCATTACAGCGGCGGACTTGGTTCGTCTGTGCATGATGCAGACTCTTCTTGCATGACGGTCTTCAGCACCGAAACTGACTGAAAACTACTGCTACTCTTCTTTTCTTCCTTCTTCGTCTCTCGTCTCGTCTCCGTCCACGTCTCCGTCTTCGTCTCCGTCTCCGTCTCCGTCTCCGTCTCCGTCTCCGTCTCCGTCTCCGTCTTCATCTGTCTGGCCCACTGCGTCTCGCGTATTTATTCACTTCAATTTACTGGAGGTGAACGACTTCACGGTCATTGCCTCTTCTGTCACGTTGAGAAGCTCCTCGAAGAATCTTCTTAACGTCGGTCATTGGCTCTTGGAATGTAGGCGAGGGCCTTTGATCACACGTGACGACTGAGAAACACGTGAGCCGGTCATTGCCTCTTCTGTCACGTTGAAAAGCTTCTCGAAGAATCTTCCTAACGTCGGTCATTGGCTCTTGGGATGTAGGCGAGGGCCTTTGCTCACATGCGACAACTGAGAAACACGTGAGCCGGTCGGGCGATGCTCTGACGGCTGAATCGACAGCGCCCGCTTATGTGGAACTTGCTGACTTCACGGTCATTGTCTCTTCTGCTCTGCTGTTGTGCCCGCTGTGTGCCAGTATGCAACTCTCTAAACTAAACCAAGTTTTTCATGTATATTCTAATTTCTAGTTCACTTTGATTTCACTAATTTATTTACTTAAGTACCACTCAGCACTTAATACACCGAAAGTATAGCGCCGATGACAGATCGACAGGTGGGAGGAGTTCTTGTTGCAATGATTTACCAACAGCCGTACGTATTGTAGAAATTGATTTTATTTTATGAACTTCTGTGTGCTACCAGTTTCAGTATTAAATTGATGCCATCTTCAGGCCTCACTCGTCATAGTCGTAAAATCGCTACACATGGAAGGAGCCATATAACTGGATCCATGAATTAAATTTTCCTGCAACAGCTCTTGGTGGCCAGGCGACACAGACTGAGGCGGTTTGCAAACATCGCCTGGCCACCAAGAGCTGTTGCATGACAATTTAATTGGCTCTGAGCACTATTGGACTCAACTGCTGTGGTCATAAGTTCCCTAGAACTTAGAACTACTTAAACCTAACTAACCTAAGGACAGCACACAACACCCAGCCATCACGAGGCAGAGAAAATCCCTGACCCCGCCGGGAATCGAACCCGGGAACCCGGGATGACAATTTAATTCACGGATCCAGTTATATGGCTCCTTCCATGTGTAGCGATTTTATGACTATGATGAGTGGGGCCTGAAGACGGCATCAATGTAATGCCGAAACTGGTAGCACATACAAGTTCATAAAATAAAATCAATTTCTACAATACATACGGCTGTTCGTAAATCATTGCAACAAGAAGTTCATGCCAGCCGTCATCCCACGATTCATAATGGATCAACGAAGAAGGTGGGAGGAGTCGTTTGGCTGTGGGGCGCAGAGTCATTTTTCGTAATTCCCGCTTCGCTCCCGTTCCCCTTTTGAGAAAATTGAATGTTATACACGTCTCTTTTAGGAAATTTAATGTACTTTCGATTGGTGCAGGACTTCTTGTTGATAAAACATGTATTTTTCGAGGTGTAGGATATGGGAGTGGGCGTTTCTTAAGTTTTAGCAGAAGAGCCAAGAAAATAGCTACTGTTCAGCGCGCTCTAGCGCCGATGGCATTCGTCATAAATTCAAATGTTTTTATAGGTAACTTTGCCTTCATTAATCTTGTGTACATTGATCATCTTTGAGAAAGGCGTAGTGTTCTAGATACAGTCGAGAAACTGAAAATCGAACATTCTGAAACTTTTTAACGTTTTTTTTTGTTGTGAAGCCGGTCTCCAACAAGGCATTAAACACCCCCAAAAAAGATACAGAACCGTTGAGAAAAAAACTTCCGCAATTTTGTTACGAAAACTCCTGTTTGGAACATGAGTTGACTGTATTCTACATGAATGAGGGTGTACAGCCACATTTTGCTGCTGGGGTAGGACGACAAATCACACGCGAATATGGTCTGAGTAACATTTATAAATGGCGTGGCGCGGAGGCCTGGCGGTGGCCAGCCAGGGACGTGGTGCGGGCAGGACGTGAGCAATTTACGCTGAAGTGGCGCTCTAAGAGAGGCGCAGGGCGGTCGTGCTTCTGGAGGATCAGAATATGTCGTCGTCATCAGTTTAAGATATTAATGCACTGGATATTACGTTACTCGTAAATGTTGAGCAGCGAAGAAGATACTCTGCACATCTGTTAAGGTTAAAAAGGGAAGAAATATGGCACATTTGAGGTAATGAAAGAACTGAACATGTATCCATGACGCTTCCAGCATTTTTACAGAATGTCTCAAAACTGTTACTGTATTGCGCTACACAAGAGAAAAGCAACTAAAATTCTCATTTTTCATACGATTTTCATTTGAACGTATGCCGAATTCTTGCAGATTTTGTGAGAGTTGTTCAAAACATTAGAACACTTTTCCAAACTCTGACCAACCGTAAATATTTCACTGCTGTACCTCACAAATTCCTCGTTGCAATGCATAATGTCCTATCATGTGATAGCAATTTTGCCCATATACAGGGATTTGCAAAAAGGTACGGCCAAACTTTCAGGAAACATTCCTCACACACAAATAAAGAAAATATGTTATGTCGACATGTGTCCGGAAACGCTTAATTTCCATGTTAGAGCTCATTTTAGTTTCGTCAGTATGAAGTCTACTTCCTCGATTCACCGCCAGTTGGCCCAATTGAAGAAAGGTAATGTTGACTTCGGTGCTTGTGTTGACATGCGACTAATTGCTCTACAGCACTTGCATCAAGCACATCAGTACGTAGCATCAACAGGTTAGTGTTCATCACGAACGTGGTTTTGCAGTCAGTGCAATGTTTACAAATGCGGAGTTGGCAGATGCCCATTTGATGTATAGATTAGCACGGGGCAATAGCCGTGGCGCGGTACGTTTGTATCGAGACAGATTTCCAGAACGAAGGTATCCCAACAGGAAGACGTTCGAAGCAATTGATCGGCGTCTTAGGGAGCACGGCACATTCCAGCCTATGACTCGCGACTGGGGAAGACCTAGAACGACGAGGACACCTGCAATGGTCGAGGCAATTCTTCGTGCAGTTGACGATAACCCTAATGTCAGCGTCAGATAAGTTGCTGCTGTACAAGGTAACGTTGACCACGTCACTGTATGGAGAGTGCTACGGGAGAACCTGTTGTTTCCATGTACAGCGTGTGCAGGCACTATCAGCAGCTGATTGGCCTCCACGGGTACACTTCTGCGAATGGTTCATCCAACAATGTGTCAGTCCTCATTTCAGTGCAAATGTTCTCTTTACGGATGAGGCTTCATTCCAATGTGATCAAATTGTAAATTTTCACAATCAACATGTGTGGGCTAACGAGAATCCGCACGCAATTGTGCAATCACGTCATCAACACAGATTTTCTGTGAACGTTTGGGCAGGCATTGTTGGTGATGTCTTGATTGGGCCCCATGTTCTTCCACCTACGCTCAATGGAGCACGTTATCATGATTTCATAAGGGATACTCTACCTGTGCTGCTAGAACATGTACCTTTACAAGTACGACATAACATGTGGTTCATGCACGATGCAGCTCCTGCACATTTCAGTCGAAGTGCTCGTACGCTTCTCAACAACAGATTCGGTGACCGATGGATTGGTAGAGGCGGACCAATTCCATGGCCTCCACGCTCTCCTGACCTCAACCCTCTTGACTTTCATTTATGGGGGCATTTGAAAGCTCTTGTCTACGCAACCCCGGTACCAAATGTAGAGACTCTTCGTGTTCGTATTGTGGACGGCTGTGATACAATACGCCATTCTCCAGGGCTGCATCAGCGCATCAGGGATTCCATGCGACAGAGGGTGGATGCATGTATCCTCGCTAACGGAGGACATTTTGAACATTTCCTGTAACAAAGTGTTTGAAGTCACGCTGGTACGTTCTGTTGCTGTGTGTTTCCATTCCATGATTAATGTGATTTGAAGAGAAGTAATAAAATGAGCTCTAACATGGAAAGTAAGCGTTTCCGGACACATGTCCACATAACATATTTTCTTTCTTTGTGTGTGAGGAATGTTTCCCGAAAGTTTGGCCGAACCTTTTTGTAACACCCTGTAGAGAGGAACAAAATATCCCTTCACCAAGATAACTGCATTTCAGTCATTGCCAACGACAAGCACAACGGACTCCTTTTGTGCAATATGGAACCAAAGGATTTCAGGGACCTTAGCGCTCAGGGGATAATTCAAAATAACTGAGCTACACATTTCATCTGACGACCCTGCCACATTAAAGGAAAGAAAAATTCATAACAAGCAACGACCACGGGTTTCTAAAAGTATTGCAAAGAAGCCGAGTGGTATTGTGCTAATAAACAGCGGCTATAAAACTTTTAAAATTTCCCTATTTTGTCCGATAAAATTCTGCCAGAAAAACTGCCAAGAAGGAAACCTTACCTGACATGTAACGATATATCACAGCGGAATTTCTACGAGCAAGTGTCAAGTGAATAGTGGTATTGCCGACTGTACATGTTCTTTGTAATATCAACAGGAACAGCGTTAAATTTTTCCGTATCTTCTGCTGCTGCTTGTGCAGATTTGTGTTCCAAATAAACATTATGTGTTGTGATCTGTGTAGTTATACTTTCTCAGCAGCACAGCAGCACAACGTTGTAACTGTACGGGTTCAACATCGTTAGTCCATGAAAATAAAAAAAATAGCTACTTTTTCAAAGATAACACAAGTAATTGTATAATAACTCTTCCAAAAATTTGTGAAATGGCATTCTTCCTCACATACACGGCCTGCATCAAGGAAGCCCAAATCGGTAAGCATAAAGCAGTTAACCAAACAGGTAAGCATAAAACATCCAGAACATAGTATACTATAGTAACATCAGTAGCAAAATCCCATTTTACAATCACTGCTCGCTGGAACACATGCCATTTGTTAGACAATACGTAAACAGAAACGGTTATTGAATGTTTCATGGCTCTTACTGCATACAACAAAAATTGAAATATACAGTATACAGCTAACTCTGTCGCTGAATTTGCAACTGTCTATCTCTAGTTTTAAAATGAAAATAAATCTTAACGCAATGTTAACTTGTGATTGTAAATAACTTCACAAACCACGTACGAGAATGGAACGCGAACCACAAATCAGCATAGTGTGCGGCCACAAAGTCGGGCGTGTAGCGTCGTAGCTTGTCACGGCAAAACATCAAAATAAAAACGAAGCAACGCGAAGGAATTATCCGAGTGGGACGGAAATCAGTAGATGTGATGTACACGTACACACAAACAAACGATTACAATTTCAGAGAAATTAGACAATTTATTCAAGAGAAAGAGCTTCACAAATGCAGCTTGTCAGTAACATGGTGGTCCAACTCTGTCCCTTATGCAAGCAGTTACTCGATTTGGTACTGATTGACGGAGATGTTGGATGTTCTCCTGAAAGATATCGTGCCAAATTCTGTCCAATTAGTGCGTTAGATCGTCAAAATCCCGAGCTGGTAGTTGGAGGGCCCTGCCCATAACTGTCCAAGCATTCTCATTTGAGGAGAGATCTGGCGACCTTACTGCCCAAAACAGGATTTGTCAGACACGAAGAAAAGCAGTAGAAACTCTCGCCATGTGAAATGCACGATCAGGATGGCTTGCTACTAAGGGCAACAAAACGGGGCGTAGAATATCGCCGACGTACCGTTGTGCTGCAACGGTTCCGCGGATGACAACCAAAGGGGTCCTACTATGAAAAGAAATGGCGCCTCAGACCATCAGCCCTGGTTGTCGGGACGTACGGCGGGTGGCAGTCAGGTTGGTATCCCAACACTGTTTGGGGCGTCTCCACGCATGCCCTCATTGGTCATCACAGCTCAGTTCGTAGCGAGACTATCACTGAAGACATTCCTACTACAGTCAATGAGGGTCCAGGCTGCAGATGTGTCTTAGAGTGTATACCACTTATGTACTTGGGACTGCAAAGAGGTATATCTCTCCTTCCACCGTTAAGAACAACTTCGTTACAAACCCAAGAAACGTAAACTGTCCAGCCACTACATTTTCCACAGTAAACTTTTGAAAATATGCCCAGTGGTTTACGTATTTGCGACGTATCACAATATGTATGTTGTATGTTAACCTAGAAACGACGGAGAGGCTCCGTCCCCGCCGCAGCCGCAGTGGTCCACAATACCACGACGACTACCACAGCCCACTTCACCCCTCCGCCGCCCCACACCGAACCCAGGGTTATTGTGGGGTTCGGCCCCTGGTGGACACAATTCCTCAGCCCGTTTGCGGTCCCATGTTTACCGGAATGCTTGTGCTTCAACGAGTACCATCGTATACTTCCATCCACGCCAGTTTTTGCTATAATTATTTTTTTTAACCGTATACAGATTTTGCAGTCGGACCCTTATCAGCTTGGCGCCATAAGTGGCTCTCTGACCGTAAACCGGCCTTGCCTTCCGCACCCACACTTTTGCAAACCGCACTGGTAAATACGAAATTGCAGTGCTGTGTTATCGAGAAGTACGGTGCAAGGAACTTGGCATTGTACTTCTTGACAAGATGCGTGCATATCAGAAGGAACATCGCATCATACTTCTTGACAACACAGGGACTGCAATTTTTCCCTATACGGCAATAATATTAGTGGGATGTACGAGTGCAGGTAAGACACGTGGACGATGACGTATGGAAGTCTGGGTCCAGCCGTGACTCGTGCTCAGATAGTTTGAGTCCCAGCCCAGTACAAATTTTCATTCTCGTTATTCCACTACGCAGCTGAAGGTGGTTCGCATTCACAACCGCGAATACATTTAACAGTGGCAAATTGTCACTCTGGAGAAGTCACTATTTATTTAATCACAATTTTTTCATTGACAGCAGATTCTACAGAGTGTTTCGATGTGAATATACGGGTATTATGGCTTTGCTGCATTTATTACGTACAGTTTACTATTATAAATAATACGTGAAATAAAAGAACAACTCAAACAGTTAAGCTTGCATAAATGTACGCAAAGGGAAGGATATGGGACGACCAATGACTGAAGAACATGTTGAACTAGTGACAGTCTTTTACGCATGGTCCGAGAAATGAGATAGAAAGGCCGACTGTGAACTAGCAATATTATTGACGTCTGTGTTGAGACTGTTAATGAAACGCTTACAACTACGTCCTTATCGTTTGCAGGTATTACGCCTACAGACTACGGTTTACCTACCAACTTTGCTAGTGAAATGTTGCTGTATGACAATGAAGATTTTCTGGACTGAGTCGTCTTCAATTATGAATCGATAATTCAACTAATTAGAAATGAGAACACCCACAATGTGCGCATCTGGGGGTCAGAAGATCCCCGCGAGATGGTACAGTTGCAACGAGACTCCCTAATTTTTTTGTTCTTTATCTTGCGGAAAGTTTATGGGCCTTTTTTCGGTGAAGCAACTGAAAGTGGCGATTGTTATCTTGATGCGCTAGAACTATGGCTCTTTTCTCAACTGGAAGAAGTTGAACCTCGGAACTTTATTAGACAACAAGATGGAGCTCCACGTCACTGGCCAACCTGCCGGATGATAGAGTTTGTGTTGCATAGCCTCCACGTCCATACACGATCTGACGCCATGAGATTTTTTCTTTTAGGAGCTCGTAAAGGATCATATGTATGTGCCTCCGCTACCAGTTCATCTACCTGTCTTTAGAAACAACATTATTGTAACAATTACTCCAGACACACAGTGCTCGCACTGAACACTTGCAAGTTGAATGTAATAAATAATACAAAGGCATAAAACCCTTGTATTCATTTCGACCCACCGTGTACCTTTATTGTAATCTTCTATATGTCGTTAATTCACTGATATTCCGGGCTAGTAACTTCAGCCCTGCTCACACATGAAGGGCAACACTCACTCCTTCTGCTTAACTTTGTATATGTAATTATCAACGAACGACTATTCGACTTCTTAATACAATTCTTCCTCTCAAACCTCCTTTAATTTTTCCTGCCCCCAATCTGACTAGCACTTCCAGCTTCCGGCTCTAGGGATGGGAAAAACCAGTCGATTAAAATTGATGTCGTTAATAACAACGGGAGGAGGCACAACAAACTTAAGAAAACAAGCACAAAGTTCCCTGATCGGAAGAGAATATCTGATTGATATACCTATAATTTTATTGGTGTTCTACAAATTTGGGATGATAACTGAACTCCTAATTTTGGTTCCACTATCTTGCTATCTCTAACAGACATCCTACAAAACCTCTGAAGAGTCTTATTTATTCCCCAGTACCCAAACCACTATTGTCACCCCTCTGGAAAAAACTGCATTACCCATCACAACGAACTCCAGACCTAAAAGTACTGTGACCGGTCCAGCATTTTTCACTCATGATGAAAACAATGTTTTCATGAGAATAAGTCATTAAATTAGTGCTAAACATGTAAACACGTTTACAAAAATTTGGCTTGTTTGCAATATTTGTAAACAAACTACTAGTGCAAAGTTTCTGACTCAAACAGCTTAAAATATACTCTCAGTTTCGGAAATATGTACTAAATAATGAATGTATATGTAGATCCGTACGGTATAGGTATGGTATAATAGATACATTACACAATACGGTAAAAGAATACACTGTATTTCCATAAACCGGTACACGATATAACATGTGTGTCTGTTCTACAAGGAAGCATACAACTATAACTTCACTGTAATCACCAGAGATCCTCCATTGTCTGGTCGGATGGATAGTCAGCGAGGTTATGCGATATGGTGTCCCTAGTCCCACAGAGAGCCTTCACAACGCCCGCCCGCTCCCCCCCCCCTTCCCCACCCACCCGACGGTAATGCGGGGCGCTAGGGGAAACCGGTGAGGCTTCTGCCGAATGGCATGAAGACTGCAGTCTTAAATGTATGCAGAGAGACGCTGAGCGTGGCCGTAGCGAAATTGTTATGGGATGTCTGTTGGCGGGAGCATTGCTTTAAGGCTGGTTTGTGGTAGGTAATCTTCGTGGTCCTTCGTTGCGTCATTAGAAGGTTGTGGTGTTCTAGGGATGGGGATGGTGAGGAAGCCATCATAAGATAGCTGTCAGAAGAACATCTGAAGTGGTGGCTGTTGAACCTATTCTTAGTATCACGTGAAAGGTGCTTTACTTCGACGGCGAGGAATTTTTCAATCAGTTTGATTCTCAGCTCATCAGTTTGGAAATCGTTGGTGTCAACCTTTACCAAGAAGTCACTGATGGGCACAGTGTGCGCGGTCGCACGACAGATTGTCCTGAAGCATCCACACTGGCTTCAAATGGTTTACTGACACTGTGCTGAGTTTTCCATTGAGGAATATTTCAAACGTACGTGTGCCACGTTTTAGCATCTTGTATAAGGATTCTGTAACCTGAGGCGGATTATATAGTCATGAAGCATAATGTGAGTGCAGTCTGTGAGCGCCTTGTGCTTGAAAACATTAGGAGTTCTGTATGATTATGGCGGCAGTATTTTAAAACTTGCGATATGTTCTTTTGCTCTCGCAGCAAGCACAGAAGTTTGGTAGTTTCCACCTGCGACATTTGAAGCACGACACCAGCGGGAAGAGCAAGTGGTTTGCCACGTAAGACTTAAGTGAGGGATGCACACAGTTCCTTCTTGTGGGCAGTGCGTATGCCTAAAAGCACCCACAACAAAGCTTTTGTCCTGTTTCCTCCATAGTACATAAGAGAGGCTTTTAATGTTGATTGCACAATTCTATAAGGCCATTGCTTCGTGGATGGTAATGGGTAGTTCGATAACTGTGGGTATCACAGAGGTGAAAAAACTTCAGTAAACACAGCGTCATATCACGAAAGACAGGTGTTGATGAAGGCTCAAGCTGCAGATTCTGCACGTCTCGTAGTGGGATGGACTCTACCCATCGCGCTACGCGGTCGATGATAAGAGTATGTATTGATAACTGTCAGATTTAGGGAAAGGTCCCACCAGGTCAAGGTATACATGGTGGAACTGTCCTTTTGGCACGGTAAATTGTCCGAGTGGTGGTTGTGCATGGGGTGGCATCCCACTTTGCTTTCCCAACATGGTATGCATGTTCCAGTCCACTCTTTGCCATCTCTTTTGACATTTAGCCACACAAAACGATCTGGACAAGTCAGGTGGTCAGATGCAAGGGTGCGATTGACTGTGTAGCTGGTCAAAAATGATGTTGCAAAATTGCTGTGGTACTAAATAGTTCAAATGGCTCTGAGTACTTTGGGACTTAACATCTGAGGTCATCAGTCCCCTAGAACTTAGAACTACTTAAACCTAACTAACCTAAGGACATCACACACGTCCATGCCCGAGGCAGGATTCGAACCTGCGGCCTAGTGGTCGCGCGGTTCCAGACTGAAGCGCCTAGAACCGCTCGGCCACATCGGCCGTCTGTGGTACTAAGGGACGAATTCGATTTTGTGAGAAGTCACACAAGATCTGTTTTGTTGCACGTGGTATCAGGCGGCGTTCAGTCTTGAGGTTCACAGTCCTAACATTGAGAAGGTTTTGCGGTTGTTTATCCTAGTTAGGTGCTTCTGCAAATTCGTTGTAATCGATATGTGTTGAGAGAGAATTGATGTATGATAGATGATCAGCAATGACATTGTCCGTGTCTTGCAGGTGACATTCGTCAGTTGTGAATTATGCGATGTATTCGAGGTGCAGAGTCATCTGGGACACAAGTCTTTCGATGGGTTATGGACTGACTTCACTAGTGGCCAGTGATCCGTAGTACAGATGATTCATGTACTACCTACCATGTCATCCTGAAACTGACAGGTTACCTAATAGACTGTCAGGAATTTGTGGTTATAGACGAGCCATTTGTTTTCAGAGGGAGTCAGTTTCTGCCAAAAAATATGATGGCTGTTGGAAGCCTGCTACCTATTTTTTGAGTAGCACACAAATTGCAAGATCACTTGCATCTGTCATTATTGTTAAATGTGCATGGCAAAGAGGGTATCACAGGGTTGTTGCCTGGATGAGACTGTCTTTCAGCTAGTCGAGGGTTGTCGGCTTGTAGGTAACCCATTTTAGTATTCGTTTACCATTAGTGTTTTTCACTTTTAGGGCCTCTGTGAGTGGATCCTGAATGGTCGATGCTTGTGGTATGTGGCACTGGTAGAAATTAATCATCCTTAGGAACCGGCATAATTCCTGGTAGTCTTGTGGGGGTGGTAGTTGACAGATGAGGCCCATTCATTGTGGTGTAAGATGGACGCCTGTGGTATTAGGTATGTGACTGAAAAAAATAACCTTAGATTGAAGCAGTTGGCTTTTCTCATCACTGATGAAGACGCCATTTGCTGAAAGAATGTTTAGAACTTGTTTGAAATAAGTGTATTTATCCTAAGACAAAATGAGAATGTTGTCCAGATAAGCGTAGCAGAAGGGTAATTCGGACAGGATACTGTCCAAAAACCGTTGCCACGTTTGGGATACGTTTTTGAGGCCATACGGCATAAAAGGCACTCAGAATGCCGAAACGGTGTAATGATTGCGGTCTTTTGCACATCTCCGGTGTGCATCGGTATTTGGCGGTAAGCAGGACACTAAAGACAGCAGAACTTGCTAGATAGTGAGTAAACTCCTGTATATTAGGTACCAGGTAACTGTCAAGGACAGTATTGTGCATTAAGAGTCTTGTAGTCACCGTATAAACTTAAGGTATGACCTTCCTTTGGCGCTAGATTAATGGGTTAAGCCCACAAACTCTCCAAGGGTCTGACCATTCCGGCTCTTAGAAGTTCGTCGACAGCTCCCTTGGCGACATGAAGTTTACATGGAGTGAGCCAGCATTACCTGTGTCGGTCCGGGTGGGCCGATATGGTAGAGATTCTGTGTGCCGTTCCATCTGTGAAGGCGTACTGGCTGAACAACACCAACAAAGAATTCATGGGTGGCTGTGGGTGCAGGTTAAGGGTTGGAAGCACTGGAGCAGATAGCGCATTACTAACCTCATTGGTTCATGAATTTTGTGTGGACAGTGGTTCTCCCCACGAGGTTTTCGTAGGCATATTGGATATGTTTTGCGCCATATGTTGGAATCGTCGTTAGTGGCTGAGTCTGATCGAAGATTGTGTAGTTGGCATCGTTCTGTGGCGAGCTCTTCAGACGTTTTCCTTATCGCCAGTTGTATTATTTCGGTGTCTCGTTGGAAGTGTAGAAACTTCAGACAGGTTTTAAAGTGAAGTGAGTGCTTTTGTTGAGTTTTTCTAGGGCGTTGACGCAGTCGAGTAGATGATAGTTATGATCTTAAGTCGTGATGCATTGTTGCTTGTGGAACTGTGGAAGCTATAGTGAGGGTATGATTTGTTTTTGGAGGGGCATGGCCGATGATGCCTTCGATCATACAGCCAGTGTCGCGCTGGATGAGTTGCTGTTGAAAAGGCCGAGTAGGAGTCGGGAGTGGTTCAGTAAGTTGGTGCCGAGTACAGGTTCGTTGACATCTGCCACCAGGATGTCCCATGGTGATCGGTAAATTTTTTCTGCATGGAGATGTGTGGCTGTTTTGACGCAGTGGCGGCTGAGATCGGAGATACCGCACTGATATCAGAGCTGAAATGCACCAGACAGTATTATTGTCTGAATTGATCCAGGATAGAGAGTTGCTGTTGTCTTGGTGAAATGTGCTAAAATCTCATAGTACTTGAGACGAGGCAAGTTGCGTGTCAGTCGCTGCCTGGTGCGCCTATTACGAGCCACGTGGCTCTTTTGGTGGACTGCATGGAATATGGCAGTTTCGTGCAGTGCCAGTTAACTTTGCTTGATACCAACAGTGGTGCTGAGTTGTAGCCTGTGTGGAGCGGTTGCCAGTAGTTTGTTGTGTTGACTCAGCTGCGTGAAGGTCGATGTCCAGAGCGGAAGCTGTGACATCAGAGTTGGTGGCGGTCAGGTGCTGGTGGGCCTGTTTGGCTGTCATGGAGGGAAGCGTACACTGTGGCTGCTGTTGCCTTCTCAATATGGTGATATGTTGTTAACTAAATTGATACATTGTCTGTGTTGCGTACCAGTGAGAATTCTGTCTGCTAATTCAAAGTCTGAAATCCAACAGTTCCTGCTCGTTGCTAGTAATGACAAGCTGTATTTAAGATGAGAGTTTTGCTACCCACAATGATCACAATGTATGATCGGCAACTGAGGGTCAACTAATGTTCATAGTCGATGGCGTAGTTGGAATGGGTATCTGTCAGTTAATTGCTCTTTGGAGATTACTTGTTGCAATTGCTCTTCGGGCGTCCTGGAGAGGTACTAAAAGACTGTTGATTTCGCTGTTAAATATTTGATGACAGGATGATGTTGCATATCATGTCTGCATGTTTACCCAAGTGGTTGAGGAGCATGACGAATTTTGCAACGTCACTAGTGACGTCAGGGGCGGCGAGAATACTGATCACTACTGCGAAACATATTGAGGGCAGGTCAAAACGAAATGGTGGGAGCTTGGGTTGAACACTAAATCGTGTGGAGGCGATCTCTGTTGTGCCAACTGCCACGGAAGAATTTGTAATGATAACGTAGGCAGATGTTCTGTTTTCGTACGTGGCGCAGTTGACAGCACTGACAACTTTGTGTGTGCATGGACAGTTGTGTCAGTACATGGTCGAAAATTAGATCACGCAGTGTGGGGGAGTCTTTGTTGCCGGCAGGCAGTCGCGGTTATGATCGGTCGAGAGGTAGTAGTTAATTATGTGCCACTTGTGAAACGGGGCTGGTGGTAAAGTCGCACAATAAGTCCGCCATAGGACGCCATTGTTCGGCATTGTCATTAATTGTCGATGCATTGTACTGGCGAGTGTCATTGCCACTCATTTGCAGAGCACTGTTTGCTGCTGTGCTGCCTTCGTTTGCGTAGTATTTGCGAATTGCGATTTACATTGGTTACACAATGACTGCATTCTTGTTCGGTAGTATACAGATACATATTCGCCATAATTTGCGGTCATCGTGGTTCATCAATGTAGATCCATAGGGTACAGGTGTGGTATAATAGATATACCACACGATATGGTGCAAGAATGCACTTTAGTTACTGTGCATAAACCGGCACACGAAATAACTAGCGTGTCTGCTCTACATGAAAGAACACGTCACATTAAACTTTGTAGTTAACACCAAAAATCCTTTATTTTCTGGCTGGATCGATGGTCAGTGAGGTTACAAGATATGTTGTCCCCACAGATATGTTCTACATAATTTGCTGAAAAGAGACAATAATGATTAAACAAGATTCTCCGAAGTTACTGCGCAAATACAGAAGTAAGAGTAAGACTACAACCTGCCTTTGCGACCTATCGAATTTTCTGGAAAACATGTACAAGATTTGAAACATTTAATAATAAGTTTAAAAAAAGCACTAATATACATATTTACCGATTAATCTGTACTGAGGAAACTGTTATTACAATGTAAAAGACTTATCTTTATGAAGACACATGTTGACTGGCTCAGAACTGTTACGCATGTAGATCCACGGGGTATAGGAGATGATTACAACAAATAATCACATGATTCTGATACTCTGGAGAACAAAATTTATTAACTATATGAATATACACGAACAAACATCTTTACACAGTGAAATCGTCAGACCAACTGTCAACGCCAAGTTGGACACCAGTGATGTTATGTCACGAAGCAGTGTTCCCACAGAATTCCACCACCCAGTGTGAAACAGCTACATGGAGTGTTAACTCGGTGATATGACACGGTGGCAGTTTGGCCTCCAAGTTGCATTGTCATCTGCAGCATTGAGGGCGTCAGGTGGTTAGGTACACTGGATGACTTACAGCTGAAAATCGTAGAGTTGGGGTGGCGGAGCTGCCCACACCACGTGTGTGTGTGGGTGGGGGGGGGGTGGGGGGGGTGGGGGGGTGGGGGGGTGGGGGGGTGGGGGGGAGGAGTTTTCCATAATGGGTGCAGGCAGATATGGGAGGAGCCAATGGTGGAGTGGGGTCCAGTGGAAGTAAACATGATGCAATCAGCATTAGGATGCTGTTTCTGGATAAGTGGGAAGTGAGGGTGGCTGCAGCGATGTGACAGGGCAGTGCAAGAGTCTTACTAAAGCACCACGCAAAGGAGCTGTCTGTAGTCTCGTGGTCCATATGTTGTCCTTCAATGAAGAGGTCGTGGTCTATAATATTCATGGCGAGGTCTTTGGGAAGAAAATCACTGACGCCTAGACGGAGTTCCAAGGTCGACAGTCTAGCAGTGATAGCGTGAGGGTCATTGCACATAGGGTGGGAGGATGCTTGGCAGGCATCGTCGTTCAATGCCACATCACTCAACATGACGAACTCGCAATCTGTGAGAGTTTTGTGGACAAACACTTTTGGTACTGAGTATGGAAGAGGTGGTCGTATTCAGAGGTACGTTATGTATTTTTTAACACAGGCATGTAGGTCTAACAGATCGATGAGTGTGGCTGTCGTGTCTTGAAGTACGAAGTCCTCTGGGAGAGGCAGCGTCTCGCCATATAGGAGTTCAGCCAGAGACTCTCTGAGGCCCTGTTCTTATGCTGAGCAAATTCCGAGGAGGATCCAGGGAAGCGCCTCGAATCAATGTCCCCCATTGCACGCGAAGGTCGCTTTCAACGTGTGGTGAAATCTTTTAACCTGTCCATCACTTTGGTGACAGTATGCTGTAATCTGAATTCTGTAGTATCTGTCAAACTGTATAGTTCGGAGAAGAGTGTTGACTCAGGCTGCCAGCCCTGATCAATTGAAATCGGCATGGGGCAGCTGAATCTTGATAACCATGTTTCAATGAATGCTTTCGTAGTGGCTTTAGCTGTAATTTCTTTAAGTGGTGCTGCCTCAACCCATCGAGTGATACGGTCCATAGTCGAGAGAATAAAGCATTAGCCGTTAAAGCCTGGTAGTCGGCCAATGAGATCGATATGAATGTGTTGGAAGCTGGCTTTTGGGATATCGAACTGGCATGGTGGCACAAAACGTAACTTTCTTCACATTTTATGCTCGTGCCAGCCCAAAGTTTGCAGTATTTTTTGATGTTAAGTCAGACAAACCTGTCTGTCACTAGGCGAACGATAGGACAAATGCTGGGGTGTGCAAGATTTGGAAGTTGTTCAAAAATGGCTCGACTGAAGCATTGAGGTACAAGTGGACACATCCTGTTTGAGAAGTATCACACGGTGTGGGATGGGTCACAAGTGGGTTATGACAAAGCTCGATTCGTCTCGAGATCATGGGTGACGGCTTGTAACTGATGGTCGTCTCGTTTAACCTCAGTCCACTATGATGTTCTCTGCACTTTTGAGGTGGCGAGTGTCCATATTAAACTGGACTGCCTAGTCCGATACTGCTGGGAAGAGGTGTCCTTGGTTGGGTTGTGAATAGAGTCCGTTAGCTGGCAAAGATCACTGTAAATATTCAGTGGACATCATTCGACACCTTTACTGAAATATCATACTAGCTATTAGATTTTCAGGAGCTCCCTGTCGTAGGTGGACCACTTGCTTTGGGTCGGAGTACGTTTGCAAGAGTCGAACTGGAGTGGCTATGGTACCCCTATCTTCTGTTGTAACGCAGTCACAATAGGAGAGTCACTTGTGTATGCTATTATGACCAGTTGTGCATCGCGAAAGGGGTGGCCCAGGCTGATGGACTGGTCTTGGCAGTCTTTGATGCGTTTTAACGGTGCCTGCATCTGGTCGTTCATAGTGTTTACAACTGCCAGGTGTATGTTTGCCGGTAAGGGCTTGTGTTAGTCATGCCTGCAAAGACGCTGCTTCTGGAATATGTCTTCTGTAAAACCTTTTCATGCCTATGAATCTGCATAGTTTTAGTAGTCTTTTTGTGGAGGCAGCTTTCAGATAATGTCGGAATGTTGTGGTGTGGGCATTATTCCTGATGCGTTTACAGTGTGTCCGAGGCAGACAACTTCTCTGAGATGGAGTTGACATTTGTCTTCGTTTACTTGTGAGAGAGGGTGTCGAAAACTTGTTTCAGATGCTTGTACGATATCTCTTAAGGTGAGAAAGTTAGGATGTCATCCACATAGGTCTAAGAAACTAGGATCTTGAAGAGTTACCAACGGATAAAGTGTTGCCATGTTTGTGCCCTATTTTTAAGTCCATACAGCGTGAACGTAAATTCCAGTAGACCAAATGGCATGATTACGACTGTTTTGGGAATGTCATCTGGGCACATAGGTATTTGTAGATATGCCATTTTACAATCACTGACACTAAAAATGAAGACACGTATGTTTGAAATTGGGTAGTTGTCCATGACAGTATAAGTATAAAGGATCCTATAGCCACTGCACAACATGACAGAACTGTCTTTCCTGGAGATCGGTTTTATGTTTGAGAACCAGCAACTGTCAGAGGAGTGTTCACTGATGGTTTTCCAACTCTTAGTAGCTCAGGTAGTAGTCGACGTGGACCGTGAAGCACTGGGAAGCCAGGTGTACTGATGATTTTATGGATTGTTCCATTCTTAATGGCGCATTGTCTGACACATGCTTGTGAGGATGGCTCAAATACTCAGTGGAGGGTGAACGATTGAGCAGTGCTGTACTAACCTTTCAAGTGACTGTGGGAGCTATGTTGCAGGCATCTCCGTGGGAGGCGACAGAGGTACCAAGTTATCACTTTGTGAGTGTGTCAGCGAGGAGGAGGCGCGACGAGTGGAGGCAGTTGGTGTGGTCGATGAGGCACCGCCGTGTCAGGGGGAGTTCAAGTTTAACTTCCTGAATCTTGTCTCTGACGGCGTTTCTGTTGAGGCGTAAATGAAAAATCTCTTCAAACGTGTCAGAATACAGTTGTTGGGACACGTTGCAACCGATCGATCATGAGGAGGCACTCCTGAAGCAGCTGATGACTGGCATGTGCGTCTGCAGGTGATGGAGGTTAGGGTCCAGAGAAAGCTGAGCCATTACGCTGAGCCATCAAAGGGATACGGCTTTGGATGCCAGTGGTGGAGTGGCCACTAGTTGTGTCTATCACACTGCTGCAGGTGAGATCTGGGACCAAGTTGAAGTGACGTAGTAAACTGGTACTAATAACGGGTTCTGTCAGATCCATGATGATAAATATCCAGGTGAACTGTTTTGTGAGGCCAAGGTCGGGTGTGTGGACCTGTGAACCATAGACTTGGATTGTCAGATTGTTCACAGCATGAAGATGGATAAGGTGGGTAGATCACGTAACTAATGAGGAGGTATTAATAGGATTGGGGAGAAGAGAAGTTTGTGGCACAACTTGACTAGAAGAAGGGATCGGTTGGTAGGACATGTTTTGAGGCATCAAGGGATCACAAATTTAGCATTGGAGGGTAGCGTGGAGGATAAAAATCGTAGAGGGAGACCAAGAGATGAATACACTAAGCAGATTCAGAAGGATGTAGGTTGCAGTAGGTACTGGGAGATGAAGAAGCTTGCACAGGATAGAGTAGCATGGAGAGCTGCATCAAACCAGTCTCGGGACTGAGGACCACAACAACAACAACATCATGAAGTAAGTGCGATGGGTGTGATTCGCCATTATCTCCAAGAGAGTCAAATCGACTTAAAAATCCAGTGTGGTCTGGTGAACATCCAGCTAACTGTGCATTTAATTCGGGAAACTGCATGGTAGTCAGCAGTTGTGGACAGCGGCAGCGTAAGTTGCATGATACCAGCAGAAGCAGTTGTCCTCAGGTGCAGTGTGGTCAGTGCATATTACAGCTGTATTGATGCGGCGTGGTTGGTGGTGTTCTGCACAGGTATGAACATGGCAAGGTGAGTGGCGTTTCATGTATGCATGAACATGATGCGGTTGGCAGTGTTCTGAACAGGTGTGGACTGTACAGATATCAGGCAGGCAAGCGTTTGTGATGTTATGCGAAGGTGCCCATTTCGGCTGAGTGTGGTGATGTCAGAGTCGGCGGGAGTGGGGCAGAGTTGGCTCAGTTTGTGGTTGGTGGGGCGTTATATGAGTTTCAGTGGAAACTGCCCATTGTGCCCATCTCCATTGTTGGCAACATTACTTATTAGTGAAATGTTTGTGTTGTATGATCGAATGTATGCTGACGTTGGGGTCAGCAGTGTAGATGCATTAGATATAGACGATGATTATGACAAATAACCACAAGATCCGAAAACTCTGAAGAACAATATTCATTAACGATAAGATAAGAAAATACAGAAAGGAACATCTGAACACTGAAGTCATAAGATCGACTGTCTGTGAAAGAACCTGATGCGTCATAGACAAGTCGGCCGCCAGCGATGTTACCTCATGAAGTAGTGTTGTTTTTAGCAACTTGTACTTCTTCAGTCTTCGAATTTGTTAACCTTCAAACATAGCTGCAGAGTTTTGCAGATAATTGATCTTGGTGGATGCATGAACAGACATATCCCATACTTTAAAATTATTTTAACCAGATTTTAGCCGTTGCGATCTGGGGTACATCCCACTTAGTAAAAACACCATGATTACTTTCAGTATATACACAGCCTAAATCAGTAGTGCACTAAAATTTAATTTGTCATGGAAAGATTTGTTATTCAGATAAGATATACGGAATAAAATTTTCAGATTGTGGCATGACTTATATACCTGACTCAGTGAAAAAACTTATTACAATTCAAATGATTAATAGTTAACCAATTAATATTTTTGAGGTGGATTACTTTGGTACCTAAACAATATATTTCAATAGCACATGCTAAGTCCTCCCAGGGGACACTGCCTTATAGTAGGCACCTTCAGTGCCGGACGGGAGGGTTTGCATACTTCATTGAAGTCGAGAGGTATGCCGGCAGCAGCATAGCTACTGGAAGGGTAACCCGAGCCGGATTGGTATCGACTGAGGAGCCAGACGAAATGTCCCACAACATAGGGCAAGGAGGGCTCTAGAGGCGTAGTGAAGCCAGCTTCTCTAGAGGAGTAAACCTCATACAAATCCTGGCCCTCCAGGTTGGGGCTTGGGCATGGGGTTGGTAACCACATACTGTAAAAAGAAGAATATTATGGAAATTCAACAGAAACTGGATGGAAAACATGTATCACCACCCCGGCAAAGGAAACGGATAAAGGATCTGACAGTAGCATCATGGAATGTGAGGACAATGCTTAAGCCTGGAAAAACGAAAGAAATAGCCAATTAAGTTTTAAAATTTAAGTATGATGTCGTAGGGCTACAGGAAATAAGATGGCAAGGGAATGGGCAGATAGATAAACCTGAGTACCTGTTGGTATATAGTGGACCACAAGAAAGAACAGGCCAACTTGGAACAGGGTTTATAATAACTAGGAAAGTTAGGGAAAGCCTTCTAGAATTTGAACCGATAATTGAAAGGATGTGCAGACTCAGACTAAGAGGGAAATTTAGGAATATATCAATAGTGAATGCACATGCACCAACATGCATCCGTACCAGATCGGGTTGACGGAGGAGATAGAGAAGATCCAAAGAAGAGCGGCGCGTTTCGTCACAGGGTTATTTGGTAACCGTGATAGCGTTACGGAGATGTTTAATAAACTCAAGTGGCAGACTCTGCAAGAGAGGCGCTCTGCATCGCGGTGTAGCTTGCTCGCCAGGTTTCGAGAGGGTGCGTTTCTGGATGAGGTATCGAGTATATTGCTTCCCCCTACTTATACCTCCCGAGGAGATCACGAATGTAAAATTAGAGAGATTAGAGCGCGCACGGAGGCTTTCCGACAGTCGTTCTTCCCGCGAACCATACGCGACTGGAACAGGAAAGGGAGGTAATGACAGTGGCACGTAAAGTGCCCTCCGCCACACACCGTTGGGTGGCTTGCGGAGTATGAATGTAGATGTAGATGTAGATGTAGAGGAAAAAGAGGATTTAATTAAAAAACAGTTCTACAAATACTTGGAAAAAGTATGCTGAGCAGTACCTAAGGAAAGAGTGGAGCTGGAAGTAGACAATGATACTAGTGAGGCAAGAAAACCAACACTACAAGAGGTCTCCCAGGCTGTGCACAGCTCAAAAAACAATCGAGGCCCTGGGGAAGACAGCATAATCGATGAATTAATAAAAGCTGATGGTGAGGCTGTAATAAAGGAACTGCACACATTAATATCTGGTATATGGGAAACAGAAACTGAACCAGATAATTGGAAAACTGAAATAATAATCTCAATTTATAAGGAAGGGGACAGATGCTGATGTGAAAACTATAGAGGTATAACACACCTAAGCACAGCTTATAAGATCTTCACAAGTATATTAAACGAAAGGATACAGAAGTGTGCAGAAGGTATACTAGGGGAATATCAGTGTGGCTTTCGACCAGACAGAGGAACAACTGATCAAATGTTTGTGATAAGACAAATGATGGATAAAGTCCTACGGATATGATATAGATCTGTATTTCCTATCCATCGACTTCAAACAAGCCTCTGACAGCATAAATCGGCAAGAACTATATGAAGTACTGGAAGACGTTGGAATATGTGCTAAACTAATAAGAGTAATCAGAATGACAATAACAGAGAAAATAGCAAAAATATAGGTCCTTGCAGAACAAGTGAAAGCTTTGACTTTAATAAAAGCGTGAAGCAAGGTGATAGTCTCTCCACTGTCCTAGTCAATGTATCCCTGCATAGTGTAGTAAATAAAATCAACAAAAGAGGCACCATATTTATGAAAATTAGCCAGATATGCGCATACAATGATGACATTGGCATAGTAGAAGAAATATGAATACACTCCAAGAAACACACTGGGCAATGGAAACAGAATCCTCAAAAATTGGCCTCATAGTAAATGAAAACAAAACAAAATATATGGTAATGTCACAATCTGAGGCCAGAAAAACCCTTAAAAACCTAACCATCAGTGGGAAATGCTTCAAAGGAGTGTCCTCCTGTAACTACTTGGGAGTCCTAATAACAAATGATAACAGTATCGGAAAGGCTATAAGGGAAATAATACAAGCAGGAAACAGAGCTTACTTCGCAAATATGCAACTTTTCAGAAATAGCCTTATTACAAGACAAACAAAACTGCTAATATGTAATTCCCTAGTCATCCCAGTTATCACACATGGGCCAGTGGTATAGACGTTGACAGAACATGATAAAATGCACTACAAACCACTGAGCGGAAAATACTACGCAAAATCTATTGGCCGATAAGCGAGGAAGTAGGCTGGAGAATACGCTACAATGCTGAATTACAAGAGTTAATATAAGGTAGGGACATAGTAAAATTTGTGAAATCACAGCGAATACGATGGCTAGGACATTTGGAGAGAATGGCAGAGGATGGAATTCCAAAGAAAATGACGAAAGGTGTGATCCATTCAGCTAGGCGAAAAGGGAGACCTAGAAGAAGATGGATTGACGACGTAATAATGGATCTCACCAGTATGGGGGTCCGTGGGTGGAAAAGATCAGCAAATAACCGAGAAGTGTGGAGGAAGATCGTTGAAGAAGCCAAGGCTCACCAAGGGCTGTATCGCTACTGAAGAAGAATAATATAAGTAGCGATGCCACCTTTTTATGTAAATTATTTGAAATTACATCCTCTTATTAAATAAAGGGTATCCATCAAAGATATGAAGTTAGAAAATATTGTAAAAAATTATTCACATTCCCATAACTTTAAATGAAAACTGAAAATTTAAAAATGCAATAGATCAAATAAGAATTATTGAGAATTTCTATTGGATATCAACAAAAATAACGAACAAAAATGTCCATTAATAGCTCATGAAGAGAGGGAACAGGAAATAAACTTCAACTTTTTCATCTTTGGTACCATCTACAACAAAATCTTTCATTTACAAAAAAATCACATCTACTAAATTAATGAATCTATTGAATTATTTCCATGGTTATCATTCTTTAATGTTGACTGACATAGCTAAATTCGAACAAAATGCATTCTGAAAGCTAAATTTTTACAAGTGATAAGTGAAGTGTAGCCCAAGAATAGTGTATGACTACAGAAACGTAGGAAATCTCCCACAGCACCTTTAAAGCGGCTCGTAGAATTAATTTTTAACAGCTTAATTCAGAATGAAGGTGATGCTCATCAGTCTGTTTTCTCACGTAATTGTGCACCCATGCCAACAGGACTGCTGAATTCATAGCTTTGTGACTGCACGTTGCGCTGTGCTACTCACCATTAGGTTTGAGACGGTCCCAGTTCCTGGGGAGGACATATTTTCGACCTTGAATTTCACGATTATGTATCCTTTATTTCCAAATAATTCATTTGGGTCTCTGCATTTGGTGTACAATGGAAAATTGTACTGAAATGCAGGAGGATCTGCAGCGAATTGACGCATGGTGCAGGGAATGGCAATTGAATCTCAATGTAGACAAGTGTAATGTGCTGCGAATACATGGAAAGATAGATCCCTTATAATTTTTAAATGAACACTCCGCCATTTCACAGTAATGTTGTTTATTTAATTAAGATCTAGGTTTCGGCGTTTTACGCCATTTTCAAGTGATTTATCTCCTGCAATATATGTTAATGACATAAACTCAGTCACTTGAAAATGGCATAAAAGGCCGAAACCTACGTCGTAATTTAAACAATACAGTCAAATGGCGGTGTGTTCATGCCATTTTGAATTGATCGAGTTTATCTCCTGCAATATATGTTAATGACATAAACTCAATCACTTATAAATGGCATAAAAGGCCGAAACCTAGGTCGTAATTAAATAAACAACACTAGTCAAATGGCTGTCTGTTCATTTAAAAATATTGAAACAGTAGGTGGTCTGATTCGATTTGACCGTCAGCCGAGTATCCTATCGATGGCTGAAACTGTAGGAATCGACAAAGAATAAGCGAGGAAAAGTTTAAGTAACCAATTTAGCATGAGAGAAGTGTGTTCGAAATTGGCACCAAAAACGTTACGACCGAACAAAAAGAAGCTCGTGAAATGTTTTCACTGACAATTTGAATATCATTGAAAATGATCCTAGTTTCTTTGAACTAGTGATAACATGTGACGAATCTTGGTTTTTCACTAATTCTGCAGAAAATAAGCGCCAATCCATGCATTGGAAGTGCTCAATTTCACCGACATTGGGAAAAGTTCGAATGAGCAAATCAAGATACAATGCGAAGATGATTTTTTTCTATATTTGTGGAATTGTGTATCTTCGTTGGGTTCATGAAAGTTAGACTATTAATCAACGTCACTACTTTGAGGTTCTTGCTCCCCTCCGCGAGAAAAGAAGAAAATCGCACAGGCTCTTACAGCGTTGTCTGTTAAGAGGTTTCTTGCGAAGTGCAGCATCCCGCTGTTTGCATTAAAAGGAACAAGATTTCAACTGATTGAAGCAGTGAATGGAAAATGGAACATGTCAGGAAGGAGCTGACAGAGGAAGACTTCCAACACTCTTTCCATAAGTGGAAAATTCGCATTGAGCATTGTAGTGATATATGAGGAGAGTGTACTCAGGGTGAAAATAACTTAATATGTATGTATTTGAAATAAAATGTTTTACAGCAGCAGTCCCTTTTTTTATAGCCACGCCTCGTATACTACACAATTACATCTCTGCGTGATGTGGGCGTGTCAATATATTTATTTCTTTGAAATGATTTTTACAGGATTCTCACGGAAGCGTTCCTATAATACATCTCACTGCTGTTTTCTGCCATCTGAATATATAGTTTGATCCTGAAGATTTTCCCATAACAAAACCCCATACAGCAACTAAGATCGAGAAAAGGTGTAGAATGACAGCAGCCGTACATTTCTGCTAACAGTATTTCTTAGTTTACATAACAGGTAAATAGGTATGCAAGTTTACGGCTTGGGTTTCTGGCACGTTCATCATACGAGAGTATTTGATCTGTGAGGAGACCCAATAATTTGACACTTTTATTCTCTTTTACGTACCATTAGATTTAAATAAATTTCATCTGTTTCTGAAATATTTACAAGCAGCTGGTCAGCTTTACATCAGTGGCTATTAATCTCAATTAGTTATTACTTTTTGACCAAAAACAGTTGCAAAATCTCACATGATGTGGCCAATGTTATGTCATCAGCATACATAAAGTTTTTGCTGATCACATATTCTATAATTATAAATAAACTATCTTCACCTGCTGTTTCGACAGGATGTAATTAAATATAGTGGCTTATCTACAAACCACAATATGCTAGCTTTCTTGTAGGAATACAGTATGACACGCAGAACCAAAAGCTTATATATATGAAGTTTCAATAGTTTGGTGCTCTTTTATTAATGCAGTATGATGCATAGGACGTTGTAATGAATGTTCTGAACTTAATTCGAATAAATAGGTATCAAACTATGGGAGTACGTTGATCCCCTTAACAGCCCACTTTGTATGATGGAAGGTTACCTCAAATAAACATTTTTAGTTGTGCTTTGTTGATAATGTATAACTAGTATGTAACAACGAATGAAATGCCAGAGTGGAAGAGAACACGTAAATAAAAGTCGTGTACCAATATGTAATGCATGAAATGGTATTTAATAATGCAGCATAATGTTGTAAAAAAAGTAGATACGACAGTACAATTCAGAGCCACTCATGAAAGTTGTCCGTTGTTTGTGTAGCGTCAGATGCGTTGTACAGATGTTTTAGTAATATGGAACATTAAAGTAACAATGAGAATGCGGTTATGCATTTAATGTATGGTAAGGGTAGTTGGCAATGCACGGGAGGATGCGCCTTTGTACCAGGAAGCATACCCTGCCTGAAGGCACCGCCAGAGCTGAACATTTACAAGGGTGCATCAACACCTCCAAGCAAGTGGGAGCTTTGTACATGCTGTGCGAGTGGGTATGCCTGCACAAGTTAAACCAGTGCTTGAAGATTTGGTGGTTGAAATAGTCTCCAGGAATCACGACAAGGAGAATGACACACGAATTCCTGGACTGACAAGCGGGGAACAGCTGCCGTTCATGAACAGAAATTTAGATAATTATTTATTCTACATCTAATACAAAATTGTAAAAATAATACATAGCTTTGTTGCTGTAATGGCATCGTCAATTACTAACAGTAGATTTGAATGTAGAAAGATATACAGATACAAAAGATCTATAAATATGTTGTTCATTGTCTTTGGCAGCGGAGCGGCGTAATCGTTCGAGGGAGCGTTCTCGTGCCGTCGTGGCGGCCTTAGGAAACCAGGCTGCGTAACTGGCGGCGTGCGTATTTGAATATGGGGCCGACCGGATAACGGCCGATACCGAATGTTTAAACATGGGGTATCGGCCGTTATCACTATTCTCACAGTGACATGTCTCATTGAGTCAGTGGTTAGGGGTACTAGGCGATCGTCTCAATGGGCCGTACACGTTACCAAACAAACTCTGTGGACGGAATTACTTTCAGTTTCAGCGGCATCATACTGCATGATTGCTTCATGATTTTTCCTTAGAGCGACGCCAGAAGATGTGGAACATGCATGATGGAGCACCGGCACATTTTGCTACTATGGTGAGAAGACATTCAACGCGCTGATGTGGACAAAGATGAATTTGTCGAGGGGAACCTGTACCGTGGCCTTGAAGATTACCTGATCTGAACCCCACGAATTTCTGTGTTTGGGCCCTCCTTAAAGGTGTAGTATAAGCCACTCCGGTTAGCATGGTTGAAGAACGGGAGCAGAAACTTGTCAATGCTTAAGAATTTCTAAATGATCAAGGGATGCTTCAAAGGATTACAAACTCACTGTGGCGGCGGGTACAGGCCTACATCCGTGTATCAGGACGATACTTTGAACACCTCCTTTAACTACGAGTACACTAATGTTACGGTAAAGGTTCACACATTTATTTCCACCAATCTTCAGATGTGTGGTAGGAGTTTGTCTGTGTTGTGCATATATGTAGAAATGCAAATCAAGGGAGAAACATGTACAAAATGACACTTAAATCATTACGTAGTGGAACCTGCTAAATTAGCCTTCTAATTTCAAATGTATTTTATAGAAGAATGAGAAAACTATTTAATTGAGCTTACTGTGACTAACAAAAGTCATAAAATGATGACAGTATATTTATTGCTTTAGTAAGGAAGCTAGCACGCTACATTTCAGCATTTTGAAGCCAGACTTCCACTTGCAAGTGCATCTCCCCACCACTAACCTTACATGTAAGCTAGTGTTTTCACACACTGAAGATGGAAATGCTTCTTACGTAATTCGGGAGATGGCGACAAGTGAAGTAATTCGTAGGGAGAAATCGAAACTTACCTGTAAGCTTTGGGTGAAGTTCGCTTTTCCCTTTCGCTGATCTGACGAAAAAAAAAAAAAACAGAAACAGAAACAGATGCACGAATGTTATATACAGAGTGAGTATCTGGTAGAAATCTTTTGGAGACATCCAATAAGCAAATAAGGAAGCTATCTGCGGAGGACTAAAATAATTTTCGAATGACTGAAAACAGTTTTTATTTCTTTACACAAAAATCTAATTCACGTATGCAATATGCTATATCCCTTAGCATTAAATTGCAAATAACATGATATCTGCAAACGGAGACACTATCTCTGCAATAAGCGTATTTCATTCTGAAGTACGCTGTTTTTAAATGTTTATGTTATGTACTTGGATGTTATCTACAATACAATGAAGATGCATCGGAAAGAATGGGTTTTGTTTCGACAGTTTTGTTTTTCTTTATTTTTGGCGGTAGTTAATTACGGTACTTAATTCTATACGACTGCGAAAATACAAACTCTGCTACATTTAGATAGGATTTCAGTTAGGGCCAAGAGTAGCTTAAAAATCTCTACACGCACAAATAAACTTTGTGTTTGCTCTTCACCATAATATTCACACTCAACGACTAAACTACAAAATTAATATTATCATTATAATGAAATAAAAAATACCTTTACAGTATTTACTATTATAGAGTAATATGAAACTCAGCAGGTCCATACTCTCAGTTACCATATTTTTCGAATCTGTGCATCGCTTCCAACGGCACTGTGTTACTTTATTACAAATAAGTGACTACAAAGAACTACTGAATGCTAGAACGAGACACCTATCGCATTTTGCCATTTTACAAAGTATTTATTTATTTAATTGAAGATTAAGCCCATTATTTTGTTATGACGATAACTATTTACTTACATCAAAAACGATTCAAGACTTTTACTGCGCAACGAGCGAGATCAGAATGAGAACAGACCCGCTTTGTGGCAGTTGCTGAAGCCCTTAGGTGATGGCGGGGAAAGTGACATTGTGCAAGGAAGCTGAATGGTTTTTAAGTTTCGTAATTTCGGCGTAAGTTGGCAAAATGGTGTGTTTCCACATGTAAGCTGAGTACAGCTTGATAATCTAGGCTGGAATATATTCTTGTACATTATTTTCACACAACAATTTTTAACCATGTTTCATAACACTCCAAGAATTACGTCTTTTCCATTATTTTATTGCTGGACACGATAAGAATTTCAGTTATTTGTAACAGAATTCTGTAATAAAGTCAAGGGGATTTAATTTTATTTACTTAAGAAATCTCTAGACATAACTGGCAAAGCAACAGTATGAACTTGAGACAAATAAGAAGTAAATTTGTATATTAAAGCAACAATATGAACTAAAGAACTAGTAAGAAATAAATCTACATTTTAAAGCATACATACTTATTGTTTATACTGAGCTATCAGTAATTACCATCAGTGCAACAGAAGGACTAAAATGATACTGCCTTTGTGTATGTTGAAAATATTAATGATGTCATTTTTCAAATACTTAGCTATTAGAATATTGGTTCTCTATCTGGAACGAATAACAATCTAACTTGCTGAAAACATCTGAAAGTATCAATGTAACAATGTAGTCCACGTTTAGTGTTGCTTCATCATGCCTAAAATTCATTAAGATTTTTAAAAGTGTGGTTATGTGTCTGTATTGTATGAAATGAACTGCAGTATGTTTAACCGTCTTCTACTAAGAGTTAGTGGAGATTAATGTATCCGTCAATTCTTATCTCTGTGTGCAGTCTTCACAATTAGGAGTGTTGAACTTAACTTTCATTAGAAATACTATGCGCTATTGACGCACTATTAATATTGTCCAAAGTAACGCCATTTGCTGCGTGTAACTTTCTTGCGTCTACTATGTAAACTTTTTTCTGAAGTTATAAATTATCACTGTAGATTACAACAAGGGATTTGTCGTCAAGTTTATATGGAACACAACTTCGAGATGAGGAAAACCTAATTTCGCAAAACGATTTTCGCTATCCTATTTAGACGTAGAGACTAGGAATGGTTCTTGTATCCAGATCAGATATCAGTTTTCCGAGCGTTAATTGTTTTACACGAATGGTCTCTATACACCAGCTGTTCCGAATCCTCAGCAAGACGAAATGAGCTTAATGGTACTTCCGCTATGTTTATAATAAAGAAAGACTCCGAATTCCTTATGGATGACAATGAAATCTGAAGGAGGAGTTGGGGGAAGATTGTTCTAGCAAAAAAGCTTAATATCTCCAGAAAATATGTTAAAAATCTTATGCACATCAATTAATATGCACAGAGCTATTTAATTATACCTACCTAGATCCCCAAGCAATGAAGAATAATTGCGAAGCGGTAATTGCTAGAACGCTATTACACTCCAACGTTTTGGAGACTTGGAATGCCTAAAGAGTTTTTAAGCCTATGCATGTAATTAGGGATTATTTTGTGACCAACTGACAATTGGTCTTACACGAGAGCCATTGCCACTATTAAAGCGAGAGAGAGTAGAGAAATGTGGAAATTAACCTTCTACGCAGGATATAGGGTTGTTGCCAAGCAGTTAGAATTTGCTAATTCAGTAAATATAGCAGCATTCGTGTAGATCTTTCCATCTTATAGAAATGTGTTTCTCGTCAGTTAAATAAAATAAGTTAATGACTACTGGTCAGTCTAGTACTACTTCTTTTCCTTCAATGCATAATCACTTCGTTCACAAGCGATAATGTTTTCAAAGCACCAGTATAATACTCATGTCACATTTCAGATGCGGAAGAGCGTTCACACGCAGCCGGAAGCTGAAATCTGGCAGCTAGAAAGGCTTTTCCAGCATCGACGTTGGGCTGTTTACGTGACCTACCAGAAGAAAAACTGGGAAATACGAAAATTGTATCTGGTAGTCCCACACAAATGCAGTACATTTGACGCTTCCAAGACTAGGACATTAATTTAATTACACAGACTCACTTACCGTTGCCGTATGTTTTGTGGTAGCAGCGATAATATAAGGACTTACAGCCATATCAGTTTCCCTGTTTTATTTATGATCGCTTTTCGTGACTTGGTTTCACAGCTACCATTGCACTTGAACAGCGATGTACATTACTGTGAAAATATATCTGGGATCAGTGATATTATTTACTAATATTCCTCGAATCACGTTAACGGGAACATAGAAAGTCTGTTGCCTAGTACTTCTTTGCGTGTTCCAAAATGGAAGTTTTATCTTAAGACATACAGTCGCGACGCTCACTGCTGTGGAATTTGTTATCGTTTGATGGTTGAAAACACACTAGAGCCCCTAGTGACAAGAAAGCTGTTCTTCATTTAACATCATATGTATCAAGTATTAATGGTTGATTAATTTAGGAAATAATTATCATATTTTTACGTCTCAAGCATTAGTAAAATATCAGGAGGCCTGGAAAATCCTAAAATAAATGTAAACAGTGTCAGAACTCATGAATGAAATGATACAAGTTACAATTCCTCCATGAAGAAATACTCTCGAAATTGCGTATAATTAAAACATATCCCACTGAAAGAAGGATAACATAAACACATTATTTTATTATAAGAACCATGTATTTCTGTTGCTAACTGTTCTTTGACTGATACTTTCACTGACACACAATAATTTTATAAGAAGCCTATAGATTTGTCAATCTTACACTTCACTCTACTTTCCAAGTAACGAATATTTGTTTAATTAATTTCTTCTTCTTCAAAAGACGTGTGTGCTGAAACAATTTGACGTTCATAGCTCTGATGTAGCAACAATTGCGGAAATGGTTTCTTTTGAGTCGAGAAACGGTTGTTTTTTATCGTTTTATTATCACGCCTATGGGGTAGCCATATCAGTTTCCCTGTTTTATTTATGATCGCTTTTCGTGACTTGGTTTCACAGCTACCATTGCACTTGAACAGCGATGTACATTACTGTGAAAATATATCTGGGATCAGTGATATTATTTACTAATATTCCTCGAATCACGTTAACGGGAACATAGAAAGTCTGTTGCCTAGTACTTCTTTGCGTGTTCCAAAATGGAAGTTTTATCTTAAGACATACAGTCGCGACGCTCACTCTACAGATACAGTTTCGGTGGCTTATCTGGTACGTTAAATAATATATGTACTGCATTCCATAGGAGTTTCCCAATTTTTACGCACTCATAAACTGGTTTGTTTAGAAGTGAAGTGAATAAAACTTCAAGTTATTGTGTAGATGTACAACGCCTTTCAGCAATTCATCTTATCTTCTGCTGTTTGCTATCCACTTTTCTTCTTAAAAAAAGTTATTCTTTCCTAATAGCTGTGGATTATGCGAAAATCGTAACTGAATAGTCACCTAATGTTTCATACGCCTTGTAGTCTTTATGAAACCTACGAATGACAAATACAATATTTCCTCTATGTTATTGCTACAATTTGTTGTAGTACACACGCTTTCATTTCTATAAAGCTACAAATCAGTATATACGATACTACTCGCATTCATCGGATACCATATTCAACAGTGAAGCTTTACTGTCCGCTTGGCGCGCTGCTGTCGTTGTGTATAAGAAAAATGAGCAAGAGTTTCGCGCCTTGTTAATAAAGTGGGTTATTGTCGCGCTTTTGAGGAGTGAAATAAATTTTTTACCTAAATCAACCAATAACATCCTAACTCAGTTGCAGTTCCTGAATTCTGCTTAGAATATTACAGTTTTGTGAGAATAAGGCGCGACAGTTGTAAATGACTCCGACTGTACGTCAACGTTATATGACCAAAACATATCCTGTAAACAGTGCTGCACAGCTTCACTTTATTTTTTTTTTTAAAAAGCAAGTATTTAATTGCAGATAACCAGTCTCAGGACTGAAGACCACAACAACAACAACAACAACAACCAGTTACGGTCGAGCGACCATCTTCAACTCAAGGAGTATTCAGCCTTCTGACTGGTTTGATGCGGCCCGTCACACATTCCTCTTCCTTGCCAACTTCTTCATCTCAGAGTAGCACTTGCAATCTACGTCCTCAATTATTTGCTGAATGTATTCCAATCTCTGGCTTCCTCTGCAGTTTTTGCCCTCTACAGTTCCCTCTAGTAGCTACATCGAAGTCACTCCCTGATGTCTTAACGGATAGCCTATCACCCTGTCCCTTCTCCTTGTCAGTGTTTTCATCAAATTCCGTTCCTCTCCGATTCTAAGCACAACCTCCTCATTCCTTACATTATCAGTCCACATAACTTTCAACATTCGTCTGTAACACCACATCTCAAATACCTCGAGTCTCTTCTTTTCCGGTTTTCCCACACTCCATGTTTCATTACCATACAATGCTGTACTCCAGACGTACACTCTCAGAAATTTCTTACTCAGATTAAGGTCTATGTTTGATACTACTAGACTTCTCTTGGCCAGGAATGCCCTTCTTGCCAGTGCTAGTCTGTATTTGATGTTCTCCTTGTTCCGTCCGTGATTAGTTGTTTTGCTGCCTAAGTAGCAGAATTCCTCAACTTCATCTACTTCGTGACCACCACTCCTATGTTAAGTTTGTCGCTGTTCTCATTTATGCTACTCCTTATTACTTTCGTCTTCCTTCGATTTACTCTCAGTCTCATTAGAGTATCCAATCCGTTCAGTAGACCACGTAATTCTTTTTCACCTTCACTCAGGAAAGCAATGTCATCAGCGAATCTTATAATTGATATCCTTTTACATTTAGTTCCACTCCCGAACCTTCCTTTTCTTTCCATTATTGCTTCTTCGATGTAAAGACTGAACAGTAAGCTCGAAAGACTACGTCCCTGTCTTCCATCCTTTTTAGTACTAAAACTTCGTTCTTGATCGTACACTCTTATTATTCCCTCTTGGCTCTTGTACATATTGTATATTATCCGTAGCTCCCTACAGCTTACTCCTATTTTTCTCAGATTATCGAACATGTTGTACCATTTTACGTTGTCGAACGCTTTTTCCAAATCAACAAATCCTATGAACGTGTCTTAATTTTTCTTTAGTCTTGCTTACATTATCTATAGTGCCTCTCTGGTGCCTTTAGCTATCCTAAAGCCAATCTGATCGTCATCTAACACATCCTCAATTTTCTTGACATTTTTCTGTATGTTATTCTTGTCAGCAACGTGAATGCATGAGCTGTTAAGCTGATTATTCGAGAAATCTCGTACTTGTCAGCTCTTGCAGTCTTCGGAACTGTGTGGATGATACTTTTCCGAAAGTCATATGGTACGTCGCCAGACTCATATATTCTGCTCATCAACGTTGCCACATACCCTAACGATATTATAAATTCTGATGGAATGCTATTCATCCCTACTGACTTATTTGATCTCAAGTCCTCCAAAGCTCTCTTAAATTCTGATTCTATGCTAATACTGGGTCCCCTAACTCTTCTATAGTGACTTCTGTTTCGGATCACAACAGACAAATCTTCCCCCTCATAGACGCCTTCAACGAACTCTTTCCACCTATCCGTCAGGACCTTGTACTTCTGTATTCCTGAATTTCCCCGAACAATTTTGTACTTCCTTCTTTCATTGATCAGCTGAGCTTTTGCCACTGTCGGTGAAGTTTGGCCCTTCCAGTGCATGGATTGGCGTTTATTTTCTGGAGAATAAGTGAAAAACCAAGATTCGTCACATGTTATCACTAGTTCCAAGAAACTAGGATCATTTTCAGTGATATTCAAATTGTCAGTATAAACATTTTCACGAGCTTCTTTTTGTTCGGTCTTGACAGTTTTTGGTACCAGTTTCGCACACACTTTTCTCATGCTAAATTGGTTACGTAAAGTTTTCCTCACGCATTCTTTGTCGATTTCTACAGTTTCAGCCATCGATAGGATACTCTGCTGATGGTCAGATCGAATCAAACCACCTACTGTTTCAATATTTTTAAATGAACACACCACCATTTCACTGTATTGTTGTTTATTTAATTACGACCTAGGTTCAGCCTTTTATGCTATTTTCAAGTGATTGAGTTTATGTCATTAACATATATTGCATGAGATAAATTCAATGACTCGAAAATGGCGTAAAAGGCCTAAACCTAAGTCAAATGGCGGTGTGTTCATTTAAAAATTATTGTATGACTGATGCTCAGAAACATCAAAAACTGTTTCAGTATTTTCATTCGTCTTTGATGTTGAAGGGTGACCCGGGCGTGAATCATCTTCAACCTCTTCTCGGTCACCTCTGAAACGCTTAAAACACTCACAAACTCGCGCACGTGATGAATAGTATTCATCATACAATTCTTTTAGTAACAGATGGGTTTCAGCTGCAGTTTTTCAAAGTTTCATGTGCAACCTCAAGACAATTGTTGCTCTGTTATAGGACTTAAACCATTTTCCCAGAAAAACAAAGAAAAAACTCATACATAAATGACGGCCACGGTCACACTAATTTGTCTACAGACAACAGAGATACCTCATTCAAATGAGAAAGCTGCACGTTTCACAGCTATTGACCGTTCCTCTTACTCTGTGACTTCATCAGTCCAGTTATTCTTTAGTCACACCTCGTATTTCAAAGAGAACGTACAGAAATTAAACTAAAGATAAAAAATACATTTGCACAGTAAAAGAAACACTGTAAGACAGACACGCCATTTTCGGTCATACATGAGAGCCACAAGTTAAAATGGTTCAAATGGCTCTGAGCACTATGGGACTTAACATCTGATGTCATCAGTCCCCTAGAACTTAGAACTACTTATACCTAACTAACCTAAGGACACCACACACATCCATGGCCGAGGCAGGATTCGAATCTGCGACTTAGAGGTCGCGCGGTTCCAGACCGAAGCGCCTAGTATCGCTCGGCCACAGCGGCAGTCTGAGAGCCACAAATATCTAAACTTGAAGTTATAAGACAACTGCCACAAGCAGTAAAAAACCAACATTTAGATAAATTTAAGTAAGTATAATTTGAATACCAGAAGTCAATAGTTGAATACCTGTAAGGTGATTGTCTATGGCACATGGAGTTCGCTGTTAACAATTGATTAGTGCACATGCATTCGACTCAGTGTTGTAATAAACTACGCTATAATAGCCTAAATCTGCATACTGCGTCTCACTGCAAGCATTTCCTACAGGTAAGGCCACATGTGTTAAAAGGCTTAGTTGTTAGTATACTCTGAAGAAAGAGCCACATAGATGTGTACATCTACACCCAATGTAGAGACCCACATGAATCCTTTGGAAATAAAGGATACATAATCGTGAAATTCAAGGTCGAAAATATGTCCTCCCCAGGAACTGGGACCGTCTCAAACCTAATGGTGAGTAGCACAGCGCAACGTGCAGTCACAAAGCTATGAATTCAGCAGTCCTGTCGGCATGGGTGCACAATTACGTGAGAAAACAGACTGATGAGCATCACCTTCATTCTGAATTAAGCTGTTAAAAATTAATTCTACGAGCCGCTTTAAAGGTGCTGTGGGAGATTTCCTACGTTTCTGTAGTCATACACTATTCTTGGGCTACACTTCACTTATCACTTGTAAAAATTTAGCTTTCAGAATGCATTTTGTTCGAATTTAGCTATGTCAGTCAACATTAAAGAATGATAACCATGGAAATAATTCAATAGATTCATTAATTTAGTAGATGTGATTTTTTTGTAAATGAAAGATTTTGTTGTAGATGGTACCAAAGATGAAAAAGTTGAAGTTTATTTCCTGTTCCCTCTCTTCATGAGCTATTAATGGACATTTTTGTTCGTTATTTTTGTTGATATCCAATAGAAATTTCTCAATAATTCTTATTTGATCTATTGCATTTTTAAATTTTCAGTTTTCATTTAAAGTTATGGGAATGTGAATAATTTTTTACAATATTTTCTAACGTCATATTTTTGATGGATACCATTTATTTAATAAGAGGATGTAATTTCAAATAATTTACATAAAAAGGTGGCTATTGATCGTTCATCTTACTCTGTGACTTCATCAGTCCAGTTATTCTTTAGTCACACCCCGTATTTCAAAGAGAACGTACAGAAATTAAACTAAAGATAAAAAGTACATTTGCAAAGTAAAACAAACACTGTAAGACAGACACGACATTTTCGGTCATACATGAGAGCCACAAGTATCTAAACTTAAAGGTATAATGCAAACTGCCACAAGCATTAAAAACCCAACATTTAGATAAATTTAAGTAAGTATAATTTGAATAATACAAGACAGTGGTTGAGTACCTGTGAGGTGGTTGTCTTTGGCACATGGAGATCGCTGTGAACAATGTCTAGCGCACATGCATTCGACTCCATGTTGTAATAAATGGCGCTATGATAGCCTAAATCTGCATACTGCGTCTAACTGCAAGCATTTCCTACCGATAAGGCCACATGTATTTAAAGGCTGAGTTGTTAGTAGACTCTGTAGAACAGAGCCACATAGATGTGTACATGTATCTACATCTACATCTACATCAACATCCATATTCCGCAAGCCACCTGACGGTGTGTGACGGGGGGTAGCCTGAGTACCTCTATCGGTTCTCCCTTCTATTCCAGTCTCGTATTGTTCGTGGAAAGAAGGATTGTCGGTATGCTTCTGTGTGGGTTCTAATCTCTCTGGTTTTATCCTCATGGTCTCTTCGCGAGATATACGTAAGAGGGAGCAATATACTGCTTGACTCTTCGGTGAAGGTATGTTCTCGAAACTTTAACAAAAGCCCGTACCGAGCTACTGAGCGTCTCTCCTGCAGAGTCTTCCACTGGAGTTTATCTATCATCTCCGTAACGCTTTCGCGATTACTAAATGATCCTGTAAAGAAGCGCGCTACTCTCCGTTGGATCTTCTCCATCTCTTCTATCAACCCTATCTGGTACGGATCCCACACTGCTGAGCAGTATTCAAGCAGTGGGCGAACAAGCGTACTGTAACCCACTTCCTTTGTTTTCGGATTGCATTTCCTTAGGATTCTTCCAATGAATCTCAGTCTGGCATCTGCTTTACCGACGATCAACTTTATATGATCATTCCATTTTAAATCACCCCTAATGCGTACTCCCAGATAATTTATGGAATTAACTGCTTCCAGTTGCTGACCTGTTATTTTGTAGCTAAATGATAAGGGATCTATCTTTCCATGTATTCGCAGCACATTACACTTGTCTACATTGAGATTCAATTGCCATTCCCTGCACCATGCGTCAATTCGCTGCAGATCCTCCTGCATTTCAGTACAATTTTCCATTGTACACCAAATGCAGAGACCCAAATGAATTATTTGGAAATAAAGGATACATAATCGTGAAATTCAAGGTCGAAAATATGTCCTCCCCAGGAACTGGGACCGTCTCAAACCTAATGGTGAGTAGCACAGCGCAACGTGCAGTCACAAAGCTATGAATTCAGCAGTCCTGTTGGCATGGGTGCACAATTACGTGAGAAAACAGACTGATGAGCATCACCTTCATTCTGAATTAAGCTGTTAAAAATTAATTCTACGAGCCGCTTTAAAGGTGCTGTGGGAGATTTCCTACGTTTCTGTAGTCATACACTATTCTTGGGCTACACTTCACTTATCACTTGTAAAAATTTAGCTTTCAGAATGCATTTTGTTCGAATTTAGCTATGTCAGTCAACATTAAAGAATGATAACCATGGAAATAATTCAATAGATTCATTAATTTAGTAGATGTGATTTTTTTGTAAATGAAAGATTTTGTTGTAGATGGTACCAAAGATGAAAAAGTTGAAGTTTATTTCCTGTTCCCTCTCTTCATGAGCTATTAATGGACATTTTTGTTCGTTATTTTTGTTGATATCCAATAGAAATTCTCAATAATTCTTATTTGATCTATTGCATTTTTAAATTTTCAGTTTTCATTTAAAGTTATGGGAATGTGAATAATTTTTTACAATATTTTCTAACTTCATATCTTTGATGGATACCCTTTATTTAATAAGAGGATGTAATTTCAAATAATTTACATAAAAAGGTGGCATCGCTACTTATATTATTCTTCTTCAGTAGCGATACAGCCCTTGGTGAGCCTTGGCTTCTTCAACGATCTTCCTCCACACTTCTCGGTTATTTGCTGATCTTTTCCACCCACGGACCCCCATACTGGTGAGATCCATTATTACGTCGTCAATCCATCTTCTTCTAGGTCTCCCTTTTCGCCTAGCTGAATGGATCACACCTTTCGTCATTTTCTTTGGAATTCCATCCTCTGCCATTCTCTCCAAATGTCCTAGCCATCGTATTCGCTGTGATTTCACAAATTTTACTATGTCCCTACCTTATATTAACTCTTGTAATTCAGCCTTCTTCCTCCCTTATTGTCCCATAGATTTTGCGTAGTAGTATCCGCTCAGTAGTTCTTAGTACATTTTTGTCATGTTCTGTCAACGTCTTGACTCGTATGTGATACCTGGGCGGACAAGAGAATTACATATTAGCAATTTTGTTGTTCTTGTAACAAGGCTATTTCTGAAAAGTTGCATATTTGTGAAGTAAGCTCTGTTTCCTGCTTGTATTCTTTCCTTTATAGTCTTTCCGATACTGTTATCATTTGTTATTAGGATTCCCAAGGAGTTGAAAAAGGAAAATACTTTGAAGCATTTCCCACTGATGTTTAGGTTTTTAGGGGTTCTTCTGGCCTTAGATTGTGACATTACCATATATTTTGCTTTCTTTTTGTTTACTATGACGCCAATTTTTAAGGCTTCTGTTTCCATTGCCGAGTATGTTTCTTGGAGTGTATTGATATTTCTTCCTACTATAGCAATTTCATGAGCATATGCACATATCTGGCTAGTTTTCATAAATATGGTGCCTCTTTTGTTGATTCTATTTAGTACATTATACGGAGCTACATTGAATAGGACAGTGGAGAGTCTATCACCTTGCTACACGCCTTTATTAAAATCAAAGCTTTCACCTGTTGTGCTAAGGAAATTTACTTTTGCTCTTGTCTCACTCATTGTCATTCTTATTAGTCTTAATAGTTTAGCACATACACCGACTTCTTCAAGTACTGTATATAGTTCTTGCCGATTTATGCTGTCAAATGCTTAATTGAAGTCGATGAATAGGAAATGCAGATCTATATCATATTCATAGAACTTTTCCATCATTTGTCTTATGACAAATATTTGATCAGTTCTTCCTCTGTCTGGTCGAAAGCCACACTGATAGTACCCTACTATGCCTTCTGCACATTTCTGTATCCTTTCGTTTAATATATTTGTGAAAATCTCATCAGCTATGCTTAGGAGTGCTATACCTCTATAGTTGTCACATGCTGATCTGTCTCCTTTCTTATAAGTGGGGATTATTATTCCAGTTCTCCAATTATCTGGCATATTTTCTGTTTCCCATATATCTGATATTAATGTGTGCAGTTCCTTTATTACAGTCCCACCACCAGTTTTTATTAATTCAGACATTATGCTGTCTTCCCCAGGGGTTCGATTGTTTTTTGAGTTGTGCACAGTCTGGGAGACATCTTGTTGTATTGGCTTTCTTGCCTCACTGGTATCATTGTCTACTTTGAGCTCCACTCTTTCCTCCTGTGCGGCTGTCTCTTCATCTTCTAGGCTTGTGCTTAGTGTATCTTTGAAATACTCTGCCCATCTTCCCACTATTTGTTCTTCCTCCCTCATCATTTTCCCATCTTTACTTTTATGGCTGGAATCTATTCTTCATTTTGCCTACAACATGAAAGAACTTCCTTATTTCACTCTGTTCGTTTAACTCTTCTAGTTATTGAAATTTCTTCTTCCTTCTTTTCTTTCGCTTGCGTTGTCTGTTAGGTTTTCTTCTTAATTCTCTGTATTGTCTACATTATTTCTGGTTTCTCTCTGTAGCACTTTTGTTCTTGCTCTGTTCTTTTCCTCTATTGTTGACATGCTATCTTCATCAAACCATTTCTGGGTTCTTCTGTTCCTTCTTATGTCTATTATTTCCTCTGCAGCATCTTTAATGACTTTTTCAGTCCTGTTCGAGATTTCGCCTACTCCTACTTCATTGCTCAACTTTCTGCTTAGTGTTACTTGGTATTTGTTTTTCTTCGTCAGGGATTTTCAGATTGTCTGTATTCCATTTCATCATCTTTCTCATTCTGTCGCCATTTGTTAGTGCCAGTTTCTCTCTCAAGACTGGTTTTATCACAAAGTGGTGTGAGTCACAGTTTGGTCTTCTTCAGCTCCGTACATCTGTAACTGACGTGGAGTGGCGTGCAGTCACTAAAATATGGTCAATCTGATTTACTACTCCATTGACTGCAGACTTCTAAGTACCCAGACGCATCCTTTTGTGTGGGAAGCAGGTACTTTTAATAATCATATTATTCGTTGCTGCGAATCGGTATAACAGATCTCCATTGTCGTTGTTTTCTTCATGTAGTGAATACTTTCCAGAAATTCAAACGTAGCAGAGAATTATTATTTGAAATGTATATTCAGACGAAGAGAGTGGATATGATTTATATTGTAACAGGATAATGCGATTTATGTTGGTTAGGTGCACGAGATGATTATTATGAGATTTATTACGCGTACTGTAATAGAATTAGGCAATGATTATGATGATTAGTGTAGAGAAAGAGTAAATGAGTAATAATGGTTAGGACATAGGGAGCCTCTTCCTTGTCACAGTCACTTTTTATGTCATGTGGATGCATTTCGTGTTTATAAGCATAAAAGGTAAGTTTTAGAAAACATGTAGCTACGTGACAATAGTGAATGAAGGTAACGTGACTTGAGAGAACAGAGCTATTTCTTTGATGTGGAGTTTATGATTATCCGATGCCAAGTATTCAGTCTCTTACTTCATACAACGTCATTTTTTTCATCAGAACAGCACAACATTAACAGTTATGCAATTTTACAGTAATTTGAGCAGTGTACGTTATTGTCTGTATTTGTGCACGAAAAATGTTTTGCAAAGATTTGGCTCAGCATTGATTGCTGCTCTGTACTGTGACACACTCATCTAACATGTTGTTCCTCACTGAACCATTTGTGGTTTGTCTTTGCGGTAGTGTATAGATTCTTGTTTATACTGATGAATGACTTCTTTTGCGAGTTGTGTATAACGACATACACACAAAATTTAGATTCTGCTGAAGTCTGTAGAACTAGTCTGCCTTTTCTTTGTCTAACATATAAACTTTATATATATGTATGACATGATGTATAGCAATATTGTTAATCAGTCTAAGTGTTTGGGAAATTTTGGAACCGAAGATGAAATTCATGACTCGTGAGGTGTGACAGGGATAGACAATACACTCAGAATGAAAAAAAGAAAAGAAAAAGCAATAAGAGAAAGGAAATGCAGGAAGTATGTGGGATACTAATACTAATGCTTTTTAAAAATTTTTTTTGGTCACCAACATGTCTGACATTGCAGACTGTCATCTGGTATTTACATATGAGTAATATAACAGCACACTTGCTTGAACTTACGGAATTTTTAGATTGAATTTCCCTCTTACGCTTACGTCAAATGTTGAGTTTCTTTATAATGCACATTCTCTATATAAACTGTTACTATAGGAGGCGGCGCCATTATTATAATAATTACATTAATTGTAGTACTGTAGCGCACAGAGATGAATTTGAGATGAAACGATTACATAGGGTAAATATCAGATGAAATATGATAGTTGTTGTTGTTGTGGTCTTCAGTCCAGAGACTGGTTTGATGCAGCTCTCCATGCTACTCTATCCTGTGCAAGCTTCTTCATCTCCCAGTACCTTCTGCAACCTACATCCTTCTGAATCTGTTTAGTGTACTCATCCCTTGATGTCTCTCTACGATTTTTACCCTCCACGCTGCCCTCCAATACTAAATTGGTGATCTCTTGATGCCTCAGAATATGCCCTACCAATCGATCCCTTCTTCTTCTCAAGTTGTGCCACAAATTTCTCTTCTCTCCAATTCTATTCAAAACCTCCTCATTAGTTATGTGATCTACCCATCTATTCTTCACCATTCTTATGTAGCACCAGATTTCTAAAGCTTCTATTCTCTTCTTGTCTAAACTATTTATCGTCCACGTTTCACTTCCATACATGGCTACGCTCCATACAGATACTTTCAGAAACGACTTCCTGACATTTAAATCTAAACTCGATGTTAACAAATTTCTCTTCTTCAGAAACGCTTTCCTTTCCATTGCCAGTCTACATTTTATATCCTCTCTACGTCGACTATCATCAGTTATTTTGCTCCCCAAATAGCAAAACTCCTTTACTACTTTAAGTATCTCATTTCCTAATCTAATTCCGGCACCATCACCCGATTTAATTCGACTACATTCCATTATCCTCGTTTTGCTTTTATTTATGTTCATTTTATATCCTCCTTTCAAGATATTGTCCATTCCGTTCAACTGCTCTTCCAGGTCCTTTGCCGTCTCTGGCAGAATTACAATGTCATCGGCGAACCTCAAAGTTTTATTTCTTCTCCATGGATTTTAATTCCTACTCCGAATTTTTCTTTTGTTTCCTTTACTGCTTGTTCAATATACAGATTGAATAACATTGGGGAGAGACTACAACCCTGTCTCACTCCCTTCCCAACCACTGCTTTCCTTTCATGCCCCTCGACTCTTATAACTGCCATCTGGTTTCTGTACAAATTGTAAATAGCCTCTCGCTCCCTGTATTTTACCCCTGTCACCTTGAGAATTTGAAAGAGAGTGATCCACTCAACATTGTCAAAAGCTTTCTCTAATTCTACAAATGACAATCTAAAATATGATTAGGCTGTGCAAATACGAGAAATGGTTAAGTTGGCCATAGATGGCAGACGGTTATGTAGGGCAATGGATCTCAGTTATATGAACTTATTAGGATGTATCAGATATATGACAGAAAGAAACGAAGGGAAACTAAACAGTTGTGTTTATTGGAAGTTTTATGAAAATATGAGCAAAATGTTTAAGAGGTACACAAACTAAAGGATGAAATATAACTAGATAGCATGCTAATTAGTGACTGTATTAGGTGTAATGACACACTGATGTTTGACTGACTGTATAATCTATTCTTTGATGTGAACCTTGATTACTCCCTTATCAATGTTTTTCCTATTTATATATTTGTGTTCTTATCACCATACAAATTTCTACTCGGGGAATATCGCGGATATATAAGGTGGACATGTCATTTCGATTTTTGTATATTATCGATGTACACGTCAGAGAGAGAGAAAGAGAGAGCAAGTTGTGTTACTGCTAAACAATCTTTGATCTTGTTGTGGCACAGTCTATGCGACTGCGCAGACTGATTCATTCTTACTGAAGTGTGATAGGTGATGGATGTATTCAGTAGTGCTGTATTGACCTGTGATTATATCTGTTATATGAAGAATGACTTATTGCAAAGGACAGCAAGGATGAATGTGACGTGTTTATTGAATGACGAAAAGAACGTAAATTCTGAATTTTTTTTAAGAGAAGAAGTTTGAGGTAAGACTGCAGTAATGCGCAACTAGTTTGTTGGAATGATAACTTCGTGCACTTGCTGAGTTGAGAGACAGACCACCCCACTTCCGTGAGTCATGCATTAATTTATCAACTGATTAAGCTGTTTGGTTTTGATAGAATTTCTTAGTTAACATTGTACCATTTTTAAATCATTGTTCACTTTGTTAAGCATAGTATTGTTGAGGCCAGTGGCATGTGTGAAGAAGACACGAAGATTGCCTCTGTCCTTTTGAATACATACTTCATTGCCGGCCGAAGTGGCCGTGCGGTTAAAGGCGCTGCAGTCTGGAACCGCAAGACCGCTACGGTCGCAGGTTCGAATCCTGCCTCGGGCATGGATGTTTGTGATGTCCTTAGGTTAGTTAGGTTTAACTAGTTCTAAGTTCTAGGGGACTAATGACCTCAGCAGTTGAGTCCCATAGTGCTCAGAGCCATTTGAACCATTTGAACATACTTCATTGTAAACTCGTTGTCTTGAAATATCATTCTGTTACTCTCCTCATCCTACTGTTCAAAGAACGTTTATCATTACACATTACCATATTGTACCATATGGTAGGCAACAGTCTGAATACTGTTTGGAAATTTTATTTAAAATAGAAGTCTAGCGTAGCCGTTGCCTGCTTGCTGTTAGCTTTCTCTTCCGAGAGATCTCGAACAATGTTGTCAAGACGAGAGATAAGTGGAAATTTGAATTATGGCCAGATAATTGTTTTACTTCAGTTGCGCATGTAATATAAACACAAGTTGTATTCAGCCAAGTTACGGTTCAGTTCAAATTAGGTTCCGTTTAGTCAAAGGGTAGCATAAGAGTTTAAGTTGCATAACAGTTTGTGGGTACAAAGTTTAGGTAATACGTAGGTATTTTATAGAGTAGGAGGTAAATTTGGGCTAAATTTCATACAATAACACTTAAGGGGGAACCAACACATCTCATGAATTAAATGAGTTAACCGATAAATGTAATTATTGGGACGCCGGTTTTCAGAAATATGAATTCTGCTTTGATTGTTATTCTGTGGGACGTGAAGTACTTCAGATTAAGGATAGAAATGTCTTGCAAATTTTATCATAATTCGCTGACTACATTACAGTTCATTTAAAGGCACATAGCATTGAGCCGCGGTAAAATTTGCTGTTTTGAAGAGCGCGCCGCAGCGCGTAGTGTAAAGCAGTCGCCCTCAGTTTCTGGTGTTGGCGCCGCTGTGGCAATCGCAGCTTTGGTGTCAGCCTCTGGTGGAAAAGGAGAAAGGCTGCCTGTTCACGTGCATTTAAGGGGAGCGATCAGATCGGCGGTTGGTCAGTCAGGGGCGAGTCTGGGCAGTTGGTCAGTCGGAGTGAGGCTAGGTCAGTCTCGCGTCACCAGTTGCTGGTCTGTCTCTCGTTCGCATTTGTGCGGCAGTTAGTGTCTGTCTGTCGTCGCAGTGCGAGTATGTCTGTCGTTTGGATCAAACATTAAGCCATAAAATGAGAGTCTTGCCACTCCGCCAGTAACAGCACTCAGCTAGTGGTCGCCCGGTCGGGGCTGAGTTCCTGCATCTGAGTCTGCGCGTTAGGCCACCAGTCTGCTCGAGTTGCTCGGGCAACGGTCATTGGCGGTCGGATCGGTCGGTTGGTCGGTCGCACACAGAGACACGAGATGACTTGTCCGCCTTGAGCGGCGGTGCATGTGAGGTCCCCACGTGAGTCAATGGACCGCGCCGTATAGAAAGGGATAGTGGCTTCGCGGTTGACACGAGAGCAACAGGAGGGAAACCACGACATCGGGCTGGCCGGTGCGAGCTGCGACGCCGTGAGACGGGAGATCCGTGCGCCTTCCTGCGTCCGTTGAAGCGGCTGGCAGCGGACGATTCGGGAGAGCGTTGGGGGTGGTGCGCCAGGTCTTCGTCAGAAATCGCAGTTTATTAGAAGTGATGGGAGATATGTTGCTTCATTTACTTGTTAAATTCTACTTGTTTTCTTGGTGAGGTCACCAGCCACTTTGTTTTGGGGTCGTCCCACCATTCTTCTCCGTTTGCCCACCCGCACGAAGGTGGTTATTTGTGAACTGGGTGGTCCGTTTTTCCGTTGTGGAGTTGGGGAGGGTTAGAGCAATCTGCGGTTCGGGTTGTTCAGCAATCCCCCTGTCAATCTGCCATACGTTAATAGCTGCCTCTGTCATGTTTGTCTGATTCGGTGTTAACGAATTTATAGAATTAAGGTGTAAGGGCCGAATTCCTGAAATATGTTTTTATCTTGCCTATCATATTGCGAGGCGGTATATGTGTAATGTAGAGCATGTTGTACATTTTATGTAAGTCTGAATTTCATGGGTTTTATTTAAATAGTCATTTTTAAGAGTCCTTTTAAAAACAAATTGCACTTTCGGTGGCAAATAATTTCTTAGTGTGAGTGTTTGTACCATTTCCATCCCTCTTACGGGGTGCTTAGTGAATGTCAAGGTGTGAGTTGTTAACATTTTTAGTTTAAAGTAATCTGGTGTATTGCAGATTTGCACTAGTGTAGTCTATCAGAGGTTGTTGTGAGCGGTCGTGACTACGGCCGTGTTGAAAGGGACCGGCAAGCTTCTCAGCCCGAAGGCTCATACTGTCAATATTGTTCTTTCTGCCTCTAAATAAAATTGTAACTTGATATTTCGAGGGTGCTTTTCTGCTTATAAATTTTAAATCTGTTTTTGAAAAGGCTTTTATGAATAAAATTCCCATTTGTTAAAGGTAATTTCATTTTCATCAGTTACTCCCTGGCAACTACTTCCATGCTCACCTAGTGTGATTAAATGTGTTAATGTTCTTGATTAATCACTAGTAAATAAAGTAAATTCTTTAAGAAAAGATTTTGAAAGTAAATTCACGGTTCAAGTATGCTAATGATTCTAGCTCAGTGGAAATTAATGAAATTCTGTACTTACAACTAATAACAACTTATCATTCACTACTGGAAGGCTATCCAAATGTAGGTAATGACTTGATCTTAATTGCACTTAAAATATTAGACGTAAAGTAACTTTTCTGTACGAGAAAGTATTGGATCGGTCCAGGTTGCATGTCGATGATTAGGTGGTTGCTGAGACAAAGAGCAAGATAATGAGATTCGCGTGATATGTTTTTAACTCTAGTTTACTTAACTTCAGTTCAGCAAGTCCTGTTATATGTCAACAGTTCCTTGACACAAGCGAGTTCATCAAAGATAATAATGGAGATAGGTGACGCTAACTGGTAGCCTTCCAAAGCACCGAGTGAACTACGCTATCCGATTGAACTAGTATCGGTGCTGTTTTCTATGTTGTCTCGGTTTTGGCGCTACTCATGCTTGTAGCAGAGAGAATGTCTTCGGCCCGGCCGCAGATTGGCAGGGCAGTCACATGATTTACTACCAACCTCTTGACGCTGACTGCCTGCCGTTTTGTCAATAGTGCATGACAACACAGGAAGCATGGGTAATTTCAGTTTTACATAAGCCCCTGTTGTTGGAACATGGAAGTATAAACGTCAAAGTTATGAATTTCTCAATACTTTCTGAAAGAATTGATAGTGATATTACGTTTTATTAATTTGCACCAAGCAGGATAAGTCATAATTTGGTACAACGTAATGAATGAATCTTCGTTTTCGTTAGTATCTAGTGCGTACGTGATACTTTTGCTCTCTGCCTCGTGATGGCTGGGTGTTGTGTGATGTCCTTAGGTTAGTTAGGTTTAAGTAGTTCTAAGTTCTAGGGGACTGATGACCATAGATGTTAAGTCCCATAGTGCTCAGAGCCATTTTTGATACTTTTGCAAGTCATTAGTTTTTGTGTTTCTGTATCTCTTACTTAGTTGTTGGTGCAGCTATACGATCATTATCTGCTCGATGCTTCGGTTTGTTGCAGAATTTTCTTGAGACGGAAAAGCTTATGGCCACGAACCAGAGCGATTTTAGGAAGCATCGCTCATGCGAAACTCAGCCTGCCCTTTTCTCACATGATATCCTTCGCAGGGCAGACTCTGTATTCCTAGATTTTCGAAAAGCATTTGACACATTGCCCCACAGGAGACAGCTGACGAAGGTACGGGTATGCGGAACAAGTTCGCAGATATGTGAATGGATCGAAAACTTCATAAGTGACAGGAAGCAGTACATTGTCTTCGACGGTGAGTGTTTATTAGAGGCAAGGGTGTTGTCAGGAGTGCCCCAGCGAAACATGACAGGGCGACTACTACTTCCTGTATACATAAATGATCTGGCGGGCAGAGTGAATAGCAATTAACTGCTCATGACGCTGTACGAGAACGTGTCGTCGGGGAATAAACGATGCCTTAGACAGAATTTCTAGTTGGTGTGATGAGTGGCAGTTTGCTCTAAATGTAGAGAAAAGTAAGCAAATGCGAATGAGTAGGAAAAACAATCCCGTAACGTTCGACTACAGCATTAGTAACAATATGCATGGTAGACGACTCTAAAAATAGAATACAACTACACGAAGACATAAATACTGTACACAAAAACGTAAAGTTCACAATAGAAGAAGAAGAACAAGAAAACTCACTCAAATTTCTAGATATAACCATAAGAAAAGTCAATAACAAACACACATTTGACATTTACAGAAAACCCACAATAAGTGACGTTATCTTACATACAACCTCAAACCACACGCAGAATCACAAACAGGCAGCAATCACATACATGTTAAACAGACTGAACAGGATCCCTCTGAACACTTCAGATTAGCAGGAAGAGCTAGCCATCATAAAACAAATAGCATTAAAAATAAACACAAAGAAACAATGGTAGACAAAGTAAAAAGAAAAGTAAAGAGACAAACAATGAGAAAAACTAACCAAACCAAATCGATACATACAAGCTGCATTGCTACAAAAAATGGCATACAATGACTTACCACGAAACATTCACACATAAAATAGGTAACATATTCAAAAAACAAAGCATAAGCATTGCTTACAAAGCGAACAATTCAATTCAAAAGTACATCCCAAAATTGAAATCGAAACCAGACAGATACAACAATCTGGTATCTATCAGCTCAGTAGCAGAGTTTGTTAAAAGATATAGGCTACATTGGAATAACTGGCAGGACAATCGACACAAGATATAAAGAACATGTGAGAGCACTTAAATGTGGTACAAACCATTCACCATTTGCAGATCATCTAAGACAAGAACAACATAGGCCAAGCAATTCTGAAGTATCAATAAGGACAGACACCTCCTCCCTTTCCAAGAAAATTTTCACATGCACAAAGCATTAACAAAAAATGAATAGTTCTTTAATGACCAAAAAAATTTGGAAACCAGGCTCTTTATAAAATAACTGATGAAATTACATGAAAAAGAAAAGGGCCTTTTCCATCCTTCACCCCCTCCCAATCTCCCACCCAACACCCCTCCCCCCACCAATTTCATTTCACTTCTTGCCCCTCACCTTCTCCTCCAACTCACACTCCATCACACTATTACAAACTTACGTCCACTCATCATGGTGTTTTACTTCAATAAAGCGAAACGCGTCTGGTGAAAAAAAGTAACATTTTTGACGTTGCAACGACAGAACAAAAACATCCTCACGAATGGTAACGTGCTGCATGACACAGTCATATTGATTAAATGTCTAGGCGTAACGTTGCAAAGCGATAAGAAATGGAATCAGCACGTCAGGTTTGTAGTAGAGAAGGTGAATCTTCGAATTTGTTTTATTGGGATAATTTTGGGAGATTATAGCTCGTCTATGAAGGAGACGACGTATATGACGCTAATACTGCCCATTCTTCAGTACACTGCTCGAGTGTTTGGGATCCCCGCCAGTTCGGACTAAAAGAGAACATCGAAGTAGCCCGCAGGCGTGCTGCTAGATTTGTTACCGGTAGGTTCGATCAGCACGCTAGCATTAGGGAAATTCTTCATCAACTCAAATGAGAATCCCAGGTGGGAAGACGACGCTTTTTCTCGAAAAGCTCTACTGAAGAAATCTGGAGAACCAGCATCTGAGGCCGACTGCAGTTATATTCTGCTGCCGCAAAGATCAGAGAAATCCGAGCTCGTGCGGAGGCATATAGACAGTGCTTTTTCCTCGCTCTATTTTCCAGTGAAACAGGGAAGGAAATGACAAGTAGTGATACATGGTACCCTCTGCCACGAACCGGACGTTGGCTAGTTGAGTACATGTGTAGATGTAGACGTAGCTATGCGTCCATATGATTTTGGTAGCGTCCATTTTGAAAATCATGCCACGTGGCTTTTGACTTTGGTGTGTGGAAATGACATGTCTTGGCACCATTGCAGTAGTAGCGACAGTTTAGCTTCATGTGTAAATATGGCTTTAGGATCGCTGCATACTCGCGTATAGCCTTGTGTGCATCTTACGTGGCGTGACGTCAAAATATGGTAGTGGCATGGTCTCTGAATATAAGCACACTAAGCAAAACGTTAGGCATCTCATTAGAAGAGCACACTGGTCGATTTGGACCGCTTAGATGGTGCAGAACTGCTACCATGTGATCCTCCAACGCGGACGTAAGTCAGGACAATGAGATACTATATCTGTCAGTTAGTTCTTCGGAATCAGCGTTATGAGGTGGGTCGGCATGGAGCCTAGAGAAAATGACAGACAGGAGCGGTCGTTTTTAGACGTGCTATGACCACGCCATAATGAAATAGTCCAATTTCTTGGTGCATCAACGGGGACTATCCATCGTGTCTAGAAGTCATCTTGTATCATTTGCAACCGTCTAACGCTGCGAAAGTGCGCAAGAACAATCGACATCGACAGTAACCGAAGACGACAGTCACACTTTGTGAACGAAAATCGGTTTTCAGCGTGACAGGAATTGTTGTGGTCAGAGAATCTATCTAATCTCCGAGTGAATGTTGCGGAGCTGAGTGTTGTCGCTAGTTCGTAGAGAGTACAATTTTTGAGTCAATTACTTGTAGGTACTGGCTCCCGTGAAGGATCCTTGAATTCCGGTATGGCGCACTTATACTGGGTGTCCCAGCTATCTTGTCCACCCAAAATATCTCTGGAACAATAACAGCTGTTGGAAAACGACTTTCACGGGTATCAATGTAGGGCTGGGACCCCTGAATGTACATATTTGGAAACATTCTAAAACGAAATTATTTGTGTTTTTTAGCACAAACTTATGTTTTTTTAAATGGACCTCCTATATTTTTTCTTCAGCAATCCATAGCATAACAAAGCACATACACAATGGCGTTGATTGCATCTCAATATTCCCATTACATCCCGAGATATTGAGACGCGAAGTTGACGCTTAAAACACCCGACATGCGCTGCTAGCGCACGTCCTGAGGCTCAGGCGTGAACCCCATGCTGCCCGTAATCTCGATGTGATTGACATGTGTAATCACACCTCCATGCTTATCAAGAGGTCCGAAACGAATAATACGGTCTGCTGCCATCAACTCTCATAAGCACATAATGGTTTCCCTCTTGCACGTTTTACGTACACAATATGAACCATTACCGATCAACGTACACCCGTCAGGTTGTCTTATTTATCCTGCACACCCAAAATAAGGTTTATCTAATGCGTTATATGACCCATTGTGCTTGTCGCGCAGGGCCTGGCTCTACCTAGTCAAGTGTCCAACGTAGTTCCCACTATTGCCACAGTTACCACTTCGCCTTGTTTATGATTTGCGACCCATGCAAACTCCTGTACTCCACCACCCTCCGAGCATCCCATTTGTGGTTTCTTTGGTGTGCAGTACACCGCTTGCCAGTGTAGTCGTGCATCAGAGTAATCTAGTGACGGCACGGAGGTAGTACACATTGTGAATAAACGTTGTATTGTGGAACTTATACTGTACAGTATAATGTACACACATGAAGATTTGGTAGAAATGCTGCTGATCTATGGAGAATGTACGTTGACGGGAAATACGTTATGAGATTGCTTGTTTGTTGATAGTACTGTTAGCGAACATTATGATTATTAAGTTAATATGTCTGTTTTCTACCCTACTCTACATACCTGTACTGTACCCTGTTGTAGGTGGACGAAATGCTGTTCAGGCAGAACGACTGTACAGAAGACGATTCCCTGACAAGCCATCGCCTTCGCGCCGGATGTTTGGTCGTCTCACATCTCGTCTACGTGAAACGGGAAGCTTAAATCCAAGACCTCGAAATCGTCCTAGAACACGCACAGATGAACGTGCTGAAGTTGCTGTGCTCCCTACCATAGCTGTGAATCCTCAAATCAGCACACGTAAAATTGAACGTCAAGTTGGTGTGTCGAAATCAAGTGCACAGCGTATTCTTAAACGTCATAAATTTCATCCTTACCATGTTCATTTACACCAGGATCTTCATGGAAATGACTTCCGCAATAGGGTAACATTTTGTCGGTGGGCTCAGCAAAAACTTCTGACTAATCCAAATTTTTTTGCAGATGTTCTCTTTACCGACGAGGCATCATTCTCCAACAAAGGAATTGTCAATATGACGAATATGCATTATTGGTCCGCAGACAATCCAAAATGGCTCCGTCAGGTAGAGCATCAACGTCCATGGAAAGTTAATGTTTGGTGTGGGATTATTGGAGATACCATTATCGGACCTTTCTTTATAAATGGCATCCAAAATGGCAGACAATACTCCAGATTTATACGACACAATCTTCCTGTTCTCTTGGACACCGTACCTCTGAACCGGAGAATGGTCATGTGGTATCAGCATGACGGATGCCCTGCACATAACGCCTTACGAGCACGACGACCCGTAAGTTTCCTGGTAGGTGGATTGGACGAGGTGGCCCAGTTAGGTGGCCTGCCCGATCTCCGGACCTTACACCGCTGAATTATTTTCTTTGGGGAGCAGTGAAGGATGCTGTTTACCAACACGAACCAACAACACCAGAGGACATGAAGCAACGCATTATTGATGCTTGTACAGCCATCAAAGAGGAAACAGTAGCACGAAGTAGGGCATCCTTCATCCGCAGAGTGACCCTATGTATGCAAGCCAATGGGCATCACTTTGAGCATGAGATGTGAACGCTATGTTTAGTATGTAGTGCTGGTATCACAGTGGAAGTTTCTACAAAGGGCCATTTTACCCAGTGACGTTAAGAAACATTTGTTTGCAACAATTTGTCGTTTAACGCATTAGATAAACATAACATTGATAATTATGTATTAATAAAACTAATTCGTTAAACATGTCTACATTCATCTTCTATGTCCTACCTGAACTTCCCAAATCAAAACATTTTTACCTAAACAACGGTAAAACTTTTAGTCCACTTGCTCGTTTCACTAAAACCATCAACATGAATTTTACTATTACGAGTGAATGATTAACTGTCACTTGCGCTAGATCTACAATAAAGTAAAGTTTTAACGTTGAACGGCATTACCTTTTTAGTAACGGATTAACGATAAGCGAAGTTAACTTTGTGACTAACGTTGCGGTACACAGATATGTTACAGAACCGCATCACCCCCAGCCTATGGGATAAATACCTGCTGGAATGTACGACGTTAATGCAGGATGGCAGTAGACCGTATTATTCGTTTCGGACCTCTTGATAAGTATGGAAGTGTGATTACGCATGTCAATCTCATCGCGATTGCGGGCAGCATGGGGTTCACGCCTGAGCCTCAGGACGTGCGCTAGCAGCGCATGTCGGGTGTTTTAAGCGTCAACTTCGCGTCTTAATATCTCGGGATGTAATGGGAATATTGAGATGCAATCAACGCCATTGTGTATGTGATTTGTCATGGAATGGATTGCTGAAGAAAAAATACAGGAGATCCATTTAAAAAAAACATAAGTTTGTGTTAAAAAACACATATGCTTTCGTTTTAGAATGTTTCCAAATATGTATATTCATGGGCTCCAGCCCTACATTGATACCGGTGAAAGTCGTTTTCCAATAGCTGTTATTGTTCCAGAGGTATTTTGGGTGGACAAGATAGCTGGGACACCCTGTATATTAAGATCAGATTATGCTGTCAATACCAAAATCTGAGCCGGCCTGAGTGGCCGAGCGATTCTAGGCGCTACAGTCTGGAACCGCGCGACCGCTACAGTCGCAGATTCGAATCCTGCCTCGGGCATGGATGTGTGTGATGTCCTTAGGTTAGTTAGGTTTAAGTAGTTCTAAGTTCTAGGGGACTGATGACCTCAGAAGTTAAGTCCCATGGTGCTCAGAGCCATTTCAACCATTTTGAACCAAAATCTGAATAGCATTCCGGTAGAGAATGTTTGGTTGTTATTACCTGTACATCTTTCATTAGCCTCCACTGAACTGCTGAGAAACCACACTAGAAATCATTGACATAATCTGTGCATTTTAGACTACTCCAATACAGTCAGCGAATTATGATAGAATTTCGACGATATTTCTATCAGTAATTTGAAATATCTCACGCAAGGGCGCCCATCCGATAGTCTGTAGGCGGGGGGAAGGGGATGGCTAGACCTGGGGCTATGGACTATTTTAAATAGATTGGAAGAAGAATTGCGACTTGTAGGTACCCATAAAATAGTTCCGGTTCCGACCCTCTTAAAAAACTTGAGTAATACCGATAGTTAAATAATTTTCTTGAAATAATTACACCTGCCTACACTACACATTATCCTTTCCCTGAGAGTAAGGGGAAGAGGGGACGCGTCCCTCCCTTGATCGCTCCCCCTCTTGCCCCCCCCCCCCCCCCCAGGTATCTCCTGATCTTACACCACATGGCGTAACAACGAAGAAGAAAGTCGTATTTCTATTTGGTACGATGAATGACAGCATGCTCTAAATGTAAGTTAATGCAGATCAGACGGAAGAAAATCCTCAAATGATCAAATGCATGAAACATTGTATTTCCCAAACGTGTGCTTGAAAGTGCACCTGCCGTCGCTTCTTTAAGAAGACATAGAGTAAATATAAAAAATAGGAGTGGCTTGATAATGGAATGAATAGGTAGTATATATTGAATCCATTCGTGAAGAATAACTAAGTAAAAATGACTTAACCTTGTAATACCAACCTTTAATAGAACAATTAAACATAATAACTAAGAACTGCCAGAACAGCTAGTCAACTCACTTAACTGTCCCCCCCCCCCCCCCCCCCTCCACATCCCCACACCCTACCAACCAATTCTACTTTCATCTTAGGAAGTGTGACATCGATAGCATCCTTGTTCAATCCAATAATAATGTTGGAAATAAGGTTGGGAAAGCTGCCTCTAGAGTGTTGGTGCGTTGGAAAGGGTGCCATTTTTGGCCGTTAGGCGGGTGAATACCCAGAGTCCTGGCAGCCTGGGCCAAGTGAACACAACACAATGCACATCCGCTGCTTTCGGCGCTATGTGGAGATGCTCGCTCTTGGGTTGGGCAATGGAAGCGTTGGGTGTGGTTCCAATCAGCTTACCTATCGCTTCACTTGGTATCTGAAGCCAGGTGGTGTGCGAGCTGCTCAACAGAGAAAAATGAGCGGCAAAACTATAAAGCCGGCAGCCTACCGTTGTTAAGCTCTCAGTTCAGTTACGTTGTCCTTCTCGGTCCGTCTCCATCGCCGCCGCCGTGCCAAGAGGCGAGTAGCTTTCCGGAAGGTGAGTGTGCCTCGTGATTACTTTCCCTTTCTGCATATTCCATCATTTCCACTCTGGTTAGGCCCTTCACAAAGTGCTCCCTGTGGTGACTAGCTGCACTAGAGCAATGTGCAGTATGCCGGTTCTTGTGCATAGTGTGTCCATGTGTTTGCCCCATTGTATTATTTCATTTAATTTCAATCACTGCTAAAGAAAGCAAGACATAGCTAATACGAACTCCTCTATCAACAATACTACTGCGAGTAGACAAAGAAGTCCGAATAGTTTTTACTTGATATAATTCTTGTAATCGTTCTCATTTATTGTGATTTAGTTTCACATGCAGTGCAACATTTTGAAAGACTCCCTTTTTCCTCCATCATCACCGAATCAAGTCCTCACCTCCACCATACCAAATACAGTATTAGTGGTGCGTTGCTTAATACTGTCTAACTAAAACTAAACTCCACCCTGAACAGGCCAAGAAGGCCCAAGGGTAGTGACCGGCCGCCATGTCATCCTCAGCTCATAGGCATCATCACTGGATGCGGGTATGGAGGGGCATGGGGTCAGCACACCGCTCTCCCGGCCGTATGTCAGTTTACGAGACCGGAGTCGCTACTTCTCACTCAAGTAGCTCCTCAGTTTGCCTCACAAGGGCTGAGGGCATCCCGCTTGCCAACAGCGCTCACGTTGATTAAATAACTAGACATAACATTGGAATACAATATTAATTACAACGCGCATGTAAGGTCGGTAGTAGGGAAGGGAACTGCCGACTTCGCTTTAATGAGCACACCCAGTCAACTGAGAAAACGTCGAAGAAAAGCGAAGGGATTTATGAAATGATATTAGCGATAAACTTAACATCGAAAGTACGGCCACAGCGGACGAAGTGAAGAAATTGTGATAGTTTGTAAGCAAAATAATACACGGCGTACGAAGGAAAGAGGATATTAAAAGCAGACCAGCACAGGCAAAGAACACATCTGATCAAAAGACGTCTCCAATATCAAACATCGGCCTTAATTCAGAAAGAAGTTCCTGAGAATGTACTACGTTTGGAGTATAGCTTGCGTGGAAGTGAAGTGCTGACTGTGGGAAAACCAAAGAAGAAGAGAATCAAAGCGTGTGAGCAGTGGTGCAAATGAAGGATGTTGAAAATTTGGTGGACTGATAAGATAAGGAATAAGGAGGTTCTCCGCAGAATTGGGGATGAGAGGTACACGTAGAAAACTTTGACAAGGAGGGACAAGGTAATATGACAGGTGTTAACACCTCAAGGAATAAATTCCATGGTGCTTGAGGTAACTGTTTAGGATAAATTTTGTACACGCTTGGTTCTTTCTCGTGTACCTACGTGCACAGCGTTCACTCATTAAAAAAAAAAAAAAATAAAAAAAAAAACAGAGATAAAGTCCACAGAACCTGAACGAGCTGAGTTAGCGTAAGTGAAATAGCAATTAATTTAGAGCAAGCTGTCATTCTACACCTCCATCTATAGTCTGATAGTCTGAAAAGCACTGTGAAGTGCATAGCAGATGATACTTCCCAGTGTTCCAGTTATTTGTGCTTTTTCCCGTTCCTTTCACGTAGGGAGCATGGGAGGAATGATTGCTCAAATGCCTCTGTCCGCATTAATTCCCGTAAATTTCGGGGAGGGGCACGACGATCTCTGATGCCACGTTCAATTACACCCAAGATGTGTTCGATCGGGTTCAGACCTGCGGCCTGGGGAGTCAGCACATCAATTGGAGCTCGCCACTGTGTTCCTCGAACCACTCCATCACTGTACTGGCCTTGTGAGATGGTGCACTATCTTGTTGAAAAATGTCACTGCCACTGGGAAACACGATCGTCATGAAGGGGTATATGTAGTCTGCATCCAGTGTACGACACACCTTGCCCCTCATGGTAACTTGTACGAGCGCCACTGCACCCGTGGATGCCCACGCGAATGTTCTCCAGAGTGCAATGGAGCCTCTGCCAGCGTTCCGCACTGCAAGTGTCACGGAGCTAGTTCACTGGAAGACGACGGATTTGAACACTCCCATCGGCATGATGAAGAAGTTAAAGGGGTTCATCAGACTATGCAACGCTCTGCCACTGCACCGACATCGGGTGCCGATGGTCACGTGTCCATTTCAGACGTAGTTGCCGTATTGCCACACGCATGGGTTGTCGGCTACAGAGGACCATCGTTAGGAGTGTTCGGTGCACTGTGTGCTCAGGCACACTTTTACTCTGCCCAACATTAAAGTCTGATGTTAGTTCCTTCGCAGTTTACCGCCTGTCCTGTTTTGCCAGTCTGCCCACCTACGACGTCCGACACCTGTAAAGAGGGGTGGCTGCCCAACCCCACGAAGCCGGGACGTGGTTTCACCTTGGTTTCGCGACGTGTTGAAGGCACTCACCACAGCACTCCTCGAACACACGACAAATCGTGCAGTTTCCTAAATGCTCGTGCCGAGCCTCCGTGCCATCACAATTTGCTCTCGGCCAGAGTCAGACAGATCGCGCGCCTTCCCCATACTACACACGGACAACATGCTCACCGATACCACATGTACTGTGAGTGTGACTGATTAGCAGTCATTCCTCGCCAGGTGACGCTGCTATGCCTGGACGGGTTTATATCAACAGCAGGTCGATGGTCATAATGTTCTGGCTGATCAGTGTATGTTTCACACATGTAGAGTGGAAATCTGTAATGGGTTAACTGTCAAAATTTTTTTTTTGAATTAGACCCCAAAAACCAAGCTAAGTGCCATTGCCAGCAAACTGAAAAGCGCGCTAAGCGCGATGATCATTTCTAGTAATGGATGTAAGGCCGAAAGATAGCATAAGCGGCAGGTGCCGGCCGAGTGCTGAGGCCAAAGCGGGCTAAGTGCCACAGAGCTTTATAACTGTTTACAGTGTGTGTGTGTGTGTGTGTGTGTGTGTGCGCGCGAGCGAGAGAGATAGATAGAGAGAGAGAGAGAGAGAGAGAGAGATTTTGCCCAAATTGAACAACGAACGAACTTTAAGAATGGAGAATCTACAAGACTTTCAAGAAAGGGATTACCACTGACAAGAAATTTGTTTTACCGTCACAACAATTTAAAAAGAACGTGTCAGCTGATAAGAAAACGGATCTGCAAGAGATGATGCCGTATTTAAAAATAGCAAAAATGGTTCAAATGGCTCTGAGCACTATGCGACTTAACTTCTGAGGTCATCAGTCGCCTAGAACTTAGAACTAATTAAACCTAACGAACCTAAGGACATCACACACATCCATGCCCGAGGCAGGATTCGAACCTGCGACCGTAGCGGTCGCTCGGCTCCAGACTGTGGCGCCTAGAACCGCACGGCCACCCCGGCCGGCTAAAAATAGCGAATAGAGCATTTTTCGGACAGTTACTCAATTAAAATTGCTTTGTTCTGTGTAAAATTAAAAGGAGAACTAAAAGTAATTTAATCACGTATCTGTGAAATGTTTATTATTAATAAAAGTAGTAAATGCTGAGTTTTCTTTTATTGTCACTGACCTGGCTTTTGCCGGTACCTGTATGACATTTAGCACGTTCTGCCTTTTTCAGAATAAAGTATTTATTTTCATTGATAGAAGGAAGGAAATTTACAAAATTGCAGTAGTTGTGTGAGTCTTACTATTAACAATAAATAAAAAGTCTTGCTGAGGTTTTTTCATTAAAATATGTCAAAACAAAACAAAACACGAATAACTCGGAATCAGTCATCTGGCACTCAGCCCGTTATTGATTTACACTCTATATATATATTTAACGTATTCCATACATACTTATTCACATATATTTCACCTGTATCTCTAACGAATTTCGCCATGAAGTTTGTTTCCACGTAGCCTGAACTACGTGTCGTACAATGATGTAATTTAATTTTTTAGGTACATTCAGTGGCATATGTGTACTCAGAATGCGAAATATGTTTCAAACAGAATTAGTAGCAAAGAAGTAATAAATTTAAACGTCATGTGTGTTGCGGCAGTTTTACTGCATTGACAGAGAAAATTTTGTAAGCAATAAGCTTTTTTTCCTTTCATTGTTTTCTGGGGGTCGTCAGCGGGAAAAGTTTCTTACAGGTTTGAAATTATGTATAAAGTTGGTTGCTAGTCAGTAAGTGCTCTCATTCTCAAGTATTGGATGAATAAAGCCTGGGTATACGAGCGTCGTCGGCTACACTACTTTCTCAGCCCCTCACCTTTGATAGATAGGTAGTTCTTAGTCTCACAACGATTCTTTCCAGACAGTAAATCTTATGTGTAGCAAGTTTGGTTGAAATCGGTCCATTGGTTTAGAGGAGGATATGGAACGTTTCTATAATAACAATGGATTTATCCCTTCAAGTTGGTTGTTGAAACTTAATAAGCAGGCTTTCACGGGATAATTTGCGTCATATTCAAACATTTCGCTGTTCAGTTCGTCTGCATCTCCGTGCGGCTCTCCCTGGGACTAGGAGACCGGTGGCCGTTCGCGCTGCCATTATTTATACACACTGAAGAGCCAAAGAAACTGGTACACCTGCCTAATATCGTGTAGGGCTCCCGCGAGCGTGCAGAAGTGCCGCTAAACGACGTGGCATGGACTCGATTGATGTCTGAAGTACTGCTGGAGGGAATTGACACCATGAATCCTGAAAGTCTGTCCACAAATCCATAAAAGTAAGAGGGAATGGAGATGTCTTCTGAACAGCACGTTGGAAGGTATCCCAGACATACTAGTGTCTGAGGAGTTTGATGGCCAGCGGAAGTGTTTAAACTCAGAAGGGTGTTCCTGGCGCCGCTCTGTAGCAATTCTACACGTGTGGGTGTCGCATTGTCCTGCTGGAATTGCCCAAGTCCGTCGGAATATATAATGGACAAGAATGGATGTAGGTGATCAGACAGTACGCTTACGTACGTGTCATCTGTCAGAGTCGTATATAGACGTATCTGGGGTCCCATATCATTCCAACTGCACACGCCACACACCATTACAGAGCCAGCTGACATGGATTTATGAGGTTGTCTCCGTATCCGTAAACGTCGATCCACTCGCTACAGTTTGATACGTTTCCTACACATTTGAACAATATTCTAAGGAGAGTCGCACGACGATTTTTTTAGAATCACACTTGTAGACTGATGGCATTTCCCTAGTACTCTACCAATGAACCGAAGTCTGCCATCAGTTTAACCTACGACTGAGCGCATGTGATCGTGTCATTCCATTACGCTACAAATTGTTACATTCAGATATTTGTATGAGAAAACCGATTCCAGCTGAGACTCACTGATATTGTAGTCATGAGGTAGTACGTTTTTTCGTGTTGTAATGTGCGCGGTTTTACATTTCTGAACATTTAAAGCAAGTTCCTTGCACCGCATTGAAATCCCATCAAGATTCGTCTGAACATTTGAGCACCTTTTCTCAGACGTTATTACACCAGCGGAAAAATGCTCCTGTCGGAGCACAAAAAACGTTAATACTTTCATCCTTAAAAGACTCTGACAGAAAAGTGGGGAATCAGTTGCCTCAGTCCTTATTACGCCTTCGTCAGCAAAAGCTTTGGCATGCGAGCATATTCGTGCTCTTTTAACATTCTAAATCATATCACCCAGTCTCTCTTTGTAACTTAGCCTTTACAGTCAACATCTCCCTCTCACTGTCACCATCTATATATGTCTCTCTCCCACTGTCTCCTTTTTCTCCATTACTTGACAGTATATACAACTGCCACTGTCTCCCCTTTCACTTACACTGTCTACTTTTGTCTTTTTTCTCCACTGCTAATGTCTTCACCACACATCGGCAGCTCAAAAATTCTAGGCACACCAGCTTGTTCTTCACCCTGTACCTACGTGTTTAAAATCTGGACCCAAAATGCGCCCTCACCCCTCCCCTATACCTACTCGTTAAAGTTCATCAGGGACCCCTGTCTCGTTTCTGTTTTGCTCCCACTGCTTCTATCTCTTCCATCTCTCTTCCTCTTTTACTGCCACAGTCTCTCACTGACCATCAGTATCTGCACCCTCTTTGGCGCCCACTGCTGTTGTCTTCACCCGTCTCTCTTTCTCTTGCACTGTCACTTTCTCATTCCACCATCACTCTCTCCTTTCTCTCCCACTTGCACTGTTTCCTCTCTCTTTCACCGTCACTGTGTCTCTGCTATCTCTTTCAGCACAATAAACTCGGATATGGCCGCGTTCCAAAATTTTTGGTGAGGAAGGGGAAATGTGGGTTGAGACAGATGGTTCCCCACTTTTCTGTACAGGTTTTTGAAGACGAACATATTCGCCTTTTTTGTAATCCGACAGGAGCATTTTTACACTGGTTCCCCTCTTTTACCTGTTACAACAGAGTGTGTTGCTTATATAAAACGAATTCTATAGGACAGTAATTTTGTCGCTTTATTTTTATTCTTCCACATATTTATAAACTTGGACTCGTACAAACAATGAATAAGTACGCATAGTATAAGGTTCACCGAGAATCTTTCGCTTTATATTCCTTCTGGGTACTTTGCCCATCGATCGCAATATATGGAAAACGCCCACCTTCTGATTTTATCTTAAAATAGTAATAAAGTTATTAGAAATATTTTACTGAATTTGCAGACTTTTCAGTTTTACATAATTTTTGGCTGTCATTTCAAGGTCTTTTCAGGGATGTTAAGACCCTTTTTAGCCCATCTTTTGTCACTGAAGTACCACTTTGCGCATATTCATATATGCGTGGAGTGCCTATTATGCAGACACACCGCGTCATGAAGTTTTATTGGTGAAAAAATACTGACTAAAAACATAGTTAGGTGACCTCAGAACTCTTGCGATGACTCGAGAACCGTTGTCATGATTTCATTACGTCAGTTAAAACTAAACGGACACCTCAGCCCGGATATCAAGTGCATATTTTACGTGCAGAAGTACGGTAACTTTGAACCTCAGTATCTTGGTAACGGTTATCGAAAACACTTTCAAGGTTCCCTGAGAACATCATCTTAAAAACATAAGGTAAAAATTTCGACGATCTACCATGAATAGAAATTATAAAAGTGGTCATCCCCACAACTAGTCCTTTTCGCACCCAAAAATCATGGTTTCTCGGAGTTTCGACTGGAACAGCCCACGAACAAATTGTGCTTTTATAAGCCGCCTAAGGTGCACCCTAGGCCACACCTAATGCAAAAGAACCAAAAGAACTGCTTAATTTTCCAGGGCTGGAGGAAACGTGTAATGTTTAAATTTAGGCCCTGTACTGTAGCATAGCTACAGTACGCTCGTTCATCCGGTAGGTATACAAATGGTACTAAACCAAGGGCTATCATAACACTTGGACCCTTATTTCTAAGATCATAGAAACCGAGATATGACCCCCTGAAAAATTGAATTTTTCTTGCGGCTTTTGGCACATATCGGTACCGTGCATTGTTGTGCTTGAACTGATTATTAATAACCGCATCACCCGTGAAAATTCTCAGTGTACTGTTAATGTTGCCAGCAACATTCAACAATGAGGGTCCCAATACACTTCCCAGGGCTGTGTGGTGCGTGGTCCCTGACATTGCAGAACCTGTAGCATGTACGGGCTGGTTGGAATTAAAGTGAGCCATTCACTGAGGTTCAGTGTGGGCTGTAATTATCACATAGCAGCGAAACTTGATAGATACGCTAATGCGTTAATGCGGAACCGGTTTACGTTGAAAAAAAGTTCTAATTTTGGCCTCCAGGTGCAGAACTGGGGCTGTACACTGTTTATATGATGAGATGAAATCCACGCTATCATTTGACAAGCCATAACGTGAGTGAACAGTGTGGCTATCGAGAAGAGAGATCGTGAGCTGTTAGTGAAACTGTTTTGTGTGAAAGACGGCATTTACTGTGCTACATTGAGAGAGTGCCGCCGACTGGAAGGTTTGAGGAGAGACCCGATGCCATTAAAATGTTTAAAGAAGAAGATAATGAAATTTGAAAATACTAGTGGACTTGGTGTAGCACCTGGAAGGGGAAGGCATCCTATCCCGGCGGAAGTTACAGACGAGATTTCTGTTGCTGTAACTGACCATGCAGCATGTGCCCTGGGCAGTGCTAGTGCTCATGCATTGGCATGAGAATCGTCCATCCCACGGACAGTATGGAAAGTTTTGCAGTCCTATGATGCTGGTATCTGTACATCATCCAGAGCATGATGCAACAGAGACATCATGATCTGCAACAACATTGTAAATTTGCTTTTCTGTTTCTGGCAGGGACTGAAGTTGATGATATTGGAAGGGGGGGGGGGGGATATACTATGGAGTGACGAGGCATATTTTACACTACAGAATGTAGTGAATACACAGAACTGTCAAATTTGGGGTAGTGTTAAACCGCGTGTTGTGCATGAAGAGCAGTTACACTCGCAGATGTGACTGTGCGGTGTGGACTCAGAAGCGTCTTTATTCTCGGCCCGTTCTCCTTTGAAGAGAATACACCCAGAGGGCCTCTCAGCTGTACTACACATTATCGAGACCTCTTTGTACAGCATGTGATTCCTGCTTTGGAAGAACGAAGCTGTGTGGGAACCACTGTTTTCATGCAAGATGGGGCAGCACCTTACGTTGCTCGCCCAGTGAAAGATCTGCTTAATGCATCCTTCCAAGAACGTGTTACCTCCACATGTTTTCCAGATGCGTGGCCTCAAATTACTTGATCTGAGTGTATGTGACTTTTGGCTCTGGGGATATCTAAAATAATGCATTTACCAGAGACACGTTTGGTCTCTACTTGATCTTGTGAGTTGGCTTCCTCTTCCAGTCACGTAAATATTTAAAACAAAACTTTACCAGAATGTTGTCTGTAAGTCCCCCAGATAGGTTTTTGAAGCGGCGCAACAGAGGAAGTGGATCGGCGAAATTGCATAAAATGTAAATTGCATATCGCGATTTATAACCGCTCTATGCTGTATGATTAATTTAAAAAATCTCAGATTGCTTCTTTAAATGACTGCAGGCTGTGGTTGTACAATAAGCAAAAATGAGCGCTTTAAATTAGTAATAAAATCACGCCATTGACGGATTGGTATCAAATCGAAGAAAAGCTTGAAAAGAAAACTTTAACACAGTAAATACTGACACCAAAATGGGATCTTCCATATTAATAAAAATACAAGACTTTGGTAAGTCAGAATCAGTTCCTTATATTAGAAATCGTTTATAGATACATCCCACGATGCTTACATCTGCCCAAATTCAGCCCCTAATCCATTACGTATGTAAACATTTCTGTATGTCTTTCTTGTATTCACAGTGCCAGATTTGCACCTGGTGGCCTTACTTGGAATTAATTATTTCTCCAGTTTAAATCGGTTCTGCATTAAATCAATAGAATATCTAACAAGTTTCGCTGCCATACTTTAACAACAGCTTACAGTGGAGCTCTGAGAGAAGCTGCACTTTAATAATAACCACCCGGTAGAGTGCACACAGAATCACGTGGCTGGTAGATGCGCCATCGGTAGGGCATGCATGACAAGAGTGGTAGTGGTTGAGACTGCAGACAGCTGCTGTAGGAGAAATGCTGAGTGTTGTAGTGGAAGCGCCATTCTAACCTGAATCCTATGCTGAAATTGTTTGCAAATATTAATTGGAGCCCGACAATGCCCACATTTGCATTGTGAGCATTCAAAAAGATCTACTGTCATCTCTGCTTTGGCTCGTATTTAAAAAAGAGTTCCGCTGAAACTGCAACAAAAGAAGCCATTTATTTTGGCCTGGCTTTTCAAACATTAGTAACTTTCAGAGAAGCGTCATCAGTGCCAAATTTTCAGTAAAACTCACATTCCTCGTGTTGCCATGTTAAAATTTATTCTTTGCTAAAATAGAATGGAGGTTACACAATATCACCCCGCTTAAATGTTGTGCACCAGCAATGGGGAGAGATTTCTGGAAGAGTGGTTCATTAAGTTTATTAATTGAGGAATTGAGGAAAAGTAAGGCCAATAGTTAATAAAAAGCACATCGTCGGTACAAAAATAAATATGTTATGTATTCGCCTAAGTTGTTTCAAGATCCACAGGCATTTCTTGCTTCATTAGCTATTGATGGCCCTTAAAAATTACAGTTTTTCATTAAAAATGTCTGTAGTTAATGGATTAACGTGATAGCTAATAAATGGTTCAAATGGCTCTAAGCACTATGGTACTTAACATCTGAGGTCAACAGTCCCATAGACTTCGAACTACTTAAACCTAACTAACCTAAGGACATCACACACATCTTTGCCCGAGGCAGGATTCGAACCTGCGACCATAGCGGTTGTGCGGTTCCGGACTGAAACTCCCAGAACCGCTCGGTCACAGCGGCCGGCTGATAGATAATAAATTTTGCATAACAACCATAGGGCAAAATACTCTCCTCCTTGTGCGCTGACGTTTGCCAAAATCTTATTTCGATATCTCAAACCGTTTATGAAATGTGAGGAACGATGTGGATGTTTCACTCAGGCTTTACCACTGGCGTACGTGATCAAAAATGAAGTACAACATCAAATCAATTTTATCGAGTTTTGGGACAAACAGACCTCCACCCAAGTCTAAAAAAAATTCAATGTGTTAGCCTAATTTCATCAAAGCAACGTACACTACTGGTCATTAAAATTGCTACACCAAGGAGAAATGCAGATGATAAACGGGTATTCATTGGACAAATATATTATACTAGAACTGACATGTGATTACATTTCCACGCAATTTGAGTGCATAGAAATGGTTCAAATGGCTCTGATCACTATGGGACTTAACATCTGAGGTCAACAGTCCCATAGACTTCGAACTACTTAAACCTAACTAACCTAAGGACAGCACACACATCCATGCCCGAGGCAGGATTCGATCTTGTGACCGTAGCGGTCGCGTGGTTCCAGACTGAAGCGCCTAGAACCGCTCGGCCACACCGGCCGGCGGGTGCATAGATCCTGAGAAAACAGTACCCAGAACAACCACCTCTGGCCGTAATAACGGCCTTGATACACCTGGGAATTGAGCCAAACAGAGCTTGGATGGCGTGTACGGGTACAGCTGCCCATGCAGCTTCAACACGATCCCACAGTTCATCAAGAGTGGTGACTGGCGTATTGTGACGAGTCAGTTGCTCGGTTACCATTGACCAGACGTTTTCAATTGGTGAGAGATCTGGAGAATGTGCTGGCTAGGGCAGGTGTCGAACGTTTTCTGCATCCAGTGAGGCCCATACAGGACCTGCAACATGTGGTCGTGTATTATCCTGCTGAAATACAGGGTTTCGCGGGGATGTAATGAAGGGTAGAGCCACGGGTCGTAACACATCTGAAACGTAACGTCCACTGTTCAAAGTGCCGTCAGTGCGAACAAGAGGTGACCGAGACGTGTAACGAATGACACCCGATACCATCATTCCGTGTGATACGCCAGTATGGAGATGACCAATACATGGTTCCAATGTGCGTTCACCGCGATGTCGCCAAACACGGATGTGACCTTCGTGATGCTGTAAACAGAACCTGGATTCATCCGTAAAAATGACGTTTTGCCATTCGTGCACCCAGGTTCGTCGTTGAGTACACCATCGCAGGCGCTCCTGTCTGTGATGCAGCGTCAAGGGTAACCGCAGGTATGGTCTCCGAGCTGATAGTCCATGCAGCTGCAAACGTCGAACTGTTCGTGCAGATGGTTGTTGTCTGTCAAACGTCCCCATCTGTTGACGCAGGGATCGAGACGTGGCTGCACGATCCGTTACAGCCATGCGGATAAGGTGCCCGTCATCTCGACTGCTAGTGATACGAGACCGTTGGGATCCAGTATGGCTTTCCGTATTACCATCCTGAACCCACCGATTCCATATTCTGCGAACAGTCATTGGATCTCGACCAATGCGAGCAGCAAAGTCGCCACACGATAAACCGCAATCGCGATAGGCTACAATCCGACTTTTATCAAAGTCGGAAACGTGATGGTACGCACTTCTCCTCCTTACACGAGGCATGATAACAACGTTTCACCAGGCAACGCCGGTCAACTGCTGTTTGTGTATGAGAAATCGGTTGGAAACTTTCCTCATGTCAGCACGTTGTAGGTGTCGCCACCGGCGCCAACCTTGTGTGAATGCTCTGAAAAGCTAATCATTTGCATCTCACAGCATCTTCTTCCTGTTGGTTAAATTTCGCGTCTGGAGCAGGTCATCTTCGTGGTGTAGCAATTTCAATGGCCAGTAGTGTAGTTACAGAAAGATTGCAGGGCGTGAGCCTCGATTCTGTCGTCGCAGTGCATCGTTAACCGGCCGAAAGCGGGCGTTCAACGTCGGCCTCCCCTTCCGAACAAGCGAATGACCTCGCCCAGCGTTTTGGACGAAAACTGGTCACCGTATCCTGCGCGGAGTGCTGTGAGGATAAACCGCCTCTGGCCACCCAGCGTACGGCGGGCCGAGGAGTGGACACGCAGGTGCAGCGAGAGTTCGGGTCGCGTGTGTGGCGCGAGGCAGCGTGGCGTGGCCGCGCGCCAGCCGAGCAGCGGCCGGTGGAGCGGCGATCGCTTAGCGGCGAGCTACTCCCGCCGTCCGGATGCGCCGCGTCCATCCGGCGCGCGCCCTCGGTACGTGGCACGTGCTACGTGCGGCGTGCACCTGCGGTCGGCCATCGGCGCTTCTCTGACGTCAATGAGCCATCCGTCTTATCGGCGCCGACACGCAAGGGGCGGGCACCAACTCGGGTTATATTAAATCTTCCGCGATTGTGGGAAAGGACGGTCGCCGCAATTGACGTCAGAGAGCCGCTGCTTTGTGCAACGTTCGCTTTGCCGGTGCTGATTAACGTGCGGCGGAGTCGTGACCGCCGTGAGTCCTCCGACTGCACTCTCTCGCCCCAGAAACGTAAGGAGTTAAAGAAAAGGTGCGGGTATCTCAAAATTACACTACTGGCCATTAAAATTGCTACACCGAGAAGGAATGCAGATGATAAACGGGTATTCATTGGACAAATATATTATACTAGAACTGACAAGTGATTACATTTTCACGCAATTTGGGTGCACAGCCCGCATCTCGTGGTCGTGCGTTAGCGTTCTCGCTTCCCACGCCCGGGTTCCCGGGTTCGATTCCCGGCGGGGTCAGGGATTTTCTCTGCCTCGTGATGGCTGGGTGTTGTGTGCTGTCCTTAGGTTAGTTAGGTTTAAGTAGTTCTAAGTTCTAGGGGACTGATGACCATAGATGTTAAGTCCCATAGTGCTCAGAGCCATTTGAACCGTTTTTTGGGTCCATAGATCCTGAGAAAACAGTACCCAGGGCCGTAATAACGGCCTTGATACGCCTGGCCATTGAGTCAAACAGAGCTCGGATGGCGTGTACAGGTACAGCTGCCCATGCAGCTTCAACACGACACCACAGCTCATCAAGAGTAGTGACTGGCGTATTGTGACGAGCCGGTTGCTCGGCCACCATTGACCAGACGTTTTCAATTGGTGAGAGATCTGGAGAATGTGCTGGCCAGGGCAGCAGTCGAACATTTTCTGTATCCAGAAAGGCCCATACAGGACCTGCAACATGCGGTCCTGCATTATCCTGCTGAAATGTAGGGTTTCGCAGGGATGTGATGAATGGTAGAGCCACGGGTCGTAACACATCTGAAACGTAACGTCCACTGTTCAAAGTGCCGTCAATGCGAACAAGAGGTGACCGAGACGTGTAACCAATGGCACCCCATACCATCGCACCGGGTGATACGCCAGTATGGCGATGATGAATACACACTTCCAATGTGCGTTCACCGCGATGTCGCCAAACACGGATGCGACCATCATGATGCTGTAAACAGAACGTGGATTCATCCGATAAATGATGTTTTGCCATTCGTGCACCCAGGTTCGTTGTTGAGTACACCATCGCAGGTGCTCCTGTCTGTGATGCAGCGTCAAGGGTAACCGCAGCCACCGGCGCCAACCTTGTGTGAATGCTCTGAAAAGCTAATCATTTGCATATCACAGCATCTTCTTCCTTTCGATTAAATTTCGCGTCTGTAGCACTTCATCTTCGTGGTGTAGCAATTTTAACGGCCAGTAGTGTACATTTGTAACATATGTAGGTTTGGAGATAGCTTTCCACATTCATACAGCCAGTGCGAAATTTTCTTTGGAAAAATTCCACAAAAATGACTGGAACGCTCTCTCCAAAATTCGAACTTGTACTAGGGAAGTTTTGCAATACAGCTTTATTTATTTAATTTTTTCGAAATAATTTCCACCACGTTGAATACACCTCTCCATCCACAGAAACCAGTCCCTAAAACAGTTCACCCAAGTTTCTGTAGGGAGTAAGGCACACTCGTTGTCCCAAGCCCTCAGGAGGTCCTCATCACTTGAAAACTGCACTCCTTTCACGTTCATTTTCACATGCAGGACACAGATACTCGGTGCAGGCTTTGGCGCGGTGAGCTGGAGCGTTGTCGTGATGGAAGAACCGAGAGTCCATTATTGACTTCGGTTGCAGGTTCTTCAAAAATTGGATGACTTTGTGCAGGCACTGCTCATTGTAGCACTTAGATGTGACTGTCTTCTATGTGTCTGAAACAGCACGCTCAATGTAAAAAAAAAAAAAAAATGTCATTTTCTTCGTTACTCACTGGAATTTTCTGACAGCTTCGGGTGTGTCGTCATCTTGAATGACCCAAACTTCGTTTTGAGTCTTAGTCGGCACGTCTTATAGTACAGCCAAGTTTTGTCACCTGTCACGATATTTATATTAAAAATGAAGAAATTCCTCCAGCTTTATATAAGGTGTCGATTTTATTGTGGCAATAGTTTCAACACGGAACACGTCCGAATCTCACCACTGACTTCTAGTATCAGCCGCGCGCAGTTGACGTCAACAAGTGTATGGGCCTGAAGATGACGTTGTTACAACGTTGAAACTAGTTGCCAAAATAAAATCGACACCTTAAATAAAGCTGGAGGAATTTCTTCAATTTTAATATAAATCTATGCCAGCTGATGTCCCATTGTCTTCCATTTCAAATATAGATGTACGAAGAAGTCACGATGTTATTCACATACTGAGATTGTCCCTTAGAAAACATCTCTAACATCTCCCGGCACCAAGTCGCACGTCGTGTCAACTGCTGTTCCGTCGGCCTATGCGGCAGCAGACACAACAAAGTTTGTGTGCTTGTAAATTATCATGCAGAATCGAACGAAATGCTGGTGCATTTAGCCTTAAGGTGTCCCCTATCTGCTTATACTGTAGGTCACTCGTCTGTCTTCGTGTAGTATTTTCCTCACGGCATCAATATTTTGCTTCGTAACTGATGATTGTGGCCTTCCCGTCCTCTCAGCGTTCGCCAGAGTAAAATTTCCTCTTTGGACTTCTGTGTAGCACTTTAATAAAGTTGTACGATGTGGACACACATCACCGAGTGCAAGAGTCATTTCTTCAAAGCACTGGTAATGTTTAAACCGCAGAACTGCCCGAATCTCACTTCGTGACCCTGATGCCATGGCAGGCACTTCAACCTAACCCTGCTAGTGAACGACGGCGCCCACACACTTGGCACAGCTGCTACATTGCAAGTATGAAGTGTTCTCGGAACACAGAAACAAATAAACTCCAGCGACTTATTGTTGCGTCGTATTACAAAACTTTCCTAGTACCCTGTGTACAGAAAGCGAAGAGTTATCTACACTGAGCTGACTATAGTCATGGGATGTCGAAATGCACATATACAGATGGCGATGGTATCACGTAAACAAGGAATAAGAGAGCAGTGCATTGCCATAGCTGTCATTTGTACTGAGGTGACTCATGTGAAAAGTTCTCCGATTTGATTATGGCCGCACGATGGGAGTAAACAGGCTTTGAACGCGGAATGGTACTTGGAGTTAGATGAATGGGACATTGCATTTCGGAAATCGTTACGGAATTCAATATTCCGAGAGCCACCTGTCAAGACTGTACCGAGAATATCAAATTTCTGGGATTACCTCTCACCACGGACAGCGCCGTGCCCGATGGACTTCACGTAACGACCGAGAGCAGCGGCGTTTTTGTAGAGTTGTCATTGCTAACCGACATCCAGAATGAGATTTTCACTCTGTAGCGGAGTGTGCGCTGATATGAAACTTCCTGGCAGATTAAAACTGTGTGCGCGACCGAGACTCGAACTCGGGACCTTTGCCTTTCGTGGGCAAGTGCTCTACCATCTGAGCTACCGAAGCACGACTCACGCCCGGTCCTTACAACTTTACTTCTGCCAGTATCTCGTCTCCTACCCTCCAAACTTTACAGAAGCTCTCCTGCGAACCTTGCAGAACTAGCACTCCTGAAAGAAAAGATACTGCGGAGACATGGCTTAGCCACAACCTGGGGGAGGTTTCCAGAATGAGATTTTCACTCTGTAGCGGAGTGTGCGCTGATATGAAACTTCCTGGCAGATTAAAACTTTGTGCCCGACCGAGACTCGAACGCGGGATCTTTGCCTTTTGCGGGCAAGTGCTCTACCAACTGAGCTACCCTAGCACGACTTTCGACTCGTCCTCACAGCTTTACTTCTGCCAGTATCTCGTCTCCTACCTTCCAAACTAACAGACATGTAGCACTGCGTGAAATAACCGCAAAAACCAATGGGGGCCAGAATGAGATTTTCACTCTGCAGCGGAGTGTGTGCTGATATGAAACTTCCTGGCAGATTAAAACTGTGTGCCGGACCGAGACTCGAACTCGGGACCTTTGCCTTTTGCGGGCAAGTGCTCTACCAACTGAGCTACCTAAGCACGACTTTCGACTCGTCCTCACAGCTTTACTTCCGCCAGTACCTCGTCTCCCACCTTCCAAACTTTACAGATGCTCTCCTGCGAACCTTACAGGATTAGCACTCTTGAATGAAAGGATATTGCGGATACACATCCTGGGGGATGTTTCTAGATTGAGATGGGAGCACTTGCCCGCGCATGGCAAAGGTCCTGAGTCCGAGTCTCGGTCCGGCACACAGTTTTAATCTGCCTGGAAGTTTCATTAGTCGGGGCCGTATGACGAACGTATCTGTTTGGACAGTGAGACGAAATTTGGCTTTAATTGGGTATGGCAGAAGACGACCGACGCGAGTGCCCTTGCTGACAGCACCACATCGCCAGCAACCCCTCTCCTGGTCTCGTGACCATATGATAGACCCTAGACTACTGGAATACTGTGGCCTTGTGAGATGAGTCTCGATTTCAGTTAATAAGAGCTGATGGTAGTGTTGGAGTGTCTTCCATACTTCACGAAGTCATGGACCAAAGTTGTCAACAAGGCACTCGGAAAATTGGTGCCGGCTCCATAATGGTGTTGGATGTGTTCACATGGAATGGAAAGGGTCCTCTGGTCCAATTGAATCGATCATTGACTTAATATGGTTATGTTCGGCTGCTTGGAAACCATTTGCAGCCATTCATGGACTTCATGTTCCCAGGTACGGATGGAATTTCTATGGATGACTATGCGCCATGTCACCGACCCACAGTTGTTTTCTATTGATTTGAAGAACTTTCTCGACGATTCTAGCGAATGATTTGGCCACTAAAATCGCCCGACATGAATGCCATCAGGCGGTATATGAGACATAAGCGAGAGGTCAGTTCGTACAGAAAATGCTGCTCCGGCAATACTTTCGCAATTATGGTCAGCTGTAGAGATAGCGTGGCTCAACATTTATGCAGGAGACTTCCGTCGACCTGTTGCGTCTACGCCAGTTCGAGGTGGTGCAATACGCTGGGCAAACGGAGGTCCGACACGATATTGAGAGGTATCCCATCATTTATCACCTCTGTGTACAACTTATACACAAACCAGTCCGCAGTTACAAGTCGATGAACATGAAAGGGAAGCAGTAGTTGAGAAGATAGACATGGTCGAAAAGTGGCAGTTGTCTCCAAGCAATGAAAGGTGTGACGTCATCCAATGCGTACGAAAAGGAATCCTCTAAATTTCGGTTACACGATAAATCACACAAGTGTAAACGCTGTGAATTCAACTAAATACAGTATTTAGGGATTACAGCTCAAATAAATTACATTGGAAAGATCACGTAGATAATGTTGTGGGGGAAGTGAACCAAAGACTGCCGTTTAGTGGAGAACACTCAAAAAATTCAGCAGGTCTGTTGAAGAGACTGCCTACACTAAGCTTGCCCGTCCCCTTCTGGAGTATTGCTGCACGGTGTGGGATCCGCATCATATGGGAGTGGCGTTGTACTTCGAAAAATTTCAGAAAAGGGCAGCTCGTTTTTTATCGTCGTTGAATAGGGGAGAGAGTGCCAAGGACATGATACGTGAATTGTGCTGGCAATCATTAAAACAAAGCTATTGGTTGCGGCAGGATCTTTTCGTGAAATTTAAATCACCAACTATCTGCCCTGAATGAAAAAATATTTTGTTAGCGCCCACCTACATAGGGAGAAGCAAACATCATAATAAAATAAGAGAAATCGGAGTTCGCATGGAAACATTTAAGTGTCCATTTTTCCCGCGCGCTGTTCGAGAGTGGAACGGTAGAGAAATAGCTTGCAGGTGATTCGATGAACCCTCTTCCATGCGCTTAATTGTGAATTGTAAAGTAATTATGTAGATCTAGATGTAGAACACAAGGGTGTAGTCTCTTCCAAACGTTTTTTAATCTGTACGTTGAGCAACCAGCACAGGAAAAGCTGGAAAAACTTTGATAGGGAATTACATTTCAGGAGAAAAATTAGAAAAAAAACTTCGATGTTTACCAATGAGGCCGTTATTCTCACAGAGGTGGAAAACGACTTAGATCATCTGAATGGATGATGTCTTGAAAGGAGGCCGTAAGATTAACCGAAAAATTAAACAACGGTATGGCATGTAGTCGAATCAAGTCAGGTGGTTCTGATTAAATTACCTTAGGAAATGAAACACTAAAAGTAGCTCATGACTTTGGCTGTTTGAAAGGAAAAGTAACTGACGACAGCCGAAGTAGAATATAAAATGCAGACTGGCAACGGCAAGAAAAGCCTATCTGAAGAAGAGAAATTTGTTAACGTCGAATATAAATTTAAATATTAGGAAGACATATCTGAAATGATTAGTCTGGAGCGTAGCCTAATATATAAATGAGATGTGAAAGATCAACAGCATAGAAAATAAGGGAATAGAAGCTTTTGAAATGTGTTACGATACTGCAGTGCACGTGTTGTTAAGAAGTGGGATGCAATGTTCCTTCGACCATACAAGCGTAATGGAATGACGACAGTGAACATTTGTGCTGCACAGGGACTTGAATCCCGATTTCCCGCTTTGCACCAACTGTCGCCTTAAACACTTTGGCTATCGGTGAACGACTCCCAGGTAGACCCAAACTTCCATATGTCGTTGTTCATGCGTCTCAACCTGCTCTCGTACGTTTTATATAATTCCTGTACATTGAGAGGACACACTTTAATTGAAAGTAGCTGCCTGATACCGGCGCGTAAATGCAATATTTTAGGTACTGCGGCGACTACAGCCTTTGAGAAGTACACGGAATGTATTCGCAGTTGCGAATATGGACAACCATCAGCTGCCCGCTCTAGCGAGCGGTCACCTTACCATTACGCTATCCGAGTACAGCTCACGGTCGGACCCGAACGTGGCTGACGACATATACATCTACATACATCTACATATATACTCCGCTAGCCACCAAGCGGTGTGTGGCGGAGGGCACAATTCGCGCCAAAGTCATATTTCCCCCCCTCTGTTCCACTCGCGGATCGAGCGAGGGAAAAACGACTGTCTGAACGCCTCAGTACGAGCTCGTATTTCCCTTATCTTTGAATGGTGATCATTGCGCGATTTGAAAGTTGGTGGTAATAATATATGCTCTACATCCTCGGTGAAGATCGGATTTCGGAATTTAGTGAGCAGTCCCTTCCATTTAGCGCGCCGTCTATCTGCAAGTGTGTCCCACTTCAAACTTTCTATGAGATTTGTAACGCTCTCGCGATGGCTAAATGTACCAGTCACGAATCTTGCCGCTCTTCTATGGACCTTCTCAATCTCTTGAATCAGACCCAACCGGTAAAGGTCCCATACAGACGAACAATACTCTAAGACTGGACGAACTAACGTGTTGTAAGCTATTTCCTTTGTTGAAGGACTGCATCGCTTCAGGGGATTCTACCAATAAACCGCAATCTAGAGTTCGCCTTACCCGTTACTTGTGTAATCTGATCATTCCATTTGAGATAATTTCGAATAGTTACACCCAGATACTTGACGGACGTTACTGCTTCCAAAGACTGGGCCTTTAATTTGTACTCATACATTAATGGGGATTTTCGCCTTGTTATACGCAGCAGGTTACACTTACTAATATTGAGAGATAACTGCCAGTCATCACACCACGCATTTATTTTCTGCAAATCCTCATTGATTTGTTCACAACTTCCGTGTGATAATACTTTCCTGTAGACTACAGCATCATCGGCAAACAGTCTCAGGCCTCTGTCAATACCATCAACCAGATCATTTATGTAAATCGTAAAAAGCAGCGGACCTATTACGCTGCCCTGGGGCACACCTGAATTTACGCTTGTTTCTGTTGAAGTCATCCCGTTCCGGACGAAATACTGCTCCCTGTCTATTAGAAAACTTTCTATCCAACCGCATAATTCATCGGATAGACCGTAAGCGCGTTTTTTGTAGCAATTGACAGTGCGGAACTGAGTCGAACAATTTCGAAAGTCGAGAAATATGACATCAACCTGGGAGCCGGTATCTAGAGCCTGTTATATATCATGCACAAAGAGGGCCAGCTGTGTCACGCATGACCGCTGTTTCCTAAAACCGTGCTGGTTTCTGCAGATGAGCTTCTCAGAGTCTAGAAAGGTCATTATGTCTGAACACAAAATATATTCCATGATTCTACTAAAAATCGATGTCAGTGAAATTGACCGGTAATTTTGCGCATCCGATTTTCTACCCTTTTTATAGATTGCTATGACCTGGGCCTTCTTCCAGTCCCGAGGAACTTTCCGCTGTTCTAATGATATTTGATAGATGATGGATATGAATGGAGCTATATTTTTAGCGTTCATAGATTTTACTTACGACCAAAATTTTTTGGGGTTATTTTTAGAATCTGCAGATAAAATGTTGCTTTCAATTTCGTTAAAAGAATCTCTCATTGTCCTTCTGATAGATGCTTTCATTTCGCATAACTCCTGTTTGTCAGTGGGGCAGTGACTACTTTTAAAACGACTGTGCAAAATTCTGTGCTTTATCAGAACTTCCTAATATGTTTGTTATACCAAGGTGGATCCTTTCCCTCCCCCATATTTTTGCTAGTCACATACTTCTCTAGCACATGGTGGACAATACCTTTAAATTCCAACCAAAGATGCTCAACATCTTTGGGTCCCGCGGTGAATGCTTGGAGCTGACTATGAAGATATTCATTAACGACACTTTTATTTGCTTTCCCAAACAAGAAAACTCTACGCTGTTTCTTTGGTTTTTTTTTTTTTTTTGCAACTTCCACTGACAATGAAGCCACAACGACATTATGGTCGCTAATATCTACTTCTAGATTACTTCCTCAAAAAGATCAGGTCTTTTGTCACCAAGATATCTAACATGTTTCCATCTCGAGTTGGTTTTCTAACCAACTGCTCACGGTTGTATGTTGAGAGCGCTCCTAGGATAACTTCACACGAATCTTTGCTTCTGCCCCTGACCCAGTATCGATCTCAACTGCGTTTAAACAGCTTTTAACTGCAATGAACACACCACCTCCCATAGAGTCAGTCCTATGCTTCCTAAACATTGTTCAATCAGAGTTCAAAATTTCACTGCTTTTTATGTCTGGTTTCAACCAGTTTTCAGTACTTAATACAATATTGGCATTGCTACTGTTTATTTCAGAGATTAAAAATGGTTCAAATGGCTCTGAGCACTATGGGACCCAACATCTGAGGTCATCAGTCCCCTAGAACTTAGAACTAGTTAAACCCAACTAACCCAAGGACATCACACACATCCATGCCCGAGGCAGGATTCGAACCTGCGACCGTAGCAGTCGCACGGTTCCGGACTGAAGCGCCTAAAATCGCTCGGCCACCACGGCCGGCTTTCAGAGATTAACTAAGGGATGTTGCTCCAGACAAATGGCTCTGAGCACTATGGGACTCAACTGCTGAGGTCATAAGTCCCCTAGAACTTAGAACTACTTAAACCTAACTAACCTAAGGACATCACACACATCCATGCCCGAGGCAGGATTCGAACCTAAGAGCGTAGCGGTCGCGCGGTCCCAGACTATAGCGCCTAGAACCGCTCGGCTACTCCGGCCGGCTGCTACAGACACTAACATGAGATTAAGCACATTTAAATCCTTTGGAATGACCTGTTTAGGCGAACTAACAATTTTTACATATAGAAGTTTGGGTCAAGCAGCGCGCTTGCTGGCATAGCGGAAGCAGTTAAGACAACCACTTGCACAAAGCGAGACATCCGGGTTCGAGTACCCATCCAGCACAAATTTTCATTGCCGTCATTCCATTATACAGCTTATGGTTGTCCGTATTCGCAAAGCAGTTAAGGCAACCATTCGCATAAAGTGGGAAATCCGGGTTTGAGTAAAGGTCCAGCACAAATTTTCACTGTCGTAATTTCATTACATAGCTGATGGTTGTCTGCATTCGCAAAAGCGAATGTATTTCTTGTACTTTTGTAATGTGCTGCTACAAAAGAACGCTGAAGATTAGATGGGTAGTTCATGTAACCAATGAGGAGGTACTAAATAGAATTGGGGAGAACAGAAATTTGTCGCATAACTTGACGAAAAGAAGCGATCGGTTGATAGGACACATCCTCAGGCATCAAGGAATAATCAGTTTAGTTGCGAAAGGCAGTGAGGAGAGTAACAATTGTAGAGGGAGACAGCGGATTGAGCACACTAGGCAGTTTCAGATGGAGGTAGGGTGCACTGGTAATGTTGAGATGAAATGACTTGCACGGGATGGACTAGCTTGGAGAGCTGCAACAATCCAGTCTTCGAAATGATAACAGTAGCAACAGCAACATCTCCGTAATCTTTTTTGTTACTTTTTTTACATCAACCAGTCATTACAGTTCCTAAAAAAGATAAATTCATTTTTACTCTTAAGAAGGCATAATAAAAGCGAGAGATCAAAAGCGTTAACTGTGTACTCTTACCCGCACAGATGGATACCATTATGCATCCAATCGAGCAAGAGTTCGCGCGTGGAATTCTTCTACAGTGGTGACAGAGGTAACGCCTTAAGCCTTCATAATCTGCACCGTCCTTACGCCACCATTCTTTACATTTACCACACTATACCTGGTCTTCCTCAAAATATCTGCACCATGGGTAAACGGATATTCTTCTAGAATCATTTTTCTTATGAGCTGGGAGCAATTTCCTATTTGCAGAGGAAGATATTTTTTCTGATCTAGAAGATTCTGTTTTCTTTCCATCTCTACATTTCGTTTTATATTCCATTCCTTAGGCTTCTTTTATTATTAGAGATCATTCTTCACCGGTGATGAGAGAATTTTTGATTTTTAGGCCCTCTGCTTCCTTCTGTTAAGTGACGGCGTTCTTGGCAGATGGCAGAAGTGGACGTGTGCGGATGTGCGCTTCCGGCGCTGAATTATAGCAGTTCCGCAGAACTTCCTCGCAGGGTTTCCTTCGCTGGAACACTATCTCCAGTCGTATTATTAAAATCCATGGTTCGATCTGCGGAGAAGAAGCAAATCTTTGCCAGATAAACATTAGGATGTATGGACGTATTTCAGGTAAATCAAATGCTTTGGCTGCATTCTCTACTGTTCCTGTGAGTAGGCAGGTCTGGATGAACCACCGCAGTGTTGAGTGCTCTTGCCCGAAAGTTCACCAGTTGACAAATGTATCGCTCGAAACCAGTTCATGACAGACAAACAACTGTAACGAATACAGCTGTGATGAATGTGTGGTAAAAACCGCTTACATAACGGGATGAATTTGTTACTTTCGGTGCTAACAAAAACACTTTCGTACCTGAGCACATAAGCAGATTAGAAGATATACGGTGGGTCGTTTAGAAGGCGCATTGAGTTGGGCATTCAGAGAAAAAGGCAGTCGTATGAATACCTCATTCGAATCAACATCCCTAAATACTGCCAATTTGTACAGCATGTGGCATCAACCGCTAAAACTTTGAACGTTTCTAGCTATCTAATTAAAACTGACAGACATTCGTTTTTAACTGATCTATGCACAGTTGATTTAAATAGAAGGGCTAGGCGTTTATTAAGGTCCGAATGGTCGCGAAATGGAAACGACAGTGAAGATAAAAATATTTTGTTTGCAACAGCTAGCAAAAACTTCCAGCAAAGTCTCTACAGCCGGCCGTTGTGGCCGTGCGGTTCTAGGCGCTTCAGTCTGGAACCGCGTGACCGCTACGGTCGCAGGTTTGAATCCTGCTTCGGGCATGGATGTGTGTGATGTACTTAGGTTAGTTAGGTTTAATTAGTTCTAAGTTCTAGGCGACTGATGCCCTCAGAAGTTAAGTCGCATAGTGCTCAGAGCCATTTGAAGCCAAAGTCTCTACATAGTCGCCGATCCGAGTGAGTCATTTTTCGTAGCGTTGTACAAACTTTCCAATAGCTTCGTCATAGAATGCAGTCGCCTGTGCTTCCCACCTGCTCTGCAGCTCGTTGTCCTAAATTTTGTCTTCATAACCAGCAGCTCACGTCAGCACAGATGGAACTCAGAGGGAGGCAAGTCGGGTTTCCACACTGGGTGATCAAATACTTACTACCGAAAACGTTGCACAAGCGTCTTCATTACTCCTGCAGTGCGCGGCTGAGAATGTTGTCATGAAGAAGGAACTGCATGACAGTTACATTGTGTGGACTGCATAAAATCAGGCGAAATCTCTCAGTATGCACCCATAATCGGGAGACACAATTTTCTAGGCATCTCCAAATGCTGACTGTGCACTCAGGACTGAGAAGAGCGAGGTGTCGCGATCGACGGGCTTACTAGAGACACAGCCCAACATAACTGTGCGAAGCTTCATCGGATTTTCACTGTGTTTTCCATTTCGCCACCGATCGGACCTTAATAAAAGAACAGCCCTCGTACATCATCAAGATGACAGAAAAAATAGTCCCTATAGCCGACATAATAGTCTTGAGGGAATCAGCAACTGTTTTAGATGTTAAGACAATTCTCATTTATTGTTCCATAGGCAAGATGGGTTGCTGACATAACTAGTTTGATATGACGATGATTCAGAGTGTTCGAAACATGTAATCCAATTAAAAAAAGCCTGCACCTGAGACGTAACAACAAATGAGACTCATCTTAATCAGTAAAAATAATGTTCTATTTTAAAAAAAAAATTATAAGTAGTTGCTCTAACGTTCTGAAAAATGACTGAAAACTACATTACTTTACAGAAAGAGTTACTTTTCTGAAGGTTACCTAACCAAATAAACATTTCTTTCATTTATTGTTCGGTAAGGTGCAGAGAAAAACACCTTATCTGAAAGACATGTTATATGGGAAAAAGGATCCACTGTCGTTGCATCCGAGTGAAAGAACCAATAAATCAGATGTCACCGAGCACTGCCTCGCTGGTGAGTATGAAGTGCTATAAGAAGCTACTAGCATCTTGAGGCATGCTCCGAACTTATGTATCCTGTATAAAGAAGGCGAGTAATATTAGTGTAGGATAATTAACTCGTCAGAGACTGAGACATTTACGAAAGAAATTAGGCTTTAAATTTCTTTAGATCACGTCAGAAATCATATCAGTCTTATACGGAGAACGCCTCTCGAGAGGACTCGTGGCTGTACACTGTTGTCACGTGCGGCCCGTGCAGTTCACGGTTCACGGTTTGCTGACCAGGAAACTCGCCGTAGCCCCCCCTCAGATTTAGTGGTAGGGGGCCCAGCGGACACCCCGTCAAAAACTGAACACAGATCAAGCATGAAAACGGGAAGAAGGTATACTGAACTGCGGAAAAAAAGCAAAATAGAAACAGAGAACGGCTGAAGGACAAGAAGTGCAATATAGAGCAGCCTGAAAGACCAAACGCGTATATATTGATAACTGCAGCTTTACAGCCCGAGTTGAGATGAATAACAATTATTCGTGTCTTCTAGGACAGTTTGCATTTTAGGTGTTAACAAACGAAACTTCGAACTTAGAAGACTACATGTTTTATATTGCAGAAGAACATTTTAAGTTGAAGGAGAATAACAAATATAAGGAATGGATTCAAAACTTTTTATCTATTGCTTTATGTGGGCTACAAAGAGGACAGTTTTCTTGATTACAAGCAGAATACTTATTCTTTCTCTTCTATTATTACTGGAATCTTTCTTATGCTGGTTCTCTAATTTGGTAAAACCCTCTGGCGCCGAATTTTGTTCCCTTTGTTGAAAACTATATGGCTTCTTTCAAAACAAAAAACTGCGTCGTGGTTAAGTGTTGACAGTGTTAGATTAGCAAACGGGTGAGCCGTGTTCAAACTTCCTTCGTGCCAATTTTTTCTTTCTGTTTTCGCCACTATATCAGCAGCCGAAAGGAAGTGGCTTTCTAATCGGAACCGCAAACTTTTAATGACAAGGCGACAAGTCAACCGAGTCTTCCATCGGAAAACACGTCTGGTGTGTCATACACGGCATTAGTGACAGTACGTGTTTCATATGATAAAACCTCTTACCGACGCTCCTAATTTGTACGCCTGGTGAGCGAGTGAGATATTTCTCCTTGCCCGATTTAGGTATTCATATGACTGTGAATGTGATCACTCCTGAGGAAACGATGAAAACATAATAGTTTGTCCCGTAAGCTGCAACAAATGAAAGCAACAGTTTCACAATCACATAGTTTTTCCGTGTTCTGTCAAAACATATTTTTTAACATTTTTGAAGTAGTGTTCCATTTTTGGAAGTTTTGGTTCTCGCATTCCTTTGTGGTAACGTAACCGACACACGTTTATTTGTTGCTTTCATTTCCGTGAGACGTCTATGTGGTATCTCGCCTGCTCTCACTGTTCATCTCATTTACCTGCGACAGTAACGTAATCTTACCACTTGACTCATATCCTAAAACCAACGTATAGCATGACAATTGCCAAGACTACCGAAAGAGAGCAAACATTTCAACTACTGGACGGACAGTTCATAATGCTGTAAAAAAAAAGGCAGGAAGGAGTTTTCGCTACTGCCCGTGTGCTTTACAGTCCAACGGCGTGAGGACTTAACCACGACACCGCAGCCGTTCATTTTACACAGTTGTGCACGTTTTAAGCTAGGACCGTTCACTATTTCTATTTTGCTTCTTTTGCATAGTACATCTTCTTCCGGTTTTCATGCTTGATCTGTGTTTACTTTTTGACGGGCTATCCGCTGGGCCATCTTACCTCTAAATCTGGGGGGGGGGGGGGGGAGGGGGGGGAGAGGAGGTGCGATGGAGAGTTTCCCTTGTTAGAAGCCCGGCAGCGAGCAACCGAGATCTGTGCTCAACTTAGGAACTTACGGAAGCTGAAGAAATATCATGTAAAGTGTAAAATGACAGAATTAATCCCGACTACAGACTATAGTGTCAGAAACTACTAGATTTTTGGTTTCCTACAGGAACTGTTAATATCTGCTAAATCGATTTCTACTTAAATACAAATGAAAGAAGGAAGATATGATTTTAACGTCCAGTTTATATCGAGGTCATTAGTGGCGCTTTACTAGCCCTGTTGCATAACGACAGGTACCGGCCACAGCCGTTTTGGGGGAAATATTCTAGCATTCACTTAAAACAGTGTACGGAAATCATGGAAAGTCTAAACCAAAATGATTAGACGTGGATCTGACCGTCGGGTCTATTGAATACGACTTCAGTATCCTTACTTCTGCCCCTTCTCACTCGGTATGTAAATGAAAGCTCTGCTGCCGGGAAGTGAACTTGGGAATTAATCGTAGAGCCTATAACATGGCAGTTGGATTTTAATTTCTGTGCAAAATCTTTACTACGGCTTCCTTGTTCAGCGAACGCGTAGATGCCAACCAAGACGGCGAGATGAACCGCATCAGAATCGAATCATTATTCTACGATGAGGTGGCTAGATGGAGGGCAGTAACAGTCCCACCAAATTTTCTGTGTACGCGTCTACATCTGTATTCGGTAAGCCATCGTCAGATGTAGAGGACATGGAGTATAGCAGGCCAGATTAGTTTACGCCCTGCCCTTTCTTCTCGTTTCTATTCGATTCGTGCCTGGTAGTCTTTACGCAAGATGCGTGTTGCTGGAAGTAACATGGTCCTGACCAGATTTGGAAAGTCGGCTCTCGGACTGCAGCGGTGAGTAAGAACTTGAGCAATTGTTTTGAACATATCTGTGACGCTCTTGCGCTGACTAAACGAACCCGAAACGGAAGGTACAATTATTTTTTTATCCATTCCTCTTCCATTAATCTAAATTAGTAAGGACCTGAGACAGTCGAATAGTATTAAAGTACGGCTCAAACGATGGTTCTGTTGTCGACTTACTTCATGCGTGAAGTACTCCGCATCAGAATTCTTCCAAAAAATGTGAGTTGGTCATCTTTCTTTCCCACGGCTAGTTATGTGTCACTCAGAACAGCTGCTCCTAACCACACGCTGGATGGCAAGAAAAGTGAAGGACCCAGAAGGGATGAGGAAGTGAAATGAAATTTCACGGACTTACAGGCTGTATTATGTTATTCCAGTGATCACAAAATCGAGCCAAATTTACAAAGAACAGCAGTACGGTCCCATTTATTAGTAGGACGTTGCACTCGCTCTGGCCTTGATGCATACACTGATTCTGTTGCGAAGGGTGACATAGGAAGCAAGAAGGAAGGAAGACTGGGTTTAACGTCCCGTCGACGTCGAGGTCATTAGTGACGGAACACAAGCTCGGATTATGCCAAGTATGGGAAGGAAATCGGCCGTGCCATATCAAAGGAACCGTCCCGGCATTTGTCTGGAGCCATTAAAGGAAATCACGGAAAACCTAAATCTAGATGGCCGGACGCGGGTCTGAACCGTCGTCCTCCCGGTTCCAGGATGCTAACCACTGGCCACCTCTTTCAACGTGAATGGTGACATGAAGCCGTTGTATCCCATCCTGAGGCAAGCTGACCCACAACTGTTGTAACTGGTCCTTGATATCCTACGATGGAGTTGCCGTCCGAGCTGGTCCCATGTACAGTATGTTGTATTGGGGATAGCTCTGTGAGTCTTGCTGGCCGCGGGAATACTCCAACATCACGTAGACACTTCATAGAGAGACATGCCCTGTATGGACGACCATTGTCCTGTTGGAAAATGGCACCACTATAACGTCGCATACGAGGTATCACCTAACGACGCAGTATGCCTGTGGTGTACTACTGTGCCCTCAGAGACCTCGCAATCGCTGTAAGCCGTGACATGAAGTCATATCCGAATAAGAATCCCGTGCCTTAGAACTTCACCACCTTGCTATGTAAATTTCTGGAAATCAGGAAACACGGTACCGACGTGAGATCGGCTAACTGCTCCCTTATGTACCTCATGAACGAACAAAGCAAGTTGAGGTTCACACGATCGATGCTGGCGGAAACAATTTTGATCCCTGCACATAGGAGTTCTTTGGCTTTCATAGAAGTAGACATCGGAGGACTGAAAATATGTTTCACAGTACTGCAATATGTTGAAATAAGTGATATAAGGGATGTTAAAAAGTTTTGATAATGGTAGTATGGACCGAAAGAAGATATAAATGCCCAAGAAACGTGGGTTCTAATATGTATACCTTAAAAGCTGAGAGCACTTGTTAATTGTCACTATTGTGAAACACATCCCTTTTTCTACTGCAAGCTCATTGGTGTTACGAATGACCTACAGAATGCAGTAAATAAACGACTGGGAAAGAGGGCTGAGTAATTGAGCGGTTGGCTGTTGGCACCCCGCGTTCTGGATATCTTTCAGCATACAGGACACGGGATCGCCTGCCCGGACCGTAACAGAAGTTCATATCTGTTATTTTCCGTGTGGAATAATAGGCTTGCATTATGGTGGTGTGTGCGAAGATAAAGCTGTAATGTAACAGCATTGCACAAACTTATCAAACCAAACTGGGCCCATTATAACTAATATATGCGCTGCACTTACCCAGTACTGTGAATAAAGTTTACAGTATCGACAGTAACAAATATTTGATGCATGCCATGAACAAAAAAAAAAAAAAAGAGAAATGTTTCCTTATTTGTTTACTGCACTTTCTAAGTTAGTAGAATAAATGTGATGTACTGTAGCTCTCAATGTATTCGTTTTAGAGCCACATCACAAAAAATGGAATACTTTTTTTAACATCCTGTACGTCTACTGTTCTGAACATGAGTTCTGCAACTGCTCTCTTAGATTTTATCTGGTTGATCATGTTTCCTGTTACGTCTCACGCTCAATTGTTCTAACGACCACGAAAAATGTTCCTAGACGATGCGCTATTTCTTTCCTATACTCGCCACTGATTATAACGGCTCCCACTCCATTAGCTGTAGGAGTTCTCCCTCTATCGGGCGACTTCAGCTGGTTCTTAGTTCCATCTTCACTTATCTCTATATCTGTGATTTTAGAATTCATGCAGCGACCGTTGACAGACAATATGAGTGATTTTCTTCCGATAAGCAGTTTAGAAACACAGAATTTAATACACTGTCCAATCACATTAATAAGATCACCTATCAGAAGCCAGAAGAATCGCCTTCACAGCGCGGACCACAGCGAGACGCGCAGGGAGAGATTCAGTGAGGTTCTGGAAGGATGTGGCGCCATGCCGACTCCAGCGCCGTGGCAAGCTGTGGTGGGTTATTCAGTTGAAGATCAATGGTGCGTACAGCCCGATCCACGTGGACCCACAGATTCTCGATTGGGTTTAAATCCGCGGAATCTGGTGACCAGAAAAGTACGGCACATATATCCGGGCACTCTTCGAATTACACATGCACACTGAAAGCTATGTGACAAGTTGCTTTATCCTACTGGTATATACCATCGCGCTGAGGAAAGACAAATTGCGTGTGAGGGTGGATAAGGTCCCCAAGGGTAGATGCATACTTGTGTTAATGCAATGTGCCTTGTAGAATGACGACATCACCTAGGGAATGCCTCCGGCCTGCATCATTCCGACGAATGTCACGTGGTGTTTGCTTTGAGACGTTTCACGCCGTACACGCCAACGGCCACTTGTGCGATGTAGCATAAAACGTGATCCATCTGAAAAAGCCACCTGTCGCCACTCAACGTCCAGCTGCGGTACTGGCATGCAAATTCCAGCCTTCGTCGACCGCATCTCGTGGTCGTGCGGTAGCGTTCTCGCTTCCCACGCCCGGGTTCCCGGGTTCGATTCCCGGCGGGGTCAGGGATTTTCTCTGCCTCGTGATGGCTGGGTGTTGTGTGATGTCCTTAGGTTAGTTAGGTTTAAGTAGTTCTAAGTTCTAGGGGACTGATGACCATAGATGTTAAGTCCCATAGTGCTCAGAGCCATTTGAACCATTTCCAGCCTTCGTCGCCGACAAACAGCAATCAGCATGGGTGCATGAACCATGCGCCTGCCGCGGAGGCCCATACGCAGCAACTTTCGCTGAACGATCATTGAAGGGACACTTTTGGTAACTCCTTGTTTCACCACGGCGGTCAGCTGCCCAACAGTTACACTTCCATTCGCCAGTGCACATCTCCACAGCTGTCGTTCACCCCTGTCACCTGGCCTGTGGCGCACCACACTGCCTCGGCGCCGCTTTTGGATAGCGCCATTTTACCCCGTGTGGTACACTTTAACAACGGCGGCACGCGACGAGTTTACAAACTTCGCCCGAAAGCCAATGACCATGCCGTTGTCACATTACAACGCATGCGCTCTTTTCCGTGTCCACCGGACTCGCTGAATATACCCTCCACTGCTAGTGCTGCCATCTGGCATCTGTCGGTGATTATCGCACGTTGAAGTCGAATATAGGTGGTGGTCTCTTTAATGTGACTGGACCGTGTATTTCAACCAATAAATTGTTATTTTCCGGCTGGCCGAAGTGGCCGTGCGGTTAAAGGCGCTGCAGTCTGGAACCGCAAGACCGCTACGGTCGCAGGTTCGAATCCTGCCTCGGGCATGGATGTTTGTGATGTCCTTAGGTTAGTTAGGTTTAACTAGTTCTAAGTTCTAGGGGACTAATGACCTCAGCAGTTGAGTCCCATAGTGCTCAGAGCCATTTGAGCCATTTGTTATTTTCCGTTCCCTCGCCATCATGATCTGCAAGCATATGCGCTGATAACTACGTTTCATTAAATGACTTAACATAAGACAAAAACTTTAGGATTTTTAAACAACCACAGCTCGGGCTTATTTGCAACTTCCATCAATCTTTCTCGTGCAGTTAGGTGCTCTTACACTTGTCTGACTTCACTCAGCTTTTGCTTATCAGTCAAGATTGGGTTACGTTTGAATCTGCGATGTTGCTGTCACTCTCTCTTTGGTACTGTCTAAATATTGTCGTTTATGAATTATTTTCGCTTGTTCTCGTCTCTTAATACCTTCCACTGCACAAATTTGTCTACCATAAGAGCTGAAAATGTCTAAATTTTTGCCAAAGTTCTTCAATAACCTCCTTGCCGCTGGTTGCTCAGTTAGTCTCAAATCTATTTCTTGCTCATTAAGCAAAAATGTATTTCTACGTTTCTTAATGCTCAGCTCAGTAGCCAGTGATGCCATAAAAGCCGTATAGATGCCAAACCTGTCTCTTAGTATACTAAATTGCCTGATTTAGACCCGTTAGAGGCCAGTAGTATCAATACATTTCCTTCACGAATAGGCTCCTACTCGATATTTTCGGAAAATACGTTTAGCAGAATGTTTCCCTACCTCCAGATCTAAAAGCGTGCGACTTACATTATATAAAAGGTGGAGTCAAATCTCTCTCTATCGCTAAGGCATGCTCGGGTAATCCTTCGATCTTTTCCAAAGTTTCTCAGAAACATCCCATAAATTTCATATTTTAAGTGAGTGGACGTTAAAAATACCCTACACTGCATTTGGCCAATGTTTGGTGCTTATCTCCACCTGCATTATTCAGCATTATGACCGTATTAATTATGTTGTTCACTACGAATTTTTGCAGAAATAAGTACTCCGTCATCATTTGTGTGCAGTCTACCCGTCTGGCATATCTTTCACTAAGAATTTAATATTCCACTCCTAATTCTTTCTTCCCATTCCCCTCCCAAAAACAGATCATACTTAAAGTGGGGACACCGAGCGAGGTGGCGCAGTGGCTAGTACACTGCACTCGCATTCGGGAGGACGACGGTTCAATCCCGCGTCCGGCCATCCTGATTTAGGTTTTCCGTGATTTCCCTAAATCGCTCCAGGCAAATGCCGGGATGGTTCCTTTGAAAGGGCACGGCCGACTTCCCATCCCGTCCTTCCCTAATCCGATGAGACCGATGACCTCGCAGTTTGGTCTCTTCCCCCAAAACAACCCAACCCAACCAACTTAAGGTGGGGCGGATAATCAGTTACGGCGCCTTCTCATTTTTTTTTATATTGAATTCGGCTGGCTTCATATTAGAGGGAAAACTAACCTTGACCTGACTAAGATAAACCCTATGGAGTTTACCGGTAGCCAGCTTTTTAACTATGTGACTATCCGGTATGTGCATGTTTAGAATGACGCTCAAACAAAACGACGGCAACAGAAATTTTCTCTGCTCCCTTGGTGGGGGCCCAGAAACTCATTACGAAAACAAGATTCCCAACCATTAACAAGATTGGCCGCATAGGGGCGCTGTATCTCAGGGCCTCCCACCTGTGTGCAAACCGAATATTAATAATCCCCTTACTCCAGTTTCTCTTAATGGTGTCAGGATCAATTTCCTCACGGAAGACACTGATGGACCAAAGGTTGAATATCAGAGAGTTAGTCAAGCACGCAAGCATTAATTTTGCAGGGATGATTTTATGGGCCCCGTACCCAGCGGAAATGAAAGCAAAATTATGCCAATTGATGTAATTATCCCAGTTGTTCTGAGATCGGGTATGATTAACATAGTCAGCGAACGACAGTTGGTATGTGATGTGCTACTACCAAAATTGACTTTCTTGAATCCTCTAGAAGTGAAGGTACGCACATTATCATTGACTAATCTGGTGGACTCTCAAATCTGAAATCATACCCCTAGCTGGGACAAGCCACACAAACCGGGTGAAAGCATCCACTACAACAAAAACATAGTTTTTGCCACTTGTAGTGTGTGGTGGCAGCCCTCACTAATGCTCTAACAATTTTTCCACCGGTCTCTCTACCCGACTTGAGTGCAACAAGTCGCGACAAGAACAGAGCTTGGCAAACTGTCATTCCTAATATTCCTTGACTAACGTTCTGAAGTCTGAATTAAGGGCTGGCCAAGTAAGGTGCTGTCTAATCTTTATTATGGTCTTAAAAGTACTCAAACGCACTCACATAGGGAGTGATGAAAGTGCTTAAGAACAGCCAAGATTAACTCCTTTGGGAGACAGTCTTCAACTTCTCATCATAGTGAGTACAGTAACACAGTAGAACTTTTCTTTCTTTTTTTTTACGGCAAACTGGAAAACTGAAAATCCAACTGCGCAACTTGCTATCCTGCCAGTCTTAAGAGGCCTAGCCAGTAATCGACTTGGTGCCTTGTTGTCTGTTGCTAGTAAAAATGTTTATGCTCCAAACAGAACTTAAATCATTGCACGCCAAATAAAACAGCCTATGTTCCAGTCGCATACAGAGTATTTAACCTCAGTCGCCAAGACAGCCCTCGATGCGTACATGGCCGACTAATCATCTCCATCAAATTTCTGTAACACACCTCCATTTCGCCCAAGACAGAATCTGGCTGACGTGATAAGACTGCAGCACGAACTGGCAATCCGAAGGGAACTTTGTTGAACTCAGGCAAGTTCCAACAGATGCAGAAAGCAGTTAGACGCTTAGATTTATCAGCTAGAGGTGTCTGGTGGGAGGCTTGATTGATTCAAACCGTTAAATAGAAAACCATGTAAAGCACATATGAAGATCAGGCAAAGTCACCGACTCCAAAACTACCCTCTGGGTAAGTGCTCAGTAGCCTGTGACGAGCCTAAAACCTTCACTATTGCCTTTGGGAACCAAAATTATTGTCAAGGCTTACAGGAAATAGGAGGCCTAATGACCCCATCTGTGGTGACCCCATCTGTGATCACTTTATCAATAATCTGTCTTAATTCGTGCAATTTCGGCGGCGATAATCGGTAAGGAGAGTGACGTACCAGAAAATGGTCGATGAATTGGCCCTGATATTTAACACTGTTGGTTACACCTAAGTGTTAAGCCAGAACATCCGGATATTCACTTCATAACCTTAATAACTGTTGAGGTTAACCTTCCACCAAGTGTCGGACATCACAGTTGAAATCGCTCGAATCACAATACAACAAATTGAAGGAAATTGATCATGGCTTCATTATGACAGTCCTTACCTGGAAGAAATTTAAAGGTAAACTTGTTTCCAGAGTTGTCTAAGACACAATAAATTTTGTCTGAGTCAAGCCCCAATAGGAAGTCAGTAGACAAATGTTTGGCAGCAAAGATTTTAGTAGGCCAAGAGAATTGCTGAATTTTTAAAATAACTCCTATCTCTCCCAAACAAAGTCACTGACTGATCAGTAACTGCCCAAGTCTTGTAACTGCCCAAGTCTTTTATCCAGTGGTCTTAAAGTGAGAACTCTACAAATCTTACGATGCTTGAGGTACCACACATAATTGAGCAAGGAAATATTGCCGCTGGAATCCAACAGTTCACTGACCGGTTCATGGTTAAGGGCAGCACAGTATGGAGGAATTACTGATAACATTCTTTGGGCAGCAACGCTATTCGCCCTCCCTAGCTCCATTCCCAAAAACGTCATGTGTCATAACCACATCTAACCTGACAATCCCGAGCAAAATGTCCTGGTTTATTACACCTAAAACAATTTCCACAGCTTTGTTCACGTTGACTACTCTCGTCATATTGATGGGTATCCTCCCCAACTTGATCTACGTCAAGGAACTACCAGGTTTATTAGTAAAAACCACCCACAAACGGTTTCCGACCGCAGCCTTTCGAATAAATTACTAATGATCTGATTTTCGCTGACCTCATCACATAATGCTAACTGGGCCGACTAATATTCTCCGTATGAGTCACAAATGTCTCTTTTTAACCTTGTATCCGAATATAAGGTTTTATTAGTTAATTCATTTCTCAACCTATCTGACAAATCTTGATGAATAATTCTGCCTCTTAAACCTCTCGAGGTATCACTTTCTCGAATAACCTGATCAATAGCACTTGCCAACCGACCATTAGTTAAATGACCTGAATAACTACAGGATCAGGGATTTGAAGAACGTCAGCCTGCTGTTGTAGTTTAACAGACAAATCTAAAAAAAATTACAATTTTATCACTAGTCTCCATTGATAATTTTGTAATGCCTAACAAAACAGCAATAGCAGGTGTTGGTAAATGATTAAAAAGCTTCCATATCTCATACCACAACGATTTAGACTCCCGATCATCCTTTACCCTCACCTCATATGTTCAAATGTGTGTGAATTCCTAAGCGACCGAACTGCATAGGTCATCGGTCCCTGGACTTACACACTACTTAAACTAACTTAAAGTAATTTATGCTAAGAACAACACATACACCCATGCCTGAGAGAGGACTCGAACCTCCAGCGGGAGGTTACCCTTACCTGATCATCAGAAATTCTTTTCCACTGAAGTAGATTAGCGCAACGTTGGAGTTTTCTAACCTACTCTTGCAACTGTTCGATATCTACGCCCTGCTTTACGTCTGTGTTAATTCTAAGTAAATCCTGTACCTGATTACTTAAGTGATCGAGATGAGCTTGCACCCGAAATAGCTGGGATTGTGACGAGTAACTAACCTAAAGAAGCAAGTCGATATTGTCTCGCACACTGGCGAGAGACTCGAGACAAACAATGATAGCCTGACCTATCTCGCCGAGGATAACAGGGCGCAGATGTAGCAGCCACTCCAATGTGCCATGGGGCAGCATCTGCGCCATGGATATACTGCGCCAGTTCACTAACATTGCCGTCGACTTCCTGGTTCTGTATTTGCAACTCAGTGCTAATCCTGACCACACCTCGTGTAGCTGTGATTGAGAACAGAGTCATGCCGGGACAAAAATAAATGAACAGAGAGCTATCACGTATCGATGCCACCATACCAGCGTCTCAAATTGGCAATGGAATTGCGAGTTTCCGTCAGACGCCGACAGCAATCGTTGAGGATCCGATGGACGCAATAGAGCGCGCCTGCTGAGCCACATCTTCAGCAGCTATGTAACACGAGCACCCTCTGTCGCCATGATGTAGGAGCCACACAGTCCACTTGCACTCAGAGCCACTTCACTACATTACGCTATGCAGACAATGGCTGGTTGTGGCTCTGACACCATCATTTGTGCTGTAGTTGTAGCGGTGTTTTTTAACGCTGCATAGTGTTTTTTGTACACTTCGTACACAATGGTAAAGAGAAGTGGGCTACAGAGTTGAGAGCCTCATTCTTGTTGCTATCGGAGTAGATGGATTCCTTTTCTTGCTACTTTATTTTTAATGAGCCTTCGAACACTTGGAGAAATGGAAGCCAAGTAAACCTTCTGTTTGCCTGCATAGCTAGCCACGAGGTCTAATGCGCTGCTTCTCTAGCAGGAAGGCATGCCGGTACCCAGCACAAATCCGCCTAGCTGAATATTGTAGAGGTCTGGTATGCTGGCCAGCCTGTGGATGGATTACAAGGCAGTTTTCCATCTACCTCGGCGAATGTGGGCTGGTTCCCCTTATTCCACCTCAGCTACACTGTGTCGGCGAATGCGGGCTGGTTCCCCTTGTTCCGCCTCAGCTACACTGTGTCGGCGAATGTGGGCTGGTTCCCCTTGTTCTGCCTCAGCTACACTGTGTCGGCGAATGCGGGCTGGTTCCCCTTGTTCCGCCTCAGGCTACACTGTGTTGGCGAATGCAGGTTGGTTCCCCTTGTTCCGCCTCAGCTACACTGTGTCAACTGTGTCGGCGAATGCGGGCTGGTTCCCCTTGTTCCGCCTCAGCTACACTGTGTCGGGGAATGCGGGCTGGTTCCCCTTGTTCCGCCTCAGCTACACTGTGTCGGCGAATGCGGGTTGGTTCCCCTTGTTCCGCCTCAGCTACACTGTGTCGGCGAATTCGGGCTGGTTCCCATTGTTCCGGCTCAGCTACACTGTGTCGGCGAATGCGGGCTGGTTCCCCTTGTTCCGCCACAGCTACACTGTGTCGGCGAATTCGGGCTGGTTCCCCTTGTTCCGGCTCAGCTACACTGTGTCGGCGAATGCAGGCTGGTTCCCCTTGTTTCGCCTCAGCTACACTGTGTCGGCGAATGCGGGCTGGTTCCCCTTGTTCCGCCTCAGCTACACCGTATCGGCGAATGTGGGGTGGTTCCCCTTGTTCCGCCTCAGCTACACTGTGTTGGCGAATGCAGGCTGGTTCCCCTTGTTCCGGCTCAGCTACACTGTGTCGGCGAATGTGGGCTGGTTCCCCTTGTTCCGCCTCAGCTACACTGTGTTGGCGAATGCAGGCTGGTTCCCCTTGTTCCGCCTCAGATACACTGTGTCGGCGAATGCGGGCTGGTTCCCGTTGTTCCGCCTCAGCTACACTGTGTCGGCGAATGCGGGCTGGTTCCCCTTGTTCCGCCTCAGCTACACTGTGTCGGCGAATGCGGGCTGGTTCCCCTTGTTCCGCCTCAGCTACACTGTGTCAGCGAATGCGGGTTGGTTCCCCTTGTTCCGCCTCAGCTACACTGTGTCGGCGAATGCGGGCTGGTTCCCCTTGTTCTGGCTCAGCTACACTGTGTCGGCGAATGCGGGCTGGTTCCCCTTGTTCTGCTTCAGCTACATTGTGTCGGCGAATGCGGGCTGGTTCCCCTTGTTCCGCCTCAGCTACACTGAGTCGGCGAATGCGGGCTGGTTCCCCTTGTTCCGCCTCAGCTACACTGTGTCAGCGAATGCGGGCTTGTTCCCCTTGTTCCGCCTCAGCTACACTGTGTCGGCGAATGCGGGCTGGTTCCCCTTGTTCCGCCGCAGCTACACTGTGTCGGTGAATGCGGGCTGGTTCCCCTTGTTCCGCCTCAGCTACACTGTGTCGGCGAATGCGGGCTGGTTCCCCTTGTTCCGCGTCAGCTACACTGTGTCGGCGAATGCGGGCTGGTTCCCCTTGTTCCACCTCAGCTACACTGTGTCGGTGAATGCAGGCTGGTTCCCCTTGTTCCGCCTCAGCTACACTGTGTCGTTGAATGCGGGCTGGTTCCCCTTGTTCTGCCTCAGCTTCACGTCGGCGAATGCGGGCTGGTTCCCCTTGTTCCGCCTCAGCTACACTGTGTCGGCGAATGCGGGCTGGTTCCCGTTGTTCCGCCTCAGCTACACTGTGTCGGGGAATGCGGGTTGGTTCCCCTTGACCCGCCTCAGCTACACTGTGTCGGCGAATGTGGGCTGGTTCCCCTTGTTCCGCCTCAGCTACACTGTGTCGGCGAATGCGGACTGGTTCCCCTTGTTCCGTCTCAGCTACACTTTGTCGGCGAATGCGTGTTGGTTCCCTTTGTTCCGCCTCAGCTACACTGTGTCGGCGAATGCGGGCTGGGTCCCCTTGTTCCGCCTCAGCTACACTGTGTCGGCGAATGCGGGCTGGTTCCCGTTGTTCCGCCTCAGCTACACTGTGTCGGGGAATGCGGGTTGGTTCCCCTTGACCCGCCTCAGCTACACTGTGTCGGCGAATGTGGGCTGGTTCCCCTTGTTCCACCTCAGCTACACTGTGTCGGCGAATGCGGACTGGTTCCCCTTGTTCCGTCTCAGCTACACTGTGTCGGCGAATGTGGGTTGGTTCCGCTTGTTCCGCCTCAGCTACACTGTGTCGGCGAATGCAGGCTGGTTCCCCTTGTTCCGGCTCAGCTACACTGTGTCGGCGAATGCGGGTTGGTTCCCCTTGTTCCGCCTCAGCCTCACTGTGTCGGCGAATGCGGGCTGGTTCCCCTTGTTCCGCCTCAGCTACACTGTGTCAGGGAATGCAGGTTGGTTCCCCTTGTTCCGCCTCAGCTACACTGTGTCGGCGAATGCAGGTTGGTTCCCCTTGTTCCGCCTCAGCTACACTGTGTCGGCGAATGCGGGATGGTTCCCCTTGTTGCGCCTCAGCTACACTGAGTCGGCGAATGCGGGCTGGTTCCCCTTGTTCCGTCTCAGCTACACTGTGTTGGCGATTGCTGCGCAAATACCTTTCCACACACGCGTACACATAATTACTCTACCACGCAGAGATTTGGGGTTACACTCATCTTGTATGAGACGTTTGCAGGGTGTCTCCACTGGGGGGGGGGGGGGGGGTGGAGGGGGGCGCAGTACCGCACAATAACCCAGTGTTTAGTGAGGGGCAGCTTTAGGGTGGGTGGACTGCTGTGGCCTGTTGTGGGGTTGTAAACCACTGAGGGCTACGGTGGGACGAAGCCTGTGTGTCGTTTCTAGGTCCCTAGTTAAATACACAATACATGATACACAAACCTTCTGTTCACTATGTTAACTTGTTCACTAATTATTTCTGCTTCTGTCCAGCTTTCTTATGACGACAGTAGCTTCACAACACTGAAGCCAACTTCTCTTTACCATTGGGTACGAAGTCGTGTACAAAAAACAGTAAGCAGGATTAAAAAATACATTTACAAAAATAAATTTTGCTTTTTATGTCTTTCTTGGTATGACAGCCCACTCACCATTGAAAACGGTAGCTAGTGAGTATCTGGGAGTGTTTAGGTGCGAAGCCACAAAAATACAACACTACAGTCAGAAAAGTTAAATTCTTTTTATTTACCAAGATGTGTAAACTCTTGTGATTAATTCTTCTCCAACACATGAAATTTGGCAGTCTCAGGTGAATGCAATTATTTATGACAATCCAAGCGTATCATATTTGATCAACATTAATTTGAGAGTTTAAATCGTGACATTATGTAGAACTTGACCTGATTCATGTTCTTCAGTCTCAAAATAATTGCAATAAACCACAGTGAGGAATCAGCTGATGAATAAACATGTAGTAAACCCACAGTTAACACCTGTAAGACACCAGAGGCAGTGAGAAACTTTACAAATAATGTGGAACATGACCTTTTCGTAAATCAGAATAACGTTGTTTGAATTCTCATAAATGGATAGCCGTTGTCTCATCAGAGAGCCTGAGATTAGAAACAAATAGAAAAACGTGGATTAGACAGAATGCAAATCTCAGCCAAGAGAGATTGTACTAAGTACGTAAGTTGGTTTTAAGTTGTGATAACTCAGGCTAGTTCTATTAAAGAATGTATACATCCATAATCCCATTCCTTCCGATGAATTCTATAGACACAAGTATCAGATAAAGTTGCAAGGCCATCTGCCACCAAAGCCAAGCGAAGTGCTTCTCGGGCACGAAAGTTGGTAGAATAGAGAATCACACACCTACTCAAAGTAGTCTTCAGCTTCGGCAATGGCTCATAGCATGCACGTTCCACGTGACTGACGACACTTGTCTTTGGTTGGCCGTCATGCAGTTATCTGTGGTAACAACGACTGAGATCGATTTCATGGGCAATGCCGTTAAGTCGGCACGGTGGAGAGCGCGCATGATGTCTGGCGGGACAGGAAGGAGGCGGTTGCTCAGCTACACAGGTAAGGAGATTATAGCACGCTTTCGAGTCCATATCGAAGCCCTGCATGGATCACTTTCAGTAGGGATTACGAAGACAGGGTCAAACTAATGCCAGTGTGCAGAGGCGTTTAAGGAATCGTTCTCCTCACACTCCTTGCTTGAGTGGAACGGGAGGAGTCCTGAATACATGGTACAACAAGAAGAACCCTATGTTATGAACTTCACATTGTTTGACGGGTATAGATGTAGTTCCACATGACTGTAAAATGTTGATTATTAATTATTTATCAAGTGGGTTACTCACAGAGACTAATTACGTAGGTTTAGCATAGTTCCGCGAAAAATTATTTCACTTTCTTTGATTACAGAAACAGATTAAAACAGTCACGTGTAGCCAATAGTGTAGAGTGTTGATTGAAAGAATGTACACAGCTGATGATGTATAGACAGTGATAAAAGTCATGGGAATACGTGCCGTGTGTGACATTCGAATGTTACGCCTGGATATGGTGTATGGATATGACGTATGGCACAGGTGTAGACACGTCTGACTCCGTAGCCGAGATCGCTAACGCTTATTTATGTGGTGGCGCTCGACCCATGGGTAAGCCAGTTCGAACTCTGGTGCTGAAAAAAGATTTCGCTACCAGTAGTTGTCCAACAAGGGAAGAAGAGGTAGTATTACAAATATTGTTATGGAGCATGTTGCAGATCTCTGTTAGCCCTTAGTGCTCGACGGTGGGACAGCCCTAACCGCCTAAATATTGCAATATGCTCGTATGTCGGGCTTCGCCGACCCAAAACTTAAATTCACCATAATCTTATGTCGGGACTCTCGACGCCGTACTTCTTGTACTGAAGTATTCTGACACCTGTCGGCAAGCGATGTAACTACGAGAAAACACTTCTGTCGAACACATACTGCTATTGTTTCGTTTTCACATTTCTAGTTCACTTCGAAGGCGAAGAAAAATCGTGAATTTACGTGATAATCTCAAAGCAATATTGGAAATATTGGATGAAAATGTTAGTGGTGAGTGGTTTCAGCATTGATAAAAGTAATTGTAGTTTACAAAACAGTGTCAGAGAAGGTGAAAATACATCATCTGGTACAGATGGACACGCAGAGTCTACAAGTAAGAGTAGTAGTGACCAGTGTTGTGTGTCCTACGGCTCCACCAGGTAATCAAAACAGTGGTGGCGTAAGACGTTTTTCTGGCTGTTGAAGGTAGCAGTAGTCAGTAGCTTCTGTAAAAACTGGATACTACTTCCATTTATGGCGCAGTGGTTAGCACACTGGACTAGCATTCGGGAGGACAACGGTTCAATCCCGTCTCCGGCCATCCTGATTTAGGTTTTCCGTGATTTCCCTAAATCGTTTCAGGCAAATGCCGGGATGGTTCCTTTGAAAGGGCACGGCCGATTTCCTTCCCACACATTCCCTAACCCGAGCTTGCGCTCCGTCTCTAATGACCTCGTTGTCGACGGGACGTTAAACACTAACCACCACCACCACCACTACTTCTATTTAGAAACCAAGATGGGAACACTATCTACTTTCGATGATGACGAGAGACTATCAGAGCAGCCTTACTTCATTTAGTCCAATGAAAGAAGTAGCAGTAAGGACTGTGCTATAACAGGAAAGGCGGTAGAAGGTAAACTGGAGGAGGAGGAGGTTATTAGTGTTTAACGTCCCGTCGACAACGAGGTCATTAGAGACGGAGCGCAAGCTCGGGTGAGGAAAGGATGGGGAAGGAAATCGGCCGTGCCCTTTCAAAGGAACCATCCCGGCATTTGCCTGAAGCGATTTAGGGAAATCACGGAAAACCTAAATCTGGATGGCCGGAGACGGGATTGAACCCTCGTCCTCCCGAATGCGAGTCCAGTGTGCTAACCACTGCGCCACCTCGCTCGGTTTGAAGGTAAACTGTTTGGTACTGAAACACATGTCCCACAATACAAGTACTCCGTCTGGGTCAATGCTTCGGAAAGGGAAAATGTTCAAATGTGTGTGAATTCTTAAGGGACCAAACTGCTAAGGTCTTCGGTCTCTAGACTTACACACTACTTAAACTAACTTATGCTAAGAACAACACACACGCCCATGATAATTAATTGAAACCCTCAGCTGCCGACAGGTGTTGTTGATATTCCTCGATGGAGACAGCTGAAAATGTGTGCCCCGACCGGGACATGAACCCGGGATCTCCTGCTTACATGGCAGACGCTCTATCCATCTTTTTTTAATGTATTTTTTTTACATGATTTCATTTAGGAAACGTGTACAAATGAGAATTCTAGTGACTAAGTGTTACAACAACAAAGGTGGCATCAAAGAGTAATCAAAAAAATAAAAATGTAAATCACTGATGCAATTCCAACTAAAAGGTTCTTCAATAGATGTAACTGGTTCCACTTGGTGCTTCGCCATGGTTACCTGATATCTCCAACAGTACCTGTGAAGGGTATCTGCAACGGAGGCATTCTACTTCGCTAGTGCCTCAAGGAAAACAGCATCCTTGCAGCAGCCTGTCTCTTCCGTCGCTCATGGCTGACAAGGCAGAACGTTCAGCCGTTAGTGTGTTGCGGCACAGAACATTAACCGCAGCTTGGCACTCCCCAGCTGAGTGGGGGGTTAACGAAAACGCTGTGTAAATAATTTGCGAAGAGCGTACGGTATTTCGGTGTGCGTTCGAGGGCAATGTGAGCATTTTGTAGGAACCGCCAGTAATCAAGCCGCTCTTTCTCTCCGTCGCTAAAGATATAGACGACGGTAAGTCCTTTGAACCATGTAAACGCATGATATTTTGCGGCGGGAAAGTAAGTTTCATCTGGACAGAGTAGGGTCTGATGGTCAATCATATCAGGTGTGACCCGGAGGTAACAAGCCAATATCTTCTGTGTTAGTCGCCAAACTCCGGACGATGATGTGCAAGTAAAACGATGTTCATCGGTATCCAGGAGGTGACAACCTGGGCAATAAGGTGAGTCTGCCAGTCCAATAGCGTGAAGTCGCTGTCGTGTGGCATATTTTTTGTTGGCAATCTGATACCACTTCTAACGCATCGTGGATGACAGAAAGTTGTGGCGTATCGTTTTCCACACTCTTGGCCAGAGAACCGTAGGTTACTTGTTTTCCACTACGTTATGGGGAACAGCCCGCAGAAGGTTGGTATAAAAATTTTTCGCCTTTGGTGGACGTGTGGCGGAGAGGTTCGAGCTGACATAGCTGTAATCAAGAATGAAGGTCGACACACGGGAGAGCTGTGGTGCGACGTGCGCTACCGACACCGGCGGGACGTTAGAGACTGGCATCAGAACCTGTAGTAAACGACCCGTGAGAGAGGTATATTGACTTTTCCATCGTTTCCTCATGTTGCTCATGTAAAGGGCAGCTGCTCTCGCCCTGACGTTTACCAATCCCAGTCCTCCTTTGTGCACTGGGAGGGTAAGAGTGTCGTATCGTACTTTAAATATATGACCTGCGGAAACGTAGTAACTGAAGGCCGCCTGAAGCCGGCGACCTATCTGCAGTGGCAGGACCTGTGCCACGTGGTTGAGTTTTGATGCCACATAGAGGTTCAGATATTCAACACGTTGTAGCTGATTAAAGTCCCGGAGCAGGTTCTGTCGCACCATTGCGCGTATGATCTGTAATAACCGTCGGTAGTTTGCTGCAGCTGTTTTACGTACATCTTTCTTGAACGTGATTCCCAAATATCGCAGATCAACGCCGCCGACTTGTTGATGTTCAGAAAACTGCCTGCGGCCTGTCCGTATCGCTCGATCCGGGTTAGTACGCTTTGAACTTCGTCATTGGAACGAACCAGCAGTAGCAGGTCGTCACCGTATGTCCTATAGCGAAAAGGTGACGTCCCGCAGCGTGATGCCAGATAGGTGGTGGTTAAGGCCCCCTAGGAGTGGCTCGAGTGCGATTGCATAAAGGTAGGTAGAGCTGGCTGCCGTCCAAAGACGCCGTAGGGTGTCGATGAGGCCCGGGGGGAATCCCATACAGTCCATCACTCGTAGGAGGAAGTTGTGGTGCACTCTATCAAAGGCGCGGTTGAAATCGATGTAGACGATCGCCGCTCTCAGATGGCACGCAGAGGCGATCGCTATTAAGTCCCTGCAGTCACCGGTGACCATGTGTATGTTGGCTTCTCCCCCCTGCGACGTCTGTTCTGGAGCGAGAATCATCGGCAAAGTCGTCTTAATACGGCCCGCCATAATCCTGGCGAAAATCTTGTAATCGACGTTCAGCATTGTAAGCGGCCGTTAGTCGTTAATCGATCGCCCTCCACCTGGCTTGTGTACCGGTATGAGAAGTCCTTCTACAAACGCTGGCGGCACAACACAGTCTGGAGACATAAGTTCGCGGAACAATATAACCCAGCGAGGCTTCATGATGTCACGGAAAGTCCGGTAGAATTCGATAGGCAAACCATCAGGTCCAGGAGACTTATTGGCCGCACCTTTGTGCACGGCGTCTTCGACTTCTTCGAGTGAGATTTCCTCTATTAGTGCATTCACGCTAGCCTCGTCGATAGTACGTGTTACCTGCTGTAACACTTCAGTAGTGGCCTCGTCATCTACGGTTACCTGGTAAAGATGACGAAAATGATCCTCCACCGCCTTTACTATGGTTGCTTGGGTCGTACATAAGCGACCGTCTTGTGTCCTGAGTTGTGTGATTAAGTGTTGGCGTTGTCGGCCCTTATCCGACACAACGTGGTGCATAGCGGGTTCCTCTGCAACCGCCGGCCGCGGTGGTCTAGCGGTTCTAGGCGCTCAGTCAGGAGCCGCGCGACTGCTACGGTCGCAGGTTCGAATCCTGCCTCGGGCATGGATGTGTGTGATGTCCTTAGGTTAGTTAGGTTTAAGTAGTTCTAAGTTCTAGGGGACTTATGACCACAGATGTTGAGTCCCATAGTGCTCAGAGCCATTTGAACCATTTGAACCTCTGCAACCGTTCGGTCGTGCCGTCGCGAGCGGACTACTGCACCTTCTAGCCGGCGCTTCGTCAATGATAGTATGTGAGCCTTGATTCTGCTTTGGTCATGTTGTCTCTCCGGGGAAGGGGGTAAGGCGTCGAGGTCCCTGAGTGCCGCGTAGTAAAACTCGAGGGTCTGTCGATGTCACGCAGTCACGTCCTTGCCATATTGCATAAGTGTCCTACGGATTGCTGGTTTGGCACAGAGGAGCCACCACTCCAGAGTCGAGGTGTATCGGGGGTGACGGCCTTCACAGTCAGTCCACGTTGCTCCAACTTGCCGACGGCAATCCTGGTCCTGGAGGTGAGTTATATTAAGCTTCCAAAAGCCATTGCTGCGCCAGACTTGTTGGGGGCGTAGATGTATAGTGCAGATATAGGCACTATGATCGGAATAGGCCTGAGGCCATAGTTCGGCGGTCACCACACCTTGTGTGAGATCTTGTGACACATATATGCGATCAAGTCAGCTGCCTGAATGACTGGTAAGCTGAGTGTGGCCAGAGCGGTTACCGTGGACTTTTTCCCACGTGTCGCACAAGTGAAGTTCTTGGATAATCGCAACCAGTTCCGGACAGGGCATGTAATGTGGGGTTTGGTTCTTGGGGTGAAGTGCGCAATTAAAATCGCCGGCTAAGACACTGTGGTCGTATAGTCCAAGGAAAAGGGGAGCTACATCCGTGGAGTAGAACCTGGCGCGGTCGTGACGTCTTGTGGTACCCGACGGCGCGTAAACATTAATGACTCGGGTGTTGAGCGCCGTAAATGCTATTCCTCGCGCAGAGGGAAGATACGTGACGTCGGTAACTTCAATACCATCACGCACTTATATTGCCACTCCGGTGTCTGCAGGGCTACTGGCCGTCACATATGTGGCGTAACCATAAAAGTTCGGGAGTGCAGTCGTTTTCACTTCTTGTAGGAAAGCAAGGTCAACTCCCATGGCTCGTATTGTTTCTTTCTAAAGTTGGATGTTGACAGGAGAATTTATCATGTTGATATTCATTGTCGCCAGGCGGTAAGCCTGGCAACGCGTTGTTTGGGCGAGGTTATCCATATTGATGTTGGAGAGAAGCGAACATCGGAAGTGATGTCACCCCCCCGCCGAACGCGGTCCTCCTTGTGCTGCTTATGCTGCACGATCCGGCGGCGCCTCAGCTTCCCGTGAGACCCATATTCCCAACTGTCCACAATCTATATACGTAATGTACCTAATAGATATTTGCCCATCCACTCATTACTCGCGTCTGTGCGAATGCGCACAGGTTGCCCGAACTCTTCCATGAATCGTCACCTTAGTGTGCTCGAGTAATGAGAGAATGGGCAAATATCTATTAGGTACATTACGTATGTATATTGTGGACGATTAGGAATGAGGATCTCACGGGAAGCGTGCAAGGGATAAGTCCCTGCAGTGGCACTATTCATCTGTGTTCTCGGTGGCTCAGTCTGCCGCCGGCAGTGCTGCGAGGCGGTCACGCGCCAAAGCGCTGCGGGCGAGGCGCGCACGGTGTGTTTGTGTTTACTTCGGCCGCTGTTTTAAGTGCCGTTTTCCCTTCTAGACCACCATGGCGCACAACTATCGGAAGAAGACATTACGTTTCAACTTTTGTTCCGACTTCGCCCGACCCAAGGCCCTGGAGGTAGAACGATTTATACGCGATGAAGTTAAAATACCACCAACGGATGTAATTGGTATTCACTTGTCCATAGTTAGCAGTACCGTCTACGTCAAAATGATCAACGATGCCGCGTGCGACAAGGTGCTTCAAGAGGCAAAATGTGGACTGCGCTTCTGTCATTCCGACGGCAACGTCGGACCCGTTACCGTCGATCACGCAGGTCTCGGCACACGGACGATAAGGATCTTCGAACTGCCGTTCGAACTACCTGCAGACGTCGTCATCGAGGCGCTCCGTCCCTATGGCAACGTTCTGGAACATGTTGCCGAACGATGGGTCCAGTTTCAAACCTATCCCGTTTTAAACGGTGTTAGACAGGTCCGCATCGAGTTGCAGAAACACGTGCCTTCCTATCTACGTATCGGAGGCTGCCGTGCCATTATAATGTACGACGGCCAACCTCGGACCTGTTCCGGTTACGGGAAAGAAGGTCACCTACGGTCTGAATGCATTCAACGACGTGTCGCGCAGCTCCCATTGTCGGAAGCGTCCGTCACAGCCACGATGACCGCCCTACCGGTCACTTACGCAGCGGCTCTTGCCACGTCTACAGTTTCGTCCAGTCCGACGCCCGGTCCTTCCGATCGGCACGTCACACCGTCCCAGTCACCTATGGACGGTGCGGACGTCCCACCTGATAACCTTGCCGCCGAACAGGCTTCCGCACCGGACGCTGAGGAGAACAGTACTTCTTCAAAACACCTGTTTGACAATTTCATTGTACCCACCGACGCCTTCGAACCAGGTCGGCGCTCCTCCTTGCCGTCGTCCGACACTGAGGAACACGTGCGCAAACAACGCTCGCCACGTAGGCGCAAACGCCGTCGCCGTTCACCCACGGGCTCTCAAAGCGTCGCCACCCGCGACGACGAAGACGACACCCAACCAGCTGACATTTCCACGCAGAGGTCGGCGGACAACTTTCACGATGAACAAGACGTTTCGCAGGACGGGACCACCACGGAGGTCGCCACGCACACTGTAACGATCGGTGCGCCGGTTGAGACGCCTGTCTCCCCGCCGACAACTCCAGATCTCTCTCACCACGACGCAATTCCCATGGACATTGGACAGACCCACGGCACAGGAGCATGGGCCGACGACATTGAGGAAGATACGCCCCCTCCTCCGGATGAGTTGACACCGCCGGACAAGACTGCCTGTTAACATCAAAAGCGAGGCATTGCAGCTGATGGGACGGGACTTCCTGTCGGTGCCCTCCTCTTACTTCCCTTGGTGATGGTAGATGCGCGTCCACCACCACTGAAAGAAACGTACCGGTTTGCCACACTGAACATCAACATGATCGGCACTGCACCCAAGCTACAACTCCTATGTGACATGCTTCGGGCCTCTGACGTCGCCCTTCTTCAGGAAGTATGCGTTGCCACCCTACCACAAATCTACGGCTACGACTCATACACGTCTACATGTGATCAATCGGGGCGTGGAGTGGCTTTCTACATACGCGAAGGAATCCCACTCAAGGACACGACAATCCTTCCCTGTGGAAGAGGCATGGCTGTTACCATCTTCGACACGCGCGTCATCAATATCTACGCTCCGTCTGGCTCCACGAACCGTCGGCAGCGGTCCACTTTCTTCGGACATGACGTGGCGCCCCTTTTTTCTGGACGCTATGATCGCCTTATCGTGGGAGGCGATTTCAACTGTGTCCTCCATCCGCAGGACCAAGTGCCTGGTTATTCGCCATGCCCGGCGCTGCTCACCTTAATCGAAGATTTTCATCTAGTGGACGTTTGGGAGAAAATTCATGGCAATACCCCCGGTTTTACCCATTATACAGCACATTCTGCGAACAGACTGGACCGGTTTTATGTCTCTGCCCACCTTGGCAATGAAGTCGCCCAAGCTGAACGATGGCCCCTTGCATTGTCGGACCACTGCGCCGTCATTTGCTCCCTGGCTCTGCCACCTCAGTCAGTGTGGCGCAGCAGAGGTTACTGGAAGCTTAATACCTCCCTCCTTAATGATCCACACTGCCGACAATGTATTGCCACTACATGGGCGTCTTGCGAAAGACGCCTTCCGCAGTACACATCCACGTTCCATTGGCGGCTCAAATGTGCCAAACCTGCGATCAGAAAGGCCTTCATACAATTTGGCAAGGAAGCAGCAGCATGGCATCGAGACACCACAAATTTTCACTACGCCGTCCTCCGTGAGCTCGATGCGCTCCCTCCATCACCTGACACCCATAGGGAACGACAACGTACTAAAGCTCGTCTCGTCTCTCTTCAACGTGCACGACTGCATGGTGTCGTGGTGCGTTCCCGACGACAAGACCTCCTCCACGACGAAACCCCATCCACAATCCATGCCGCATCCGACAATAGTCGTCGACGTCGACCTTTCGTCCCCAACATCACGACCTCCGATGGTGTTCACTACACAACACAGGCAGCAGTGGTGTCTGCCTTTGCTGAACATTATCGCCAATTTTATGATGATGAACCGATGGCGACGCCCATTCCTGATGACCTCCGTCCTTCCCCTGATCGGACCCTCACCGTAGCGGAGTCAATGTCCATGATGTCTGCAGTCACCGCAGAAGAGGTGGTAGATGCGATCAACAAAGGGGCCAAGAACAAATCACCCGGACCAGATGGTCTCCCAGTGGAGTTTTACCGGGCGTTCACCACGTTAATGCTTCCTCGCTGGACGTATATGATTCAGGAACTCTTTACTCAGTCCTTCCCAATTCCACCTGAATTCGTCACTGGCATTCTTCTACCTGTGCCTAAACCGAAGGGAGGGTCTCATGTCTCTGCATATCGCCCCCTTACACTACTGAATGCAGACTATAAAATCTCTGCACGCCTCTTAGCAACGCGCATACGCACCGTCTTACCTACGGTCCTTTCACGTGTGCAGACTGCACGTGGTTGTGGGGCCACCTTACAAACAGCCCTAGGAGAATGCCGTGACCTCATTGCACTGGCGTCGGTTTGTCGCCTTCGTGCAGCACTGGTATCCGTCGATTTCACGAGTGCCTTTGATCGCGTTCGACACCCATTCCTCCTCATGGTGGCGACACGTATGGGGTTCCCATTGCTTTTTGTCGATGCCATTCGCCGGTTACTACTTCCCGCGGTCTCGATGGTACAAGTCAATGGGAGGCTTATAGGACCGATTCCTATACGCCGCTCTGTGCGTCAAGGATGCCCTATGTCTACTTTACTATATGCCATTGCACTTGAGCCCCTCATCACTGGACTTACCTCTACACTGCAGGGCCTCACTTTGCGTGACTACACCTTTCACTGTAGGGCTTATGCGGATGATCTCCTCTTTCTCACCTGCTCCTCCACGGAACTCAATGACGCTATCCAATAGATCCACCAGTATGGACGTCTTTCTGGTAGCATTCTTAATCTCCGTAAATCGACTATGATGCACATTGGGCGCAGGCTCCCGGCTATGGTGCCGACCCCACTCTCAGTCAGTGCCACCCTTCGTTACTTGGGTATCGAATTTACGAGCTCCACACACCGCACAGTGGCCCTGGCTTACCGGCGGCTTTGGCTGTCGATTCGGCACCATGTCCGCGGTCAAGTGCACCGTAACTTAAACCAACTCCAACGTGTGTCCTATGTCAGCATGTATGTCGCCCCTAAACTGGTACACGTCGCCCAGATCCTCCCAATGCCGTTACTCCTTGGCCGCCGCATCCAATCAGCCTTTGGATATTTCGTGTCAGCAGGGGCACTTTTCAAAGTCCGCTACAACACTCTAACACTGCCTCCTGCAAAAGGTGGCCTCGGACTCGTCAACGTGCGGGCACGATCTTCTGCACTCTTTGTCCACACTCTGTTGCGGCACTGGCAGGGGCCGGTCCCGTCCTTAACACGCAGTCTCTTAGATATCCTCCGACCAGCTTCTCTCGATCCACCGATCAATGTGGCACCTATTTCTCCATTCTTGTACCACGTCGCCAATTGTTTCATAGAACTCAGCTACGTTCGGGCCGATCTTCCAGTCACCCGTCCTCCCCGTACAAAAGATTATTATCGTTTGTTTATGCTGTCCAACCCTTGCGACCCCATGGTGCTACAGCATCCTGACATTCACTGGCGCACGGTTTGGGGGTGTGTGCATGCACCCTTTTTACCGTCGTCTGTGTCTGCACTCTGGTATGTTTTAGTCTATGGAGAATTCCCGACTAATAGTCGACTTTATCGCATAGGACTGGCCACCTCCCCACTCTGCCCTGACTGTCAGCTCGAAGACACCGACGAGCACCGTCTTACGTGCCCCCTGAAACAAAACGTATGGCTCCTCATCCAAAGAATCGTGGGCTTTTACCTCCGTGCCCCGCCAACGACGGTAACCCCGGATTTCCTGTTTTTGCCCCAGACATTTCACTACCCTCTTGCTAAGCACCATACCCTAATCTGGTTTCGAGGACAGGCTTTACAATACCTCTTTCAGAGTGGTCCGCATACAGTCCTTGACTTCTGGTACAAAGTTGTGACCGCACATAGCACCCTCACCCGAAAACCATCTTACCGACACACTTTTGCCGGTTATCTCCGCAGCGTCTTCCTTGACCCCCCTCAAAGTTGGGGTGTACCATGCCTACCTGTCACATGATGCAACACCCTTATCCACGTTCTCATGCATCGACCAAAAACAAAAAACAAACTTAAAAAAAAGGAAGAAGACAGAATATGTTATATTTTGTTGTATTTAATGTCTTTCTTTTTAATATTTTTTTTGTTTAACTAACAGTCATTTGTATATGTTTAAATGGTACCTTGAAGAACTCTTGCATAGTGAATATATATGCACTTTTAGTTTGTTCAATACAAATTATTAAAAAAAAAGGAAAACAGGATATGTTATATTTTGTTTTATTTAATGTTATTCTAATAATTTGTTTACCTAACACTCATTTGTATATGTTTAACTGGTACCTTGAAGAACTTTTGCTTTGTATATATATATATATATATATATATATATATATATATATATATATATATATATATATGTGTGTGTGTGTGTGTGTACTCTCCGTTTGTTCAATATAAAAAAAAATGTAAACAAGCAGACATGGGTTCAAGTCCAGGCTGACGCACAAATTTTAATTCATTTATTAGGCTTCCATCATTATCGTAGAATGGTACAGGGTGTCCAGAAAAGGACTCCCTGACTTCAAAATTAAATATCTCGAAAACAAAGATCGATAAAAAAAAGATGGATAGAGCGTCTGCCATGTAAGCAGGAGATCCCGGGTTCGAGTCCCAGTCGGGACACACATTTTCAGCCGTCCCCATCGAGGTATATCAACAACACCTGTCGGCAGCTGAGGGTTTCAATTAATCATCATTTATTCTAGAGAAGCTGCACGGTCATCAATGGTATCTGTTCTTTCGAGAACAGTTACTATCCTCATATACACACACCAATGCCAGAGGGAGGACTCGAACCTGCGGCGGGAGGGGCGGCGCAATCCGTGACATTGCACCTCTAACCACGCGGACACTCATCGCGGCCTTCGGAAAGCGCCACACCCTGAAGAAATATAGGGACTAAATGACGAAATACATGACATGAAAGACAAAACATGACATGTTCAGTGTTATAATGTATGTGTAATTTGTTTTATTGTTTAGTTTCTAGTTAACTTTGGCCTAATGTAGTAGAGGTTATTTTTAGTGGAGTTATTACAAATGCAGTGGCAGTACACGGTGAAGAAATCGAGTGGAAAGGGTTAAAGACAGGTGTCTGGAGTACTTGATAGCACTTCGCGGTGTTTACGTTTAGTCGACTAACGGATGACAGAAGAAAGAAGAAATTTCTGTAGTGGATATGCGTTTAAAACGACTAAAAGGTAAACATACAATGCAGGCAGTATGATTCTTGTTTTGTGGACGTTGGACCTTGGCCAAGGCATATTTCTCTGCCTAACGTTTAGACTTCCAATGCTCCAAACAAGAACAGAAGCTATAATTTCTCAGAAAGCAATTACGATGTAACAAGCTCAGTAACAGTCGGTTATTAGAATAGTGTCCCACATAGTTGAGCCGAGATGACACTCGTTATGGAGCTCGCAGTAAGCAACTACCAAGTTGCTTCCTCTAAAGTTTTATTAAGATCCAATCATGACTTTGCCATGATGTACGGTGAGGCCATTCAAATTTAAAAACACAAAAAAAATTAACAGAAAAGTAGGAGGACTGAAATTAGACAAGTTGTGGGCCTTAGTGCTAAATAACGCAAACAGCACCAACTCCTCCCCATTGCATGCTACATAACACACGTCAGCGCAACTCCTGGGTCTTAGACAGTTGTTTGATGGCTCAGGAACTGAACGTTGCTTGGAAGCATATAAATACTGAAGGTTTCTCAGCATGTCTGGTATTGTAACTTCTTTTTGAAGACAGATTCTGATGATGTCTTCAGTATTAGAAGATGGAATGTTAGCCTTGGCTTAACAGGTGCCAAACAAAAATCACCAAGCACTGAACTACGCTTCAAGAAAAATCCACTCAAAATTTATTGTTGCAATAGTGCATATGGAGTACATGAAATGGTTACATTTACAGATCAATAGCACAAGCGGTTCTGAGGTAAGAGGTAGCGACCCATGCTGAAACATGAATATTAGTAAGTGGTGTAGCCTCCACAGGCAAAAATGCAGGCGCTGACTCTGGCGTCCCCTCCAGAAACGACAAAGGTGAATGACAGTTGTAGCTTATCGTACCCGAGACCAGAATGCCTGGGTTGGAACCAGTGTGTCTTAGACGAATGCACTCTGCGAGACAGCGCTCACGAGGTCTGTGTCATATGCTCATCGTGCAGGCAGGATATGCTTTCATCGCTGAAGACCACGGCAAGCCATTTCGTCCTCGAAGTGATCCTCTGACGACACCAGTCGAGTCGCACAAGTCGATACTGCGCCACGAGTGTAAGACGGGCTAGAGGTTTGCGTGCTCCTAGCTCCACTGTTAATAACCGGTTTGCGCTAGTTCGTGCTGTCACGTCCGGGCTCATAACCTCTCTTATCTGTGCTGTGGTAGCAGTAAAATCTGCCACTGCTTCCCTTACAACAGACGATACTGGCAGGCGCCAGCGCTGTGTGGAATTCCAGAACCATATCTACGGGTGTGACAATGTTCATGTGACCATTGATACCAGCATCGTTGTACAACTGACACAGCTCGTCCAAATTGCGTGGCATTTCTCCAGAATGGCCATCCCGCCACTCGCAAGGCCACAACTGACTCCTTTCAGACTAGCTCATTTGGCTGTAGGAAGTACAATTGCACCTCTGTTGCATGGTTGTCTGTTTGTTTCATATGTATGGACCACACTGACCCACCCGGCTATGAACATTCCCTATTAAAGGGTAAACATAAATCGCGTTGTGGTAGCTATTCCACAATGCTATCTCTTGGAGGACGACGTTCTAATGATTATCAGTACATCTACTATCCTCCAGGTGGCAAATGCTGTCATCCGATGAAAATCGACGCCGTCTTTCCAGGTGAACTAATTTTTGTCTAGCAGCGTATAATTGGCTACGGGGAACAAACGGAGTGGGTGGTTGAAACGTGTCAGTCAAGATGTGGAAATTACACGACTCATGTAACATTGCTTCTGAGTCATTTAATCGAAATCTAGCAGTCAATGAATATCTGGCGATGATAAAATGAGCGATCTTTGTGACTGTAAGGCTCGAGCCAATAACATATGTCTTAATACCCCTCCATCTCTGTAGTTAATTGCTTGTCCTGTACTTTTTGTGCTGTACGGATATGATGCAGTCTTGGATGGGTCCTCACGGGAGGAGGGGGCAGGGGGGAGACTGGTCGAAAGCCCCTGGAAGTCCCTGTAGAGAATACACAGCTCCTATAAACTAGGTTGCTGGGAGCAGGGCCAATGACCTGGTCTCTGGCCATTAGGTAGGCGTTTATCGACCCTTTGTTGTCTGTCGAGATGCCGCTGTGGCGCAAATGGTAAAGATTGTACCGGCCATGGCAACGCACTGTTGGGTCCCGCAGTCTGTCGAAAAAGGGCTAGTTCAATGAACCGATGAATACGCGGTGCCTGTACTTTCGGACATGTACGAGAGACCAGACACTAAGCAGAATCCGCAGCTGTGATACATATTGTGTAAATTGAAGATGGAAAGGGGGGTGGGAGAAAGGAAAGGAAAGGGAAGGAAATATTTATTTAAGTTGCATTATGACTTTATGCGGAATCAGCGGCGACGAATGAAAATGGTTGCTAGTGCTGTATTCGAACCCAGGATCTGCTGCTTACTAGGCTAGGTGGGAATGTGGGTCGGCCGAGAGTCGTGGAAAGATAGTCTGCGGAAGTTCAAATGGTTCAAATGGCTCTGAGCACTATGGGACTCAACTGCTGAGGGCATAAGTCCCCTAGAACTTAGAACTACTTAAACCTAACTAACCTAAGGACAACACACACATCCATGCCCGAGGCAGGATTCGAACCTGCGACCGTAGCGGTCGCGCGGTTCCAGACTGTAGCGCCAGAACCGCTCGGCCACCAGCGGCCGGCAGTCTGCGGAAGTGCAAAAACACTGTGTCTGGGTGGCGCAATGGATAACACAAATGCCTAGGGACTAGGAGATCCCGGGTTCGAAACCAAGTCTGGCACACATTTTTATTCGTCGCCGCTGATTCCGTATAATGTACAGATGCAGCTGACATCAACAGTTCCTTTCCTTTCTCCCTCTCCATCTAGACAGTACAAAATAAATTATTTCTACAGGTCAGTCTCTCTGCTCAAAGAACATCTTGGTGGAATGTTGTGTTTCATCAGTAACGCTTTTCCTAGGAAACTGGGTAAGTGCCAGGCTGGTCGGCAGAAATTCATCCCTGCTATCTCGTGGGAAGATCGGTGGCTGTTTAGGGTTAAAAACTCTTTCTTCTTCTCTTGTGGGGAAGGAAGTGCGACAGCCTGACCCCGTTGTACGTATAGTATGGATTCCCCGCTTCTGTAACGCGATAAGGAAGCCCACTTGTTGATGTAAATAAATATCTGTAAGTGGAAGTTCAGTATGTCGTTTTATGTAAATTCCGGACGCGGGAAAACAGCCCACCTGATAGTGCAAAAAGATATTTGAAAAGTGGGAGCTTTTATGTCCGTTTTCTCAGAATTGTATGTGCATAAAAGCAGTCTATTCAATAACCTATAAAACATTTGCTAGGAGGGGCGCTGGGCCACTGTACAAAAAAAAAAAAAAATCCTTATTCGCCAATGTTTAGAGCAGTCTTCTGATTGGCAGGATATTCTTTTGCATGGCTTTTGTCCAGAGAAGAGAGAAAATATAAAATTTTGGGGGCCACTCTGGATGAAGACACAGAAGTAGATTCTCTGGGCTTGGAGAAATGAAGAAGCAGACGTTCCAACCTTGGAGGCGAAGCAGAGGCGCCGGCCGGTGTGGCCGAGGGGTTCTAGGAGCTTCAGTCTGGAACCACGCAACCGCTACGGTCGCAGGTTAGAATCATGCCTCGGGCATGGATGGGTGTAATGTCCTTAGGTTAGTTAGGTTTAAGTAGTTCTAAGTTCTAGGGGACTGATGACCTCAGACGTTAAGTCCCATAGTGCTCAGAGCCATTTTTGAAGCAGAGGCTGCACTTATATTTCTGAGGGTCAGCTGACCAAACGGCGGCTGATGACTAGCGGTTGGAAGGAGGTTCTCGTGTATGAAGCACCCTGCGCTCCGACTCATCTACTGTGACGAGATTATTTTGCAGCACACGACAATAGAGAAGAAAGCAGTTAGGCGTTTATCGGTCTGTAGATTCTAAATTTGATTAGTTCCCATGGGTTACCAAGTGTCCAAGGATTTGTGGTCTAATCCATGATCGAATAGACATTCTCATTCGCATGTGGTTCTCATACGTTGTAACCTTTCAATGTTTAATCTTGTGAACTGAAACTGAATTTTTTATGCTCATGTATGTCTGACTTATATTGGTGAACACTGCAAATGGTGTAGTTACGGAAACGGTATCGGATAAAATGAGTTGCCAAAACTGAAACTGTATTTTAATTAACGTCAACAAATTAATTAGTAAGGCAATACGGTAAATTAAATAAGCAATCCTGTGGAATTTTGTGTAACGCAGTGCTACAATGTATCACAACGCAATACGTGACCTACAGTTCCAACACACAAGTCAAAAGAATAAAAATACTACGTAATTAAAAACTGAATTCTGAAAGAACAAATAACTGGAACTGTTCATATAAAAATGCCCATCTGCCTAAACAAATTCCAAATACTGCACGAGAAAAGCTGACACTGCACTGTGAAATAAAACAGTCAGTATATGAAATGAAATCTGGACTGATCCGTACCTGTACCGAGGCTAATAATAATTTTGAAAAGCAATGCTCAACATTGTGTGCCCTCACTGTATCCTGGCTGTAATGAAACCGGCTCTAACAACTTTTTATGATTTGCCTGTGGCGAAGGGAAGAGATGAACATAAAATGTGCAGCGCAGCACAAGCAAGTGAAATAAAGAGAAGCCTTGCACAAGTGCAATTCAAGGACGTGACGTGCAACTATTCTAAAGAGATCACGTCAGTTTTAGCCACTGTGTATAGCAGACTGCATTGTGGCGACTCACATAATCAGAAAATAAAACTCGTAAGGAGAAGATGGTGGAATTGAATTTACTAAATGATTCACACAACACTGATTTTCAAAAACTATATTGTGAATAATGAATTCACCCTCTGACCTTTACAATGACCTTCACAAAAAGATTACTTTTTACAGCAAATATAACTCTGCCATGAAATTAATTACAGAACTGGTAAAGGAATGATAAATCTATAACATCTGAGTGCAAGCCATGTGAACTGATAACCTTTATTACTCACGTCTGAACAATGAAACTGACTAACCCAAACCAATAAAAAAAATTCCATTAAAATCTTCCGTTATTCGGAACATCGTAACTACGCGCAATGAAGCAGTGCAGCAACAACTTTACCTCGTGATCTTCACTTGTGCAGTTAATTTTTTACCAAATCATAATTCACAATTCATTCTTCTTTGTATCTTGGTCTTTGTTCTTTGCAAGCTACTTCAGACCGCATCAGTAGCATAGCCATAACCTGACTCACTCACTAGCTTCTCTTAGAATGCCGCCTCAACGACAATACTACTGACAACCAAAGATCACATTGCTTGTACTCAGAATCCTTATGGTCTAACGTATTGACTATTGAAAACTACTGCTTGAAAAACGTTTAGAGTACAAATATTAAATACGACACATCCAATGAAAATCTAAAGCTCACATGACTTTCCTTGAATACCAAAAATAAAGTAGAAACATTACAACATCTTTCTGGCATGATTAGGCTAATCACTGCACACCCATTTGCTGTTTTAGATTTTTGAGAATGGTCATTTCCATCCCAATTTCGGACTTTGCCACACCAAACAACCTCTGATTTAAGGGCATTTAAATGCTCATAATTTCTTGTTCCTCTCATTTTATAATTTATGGCACATGTTAATGTGTAATTACTGCTCTTTTGTTTATATATGTCCTTATGAGCAATGATTGTAATAAATTATGATTAAATTGAGTTTTTAATGCAGCAGTTATATGAAACTCCCTTTTAAACTGTTAAACCTTCAATGAATTTCTTAAGAACTAGCACACAGGACTCATTTACGAGATCCATTCTGTTCATACCATGCAATCTGATATGCGACAGAATCACTTAGGTGTCTGAGCTTTTGTGGAGCAATCTGTTGGTCCATCTGATGCAGATCATGTGTCTATTTATTTTCTGTGTCCAGAGCTCCATACATTAAAAATGTAGTATAAATCGACTGGTATAAATTTAAACATGTTTTACTTAGTAATCAGCAGGTAGTCTTATCATAGCTAGCTGTAAATCCAGCGGTGTACAGCTTGTGTTGAAGCGTGGACACGTCGGTAGGTGGTCGCCGGTTTGGACATTCCACAGTCATATCGTGATTCCCCATCAAAGTAGCTCCATCAGGCAAGGCTACACTTGCAGTTTGAGACTCTCGTCCTCAGTCTGTTGAGAAAGTTTCAGGCTGTGAAGATTTTGTTGCTTACAACCACAAATTCTCCTTCAGCTCCAGGACAGGATTTGCTGTTGCCTCCTTCCATAACTGACACCCCATTTCTTTGGCCATGACGTTAGTAGGGGGGCTACACCGGTGCCACCCTACATTCCATTGTTGCCAAATTTATTCAAGATGGCGGTGATGACGTCATCCAAGATGGCGGCCTGTAGATTGGCAACAGTGCGTGACATCATCCAAGATAGCGGATTTTGGCGGGAAGTCCGAATTTTGACGCGAAGATAGGTCAATTGGGCTACCTCCACTAACCTAACCCCCCAGAAAAGAATTGGCGGGAAATTCAAATTCCAGCAGGATAATGTGTCACATCACGAAAATGGCGGGAAAATAGATCAATTGGGCTACAACCACTAACCTAACCCCAACCCCATACAAAATGGCGGCAAGTTCGGATTCCAGCACGATAATGACGGTAAAACTGGACTTGTCTTTATTATTATTTAAACAATATCATGCAGGTGTGTTCGCCACGAGGTCCGGAGTCCAATTGGCTTAGTATGCATGGCCACCTGCAGAGGACGTCATTCAAGATGTCGGATTTTGGCGGGAAGTTTGAATTTTGGCGGGAAGAAGGCCACGTCCAGTCAACTACCGTTATTCAAGATGGCTGCACCCAGTTTGTGTTCTCCACTGGGTCTGGACTCCAACTAACTTAGTTCATATCGCTGCCCCAGAGAGCACTGCCTTCACGTCAGAACATGACGCATGTACTGTTATTCCAGATGGCTGCACCCACTGTGTCCACAACCTCAAGCTCCAGAGTCTACTTCATATCGCTGACACCAGAGAGCGCCACCTTCATGTCAGAACATGACGCATGTACCGTTATTCAAGATGGCTGCACCCAGTGTATCTGGCAGTAAACAAAGCTCACTTACGTTTTCGCTACCAATGTAAGAAAATTGCTGCAAACAAAGCTCACCATCACCACCAACTTAAATCGCCAGGCCGCCACCTCGTCCTAGGGACGGGTGGTAAAAGGGCTCAGCCTGCTCTAGGCTGATGGAGAGAGGAAGGAGTGTACTTCATTTATTTGGGAGCAGTTTATTTAGGAATGGAGTATATATATCACAGAACACATGCTCTGACATGCCCCACAGCATACAGACCTGCAAACTACTCCTACATAACTCATGTACAGGGTTATTACAAATGATTGAAGCGATTTCACAGCTCTACAATAACTTTATTATTTGAGATATTTTCACAATGCTTTGCACACACATACAAAAACTCAAAAAGTTTTTTTAGGTATTCACAAATGTTCGATATGTGCCCCTTTAGTGATTCGGCAGACATCAAGCCAATAATCAAGTTTCTCCCACACTCAGCGCAGCATGTCCCCATCAATGAGTTCGAAAGCATCGTTGATGCTAGCTCGCAGTTCTGGCACGTTTCTTGGTAGAGGAGGTTTAAACACTGAATCTTTCACATAACCCCACAGAAAGAAATCGCATGGGGTTAAGTCGGGAGAGCGTGGAGGCCATGACACGAATTGCTGATCATGATCTCCACCACGACCGATCCATCGGTTCTCCAATCTCCTGTTTAAGAAATGCCGAACATCATGATGGAAGTGCGGAGGAGCACCATCCTGTCGAAAGATGAAGTCGCCGCTGTCGGTCTCCAGTTGTGGCGTGAGCCAATGTTCCAGCATGTCCAGATACACGTGTCCTGTAACGTTTTTTTACGCAGAAGAAAAAGGGGCAGTAAACTTTAAACCGTGAGATTGCACAAAACACGTTAACTTTTGGTGAATTGCGAATTTGCTGCATGAATGCGTGAGGATTCTCTACCGCCCAGATTCGCACACTGTGTCTGTTCACTTCACCATTAAGAAAAAATGTTGCTTCATCACTGAAAACAAGTTTCGCACTGAACGCATCCTCTTCCATGAGCTGTTGCAACCGCGCCGAAAATTCAAAGCGTTTGACTTTGTCATCGGGTGTCAGGGCTTGTAGTAATTGTAAACGGTAGGGCTTCTGCTTTAGCCTTTTCCGTAAGATTTTCCAAACCGTCGGCTGTGGTACGTTTAGCTCCCTGCTTGCTTTATTCGTCGACTTCCGCGGGCTACGCGTGAAACTTGCCCGCACGCGTTCAACCGTTTCTTCGCTCACTGCAGGCCGACCCGTTGATTTCCCCTTACAGAGGCATCCAGAAGCTTTAAACTGCGCATACCATCGCCAAATAGCAGTTGGCAGTTGGTGGATCTTTGTTGAACTTCGCCCTGAAGTGTCGTTGCACTGTTATGACTGACTGATGTGAGTGCATTTCAAGCACGACATACGCTTTCTCGGCTCCTGTCGCCATTTTGTCTCACTGCGCTCTCGAGCGCTCTGGCGGCAGAAACCTGAAGTGCGGCTTCAGCCGAACAAAACTTTATGAGTTTTTCTACGTATCTGTAGTGTGTCGTGACCATATGTCAATGAATGGAGCTACAGTGAATTTATGAAATCGCTTCAATCATTTGTAATAGCCCTGTATAAAGCTCTACACACACACTTTCTAATTGTAAACCATCAAAAATAACACATTGCACAATCTATAGACATGTGAACCACTCATAAACAATGCATAGCATTTACGTCCAGATAGCCAAACATCTCGTAAATTGTCAAAATAATAATCCATGTAAAAGACTCTGCTTGATAATCGTCAACTGTCGAAATTATACACCATCCTTTATTTAAACGATTAGAGGCAGCACCACCACCAAGTGAATTCGCCACTGAGTCCATAGTCCAACTGACTCAGTTCATATCGATGCCAGTAGCGGATGCTGTAGTGACGCAAGTACGGTAATCTAAGATGGCGTCACCTAGTGGGTACACCACATGCTCCAGACCCCAACTGGCTTAGTACATTCCCTCGCCATCAGAGGACGCCACAGTGACACCAACTGATGACGCAAGTACAGTTATCTATGATGGTGGCAAATAGTGTGTTCTCCACGAGGTCTAATAGTACCACCAGCAGAGCACGCCGTCGTCCTTTTCGTGACGTAAACCAAGATTGTTAGAGAAAATGGTGGCAAAACGACTCAGCCTGCTCTGGGCTGCTGGGGAGAGTAAGGACTGACAGCAGTCTATTTATTTTGAAACAACATATTTAAGGATAGAGGATATCTATCACACTATCACAAAACACCCACTCAGATGTGCCTGGGGCCATGTCGCACAGCCCACAGACACGCAACCAACTCATAATTTCGGTACACAATAGCAAACTGCTCCTAAATAGTGCAGTACACATATCTGCAAACACGCTCAGTACTCGTATACTGTCCAAATAACACATAGGGCAGACTACAGGGCCGCTCACAAAATAATGCAATCAATGCACGCAAGCACCCTGCGCCATGCTCTGTCCGCAGGATCGCGTAGTCACACGCCCGTCAGCTGTCAAACCGCACGCAGCTCCCTGCTCGGCTTCCACAAACATGAGGCGGCGACGGCCGCATTCATACTCCACACCCATACAATTCCTACCCAAATACGTGTTCACCTAGACGTCGACGATGACGCGAGCGTACCTGGTCCGCGCGCGCAACAACCCTCGCGAAGTGATGCGGCCGCAACTCGGGTCCAGCCTGCTCCGTCGCACCCACCAGCCGCCGTCACCGAACACCGGTGAAACTTGCATGCCTCTATACAGTTACCGTTATACTGTCATAGCATTCCAAAGCGTGTTCACACCAGTCTCATATTCGAAGCATCTCCAGGCTGCACTTATCTTCACCATTGAAGGCAGAATAGCACAGGGCATGCTGACACATGCGCTCAACTGCACGTACCTGCGCCACAGTGTGACCAATGCAACACCGCCAATTGCAAATACAAAATTACAAACTGATCTAACAACTTTCCCAATGTCATTCTTACCTCACATCGCTTTGTAAAAAAATAAGAGCCAAGTCAACCTCTCAGAAACTGTATATTGTCCCAGAAATAGTTAAGGCTTGCTTTCTTGATGCCTCAGCTTGTATGCGCGGAAATTCTTATCCTAAAAGAACCTGTTTACCAAAATACCGCCGAATCCAGTCTTCCTCCTGGACATAACATGATAGCCTTCCTGCTCTAAACATACGCAAATGTTGTCACCACTCCTATATACCACCACAATCAATCCAGCATTCTGATTCGCTCTTACCGAATTTACACGCCGAATTACTTATGCCACCGATATCGAAGCACCATCCACCTATTCTTTTTCGGACTTCCAGCGGTTATTTTACACAGATCGCTACATTGCATTGACAATTAAACGCGCAAAATGGTCTCCACCTTAACAAATACATACCACACTGACAAGAACATTCGAAATCCCAGAATATATTTACCAATGTAACTACAATTAAATATCACCATTGCTGCCACAGACTGACACCAATCATCGTTCACTAAATTTCACCTCTCGACGACCGTACATCAGTATCTACAGCGCTTATAATTTTCCACCTAAAAACTCTCTCTCACACCCTACTCTTTATCCTTGTGCTATACGTCCCTCACGACAGTACACACAGTCATCCTCTCTAGTCATACCATAACATAAACAGTATTAACTTTAGACACATTTTAAACAATGTAAGTCACACTAACTTTATAAAACAATATATACACATTTTACAGAAACAGTGCAGTTATCTTTTATGCCAGTATAGCACCCAAAAAATTATATATTTCGTGAATAAGTGTTTGCCTACGATACGAAATAATACTGACCCAAAATCAACGATTCGTGTGCATGTCTCTTACGTTCTTCTTGTGAGTCCTACCACCATGTCATAGATATAATCGACCAGATGTTAAAGCAAAAAACTCTATCCCAGCAGCTACTGCATGTTACTCTCACAAACGCTCGTCGTTCTACAGGTGTGCACTAGTATCCATGTTAAAACTTATATACTTGCTTTATAAATCTAGGTACGGCATTACCTCTGAATGAGGTGTTTTTTTTTTTTTTTGTCCAGGCAAATACCGAGACGGTAAGCGTAGGAATGTGTATTATCAGACCAACATGTAGCCCACGATACAACCTCGTGATAAAATCGGTGAATTTTGAAAGGCATTCGGCTAAGGAACGCGTTATGTGACCTGTATTTGCAACTCCCTCACGCCGCTAAATACCATGTCAGAGGTTCCGTTATATATCCACTGATTGAGAAGGATCATAGCCACAAGTTAATCATATCTCGAAACGAGTCACCTTTCTCGATCCTATCTGCTACAGTAAAAATCCAACATGGTCTTAGTTAGTCCCTACACATCTTGCAACTGCTTCCATTTCTACAGCTTTGCGCATGCGATCATTCCATTTTAAGTCGGAACTTAGCAGAAGTCGGACGAAACTATATCCACCACCTTCTGCAACCCGTCTAGAAACAAAACGAACTGAGTAAGTGCGACAGGACCGTGTTTTGGCCATTCGGCGGAAATGCGCGCATTGTGGCGCGTTCCCAGACTACATACAAGTACTACAGATCCACGTCCATTCAAATCTATCAGCCCAACATTCTTTAATCGTTATTCTCTACCCTGAAACAGAGAAAAATTAACAACTATAGACTACATACAAGTACTACAGATCCACGTCCATTCAAATCTATCAGCCCAACATTCTATCATCCTTATTCTCTACCCCGCAACAGAGAAAAATTAACAACTATAGAAGCTGAAATAACTTCATCTGGTATAGAACTCACAGAGACGCCATGACACAAAGCTGCATTGGGGGTCCAGCGCGGAGAGAGAGAGAGAGAGAGAGAGAGAGAGAGAGAGAGAGATAGATAGAGAAAGATTTCGCAATGCTGCCCAGAATAGCACAGCGTGTAGCCCTCCAAGCATTCCTAATGGCATACTTCGTTCCTCGCTGAATTTACCTGTCAAACTGCTGCTGCTACTGCTCCCTGTGTGGAACGAACCTATTAAATACACGCGTATTGATACACTACAGAGGGCTGTTTAAAGTTTCTTCACCTCTACTCTAGAGAATGATCGTATCCCACGTGCTATACTGTAAATCGCAAGAAACGCCCCCTGTGGTCCTGTTTAGTTGTTCGAAACACTGATTTCTAAGATGCTTTGTACACTGCTAAACATTTCATTTTTCTGCCATGACTTCGAGGCCTGCAACAGGTTATAAACTGACATTAAGAACTTCTGATCCACGGGCTTTCGTAGGAAACTAGACGTTGCACGGTGTAAATCATGTGCTTAGGGCTGATACCATAACATGCCACACATCGGATGATTTTAAATAAAAGACAGCTACAACATAAGGAAACTGGAAGAGTTTGCTCGCATTGTGTAGAGTCTCCAAATTACAGTCCGAATGTGATTGCCGAGCTCTACATTTGCACTCATCTCTCACACTGACGGAATAGCTGATAACTCTACGTTCCGTTTCGACTCATTCATCATACTGCATTCATGTTCGTGATCACTGTTCCAGAGCTAACCACCCCAGAAGATATAGCCCAGCCGCCAAAACTCTCACTCCTACTCAAACAAGCATTGTCACTCAATCATTATTTCGTAACCAACAGCATGTCAGCGGACTGGTGGGATGGAAAAGACACCACCGATATACTCTAATAATAAGCATCATAGTTGATAGTGTGAACAATTTTAACACTTTTACATCAATTCCAAGACAGACCATTGATGTGACAGCATGGCCCCCCATTTCACTATCATAGCTAAATCGCCCCTTTTACATAATTTTGCGAGTATCATTGCGAATGTGGATAGATTACTGTGCAGTATGTCCATTCATTGTTAATTCTCGAACACATACATGATCAAAGTACATCAGACAATGCTCTACATGTTTGTAACACTTCGAGCATAGTGTTTAATTTACGATCTATCTCTCAGCGTATGGGAGTCACAGAGCATTCTCCCCATCTTAGGGTAAAAGACCAACGTCACACATTCATTGACCAACACACCCTGCAGCACCGTTAGAGAATTAATCTCCAAGCGATCAGAAGAAGAGCGCTACACTCCACCTCTCTTGAATGAGTATAGCTTTCCAAGTCCCAACCCATTCAAGTGCATGAGATTTCTCGAGATGTTACCATGTCGAGGAGTTTAAGCATTCCTTATCGATGTATAGTAACAGATTTCAAAGTGCCATAATGTAACAGCATACAGTTAAGAAGAGCAAGAAAGGAATTATTTTTATACATGATGGAGTTCGAGATGAATTGAGTTGGACACATTTTTACCTACATCAACCAAGCTATCAACTCTAAATTATTGTTCTAGAGTCTAGGATCTATACCTGAAAGGTATTGGTAAGATAGGGAACATAAACACACACACTCCTAAGACTACAACGTTCTGCACTTAGAAACGGGCTATAATGTTAGATGGAATACCTTTCTGGCCTATCAGACATACATCCTGCTTCACAGTTTCTCTACGCTGAACTATCTTATCGAATGGTAAAACATTTGCTTTGCATGATACGAGTGCAATATAGCTTTGCAGAGACGTATAGTGTCTACTGTTCACATCGGATCACGGTTCAGATATTATACTATGCCTGCATAAGACCTAAATAAAATGAGAGTAGCGTGGGATACATCCTACAAGGAAACAGATAAACGCATAGCAGCAGCCTGTGAAAATTACAAGTCATTCAGTCACTAACTCTGTAAACAGCGCATCAATCGGGCAAATGTGTACACAGGGATTGCAGTGCATCACAAGCTCTTACCGCTAAGTTAGTTATGAACCTGAAGTCTCTATTTTACACCCAAGATGCGACAGAGGTGATCGCATAAATCAAAGCTCCTTTAGAGGAGTGTGTCAAGTTTCTTCACATATGAGATGGCAGTCCTCTGATGACGGACAGGTTTACCATCAGCGATCGCAAGTAGACAGTGCTTTAAAACACATATGGAACAAGTAGCTGTATATAAGTAGACTGTAGGCTATGTCACGTGACTGATGCACCCAGAATCACTGATACCTCAATAGACATACAGTATAACGCAACCTCAATGGGAAAAAATTGACTTCCTCGCTTATCCCCTTCGTTTCGATTTCCACATTTTCCAGATTTCCTCCTCTTGCAGCATACTTGGTTTACATATACAAATTGTTCGGGGCGAACCAGAAGATAGCAAAGTACTTCCTCAATTTCATCGCATTAGGCTCTATATTTGGTCAATATATACCTATTCCGTCATAACTTTTCGCAATTCTATCGATTTGAGGTCAGATCTATATATGCGATCATGACATAACATCTTGTTCTGTGTTCTAAAATTGATTGTAAACATGGCAAGCTGCCACTACCTAGCCCAAATGCATTAGTGCGGACGTGTAATATAGCACTGCACTCGACTGTATAAAGTCACCTCCACATTCGGAGAGCGTTTGCTCTGCTTTCTGTATGTCTGTCAAAATCCGATATCTTGGATGATGTCATGTGCTGTTGTCAATCTATAGGCCGCCATCTTAGATGATGTCATCGCCGCCATCTTGAATAAATTTGGCAACAATGGAATGTGGGGTGGCACCGGTGTAGCCCCCCTACTGACGTTCTTTGGCTCTGACGTCCAAAGGAAGCTTTTTCTTGAATGAAGCCGCCTGGGCTGTTGCTGGTGACGATTATCTGCCTTCTGTCTGCCTCTGTAGCGTAGCGGTAGCATTACCGCCTACCAAGCAGGTGGCGTCAACTAAAAAGGACCTGTGGCCGAGTTCCCCTGAATGGGGCCTCCCAGTCAACAATGCCATACGATCGTTTTCATTTCCATCTGTCATCTGTTTCTTGCTCTCCACCTTGGCTGTTACTTGCCGCCTTATACTGGGGGGAGCTGTCCCTATGAGAGGGTAGATCTCTGTTGGCGTGTGCCTCAAACATCCTGATTTGATGCGGAATGACTCATCAGTGTGGTTCACGTGGACCGAATTCTTCCAACAGGTTCGGGATATTCAGCTGCCGACAAACTGAGTGCAATAGCAGTTGTTTGCACTTATGGATTAGCACCCCAGTTTGTGTTGGTCAGTTTACGAGTGATACTATTCCCGGCACTGACCTTTTGCTTAGTGTCCAAACAGTGCTGTTTAAATGACAGTGTTCTGTCCAGCTTCACGCCCAAGTATCTGGGAGTGTAGCAATACTTTAGGTCTTGTCATTTCCAATTCACATGGAGTTTTCTTTTGGCTTCCTTATTCCTCAGATGGAAACTGCGATCTAGCATGTACGCTGGGTTTGGTTTCAGGTGGTTTTAGTGGTAGTAATCCCCCAGTATTTCAAGGCTGCTAGTTAATTTCTCCCCCACTTCCTCGAAGGTGCCGCCTTGGGCAGCTACATCTTTGTTATCAACATGTATGAACTACCTGGTATCGGATGCATTGGTTGGTCGTTGGTGTATATATTGAACAGCAACGGAGTTAATACACTGCCCTGAGCGAAACTACTTTTTGGTTTCTCCACTTGCTATTTTTTCCCTGCATGGTAGCATAGAAGCGCCTACTCAGTAGTATACACTAGAGAAATCTTGAAAATCCAAAATCCTTTGTCACATGGTAAACCTTTATATATCAGTCTACTGTGGTTAACAATATAATAGGCTGCACTCAGTTCAATGACAGCCACATCAGTCACTTGCTTTCTTTCACATCAATCTTCAATGTGCACGGTTAAATTGCAAAGTGCATCAGCGTCCTGGTCTAAAGCCAGTACACCAAGGTGCAAATCTTTATAACAGCCAAAAGGCTAGATAGCTGGGTTGGTGTCCTACACGGTTTTGTAATTTATAAGTGTTTTGTCAAATAAATGAGCAGATATAAATGATAACATTTCAAAGTCTGTGTACAATCCAGAAACTTCCACATGAGTTCTATTCCACAAAGAAAAATACCCTCCTAATTCCATACTACGATTATACAGGGTGTTACAAAAAGGTACGGCCAAACTTTCAGGAAACGTTCCTCACACAAATATAAAGAAAAGATGTTATGTGGACATGTGTCCGGAAACGCTTAATTTCCATGTTAGAGCTCATTTTAGTTTCGTCAGTATGTACTGTAGTTCCTCGATTCACCGCCACATGTGTGGGCTGACGAGAACCCGCACGCAATTGTGCAATCACGTCATCAACACAGATTTTCTGTGAACGTTTGGGCAGGCATTGTTGGTGATGTCTTGATTGAGTCCCATGTTCTTCCACCTACGCTCAATGGAGCACGTTATCATGATTTCATACGGGATACTCTACCTGTGCTGCTAGAACATCTGCCTTTACAAGTACGACACAACATGTAGTTCATGCACGATGGAGCTCTTGCACATTTCAGTCGAAGTGTTCGTACGCTTCTCAACAACAGATTCGGTGACCGATGGATTGGTAGAGGCGGACCAATTCCATGGCCTCCACGCTCTCCTGACCTCAACCCTCTTGACTTTCAGTTTATGGGGGCATTTGAAAGCTCTTGTCTACGCAACCCCGGTACCAAATGTAGAGACTCTTCGTTCTCGTATTGTGGACGACTGTGATACAATACGCCATTCTCCAGGGCTGCGTCAGCGCATCAGGGATTCCATGCGACGGAGGGTGGATGCATGTATCCTCGCCAACGGAGGACATTTTGAACATTTCCTGTAACAAAGTGTTTGAAGTCACGCTGGTACGTTCTGTTGCTGTGTGTTTCCATTCCATGATTAATGTGATGTGAAGAGAAGTAATAAAACGAGCTCTAACATGGAAAGTAAGCGTTTCCGGACACATGTCCACGTAACATATTTTCTTTCTTTGTATGTGAGGAATGTTTGCTGAAAGTTTGGCCGTACCTTTTTGTAACACCCTGTATTAACAGACTTTGAATACGATGATATAGGGGTCAAGACGCATGGGTCAAACACATAGGAAACTATACAGGAACTCGGATTTCAGAAGTCAACTGTGTGAAGGGTGGACCTTCAACATCGCAAAGAAAATTTTTCAACAGGACAACCCAGTGCCCCACGCATTTTTCAGCTACTTGATTTCATGAGTTTAAAATCATTTTTTGTAACTACACTGATAAACTAAAACATTATGACCGCTGTCTACAGCGAAGATGGATGCCGCCTGGTGGCGTTGTGGGCACGTGTCGTGGTAGCAAAAGTACGTAAGTGGAGCTGACACGGATGGGGGATCACCCTAGCGAAGATATAGGCTGCAAATGGGGAAATCCATTGAGATAAGCGAGTTTGACAGTTTATTATTATGCAGAGCCTGTGAACGAGTATCTCGCAAACGGCGACGCTGATCGAACATTCACGTGCTACTGTCGTGAGCATCTACGGAAAGAGGTAGGAGAGTGAAACTATCTCTAGGTGCTGAGTGGTTGGACGTCCACGACTCTTGACAGGACGTAGGGTTCGGATGCTTGTCTGCTGTGTGAAGTAGGTTAGATGGTGATCTACGGCATGTCTGTAGAAAGAGCAAATGCTGGCGCACGTACTAGTGTTTCGGAGCCCACCGTTCATCGTATATTATTGAACATGGAGCTCTGCAGCAGACCACCCCTACGTGTTCACATGTTGACCCAACGACATTGTTAATTACGATTGCAGTGGGCACGAGACTATAGGGATTCGACCTTCGATCAATGGAAACCTGTCGGCTCTTTGGATGAACCACATTTTTGCTATAATAGGTCGATGGTCGTCTCCACAAACGCCGTCATCGAGGTGAACGGTGGCTCGAAATGTGCACCGCACCACGGACACAGGCTGCTGGGAGCAATGTCTTGCTTGGGACCTGTGGTAGTAATTGAAGACACGCTGACAGCTGTGAACCACCTGCATTCTGTCGTGCTTTATGTCTCCCCCGACTTAGTTGTCATCTTTCAGCAGTATAACTGTCCGTGTCTCGCAGCCAGAGCCATGCTGCAGTGGTTTGAGGAGCATTATAGTGAACTCAAGTTCATGTCTCGGCTACCAAATTCGGCTGATGTAAATCTTATGGAACCCATCTGGGTCGCTATCGGGCGCCATCACCGCGTACGCAAATCAGCATCCCGTTACTTACGCGAATTACATGATCTGTGCGTAGCCATCTAATGCCGTATACCTCCACAAACCTACAAACAAACTGTAGGAGCCCTGATACTCAGACGGTGTGGCCGTGCGGTTCTAGGCGCATCAGTCTGGAACCGCGAGACCGCTACGGTCGCAGGTTCGAATCCTGCCTCGGGCATGGATGTGTGTGATGTCCTTAGGTTAGTTAGGTTTAATTAGTTCTAAGTTCTAGGCGACTGATGACCTCAGAAGTTAAGTCGCATAGTGCTCAGAGCCGTGATACTCAGAATCAGTGGTGTATTTCTTTCTAAAGACGGACAAAAAAGCTATTCAGCAGGTGGTCATAATGTTTCGGCTCATCAGTGTATATTTATTTATGAATTCTCTCAGTAATTAGTGTTTATGAAAATGTAATGTATACTGAAAGAGTAAGTATGTCAAATCGTTGTAGTAAATATGGTGGCATTGTCAGCGAGATTTACAATGTACGAAACACAAAGAATTTCTCTCGTGTAACAATAGCAATGTTGGCGGGGAAGCACGTAAACGTAGAAGTGAAGGCAGAGAGGAGTTGCGAAACATTTGTGATGTGGGACAGACGTGTGTGTTGGCCCGAAAATTCCAAATGGAGATTGTGCTGGAGATTAGTGAGCGAGCACGAGTATGGGCACAGTACATAATTGCAAGAGGAATTTGGAATTAATGACGAATACTGCGTGGTCCAAATTTATTCAAGCTGCTCGCTAATCAAGAAGAGCCAATTGCCAATAATGAATCTCACAATAAGCGTTACATCGCACCAGAAGCAACTCATCGCAAAGTTTGATCCGACCAGTATTTTATAGCCGTGTAGTAGACATGCCAGTGCAATAGTAACTTTTTTGGGCCATTAGAGTGTGCTTAATCAAACCATGAACTTTGCGAGTGAAACTTTATTGATCTGAGTCGTCGACCATCAGCAGGATCTTACCACAACTTCCAAGAAAGTCATGAATGAAAGAAATAGAATAAGAAAACAAATTCATTTAAATTTACAGTTGATTTTCAGTAATGTAGTTATTTTAGTAAAAAGCAGTAGTTACTATAGTTGTTCATATAGTGTTGCACTAGTACTGCAGAAAATTAGTTCAAACGGAAAGTGATGTAAATGCCGTTAATATTTCTATGACAGTATGCTGTCTGCCTTGTAGTCAAAGCAACGCTATGATTTTATGTTGTGTTTTGTAAATGATATTATATGCATAGGTCTACGTAACAGCAGTAGACCTATTGATAAATAATTGTTCCCATGAACGAAAGTTTTTACGGCGTCGTTTGAAAAGTAATCAGTAAAGAACAGAAATTAATATTGGACACGATTAAGCAAACATATAAAAGGCTAGCATTACTATGAGTTACGTAATACAATACAGTTCGCGTGAGATTTTGCTAGTCACTGCACATTGATGATATTAATTATACTTTACATCATTGCATTCCAAATTAAGGTCTTTAGCGTTGATGTTACACGTATTTTCTACTTATGAGCTCGCGCGACTGTACTTTGTTCAGTTGCTGCATTACCATTCTTGCCCAACATTTGCGTGATTTCAAAGTCATTAGAGACATTTACCAAATTCAACTTTTGCCCGTTTTGGAACTGGAGGCCGTTCTTTATTCTGCCATCTGAATTCATTCAAACAGTTTTTGTATACAAAACTGCCGCTCACTATAGCGAATCGTTAACTTATTACCATCTCTTACATATCGACTGTTGCTGTACACACTGAAGGCTCGTGCGATAACGATCGGGTTGTAACTATCTACAAACTACCGGTTAGCAGTAACCTTTGGATTCGATGCCTTGGTTCCATTAATTACGGAGCATTAGGTACACATATCACAAAAAACCTTTTTATACACTGGAGAGAACAGATACGTTATACCGTGAAATACGTGATAGAAATTTGTCTTTAAAGGATCGTCATAATTAGAAGTTGAAATGCAGCGCAGTGTTTGATGAAAGGACGTCACGTCGCCATCACAGAGCCATACGGAGTGATCGAGGGTCTACTGTCAGATCGCCGCCGATTTGAATGTAAGACGTCAAGCATCCATTTCTCCCACGACTGTATGGAGACAAGTTCACTGCGCACATTTTAGCAGCCAACTGTTTGTTTTTGCTGATACCTCTAGACAGAACTCAGTGACTGGCAAGGGTCCGCTTATATCGCAAGTGGACTGTGAACAATAGTAACATAATCCGATGACTCCCGGTTTTAGTTGTATCGAGATGATCGACGCGTGAACCTACGTGTCAAAAAGTTTCTTTTCAGGCAGAAAGTGGCTCATCTGTGGTCTGGGCTGTGTTTATATGGTCGCAGTTAGGCCCGATTGCTTGGCTACAGCCATCAGTATCAGGTACATGGACAATAAACGTTCTTGCAGACAATCTGCATCACATTCTACCAATAGAGCACCCCGATGAAGTGGCCATGTTTCAACAGTACAACATGCCACCGTTCTTTGGACACAAGTAAGGGCTTCGAAGAACAAACCAGTGAATTCTATTCCATGGATTCTAACCCCCCCCCCCCCCCAAATGATCCTCCTTTTAAGAGGCGGGATGCTGTTGATATCCTTGTGCTCGCGATGAACCCAGCACCAATTACACAAGAACAGTTGCGGCTAGCACTGCAAGCTGCGTGGATCAATGTCCCTCCAGAACCATTCCAACACCTCTTAGTCCGGGCCCCGAGGTGTTCCCGCATTTCTGAGTGCTCGCAGAGGAGCGACTAGATATTATCACATTCAGTGATTTCCCATATCTTTTGTCCGTCCGTTAGGTGCAATACCGCTACCAAAACTGTACGAACTAGCCAAATTGTTATTATAAGAAGGCAATCTACCCGCGCAGATGATGTTACTACACCACGTACACAAAAATCTTCTTTACATGTTTTTAGTTAAGAGTAACGAATAGACGAACATAATTCAAACATGAAACGTCTGGAGAAATGTAATGAGCCATTACTCTTACGAAATGGGTGGGTTCAACGAAAGGATGTAGATATTTTTGTTACGAAGATAGACTTTTTCTGGGTTCTGTAATAAGAAAGAACTGTGCCTTATTTTTACGTTGTTTTTGATTAAGCTGTAGAAAAATATTCCACCAGAATACTGTAAGCAGGCAGATATTGGCCATGGCGTTGAAATAACAGGCGAATCGGCCAACGGCGAATTCCGAATGTGGCAGAAGAGTATGGTAAATATTACAGCAGATTTAAAAGGCAGGAACAGACAGTAAAAGGAAGGTCTTCATCGGTTATGCAACTATAGGTGAAAATATGAATCCATGAATTCTTTAACGCTCAGTGTTACACTATCCTCAAAGACGTCTGCAGAATCACGAAATACTTAGATCTTGCATTAAAGCTTTTAGCTGCATTAATGCAATTGAGAGGGTGTTCATTCAATATGAGTACGAAATCGAGCATGGGAGAAGGAAATCAAAATTTTTAAATATTAATTTGCAAATGGAAACCAGGATACATTTTGACCACATGATCTCGTGACAAGAGCGATCAAAAGTCAGTGCAGCTGTAGCGGCATCTACGTGGCAGAGCGAATGAACGGTACCTCAAGGTACTCGTGCGATAAACGGCACGGTTTTGGAAGACGGGTTCAGTTACTTTCCAGAGGATGGTGGACAGAGTCTTAGTGATCGTCAAGAATTCGGTAACTTACAGACAATTTTAAAACTGGGGCAACCTCAGCTAAAACACGATTGCTTGACACTTCTTACAGTGAACAGCTTTTTTGAATACAGGTGTTAAAACTTTTAAAATGAAACCGAATGAAATGTCTAGTGGTCCGTTGCAGCTGTATTTATTCAGGTCACTGATAGTCCGCCCCTGTTAGCTGAGTGATCAGCGCGGCGGAATGCCACGCCCAGGGGCCCGGGTTCGATTCCCGGCTGGGGCAGGAGATTTTCTCCGCTCAGGGACTGGGTGTTGTGTTGTCATCATTTCATTCCCATCTCCGACGTGCAAGTCGCCCAATGTGGCATCGAATGCAATAAGTACTTGTTCTCGGCGGCCGAACTTCCCCGAGTGGGGGACTCCCGGCCCACAATGCCGTACGCTCACTCATTTCACTTATAAACACACACAACAGCTTTCGCAACTTTAGAGTTGTGTCTTCTGGTGCAAATATCTGTACAAAATAGTTTTTAAATTAATGCAGTTACCTGAGATATCCTAAAACACAGAATTACTAGACTTAAACATGGAAGAAAATATTACGCATCAAGCTAGGAAACTGGCGTGGGTCACATACGGCCCACAATAACTTAATGCATTGAAATCTATTGAAAATTATTTATCTGTTATTGAGGGCCACCAATGAGCGAAAGGAAAAGCAACTTACAACTCACGGGTCGCTCGTAGCATATGTTGTCAGCTGCCATGTTGGTAGCAAACACACATGAGGGTGTCGGCTTTTGGTAAGTTTGACCGGTAGCATATGCTTCTTCCTTTCTGTCATCGGTGGCCCCTCAATAACAGATACATAATTTTCAATAGACTTCAATGTATTAATTTTACTAGTTTTCATCACTAACTTCATTCTATTCTTTAGTCACTACAGTGTCCAGTACTTCCCTGAGTAACATTGGTGAGGGGCACTTTGTTGCTTGAGATAGGCCCACAAGAGCATATTTTAATGGTAATGTGTAGAGTCGCTACTTGACACAGGTCGTTCTCGTTTTTGCTAGTTGATCCACATCACATGGGGATGATCCCCATCTCTTTTTAATTTGAGTTACTATTTCACTGTTTTTTAATTAAGGGTCAGTTCTGGTTTCTGATTCTAGTCTTTCGTTTTGTAGATGTCTTTCATCACTGGCGAAGGTCTTTTTATCAATTAACGGTGGTTTTTTAACGATTGAGGGGGCTGATAACTTTACCTAGCCAAGCCAATTGTTACTCTGCGGCATTCTGTAATCTATGACATAGCTTTTGTAAGAAACTTTCTTTTGGTGTGAACTTACGAGTTGCATTTATTAAGTGTATATAAAACCGTTCTTGTGGGCCCAATGTGATCCACATCAGTTTCCCAGCTCGATGCGTAATATTTTCTTTCATATTTGAGTCTAGTAATTCAGTATTTCAGGATATCTCAGATAACTGCATTAATTAAGAAAACTATTTTGTACAGATGTTTCCACCAGAATAATCAAATCAAAAGTTGCGATATCGATTTTTTGAGTTTATAAGTGACCTGAACAAATAGAGCTACAGCAGACCTCTGGACTTTCATTCAGTTCCACTTTTTAAAAGTTTTAACATCTGTATTTAAAACAACTGTATGAAGTGCAACGCAATCATATAATTCAGTAAGTGTGAGGAATGTAAAGTGCTATTTATCATTTTTATATTCGAAATTATAATACAACGCTTAGATAAAGCTTTGTAACGCGAGAATCTGTTACTTGAATCAACAGGTTGCAGATGCATACGAAGATGTCATCCAATAGCCAGAGACATCAAATAATTTCATATACAACGCTGCATCCTTGGGTTACACTCAAAAGCAGTTGAAAAAACGGAGACGGTCATATAGAGGTATGTAAACCGGTAGTCCTCTGTTGATGCGAATTGAGATGGTTGAAGGCAGAGTACGAAAATACAGCCTCTTAAGTAAGAAGTTGTTTTGAAACGGGGATGAATCGCACTTCTTTTTCTTTGGTTCAAATGGCTCTGAGCACTATGGGACTTAACATCTATGGTCATCAGTCCCCTAGACCTTAGAACTAATCAAACCTAACTAACCTAAGGACATCACACAACACCCAGTCATCACGAGGCAGGGAAAATGCCTGACCCCGCCGGGAATCGAACCCGGGAACCCGGTCGCGGGAAGCGAGAACGCTACCGCACGACCACGTGCTGCGGACTCTTTTTCTTTGCGTAGCTTTAGTAAAACTGAGTGAATTTCATTTCATTGCTTGCTGTTGCCTGCAACTCAAGTTAATTTTCTCTAATTTTGTAACTGAATATCTGTTCACAGACTCCGGGTTCTCATTCTCACGATAGCCTCCTGTCTACGTTCACACAAGTGTGCAGAACTCGTCATCACTGATAACACAGTCCTTTAACAGTGTGAGTCAGCTGTTGTAAGTCGCTTCCTTATGGTGTAATTCACGCGAAAAACATATCTCGTGGTTTCTGTATTATCAGCTGCGGCTGACATATCCTAGGGCGCTTGCTTTCGAGAATCGATGTACATCCGGAACAGTCCAAAGTCAGCTGCTACTGACGTCGCGGGTCAACTTTCTACATATGTACGATCTTCCTGACGTTCCAACTTGTCACAAGAAGAGGCGTTCGTTCTATAGACAATTGCAGGATCATACATTTGGAGATCTCTTGGTACACTTCTGTCTTACGCTATAGTTGCCATATAATGAGACTGCCTAAGACGTCTTGGCATCTACAAGCACTTTGCTTCTATTAGACACCAAAAAGTGTCTCGAACGTTACTGCTAAACTAAATTATTATCTCTGAAGTGTACTGATTTGAGTAGAATCAATGAGGGTGAGATCAGTAAAGTGCAATGACGTGAAATGATCTCAGCGTACTCTCTCCAGAAGTGCAAAACCTTCATTACGATGAACGCGGCATGTCAAGAAAAGTCATGAAGCAGACCAAGAGTGATTCAAACCTTCAATATCACCATGCTGTTCCCACGTATCCCGTGATAGGAGTTGCTGCATTCGGAAACAAATGGGCGGAAACACTAGTTACGTTGAAAATTTGAGTCGGTTTTCGAGTCAGGCCTCGATGAGCTACATCATCTGGTCAAAAGTATCCGGACATCCCACTATAATGCGGAATTGACCACTAGATGTCTCGAGAGGCTGTCCCACCAGTGTAGAAGGAGGCGGAGATGATTGTCTTTCCGGTAGAAAAACAGTAACGGTAGAGTGGCTCTATCGGGAGAGCTTACTGACTTCGAACGCCGGCTAGTCACTGCTCCTTACCTAAATGACAAATCCATCAGCGACGTTTCAACCCTTCTAAAGCTGCGGACGTAGACTGTTGGTGATGAGATTATGAAGCATGTAATCTACCCGCTCGTGCCTACATGGAGTTTTTGTCCACATTAGTCTTTTATGAAGATTTGAGAGGAGCGAAGATTACAATAAACTTTCTAGTTTACTTATATTTTCAGGTAGAGTTGGTTCCAGTTCTTCGTGTCTAGCGGTCTGATTCTTGAAGCTGAAATTCTCACATTTTAGGTCCTCATGGTTGAAGTGATCTAAGTAAACTTGAAGATTGTTGTTGCAGAATTTTAGTTGTTACCTTAATATATTTGTCACATTTTAGTACATCATACAGTATTTTGATTTTTCACATTAATAAATCCGAAATTACATTGTTCGCACAAAATGCGAAATACGTCCGGTCACATTAGAGGCACACTTACTACTGTCTCATTCAGCGAAAATAATAATATCCGAAAGGGTTTACAATTTTTCTTGACAAATGAATTTCTGTTAGTTTCGATTATTATTTCATAAATGTCCAGAAATAAGCATAATAATTGCGTAATTAATAATAGAAATTTTAAGTGTGCCAGATAATTCGTAATTTCAATTGTTTCCTTAAAAAAAGTAGTTTTAACTGTACAACCAGAACTAGCACTTATCAATTATAACATCCAAAATAAAGTAATTCCTTTTCGTAAATTTTAGCTTGAAATATAACATACTGTGTATAAAATTACACGAAAGTTTTCAGAAAAGCAGCTGAGATAATACTGACCTGTCCAAAATTCGAAAAATAATACTGGTGTCGACAACTACTGTTGAGGAAAAGTAATGCTTGAGGAGGAGGTCCCTTTACAAGTGGAAACGCGAAGGAACAACCAAGCAGAGGTACTTGTGGACAGGGACGGACGAGCATCGCGGAGCGTGGCTGTATAAAACTGCAGGAAATCAGAGAAAGGAATCACTTGTTAGTTACAAAGTGCTACCAGAAGTCTAGTTCGCACAGTGTGCGAAGGGAGTTGCAAAGGATCGGACACAACGGTGGAGCAGCTCCTCATAAGCCACACATTTCTGCAGTCAGGGCTACGCGGCACGTGAGGTGGTGTTGAGGGCGATGGCTGGAAACGACTGATTCCGAGCGACGAATCGCGCTAAAACCTGTGGCAGTGCGATGGAAGGGTTTGAGTTTGTTGTATGCCTGGGGAACATTACCTGCCGGCATGTGTAGTGCCAACTGTGAAGCACGTAGGAGGTTTTGTCCCGACATGGATGCGCTTTTCGTGGTTAGGACGTGGTCCCCTTATTGCGCTTAAGAAAACGCTATATGTCGGAAGATATTACGGACACACAACACCGTGATTCCAATACAACATTAATTTATTTCTCTCCAAGGAACGTACATCATGGAATATAAAACATTAATTCAAAGATAATCAATATGTCCAGAGTGTCTATAATTACATATATCAACCCGCAACACCCTCCCCACCCTGGCAACTTCTAGAGGAATGACCAGTCGAACGGGACGTGAGATTATGGATCCTTCTGAAGTTCGTAAGGTTACAGTTCGTATTTTCCCATCTCTTCCTTCATGAAGATCTTCTATCCGCGCCTTCCTCCACATCCTCTTGTAGAAGAACGACATCACCCAGCTGGAGTGTTCCTGAACCTGGTCTTGGTTGATGAGTTTCATCGAAGTTTTTGAGCAGGATCAGATATTCTTTCTTCCACCTGTTCCAGAAGTGTTTTACCATCTTCTGCAGCCTTTGAAATTCCTTGGAAAAGTCCTTGGTAACTGGTGATTCTGGACCAGTAGGTAGTGTTGTGAGTCGATCACCTACAAGGAAATGTGTGGGCGTCAGTGGCTCAGATTCCTCTCCCCCTTGCGTAACTGCTCTAGAGTTTAGTGCTGCTTCTATGCTGCCCAGGATTGTGTTGCGACCTTCTTCGTCCAACTGTCACTGTCCTAAAACTTTTCTCAGGCAGCCTTTGACAGGTCCCACCATCCGTTCCCAGAATCCTCCCCACCAAGGCGCGCGCGGGGCGATGAATTTCCTAGTGATGGCTTGCTGGGCGAGGTACTTGTGCGTCTTGCTTGCCATGAGAGCCTGCCAGAGCTCCTTCAGCTCTAAGTGCGTGGCATGGAAGGTAGTAGCATTATCAGTGTAAATTGTGCTGGGCACTCCTCGTCTTCCGACAAACCTCTGTAGGGCTTGAAGAAATATGTCAGTTGACATATCTGAGCATAGTTCCAGGTGTATGGCTCATGTTGTTGCGCATGTGAATAAAGCAGTATACGCTTTCTTCGTAATATGTCCTTGTCTGACATATAATGGACCAGCAAAGTCAACACCTGTTACTGTAAATGGTTTCAGCGGTGAGACTCGTTCAGCTGGTAATGGAGCCCCAGTTTGTTGAACAACGTGAGCTTTCACCATCTTACAAGGTAGGCAACGGTGTAGAACATGTTTAATTGCCTGTCGAGCTCTAAGGATCCAGTATTCTGTTCTCAGTTCAGTAACACTATGTTTACTCCAAGGCGATTCAAACGAATGTGAGTCTGTTGGATCAGTAAACGTGTGAAATGATGATGTCCTTCAAGAAGAATCGGGCGGCGTTGATCTCTGGGTAATTCTGCAAACTGCAGCCGTCCACCGAGACGAATAAGATCATTATCCAAGAATGGGTTGTAGAGAGCTATCTGAGAATTACGTGCCAGAGGCATGTTGTTGTATAGTGCATGCAGTTCGAGAGCAAAATGTTGCTGTTGAACAACTTGAATCCAGTAAGTGCGTGCTTCGCCCAAATCTGATGCTGTTAGTTCTCCAGATGTTCTGTTTTCTTTCAATAAGTGCCGTTTAAAGCGAAGTACCCATCCCGTAACTCTTAACAGCTTGAAGTAGCTACTGTACCGTGTAGCTGTTAAAATAGGAATCGTTGTTTGTACCATGAAGACTTGGTCTGTTAATTTCTTCTTTTCTGGCAAGGAGTGCTCTTCCGTCTGTAAAATTCGAGGCCACTGTGTTCTGTTCTTTGTTAACCAAGCAGGTCCATGGAACAGAAGCATGGTGAAGTTTATCTGCTGTGGTACCTCTGCAGGTTAGATCAGCTGGATTTTCGTCACCAGGGCAGTGCCTCCACTGTGACGGATTCGTTAGTCGTTGTATTTCCGTAACACGATTTGACACAAAGGTTCTCCATCGATTAGGGTCATGTTGTATCCATCCTAAGGCTACATTTGAGTCAGTCCACAATGTTGCACGACTTGCATTATAGCTCGTGGCCTTACAGAAATAATGAAGTAGTCTTGATCCAGGAAGTGTCGCTAGAAGTTCCAGCCGTGGAAGAGTTTTTTTTTTTATGGGAGCTAGTCGGTTTTTACAGCAAACTAATGGACTGATACCATATTTGTTGTGGTGGTACATAAAGGACTGCTCCGTAGGCCTTTTCTGATGCGTCGCAAAAGACATGGATTTCTGGCTCAGTGTTTTCAGATACACCAACCCATCGGGGCATTTTTATGTGTGAACATGATGGCAATGTTCATACCCACATCCGCCAGCGTTTGCTAAGATCAAGGGGTAAAAGCTCATCCCATTCAATTCCTCTTGACCAAATTTCTTGAAAAATTATTTTTCAGTGAGGGACACAGGCGACAACAAACCCAGTGGATCATAGAATCGAGCAGTGCTTCGTAGTACTTCTAGCTTAGTGGCAGGACGATTTATAACATTGTCGGTAACATTGTTGTGAACAACACTGAGCGTAACAGTCTGTGTGTTCCAGTGGACTCCCAGTACCTCCGTATGTGTAGTGTTTATGACACCTTCTGATTGCCATATTCCAATCAGTTGGCTTGAATTTGTGGCCCACTTTGCCATTGGTAGACTGATCTGTCCCATGAGTGATGTAAGCTCATAATATAAGTTAATTACGGCATTGTCATCTTTAGCACCTGCTACAAAATCATCCATGTACATATTATCTTCAACAAGTAAAGCAACTTGCGGAAAATTCGTTTTGTGCATTACAGCAAGTTCTTTCAGCGTGGCTGCAAGAAGAAACGGACTGCAGGTAAGTCCAAAAGGTAGCCGGGTGAAGCGGTATGTAATCCTTTCGTCAGTTGTAATATACATTCCTGGAAATGGAAAAAAGAACACATTGACACCGGTGTGTCAGACCCACCATACTTGCTCCGGACACTGCGAGAGGGCTGTACAAGCAATGATCACACGCACGGCACAGCGGACACACCAGGAACCGCGGTGTTGGCCGTCGAATGGCGCTAGCTGCGCAGCATTTGTGCACCGCCGCCGTCAGTGTCAGCCAGTTTGCCGTGGCATACGGAGCTCCATCGCAGTCTTTAACACTGGTAGCATGCCGCGACAGCGTGGACGTGAACCGTATGTGCAGTTGACGGACTTTGAGCGAGGGCGTATAGTGGGCATGCGGGAGGCCGGGTGGACGTACCGCCGAATTGCTCAACACGTGGGGCGTGAGGTCTCCACAGTACATCGATGTTGTCGCCAGTGGTCGGCGGAAGGTGCACGTGCCCGTCGACCTGGGACCGGACCGCAGCGACGCACGGATGCACGCCAAGACCGTAGGATCCTACGCAGTGCCGTAGGGGACCGCACCGCCACTTCCCAGCAAATTAGGGACACTGTTGCTCCTGGGGTATCGGCGAGGACCATTCGCAACCGTCTCCATGAACCTGGGCTACGGTCCCGCACACCGTTAGGCCGTCTTCCGCTCACGCCCCAACATCGTGCAGCCCGCCTCCAGTGGTGTCGCGACAGGCGTGAATGGAGGGACGAATGGAGACGTGTCGTCTTCAGCGATGAGAGTCGCTTCTGCCTTGGTGCCAATGATGGTCGTATGCGTGTTTGGCGCCGTGCAGGTGAGCGCCACAATCAGGACTGCTACCACCGAGGCACACAGGGCCAACACCCGGCATCATGGTGTGGGGAGCGATCTCCTACACTGGCCGTACACCACTGGTGATCGTCGAGGGGACACTGAATACTGCACGGTACATCCAAACCGTCATCGAACCCATCGTTCTACCATTCCTAGACCAGCAAGGGAACTTGCTGTTCCAACAGGACAATGCACGTCCGCATGTATCCCGTGCTACCCAACGTGCTCTAGAAGGTGTAAGTCAACTACCCTGGCCAGCAAGATCTCCGGATCTGTCCCCCATTGAGCATGTTTGGGACTGGATGAAGCGTCGTCTCACGCGGTCTGCACGTCCAGCACGAACGCTGGTCCAACTGAGGCGCCAGGTGGAAATGGCATGGCAAGCCGTTCCACAGGACTACATCCGGCATCTCTACGATCGTCTCCATGGGAGAATAGCAGCCTGCATTGCTGCGAAAGGTGGATATACACTGTACTAGTGCCGACATTGTGCATGCTCTGTTGCCTGTGTCTATGTGCCTGTGGTTCTGTCAGTGTGATCATGTGATGTATCTGACCCCAGGAATGTGTCAATAAAGTTTCCCCTTCCTGGGACAATGAATTCACGGTGTTCTTATTTCAATTTCCAGGAGTGTAGTTTCCTTGTTGATCTACGATTACTTTGTACCAAAAAAACCTCGTGAGATCTCTATCTTTCCTGTGAAGAACTAACTGTAGAAATGCTTGTTTGATATCGACAATTGAGGCTACTTGATGTAGACGATATCTCAGTAATATTGAAAGAATGTCAGGAAGTAAATTAGGACTTATTCCTAAAGAGTCATTCAATGAACGTGCATTCTGGTCGTGCGACGGACCATCAAATACAATCCTCCATTTGATGACACCTAACTTTTCTTTCTTTACTGCATGATGTAGCAGATAAAATGTGTCACGCAATTTCTGTCCAGAAGGGGCGACTTCCACATGTTTCTTCTTGATGTGTTCTATCATTTGCGCCTCGTAAATTTGTTTCAGTTACTTGTCCTTCGTAAATTTTTTCTCCAGTGAAGCAAATCTCTTCTCTGCTTGCTGAAGATTATTAGATAACATAACGTTGGGTTTTCTGGGGAAAGACACCACTCTTGTTTTGTCTTCGATGCAATAGGATTTTGAGAAATCTTGCAATAATGCCAATTCCTTCTGATTCAGAGTTGTTGTTTCATCTTCTGTGATTCTCATTGTTTCTAAATTCCAGAAACGTCGTAAAATATTATCTTTTGTTGTCGCTGTCTCTAAACTGATCTAGTTTGCCGTCACAAGGTTAGCCGTGGTGTTTGATTTGCTTCCACTAAGAATCCAGCCTAGAATGGAAGGTACCAGAACAACTGATGACGTTAGTTGAATCGGAGGGGAATCTTTAACGATTTTCCAATAGTAATCTGCTTCGATAAGAATCTCGATGGGAAGATCTTCTGTACCATCCCTTAGGTCCGCAAACTGAAGTCCCCGTGTGCGTACAAGATTTTTTAAATCGGAAGGCACAGTTGGGTGCGCGGAAAATGAGTATGTTCTTTCAAACGCAGTCATAGACGTCTTGGAATTAGTCCATGTACCCTGTAGAGTGAATTCTACGACTCTACAATGCGTTGAAGTTGCGGATGGCATTTCAAAGGCGTTGACAGATAGATCACGATGTTCTATAGTTCTTAAACCTAGCTCATCAATCAGGAACTTGGAAATGAAGCTTGACTGACTACCGCTATCCAGAACGCAGCGAGTAAGTTTGCTTAATCCTGCGGGTCCACTGACCCAAACTCGAGCTGTCTGAAGATAAGTAAAACCTGCTAAACTTACGTCGATTCTCCCTACAGATGTAGAGCTAATTTGCCGAGAAGATGAAAAAGAGGAAGCAATGTCAGCACAGATAGCTTTGTGATAACTTTTCTTGCACTTATAACACGAGACCTTGCCCTTCTTACTGCAGTTTCTAGCATTATGACCTCGGTTTAGACATATAAAACAGTGATTATCTTGCTTTAGTTTATCGATACGTTGTTGGCTGTCAGTTACTATGTTGCAGTCTTGAGCCCAATGAGAGCGAGCTTCGCAAAATACGCAATATGGTTGTACCGGTACTTCTCGTTTAGGCTTACGCGAATTTTTCGCTTGCTTTGAATTTATGTGAAGCGCTGCTGCATTGGGCGTGAAGCTAGGAGATGACTGATATTCTGTACGAATCTTCTGTGCAGTGAGAGCACCACGAACTTCTTCTTCCAAAATGTTAAGTAGTTTCAGTACATCTCCTTCCGCTACTTCGGTTCTTCTAGCATGAATGACCCATTTCTGGCACATTTCAGCGGGAAATGCACGTAGAATTTTCGGAGTGAGAATTTTACAATATGCCACGACGTCTTCTCCTAAGGCACGCAGTGCTTGAATACGACGGTTACATTCCAGGAATGTACTGTTCAGCGTCTCAGGTGTCGCTGACTGTACAGGCTTTAGCGCATGCAAATAATCGAGGTGCGCCTGTATAGTGTGATTGCTATCTCCGTATCTATTCAATAAAATTTTCTTTGTTTCTTCATACGTGTTAGCCGTTGTAGGTATCCTATTTACTAGCAACTTCGGTTCGCCTGACATACCCTCGTGGGAAAACATGTTTCTTTACTGTAGAAAGGGATGGGTCTTTATCAATGGTCGATTCCAATTGTTCCCAGAAGCGGGACCACATTTCGACATCTCCACAAAATGACTCAAGGTTAATTGCTGGTAGCTTGACAGAGTGGAATACAGTTGGTTGTGTGAGCACTGGTGGTGACGTGATATTCATCTGCGACGTTGTGGCTGAAAGCTTGTAATCAATTGCTTTTGTAGCCTTCTGTATAGCGCGTTTGACTTTGTCTATATATTCCCCACAGCTCAGCACGTCTGCATTGTATTCATCGTCAGAGAGAAAATTACGAATAGCGTCATCTAATGAAACGAGCTTCTCTAGAGTTTCTTGATGAAGTTCCCTGTAATGTTCAAAATCATCAAACGGGCTTTCTGTGGTAAGAGCATCAACAGCCGCACAAAACCGCGTAGCATTAGTCCTCTTCCTAGTTCGCTTTCTTTTGAAGTTTGCTAACTGTATCTCTGATTCGTCCTGCATTATGTCTTACTAAAGACGGCTGTTGTAAGATTGTTTACGAGTGCGCTTGTGAATACCTTAAACGTTTAACAAGCAGTGTATGCGCAAACGTAAGTGAACGAAAACCTTTTAACAAAACTAGCTACTCTGAGTGCAAGTTTCAGGCTTGCAATACAAAGCCGCAAAAATTGTTTTGAAGCAACCAGTTCATGCGATCATATTATATTGGAATGGACTTAGCTTGTGATGCGGACCGACATCGTCTCTTGTTTCCTACAGCGTGAAGTAAGCCGTTAATTGTTGAAATCACGCAGGAAATCGCAATTTCTTCCCTGGTTTCGGCACCAAAATATTACGGACACACAACACCGTGATTCCAATACAACATTAATTTTTTTCTCTCCAAGGAACGTACACCATGGAATATAAAACATTAATTAAAGGATAATCAATATTTCCAGAGTGTCTATAATTACAAATATCAACCCGCAACATAAGATTTGATCACATTTTACAGTATTGCGTACTTCACACTATAGAGGAACGTTTCGGAGACTCTATCGCACCTTGACAAGGCACCGTGCTATAAAACAGCATCTTTGAGGTAATGGTTTGTGAACGATAACATTTCCTAAATCAACTGGCCTACCCAAAGTCCTGACCTGAACCACTTGGGACCCAGTTTCGGATGAGTAGAAGATAGACTTGACTCCTAATCCAGCGTCCAACATCATTATTGTCTATGATTTCAACTCTTGAGGAAGAATGGTTTGCCATTCCTCCACAGATCTTCCAACACCTGTTTGAAAGTATCCCCAGTAAAATTCAAGCCATCATAAAGGCGAGCACATATCGCATATTAATATCCACCAAAAGGTGTTCGGATACATTTGACTATATAATGTAAATAGTTAAGGCGACTGCTCGCTTTTTGTAGGGGATCTGGGTTCGAAATACGTTCAGACATAAATTTTCAACTACCACGACATGTTCAGTACGTTACTGCTGAAAATGATTTTGAAAAAGCTGTCGATAAAACTGATAGTAATAAATTATTGTAGCAATGAGTCACAATGGCTACCTGCCGCATCTCTTAAGAACGATCGAAAGTTTATAAAATGAAACAAAAACGGAAATACAGGGAAGAAAAACTCAGATGAGAGAAAAGCCAACCAGGAATGCCGGCCGAAGTGGCCGTGCGGTTAAAGGCGCTGCAGTCTGGAACCGCAAGACCGCTACGGTCGCAGGTTCGAATCCTGCCTTGGGCATGGATGTTTGTGATGTCCTTAGGTTAGTTAGGTTTAACTAGTTCTACGTTCTAGGGGACTAATGACCTCAGCAGTTGAGTCCCATAGTGCTCAGAGCCATTTGAACCATTTGAACCAACCAGGAATGAGACAAGAATGATCTGTTTCATCCACATTTATTAGCATTTGCACTTGCGAAAGTCTCAGAAAGTGGAAACCAGAGGATTATTTTGCATTAATTAAAGTAGGGTAATAAATGTAATAATATTTGAAGCTGATAAAGTACAAACTGAAGAATCCGAAGTTTAGCTCCAGGCAGTAGTAAATCGGACACATAAAATATGTGCAAATGACAATCTTAAATTTTCGTTACATAAGACAAAAATTATGGGCTTTCTTGCTAAACACCCAGTTCGTTCAAAGACAAAAATGAATTTATGAATATTGTCAAAATATATAGTGGCTGTGGCACGAGCTATCTTTATCACAATAAACAGAACACTTAGCTTTACAATTTGAAAAGGGATAATAAATAAACCTTTACACCACTATGGTGACGTTATTACCATTGTACGGTGAAGATGTTCCCTTTATATAAACTGATGAGATTTTTTGTTCGTGTGCATCATATAGTTTTAAAGAAAAGGAATCCACTTGAAAGGCGATAAAAAAGGGAAAGATACAACCGTTCTCATTTTTACTGAAACTGTGGTAACTATCGATCATTTTCAATCTGAATAAAGTCTGACTTATTGAATTTATCGAGTCAAATGAAAATCAAATCCAGGCCAAAATGGTCAGTGTTGTAAACGGGGTGCTTGGTAATAAAGGTGTATGTATGTGTTAAACTGGGGGCATAGAAACGACGGAGAGGCTTCGTCCCGCCGTAGCTCTCAATGGTTCACAACCCCACAACAGGCCACAGCAGTCCACCCACCCCACCGCCGCCCCACACCGAACCCAGGATTATTGTGCCGTTCGCCCGCCCCCCCCCCCCCTCCGGAAACGTCTCATACCAGACGAGTGTAATCCGAAATGTTCGCGTGGTAGAGTAATTATGGTATACGCGTACATGGAAACAGTGTTTGCGCACCAATTGCTGACACATTGTAACTGAGGTGGAATAAGGGGAACCAGCCCGCATTCGCCGACGCAGACGGAAAACCGCCTTAAAAACCATCGACAGGCTGGCCGGCACACCCGCTTGACACTAATCCGCCGGGCGGATTCGTGCCGGGGACCGGCACGCCTTCCCGCTCGGGAAACAGCGGGTTCGACCGCGCGGGGAGCCGGGCGGGCTAAGTTAACGTTCATAGAAACGAAATTACTTTGTATAAAGGTAATCGAACTTCCAATAAAGATGCAAGCTCGACTGTCGAAAGAGAAAAGAACGATAGAGTGCTTACGGCGCACGATCATCCGTCACCAAGCACATTTCCAACTTAAAGTAAACGGCCAGAAGTCACTTCCTTCGTATTATCAACACAGTGAAACTGAAAGGTCGATCATATCAAACAATAAAAATGCATTTTGAAACAAAATACTCTATCTGTTGTTGTCAGACACATCTATATCGTGCCGCTGCCAAAAGCGGTTGAAAGAGACAAATTCATGTCAGTTTTTACACAGATATCATGATTACACTGTCGTAAAACAAAGGTTAGTAACGTATAAGGCGTTTACAGATATGCGTTTTTCGAAAAGTCTTAGCCTTTTTATAAGTGCATTTTTTGCTGTTTATTTAGCGTAATTAACATTATTCCACAGGCACTTTAATCAGGCAAAAGAGCCTATCTTCGTGGTTTCGTTAAAAGATCACTGTAATGGGAACAAGAGTTGAATAAATAAAAAGAAAGATGACAATATAATACAGCACAGATAAGGTTCTTGAGAAGAAAGGGGTTACACAGTAAGGGATCTAGTTAGAAATGCAGGAGTATCTAATGAGTAAACATATAGGGTATTTCATTTTTTATTTATCTGTTATTTACATGGGGAGGGGTGGCTGACTGACGGCGGTCTTGTTGCTACTTTTCAGTCCTTGACTGAAACTACATACACACATCAAAAAAAGTTTGGACATTGTATCACAGACACAGTCCCTTTGACTATTCAGAGATGTCACTAAACGCGCCCAAAGATATAAACAACCATGTCAGCGCCTATTAGATGGAGGGGGTCCGACAGCCGATCAGTTCCAGTCATTCCACCAGGAAGGAGGTACACGGCCCCTGTTGTCAGTACCATGCCTAGACGGTCAATACCGCTGTTCTATCGCGTTTGCATTGTTACTTTGTGCCAGGAAGGGCTCTCAACAAGGGAAGTCTTCAGGCGTCTGGGAGTGAACCAAAGCGATGTTGTTCGGACATGGAGGAGATACAGAGAGACGGGAACTGTCGATGTCATGCCTCGCTCACAACGCCCAAGGGCTGCTACTGCAGTGGCTACCTACGGATTATGGTTCGGAGGAACCCTGGCAGCAACACCACCATGTTCAATAATGCTTTGCGTGCAGCCACAGGACGTCGTGTTACGACTCACACTGTGCGCAATAGGCTGCATGATGCGCAACTTCACTCCCGACATCCATGGCGAGGCCCATCTTTGCAACCCCGACACCGTGCAGCGCGGTACAGATGGGCCTAACAACATGCCGAATTGACCGCTCAGGATTGGTATCACGTTCTCTTCACCGTTGAGTGTCGCATATGCCTTCAACCAGACTATCGCCGGAGGCAACTCGGTCAGGCTGAGCGCCTTACACACACTGTCCAGCGAGTGCAGAAAGGTGGAGGTTCCCTGCTATTTTAGGGTGGCATTATGAGGGGCCGACGTACGCCGCTGGTGGTAATGGAAGGCGCCGTAACCACTGTACGATACGTGAATTCCATCCTCCGACCGATAGTGCAACCATGTTGTTGTGGTCTTCAGTCCTGAGACTGGTTTGATGCAGCTCTCCATGTTACTCTATCCTGTGCAAGTTTCTTCATCTCCCAGTACCTCCTGCAACCTACATCCTTCTGAATCTGCTTGGTGTATTCATCTCTTGGTCTCCCTCTACGATTTTTACCCTCCACGCTGCCCTCCAATACTAAACTACATCTACATTTATACTCCGCAAGCCACCCAACGGTGTGTGGCGGAGGGCACTTTACGTGCCACTGTCATTACCTCCCTTTCCTGTTCCAGTCGCGTATGGTTCGCGGGAAGAACGACTGTCTGAAAGCCTCCGTGCGCGCTCTAATCTCTCTAATTTTACATTCGTGATCTCCTCGGGAGGTATAAGTAGGGGGAAGCAATATATTCGATACCTCATCCAGAAACGCACCCTCTCGAAACCTGGCGAGCAAGCTACACCGCGATGCAGAGCGCCTCTCTTGCACAGCCTGCCACTTGAGTTTGTTAAACATCTCCGTAACGCTATCACGGTTACCAAATAACTCTGTGACGAAACGCGCCGCTCTTCTTTGGATCTTCTCTATCTCCTCCGTCAACCCGATCTGGTACGGATCCCACACTGATGAGCAATACTCAAGTATAGGTCGAACGAGTGTTTTGTAAGCCACCTCCTTTGTTGATGGACTACATTTTCTAAGGACTCTCCCAATGAATCTCAACCTGGTACCGGCCTTACCAACAATTAATTTTATATGATCGTTCCACTTCAAATCGTTCCGCACACATACTCCCAGATATTTTACAGAAGTAACTGCTACCAGTGTTTGTTCCGCTATCATATAATCATACAATAAAGGATCCTTCTTTCTATGTATTCGCAATACATTACATTTGTCTATGTTAAGGGTCAGTTGCCACTCCCTGCACCAAGTGCCTATCCGCTGCAGATCTTCCTGCATTTCGCTACAATTTTCTAATGCTGCAACTTCTCTGTATACTACAGCATCATCCGCGAAAAGCCGCATGGGACTTCCGACACTATCTACTAGGTCATTTATATATATTGTGAAAAGCAATGGTCCCATAACACTCCCCTGTGGCACGCCAGAGGTTACTTTAACGTCTGTAGACGTCTCTCCATTGATAACAACATGCTGTGTTCTGTTTGCTAAAAACTCTTCAATCCAGCCACACAGCTGGCCTGATATTCCGTAGGCTCTTACTTTGTTTATCAGGCGATCCCTTGGTGCCTCAGAACATGTCCTACCAACCGGTCCCTTCTTCTCAAGTTTTGCCACAAATTCCTCTTCTCTCCAATTCTATTCAATACCTCCTCATTAGTTATGTGATCCACCCATCTAATCTTCAGCATTCTTCTGTAGCACCACATTTCGAAAGCTTCTATTCTCTTCCTGTCCAAACTATTTATTGTCCATGTTTCACTTCCATACATAGCTACACTCCATACAAATACTTTCAGAAACGACTTCCTGACACTTACATCTATACTAGATGTTAACAAATTTCTCTTCTTCAGAACCGCTTTCCTTGCCATTGCCAGTCTACATTTTATATCCTCTCTACTTCGACCATCATCAGTTATTTTGCTCCCCAAATAGCAAAACTCCTTTACTACTTTAAGTGTCTCATTTCCTAACCTAATTCCCTCAGCATCACCGGACTTAATTCGACTACATTCCATTATCCTCGTTTTGCTTTTGTTGATGTTCATCTTATATCCTCCTTTCAAGACACTGTCCATTCCGTTCAACTGCTCTTCCAAGTCCTTTGCTGTCTCTGACAGAATTACAATGTCATCGGCGAACCTCAAAGTTTTTATTTCTTCTCCATGGACTTTAATACCTACTCCGAATTTTTCTATTGTTTCCTTTACTGCTTGCTCAATATACAGATTGAATAACATTGGGGAGAGGCTACAACCCTGTCTCACTCCCTTCCCAACCACTGCTTCCCTTTCATGCCCCTCGACTCTTATAACTGCCATCTGGTTTCTGTACAAATTGTAAATAGCCTTTCGCTCCCTCATTTTACCCCTGCCACCTTTAGAATTTGAAAGAGAGTATTCCAGTCAACATTGTCAAAAGCTTTCTCTAAGTCTACAAAAGCTAGAAGCGTAGGTTTCCCTTTCCTTAATCTATTTTCTAATATAAGTCGTAGGGTCAGTATTGCCTCCCGTGTTCCAACATTTCTACGGAATCCAAACTGATCTTCCCTGAGGTCGGCTTCTATCAGTTTTTCCATTCGTCTGTAAAGAATTCGCGTTAGTATTCTGCAGCTGTGACTTATTAAACTGATAGTTCGGTAATTTTCACATCTGTCAACACCTGCTTTCTTTGGGATTGGAATTATTATATTCTTCTTGAAGTCTGAGGGTACTTCGCCTGTCTCATACATCTTGCTCACCAGATGGTAGAGTTTTGTCAGAACTGGCTCTCCCAAGGCCGACGGTAGTTCTAATGGAATGTTGTCTACTCCCGGGGCCTTGTTTCGGCTCATGTCTTTCAGTGCTCTATCAACTCTTCACGCAGTATCGTATCTCCCATTTCATCTTCATCTACGTTCTCTTCCATTTCTGTAATATTGTCCTCAAGTACATCGTCCTTGTATAGACCCTCTATATACTCCTTCCACGTTTCTGCTTTCCCTTCTTTGGTTAGGACTGGGTTTCCATCTGAGCTCTTGATATTCATACAAGTGGTTCTCTTTTCTCCAAAGGTCTCTTTAATTTTCCTGTAGGCAGTATCTATCTTACCACTAGTGAGATAAGCCTCTACATCCTTACATTTGTCCTCTAGCCATCCCTGCTTAGCCATTTTGCACTTCCTGTCGATCTCATTTTTGAGACGTTTGTATTCCTTTTTGTCTGCTTCATTTACTGCATTTTTATATTTTCTCCTTTCATCAATTAAATTCAATATTTCTTCTGTTACCCAAGGATTTCTACTAGCCCTCGTCTTTTTAACTACCTGATCCTCTGCTGCCTTCACTACTTCATCTCTCAGAGCTACCCATTCTTCTTCTACTGTACTTCTTTCCCTCACTGCTGTCAATTGTTCCCTTATGCTCTCCCTGAAACTCTGCACAACCTCTGGTTTAGTTAGTTTATCCAGGTCCCATCTCTTTAAATTCCCAACTTTTTGCAACCATATCGGCAGCATATTGGCGAGGCATTCGTCTTCATGGACGACAATTCGCGCCCCCATCGTGCACATCTTATGAATGACTTCCTTCAGGATAACGACATCGCTCGACTACAGTGGCCAGCATGTTCTCCTGAATAAATCCTATCGAACATGCCTGGGATAGATTGAAAAGGACTATTTATGGACGACGTGACCCACCAACCACTCCGAGGGATCTACGCCGAATCGTCGTTGAGGAGTGGGACAATCTGGACCTACAGTGCCTTGATGAACTTGTGGATAGTATGCCACGAAGAATACGATGCAAGATGACGTGCTACTGGGTATTAGAGGTACCGGTATATACATAAATCTGGACTACAGCCTCTGAAGGCCTCGCTGTATGGTGCTACAACATGCAATGCGTGGTTTCCATGATCAATAAAAAGGGCGGAAATGCTGTTTATGTTGATCTCTATTCCAATTTTATGTACAGGTTCCGGAACTCTCGGAACCGAGGTGATGCAAAACTTTTTTTTCGATGTGTGTATATTGGTAGGAATGAAAACAACGATCTTAATTTCCATGTGGTGTTGTGTGGGTCTTGACATCTGTAATGTTAACAGTGTTGTCGGGTCTTGGTAACATTTTCTAGGTGAGGGATGTGGATGCAAATGGGACTGGAGAGGACACGAGGTAAGACGTAGGATGCTCGTTGGGAAGAGACGGGGTGTAGGCGGTAGGTGGGGGCCGGGAGGTTGGGAGGAGTAGGATAACTGTTATGCAGGGAAAAGGTGGGTTGGAACACACATTTGTATAATTAGTGTAGATTGTAGACGCCAATGATTCCATGATCCCGGAGGGAAAGCAGCTGAAATTACAATGGGAAAGGACGTGGAGTGCATGAAAGTGTAAGGAAGGCGAGACTTGTTGATAGAGGCGCGGCAGCAGAATAAGATTCTCAAGACTTTAGCATACATTGGAATTTTGGAATTATATTTTGCGGAAGACGTAGGGCTCGTGAAGACGTTCCAAGTATCTGAAAACAAGTGGGAATGTGGTCAGATAGTACAGGATACGAGCGAGGGAGGATAATGGATACGGAATGCGAGATCGAGAGTGCTACGATCAAGCATTTGGAGGCAATGTTAGAACTTGGGATGGGCAGAGATCCGCGCAAGATTTGCGTAAATGAGAATGAGTTGGATGTGGGTCTTGATGGTATGTGTTATAGTGGCTATGTTCGGCCACTTAGTAGTTTTACTGGTTTTAGTCTACAGTGGTCTTTCTTTTCGGTGGGTTGTAGATGGGGATTTGTAGATAACTCTTGATCGAGTGACAGTCCAAAGTAATTTAGTGTTTTAATTAGGTGAATTTGACAGTTGTGAACTGTGAGGTAGATATCACGAGAACGGAAAACTCCTGCGGTATTCCTTGAAATGTCTCTATAACTGTATATGTTACGTTGAAAGTGTCCCTAACAGAACTTGTTGACGAATTGTCCACCAGATAACCATATTAGTTTCATCCTAGATGGCGTCGTAATTGGTGAAAGTAGTCAGTTTCAATGTTTTAGAACGGGAACTCTCGTCCTTACCCTAATAGACGGTACTGTGTGTTATATCTATTTTAATTGCAAACTTTTATGGAACTACACATTTTTAAGAAGTGCAGACCATCGGCCTTAACTTTACCCGATATGCACCACAAGGAAAATTGGCATACATAGTGTTCCATCTTAATCTTTGCCGCAGGAATTAGCATTACGCGATGAGTTTCCACACGGAGGATGCACGAGGAAACTTGGCACAATATATGAGCTTGAAAGCGATCCACTGTTGTTGACTGCGTGAGACTTCGTCAACACATTAGAACGAACATAGTGTGAAACAACGTATAAGGTGAGGATCCTCTGTGATAACACCAAAATATTGCACGCAACTATGAGTAAATTCCATAGAACGGTTGTACTACATCGTCAGCAAACCGATGGTTGTTTTGAACAAGCTTGAAACTATTAGTGCGCAGACGAAGCCTCGCCCAGTCGGACTCGACTTTTTTCAAGATAAGTGAAACCTGATAGTCAAGGGAAGGCAGGATTCGGTTACGATTGTGGGTGGGACCGTTATCAGTTGCTCTTGGTTGCCTTTTACAGTTACACACATTTATTTTTAAAAAAAGTAATTCCAGACTCAACAATAAATAAAAAATACCATACGCTATTAATGAAGGAATAACGAACTATGTTAATAATAGTGTAAGTAGGCTGTTTAGGTTTTTATGTTGGTAACGCCATGTAGCGCTCTATATGAAAATCACTGACTGTGCTGTGTGAAGGCTGTGGTTGGTTTGCATTGTTGGAGTAATATTCGCCATTGTAGTGTTGGGCAGTTGGCTGTTAACAGCGCGTAGCGTTGCACAGTTGGAGGTGAGCCGCCAGGAGTGGTGGATGTGGGGAGAGAAATGGCGGAGTTTTGAGAGCGGATGATCTGGACGTCTGTCCATCAGAGACAGTAAATTTGTAAGACTGGGTGTCATGAACTGCTATATATATTATGACTTTTGAACACTATTAAGGTAAATACATTGTTTGTTCTTGATCAAAATCTTTCATTTTGCTAACTACGCCTATCAGTAGTTAATCCCTTCAGTAGTTAGAATCTTTTATTTAGCTGGCAGTAGTGGCGCTCGCTGTATTGCAGTAGTTCGTGTAACGAAGATTTTTGTGAGGTAAGTGATTCATGAAAGGTATAGGTTATTGTTAGTCAGGGCCATTCTTTTGCAGGGATTTTTCAAAGTCAGATTGGGTTGCGCTAAAAATATTGTGTGTCAGTTTAAGCACAGTCATGTATAATTTTCCTAAGGGGACGTTTCAATAGTGTTGTCAGTGCGTTTGTAACCTCCCCCTCACTTATCGACCTTAATGACAGTGAAAAATTAAACCGCGTGTACCTAATGGGAATTTTGGAAAAAAGCAATCGTCACCGAAGTTAACCTGTCGGTAAAGAGGGAGGAAAGGATTACATCAAAATGAAAGGAAAAATGCAAATGAAACTGGTGGAAATTAATTTTGAAAAGGGGTAAAGTTAATAAAAAAAGTAAATGTGCGGCCGTTACGTTAACAATTAACTAGTGGTAAATAGATATTTGAGATTTGGGGGAAATCACGGTCGCCAGTCCTAAGGACAATTACTATAGTAACTGAAAAAGAAAGGTTATTACACATATAATTAGCACTAGAAGCGTGGCAACTGAAGGTTGACACGTGTAGTGTGAAAACTGAAAGTTTGTCAGAAGTAATAAATTTCGCTGCACTCTGACTTAATTTAGCAAAAGAATTAATGAAACCGGAAAATCGAAAGTTAATTTAGTGACTGAAGTTAATAGTGAGCTTTCTTTCTGAAGCACATCGAAATACAGTTAGTCTTGGACTACCTCAACAATCATTTCTAAAGCTACTTGAATCTACGCAATTTAGAAAGAAGAGATTTAACTTTGAACTTGAATTAAACGATTCTGAACAATTAACAATAGTAAAATTTAGTACGTACCAAGCTGAGCTGCAGTCACAGGTAAGCTAAAATACGGTAACAAAACTCGCACTCTTAATTTGTGCTTGTGTAATCTAACTATTGTAGCCAGCTATGAATACTTAAAGTGAACTTTGAAATTAAAGCAGTGAAATGGAATTATGCTGGCGTTTGAATTTCAACGACACTCGGGTTCATTTCGGAAAAGGAAGGGACCCTGCTTGGCAATGCAATTGGGACAATGAGCAACAAAGGTTCATGCTAAGTTGCTGTAATTTTGCGAGGCAAATGGAACAATTTGAAAAGCTGAGGTCTGCCATACAGTTCTGAAACTTTACGTGCTTTTAGTCTTCCATGTTGGTTGATTGAAGGTTTGAAGCCGTCGATCGAGGAGGTGGAGACAGTCACTCATTGTCGGCCGTCGCTGTTGCAGAAGCTGGATGTTGGCGCGCCTTCTTCTCGACACGGTCACCAGGCGAAACGGGCTCTTGATGTGCGCCAGCTAATGCTTCCCGTCCGCGACACCATGTCAGAAACTATCATCGCTAGTCGAGCGCAATTACATGCTGCTAAACCCCGAAAGCGCGGCAACTCGCGGGAGCGTCACACAACACACCTGCTCCACTCGCTACTCCAGCCAGACTCCGACTGCTCTGCCCGCGCTCCACGCGGCAGAGTTAACACTACCAAAGATCCTACACACTTTGATTCTTCACACGACCTATCGATGTAATCGTTCGATAGCAGTTTTCCCTAGGCAAGACCCAGCGTAGAAATACAAATAATATTTACGAAACAAACCGATTATACATCGACATAAATGCATAAATATATATATATATATATATATATATATATATATATATATATATATATATATATACACAAATAGTAAAACAATTACAATATACGAAGACACAGAAATGTTATATATTCAGGTAACAAAAATAAGGAAAACAAATTTATAGTACAATAAATGGAAGTAGGAGGATATGCATTTCCGGCGTTACACGTGCCCCACATTGTCTGAGGATGTTCGTGTAACGTAAACAGACTCAGAAAATGTCCCAAAAAAGAAACAGCGGAAATGCATATGCTCAAAACATCAAAACAATTCAGCATTCGTCTAATTAACCATAAACCAATTTTTAGACGATAATAATTGAGTGGAGACACTCCTAATCTTATTCCACTCTGTCATCTTGCACAAAATAAAACAGGTTGACAACATATTAAAATTCTGGTTTAGCTATTCTAAAAATCAAAATTCCTAGCAGTATCAAGAAATGGAATACTATTTACAAAATTAATCAGATTACATGGTCATAGAGAACAGGTATATCAAAATACGCAAATTAATAATTAATTACATAGAATACACATTTTACATAACCTTTTCATAATTAATACTCTCGGCATGAGTGTGCACATAACGCTAAACAAGAAAATAATATACAGCAGATCGACAAAAACATAAATATTGACAACAGAATTCTTTCATATCAGCTGTCCGGGAAGAAAAACAACTCCGCCTTCCGTACTCGCAAGTACAAAGAATGCCGACAGCGGCACAAGAGCCGACAGCGGCACAAGAGCCGACAGCGGTTCCGCCCCGCCAGTATTGTTGCGCCCGCCTGTGCGGCACGCTTGATCTCTCTCGCCCTTGTAACGGCATTTCCAGAACGTCCGTTTCACTGAATTCTATCGGTAAAACTCACTCCCGAGTAATCTCAAGGAGTCCATAAACACTATCACAGTGGATAACTCAACACTGTCCATCATCACACGCATGTACTAGCCTGAAACTTCAAACAGCGTCTAAGTACATCGGCAATGACTAATAAAACACACATTCATGAAATCCGACAGCTAGTTACAAAAGCATATTTACATTCCTTAATCTACTGTGACTCAGCTGAAAACTTAAACTAGCAGCTTGGATTTTTCAGTTGATTAGAACATGATTAAATTGATTAAAATTAAATTGATTAATCAAAATTAATTACTTATTAATTACAACTTCTTTAATGACCTTGGTCTGTCAGAAGCATGGCAATCTAGCAAATCGTTAAATCTTACACTCTATTTTACATACTGTACAAATTACCCATTCTGTGGTATTAATCAATCCTAGGTTGGTAAAATTTCAGGTCTACAATGTTCCGTATACCTAATAGTTTTCCAGAGCTTGGATACTCTAAGCAATAAGCATTTGTGTGAGGTATACCAATGACTTTATATGGTCCATTATAAACAAACTTAAATTTAGAGATTTCATGGTCTATCTCGCTCGATTTCTCATGAGCTTTTACAAGTACTAAGTCTCCGATTGCAAACTTAGCAAAACGCGCTTTAGCGTCATGACGACGTATGCGAGCATCGGCTTTTAGCTTCATTACTTCTCGCAAACGATCTTTTTTCACACCAATACTAATGTCAATCCGCGGAGGGAATTTGATTATCTCTTCCACTAAACTTTTACTTGTGTCACCCAACATGATTTCCTCTGGAGAAAATCCCGTAGATTCATGTCTCAAGGTGTTCATAATTCTCTCAAATACTGCTACATATTTGCCCCATGCCCTATGGTTGTGATGGCAATAGGTACGGCAAAGTCGGCCTAGCTCGCGCATATACCTCTCAGCGGGATTCCCAGCCGGACAATAAGCTGAAATATGGATCACCTCGACCCCATTACTTTCCATGCCTTCATTCCACAACTTAGAAGTAAATTGTGCCCCATTGTCTGATAGAATCGCCTTGGGCTTACCAATATGAACAAAATAATCGTTCACAAGCTTGCTATAGACCGCTTTGGCTGTAGCTTTCCTAATCGGGTATAGTTTGATGAACTTGGAAAAAGCTTCTAGCACTACTAAAATGTAGGCGAAGTTTCCTGATGACTTGGGCAAAGGTCCGTACAAGTCCACACACAGTAATTCAAAGGTGTCGTTAGGCCTTATACTTTGCATAGGACCACGACTCGTACAGTTGGTAACCTTCACCTTCTGACATAAATCGCAAGTTTTCACTCTGTCAGTAACGCGTTTTAACATGTTGTTAAAATGCGCTACGTCACTCAGCTTTTCCGTACATTTCTTTGGTCCACAGTGACCATACGCCAAATGGTAGTAGTCAATTATTTCCGTGACGTATTTGGTGGGCCAGCATACCCGCCAAATATTACTATCTTCACTCTTACGTATGTACAAGATATGATCGTATATCTTGTAATACTTCCTTAATTTTTCTCCTTCTGGACTCCTTTCGTCATATCGGGTTTTCACCATATTTAAACAACCGTCCTCGTTCTGATGACGACGTAGATTCTTACAGATGTTCATTATTAATTTACGTCCCTCAACTTCTTTAAAATAGTATAATTTGACCACTCCATCTGACTCATCTTTCAATATCTCTTGATTAGACTCGGGCAAACGCGACAGCGAATCCGCTACGCAGTTGTCGGTCCCTTTTACGTAACAGATGTCATAGTTAAATTGCTGTAAATACAGCGACCACCTAGTCAGTCTTTCGTGAAGTAGTTTACAATCCTTCAGATAAGTGAGCGCCTTATGGTCCATATGAATAATCACCTTACGGTCCCATAGGTAACCCTTGAACTTTTTGAATCCCCACACGATACCGAGACATTCTTTCTCAGAAATCGTGTAGTTTCGCTCACTTTTTGATAAAGTTAGACTCGCGAACGCTATCGTCCGGTGTTCCTTATCCTCTCCTTTACCAACTTCTTGGAACAGTTCTACCCCCACCCCGTAATTCGACGAATTCGTTCCCAGATGGAAGGGTAGCGATAAATCAGGATGAAATAGTATGTTAGACCTTAACAATTCGTCTTTTAATCTCTCGAAAGCGGCCTGACACCCGTCAGTCCACACAAACGGAACGTTTTTGCGTAAGAGGTTATTCAAATTTACATCATTAAACACTTGTCCTTTTACAAATTTACGGTAAAATCCTGTTAGCCCTAGAAAACTTTTTAACTGTTTCCTAGACTTGGGTGGAGGACAATTCCTTATTGCCTCTAGTTTCTCTGGGTCCTTTGTAATACCAGCAGTGGTAATTACATGCCCTAAAAATTTCAGTTCCTGCTTCACAAATTCGCATTTCTTTAGCTTTAGAGTCATTCCGCCACGGCGCAATGCTGTAAAAACTTCATCTAACAGGTCACAATGGTCATGCCAAGTGGCATTGGCCAACAATAGGTCGTCAACATATACAGTTAATCTTGAACTCAAAGCCGGTCCTAGCACTTTATCTAGGGCCCTGATGAATACGGACACAGATATATTAAGTCCAAACGGCAGTACTCTATGCTGATAACACCTGCCCGCAAACAACGTTGCAAAATCTCCTCCATACTCTCTGGTCTGTCTGTTTCACGTTGAACGACCCTATTCAACGTGCGTGCGTCAATCACAATACGCACACTACCATCCCGTTTTGCTACAATGACCAAACCGTTATTATATGGACTCGTACTTCTTTCAATCACTCCCCATTCGATCATCTTATCTATCTCCCGTTGCGCTGCTTCCTTTTTGGACAGCGGTATAGCGTACGGTCTCACGAAGAATGGTTCGTGCGGAATCACATGCAACTTGCATTTATATCCTTCCACAAGTCCCGGTTTGTCTGAAAACACACTCTTATTCTTCATTATCACTTCATACAGGCCTCGTCTTTGTTCATGTGTTACGTTTGACACACCGTCTACAATACTTTCCAATTCACTTTCTACACTATTGTCAATGCAGAGATTCCTCACATTACAGTAGTTCAAATTAATACCTACATCAATACCATCCGGCCAGTTAACAATGTGTATAGGCTGGTATTGCCTATGCACACCGTCTCCTGCCTCGTCAAAACTAACTACTATTGTTTTATCTTGTGACGTACATGTCAAAGTTTTGCTTTCGCAATTAATCACTGCACAGTACTTTAATAGCCAATCTAACCCAATAATTACTTCCGTAGTTAAGTCTGGCACGACGAAAAACTCTTGTTCAAATCGTGCCCCACATGTCTCGAAGTTGACAAAAATCTGTTTTGTGACCGGTTTACTGGCCTTCCCAGTAGCACCGATAATTTTCACTCCTGTTACTGGCATAACTACGATACCAGGTCTGTCTTTCAGTAACTCAAATATTTTCCCAGATACAGCACTCAATTTTGCACCGGTGTCAATCAACACGTTTAGTTGTAGGTCGTGCATATTAACAGACACTACTATCTGTCTACACTTGTCCTCGACTGTTTCTTTATTTTCCCACAGTAAATCCTCGTCTATATCCAGGTCATTCCAGAAAAAACCATCCGGCTTTGATCCTAAATCCTGCTTATCTGGCGGCTTTTTCAGCCTCTGTTCACATACAGTTTTAATTTCAACACGTTTGTCCTGAGGCTTAGTCTGTAGCTTCGCCTCCAATACCGAAACCTTTTCCTGTAACTCGTCAACTAGCGAGTGTTGCTTTGCTATCAATTCACTAATTGTCACCTTCGTTGATTCCTCTTTAGTCAGATTGATCTCATCTGCCAATCTACCTGGAGAAATGTGCCCAGTAGTATCTGCAATTACTTCCTCTAGATCTGCGCAACCCACACTGCTATCGTCTGACCGTATAATGTCAGCTCTAACCTCATACACGCTGTAATCTATGTGCTTTTCTACCAATCGTGTCCGGCTATCACTAAAATTTTCGCAATCTTTCTCCTTAATACTTTCGCAATGTTTAAACTGGAGGTATGCGTCGGATGGGTCGGCTACTTCTACCACTATAACTTTCGGTAAAGTCTGCCGGTTAGGGCCAGAACTTTCCGTTACTACTTCAACATCCAACTCCTGCGGGACGAAACACGACGAATCTTGCTCGTGCTCCCTATTAACATCAACTATTTCTAGTAAAGTCTGCCGGTTAGGGCCAGAACTTTCTATCACTTCACAAATACTATCTTCCTGTGGGACGAGACGCGGCAAATTCTGCCCGCGCTCTCCATAAATACTTCTCCCGTACAGGCCCCTATAATCTCTTAGTTCGTCGTATAAGCGACCGAACTGCCTTAACCAGACCTCATCCCTCTCTGCATCTCCTCGCTCAATGACGGACGTGTTATCCGACATCTGATCTTCTCTCAACAATTGCGAATCATTCTTAAACTCAATCTCCAGTTCCGCTGTGGGTATTACAGCTGCCACTTTATAATCGATTTCCGGAACACTACTTAAATTATTCTCACTGACAGTGAATGTATTTTCTACTGCCGTGTATACAGCTGATCTACTACTTGTGGGCGCACTCCTTTCTCTCAACACTGGCACACTCTCCCGCCGTTGATTATTCCACACGGAATTTTCATAACGACGACACCTGGGTTTTCTCCTGTTATTGGGCCGCCAAAATTTCTCCACGCCCGGTCGGCCCCTCACCGACGCGGCTAATGGTTTCCCTGTCTCGTCCCAGCAGATACGCTCCCCGGATGCTGCTGAGGCGGCTGATCACACCCTCTGCCGTTATTACTATTCTGTGAAGCCCGTATCACGTTAGTATGATACTGGTTTCCGTCATTCCTGTTATTATTTGCATTGTACCGATTGTTATTACGGTCCGAACCATTATTGTTATTGCTGCCATGGTTGCGGTATGCATTATTCCCATGGTTATCGTTGTTGTGGTTGCTGTGGTACCCGTTGTTGTTACCACGGCCTCTACCACTGTCGCGATTATTGCGCCAATTGTCCTCGTCCTCCACTCTTTCCAGGAAATCATTTATTGTCCTGTAATTGCTTCCTACGTAGCGTTTTGTATCATCTGGAAGCTTTTTGTAGAGTTCCCAGACTATTTCGGATTCCGTGCGGCGATCACGCAAATATTCCAACTTGCGGATCCAGCCCTCACAAAACTCCTTCATCGAACCGCGAGAATTCGCATCGAAAGGCCTCGATACGACAAATTCGCGCCAGACACTTTGCTGTTTTTGCTCTGACCAGTATTCAGCCAGAAACAAATTTTTAAATTCGTCAAAAGTCAGGTTCGTAATGTTGAGGTTTAAGCCCCAACGCTTGGCATCACCAGCCAACACATCAATAATCGCATTAATTTTTCTCTCATTAGTCCATGATTTGGGTAAAACTCTTTCACAATTCTTAATGAAATCCGTCGCGTGTATACCGCTTTTTTTCAAGGGGTCGAACCGCTCCTCTTTCGTCAACAATTCCGAACTATTTGCATAGATTGGCACATAGCTCTGTTTTTCGTCAAGTTTCTTTTCTAATTCCGACACTCTCGTAATTACTTGGCAAGTGGTTGTCGCAAGCGTTTCTACTTCCCTTTTTTTCTCTTCGCAGGTATTAGCCTGCTTCGTCACTTTGGTATCTACTTCGGATACTAAAGCCTTTAAAGTTTCCACCTTCTTTTGATCCTCTTTTTTCACTAATTGAATTTGTTCCGTCACCTTATTCTCGATGATCGGAGCAACTGATTCTCCTACACTTTTCTCGATTCTGCTAATTTCGGAATAAAAACGAGTATTTATGCCCGCAATTTCCGCCTGAACGCCTATCATTTCCTGTTTAAGATAACCGATTTCGGTATTAATCACAACAATATCTTCTTTGATTTTATCAACTTTCGTGTTAACAACTCCAACATTGTTGTTAACAACATTAATAGCTGTGTTGTGACTGTCTAGCTTTCGTTCAATTTTTTCAGACTGAGCTTCTTGCTTGGCCGATTGACTCTTGATTTCGTTAATCAAAACATTCAATAAATCAGTTAAATTCCCGGAAACTACCGGTTTTACTTCCGTAGCGGCTTCCTCTTTAATTGTCCCCCCGTATTCGTCATCAAGGGATTCACATTTGATTTTCACTTCCGATTCCGAAACATTTTCTAAAGTGTGGAATTCCATTTCTTCTCTTTGTTGCGTTTCGGCGGTCGCGTCTTTCATGCTAGCTGCCTGTCCCTGAACAATGGGTACCGCGGTGCGCGTTCCCCACTGTTCGACCGATTGTTCCTTATCCAATCCTACCAAATTTTGGTAATTGTTGCCTTCACTCATTTTAATAATTTTCAATATAAATGCCAAATCTCAAATCTAATTAGGATTCCTCACACTAATATTCTCGCTGACGTATCGACCATTTCGTAACCAGTACTTTGTTACGAGATTTGCACAATGCAAAATTCGTGTCCAGAACAACCTCAAATTTGAAGATTGTCCTGTCACGAGGTCGCCACGTGTAACCTCCTCCTCAGTTATCGACCTTAATGACAGTGAAAAATTAAACCGCGTGTACCTAATGGGAATTTTGGAAAAAAGCAATCGTCACCGAAGTTAACCTGTCGGTAAAGAGGGAGGAAAGGGTTACATCTAAATGAAAGGAAAAATGCAAATGAAACTGGTGGAAATTAATTTTGAAAAGGGGTAAAGTTAATAAAAAAAGTAAATGTGCGGCCGTTACGTTAACAATTAACTAGCGGTAATTAGATATTTGAGATTTGGGGGAAATCACGGTCGCCAGTCCTAAGGACAATTACTATAGTAACTGAAAAAGAAAGGTTATTACACATATAATTAGCACTAGAAGCGTGGCAACTGAAGGTTGACACGTGTAGTGTGAAAACTGAAAGTTTGTCAGAAGTAATAAATTTCGCTGCACTCTGACTTAATTTAGCAAAAGAATTAATGAAACCGGAAAATCGAAAGTTAATTTAGTGACTGAAGTTAATAGTGAGCTTTCTTTCTGAAGCACATCGAAATACAGTTAGTCTTGGACTACCTCAACAATCATTTCTAAAGCTACTTGAATCTACGCAATTTAGAAAGAAGAGATTTAACTTTGAACTTGAATTAAACGATTCTGAACAATTAACAATAGTAAAATTTAGTACGTACCAAGCTGAGCTGCAGTCACAGGTAAGCTAAAATACGGTAACAAAACTCGCACTCTTAATTTGTGCTTGTGTAATCTAACTATTGTAGCCAGCTATGAATACTTAAAGTGAACTTTGAAATTAAAGCAGTGAAATGGAATTATGCTGGCGTTTGAATTTCAACGACACTCGGGTTCATTTCGGAAAAGGAAGGGACCCTGCTTGGCAATGCAATTGGGACAATGAGCAACAAAGGTTCATGCTAAGTTGCTGTAATTTTGCGAGGCAAATGGAACAATTTGAAAAGCTGAGGTCTGCCATACAGTTCTGAAACTTTACGTGCTTTTAGTCTTCCATGTTGGTTGATTGAAGGTTTGAAGCCGTCGATCGAGGAGGTGGAGACAGTCACTCATTGTCGGCCGTCGCTGTTGCAGAAGCTGGATGTTGGCGCGCCTTCTTCTCGACACGGTCACCAGGCGAAACGGGCTCTTGATGTGCGCCAGCTAATGCTTCCCGTCCGCGACACCATGTCAGAAACTATCATCGCAAATCGAGAGCAATTACATGCTGCTAAACCCCGAAAGCGCGGCAACTCGCGGGAGCGTCACACAACACACCTGCTCCACTCGCTACTCCAGCCAGACTCCGACTGCTCTGCCCGCGCTCCACGCGGCAGAGTTAACACTACCAAAGATCCTACACACTTTGATTCTTCACACGACCTATCGATGTAATCGTTCGATAGCAGTTTTCCCTAGGCAAGACCCAGCGTAGAAATACAAATAATATTTACGAAACAAACCAATTATACATCGACATAAATGCATATATATATATATATATATATATATATATATATATATATATATATATATATATATAGTAAAACAATTACAATATACGAAGACACAGAAATGTTATATATTCAGGTAACAAAAATAAGGAAAACAAATTTATAGTACAATAAATGGAAGTAGGAGGATATGCATTTCCGGCGTTACACGTTACAATTTAGCAAATCACCATAAAATACAGATACAGATAATGTTTAAGAAAACAAGCCACTGTGACCACGGCTGAAGGCCTTACACGCCAGGAACGGCAATTATATAAAAAATTTAGAAACCAGTTGTATAACATCAAATACAAGCAAAGGTTAATTAAAAGAAGCAAACAACTGAACACCGAAGAGGGGAAATAAGATGATGTAACCTTGTAACACAACCCTTACACTGCTAGATTTATTCCAGAAGGCGACCGGAAAAGGCATTACAAGGTATGGTAATAAATAATACAATACTAAAACACAAGTACCAGTCACAGACGGTGCTCCAGGAATCGACCTCTGAGAAGGTCTGGCAACAAACACTTTCGCTAGCGATCAGATAGGCAGCCAAGAGTTGCATTCACTTCACAAGATGGTAACTCAGACTAGTGGCAGTCTAACGAATGACTAATGATAATCTTGCTGAAGCTACCTGACGTCCAATAAACCAAATGCAAGAATGGAACAACACGCCAATGCCGGAACCTTCGGACTGCACTACACCCCCCAGAATACTGTGCTTAGAGCGCCCAGAACGAGAAAAGAATCACTATCACCAGAGTAGAAGAATCACAAACGGAGTACAATCAAGAAAGCTGTCATAACTACACCCCTTACCGGACAGTAGAGGCAAGCCGAGAAAGCGTACACTGCCATTACATACGCTAACCCCCAGGGCAGGTAACTGGAGCGTTAGCGGCCACCAGGCAGGAAAAGTACCGCTGGTTGAACTTAACAAATTGTAATAAGTTGAACGCAGTAAACAGTAATAAGAAGTCGAGGAAAGCTAATTAGATCCGCTTTCCCCAAGCACTCCACTCGCTGCTCTTCGCCTCGGCGACACTATGAGCGGCAACACGAATCCAAGTCACTGGAGAATCGCGAGATGTCACAATGGTGGCGTTTCTCTACTTGAACTGAAATGCACTCATCTTAAAGCCTGCAGGATCTGGTTTATGACGAGATCGTGTGCCCTGGTGACCACAGCCCTTCCTTCCAGCAGTCCGCGCACACTGCCAGCAGTCCCGGCGTGTTCTCGCACTGCGTGGACGCGGCTCCCCCTGAGTCCCCAACCGAACTGCCACACTCACACGACACGGAGAAACAATGCTGCTGCCACTAGCGGACAGGCAACGCTTGTGAAACGAGTGGCGCCAGTCAAGACGAGAAGAACACAAACAACCGCAACCATGCAACTAAAGGATATGGCCTGGCCTCCAACAGAAGGCGGAAACCTACAAACAGCACCAGCGCGAGCCGCAGCACGGCTCAATAACATAAAGAGTCAAGTTTGTTCAGGAATCATTCGGTGTGGTACCTAATAGCGTAATGATAATTCTTAGAATAAGATGGACTTCTTTCTGTATCCCGTTAAAGAGAAAATTAATCAATAAAGGAACACTGCCAAGATCACTGAAAGCACTTGTTCAAGTAGACTGATATGTAGCCGTAACGTACTTGTCTTCTTCCTGGCTTTTAACAGGGAGTGAAAATCCCCAACCACCTAGTTAGGCAAATCCTTACACACTCCTGACATCATCTGTAGGCTTACGAACACTGAATAACTGAATACAGGGATCTATAACAACAGTGTGTCAACGGAGTGAAAGTGTAAAGACTACCCAAGAAGGTTATTAGTTATAATCCTGTCTGAAACACAGATTTAATGCAACGAAAGTCATGAAATTCTCTCGTGTATGAATAATTAAGTGAGCTGTATTTTCTTATTTTGTACAGAAATATTGCCCTTTATATACGATAATAAGCAACGCCCAAAGGAAATTATTTTGTGTCTCTAACTTCTGAGGTGAACGTTAAAAGGAAATGGTAGTCATATTGGTACCTTGAGCTATTTTGTGGAATTTGTAATAGTAAAACAGTTAAGAGAGGGAATACGTGTTTAATCGACTGGCGGATGAGAGAAGAGTGACTTGTTTCCTGTATAGGAAATCAATGCTGGGTTACAAAAACAAGTGTTGCGCAACTGCGTGTAAAACGAGTGAAACGTAACTACTCTTGGCAACAACTAAGAAGCAATATGAATGTCAGTCTTTGCAAAAGAATTGTGAAGGCGTGGTTTCGTGATTTAAAGTTGTGGTACGTCAAATAAATAAGCAAATACAAGTTATAAAATTTCGAAAAAATGACTCCCACATCCCCGCACTGTGATTCTGTAGAGTGTTTTCTTAGTTTACAGAGTACGGAAATTTATTGTCTGGAAAACGATGGTGTACACAGTTCATAACTTGACTTAACAGGCGGTATTTTCAAGCTATTAGATTTAACAGTACCAACTAGATTGTTGGCTATCGTATTGGCAGCCAAAAATGATTATAAGAAAGGCGTTCAGCAGAATAGGTAATATCGTGGATCTTGTCGTCAGCCAAATAAAACTGCCTGAACCAGAGAAAATAAAAAACAATCAAAAGAAGCGTAGAAATGCAAAACTGAACTGTAAAGATTGAACATGGTTGTGGTATGAAACTTCCTGGCAGATTAAAACTGTGTGCCCGACCGAGACTCGAACTCAGGACCTTTGCCTTTCGCGGGCAAGTGCTCTACCAACTTTTTTTTTTTATACAAATGGATAAAAGGAAGGCCGTTCCTCTTCGGCTACATAAACAGAATAATAGGAAGTCGTCCCGTTACGACAAAGGATGCTCCATACTATAGCCCGCTGCGAATTTTTCGATGACTGTCTTCTCGTTGCTGTGTTGTTTCCGTTGTTTGTTCAATCTCATAAAAAAAAAAGGAACTGGGAAGAGGTGCTATGGTTAGCTTCTCATGTCATCGATAATCCAGCTGCGAGGCGGATTATGGAATGCGCTCCAAAGAAAATTAGAAAAATATTGCCTATATTTAGGGTTCTTGACGATCGCACAATGTCGTTCGTTGAGGTAATACCAAAAATCGGGTACCGTCTTTTCGCCATTACCGAAGAGGTAGTGAACAGCGTGGCCGCTGATCCACGTCACAGAGTTCGTTTTTGCTCTTGGGAAATAAATCTTATCAGGGAAAAGAAGTGATCGGGTAGTTATCCTGTCGGGAGTCGTGCGTGTGAGAAAAGCCAATATCTGACGCACCAAATACCAAACGTCCTTTGCCGACCCGCATTCGAAACGATGTTCATCCGTGTCAATCACTTGGCATGTGGCACACAAGGGTGAATCAGCTAGGTGGATGTGATGTAGGCGGGACTGGCACAACTGTTTCCCATTAACAGTTACGTACCATGCAGATTGCACGTCAGTATCAAGGGTGGTGGCATTCACTGCCTGCCACACCGCGCGCCGCTTGGTGTTGGGGTGTTTGCTTTCAATCACATTCGGCATCATGTTCATTTGCATGGCAGCATATACCGCCCTCGTCATCATCAAGCGTGTGGGTAGTAGTGCGGTGCGGATGTAGCTTAAGTCAAGGAAGAACTGGCTAATGTAGAAGAAAGATGCTGGGATGTCCGATATCATCACAGGGGGTGCGAGTGAGATTGGTCGTAAGGCTTCCAATAAGAGACTTGTGAGGCACGTCGGACTTCGTCGCCACAGTTGCAGGTGACAGCTGACGAACAGGGCCTTCGCTCTGTTTTGAACATGACAAAGGCCTAAACCCCCTCTGCTCCTCGGGAGGGTTAGGGACTCGTAACGAATCTTAAATAACATGCCCGTATTAACAAAGGATCCCAAAACCGCCAACATGCGGTGAGCCAGGGTAGGTGGTACGGAGAGTATCTGTGCAAAATGGGGGATACGTGACGCCAAATAGACGTTAGCATATCGTGTCCGTTGCAGGAGGTCTAGATATTGCAGACGGTGGTCACTTATTCCTCCTCTCATCTGATTCAATAAACGCCTGTAGTTAAGGGCTGTTGAACGCTTCATGTCAGATGTGAAATCAATGCCAAGACAGCGGATTGTGTCACTGATTCTTAGCGGTGCGACACTCTCGTCGGGTAGGCCTCTGCCTATAGACAGGGCGTGTGATTTGTGGAGATTGAGATGGCTCCCCGATGCCGCGCCGTAGGTCGCCACCCACGCCAGTGCTGCACGAACTTCGTCATTATTGCGAAGATGGAGTACCAGATCATCTGCATAGGCAGTGCAGCAAAAAGTGTGTCCACCAAGGGATATTCCAGTCAGGCGTTGTCGGAGGCCGCAGAGGAGTGGTTCCAAGACGAGGGCGTACAATATCGCCGAAAGAGGGCAGCCTTGTCGCACCGATCGCTGGATCTGTATCGGCGGCGTAAGACGGCCATTATATAACACCTTGGACGTCACGCCGCGTAGGAGACGCATCAGTACATTAACTATGACGTCCGGATACCCCATGTGTCGCAGTACCTCCATCAAAAATGTGTGGTCGACTCTGTCAAAGGCCTGGCTAAAGTCGAGCGAGGCCAAAACTCCTGGCAGTTGGCGAGCTTTGGCTAGCGCGATCATATCTCTATATCGGCACAATGCAGTGCGAATATTATGGTCACCACCTAACGATGCCTGGTCCTGCGACACAGCACATCGTACTGATCGCTTTAGGCGTGCCGCCAGAAGCCGGGTGAAAATCTTTAAGTCACTGTTGAGTAAGGTCAAGGGCCGATAGTCACTGATCCTGGATCCGCCTCGTGGTTTGTGTATAGGCACAATCAGTCCTTCTAGGAAGGCCCCAGGTATCTGCGTCGTGGGAGACATGAGATCGCGGCAAATATCAGTCCATGCTGGCGCCAGCAATTGTTGATTCGTCCGGTAAAATTCCAGAGGAAGGCCATCAGGTCCCAGGGACTTATGAGCAGCCCCAGCCTGTATTGCTTCAATGATTTCCTCTTCCGTTACATCTGCAGTCACATCCGCCGCCGCTGTCGGAGAGATCGAGCCATAAGTGAGTTGAGAGACTTCGGCGATCACCTCTGGGGGATGTCGATATTCCGAGTACAGCCTAGTGTAGTGAGCGTGAAGGGCGTTTCCTATGTCGCGCTGGGTATCAAGGCGTCGTCCGTCTTCCGTCGTGATAGCGTGGATCAGTGTCCTGCGTCGGCGCCGTCGTTCTGCAATGACGTGGTACATGGATGGTTCCTCCTGGGCCACTCTGTCTTGAGTGAGCGATCTGACGATCGCACCCTCAAGGTGGCAACGTGTTAATCTGATGATCTGTGCCTTGGTACGGTTCACCGTCACCTGCCGTGCAGGTGAGTACGGCAGTGTTGTACATTCCCTTAAGATGCTGTAGTAAAAGTCCATGGTATGTCTCTTCCATGCTGCAACATCTCGGCCGTAGCCTATCAAGGTCTTCCGGAGGGCTGGTTTGGCGCAGAGTAACCACCACGACAGTGTAGACCGGTAGGTACCACGCCGGCGGCTACAAGAGTCCCACGTGTTCTCTATAAGGCGGCGGCATTCCTGAGAAGCGAGGTGGGCGGCGTTCAACTTCCAAGGACCACGGCTGTGCCATACCTTCTGGCGGCCGAGGGTAATAGCGCAGATGTAGGCCTCGTGGTCAGAAAAAGCTGTGGGCCAAACTTCGGCAGCTCTTGTCCCCACCGCTATGGAGCGCGAGATGTAAATCCGGTCGATGCGGCTGGAGGAATGGCTGGTGTAGTGAGTAAATGCGGGCCGATCGCCACAAACATGCTCCCACGAGTCCACCAATTGAAGATTATTAATAATTGTAAGTTCTGCGCAGGGAGAATGATGTGGTAACTGATCCTTAGGTGCTTGGCTACAGTTAAAGTCCCCTCCCATTATCAAGGCGTCCTGACGGCCCATAAAGAGGGGCGTGATTGTATGAGCGAAAAAGGTGGATCGTTCCCGACGCCGACCAGATCCTGACGGTGCATAGATGTTAATAAGTTTGACTCCTTGGATAGTAAGAGCCATGCCTCTGGCGTCAGGGAGATACTCGACGTCGTCTGCGGATATTCCTTCGCGGAGGAGGATCGCCACACCACTGCCATTTGCAGACGCATGTGAGACCCAAGTCTTGTAGCCATAGGGTCCCTTGAAGTCTGTGACATACACCTCTTGAAGGAGCGCAATGTCGATGTCTGCTGCGTTGAGCAGGTCCTGTAGCATCTTTAGTTTATGTCGGGCACGTATGTTGTTGATGTTAATCGTCGCTAGACGCTACGTTTGGTCAGCCAGGTCGGCAACTGGGTTGTGTAGGAGGCCAGGTGTGGGCGGCAGGGGCGGCCCCACAGAGGCTGACGATACAGCCGTAGTCACTGTTGTTGGTCGGTGCTGGGTACAGCCGCGGGAGCATCTCTGCCTTCGGCATCCTCCTGGTGCTGTGGCTCATCCTCGACATCATCCGCCCAAGAATCAGATGCAGCAATTGGTAACTGTTGATGAGTGCTGTCAGTAGAGCACTCGCGCGCATGTTCAGTAGCAGAAGTGATGTTGTCAGACTGAGGCTCAGAAATTGTATCCGCCGTAGCATCGTGACGGGAAGGGTGAGTGGTGGTGGTAGAGTCCTGATTGTCGTCCGACGCCGGATGTTCGTCCGAGTCACACATCCGAAGCAGGCAATCATCGGATGGCGTATGGCGCCGTTTCTTGCGTTTGCGAGGGGACCGTTGTTTCCGGACATGTTGTTCTGTGTCAGAGTGCGGGCGACAATCATCTGATGCGGTCTCCATTGGTAGGAAGGCAGAGGTCGGGACAATTTCAGTTTCTACTTCCATCTTCTCTTTAGGCTCGTCTTGGAGGCGCAATTGATCACCGTCTTGAGGCAAGTCTGCCGATGACGTCGTAGAGGGGGATATGCTGTCCGCCACACTGTCATCGACCACTGACTGCAATAAGGTGTTACGATCCTGGGCAGGAACAGCTGTTGCGGTTGCAGCCGCTGCATAAGTGATGGGGAGTGAAGTAGGCGTCGCCGGGGATGGAACTTCACCAACCGGTGTCTGAGTCAGTCGACGTTGAATGCAGGCCGATCGGACATGTCCTTCCTGGCCACAGCCGGCGCAAGTACGCGGTTGTCCGTCGTACATGACAATGGCTCTGCAGCCGCCAATTACTAAATAGGATGGCACATGCTTCGTCAGTGCAATCTTAATTTGTTGCACTCCATTTAAGACGGGGTACGTTTCAAACGTTTGCCATTTTTCAGCCAAGTGGCTTAGCACGTTGCCGTATGGTTTGAAAGCTGTCACCACAACATCTGGCGGGACTTCGAATGGCAGCTCGAAGACCCTCAGAGTGCGAAGGCCTAATCCAGCGTGGTCGATCGTGACAGTTCCTATGTGACCATCAGAATGCTTAAATTTAAGTCCATGAGTGTGTCGGCACACAACATCAGTGCGCCTTTTCATTGATCATTTTTATGTAGACGACACTTTGTGTTATAGAAAAGTGGATCCCAATGATGTCGTGAGGTGCAATATGAAGTTCTTCCCGGATGAAACGTTCAATGTCAAATGCTCGAGGTCTTGCATAGTCCGCTTGAAATGTGATCTTAATGGTGGACTTGCGATACGAGTGCGCCATGGCGCTACCGAGACACGGACGCGTGACACTCGCGCAGCGGAAGGTAAACGTAAACACTCGCGCGCGCGGTGCGCTAACAGGGGGACACAGGCACGACGACCTTGCCCCACCGCTGCTAACAGCGGACTACCAACTGAGCTACCGAAGCACGACTCACGCCCGGTACTCACAGCCAGTACCTCGTCTCCTATCTTCCGGTCGGGCACACAGTTTTAAACTGCCAGGAAGTTTCATATCAGCGCACACTCCGCTGCAGAGTGAAAATCTCATTCTGGAAACATCCCCCAGGCTGTGGCTAAGCCATGTCTCCGCAATATCCTTTCTTTCAGGAGTGCTAATTCTGCAAGTTTCGCAGGAGAGCTTCTGTAAAGTTTGGAAGGTAGGAGACGAGGTACTGGCAGAAGTAAAGCTGTGAGTACCGGGCGTGAGTCGTGCTTCGGTAGCTCAGTTGGCAGTCCGCTGTTAGCAGCGGTGGGGCAAGGTCGTCGTGCCTGTGTCCCCCTGTTAGCGCACCGCGCGCGCGAGTGTTTACGTTTACCTTCCGCTGCGGCGAGTGTCACGCGTCCGTGTCTCGGTAGCGCCATGGCGCACTCGTATCGCAAGTCCACCATTAAGATCACATTTCAAGCGGACTATGCAAGACCTCGAGCACTTGACATTGAACGTTTCATCCGGGAAGAACTTCATATTGCACCTCACGACATCATTGGGATCCACTTTTCTATAACACAAAGTGTCGTCTACATAAAAATGATCAATGAAAAGGCGTGCACTGATGTTGTGTGCCGACACGCTCATGGACTTAAATTTAAGCATTCTGATGGTCACATGGGAACTGTCACGATCGACCACGCTGGATTAGGCCTTCGCACTCTGAGGGTCTTCGAGCTGCCATTCGAAGTCCCGCCAGATGTTGTGGTGACAGCTTTCAAACCATACGGCAACGTGCTAAGCCACTTGGCTGAAAAATGGCAAACGTTTGAAACGCACCCAGTCTTAAATGGAGTGCAACAAATTAAGATTGCACTGACGAAGCATGTGCCATCCTATTTAGTAATTGGCGGCTGCAGAGCCTTTGTCATGTACGACGGACAACCGCGTACTTGCGCCGGCTGTGGCCAGGAAGGACATGTTCGATCGGCCTGCATTCAACGCCGACTGACTCAGACACCGGTTGGTGAAGTTCCATCCCCGGCGACGCCTACTTCACTCCCCATCACTTATGCAGCGGCTGCAACCGCAACAGCTGTTCCTGCCCAGGATCGTAACACCTTATTGCAGTCAGTGGTCGATGACAGTGTGGCGGACAGCATATCCCCCTCTACGACGTCATCGGCAGACTTGCCTCAAGACGGTGATCAATTGCGCCTCCAAGACGAGCCTAAAGAGAAGATGGAAGTAGAAACTGAAATTGTCCCGACCTCTGCCTTCCTACCAATGGAGACCGCATCAGATGATTGTCGCCCGCACTCTGACACAGAACAACATGTCCGGAAACAACGGTCCCCTCGCAAACGCAAGAAACGGCGCCATACGCCATCCGATGATTGCCTGCTTCGGATGTGTGACTCGGACGAACATCCGGCGTCGGACGACAATCAGGACTCTACCACCACCACTCACCCTTCCCGTCACGATGCTACGGCGGATACAATTTCTGAGCCTCAGTCTGACAACATCACTTCTGCTACTGAACATGCGCGCGAGTGCTCTACTGACAGCACTCATCAACAGTTACCAATTGCTGCATCTGATTCTTGGGCGGATGATGTCGAGGATGAGCCACAGCACCAGGAGGATGCCGAAGGCAGAGATGCTCCCGCGGCTGTACCCAGCACCGACCAACAACAGTGACTACGGCTGTATCGTCAGCCTCTGTGGGGCCGCCCCTGCCGCCCACACCTGGCCTCCTACACAACCCAGTTGCCGACCTGGCTGACCAAACGTAGCGTCTAGCGACGATTAACATCAACAACATACGTGCCCGACATAAACTAAAGATGCTACAGGACCTGCTCAACGCAGCAGACATCGACATTGCGCTCCTTCAAGAGGTGTATGTCACAGACTTCAAGGGACCCTATGGCTACAAGACTTGGGTCTCACATGCGTCTGCAAATGGCAGTGGTGTGGCGATCCTCCTCCGCGAAGGAATATCCGCAGACGACGTCGAGTATCTCCCTGACGCCAGAGGCATGGCTCTTACTATCCAAGGAGTCAAACTTATTAACATCTATGCACCGTCAGGATCTGGTCGGCGTCGGGAACGATCCACCTTTTTCGCTCATACAATCACGCCCCTCTTTATGGGCCGTCAGGACGCCTTGATAATGGGAGGGGACTTTAACTGTAGCCAAGCACCTAAGGATCAGTTACCACATCATTCTCCCTGCGCAGAACTTACGACAATTATTAATAATCTTCAATTGGTGGACTCGTGGGAATATGTTTGTGGCGATCGGCCCGGATTTACTCACTACACCAGCCATTCCTCCAGCCGCATCGACCGGATTTACATCTCGCGCTCCATAGCGGTGGGGACAAGAGCTGCCGAAGTTTGGCCCACAGCTTTTTCTGACCACGAGGCCTACATCTGCGCTATTACCCTCGGCCGCCAGAAGGTATGGCACAGCCGTGGTCCTTGGAAGTTGAACGCCGCCCACCTCGCTTCTCAGGAATGCCGCCGCCTTATAGAGCACACGTGGGACTCTTGTAGCCGCCGGCGTGGTACCTACCGGTCTACACTGTCGTGGTGGTTACTCTGCGCCAAACCAGCCCTCCGGAAGACCTTGATAGGCTACGGCCGAGATGTTGCAGCATGGAAGAGACATACCATGGACTTTTACTACAGCATCTTAAGGGAATGTACAACACTGCCGTACTCACCTGCACGCCAGATGACGGTGAACCGTGCCAAGGCACAGATCATCAGATTAACACGTTGCCACCTTGAGGGTGCGATCGTCAGAGCGCGCACTCACGACAGAGTGGCCCAGGAGGAACCGTCTATGTACCACGTCATTGCAGAACGACGGCGCCGACGCAGGACACTGATCCACGCTATCACGACGGAAGACGGACGACGCCTAGATACCCAGCGCGACATAGGAAACGCCCTTCACGCTCACTACACTAGGCTGTACTCGGAACATCGACATCCCCCAGAGGTGATCGCCGAAGTCTCTCAACTCACTTATGGCTCGATCTCTCCGACAGCGGCGGCGGATTTGACTGCAGATGTAACGGAAGAGGAAATCATTGAAGCAATACAGGCTGGGGCTGCTCATAAGTCCCCGGGACCTGATGGCCTTCCTCTGGAATTTTACCGGACGTATCAACAATTCCTGGCACCAGCATGGACTGATATTTGCCGCGATCGTATGTCACCCACGACGCAGATACCTGGGGCCTTCCTAGAAGGACTGATTGTGCCTATACACAAACCACGAGGTGGATTCAGGATCAGCGACTATCGGCCCTTGACCTTACTCAACAGTGACTTGAAGATTTTCACCCGGCTTCTGGCGGCACGCCTAAAGCGATCAGTACGATGTGTTGTGTCGCAGGACCAGGCATCGTTAGGTGGTGACCATAATATTCGCACTGCATTGTGCCGATATAGAGATATGATCGCGCTAGCCAAAGCTCGCCAACTGCCAGGAGTTTTGGCCTCACTCGACTTTAGCCAGGCCTTTGACAGAGTCGACCACACATTTTTGATGGAGGTACTGCGACACATGGGGTATCCGGACGTCATAGTTAATGTACTGATGCGTCTCCTACGCGGCGTGACGTCCAAGGTGTTATATAATGGCCGTCTTACGCCGCCGATACAGATCCAGCGATCGGTGCGACAAGGCTGCCCTCTTTCGGCGATATTGTACGCCCTCGTCTTGGAACCACTCCTCTGCGGCCTCCGACAACGCCTGACTGGAATATCCCTTGGTGGACACACTTTTTGCTGCACTGCCTATGCAGATGATCTGGTACTCCTTCTTCGCAATAATGACGAAGTTCGTGCAGCACTGGCGTGGGTGGCGACCTACGGCGCGGCATCGGGGAGCCATCTCAATCTCCACAAATCACACGCCCTGTCTAAAGGCAGAGGCCTACCCGACGAGAGTGTCGCACCGCTAAGAATCAGTGACACAATCCGCTGTCTTGGCATTGATTTCACATCTGACATGAAGCGTTCAACAGCCCTTAACTACAGGCGTTTATTGAATCAGATGAGAGCAGGAATAAGTGACCACCGTTTGCGACATCTAGACCTCCTGCAACGGACACGATATGCTAACGTCTATTTGGCGTCACGTATCCCCCATTTTGCACAGATACTCTCCGTACCACCTACCCTGGCTCACCGCATGTTGGCGGTTTTGGGATCCTTTGTTAATACGGGCATGTTATTTAAGATTCGTTACGAGTCCCTAACCCTCCCGAGGAGCAGAGGGGGTTTAGGCCTTTGTCATGTTCAGAACAGAGCGAAGGCCCTGTTCGTCGGCTGTCACCTGCAACTGTGGTGACGAAGTCCGACGTGCCTCACAAGTCTCTTACTGGAAGCCTTACGACAAATCTCACTCGCACCCCCTGTGATGATATCGGACATCCCAGCACCTTTCTTCTACATTAGCCAGTTCTTCCTTGACTTAAGCTACATCCGCACCGCACTACTACCCACACGCTTGATGATGACGAGGGCGGTATATGCTGCCATGCAACTGAACAGGATGCCGAATGTGATTGAAAGCAAACACCCCAACACCAAGTGGCGCGCGGTGTGGCAGGCAGTGAATGCCACCACCCTTGATACTAACGTGCAATCTGCATGGTACGTAACTGTTAATGGGAAACAGTTGTGCCAGTCCCGCCTACATCACATCCACCTAGCTGCTTCACCCTTGTGTGCCACATGCCAAGTGATTGACACGGATGAACATCGTTTCGAATGCGGGTCGGCAAAGGACGTTTGGTATTTGGTGCGTCAGATATTGGCTTTTCTCACACGCACGACTCCCGACAGGATAACTACCCGATCACTTCTTTTCCCCGATAAGATTTATTTCCCAAGAGCAAAAACGAACTCTGTGACGTGGATCAGCGGCCACGCTGTTCACTACCTCTTCGGTAATGGCGAAAAGACGGTACCCGATTTTTGGTATTACCTCAACGAACGACATTGTGCGATCGTCAAGAACCCTAAATATAGGCAATATTTTTCTAATTTTCTTTGGAGCGCATTCCATAATCCGCCTCGCAGCTGGATTATCGATGACATGAGAAGATAACCATAGCACCTCTTCCCAGTTCCTTTTTTTCTGAGATTGAACAAACAACGGAAACAACACAGCAACGAGAAGACAGTCATCGAAAAATTCGCAGCGGGCTATAGTATGGAGCATCCTTTGTCGTAACGGGACGACTTCCTATTATTCTGTTTATGTAGCCGAAGAGGAACGGCCTTCCTTTTATCCATTTGTATAAATAAATAAAAAAAAGGGTAAAAAAAGTGGCTAGGATACCTGGCTCTCACCCAGGAGGCTCGGGTTCGATTCCCGGTACCGGAAAAAAAAAGTTGGTAGAGCACTTGCCCGCGAAAGGCAAAGGTCCCGAGTTCGAGTCTCGGTCGGGCACACAGTTTTAATCTGCCAGGAAGTTTCATATCAGCGCACACTCCGCTGCAGAGTGAAAATCTCATTGTGGTTGTGGTAGTTTGCAATAAACGCTAGCGTAAATTACGAGGAGTAAGTAACAGCTGTTAACTTCGAAACACATTTTGTCATTGTTTCAGACAGTATAACAGTGATTCACACTGTGATATTAAGTGAGAGATTTATTTGATAACAACGATAACTTACGTAGCTTGGTTGTAGGATAATATTCTGCAATAAGAATTTGGAGGAACCACTTAACTTAATTCTGCGAAAGAAATTAAATTTTTGGAGGCATTTAACTGTTCAATTGAAAGCACCTTGTTAGTAAACTACAGAGAATATGTGTTACTAAATTTCTGCCGGCCGAAGTGGCCGTGCGGTTAAAGGCGCTGCAGTCTGGAACCGCAAGACCGCTGCGGTCGCAGGTTCGAATCCTGCCTCGGGCATGGATGTTTGTGATGTCCTTAGGTTAGTTAGGTTTAACTAGTTCTAAGTTCTAGGGGACTAATGACCTCAGCAGTTGAGTCCCATAGTGCTCAGAGCCATTTGAACCATTTTGAACTAAATTTCTGTTATTGGTTATGTTAACAGAAAGTTAAAGTCAGTACGAAACAGACTTTGAACTGCATGTAAATTCTACACAACGTAAACAGCGAATACAACACTAACAAACATAACTCTTTCATTCTGTCTGTAATCAGTAAAACGATATTGATTTAGTGGTGAATCTCTGTCAGATTTTCGAAGACTTTCGTTGTATTTGAGATTGTTTGTTTGTTGGAGTTCCAGCAGCATTGTGTGTGAGATTAGTGTACTTTATTTTAACTATCTAAGTAGATGTATCATTCTGTCCTGGGTGCCTATGGTAAGCAGTTGGCATTCGTAAACCGAATTGGCGATGAAGAAAATATTAACAATCGCTATAGTCAAATGCTAAAAAATTTGCGTCTGTGTTAAACAGGAACTGTCTGCTACAAGTACTTTACAGAATGCAGATGAGCCAAACAATTCTAGCAATAAGAAGCGTCGTTAGTCGTTCAGGGAGATGACAATTAAAAATTTAGTGAAAAAAATGGATAGCTGAATGCTCGTGGAAAGGTATATGAGCATTGTGATAGATACAAGAATTGTTTTAAACACAAAAGCACTCTGAACTGGGACAGAAGGAATTAAGTAGATATGAGGGCGTGCAGAAAAGTAATGCCCCGAATTTTTCGTGTGAAAACTCTTAAAGCTTTTTTTTTTTTTTTTAAATAACACCAACGTTATTAACGTTCTGCGTCTTTACTCTTCATCTCTATATGTTTATTTCTCGATACAGTCACCCAGGCAAAGGGCACTTTTCTCCCAACGAGGGATCGGATTGTTGACACCGTCACTGTTGAATGTCTGACTTTGTCGACCCGAACCACAACCTCACCTCTGATTGCACCGCTTCACCAGTATGAAAGTGAAGTCCTCGAAGACGTTTTTTAAGTTTTGGAAACATATGAAAATAAGATGGAGCTAAGTCGGGACTTTATGGAGCATAACCGACGACAGTAAACCCAGGGCGCCCGATTGTTGTAGACAGCGCAGCGCTCGTGTGTGGTGTGGCATTGGCTGAGGGCGCTTCGTGCGTGGATGAACACTTGCAATTCGAAACTCGATTACAGCACGCAGTTTCTCACGGACCAACATAGTTTCGTCAAACACCAGCATGTTACACGCTACAATTCGGAGCCCTCTAGCAGCAAAGGGCTGCAAATATATAGACATTAAGAATAAAGATGCAGAACGTTAATAACTTTTATTTCATTTAAAAAACTTGAAGAGTTTTCACGTAAAAAAATTCGAAGACATTACTTTTCAGCACGCCTTCGTAATATAAACTGACAACATAAGAAGCAGGACCGTACAGTATTCGGAGCATTATATAACACCTTTAGTGACAGAATATTTAAACTGTTACACAGAATTGCGCGTTGGTTTGCATAACATGCACAGTGTATTTTAAGAACAGGACACCAGTTGATAAAGTAACTGACAGACACGAACGCAATGTAAGGTACTGCAAGAAAATGGCGATCACAAACTGTTTTAGCACGTAACGGGCAGTTGCCTAGCCCCTGCACGTAAGACAATGAGACGGTGACGACAAGGACGAGACCGATGACACCGAATGACGGAGTGCTTCCGTGAGGTGAAGCTATTCGACTTTCACTTTCGATCTATAACTGGCGACAATAACTTTCGTACTGCTACGTCCGTCTGCATCGACCATAATTTTGTTACTAGAGGGTGACGATCTTGCATCTAGTAGTTTAAGTTGTTCATACCTTCTGTGTGTAATATACCGATACCGAAGTTACATCTGCAGCGAACAGAACAAAGCAGGTATCCCTAGGGATACAACCGTCACATATTTCCTCATGCTTTTAAAGCGGAGTGTCAAAATGCAGCGGAAACCACCACGTATTATAATATTGGAAATTACATCGCAAGTACTACTGTAATGAGAGAAAAAACCATCAATGTGTACCGCAAATAGTTTAAAGATTAGTTAAACTGCAAGCTGAGGATAACATGAATTGGGCTAATAAACTGAACGAAGGTAGAAATAGCAAAGTACCCATGTGTTTTACGTATGAACCTGGGGAGAAAAGGACACAGTAACTGACAATATAATCTGAGAGACTGAAATAAAAGAGAGATTGACTTAGAATCTCCTATCCAGAAGAAGATACATATTGTTTTCTTTAATCAGAACTTAATGAACTCAAAGAACAATGGCGGAAGCTATTGGTGACAACGGAACCGTTTACTGTTTGCGACACAAGCTTTCTTGGAAGTCTACTCTCAGACAGTCACACAGACATCAGTATCTAACACTGGGAGAATAGGTGAACCCACTGACGATGGTGAAATTCCACCGGAACATGTTTGGGTGTTAAACAAGAAGATATTGTGTTGCTCACGGCATAATCACATTTCCATAATTATATATTAGGAAGCAAACACGGACAAAGAGAGAACCTCAACCGCAAGAGAAATGTCTCAAAACGCAAAAAAATGGCTGTTTTGAAAATGTCAGACAACCATACAAACATCAGTACCTAAAACTGGGAGACTAAATAAGCCCACAGATGATGTTAAAACTTCACCGAAACATGTTTGAGTGCTAAACAAAAACAGTATGTATTTGCTTAAGGGAGAGCCACAGTGTCGCAATGATATACTGATAACCAGCTATGTGACTGAAGTCCTTTTCTCGAGCACTATACAGATCTTAGGTCTGTCCTGGGCGTCATTGTCTCGGCCTGTGGAGAGGCAACCTTTCCTTTCCTTTCTTCGTAGCCTCTACTTGTACAGACACATTACTCACTTGACGAATGTATTTCCGGCCACTTTATATCTCAACATAATTTTGGGTCTATTCTTCCGTCATTACGTGACGATTACGAATGCACCAGAGAATGATGTAAATTGGTTATAAATACACTGTCCAATCACATTAATGCGTTCATCTGTCAAAAGCCTGAATAACCACACATTGCAACCCGTATCGCTGCGACACGTTCAGGAAAAGAGCAGATGAGGTTCACGAAGGCACCGACGGGAACGTGGAGCCATGCCGACTCCAATAGCGTGAACAGCAGCGCCAGGTTTCTCGGTTGACGTTCCAAGGTGTGTACAGCCCCACCTAGGTGGGCTTAAATCCGGGGAATTTGGTCGCTAAGGGACTGCAGTAAACTCAGCCTGGTGCTCTTCGAACCACGCACGTACACTACGAGCTGTGTGACACGTCGCATAGTCCTGTTGATAGATGATATCGTGCCGAGAGAAAACAGACTGCATGTAGAGGTGCACATGGTCCCAAAGATAGATTCATACTTGCGTTGATCCAATGTGCCATCCAGAATTACGAAATCAAGCATGGAATGCCACGAAAACATTCCGCACTCCATATCGCTCCCACCTCCGACCTCGACTCTTCCGACGATTGTTGTTTGCTTTCGGACTTTTCGCCCGTACACGCCAACGGCCATCTGTTCGTCTTAAAAGGTTGCCTGTCGTCTCTCGGTGGACGTTCAGTTGTGGTATTAGCGTGCAAGTTCCAATCTTACACGCCGATCCGATGAGCAGCAGTCAGCAAGAGTGTATGAACCGGGTGCTTGCTGCGGCGGCCCATAAGAAGATACGTTCGCTGAACAGTCGTGGAGCAGACACTGTTGGTAGCCCGTAGGTTCATCTGGGCGGCCAGTTGCTCAACAGTTGCACGTCTATATGCCTACACAAATTTCCACAGCCGTCGTTCAGCCTTGTCATCTATCGCTCGTGGTGCACCATAGATGCCTCGTCGTCAGTTCTAGATAGTGCCATTTTAGCATGCACGTTACGCTTTAACTGCGGCAGCACACATACAGTTCACAGATTTATTGTTTCTGGAGTGCGTCCCCCTTTCGACGGAAAGCCAACGGTCATGCCCTTCTGGACGTCAGAGAAATCACTCCGTTTCCGCTTTACGAAACGAATGCACTGTTTTCCGTGCCCCCAGACACGTTTTATATAACCCTCCTCAGCTAGCGCTCCCACCATCCGTGTATGAGTGGTCAGTGCACGTTGACGTCGTACATAATAGATGATCAAGTAAACTTTTTTTTTTGGGGGGGGGGGGCGGAGTTAGGCTGCAAAACATCTAAGGTCATAAGCGCCCAGTATAGAACCATAGAATGCTGGGACCGCGAGGGTAAAAAACCGTTGCGAGGTCCAATATAGAAAGGAAAGAAAAAAAAAAAACAAATCTAAAACGTCAGGACGTTACGGAAGAGTATCTAAAAGACGTCGACAAGACACCGGAGTCACCAGGTAGAAATCAAATCTCTTTGGTCATATTACTGCTTTTTAAAAAACTTTAAACGCGAGTCACAGCTCCCTCGTCATCCGCTAAAATGTCCGACAAAGCGGGCGGCAGCCCAACCCTGAGACGTAAGTGGCTAAAATAGGGGCAGAGGATTAGGAAATGCCTGACTGTTAATGGCTGGCCACAGAAAGGACAGCTGGGTGCAGGGTCGCCACTCAACAAGTGGCGGTGACTAAAGCGGCAGTGCCCTATTCGGAATCGAGCTAACATTACTTCCTCACGGCGAGACGGCTGGGAGGAAGTCGACCAATCTGTCGGGAGAGGTTAGACTTCTCTGAGTTGGTTCCTATGAAAGAAACACCAATGGTCATGCCAAAGTGACGTGATACGCCGATAGGGAAAGGTACAAATATCTTGCGAGGGAACAGAGTAAGGGGCGGGCCGACCGAGACGGTCTGCGGCCATGGCTGCGGCATCAGCAGCGTCATTCCCAGGCACACCAACATGGCCATGAACCCACATGAACATTACTTGGGCTCCCCCATTCGGGAACTAGTGGAGGCAGTCCTGGATCCATCGAACAATGGGGTGGACTGGATCGGGATCATCCAGACTCTGAAGGGCACTGAGGGAGTCAGAGCAGATCATACAGCGAGTGAGCTGGTGCCTCTGGACGTAGTGAACAGCCTGACAGAGGGCAAAAAGCTCTGCTGTAAGAATTGTGCAATGGCCGAGAAGCTGGCATTAAAACTTATCAGTCTTGACGACAAAAGCACAGCCAACACCGTGGGCAGACTTGGAACCATCAGTGTACAAAAATATGCTATCGACAAGTTGTGAGCGAAGTTCGAGAAAGTTGCACATACCGGCAAAAAAAGGATGATTCTTCCATCACCGATCAACACAGAAATAGTAGTCTCCCTAAAAGGTACTTTTCAAGGCCACTTGCTACGGTCTCGGTAAACATCGAGGGATTTTCGCATGTCAAGAAGACCTTATTGACAGATTTTTAGGCCTGGTATAATGTAGCAGCTCGATTTGACATGGACTCAACAAGTCCTTGGAAGTCTCCAGCAGAAACACTATGCTGCCACTACAGCAGTCCATAATAGCGAAAGTGTAGCCGGTGCGGGATTTGGCGCACGAACTGACCTCTCGACTATGTCCATAAATGTTCAATGGGACTTATGTCGGACAGTCAGGGTAGCAAAATCATTTGCTCGAATTTTCCAGAATGTTCATCAAACCAATCGCGAATACTGTGGCCTAGTGACATTGTCATCCAAATAAATTAGATCGCTGTTTGGCTGCAAATGAAGAAGTTTTTGGACCGTGCAGTTCATGAATCACTTCAGATGATCTCGAAGTAGCTGAACATAAACATTTCCAGTCCATTCGGTGTGAACACAGCCGACACCCTTATGGATTCACCAGCATCTTGCACATTGTCTTGCTGACAAACTGGGTCCATGGCTTCGTGGGGTCTGCGCTACACTCGAAAACTACCATCAGCTCGTACCAAGTGAAATGGGGACATCTGAGCATGCCACGGTCTTGCAGTCGTCTAGGACCCAACTGATATGGTCACGAGCCCCGGGAGAGGCGCTGCAGGCGGTGTGTGCTGTCAGCAAAGGCACTCGCGTCGGTCGTCTGCTGCCATAGCCCATTGAAACCAAATATCGCCGCATTCTCCAAACGGATACGTTCGTCGCACGTCCCAGATCGAGTTATGCTCTTATTTTATGCAGTGTTGCTTGTCTGTTAGCACTGATAACTTTACACAAACGCCAGTGCTTTAGGTCGTTAATGAAGAATGTAGGCCATTACGTTGTTCGCAGCGAGAGATAATGTCTGAAATTTGGTATTCTCGGCACACTTTTGACACTGTGGATCTCGGGATATCGAATTACCTAACGATTTCCTAATTGGAATGTTCCATGCGTGTAGCTCCAACTACCATTTCGGGTTCAGAGTCTGTCAATTCCCGTAGTGAGGCCTAAACACGTGGGAAACCTTTTCGCACGAATCACATGAGTATAAATGACAACATCGCCAATGCACTGCCCTTTTATACCTTGTATATTCGGTAATACCGCCATCTGTAAATGTACTTATCGACTTTTGTCGCTACAGCGTATAAGGGTAACGTTGCACAACACAGGGCTTGATCGTGGAAATAACAAGTGCAATGGATTTGCAGTGTTCTGGAAATGCTTACCTGACAAAAATGAATGACTGACCAAAAAGCTACTATAGATCTTTATTTTTTCTGGAGCTGCTGTGAACAGACTTTAAAGTTCGAAATGGTGCCTATAGCACAAGCGGTATATATAACTTTTAGCGTTAACATCTACTAGACCATGACGAAATAGTCAAAACTTGTTCCAGCAAAGAGACGTACTATATTAGCGTTTTTTGAAGCATACATAAAAAATCTTTCATCATAATTGTGGAACAAAAGCTATTTAAAAAAATTCAGTAGAAAATTTCTTTTGTCTTCGTAACATTTAGGACATGGATTCGAATAACTGACGACAATAATACACGAAAAAGTCTATATGAAACCTTTATACAGACAGCAGTGTCAGATACGAGCTGATAGTGAACATGATGATTCAGTTTTTTTTCGTCCATAAACGGAAGACACGTAATATGAGGTTCTTGTCGCAATAAATTGTGTGCTGTCCCGTCCAGATTTACTTCTTTTGCGCGTAATTCAGCCGCTTCTGTCTACAGTCCTAATTCATGGGACACTCTGTGCAGTAGCACATAAGATCTCAGCTACCATTCCGATGTATTTGTATAGAAAAGCGACCGAAATTCCCATTTATGTGATTTAATTACTAATTCTTCATTATTTTCTTATGTAAATTTATACAGACTTCAGTACGTCAGACTGCAAGTACAAGTCTGGGACAGCTGATGATCCTTTCGCAGATTTTCTCTTATTGTATCTTATAAAAAGCTTGCATTTGTTTATACATAGTAAACATTTTTTCTTTACTTACTATGTTTTACAGTAGCTTCCTCAAAAACTGCCGCTGAAAAATTCCACAACAACATTAGTGGAAAAACAATGTTCTTGACAGATAAATGTAAACATCTGAAGATGGGTGCCAGGCATCTTGAAATGTCATCATGGAAAAAATAAACACTTATAAAAGCATAATCAATGGAAACAAAATGAACCGCAAGGCAGTTGTAATTGGTGATTTCTTTATAGACTCAGCCTGTTTCACTGCATTAAAATAGGCGGAAACTACGCTGCTGTTTTAATGCAGCGAAACCGGTTGCGACAATAAAGAAATCACCAGCTGCAGTTGTCTTACGCTTGATTTTACTTCCATTCATTATGAAGTTTAACAGCTGTGGCCGTCCACATTGCGAAGTTCTAAATAAAGAATAAAAGCATCTGGCATTATAAAGTGCCTTCAGTTTCAATGGCTGCAGTGTTCTAACACATCAAAATGGTCAAGAATTATTTTACTAGTGTTAGAATAGAAAAAAACTACGCAATGCAATAGGCAGTTCCAGTTGACAAGCAAATGAAATAACTGTGCTATTTTTTGTCACACGCAGGTCATTCGAGTGTTTGAAATTTAGTGTGTTAACATCCACAAAAAATATTAGCAAGCATTTTTTAAAATATTTGTCTAAAAATACTTTTGATGCCTCAACCCGGAAATATCCGAAAATGCGAACCAGTTGGAGAATATTGCGAGCGCTTGTCTCTCTTTCCCACGAATTACTTTCGCGAGCCGGGATGAAACCAATGGCGAGCCGCATCCGGCACACGCGTCGCCTGTTGCCTACCAGTGTCGTAGGGACAAAGCCTTGTTGCTGCATGCATAACCTAGAGAAAAGATCAAGTGGTAAGGCTATGGACTATTCGAGAAGACACTCGTTCAAATCTTAGTCGGGCCATCCAGATTTATACTGAGGCGGCAAAAGTAATAGTATACCTCCTAATATCATGTTGGACCTCATTTTGCTCAGCGTATTGCAGCAGTTCGACGTGACATGGACTCAATAATTCGTTTGAAACCCCTGCAAAAACATAGAGCTATGTTGCCTCTACACCCATCCATAATTACGAAGGTGTTGCTGGTGCAGGATTTTGTGTATGAATCGACCTCCAGCCTAATTCCCATAAACTTTCGATGGGATTCGTGCCAGGCGATCTGGGAAGCCATACCATTCGCTCGAATTGTCCAGAATGTTTTCCAAACCAATCGCGAATAATTCTGGCCCAGTGATATCGCGCACTGTCATCTACATCTACATCTACATATATATTCCGCTAGCCACCAACCGGTGTGTAGCGCAGGGCACTATTCGCGAGAAAGTCATATTTCCCCCCCTCTGTTCCACTCGCCGATAGCGCGAGGGAAAAAAAATGGCTGAACACCTCAGTACGAGCTCTGATTTCCATTATCTTTGAATGGTGATCAGATATCGATGTAAAAGTTGGTTGTAACAATATATGCACTGCAGTAGGGTACAAGGGGGATGTGGCCCCACTCTCCATTGTTGTCAGATGTAACCAAGATGGCAGCGATGACATCATCCAAGATGGCGGCATGTAGACTTGGCAACAGTGCATGATGTTATCCAAGATGGCGGCCGTGATGTCATTGAAGATGGCAGATTTTGGTGGGAAGATAGGTCAATTGGTCTACCTCCACTAACCTAACCCTCCCTCCCTTCCCCTCACACAGAAATTGGCAGGAAGTTCAAATTCCATCAGAACAATGCAACACACCTCTACTAACCTAAGAAAATGACGGGACAATAGGGCACTTGGGCTACCTCCATTAACCTAAGTTATCCGACTGCCACCTCTTCCTAGAGATTGGAGAGGAAAAGATCTCAGCTTGTGCTGGACATAAGTCTTTATTTTCCATACAGTCTTTATTTAAACAATTTGAGGCACTACCACCATCCAGTGTATTCACAATGAGGTACAGAGTCCGACAGACCTAGTACATACTACCACCACCAGAGGGCGCTGTCATACCTCCCATTACATAATCCAAGATGGCGGCTATAACGTCAGCTGATGATGCAAGTACTATTATCCAATATGGCAGATTTTGGCAGGAACCAGTTTGTTCACCATGAGGTCTGGACCTAGTACACAGGACTGTCACCAAAGGGCATTGTCATCCATCCCGTAATGTAATCCAAGATGACAGGGCGAAATTGTGGGAAACAGTGTGGCCGCCATGAGGTCCAGAGTCCACCTGACCTAGTACACAGTACTGCCACCAGGGTGCGCTGTCCTCCGTTCTGTGATGTAATCTAAGATGGCGGGCATAATGGTGGCAAACAGTGTGTTCACCATGGGGTCCAGGCCTAGTACGTAGTACCAGCACCAGAGTGTGCTGTTGTCCGTTTCATGACGTAACCCAAGATGGCTGTCTGGAGGGGAAAATGACTCAGCCTGCACTGGGCTGCTAGAGAGAGGAAGGAGTGTACTTTATTTATTTTGAAATAATTTATTTAGGGATGGATTTGAGATAGTATATTTATCACACTGATGCAAAACACATGCTCTGACATGCTTGGGATCACACCACACAGCCTACAAACCTATAAACTACTCGTAAATTAGCGAAATAACACTCTGCAGACACACAGACAATTCCTAAATTATCGAAATAATTTCAGTGGACAGCACACGGGCATACAAACTCCTCCTAAATAATGCAGTACACTCATGTGCAGACACGAAATCAACTCGTAAACTGTCCATATAATGTGTAGCACAGCGTACAGACCTGCTCACAAAATAATGCAACAGACATGCAAACAACGTGTGCAGGCATTGCCTGCTGCCCCCTGTCCACTGGACCGCACAGGAGGCTACCGCACAAACTCCCATAAGTTGGGATGCACCAACAGCCCCCATGAAGTGATGCGGTGGTCAGCTGCCAAGCCACGCACAGGTGCCCTTTTGGGTCCTTCAATCATGAGGTGGTGGCATCGCTTTCATACTTGACACCTGAGAAATTCCTCTCGAAATATGAGATTACCCAGGCACCATTGCTGACGTGACCAGACGGTAGTGAAGACCTATTTTCAGAGCGCAGATGCTTCAAGGGCGCGCGTGCATTGATGATGCCATGAGCCATCACCGGACACAAGCTAGTGCGAGCCATCGCTCTCACGTCACTCCTGTCTACAGTGAGCATGTGAATGATGGGTCTATTTTCGTGTATACAGTCAAAGTTCTTCGAATGTTATACTGACGTGACAGAACTCCAAGGCCCACTCACGCTGGTCCCATATGCAAGACACCTCTGCTCAGCACGTGTGTTTACCATTGCTTATGCAATACCTGTGGATACTGATATCACAGAATAGCACAGGATGCATTGTTCCAAGCGATCCTAATGGAACAGCCCATTTGTCACTGAATTTACCTGTCAAACTGCTGCTGCTGCCGTTATTGGAACACCGTCTGACATTATTTTCTGCAGATAACACTTTCAGCAGCAAAATTATTTTGCACAGATAGCTAAATTGCACCTACAGTTAAACCCCGCATAAGTTGTCTACAGATCATCAAATGTATACAAGACCCACAGGAATATGGCGAGCAAGGAACATATTTACCAGTGTAACTACAATTAAATATTACGATTACTTAAACTTCACCTCCTTAATAGCAGTCATCTTCAGCAAAACTAATGTCATTTCAGACATGCACAGCCTTTATATACATATTCATACATAATTCAATAGGGGATAGGTTTTTTGTAAATAACAACAACAAAGACGTTTGGTGAATAATTTTGGCCGGCCGAAGTGGCCGCGCGGTTCTGGCGCTGCAGTCTGGAGCCGCGAGACCGCTACGGTCGCAGGTTCGAATCCTGCCTCGGGCATGGATGTGTGTGATGTCCTTAGGTTAGTTAGGTTTAACTAGTTCTAAGTTCTAGGGGACTAATGACCTCAGCAGTTGAGTCCCATAGTGCTCAGAGCCATTTGAACCATTTGAATAATTTTTTTCCCTGTTTATTCAGTTCACACAAATACATTATAATTCTTGAGGTACAATGCAGTTTTTGAGGTACAATATAGTGTTCTTGAGGTACAAATTGACTCTGCTGTTCCAATGCAGAAATAATTTTAACTTACATGCTACAACAGTAACACTGGTAGAATTTTTTTTTCTTATAAATCTATGCTAGCAACTATATTCGACACCCCCAGTAGCATAGCTTTTACAATAATTCTGATGGAGTGCACACGCTTAGAATCTAATTTCAACAGTCCACAATAGCAAAGGTTTTTAAAATAACAATTATGATGGATTGTGAGGTATATGCGCTTTAAAACTATTCTGACTTGGATGGCTAGTGGCAGGTGAAAAACTTAAAAGCTATTCTATTTAAAACACGCACATGGTGCGTATATATATATAGACATTGCATATCAACAAATAAATCAATATATAAATTTTTTCTATTTTTGCTTTTTTAATATTTTTTTGTTTATGCTTTTTTCTTTCTTTTATACACATGGTGTGCATATATAATCATAAATTTTGTTCTTTTTTTCCTTTTATCCTTCCTTTTACAGACTTTCTCTCTCTCTCGGTGTATGTATATACACGTGTACATAGAACACAAAAATATTTACATAACAAACACACACACACACACACACACACACACAAAACTACCTACACTATGGTAAATGGTCCACACTACCACTCTGCAGACTCTCTCTCTCACTATCTCTATGACTCGATCAGGTCCCCCTCCCCTTCTCTCGCTATAAATGAGTAGTGTGAGTAAGGGCGAGTTTCAATCCCATCATCACAAATGACCTTTTTACCGTCATGAGGCAACAGACCTATTTTAGACTGCAGCACAGTGTACACCTCGTGTCCTCTCAATCAAATACTGGACTGCCATACCATATGCAGTGGTTGTAGTCCACCACCGTGAACACCACTGAACAGGCACTGCAAATAGTCTTCGATAGAGAGGGTTCTCGATGCCATGTGACCCACAACCTTAGCCCGCCTCTGGGTGGCACCTTGCAATGTGCGATACACATATATGTTTGAATGTAGACCTACAAACTCCACAACTGGCAATCCATTCGACTCATATTTCATAAGACTGGTAACCTTCTTGTTCTGTGGAATAATAGCATAAGGATTACTGGCCATGTATGAGGACATGTCGAATTCATTACCATGGCACCTAATTATTTCATATGGATCATAGTTCTTCACCCAATAGCTGAAGCTATCTGTATCCACATAAAGTAATTTAGGATCTGCAAAATGAGTTTTCCCAAACTCATAATGAAAGCGGTACATGTGGAGTTTGGATAGGTCTAGTATGCACGTCCCTACAGAAACAGGTTTCGTAAACTCTACTGCAGCCTTCGCCATCTCCACAGCAACAAAGTTCTTACTGAATATGGTGATCTGCTTAAATTATGGTCTGGCAATGCATTTTCTTACGTCATAACGCCCATCCCATTCGGTTCTAAACAAAATTTCATGCGCCCTCAAATTCTCCATTGTTTTACCGAAAATTGAATTATTCATTAATTTATAAAAATCTTTCTCGAAGTCACATGTCGCAGAATCTCTCTGTCTCGCATTCAAATTAGTATACTCCTTCAGCCAGGGAGACTGCTTGAAGGAGATAGCCCAGGTGATTCTAACCAGCTCCATACCCAAGCTGAGACACTGTTGGAGGTTACGATGATGAAAAATGTACCTCCGCTTATCCTCCAGTGTTGTGATCAGTTTTGGTGTGGAGCCTCCTCGTGGAACTAGTTCTCTGGACACAGCGGCAAATCGACGTGCACATCATGCAAGCTAATAGGATATGTGGGTTCTGCCTCGACCACATACCCTACATCATAATCAGCTGCCATACCTCCCATGATTTTTCACCTAATCCCTTGCACCCATTGAAACTCACCAATCAGCAGTGATTGCTGCATGGCGTGTGTGTATAAGTTATTCACGTCTAGGTACATTATATAACTCGAATCAACGGATGCATTGAACCTGTCACCCATCCACGGGTTATTTGCCTTTACATGCCTACGGACACATTGGCAAAGTCCCCCATGGATCCCTCGCTCAAAGAAAATAAGCATGTCAGTATGCGATGTTGCAGTTCGTTTTCTTGAGCATTGTGTCCCAAGACAGCCCAGGTGCCGTGAAATAAAATGTGTGACCAGAGAATATGTGGTCATGCATAGACTCCAGAACTTCTCGAAAACGCCTGCAAGCAAGCCCAGGTCAGTGCCCATGTACAGCCATGCGTACTCTCCTAAAGTGGAAATATTGAATTCCGGCCAGACATTCACAGCATGCTCATACTCTGCATCTGTTATGGCATCGCCTGTAAGGTTGCTGGAGAATGCAGTTATGTCAGGTAGCCTGGTTTTGTTGAATTTCGCCATACTATCCACATACTCATATGGGAAAATCCCCTTCCTAGTCACAAGTTGAAATTTTTCGTCGTCGGGAAATGCAGCTTGAGTGATATGCATACCCCCCCGAGGTAAAGTTTCAACGAGTTTCTGGAGCGTAATTCTCGGCGTCATTCGTTTGGAGAATGAAATATACTTCTCCACGCTCTCAGGTACGACACTGACCTGAATTCCTCCAAACCGAAATCAGGCAAGTGGTTCAAATGGTTCAAATGGCTCTGAGCACTGACTCAACTTCTGTGGTCATAAGTACCCTAGAACTTAGAACTACTTAAACCTAACTAACCTAAGGACATCACACACATCCATGCCCGAGGCAGGATTCGAACCTGCGACCGTAGCGACCTCGCGGTTCCAGACTGTAGCGCCTAGAAACGCACGGCCACTCCGGCCGGCTCAGCCAAGTGCTCAACTAAAATGTGAGGGTCATACCCACTTAAATTGAAGACGAGTATGTGTCTAGGTAGCTGGTACTTCAAACTGCATGCATTGTGAGCTGCGCCATGTGCGGCTGGTCAAGGCGGAGGTTCGAGTCCTCCCTCGGGCATGTGTGTGTGTGTTTGTCCTTAGGATAATTTAGGTTAAGTAGTTTGTAAGCTTAGGGACTGATGACCTTAGCAGTTAAGTCCCATAAGATTTCACAGACATTTGAACATTTTTTGAGCTGCGCCACGGAACTTCCACGTAAGATGACAGTGCTCCCTACGAGGAGTTTCCACTTTTCTATTTAACAAAAGCCCACAAATATGACAATCAAGTGAGTTATTATAGAAATCTTCGTTCTCCTTCGGTCTGTGATTTTCTGTAAAGGTGGTATGTGAGGTTGCAGGGTCACCTTCACAGTGGGTCACAGGAGCGAGGAGGCATTCAAAGTCAGTGTACACTACAAATGGCATCACTCTTGGTGGTGAGCATTCTTAAAATTTATGAATTTGTTTTCCTCAGTAGGTATAATAACACGTACCGGATCCTTGGAAGCACAGACTACTAGATGCGCCGCTAATAACTTGTCTGAAGAGAAATAATTGAGGCACCTTAAGCAAATATGTTTTACACAGTGATTAGATGATAGTTGTGTGGAAAGGAGTTGGGACATGTATTTGATCCAAACATAATGATAATTATCACTTTCAGAGAAGAGCAGCATGTTTACATACAGGTCACGCTCACCAGCAAATTTTGAGAAATGGAGGGGGCCGATGACGATATGCTTGTCTTGCTCATCTGACTTGCTTTTCTTCTTCAGGCCATAAACATGAACCGATATGCCAGTATTCTGCACCTCCAATTTAGGTATCTCCTGGATCTTCATGGGGAACTCTATGCCATCAAAGTTATAACACTTATGAACGTCAAGGTATCTGTCGTACTGAGTTGTGTGTTGCAGATGTTTCGTGTAATTTCTCTAGCAAGCCAGGATTGACCGTGGAAAACAAGCCTGATCCTGTCTCTTTTTGACATTAATGCATGCATCCTTATTAGCTATATCTTTAGAGAGTTTGATATAGCTGGACCCTCCATTTACCGGATCGTAGATATGTGTATGGATGTCCAGGTGTAGAATTCTGCTGAGTGCCTTAGCTGAGCCTCTCACTTCCACCTCAGAAAACCGGTCCAGTAGAGCACTCACTTAAGGTGGATTCACGAAACCACTCGGCGATTGACGTGGTCCGCATTATTACGCCATTCCCCCCCCCCCCCCCTTCCCAAAGATAATGAAGACTCGTCTCTTCAACACCAGGCTCAACTTTTGGGGTGAGCGATAATTCGATGCAAAGCACCACACTGCATTTAATGGCGGGATACCGTGGATCATTGACTGCTACGAGGAGCTCCGTTTCCACGACAGGAAGGCACGCTCTTAGAAAACCAACAGGGTCGCGATACCCTCCTGCCGGGTTCTCAATCCTGGTGAACGAGATTCTCTCCTCAAAAGCATTTGCAATCACCGAATACTCTAACTGTGGTATGGTATCACTGGCCTCATGTCCTTCACTAAAAGGACGGGAGAGGGAACTGCCACTAGTCATAGGATCTTCTCTATTACTAATACCATAACTACAGCTAGTCGATGGAGTTGGCGAGGTGGACTGGGGTGTGTGCTGTACCTCACGTGATCGGCGAGGACTTGACGGCGGAGGAGGAGATGCTGCGGAATCGGGCCGCTGCGAGCAGCCTGGTTGCTGCAGCCCTAATCCTCTAGCCTGAGGGAGGGCGGCCCATGAACGCCAGAGCGATGCTGTGGCGGCTGCGGTCGGGGCAGGGTCGGCGCCGGGGGCAGCGACGGCGGCAGCGGAGGTGGCGGGGGCGGTGGCGGCGGCCCCTTCCCGCGTGGCGACTAGCGGTGCCCTTATACGCGAAGCACGCCTCACAGGACCTCGTTTAGATGTTATAGTCTTCGCCGCCTCCGGTACCTGAGCCACGGCGTATTGCGGGAACCGTTCCCCAGACTCGACCGCTGTAGAATAATAATAAAAAAAAATAATACAACGTTCTAGACATCGCCAGCTGTCGCTACTGCTGCATGGAAAGAAAGGATACTGATTATTTGTAAGCAGAGTGAATATATATTTTACCTGTTTCGCTCTGGCTCCTTGACTTCTCCCTCATCTCCTCACGACGACGAAGATCTCTCCATCTCCTCCACCCACTGTGGCATTTCGCTCTCTCCTGAATTTAGGATGATCCATAGATTCATTTCCCCTATATCACCTGAAACATAATGATCTAATAATAACAAAAAATATACACACAGAAACTATGGGCAACAAAATATATATATTTTTAGAATACACACTTATATGATATCTGCGATGTCTCCTGGATATCTCCAGCACATACCCCTTCCTGTCCCACTTCTTCGTATGTCTTCGTATGTCTACAACCACAAAGAATATACGCCATATTACATATACGATGCAGTTTAATTATGTATACACAGTACTATACAAAACCCCTAGTGAAAAGAAAAGAAGAACATTTGATCGTCGAAATCATCTACAACAACACCAGATACAACATATTACGTAAACGATGAATTTTTTTAGAAAGAAACTACGTATACAGGACATATACTGCACGAATACGAAATTATTAGTGAAAAAGTAACATTTATCGATTTTGGTCCCTCTAAATCATCTACAACACCTTCAGACTCGTTGGTCACAGTACATTACATATACAATGAACGACCTACAGGGTGTTTCAAAAATGACCGGTATATTTGAAACGGCAATAAAAACTAAACGAGCAGCGATAGAAATACACCGTTTGTTGCAATATGCTTGGGACAACAGTACATTTTCAGGCAGACAAACTTTCGAAATTACAGTAGTTACAATTTTCAACAACAGACGGCGCTGCGGTCTGGGAAACTCTATAGTACGATATTTTCCACATATCCACCATGCGTAGCAATAATATGGCGTAGTCTCTGAATGACATTACCCGAAACCTTTGACAACGTGTCTGGCGGAATGGCTTCACATGCAGATGAGATGTACTGCTTCAGCTGTTCAATTGTTTCTGGATTCTGGCGGTACACCTGGTCTTTCAAGTGTCCCCACAGAAAGAAGTCACAGGGGTTCATGTCCGGCGAATAGGGAGGCCAATCCACGCCGCCTCCTGTATGTTTCGGATAGCCCAAAGCAATCACACGATCATCGAAATATTCATTCAGGAAACTAAAGACGTCGGCCGTGCGATGTGGCCGGGCACCATCTTGCATAAACCACGAGGTGTTCGCAGTGTCGTCTAAGGCAGTTTGTACCGCCACAAATTCACGAAGAATGTCCAGATAGCGTGATGCAGTAATCGTTTCGGATCTGAAAAATGGGCCAATGATTCCTTTGGAAGACATGGCCGCCCAGACCAGTACTTTTTGAGGATGCAGGGACGATGGGACTGCAACATGGGGCTTTTCGGTTCCCCATATGCGCCAGTTCTGTTTATCGACGAAGCCGTCCAGGTAAAAATAAGCTTCGTCAGTAAACCAAATGCTGCCCACATGCATATCGCCGTCATCAATCCTGTGCACTATATCGTTAGCGAATGTCTCTCGTGCAGCAATGGTAGCGGCGCTGAGGGGTTGCCGCGTTTGAATTTTGTATGGATAGAGGTGTAAACTCTGGCGCATGAGACGATACGTGGACGTTGGCGTCATTTGGACCGCAGCTGCAACACGGCGAACGGAAACCCGAGGCCGCTGTTGGATCACCTGCTGCACTAGCTGCGCATTGCCCTCTGTGGTTGCCGTACGCGGTCGCCCTACCTTTCCAGCACGTTCATCCGTCACGTTCCCAGTCCGTTGAAATTTTTCAAACAGATCCTTTAGTGTATCGCTTTTCGGTCCTTTGGTTACATTAAACCTCCGTTGAAAACTTCGTCTTGTTGCAACAACACTGTGATCTAGGCGGTGGAATTCCAACACCAGAAAAATCCTCTGTTCTAAGGAATAAACCATGTTGTCTACAGCACACTTGCACGTTGTGAACAGCACACGCTTACAGCAGAAAGACGACGTACAGAATGGCGCACCCACAGACTGCGTTGTCTTCTATATCTTTCACATCACTTGCAGCGCCACCTGTTGTTGAAAATTGTAACTACTGTAATTTCGAAAGTTTGTCCGCCTGAAAATGTACTATTGTCCCAAGCATATTGGAACAAACGGTGTATTTCTATCGCTGCTCGTTTAGTTTTTATTGCCGTTTCAAATATACCGGTCATTTTTGAAACACCCTGTATATATTGCTTACGATGATATTGCTGTTGCTGCTGCTGCAGTTCACGCCACTGCTGCTGCTGGTGGTGCAGCTGATGTCACTGCTGTTGCTGTTGTTGCTGCAGCTGCAGCCAATGTTGTTGTTGCAGTTGCTGCTGCTGGAGCAACTGCAACCACAGTTGTTGCCGCCACTGCTGTTGCTGTTGCCTCTCAGCTTCATCAGTTACCCACTGGATATATGCTAAAACAATAAGACATGTATTCACACAGGTAAGAAAAGGGGTTCGCTACGCTTCAGCTACCTGGTTTCTACTACTTTTCAAAGTCATCCGTATTTCGGATGGAGGAAGTGGGGGATTCGATGACCTTGGAAAGTAGTTGAAACTAGGTAGTTGAAAGCGTATTGGGGGCTGCTGGTGCATCCTGACTCCTGGGAGCGTGTGCATAGCCTCCTGTGCAGTCCACTGGACAGGGGGCGGCGAGTGGTGCCTGCCTGCGCATGTTGTTTGCATGTCTGTTGCATTATTCTGCGAGCAGGTTTGTACGCTCTGATACACATTATTTGGACAGTTTACGAGTTCATTTCATGTCTGCACATGAGTGTACTGCATTATTTATGAGGAGTTTGTATGCCTGTGTTCTGTGCACTGAAATTATTTCGATAATTTAGGAATTGTCTGTGTGTCTGCAGAGTGTTATTTCGCTAATTTACGAGTAGTTTATAGGTCTGTAGGCTGTGTGGCAAGATCCCAAGCATGTCAGAGCTTGTGTTTTGTATCAGTGTGATAAATATACTATCTCAAATCCATCCCTAAATAAATTATTTCAAAATAAATAAAGTACACTCCTTCCTCTCTCCAGTAGCCCAGTGCAGGCTGAGTCATTTTCCCCTCCAGACAGCCATTTTGGGTTACATCACAGAACAGGCGGCAGCATCAAAAAAAATGGTTCAAATGGCTCTGAGCACTATGGGACTCAACTTCTGAGGTCATTAGTCCCCTGCCCGAGGCAGGATTCGAACCTGCGACCGTAGCAGTCCTGCGGTTCCAGACTGCAGCGCCTTTAACCACACGGCCACTTCGGCCAGCCTGCAGCATCCTCTGGTGGCGGTACTGCGTACTAGGCCTGGACCCTCTGGTGAACACACTGTTTCCCGCCATTTTCCCCGCCATCTTGGATTACGTCACAGAACGGACGACAGTGCCCTCTGGTGGCAGTACTGTGTACTAGGTCCAGACCTCATGGTGAACACACTGTTTACTGCCAAAATCTGCCATCTTGGATAACTGTACTTGCGTCATCAGCTGACGTCATAGCCGCCATCTTGGATTATGTAATGTAGGGGATGACAGTGTGCTCTGGTGACAATACTGTGTATAAGTCCAGACCTCGTGGTGAACACACTGTTTCCCACCAAAATCCACCATCTTGGATAACGATACTTGCATCATCAGCTGACTTAATGGCCGCCATCTTGGATTACTTAATGAGGGGGTGAAAGCTCCCTCTGGTGGTGGTAGTGTGTACTAGGTCAGTTGGACTCTGTACCTCATTGTGGTAGTGCCTCAAACTGTTTAAATAAAGACTGTATGCAATATAAAGACTTATATCCAAGAGGCTGAGTCCTTTTCGCACCAATCAAATGTTGACATAAATATTAATTTTTACTGCAGATTCGGATAAGTTTTGTGGGTAAACATTTGTAAAACTTCAATTCCTCTCTCTCAAACCCCACCCAATAGGGAGAGAGAGAGAGAGTTTTAGTTCTGTCGAATCAGAATTTACGAAGTAAATAAGTATTTTTTTAAAAATCTGTAAGCATTTTCCATGCAAAAATGAGAACATGGTTTTTCTTGAGTTACAGCGCCAACTACCAAGAATCAAAACAAATGTTTAAGACAAAATGTACGTAGCTTTTTATATAGAAGCTGATTCTGCATTGAAAATTGGAAGTTCCCATTTGCAATTTTAAAGGTGCCTCCCGCCCCACCCCCAGGGGGCTGGGGTGGCTGGGCTAATTTTAGCACCAACAGATGTCCCCCTCGAAAATAATCAACTTTGGATTCTACACATTTTTTTGTGTGAAGCTTATTTTTGGAGTTATTTTGGTTTGTCAACTTAAAATTTACACCCTGTATATATTTTAGTAAGACACTATACAAAATTCGAAAAGATTGCAATGAAAAATAGAGATCGCTATGATTTTGCGTTTGGCGCGAATTGCACCATATTTTGCTGCATATGAAATTTAGGTAACATACTGAATTTTTTTTTCGACTTTGGAGGAGGTCTCTATTTGTCTCCGATCTTGAGAAAATGGATCCTATGTAGCGGATTCACTCCCGATCTCACGCACGCGGGAATGAAATATTCTCGACATCCCTCATATCTCCTAAACCGCTCGAGACATCGAAACGATATTTTGGCGAATGATGGCACTCAAGGAGGAGAATCCTTTGCCAGTTCGTAAACACACTAAACTTTATTATATATTGCGATATAACAGTAGTTGTACTTTCTATTTATTTATTTTTCAATTCCAATGACTGTAATTCTTTAAGAGTTATTAACAGCTAGTGAAACAAGAGTTTCCTGGTATGAAAATAAACATGAAATTTCTTCTCTAATGTTACCGCAAACCGACACAATGAGGTTTTTCGTGAGCTATTGAGCTCACTGGTCGCCAATTACTTGTTTAATGAGACACTCTATTTCAGAATTGTCTCACAATAGCTGCTACAAAAATGAGTTGTGCAAAATATACTGTGTTTTGGCAAAAGAAGTACAATTACAAGAGAAATGTGGCCGTTACTCATTAATGCTGATGCTGATGCTTCTTCGAATGAGAAAAGGTTAATATTCACACAAAAATAAATCGCCAATTGTGTTGGAATTTTGGTTGAATCCCGTAACCTTTCATATTTTTAACACTGAAAGACTGAAATGGAAACTTACCATACGATTTTATTCCTTTTCTTCAACTGAGCAGCATTAAAATAATGACGAGCGCACCCTTCAGGCGGAATGACAGGCACACGCCAGATGCTGGTTACTCACCTACGGCTTGCCAAACTGACAATGTGTGATTCGCGAATAAAATAGTTTTATTTAGAAAAGTGAACAACTGATACATGGCACAACATAGTGGTCAGTATATCGTCAGCAGCTGTGAACAATGTGCGCGGCAGGAGCGTGGAAGCTAGCTAGTTGTGCCTTGTGAGCGGAAGAGTTCACGTAGCTCGATAAACATTGTCATGTACGTTGATCTCAACAAATTAAATACCTCAAAAAATGGTTCAAATGGCTCTGAGCACTATGGGACTTAACATCTATGGTCATCAGTCCCCTAGAACTTGGAACTACTTAAACCTTACTAACCTAAGGACAGCACACAACACCCAGCCATCACGAGGCAGAGAAAATCCCTGACCCCGCCGGGAATCGAACCCGGGAACCCGGGCGTGGGAAGCGAGAACGCTACCCCACGACCACGAGATGCGGGCTTTAAATACCTCAAATCACCACACTCTTTCAGGATAGTCATACTTTCTGAATAATACCGACCACTACTTCATTTGTGTAGCCTGTTGTATAACTAGTTTATTAACTCTAACAGTGTGTGTGTGTGTGTGTGTGTGTGTGTGTGTGTGTGTGTGGGTGTGTGTGTGAGGGGGGGGCGACCACTGAAACGCTTTTTCCGCGTCACGACGAGCCGATTACAATATCGCTATTCGTGAGGGCTTCTCAACTGTTTCTAGCTTGCAGTGGGAATGTGATGTCCACATATACGTAGATTAATGTCTGACATTACATCCATATCCAAATAATGATAGTGAAACTTACGTACTTCGTATCTTGGGCGCTTTTTACCAGGAGCACAAAGGCGTGATACCTGTGGAAATTACGCCTTTTCGACTTTTTGTTACAGATTGTAGAGATACTCCAACATAACAAGCAGCAAGTACAATAACCTTGTTTTACTTTCCTGCCTCGCCTCTAGATTACATGATTTTGTAATAATCGTTACTTCCTTATTCACTACCCTCTCGATGAATCGTCTGTCCCTTCTTACGATCTGAAAAATTGTGGAGGCAGAAGATACAGTTCCAGTGGCTAATGGCTCATCAGTTATCTACCTGTGCATTGTTGTTGACAAAAGAATAAACAAAACAAGAAAGGATACAGATATATGTAACTGAAAACTATTATGTAGTAACGAAAAGAGATGGAGCACTTAAACGGCGACAAACGAAACACTACTCAGTGACAATAAAATTCAGTATAGCGTGAGGCTGTATTTTTCGGATGGGCAATAGTTTGTGTGACCATATGCGCCATGCCGAAGTGAGCATATAGCAGGACTGCCTTACCGCTCCCTGCCTCCCCCCTCCCGCAGTGCTCGAGTGACGCGCGGCGCGAGAAACTGTGCCACAACGACACGCGACCTGGTGCAGGCGCGTGTCACGTCCCAGTCGCCTCGCGTCGCAGATTGCACGGTCCCATGTGAACCTACGAAGCTACAAAAAAGCGCGTTGCGCTGCGCCGCTCCACACGCGTTATACGCGTCTCAATTTGCGCCTAGCCTTAGACATCAAATAAGATTTCATCCCTAGTCCACCATTGAATCGCCCTAAGGTTGTTGTCTAGTAGCTGACTTTAAATAATTCCCTTTTTCAGAGATACCAAAAAGCGATGGCTAATATTGTATTTGCTATAATAGCTGTAATTGGAAGTATCGCAGCCATGTGGTATAATCGTATTCTGCTAAATACGTAGTAATGGAGGAAGGTGACTCTTTGTATTCGATTAAAATTCAGAGTGATGTGCTCTTTGATCGTATGCTGTTGACCGATAAGTTTCATTTCACAATTCACTTTGATCATATCCTAAGGATTTGTGATCAGCTTGATTCCTAGACATTTAATCTCATTCGTGTGCTGTAGCCAGGTTCGGTCCTTGCATTCGGATTGAGAACCTAGGAGAATTATTTTTGATTTGTTGGAACTGAATTTTGCTTCCGTAGCATCTTCATACTTCTTTATTATTCATCTCACTTTGTCAACCTCTTCACTAGAATTGACGATCACACTCAAGTGATCTGCGTGAGCTTGGTATACTGTTTTTATACTAAGTGTCTGAAGGCCTAGTAGAGAACTGTGGAATTTATTCAATAAAGGTTCTGTTGCTATGGCAAACAGCGGCATTGAGAAGGAGCGTCGCCGTCGTACTCCTTGTTTGGGTTCGGTTGTTTAGGGTAGGAGACCAGACAGCGAGGTCATCGGTCTCATCGGTTTAGGAAAGGACGGGGAAGGAAGTCGACCGTGATCTTTCAAATGAACCATCTCGGCATTTGACTGGAGTGATTTAGGGAAATCACGGAAAACCTAAATCAGGATGGTCGGACGTGGGATTGAAACGTCGTCCTCCCGAAAGCGAGTCCAGTGTGCTAACCACTGCGCCGTCTCGCTCGGTACTCCTTGTTTAATCGGCGCTGAAGCTGTCATTGCCCGCTAATCTTCAGCCTCGATTCTATGTCAGTTACACATTTCTTATCAGCTTTATGACTTATTCACTAAAACCCATTTTGTCTACCCTTTCAAAGGCTTTATCAAAATATAGAAAAGCTGATGATAATCTCGTGTTGTGGATCCATAGGTCCACTGTTTCCGAAGTGATAATAAAGTAGAAACGTGAAGGGACACGTACAGCACAAAAAAGTACAGGCCGACCTCGCCTGTTGATTGACTGAGACCGCCGACAGTTGAAGAGGGTCGTAATCACACAGGAAATCCAAACTGCATCAGGATCCACTGCAAGTACTATGACAGTAAGGCGGGAGTGAGAAAACTTGGATTTCATGGTCGAGCGGCTGCTCATGAGCCACACAACACGACAGAAAATGCCAAACGACGCTTCGCTTGGTGTAAGGAGCTTAAACATTGGCGATTGAACACTAGAAAAACATTGTGTGGTGTGACGAATCACAGTACACAATATGGCGATCTGATGGCAGGGTGTGGGTATGGCGAATGCTCGGTGAACGTCATCTGCCAGCTTGTGTAGTACCAATAGTAAAATTCGGAGCCGGTGGTATTATGGTGTGGTCGTGTTTTTCTTGGAGGGGTGTTGCACCCATTGTTGTTTTGCGTGGCACTATCACAGAACAGGCCTACATTTTTCAACACGATCGAGCACCTGTTCAAAATGCACGGCCTGTGGCGGAGTGGTTACACGACAATAACATTCCTGTAGTGGACTGGCCCGCACAGTGTCCTGACCTGAGTCCTACAGAACACGTTTGGGATGTTTTGGAACGCCGACTTCGTGCCAGGCCTCACCAACCGATATCAATAACTCTCCTCAGTGCCGCACTCCGTGAAGAACGGGCTGCCATTCCCAAAGAAACCTTCCAGCACCTGATTGAACGTATGTCTGCGAGAGTGGAAGCTGTTATCAATGCTAAGGGTGGGCCAACAGCATATTGAATTCCAGCATTACCGATGGATGGCGCCTCGAACTTGTAACTCATTTTCAGCTATGTGACCGGACATTTTTGATCACATAGTGTATCACTGACCTCCTGGTCCAATTACTTTACTGAGTATGTGTTTTATTCTGTTATTTAGAACGGGCGTTAGAATTTTAACGTCGGTGCAAGAATACAGGAAATTTTCCAACTCTTTACTCTGGGCAGTCTTTGGTATGAGAACTATCATTCCCTCTGTAAATTGTGTGTGTGCGTGGGGGAGAAAGGGGAGCATTAGTCGTTAGTTACTAAGAGTTCATTGTATATTTCGGTGAGTTTCTCTCCTATGATATCTCAAAACTTTTCGTAAAATTCGTTGGGCAATCAGTCTACTCCAGCAGCTTTTCTCTTAGGAGTGTCGATGATGATACGTTTGATGTCCTCATTTGCTATCCTAGCGATTAGTTCTTCGTTACAATTTGAGTCAAGAAACGGTGTGATAATGTCCAACAAGTAATCTGACTACATCTCCTCTCCATTTGGCGCTGAATAGAGGTCTTTATGACTTATTACAACATATTCCTTGATCGTGCTTTTTCGAATAGGTTAATTTTCACCATCATCTACAAGCTTAGTAATCAGTTTTTTCCCATTTTGGTTTTTCTTATTATACGATAGATGGATGTAGTTTCATGATTAACGTCATTTATATTTCGACACCATACTTTAATAACAGGTAAACTTTCACCAACTCGTAGTGTTTTTTACACTTTAATTCTCTTAATTTGGCTGGCCGTTAGAGCGTCCAGTTAATTGTATAGTTCTGCATAGTTCTCGTAAAATTGTAAAATAATATTCCATTGTATTTCTTCTCCAGTATGATTTATTCCGTAGAAACTGACTGATACATTTATTTATTTTTGGTTTTGCCCAGTCGTCCACCATGACACTCATTCTCGATACCCGCCTCATCTACCTAAACTTTTCCCTCAAATGTCTTAATTTCCCTGCGTTAATGTATTATCCTCAAGTAGCGTCGCATTCAATTTTGTAAGTAGCCTGTTTATATGTTTGTATGTTGGCAGCGCGATAGACTGCATTAGTAACTCTGACAGGGCTGTGCGCCTTCTGTAAGAGACTCTGTGGCTGGTCGGACTCGAAGTTGGGAGTCAATAGCCATCAGAAATGGAGTTGGAAGTCAATAGTTAGCAGTGACGAAGGTTAGAGGTCTGAAGTGTTAGCGCAAGCGCACGATCTGGACTTATGTCCGTCATGGAAATGTAATATTGTTGACGATTATATAATTTTTGGAACTGGATGTCACGGACGATTATATATTTTTTGAACTGGATGTCACATTATTAAGGTAAAATTCGCTAAATACATTGTTTGCTCTGCAATAAAATCTTTCCTTTGTTAACCACATGCCTATTAGTACTTAGAGTCTACAGTAGTTAGAATCTTTTATTTAGCTGGCTGTATTGGTGCTTTCTGTATCGCTGTAGTTCGTGTAATGAACATTTTCTGTGAGGTAAGTGACTTATGAAATGTATGGGTTATTGTTAGGATTTCTTCTAGTTCAGGGCCATTCGTTTGAGTTGATTTTAAAGCAGTCAGATCGCGTTATCCTTGAATATTGTGGGTAATTAATGAATAGGAGAAGTTTGAGTTGTTTGCCTGGGCTAATTCTGTAGGTCAGAAATGAAATGATAAAATAGCAAAGTGACACTTGTATTCAATTTCAGTTAGCAGTTTCTGAATTAAATAACGTAGAAGTTTCAGCTTCTCATTTATTGCAGTTTAAGTAAAATATAATCAAGAAGTTTCAAGTTGCCATACACCAAGACAGAAAAGTGTTCTGTCTGATGTGCGTAACGGTTATATAGCAAGCGCAATGGTCGGTACAGTTGGGCGCCCATATCTCACAATCTCTTAGGTTATTTAACATGTTTTTGGAAATGTAAATCCAGTCTAGTCTATTGGCAGTCTGGCTACCGACATACGTGTAACGTCAAACATAAAGTGGAGGGATATCCAGGTGTCTCTCCCTTCCCGTCATATATGTATTCCCTTTCCCTTTGGCTTTCTCGTTTGCCTCCTTCGCAACACCCTGAGATTTTGTAGCCTTCTGGTTGGTGCTACTTTCTTCCTCTTCCCTAAATGTTTCCTTGATTCTGTGAAATTTGGTTCCACACGGTCTTTCAATTTACTGCACTGCTTACATGTTTCACTAACAGCTGCTGTGGTTTCACTCAGTTTTTCATGCGTTGTTGCCTGACGCTTTCCTTTGTGCATCGGTTGATGTTTACTGTCCTACTGTGGACGGCATGGATGACTGTCGGGATTGGGGAATAGCTGCTTCTCCATTATTTTCCTTTTCCGTCTCTGATACACCACGTATCACTGTAACGTTATCAACCTCTGCTTCCCAGGTATCTGTGCAGATTTCCCGTCGTAGTCCACTTTGGTGCTCACACTACCCTTTTCTTATGGCCGTTTCTTGTTCTTTTTCTTATTTAGATGAGAACTGGAAGGATTTAGATCGCTCCTATCTTGCTGAAGAACTGACATTTCGTGAAATTTGTAGCTACTTTGCTGGAACGTAGTTGCAGACTGGTATTTATAGGTTTCAGCCTCAACAGCGTTGTCTGATTTCTCATGTAATTCATTTTTTGCTGGTCCCTTATTCAAGGGAGGGAATTCCCTTGCAGCTAAAATAAGGGATTGGTCAGTGGATTCCATCGGAGTATTTTCGGTATATACTTGTGCGGATCAGTTCCTGTGAGTCAGACCTTATCAACTGTTGCAGGTTATTTTGTAGAATAACCACTCGCCTTGGACAGTTTTCCCGAAGATGTCCTGGTTTATTGCATACGTGACTCGAGGGTTTTTGCCCAACACATATTACGTGTGCCTTTCGGCCGCCTACATGAATTATGTACGGCATATCGAACGTAACAAACATTCGGATGGACCTAATCCCGTTGCGGCATTAATTCTTGTATCTGTTGGAGTACTTTTGGAATTTGATACTTTTGACCCGACCATCATGAAAAAGTACCTATATCAAGTCCTTGTTTTCTAATGCTGGAGGAAGATTTAACACCCTGACAGTTTTCAGTTCATTGTTAGCGTTATTTGTATCAACGGTGCTGACAGAATCATCACGATGACGGAATTCAAATTTGCCCTGGGTTTTCAACAGTATTCTGTCTAACGTAATAGAACTATACAATTTAACAAAAATACAGTACTTCGCAGTATCCATTTGAATAAAGTCCGCATTACCACCAAAAATATCGAAATTATCATGTGGCCAATCATGAATTTCCGAAGTTGTAGGTTGCACGTGTTTTGTATTCCTGTCCAAGGCCAAACTCACAGTAAGAAAAATACTTTGGTACTTCCCCTGATCGAATCCATGGACATGATTTATAGCTGCGTCATCTGCTGATCTGTAGTTTAACGATAAGAAACAGCAGATGCCATAGGTCTGCCACAAGGAAGAGCGCGCTACATTTTACACGTACAGTTGTCTATGATGACGATGGGAAAACAGATCTCACAGTTACGTTTGGGCCATATTTTTAAGAATGAAACACATTTTGTGCGGCAGTTTGCTGTGCTTGAGGCGTGGACCCGACACTATGGGCTAGAATCTGAACAGTCGTGAAGCTGACCACATACCAAAAAAGGGTGTAGTCCATTTCGTAAGTTGGAAAGCTGCCATTGTTTTGTGGGATACAAAGGGATTATTCTCATTGGTTATTTCACAAAGAGTAAAATAATAACTGGCGCCTACTACGCAAAACATCACTTGATCATCCAGTAGAAAACAAAATGTACGGAAAGAGGTCTGAATCTGTCGCAGAAGATAGGTTCAAATGGTTCAAATGGCTCTGAGCACATGGGACTTAACATCTGAGGTCATCAGTCCCCTAGAACTTAGAACTACTTAAACCTAACTAACCTAAGGACATTACACACATCCATGCCCACGGCAGGATTCGAACCTGCGACCGTAACGGTGCCGCGGTTCTAGACTGAACGCCTAGAACCGCTCTGCCACGCAGCCGGCGCGGAAAATAGGAAATCCAAAGGCTTTGAAGTACGAATGGTTCGGATATCTACCCTATTCAGCATATTTGATGCATTCTGACTTATACCTCTTTCCATTTTTGTTTTTCGAGTCATCAGTCTTAAGATTCGTTTGATGCGACCTGCCAGAAATTCCTCTCTTGTGGCAGCCTCTACTTCTCAGAGTAGCGCTTGCAACCTACGTCCTCAATTATTTGCTGGATGTAACACAATCTCTGTATTCCTCTGCAGTTTTTAACCTCTACACCTCCCTCAAGAATCGTGGAATTTATTCCTTGATGACTCAACAGATGTCATCCTGTGCCTTCTTCTCCTCAGTGTTTTCCATATATTCCTTTCCTCGCCAACAGAGAACCTCCTGATTCCTTACCTTATCAGTCCACCTAATTTTCAACTTTCTTCAGTAGCTTCGCGTCTCAGATGCTTCGATTCTCTTCTGTTCCGGTTTTCCCACAGTCCATGTCTGATTACCATACAGTATTGTGCTGCCTTCCATCTTCAGTGATAGGATGAACTACCGGAAACTCATTGTTCAGTGTTAACTTAAAGCGATACCACGTCGATAAATAACATAGTCTTTTCCTTAATAACGTCTGCGCTAGATGGCAAAGATCTACTTGTCTCAGAGATGCAGACATCCCGGCGCTCTTCCGAGTGCAGTGGGCGAGGTCTGTGATAAGTTGGGCAGAACATGAAGGATGCACTGGTGTTCCTACATACACTGGTATGTTTCTACATCTAAATTTACATATATACTTCGATAACCACCAAGCGGTGTATGGCGGAGGGCACAGTTCGCGCCAAAGTCATATTCCCCCCCTCCGCCCCCGTTCCACTCGCGGATCGCGCGAAGGAAAAACGACTGTCTGAATGCCTCAGTACGAGCTCTAATTTCCCCTATCTTTCAATGGTGATCATTGCGCAACTGAAAGTTGGTGGTAATAATATATGCTCTACATCCTCGGTGAAGATCGGATTTCGGAATTTAGTGAGCAGCCCCTTCCGTTTAGCGCACCGTCTATCTGCAACTGTGTCCCACGTCAAACTTTCTATGAGATCTGTAATGCTCTAGCGATAGCTAAATGTACCAGTCACGAATCTTGCCGCTCTTCTTTGGACCTTCTCAGTCTCTTGAATCAGACCCAACTGGTAAGGGTCCCATACAGACATACAGTATGCCAATACTCTAAGACTGGACGAACTAACGTATTGCAAGCTAATTCCTTTGTTGAAGGACTGCATCACTTCAGGATTCTACCAGTAAACCACATTCTAGAGTTTGTCTTACCCGTTACTTGTGTAATCTGATCATTCCATTTGAGATAAATTCGAATAGTCATACCCAGATAGTTGACGGATGTTACCGCTTCCAAAGACTGGGCATTTATTTTGTACTCGTACGTTAATGGAGAGTTTCGCTTTATTATACGCAGTAGGTTACACTTACTAATATTGAGAGGTAACTGCCATTCATTAAACCACGCATTTATTTTCTGCAAATCCCCATTGATTTGTTCACAACTTTCGTGTGATACTACTTTCCTGTAGACTACAGCAGCATCGGCAAACAGTCTAGTGCCACTGTCAATACCATCAACCAGATCGTTTATGTAAATCGTAAAAAGCAGCGGACCTATTAGGCTGCTCTGGGGCACACCTGAAGTTACTCTTGTTTCTGTTGAAGTCACCCCGTTCCGGACGACATACTGCTCCCTGTTTGTTAGAAAACTTTCTATCCAACCACATATGTCATCGGATAGACCGTAAGCGCGCATTTTCTGGAGCAAGCGACAGTACGAAAGTCGAGAAATATGGCATCAACCTGGGAGCCGGTATCTAGAGCCTGATGTATATCATGCACAAAGAGGGAACGAAGAGGTGAAGAAGCAGTATTGTGATACCTGTGCACCACTCGGTTGTTATGTATTTACACGAAGTGCTTTGCTCTTGGATATTCGACTTGGCTCACGGCTGCTTGGCTTCTGCTTTGGTTGTGATTTGGATCTCGAATCACTTGAATATTTCCTTAGGACCTTCCGTGTCGGTAGTTTATTCTGTGCAGTCGACCTGTTTAAAAGGTACCTTTACGGTGTTGAGGCTGTTGAAAAAGCGATCAGGTGCCTTATGTTTTAGAAACCTTTAATTGAGCAGCTAAAGGATATATGAGATAAGCATTCACACGAAGTGAAACAATTTCAGCAGGTAGAACGCCTTGGAGCCCGTTCCCATTTCCGTTACACTTAACGCAGACGAGCGTGCGAGACACTGGTGCTCGTTGCTGTGTGTCACGGTGGAAGCTATCGCCGTAATTGCGGCAACAGCCTCGCGGTTTGCGGCCGGTATTTCCGAACGCCTGGTGGGCGCCGCTGTCGCCTGTGTGGACGCAGGACAAGACAGCTTCCTCAGCTGTCCAGGGGAAGTGCGCTGACGTTCTGGCCGCGTTACCGCGAGGAGACGAGAAGGGAAGATACGCCACGTCGCTTCGTTGCTCTTCATGACGTAATTCTTAAAATTCAAAAAGGAAAGTCTTATTAACGGTGATTTGCCCAACTGAACCTTTCGATACCACATTCGCCGGCCGCGGTGGTCTCGCGGTTCTAGGCGCACAGTCCGGAACCGTGCGACTGCTACGGTCGCAGGTTCGAATCCTGCCTCGGGCATGGATGTTTGTGATGTCCTTAGGTTAGTTAGGTTTAAGTAGTTCTAAGTTCTAGGGGACTGATTACCACAGCAGTTGAGTCCCATAGTGCTCAGAGCCATTTGAACCATTTGATACCACATTTCCTTCCTGTTTTTTTTTTTATGCCGAATCACTCGTGCAACAAGCGACAAAAATTTTTATGGTACTTCGCGATACCCCGTTTGTTTATAACTTACAATAATGAGTTTTGTTCGTTACAGTGTGTAAACGTACACTACTGGCCATTAAAATTGCTACACCACAAATATAACGTGCTACAGACGCGAAATTTAACCGACAGGAAGAAGATGCTGTGATATGCAGATGATTAGCTTTTCAGAGCATTCACTCAAGGTTGGCGCCGGTGGCGACACCTACAACGAGCTGACATGAGGAAAGTTTCCAACCGATTTCTCATACACAAACAGCAGTTGACCGGCGTTGCCTGGTGAAACGTTGTTGTGGTGGCTCGTGTAAGGAGGAGAAATGCGTACCATCACGTTTCCGACTTTGATAAAGGTTAGATTGTAGCCCATCGTGATTACCGTTTATCGTATCGCGACATTGGTGCTCGCGTTGGTCGAGATCCAATGACTGCTAGCAAAATATGGAATCGGTGGGTTCAGGAGGGTAGTACGGAACGCTGTGCTGCATCCGAACGGCCTCGTATCACTAGCAGTCGAGATGACAGGCATCTTATCCGCATGGCTGTAACGGATAGTGCAGCCACGTCTCGATCCCTGAGTCAACAGATGGGGACGTTTGCAAGGCAACAACCATCTGCACGAACAGTTGGACGACGTTTGCAGCGGCATGGACTATCAGCTCGGAGCCCATGGCTGCGGTTACCCTTGACGCTGCATCACAGACAGGAGCGCCTGTGATGGTGTACTCAACGACGAACCTGGGTGCACGAATGGCAAAACGTCATTTTTTCGGATGAATCCAGGTTCTGTTTACAGCATCACGATGGTCGCATCCGTGTTGGCGACATCGCGGTGAACGCACATTGGAAGCGTGTATTCGTCATCGCCATACTGGCGTATTAGCCGGTGTGATGGTATGGGATGCCATTGGTTACACATCTCGGTCACCTCTTGTTCGCATTGACGGCACTTTGAACAGTGGACGTTACATTTCAGATGTGTTACGATTCGTGGCTCTACCCTTCATTCGATCGCTGCGAAACCCTACATTTCAGCAGGGTAATGCACGACCGCATGTTGTAGGTCCTGTACGGGCCTTTCTGGATACAGAAAATGTTCGACTGCTGCCTTGGCCAGCACATTCTCCACATCTCTCACCAATTGAAAACGTCTGGTCAATGGTGGCCGAGCAACTGGCTCGTCACAATACGCCAGTCACTACTCTTGATGAACTGTGGTATCGTGTTGAAGCTGCATGGGCAGCTGTACCTTTACATGCCATCCAAGCTCTGTTTGACTCAATGCCCAGGCGTATCAAGGCCGTTATTACGGCCAGAGGTGGTTGTTCTGGGTAGTGATTTCTTAGGATATATGCACCCCAATTTAAGTGAAAATGTAATCACATGTCAGTTCTAGTATAATATATTTGTCCAATGAATACCCGTTTATCATCTGCATTTCTTCTTGGTGTAGCAGTTTTAAGGCCAGTAGTGTAGAATATAGAAAAGATAGTAATCCTATTAATTTCAAGAGTAAACGACAACATATTTTGAGGAGAATTTTGATCTGTAGATAATATAATTTGCCTTCATTTCAGTCATACAGTTTATTACAAATGTCATGTGTAATCAGCAAATCACCAAGATTTTACTTGAGATATACCAAACAGTGAATTACTATTCATTAGATAATTAGTCGTCGTGCTATTACGGAAATGCACACTAAATACAATTTCTTTTGTAACATAAACATAATGTTTCCATATATAAACAAACTTTTGCACATGGAGTATTTTGGAAGTTTTGATTTTTATTTAGTGACCATTTAGAAAATCTTCTAAGACTATTTCGATTCACAGGTGTTTTTCACAACATATAAATTTATCTAAACATTTACTGTCAGTGGAAGCGGATGGTAATATTCGATTTCACATCGAAGCTTCCAGAATATTCTGGCACGCACATGTAAGTTGTATATACTACTCAATACGCGCCAGTTAAAGCTAGTTCTTTGCGATTTGTCATAGGAGACAGTTTTATGTAACTCGTCTGAGGGTACAATTAATAGTTTACATATCTTTGGAAGTGATTTGTACAGGGATAAAAATATGGTATCTTGTTCAATGTGATGAGTTATTGTGACAATTGATCATTCTTAACTAAACGTGACACGAAGAAAATAAATCCAAAGCTAAATACATAGCAACATGAGTCTTATCCCGCCAACAAGGACCCGTCATACCGCTTGGAACAACGAGAGCCTTTTTTACGATGACCTTGTTGAATTTAAGTACTCTGCCATCTAAATAATTGGTTTAAAATCCATTACTCTTTCCCAAGAACATTAAATCTACTAAATTAGTAAGGTTAATGGCAAAAGAATATGTATCTCTCTTTTAGTATGAGAATCATTGAGAAAGTAATGTCCCTCAACTTTTCCTAGAAACAACGACAAAGCAAGAGGCAAAATATACAGTGATACAATAAATCGTTTGTGTTTTCATTCCAATTACAGACTTCATTCTTATAGAACAGGTAATTAATTTTGGTCAATGATGACCATATTCAAGACCAAAAAATTAAGACAAAAGCATCGCGCCATTGAACATGGCCAAGTAAAAAGTGCCCAAAAATTACAAACTAGGACAACAAAAAATCATAATTTACTCGTAAATAACAAATTCTCATACATGAATACAAAAATTTTACCAAACATGCAGCCAACAAATGTAAATAGAGTACCGTCAGAAAATAAGGATGAGATTTTCTGCTTTGTACTCAAGTTTATGTTGTGTTGTTTGAGTATAAATTAATATTTATGATTACCTGATTTTGTGATTTGGTGCACTTTGCACTTGGCGACAATCTGGAGCAGAATCTATCTGTCTTATTTTCTGGATCTTTAAGCTGGTTGTCATAGGCCGAAATTAATTACCTTGTTGTATAAGATTGTAATCAGTAACTGGAACAAACGCAGTAAATATAAATAGAGCAAAATTTTTCCTACATAATATCACTTCTCCACATATTCATTAATATCCGTTATGCATTTTGGCCAATGGTGGAGAAGAGCCTACACGCCGCACCTGTAAAATCCCAAACCAGCTGAGGCTGGCCACTGTCTTGAAGCTTTGATGACAGCATCCTAGCCTGTAAAATGTTGTTCACGAATTCAATCTCTCATAGATCGCAAGACATGGAAGTCTGCAGGTGGGACGTGGAATTATCATGTTGCAAGTGGTAGCGTTTCTTCTTCTCTGGCTTGACTCTAGAAATACCGCCTCTCTGTGTTGTCAGAGAACTGACGATTGATTCAGGCTTGAATTTATTCCTGGTTGTCTCAGGAGATTGTGACCATCACTCTTTTTACAGATGGCTGTATCTTGACCTCTTTCTTGCTGAAAAATTACCATGTTGCCACTCCATAGACTCTTTCTGATTCCACCTGGTAGTGATAACACTGTGTCTCACCAGTGGTGATAATGGTGTTCAGAAAATTGCTCCCTCTGCATCATATTGCTCCAGCAGGCCCGATAATTTTTTCCAATTTTTTGCCCTTTTGTAAGCGTACGTGAAACCCATCTCACACATCTTTGTAATAGCCAAGACTGCATAAAACCTTGTCTAAGACATTACAGCCGATATTCAGCTGTGTACACAATTTCTGTGCTGTGAACTGGTGATAATTGTGGATAGTACTGGAACAAACACCGAGCTGACGCACATTGCATTGTTGCCATTTCTCTTCTGTACCTTGGCTCACTCTGCACGCCGACCGGGGTGGCCGAGCGGTTCTAGGCGCTACAGTCTGGAACCGTGCTACTGCTACAGTCGCAGGTTCGAATCCTGCCTCAGGCATGGATGTGTGTGATGTCCTTAGGTTAGTTAGGTTTAAGTAGTGCTAAGTTCTAGGGGACTGATGACCTCAGAAGTTAAGTCCCATAGCGCTCAGAGCCATTTGAACCATCACTCTGCATTGCTGCATGATTTTCTCCCCTTGCCTCTTCACCCTACATCCTCTTCCACTTACTCTTGGTCAGTTGAGTGAGCAGGAAATTCAAAGCTGGCACAGCCTGCATGGTTGCCAGCTTGATCCCGCATCCCCAACTTCTCTTCCTGGTCAAGAAAGCTGGCCCAGTCTTCATGGTTGCCTGATTTAGCCAGGCATGCTAAGCATCACACAGACTCCTCACTCGTTTTCTGTACACTGTAGTGAAACGATCACGAAGAGTCAGCTGCCAGCAGAGATCAGCCATTACCCCCAGTGGGAAAACCTGATTTTATATTTTGAAACAAGTGTCCACAATTGCCACCATCAGAAATGAAACAAGTATTACGTTAAAAACACGTTAAATCACACTGCCACCAGTTCAAAATAGTTACTCCCAATTTAAATTTGCTTGAAATCCAAGAAATGCAAGATATCCCAATGGTTTTATGTTTTTAAAACAAATGTCTATTTGAAGCACATATTACGCTGTGTGGCCTAGAGCAATTGTGGGAGGGGTGTGGGTGGATGTTGGAGAGGGGACAGGGAGGTGGAGGAAATCGAGTAACACTTCAGAGAGGGCCAGAGTACAGTGGGGATCTGGCAACAATGAAGAGTGTGCCTGCTCTGCCTTAGTACCAATGCTGTGGACGAGCTATTCATTATGGGCGATGGGATTTGAACGGAGTCGACCAGGGTGTGGGCTGTCCCGCACATGCTTTTCACCACTACTGAAACGCAACATCCACGCTTCAAATTACTCATATTTATTATATCACCTCCATTCACACTGTAATAGTTTGTAAAAATCAAACGCTGTGTGTTCTTAATGCACACATGTTATCAGTTAGAGACGCTAAGCACTCGTACTTCTATGGCTGCCGCCCCACAGTAATTCCACGGCTTCTTCTTTGAAAAGATTAATCTATAATTTACCCTGGTTTTGTAGTTCGTAAAGAAAGGAGGTATTGCAGTAAGAGAGTCTGAGTCAAACGTACTGTACCACTTGATACACTTGTGTACACGATTGTGAAAAGGGAAGTCATATGAAAACGAGACAGACTGAGAAAATAAGTACGCTGTTTATTATTTCAAAGAAAATCGCCATAACTGTTAATACTTTTATCCCACTAAGAAAAAGTCGGTCAATGCCACCATGGAGAAATGATTGCGGTTGTCTGTGGATCATGGTTGTACCGAGGCGTACTCCTCTTCATCGGAACAAATTGATTGCCACAAATGTGTTTCTTCAGGGCACCAAAAATATGGAAATTGCATGGGAAGAGATCGGGTATGCACGGAGGATGTGTAAGGGCTTCCAAGCGAAACTTCAGCAGCCACAAATGTAGAAACAACGTTGCCAAGGTTATTGTCACTGAGGTGCAGAAGTTTCGATGGCAAGCCCTTACACATGCTCTCCACACAGTCCCGATCTCTTTCCATACGATGTCCACATTTTTGGCGCCCTGAGGAAAGACATTCGCGGGCCTCGTTTGCTACGGAAGAAGAGGTGCACGCCTACGTACAATCATGATTCCGTAGCCAACCGCAAACATTTTTCATGATGACATTAGCCGTCTTGTTTTCCACTGGAACAAACGTATTAACAGTTATTGTGATTACTTTTGAAATAATAAAAAGTTTACTTTCTTCCATTCGACTGCCCCTTATATTAGACTTGCCACATATTCATTGTATGAGGAATAATAGAAATATCAATTGGCGAGAATTCTAATAATCATGCTTATTGTTTTGGATATTGAATTGATCTTTCACATCATTGTCTGAGCAATAACAGAAATATACATTGCTAAAAATTTTAAAAATCGTTCTTATTGTTATACCTGGTGAATTATACTTTCTCATCATTATTTTTCCTGTTAGACGTGTGAATTACTGTGCGTGATATGATCATCATTTGTCCAGTTGATGGTCCAGAAAGTAGGACCCGTAATCTTCGGAGTTCATTAATATATTTACAACTTACAACAAATAAATATATTGTTGTTAATATTCAACTGGTCAAGCAGTTCATGCATTGCACTTAGCCTGATACATCGCCAACCACGGAGCCAAGGATGCTTAAAAGTATTAAAAAAAAGTAACGAAGTATAACAGAATAAAATAAAAGCTCAATCTCAGCAGAATTACATATAATAATCTGTAGTTGTACAGCCTTTGCAAGTGTTGAAGTTCAATTGGAGCAATTTGTTCAGCAGTGAGGAATGAAATGACACATCTCTGTTTTATGCGCACCTCGATGTTAGGCGCCAGTTTTCAAATGCACCCCTACTTCTATAATCTGTTGGAGGATAAAAAAACAAACAAGACACTAGGGGGAGGACTGAAAAATTAGTAGAGCACTAACATAATCCAGACCACCCACACTAAATGTACATCAAAAATTGAAGTCATCAGTTCCTGAACACCCGCGTACAGTAACTCGGCAAATGTTCCGAGCCCCAAGTACAGCTGTGAGAGTTATGGTGTTTTCTAACGAGGGCAACTTGGTGGTACCTGTTTAGACGAAGCATCGGTCAAAATAATCACAGATCTCATAGGCATGTCTAGCTACAGCTAATTTCACGTCAGCATACAGTGTACATAACAGTGTTTCGTATGCTAAACACAGTAAATTAAGAAAACTAAGTACTGGTACGAACATGACGTCTTCAGTGATGGTTATTACATCGAAAATGGCGAATATTGTCATGAAAGTGATTGCTGAACTTATCGATTAGCTAGAAAACATAGTGTCAAAGAACGAACGCTGCAGGAACAGTGTAACCAAAATATTCATTGCATAGATTCTACACCCAAATATCTTGTAAATCAGAACGCAAACAGTAAGTTTCAAAAGAGCAAGAAGCAAGAAAGCCCAATTATCAGTATAAATATATACACAGAAAAGCCACAGCAACTGGTACACCTGCCTAATATCGTGTAGGGCCACCGTGAGCACACAGAATTGTTGCTACACGACTTGGGATGTACTCCACTATGTCTGAAGTAGTGCCGGAGGCAACTGACACCATGAATCCTGCAGGACTGTTCATAAATGCGTAAGAGTACGAGAGGGTGGAGATCTTATCTGAGAAACACGTTGCAAGGCATCCCATATGTGCTCAATAATGTTCATGTCTGGGGAGTTTGGTGGGCAGCGGAAGTGTTTAAACTCAGAAGAGTGTTCGTGGAGCCACTCTGTAGCAATTCTGGAAGTATGGGGTGTCGCTTTGTGCGGCTGAAATTGCCCAAGTCCGTTGGAATGCACAATGAAAATGAATGGATCCAGGTGAGCAGACAGAATGCCTACGTACGTGTCAGAGTAGTATCTACACGTATCAGGGGTTCCATATCATTCCAACTGCACACGCCCCACACCATTACAGAGCCTCCACCAGCTTGAAAAGTCCCCTGCTGACATGCAGGGTCCATAGATTCATGAGGTTGTTTCCATACCCGTACACATCCATCCACTAGATACAATTTGAAACGAGAATCGTCCGACCATGCAACATCTTTCCGGTCATCAACAGTCCATAAGGCTTTGTGTCGTGCAGTCATCGAGGATACACGAGTGGGCCTTCGGCTACGGAAGCCCGAATCGATGATGTTTCGATGAATGGTTTGCACGCTGACACCAACATTCGCCTTCTTGCAGTTGGAAAATGTGATGCAGTTTGCAGTGATAGCAGACGTGATATGAAATTAAGTGATCCTACGGTCACGCTGAAAGGAAAGGAACCATTCTAATCGCCAGGATTTCTTCTATACTGCGATCATTTTTCACAATAGTGGATTGCAACTCTAAGCTGATTATGATACCATCCCAGTTAGAAAAGCTGAAAATAGGCAACATGAACATAAGAATAAAAATAGTATTTCCTGGCGTCTACAGTCACCCTATTTGAATATTACCGAGTTATTTTGATATCTGCTGCCAAACAAGACACTTAATATTCTACAACGCGATGAAGAGACGCTTTTGGGTCCGCAGCTGAAGAATTCTGAGTATGTACAGATTTCTTTAGTTAAATACCCGCTTTATTTACTGTTTTCTTAGAGCATGACGGACTTCTAAACACACACCATCGTTTCCAGTTACCAAAAGAATATTTTGATGGACTGCGTTTAAAAATGAAATCATAATTTCCTACATATAAACAGTTTCTCACAAAATTCAAAATTGAGTTAATATTTTTACGAGGAATTGTATAAAACGTCATTGACCGCCAATAAGGATGTATTTGTCTCGATCCCCAAAAACAGCAAATCGATTCGGTTACCACAGGTAACACTGCGCCATGATACACTGGTGTTTGTACTTTTTTTGTTTCCTATAGAGCCCGTATCTCGCTAACTCTGATCCCTCCCCATTCCCCTTTCGCCATAGGTCTTATCTAGTCCTAACAGGCCAAGTACGAGACTAGTGACAGAATCCGTTAACTGAGTTGTCTGTTTGTACATCACTGGCAAGATATTATTATGTTAGTCATTCGGAGGAGACTGAAGTTCGTCTGTCGTTTACATGTAGGCAAGCAATGTCGTGGCTGATGCTGATAACGAAGTTCCGTCCGTACTATCATTTGCTGCAGAAAAAGGACTGACCTAATTATAAGAACTAAATGCGCAAAATATTATTGCCGCTAACCCCTGGTTGATGTTGGTTTCTGTGGCGATTCTAAGATGACGGGCGGCAACGAGTAGTCTTAAAAAATTAGCTACAAGAACATATTTCTCTCGAGCAAGTTTCAAATGCAAGTTCACCATTCTACGGCTGCATATGTTTCTTGTTACATTACCTTAATGAAATTATTATAATCTCTTTCCTACATCACGAGTGGAATACAGAAAATTTATTTAGTTAATTGATTTACAAACTTATCTGATATTTAATTTTAACTTCTGTCCAATTAACAAAGATATTTTTCGTTTTCCACATCGAAATGTAGCAGCAATTTTGAGATACATAGTCGACACATTGGCTGCCGGCAGCTGCTTCGAAACTTGCATCGGATATCGATCACTCAAAACGTCTGATTGCTTCTAAGATACCAATAACTAAGTAAATGAGTTGCATTTATGTCACATGCAAGCTATTGAGTATTCGAGTATGATCGGCGCCCATTGAAGTTTCCTAACACGCGCTATCGCGGTGAGGGCAGACACTGTAAAGTGCGAATCTCTCTGGAAAGCGAATGAAATACTTGAATTATACAAGAAGCGTGGAATTATGTCCATTGAAACCTCTCGGTAGGCAAGTTACTGGAACTTTTTAAGAGTAATCTTTTTCATGGCGTGCATGGCCTTTCTACACCTTTACATCGAAAGACATCTTCCGGGGTGTAGCGGAGGGTAAGTCTGGTACCATTGTTATTCATCATTTTTCTTCCTCCAACAGCGAGTGCTGTACTATCGGCAAACCTCCGTATGAGCTCGGATTTATGTGATTTCCCTGTCAATGATATCTGGTGAAATGATCGTGAGAGGAGCCGGCCGGAGTGGCCGTGCGGTTAAAGGCGCTGCAGTCTGGAACCGCAAGACCGCTACGGTCGCAGGTTCGAATCCTGCCTCGGGCATGGATGTTTGTGATGTCCTTAGGTTAGTTAGGTTTAACTAGTTCTAAGTTCTAGGGGACTAATGACCTCAGCAGTTGAGTCCCATAGTGCTCAGAGCCATTTGAACCATTTGATCGTGAGAGGAAACAATATGTTTACCTAAGCTTATTGGACCATTCGTTCTCTTAAATTTGATCAGCACAACGCATTCCTCGTAATGTCTGCCACAGGAATTCAGTATCTCCGTGACACTCTCGCCGTTGTCAGTGATGAAACACGGCATTCATCAATGCATCTTTTCTGTCTTACTCTCTTTTGGCTATCTGGTAACGATTCCAAGCTGCCGACTAAAATTCAGGGATCCGTCCATCACATTTTGGTAAGCTGCCTCCTTCGTGAATGAGTTACATTTCCGTAAGACTACTTCACCAAGTCTGTCACTTACTTTCCCTTCAAGTAATTGGGGTACCCCTAGATATTTCTAGATGTTTTACGGATGTTACTGTCTCTTTCCGTAAGCTCTAAGTGGTTATTCTATGGGTCAACCGAAAGTATCTAAAACAAGCGTCGATCCTCTACAGATCATCCTGCACGTAGCTATAATTTTTTGCGGCTTTGGCTCTTCTACGTGCAACATTATTCTCCGGGAGCAGCTTCGCAGAGTTTCCTACATTGTCAGATCGTTTACATATATCGTGAATAACAACGTTGTGACAACACGCCGTTAGGGACTCACGATGCAACTTTTAAATCCGACAGTATCAACCCGTTAAGAAAGACGTGCTGGGGTCTACCTGTTAGGAAGTTCTGAAGCCAGTAATACTGATTTCCTAGTATCATTTGCGGTTGGGTGTTTCCTTGGAATTGTTGTGACACTCTGACGTTAACTAATAGAGAACTACTTTCTTGAAATCTTTTGTTTGTTGGCCGGCCGAAGTGGCCGTGCGGTTAAAGGCGCTGCAGTCTGGAACCGCAAGACCGCTACGGTCGCAGGTTCGAATCCTGCCTCGGGCATGGATGTTTGTGATGTCCTTAGGTTAGTTAGGTTTAACTAGTTCTAAGTTCTAGGGGACTAATGACCTCAGCAGTTGAGTCCCATAGTGCTCAGAGCCATTTGAACCATTTTTTTTTTGTTTGTTCTTTCAGTGTCATTTTATGGCGACTCCAGACAGTGGATCAACACAATGCAACGAACAGATTATAGTTCCGAAATACTTCAATCGATGAATAGCACTATACACATGTGGCGTGTATTTACCCTCTGCTGGATGTAAGGAGTTCGTCAATTTCTTTCTTCTTTTTTCCCTGGGCACCGTGCGGCTTGATAATTTCCATGTACTGCTGGGAAAGTTACACAAAATTACGAAAAACCGCTGATACCAATTTCTAAACAATTTGTGCTCCCATCCATGGTTTACCTTTACTGTTGCTCTTACGTGTAACGCAGATAATTCAGACAGATGCGGCGCAACTTCATCTCTGTTTTTATACCACCTTCGATGTGTCCCAGGGGTGACTGGTTTTTCTGAATACTCACGAAGAAATTTATTTCGTATAGCAGTAAAGAGGGAAGTTGGTATTATATGGCAGATGTTGTTTCTGTAGATCTCTTCACTATGAAATTCACAGGACTCACCCGATGGTTGCTGAACATGTCACAAAGAAGAGAACTATACTCAGAGCTGTACATGGTGCTTTGGTCTTAACATACGATGAAGTATGGAATGATATGTGAAGCTTCAACCATTTTTAGCAAAACGACTGCTCTACAATCATACTTACTGCTGTGAAATACAGAAGCAGCCGTGCCGTGGTATTCTTCACAAATACCTCGGGTGGTGGTGTGGGTGGAAATGGGCGGCGAGATTACTTGTCTGATCGCTAGATCCTTTCTCGGAACTTAGTCTAGATAAGACTATACCCAGTCCCGTTTAGGAAGGTTCTGTAGAGGTCTCGTTCGGCGACAGAGCATAGGATATTATATCGTTGTCACCTGAGAGCGTTTGAAGAAGACTGTTTCTACTTTTTCGATGGTTATATAAGTAGGCCTATTGTGGCAAGAAGTGACCAAGACGGAAACGGTTTTCTGGAATAGCAGTGTGCAGACGCATTAAAGGTTTTTTTAGTTTGGGAATGAGACCAGTGTGCGATTTGTGCTTTTACCAGTGTGTGTGGGGGGGGGGGGGGGGGGGATGTCTTAGGGGGTTAGTATAATTACATATGTTACTTGCTTGGACCGTGGCGTTACCGCCCGCATCTCGTGGTCGTGCGGTAGCGTTCTCGCTTCCCACGCCCGGGTTCCCGGGTTCGATTCCCGGCGGGGTCAGGGATTTTCTCTGCCTCGTGATGGCTGGGTGTTGTGTGCTGTCCTTAGGTTAGTTAGGTTTAAGTAGTTCTAAGTTCTAGGGGACTTATGACCACGGCAGTTGAGTCCCATAGTGCTCAGAGCCATTTGAACCATTTTTGAACCGTGGCGTTACCCATGGTTAAACAGTTATTTATAAACAGATGCTAATGCCGAAACTCACTATTCACGCGAATGCACTATCAGAAAAGCCATCCCTTGTTATATCTTTAAAAGTACATTATAGGAAAAGCTTATTTACAAAATCATCTACATACAGGTATACGAGAGAAATTCAAAACGTAAAGGCACATCTGTGAAGAGCTGTACTTATTCTGATGATAGAAGACTGAAACATGTGTTATTTTTCTACGTAACCTCCCTGGACTTCAATGCAGTTTTCCCGACGTTTTACGAGTTTTTTTATTTCATCAGAAAATACGTTTTTCGGTTGCATCTGTAACCAATTTTCCACCGCAGAAATGACGTCTTCATCACTTTCAAATCTACTTCCCTGTAGTGCTTCCGTTAAGGGTCCAAACATGTGAAAATCGCTTGGCCAGGTCTGCACTGTATAGTGGATGTTCCAGCACCTCGAATCTCAACTCCTTTATTGCGTCGGCTGTCCGTTTGGCAGAATGTGGGCGAGCGTTATCTTGCTGCAGGGTGACACCTCTTCACAGTTTTCCACGACGTTTGGATCTGATTGCAGGTTTTAGTTTCGTACGCAACACATCACATCCACCATACAATACAGACCTGGCTCCAAAGCCTCGTTTACGCTGGGGCGACGTCTCGCAACATTGTGGCATGCTACGGAAATGTGGCGTGCGTCGTCTTGTCATTTAGTTCTAAATGTTTTGAAATGCTTAACTACTGCATAACACTTTTTCAAGATTAATAAGCATATTAATAGTATTAATATTGAGACTGTATTAAAAACTTTCAGTGTTCTGCTCCACAAATTTAAATTATATGTAAAGTTTTACTCCAGTGCGTAGGAAATAAACATCCGAGGTTGGGATGCATAAACTAAAATCAGAGGGGGGGATAGTCTGATGCAGAGGGGGGGGGGGGGGGAAATCCCCCCATCCCCCCCTGCAAATCGCACACTGAATGAGACTCATAGGAACCCACAACACGTTCGTTATTTACTGAGAAATGTACACAGCAAAGAAGATTCCTTACTGACAAGTGCGTAATGGTTCTGGACTCGATTCTGAACCATTGCCTAAACATTATAGAGGATCGTCAACTGATTACTTTCAAATAAGGGACTAATGATCAGAAATGAATAACTTGTGTTTTATAGACAAATACAGCTTACAACTGATAGCAACAACATCGTTTAAAGTAACTGTTGAAAATGATGACCACGAGTCTCAATGCACATGTTATGACCGTACAATAAATTCCGTTTTACTCTCAGATATCCTGGTCGTTTGTCGTACAGTTGGCAGGAACCTGCCAACCAGCTGCTCTTCAGATTCCACTGGCCTTTCGTACACAAAAGATACCATACAGCGGCATAAAAAAAAAAAAACCACGGGAATGAAAACTGGCGGTCCAAACCGACAATGAAGTGTCTGTTGTTCTGGCGATCATAGACATTAATATCGAATTGGAATCCTGCAATGCCTTTTTTGAACAACAAGAGGTGCAGTCTCCAACAACTGTGGCAGCGCATAGCGGATGACCGCCACGTAAGGAGCACCATTCATACGGGGTGGTAGCAAATGAAGACCCAATAGCTTGTCTTGTAAAATTCCAATACATCAGTTAAACGTGAATCATCGCTACTGACCTGAGGGGGAACGTGGCGTATTTATTTTCTCCAGGAATTACAACTGCGGCAGTTGAAATTATCATTATGGTGGAAGGAGGTCTCATCTGTGAGCGATAGAAACTGTAGGAAGTTCGGTAGTGCGATGCTGCGCCGGATAAGCCACTGGTTCCTCACATTGCTTGTCACAGTCTACGCCACCAGTACTCTGCACACTGTATTTTTCGAAGTGAACATTTCATGGGCAAGCTGAAGGCTGCATATTGATTAATCTACTCCTACACGAGTATCACATCCTGATATCCTACTCTGCGAACAAGTCTGGTCAGAACTCTATGGTCTCAACGACTCAGTTTATTGTAACGTTTTGACCATGGTGACAATTTTTCCCATTAGGATGACATTTAATAGGAGAGTTTTCTCTGTACATTGACCTCGATTACCGGGCAGTACGTTCTGCTGCATCCAGAATTTTATGCCATCTTGATCAGAAACAAAGTGCGAAAGTTTTGTTTTCTGTGTATAAAAGCAGTCAGATACCATCCAACGAACATGACATGGTGTTCGCTACGTAAACAACGGCAACAGAAAAAAAGAGCACAGAAAGCATGTCGCAAACAGCGCCAATAATTGCTTAAAACATGCTGTAACACGCAATAAATAAGATTTAAAAACCCCACTGGTGATGGTGATATCTGTCGCCAAAACTAGTTTGGGATAATAAAAGAATACACGAACAACAAGGTGTTTTGCATCAAGGCGGACTCAATTTCTGATATTACTGTTTTCCTATGCCAAGACGGAACAAAATGGAAGAGTTCCAAGATAAAATCATTGGATGGTAAATTCTAATGAATGGGGAGTTATCACAAAGGTAGTCCCACAGGGTTCAATTTTAGGTCCTCTGCTGTTCCTTATTCATGTGAATGACCTCCCACTTAACGTTCAGCAAGCAGAACTAGTACTTTTTGCAGATGACACGAGTGTTATAATAAATCCCATTCCATAAAAAGCAGCTGAAGATATAGTTAAGGATATATTTCAAAGAATTATTAAGTGGTTTGCAGAAAATGGACTCCCCCTTAATTTTGAAAAAACTCACTATCTACAGTTATGTACACCGAATAGTCATACCGACAATTGATGTAGCATATGAACAGGGCTCAGTTAACAGGGTAGATTTCTCCAAATTTTTGGGTGTTCATATAGATGACAACTTGAACTGGAAGAACCATATTACAGAGCTTCTCAAACAACTAAGTTCAGCTTCTTTCCCTCTTCGTGTAATCGCTAGTCTTGGTAAAAAAGAACAGGTCAGCCTCCTAACGTACTTTGCATATTTCAACTCAATAATATTTTATGGAATAGTTTTTTGGGGTAACTCACCACTTAGACATAAAGTATTGATTGCGCAGAAGAGAGCAGTGAGAATAATTAGTGGTGTTCACCCAAGGATGTCATGTAGGCACCTTTCCAAGGAGTTAGGTATTTTAACTGCACCATCAAAGTACATATATTCGCTAGTGAAATTCGTTACAAATAATCCATCTCAGTTCGCGAGGAACTGTGATGTTCATACGTACAACACTAGAGGGAAAAATGACCTTTCCTATCCGTCATTGAAGCTGTCAGTTGCTCAAAAAGGAGTACATTATTCAGCAACAAAAAACTTTGATCATTTGCCCAACAACATAAAGTATCTGGCAGGTAGCAGATCAAGTTTCAAATCAAGCTTAAAATCATTTCTTTTGGACAACTCCTTCTACTCCATGGACGAGTTTCTGTTACAGAAATGGTAATAAAAGAAGATTGTACCTCTAAATGTAGTTGCAAGTGTAGAACTAAAAATTTCAGTAATATTAATATTAGCACTATCTTGTAATCTGACCTGTTCTACATCATATCGATAAAATAAACGGGAAAATGATTTACGGAACATGAAAACTAAAACTAAGACTAAAACTAAAAATAAATAAATATTGCAGTGCCTGTATTATTCCGAATTACGATGCAATTTTCCTTCGGACATGCGTGCATGGTTGACGACATGTGGAAATTTGTGTGTGGTATCGAGCCGTGCTCGGACATCCAAATGGTAAGGCGACTGCTCGCGATGAGCTCAGCTGGAAATCCGGGTTCGCGTCCCGACCCGGAAAAAGTTTCATTGTCATTCCATCATGCAGCTGATGGTTGTCCATATTCGAAGCTGTGAATACATCTCGTGGATTCGATGAACGTCCGGTAGCTCCTGAAGAGAGTAATGCTCCATTTTCAAGAATCGGTCGAGAACTCCTCTGTTGACAGATTGCAAGTGATGGTGTATAATTTCTCAAAGCAGCGCCACCAGCGGCTGTGCGGAAGGAAGGCGTACTCTTGAAACATAAACAGATCTCGAATACATGAGACACACACGTTGTTCGCTCAATCTTGTACCTCCTGAAATATTCATTTCCGATCGTCGGCTCCTTGCACAGGATGAATAAAAATATGGAAACATCACGACAAACGCATGCCTGAATACAAATGCAAATGCTGACCAAGTCTTCGGGTTGCGCTGTTGTATTTGACCACGAACGGCACCCGTGCAATGTCCTGTAGCTGAGTCGGTGAAAGTTTGTCCCTGACAGGCGCAGTAGCCTGGGTGCGATAGCTTTCCGGGCCTACTTCACCTAATAACGTAACGCGATTTTAGTAAACGTTTCTACAGTAACGCTTCAGTGTTGTCACAGCTTTATAGACCACTACCGTCTTCGCCTGCAGCCAATAGCGCTTCGCGGTTGAAAAATGGCAACGGTGCTGCAAGCTGTCAGGGATCTTCTTACACCCTCTCGACGATGAATATATTGCGAATGTCAGTCGTCGTAGTAGTATTCTGTGTAATTGAGTGCATTATGTCGGAGCCTAGGGCATTCGAACGTGGTGTTTTTGCAACCAAGGTAGCCGATGTGTTTGGGTTTCAAGAGGCACTGTGTAGAGATTTATGTCGTATGCAGGTAAAGTGGCAAAATTTATTTATTTATTTAACCTGGCAAGATTAGGGGCATCAAGCCCTCTCTTACATCAAACCAGGCATTCTACTTATTTTACATTCATATGTTTTAGTAAGCATGTTCAACAACATCTAGTACAAAAAGTGAAATAAACAATTACAAAGGCACACTTGGAAAAATACATACATACAGAGTTTATATTCGTAGATGATGAGTACTGTTATAATTAGACATTATGAAAGAGACAGATTTTAGGAGTGCTAGCAGCAGGGAGTATGAGGGAGACTGATGTGAAGGGAGGAGAAGAATAGAAAGATGATGTCACATAATTAAGGAAATATAAATGAAAAGAAGATTGCGTGGTTAACAGAGATAAATGAAGAGGAAGAAGAGAAAGGAGCAAGATAGGAGACACTAGCTTTGCTGTTTGACAGAGGAGAGGATTGGCCTTGTACATTAATTTTGTGGAAAACGTTATGAGGATGATAGTAGAAAATGCTTCAACTTCTTCTTAAAAACAGCACGGGATTGAATTTTGCGCAAAGTAAGGGGCAGTTTCTTCCAGAGGTGGAAAGCGGCAACTGAGAAGGAGTTTGCAAAAGTTTTTGTTTTGTGAGTGGGCACAGTTAGGATACCAAATAAGAGTGACCTCGTGTTTCGATTATGATGGCATGAAAGGTGTTTAATCTCTGAAGCAAGATACTGGGGTGCTTGCGCGACGAGGAGTCGGTGAAGTAGACATAGAGTGTGATAGTCACGCAATTTGTCCTGCCGCAGACACCCTAGCTGGGAGTATGAAGGACTAACATGATCATATCGGCGAATGTTGCAGGTGTAACGCACACAAGCATTCATAGTTAGTTCTAGCCGTCGGTTGTTTCCACTACTCATGCCTTGTTGAATTACATCACAGTAGTGGAGGTTCGGTAGAATGAAATATCATCCACTAAGTCATAACGGGGACGAAATTGAGCATTAAATGATCGTGACTGAAGATCATTGAAGAGCATTGTGACGAAAACTAAGAGGACGACAGCTGCAAAAGTCAGCACAGAACTTAATGTCGCACTCTCGAGCCCAGTCGTCCCCAGAACACGAATGGAGCTCCATAAGCAGGGAGTTCCATGGTGGGCTTATCAGTGATGCAAATGTCCGTAACTGGAAAACATCATGCCAAAGCCATAAAACCTGGAATACAGAACAACAGAAAAAATAATTTGGTCGGGAAGGCTTGTTTTACACTGTTTCCAACTTTTGACTGAGTTTACATGCCACGAGTGAAACGTGGTGTGGGTTCAGTTATGATTTGGACAACTATATCGTGGTATTTTACGGGCCACATCGTTACTCTGCAATGCTGGCATTACTGCCAAGATTTGTGTGACCAGTTTGAGTGATCAGGTCCATCCCACGCAGCGTTTGCTCTCCAGTGGTGGTGCTGTGTTCGCAACGCTCGCATCGCCCCGGATTGTTATGGTGAACACTAGGACGAATTGTTGCATCTTCCCTGGCCACCGCATTCGGCACATCTCAATATTATTGAGATTTTGTGGCCTACTTTGGAGAGAAGGGTGCGTCATCGTCATCAACCTCCACCAACGTTATCTGACCTCACCATTATTTTGCTGGAAGACTAAAAATCATACAGGATCTGTATTTGTCCGTTCTGAGACGACTGGAAACTGCTTTGAATGCCAGCGGTGTTCCTGTACCGTATTAGGCATGGTGATGTGTTGGTTTTGAGTGCTTCCACATTTTTCTCTACCCCCTCTACCTCAAAATACTCATGTTAGGATTCTCTACCGTTTGTGCAGTTTTGCCCCTAAAAGGTTTGGAACACCCTGCGCATGCAAGAGAGTCCTTTACGGTTCGGGAAGGCAGTGGGAGGCTCTGGAAACATTGCGAGGGAGAAGGGCGTGGTGGAAGGGGAACAGCCGCGCGGGAGTAGCCGCGCGGTCTTGGCCGCTGCACTCATAGACTGTGCGGCTGGTCTCGGCGGGGGTTCGAGTCCTCCCTCGGGCGTGGGTGTGTGTGTTTGTCCTTAGGATACTTTAGGTTAAGTAGTGTGTAAGCTTAGGGACTGATGACTTTAGCAGTTAAGTCCCATAAGATTTCACACACATTTGAACATTTTGGAAGGGGGACAATCGCAGATAGGGGGGGGGGGGGCTGGGAAAGAGGCGTATTTACATGACTCAGTCAGTAGCGAAGAGCGCGGACAGATTCGCATGAATCAGTTATAAACTCCGCGGCAAACTTAAGTAACAGTAAAAGTAAACAAACTGTATAGAAAAGCTCAAGTTTCCCCTGTTTGTGTATCTCACCTCCGTGGCAACGACAGGCGTCGAAACTCTGTATTTTTACGTTCTTATGTCCATCAGTGGGCCGGCCGCTATGACCGAGCGTTTCTAGGCGTTTCAGTCTGGAACCGCGCTACCGCTACGGTCGCAGGTTCGAATCCTGCCTCGGGGATGGATGTCTGTGATGTCCCTAGGTTAGTTAAGTATTTCTAAGTTCTAGGGGACTGATGACCTCAGATGTTAAGTCCCATAGTGCTCAGAGCCATCTGGACCATCCACCAGTGGAAAGCAGATATCTTCTCGGCTTTGGCAAAAATTTATATTACACGCACTCTAGTAAATACCTATCACAGAGATACGTCATCAGTTGTGTACCTACATTCGGAGAACTGAACGAATTACAGCAAAAGAGAAATTACATTATCGAATCTTTATTAGTTCGTAATGTTTTTCTCTTTTGAGGAGGAAAGCTACAGACTCGAAATTCCTGACGATAGCTGAGAAAACTCTTGAAAGCTCGAGTATGTATTCGAAATTATGTGGCTTAAGAATCTAAAATTTCTTTCTTTCTCTCGCTACTGCCTTTATCCCGCACTGGGCGCAGGGTCGGCAGGGTTAAGTACAGATTTGGCATGGTTAAGTTAAGGGGTGGCCGGACGCCCTTCCTGCCACCACCCCATACGCCCCGGTACGGAATTAGTGTACGCCAGCTGTCTGCGTCTATTGTAAATCGTGAAATAGTGTGAATGTGTTTCAGATGTCTGCGAGTCGTGCAACTAAGGCGGGACGTGGGGACCAGCCCGGTATTTACCTTGTAGGATGTGGGAAACCGCCTAAAAACCACATCCAGGCTGGCCGGCACACCGGCCGCTGTAGTTAATCCACCGGGCGGATTCGTTCCGGGGCCAGCGCGCCTATCCGAGTCCAGGAAGTAGCGCGTTAGCGCTCTCGGCTATCCTGGCGGGTGCTTAAGAATCTAAAATAATTATTTCAATTTTGCCACATTGTTTTTTACATTAAAGACAACCTAAGGTCTGTGTGCAGAAGTAAACGCGGTGAAATACAAGGCGCTGCCCCTGTGTGGGGTTCATTCTTTGTGACGAATTCATCCGGCGGAACAGAGGGACATTATAGGGCCTCTTTCAGATCTCAGTATTGCTACTGCCTTTTGCAACACTGGAGTGGTTCCATTGCTCGATGTTGTGAGTGGTAATCGCTGTTACAAAACTGGATGCGTCAGCTGTTGCTGTCATCGTAGAAGTAGATTACGCGCTCGTCGAATGTTGCAGCAGCACGACCGAGCGCGGGGTCCCTGACGTGACGGATCCTGTGTGGCGCCACCTGGGCCGGGAATCACCGGAGCGGCGTCACACCTCGTGGTACACGTCGGCCCTCAGGAGTGCGGGACATTACATTCCGAAATGAAATCATTCGGCGTGCTGAGCTTTCCTTTCTCCATGTCTATGCTCTGGAAGACGTTGTTTCAGTCCTCGTCTCTATAAAAAGACAACACTAAGAACAGAAATATAGGCCTCGGCAAGTGGCGTTAATAACTCATTCAGCAGACGTTAAACAAGCTTTATAACGATACACACTATATAAGGTGAACCTGCATTATGAAGATGTTCCGAATATTTTCTGAGTGTGTTGGTACACTACTGCCCATTAAAATTACTACACCAAGAACAAATGCAGATGATAAACGGGTATTCATTGGACAAATATATTATACTAGAACGGACATGTGATTACATTTTCACCCAATTTCGGTGCATAGGTCCTGAGAAATCACTACCAAGAACAACCACCTCTGGCCGCAATAACGGCCTTGATTCGCCTGGGCATTGAGTCAAACAGGATTTGGATGGCGTGTACAGGTACAGCTGCCCATGCAGCTTCAACACGATACCACAGTTCATCAAGAGTAGTGACTGGCGTATTGTGACGAGCCAGTTGCTCGGCCACCATTGACCAGACGTTTTCAATTGGTGAGAGATGTGGAGAATGTGCTGGCCAGGACAGCAGTCGAACATTTTCTGTATCCAGAAAGGCCCGTACAGGACCTGCAACATGCGGTTGTGCATTACCCTGCTGAAATGTAGGATTTCGGAGGGATCGAATGAAGGGTAGAGCCACGGGTCGTAACACATCTGAAATGTAACGTCCACTGTTCAAAGTGCCGTCAATGCGAACAAGAGGTGACCGAGACGTGTAACCAATGGCACCCCATACCATCGCGCCGGGTGATATGCCAGTATGGCGATGACGAATACACGCTTCCAATGTGCGTTCACTGCGATGTAGCCAAACACGGATGCGACCATCATGATGCTGCAAACATAACTTGGATTCATCCGAAAAAATGACGTTTTGCCATTCGTGCACCCAGGTTTGTCGTTGAGTACACCATCGCAGGCGCTCCTGTCTGTGATGCAGCGTCAGGGGTAACCACAGCCATAGTCTTCGAGCTGATAGTCCGTGCTGCTGCAAATGTCGTCGAACTGTTCTTGCAGATGGTTGTTGTCTTGAAAACGTCCCCATCTGTTGACTCAGGGATCAAGACGTGGCTGCACGATCCGTTACAGTCATGCGGATAAGATGCCTGTCAGCTCGACTGCTAGTGATACGAGGCCGTTGGGATCCAACACGGCGTTCCGTACTACCCTCCTGAACCCACCGACTCCATTTCTGCTAACAGTCATTGTATCTCGACCAACGGGAGCAGCAATGTCGCGATACGATAAACCGCAATCGCGATAGGCTACAATCTGACCTTTATCAAAGTTGGAAACATGATGGTACGCATTTCTTCTCCTTACACGAGGCATCACAACAATGTTTCACCAGGCAACGCCGGTCTACTGCTGTTTGTGTATGAGAAATCGGTTGGAAACTTTCCTCATGTCAGCACGTTGTAGGTGTCGCCACCGGCGCCAACCTTGTATGAATGCTCTGAAAAGCTAATCATCTGCATATCACAACATCTTCGACCTGTCGGTTAAATTTCGCGTCTGTAGCACGTCATCTTCGTGTTGTAGCAATTTTAATGGTCAGTAGTGTATAAAGAGCCCATGACCTCCGGTGGCTCATTTAAGAGTAATTACTGTCCGCTTTACTTCTTACCCGCGTTAATTTCTGTATCCTGTATTTCACTGCAAATATCTGCTCGATTATGCAAATGTCAACAATATTCACGGCGTGTCTTGAATGGAAACGCACTTGCTCCATTCTGTCCCAGTATTTGCTGTCGATAACAGTAATGCCCTATTTCTGTTCTTCCTCAGGCTTGCAGTCAGTATTTTTCGTTTTTGCCTCTATTTTGTTTCGTCAGATAGTGATAACTGGACGTGTGGCACACAGCAGTATGGACAGACTTATTGACGAAGAGTTGTCCGGTCTGCACCTCGTGTCTGAACTCATTGAGAGCAAATGGAACAGTGGTACAACGGCGCTATGCTGAGATGTTCCCGCACAGACGTTAACCACATCACTACACGGAGGTTTGCTGCTATACCGTTGTTGTGCTCTACCAAAATTGCGGTTCGGTGGTTTTAGTATAGCACATAAATGACGTAGTAAAAACTAGGTTTACGAGCAGAATTGGTAGCGTTGGCAGGAAAAGAAACGCAAATTAATCTGTGATAGAATAACTGGGAGCCGACGACTTCCCTTCTTTCTTTTCTTTTCTTTTCTTTTGTTTTATTTTGCACATAATCAGAGCCGCACATCGTTCAGTGTTAGTCCACTATGTATTGTATATCCTTACGAAATACAGAGTGAGTCACATAAGGTGCAACATCCCTTTTATTTCGTGAACTCTTACACATATCGAAACGCGGTTTTGAGATATTGAAGTAAGTACATCTTTTTTAAAATCGAACTGTATACTTTTTATAACTGCATTCGATAGCTCTTGAGAAGACAATGTGAGGGGTCCACTTGTACGTGAAGCCCGATTTTGTAATATATTTCAAGAAAAATGACATAAAATGGGTATCACATGTAGAAGAGATTGTATATTTGATAGCACTGAACTAAAGAATTTGCTTGAGTGGCACAAGCGATTGTAGGTAGGGGAGTGCGGAGTGCAGTGTCAGTTGCTGTTAATCTCTGTTAAAGGTAGGATGTAAGACTCAAAGCTAGTGGCTAGCTGTGAGAATTTAGCTGTTGGCCTATGGATGCAGCATAATACAGTTTTGTAAGGTAATGAAATTCCGTATATTCATTTTTAAGTATGCAACAACACACTACACAGTAAATTTCTCTAAGACAAACATTACACATTGTATACCCATTAACACACAGAAATAATATAATAAAGAACGTTACATTTGGCGACCCTGCCAGGATTCAAACCTGGAATCTACAGCTCTCTAGCTTAATCCAGTTCATATTTTTATTAGGATGTTGTATCTTTACTGTTCAATGTTCCCACATTTACTAGAAGTTGCCATGTTGCAACACTCAGTATAGGCTAATTTAGAACTTACATAGACATTTTACTACATTTATTAGGATATGTTCCACTACCTTACCTGTCTTACTGCTTCCCACCTTCCATCATCCAATTTCCTCCCTCTGCTCATGGCATTGGAGCTTTTTGATATCAGCATTAATACTTCAATGTGGCTATGCACGATATGGATCTATGAAGAATCTTCAGTTTCAAATGTAGTAATGATGATCATCACAATACTGATGTGCTGAGAGCAACCAACTTCGAGTGTTGGTAAATATGGTGTCAGGTACCAACTGTAACTTTGTACTTCAGTGACACTATGTTGACTTGTTTAGCTGTCTTGGACACTGGACCAACCTACTATGGCTAATGCTCAGATGTGAGACCGCAAAGAATTGGACTTTATAATGCAGCCACATTTACGTGGTTATAAGCTTCAGCCATGCACCAGTCTTTCCTTAACCATTTTCCCAATATTCTCTTGACAACCAGGGCTATACTTTACTCTTAGTATCACTAATGTTATGTACCTTCTAACAACATGATTTTAGAACATTCTGTATATGAGACGACCAGACTTTACACTTACTACTTATGCACCAGAGCACCAGCTTCTTCAAGAGCTCAATGATCTGTACTGTATTTAGGATTATATTGTAATGATCATGTAATACCTATTATTCATATTGTAAATTCTGATGTAAAAATATCCTGGAATGTGACAACACGGTGGCTGGAATCGACATTTGTGGCGCGAACACTGCCAAACAGGCATCTCGGACCAGGCTGCGTTGTTGTATACGATAAGGTTGGTCTGCGCTACTAGAAAAAGCTTGAACCAACTTACGACCTAGATGCACGTTCACCTATGAATGTTGTGTGTGGAAGTATGACATAGCCTAGACTCTAGCGTATCGCAAAGGGCGTCGGAAAACTATTTCACATTAGTCTATCCTCCCAGATCTACATGAGCTGTAACAGGGAAATCAGCTGTTCATTCTAAAAAAAAAAAGCAACTACTGTATTAAACATCTAAATGTTAGAAGGAAATTTGACCTACCTTTCCTGCAAATGGCTGTGTGCTTAGAGGTAAAATACATGCTGTCAGACAACTGCCTCTGTCTACACTGTTTTCAATTATATCATATGGGATACATTTGTTGAACTAAAGTTTTTACTAAAAATACTTTGGTGACCACCTATATACCGCAAAAATAAACATTCTTCTTACCGCAACGTCATTTCATGCTGAACGTAAGCACGTAATGACAATGTTACCAGGTACATGCAGTACACACTGCTGACTTATCGACACTGCAGAACAATTTCGTACATACGTAAATGAAATAAACAAATTACTGACAATGATTTGGTAACCACCCAAATCACATAACGCAAATTTATTCTCCCAAAAAATAACTTAATCAAGGCATGTGTTCAAACTGTTGACCATGGACTGAAATGCACATTTTCAGTCGCCATTCGAAAGAACGATGAACAGGTGTAATTACAGTGGATCATATAGTAGAGCACGCACTGCCGATTCGACGACACACATGGTGTAGCGTTGTTGGGACGTCGTCGTAGACAGTATCTTTCACTGCTCCCCAAAGGAAGAAATCAGAGGACCTCGCAAGTCATTTGACAACAGAATTTCGTCCTATCCAACGTCCAGGAAAGTTCTCATTCAGTATTTGCGTTGCATCACGGGCCTAGTGAAATGGACAACCGTCGTGTTGCAGCCACATACACTGTGGAATATCCAGTGGTACCTGTTCTAGAAGAACCGGCTGCATGTTCGTCAGAAAGTGTGGGAACGAATGTCCGTTTAGAACGCCTGTGGTGAAGTAAGGTCCCACAATGTAATTTCCTGTGGTGGCGCACCATACGCTTACGCTCCACGGCCGTTGATGTTGCACCTGACGAAGTCAAGTGGATTTTCGGCTGCTCAGTACTGCACGTTATGCGAATTTACATTAGTGTGGTTAGTGAACGTTGCTTCATCGGTAAAGAGAACACGTTGGAAAAACGTAGGGTCGTTTCTCAGTTGCTCTGTTTTTATGTAAGAAATCAACAATTTTCGAATAAAAACTGAATGAAACATAGACAACTTCAATTTTGCTATAAATGCTGTTTATTTTTAAGTAACAGACAGGAGGATAAGTACGTAGAGCAAAAACGTTCCGTATGTTAAGCACCCCTTTATAGTGCTTCACTCAGTTTCTGGAGAGGTCAGAGTTTCCGGTTTCTAGGGTAATCTAATAAGACACTGATCGCACATGCAAACAAAGCTATCGAATGAGGTAACTCCCGATAGGCATGCGACACACGTACCTCGCAGGTAACGAGGCTACGATCACAACTGTCCAAAGCTACTAGGAAGTCGGGAGGAGCGAGATCTGGGCTGTACGGTAGATGAGGAAGAACAGTCCAATGAAGTTTTGTGAGCTCCTGTCGGATTCTCAGACTTGTGTGGGGCCAGGCTTTCTCATGGAGAAGAAGAAGTTCGTTTGTATTATTGTGACGACGAACACGATGAAGTCGTTTTTTCAATTTCCTGGGGGTAGCATATTGCAGGGGCACAGTGACTCACCGTGCTTTTGTTCACTGCCGGCTCTCAGTAGACTTTCTGCAAGCGTCTATGAATATCTGTGACGCTCTGGTTTTCCGCCAAAAGAAACGGACAGACGCCATTTTGAAGTCTACATATAGCGCCGCCACCTGTCGCAACCTCATGAAACTATAGGGGCTGAAGCCGGAATATTCCACGATGTCCAACAAATTCCGCATTTTTTTAAACCGAAATTAGCCGAGAAACAAATTGTTTTATTACGGTAATATTGAACGCTCCTCGTACCCGTAAACAGGTGTGACTCGAAATTAATATAACTTCCACAAAATAATAGTAATTTCCAGGAAGACTAATAAAGGTAACAGAGAAAGTATTGACGCGTGTTTGTGTACAATAAAACTTATAAAATGCTGTCTTCACTAAGACGGAGTTTCTCGTCAAACGTAAATATTTATGTAGTTGTTTATGTAGGTGCAATAACAACAGATGAGTTAAGTGCAGCTTTCCCAGTATCACATTGGTTTCCTTCACAGCTTGCTCGTTGCGTTGAGTTGCAGTGATGCTGTAGCAGAAGGCGGCGTGACCTTGGGACGGCGCTCGGCGAGTGACAGAGGCGCGGGAATCGCTAACTTACAGGGACGCCGCGCGATGGCGCGGCAGTCGCGAGAACGACGGGGCAGCGGCCTCTAGTAGTACTCACTCGCTGGCGAAGAATGAGGCTGGCCGGCACTGCACTTCCCCGTCGGGTTCCGCGTAACGAGGAACGCGTCGTTACGTCACCCATTGAGCAGCGCCGCAGCATACCGCCTGCTTCCCGCTACCCGTCCGCCGAGTCACAAGTTCAGTTCGGTTACGAAACGCGTGGGTGCCCAGCGGAAGTCAGAGCCACGAGGCGGCTCCCGTGGAGTCCCGCCAGTTTGCTGTAGCTCTTCTCCCGACGTTCGTCTATGTCTGGAAAACTCTTTCCCTTTGTAGCATTTACAGTCGCAGCGTCCTCACTTCATCTATCGAGAGTAAGAAATGCAAAGTAGAAATATTGAACGTTTTCAAAAGGACCCTTACAAGGAGAAAAATCTAGTATTTTCTCTATTTACTTGTCGCACCATTGGTAAAGTAAATGATATACACTCCTGGAAATTGAAATAAGAACACCGTGAATTCATTGTCCCAGGAAGGGGAAAGTTTATTGACACATTCCTGGGGTCAGATACATCACATGATCACACTGACAGAACCACAGGCACATAGACACAGGCAACAGAGCATGCACAATGTCGGCACTAGTACAGTGTATATCCACCTTTCGCAGCAATGCAGGCTGCTATTCTCCCATGGAGACGATCGTAGAGATGCTGGATGTAGTCCTGTGGAACGGCTTGCCATGCCATTTCCACCTGGCGCCTCAGTTGGACCAGCGTTCGTGCTGGACGTGCAGACCGCGTGAGACGACGCTTCATCCAGTCCCAAACATGCTCAATGGGGGACAGATCCGGAGATCTTGCTGGCCAGGGTAGTTGACTTACACCTTCTAGAGCACGTTGGGTGGCACGGGATACATGCGGACGTGCATTGTCCTGTTGGAACAGCAAGTTCCCTTGCCGGTCTAGGAATGGTAGAACGATGGGTTCGATGACGGTTTGGATGTACCGTGCACTATTCAGTGTCCCCTCGACGATCACCAGTGGTGTACGGCCAGTGTAGGAGATCGCTCCCCACACCATGATGCCGGGTGTTGGCCCTGTGTGCCTCGGTCGTATGCAGTCCTGATTGTGGCGCTTACCTGCACGGCGCCAAACACGCATACGACCATCATTGGCACCAAGGCAGAAGCGACTCTCATCACTGAAGACGACACGTCTCCATTCGTCCCTCCATTCACGCCTGTCGCGACACCACTGGAGGCGGGCTGCACGATGTTGGGGCGTGAGCGGAAGACGGCCTAACGGTGTGCGGGACCGTAGCCCAGCTTCATGGAGACGGTTGCGAATGGTCCTCGCCGATACCCCAGGAGCAACAGTGTCCCTAATTTGCTGGGAAGTGGCGGTGCGGTCCCCTACGGCACTGCGTAGGATCCTACGGTCTTGGCGTGCATCCGTGCGTCGCTGCGGTCCGGTCCCAGGTCGACGGGCACGTGCACCTTCCGCCGACCACTGGCGACAATTGAGCAATTCGGCGGTACGTCCACCCGGCCTCCCGCATGCCCACTATACGCCCTCGCTCAAAGTCCGTCAACTGCACATACGGTTCACGTCCACGCTGTCGCGGCATGCTACCAGTGTTAAAGACTGCGATGGAGCTCCGTATGCCACGGCAAACTGGCTGACACTGACGGCGGCGGTGCACAAATGCTGCGCAGCTAGCGCCATTCGACGGCCAACACCGCGGTTCCTGGTGTGTCCGCTGTGCCGTGCGTGTGATCATTGCTTGTACAGCCCTCTCGCAGTGTCTGGAGCAAGTATGGTGGGTCTGACACACTGGTGTCAATGTGTTCTTTTTTCCATTTCCAGGAGTGTAGATACTAGTGTTAGTGACGTTGAGAAACGGCTGAAATCACTACATATGAAGAAAGCTCCACGACCATATAGATTTCCTGTCAGATTCTATACAAAATCTGCAAGTGAGCTAGCCCCTCCTTTAACCACAATAAACCGAGCATGTTTCGAACAAACAACTGTGCTCACTATTTGAAAGAAAGCAACTATCTACAAGAATAGTAGCAGAAGTGATCAACAAAACTACCTTCCAGTATCCTTGGATCCATCTGTTTATTTATTTATTTTTATTTAGTTAATCTGATCTGATTAGGGCCATCAGGCCCTCTTATAGATCGTACCAGAGTTTCACATGTACTGTTCCTTTTTTACGTCAAGTTACTAAGTAATAACAATTTTAAAATCCCAAATAATATTAAAATGATCTGAGTGCAAATACAGACAAAATATGAAATACTGGCTATGAACTAATAAACTGCTTCTTCTACTGCTCCTGGTGATGATAATAATAATAATTTAAGGAGACTTCACCAGCTAAGAAATCTGGGAAATGAGGACGATTTAGTTGGAAAGAACGATGTAAACAGGTAACGAGTGCGTACAGCCACTACTGTAATCATTATTGTTGCTTCAGTAGACATGCCATTTACTATCTTCTGAAGCTGGATACGTTATCCACTTCTCTGATATAATGCGAGAGGTTATTCCAGAGTTGGGTTCCTGCTACTGAGTAGGACTCTGGGAAAGTGACTGATCGATGGAGTGGACCAGAAAGGATTTTCCTCGGATGCGTACTGGTGTTTCTGTCATGTTGTTCAGACAAGGACGCTAACGTCGAGGAGAGATATGAGGACAACGTACGTTGATAAGACAACAGAGAAGACTGAGGGTACGGAGATCTCTCCGCTTGTCTGCACGTGGCATATGGTGGTGAAATATGATAAAAGAATCGAACATCACAGATATAACGAACATAGGATTCATAAGCGGTTCCAAGCGCCGTGAGCTTTCAACAGAAGGATCTTCCAGGATAACATCGCTGTAATCAATAACTGGAAGTACAAATGTGTGTATAAATTTCTTTTTCAGGTCAAGAGAAAACAGCTGTTTATATTTTTTAAGGCACGAAGAGATGCTGATGCATACTGCAGTTACGAGCTAGTCCACTTTAGATTTTCATCTTTTCGTTGTAAACTCTTAGAATATATTCTGAGCTCAAACATAATGAGTTATCTCGAACTGAATGACCTGCTCATGCCGATCAGCATGGGTTCAGAAACGATCGATCGCATGGAACCAAGCTTCTACTTTTCCCCAAATTATATCCTTCATGTCATGGATCAACACTGTCCGATAGCTGCAGTAATTCTTGACTTTCGAAAAGCATTTGACTTAGTAATCCACCGAGGCTTAATATCAAAAGTACAGCCGTATGGGGGTATCAAGCAAAATCTGTGACTGGATTGAGTGCCCTTTCTTTGTATTGTGGATGTAGCAAGTTATTTTCAACGGAGATTCATCGAAAAAAGTAGTAATAACGTCAGGCGTGCCACAGGGAAGTGTGCTGGGACCCTCTTTATTCCGTTGTATGTTAATAATATGACTGGCAGTATTAGTGGCAACTCAGACATTAGCAGATGCAGCTATCTATAATGAATTACTCTCCGCAAAAACATACATAGATACTGTCAGATGTTGAAAAGATTTCAAAGTGATGCTGATATTGACAACTTGCATTAAATGTGCAAAAATGTAAATCTGTGCGCTTCACAAAAAGAAAAAAAAGTATCTAATCTAGTAAGGCTACAATATGAACGCGTCAAAACTACAGTCAGTCAGCTCAGTTCACACATGGGGAGAGACAATTTGTAAGGATACGAAATGGAGCGACCTCATAAATTCAGTCGTAGGTAAAGCAGATGGCACAATTCAGTTCGCTTATAGGATACTAGGGAAATGATATCAATCTAGAAAGGAGATTAGTCACAAAACACACTTCCGACACATCCTGCAATATTGTTCAAGCGTATGGGATCCATTACACCTGGCTAATATTGAGCAGGGCCCCCGCGACCACGCAGAAGTGCCGCAACACGACGTGGCATGAACTCGAATAATGTCTGAAGTAGCCCAGGAGCGAATTGACTGCATGAATCATGCAGGGCTGTCCATAATTCCGAAAGTACGAGGGGTTGGAAATCTCTTCAGAACAGCACGTTGCAAGGCATCCCTGATGTGTTCAATAATGTTCATGTGTGGGGAGTTCGGTGGCCGGCGGAAGTGTTTAAAGTCAGAAAAGTGCTCCTGGAGCCAGTCTGTAGAAATTCTGGACGTTTGGGGTGTCGCATTGTCCTACTGGAAGTGCCCAAGTCCGTCGGAATGCACAATGGACATGAATGGATACAGACGATCAGACGTACGTGTCACCTGTCAGAGTCGCATAGAGACGTATCGGGGGTCACATATCACTCCAATTGCACACGCCCCACACCATTGCAGAGCCTCCACTAGCTTGAACAGTTCCCTGCTGACATGCAGGGTCCATGGATTCACGAGGTTGTCTCCATACTCGTACTCATCCATCCGCTGGATACAATTTGAAATGAGACTCGTCCGGCCAGGCAGCATGTTTCCAGTCAACAGCCCAATGTTGGTGTTAACGGGCCAGGCGAGATGTAAAGCTTTATGTCGTGCAGTCATCAAGGGTACACGAGTGGCCCTTCGGGTCCGAAAGCCCATATCGATGATGTTTCGTTGAATGGTTCGCACACTGACACTTTTTGATGGCCAGCACTGAAATCTGCAGCAATTTGCGGAAGGGTTGCACTTCTGTCTGGTTGAACGATTCTCTTCAGCCGTCGTTGGTCCCGTTCTTGCAGGATCTTTTCCTGGCCGCAGCGATGTCGGAGATTTGATGTTTTACCGGATTCCTGATATTCACGGTACACTCGTGAAATGGTCGTATGAGAAAACCCTCACTTCGTCGCTACCTCGGATATGCTGTGTCCTATTGCTCGTGCGTCGACTAAAACACCACTTTCAAACTCACTTAAATTTTGATAACCTGCCATTTTAGCAGCAGTAACCGATCTAAAAACTGCGCCAGACGCTTGTTATCTTACATAGGCGTTGCCTACCACAGCGCCGTATTCTGCCTGTTTACATATCTCTGTATTTGAATATGGACGCCTATACCAGTTTCTCTGGTGCTTCAGTGTAGTTATAGGTTCAGAATGAGATTATCACTCTGCAGCCGAGTGCGCACTGATATGAAACTTCCTGGCAGATTAAAACTGTGTGCTGGACCGAGACTCGAACTCGGGACCTTTGCCTTTCGTAGTCACAGGTTTTCCGATGCACGGGACACTGTCACGAAGATGTTAAAAAAGGCACTTGAAGATCGAGGCAAACTATCCCTTGAATATCTATATAAATAGTTTTAAGAAACAGCTTTAAGAGTAGAGGTTAGTAATATACTACAATCCCATACGTATAGCTAATTACTGCGTGTGTAGAGGTGTTAAGGCATCTATTCTTCTTGCACTCCATACGTGAGCGGATCCTTGTTTTTAAGACGCTACCACGCGATGTACATTTTCATTTTAAGTGCACGTTTTTTTTTACGCCTCCACAATGAATTACTGCATGGGACGGAAATCGGTAGATGTGACATACATGTACAGACAAATAAATGATTAAAATTTCTGAAATGTTTAATGATTCATTCAAGAAAAAGGGCTTCATCAATTGAGCAAGTCAGTAGTAACATGTTCGTCCACTTATCGTCCTTCTGCTAGCAGTTATCTACATCTACATCTACATCTATACTCCGCGAGCCACCTTACGGTGTGTGGCGGAGGGTACTTATTGTACCACTATCTGATCCCCCCCTTCCCTGTTCCATTCACGAATTGTGCGTGGGAAGAACGACTGCTTGTATGTCTCCGTATTTGCTCTAATTTCTCGGATCTTTTCGTTGTGATCATTACGCGAGATATATGTGGGCGGTAGTAATATGTTGCCCATTTCTTCCCGGAATGTGCTCTCTCGTAATTTCGATAATAAACCTCTCCGTATTGCGTAACGCCTTTCTTGAAGTGTCCGCCACTGGAGCTTGTTCAGCATCTCCGTAACGCTCTCGCGCTGACTAAATGTCCCCATGACGAATCGCGCTGCTTTTCGCTGGATCATGTCTATCTCTTCTATTAATCCAACCTGGTAAGGGTCCCATACTGATGAGCAATACTCAAGTTTGGCATTCGTTGATAGAGTTGTTGGATGTCCTCCTAAGGGATTTTGTATCACATTCTGTCCAATTGGCGCGTTAGATCGTCGCAGTCCCGAGATGGTTGCAGGGCCTTGCTCATAATGGTCCAAACATTCTCAATCGGGGAGAGATCCGGCGACCTTGATGGCCAAGGCAGGGTTTGGCGAGCACGAAGACAAGAAATAGAGACGCTCGCTGTGTGCGGGCGGGCATTATCTTGCTGAAACGTAAGCCCAGGATAGCTTGCCATGAAGAACAGAAAACGGAGCGTAGAACATCTGCTATGAAGAGAAGCGGCGCCCTATACCATCACTCCTGCTTGTCGGGCAGTGTGGCAGGCGACAGTCAGGTTGGTGTCCCACCGCTGTCCGGGCGTCTCCAGACAGATCTTCGGCCTGGAATCTCATTGACTGGAGTTGTTCTTCAGCGGTGAGTCCCGCTTCAAAGTGAGCCCCGATGACCAGTGAAGAGGTGTCTGGAGAGGCCACAGACAGCGGTGAGATACCAAACTGGCCTGCCAAACTGCCCAACAACCACGAATAATGGTCTGGGGTTCTGTTTCTTTTCGTAGCCGGACCCCGTTAGTTGTCAGCCACAGCACCATTACAGCACAGTGGTATGTCTGCGATATTCAACACACCGTTTTGTTGCCCTTCATGGAAGGCCATCCTGGGCTTACATTTCAGCAAGATAATGCCCGCCCGCACATGTTCAGAGTTTCTACTACTTGTGTTGGTGCTTGCCAAATCCTACCTTGGCCAGCAGGATCGCCGGACCTCTCCGCAACTGATAATGTTTGTAGCATTATAAGCAGAGCCCTCGAACCATCTCGGGCTATTGATGATCTAACGCGCCAATTGGACAGAATTTGGCACGATATCCCTCAGGAGTACATCGAACAATACTACCAATCAGTGTCAAGCCGAATAACTGCTTGGATAAGGGCCGGATGTGGACCAACACGTTAATGACGCACTCAATTTGTGAAGATATTCCTCCTTAATAAATCATCTAATTTTTCTGAAATTGTAATCATTTGTTTGTCCGTTCAAAAATGGCTCTGAGCACTATGCAACTGAACTTCTGAGGTCATCAGTCGCCTAGAACTTAGAACTAATTAAACCTAACTAACCTACGGACATCACACACATCCATGCCCGAGGCAGGACTCGAACCTGCGACCGTAGCAGTCGCCCGTTTCCAGACTGTAGCGCCTAGAACCGCACGGCCACTCCGGCCGGCTGTTTGTCCGTACTTTACATCACATATACTGATTCCCATTCGGACAATTCGTTCGCGGTGCGTCGCTTTTTGTCTTAGAGTGTAGATACAGATCGTATGTTAATATGTTGTATGATGGCACAGCGAAAAAACTAGGGGAAAAGGCTGCATTTATTCCTTTTGTTAACTGATTTGGTTGTGAGATATTAGGAATGCCATCACGTTTCCTCCTCCACACACATGTGTGGAAATATCATGTTATATGCATTACAAAAAATTTTTACTGTGTTTTTGATAATGTTCAACGAAATAATGTGGTCAATTCAAAATAAAACAGCCTACGCAGGAAAATTACTTCCCCCCAAGAATTCACAGCGCTTGTGGACTCGTGCATAAAAAATACTATTGGTTCAAATGGCTCTGAGCACTATGGGACTTAACATCTATGGTCATCAGTCCCCTAGAACTTAGAACTACTTAAACCTAACTAACCTAAGGACAGCACACAACACCCAGCCATCACGAGGCAGAGAAAATCCCTGACCCCGCCGGGAATTGAACCCGGGAACCCGAGCGTGGGAAGCGAGAACGCTACCGCACGACCACGAGATGCGGGCAATACTATTGGTGGTACTGCTTATGTTTACACGTATTACATTACATAACATATTCATGTTGCCTGTCCGTGTTGGGTTCGCGCCTTCCACTGATCACGTGCGAACATTCCTGCAATTTCTAAAGACTTCCTTAAGACCTGCCTCCATGCGCATAACGGCGCCGCCTGCTAACAGCCTCAGAAAGCTACACTCATTTACATACAATAGTCAGCAAGTGAAATACAGACCCGTGCCTATTACTATAGGGCGTGGTTCCCACTTCGCCTTTGCACGGACGGACAGCGGGTACGCGTCGTGGCGTAGACTTCAAGCTTTTATGAGCCATGCTGACTCGTAGCTCTCAATGATAGCGAGGACAAGCGACCAATGGGATTACGCAAACACCATGCGAGCTTTCTATACAAAATTTGTTGTATGTTATAAAACTGAGTTTACTGATTTCAAGATCTCAAAAACTTCCTCCTCGTGTAACGTGTACTTTAGGCATCGCATTCAACTGCTGATGACGGTTGGTTGGCCCGGTGTTCCACATGTGAACAGTGGCGTGAAATTAAACTTTACACTCCATGAGATGCAAAATTTGAAATAAAGGAATTGAATCCAATAAAATGCTGAAAGAAGCTAGTTGTGTGCTAATGAAAACAACAAAACTAATACTAGTACTGAAGTACATTATGAACGTTGTTCGATATGAAATGCAATGTTTGTCTTGGAATAACCACAAAAATTAATTACTGCTCTACTCGAAAGAAAATAACTCTTTAAAATTACTGACACTGTTCACTGAAAATTAATTTGCTTGCTAGCACGACTCTTAACAACTGTTTACTAAAGAATGCAAGGTGAGATCTGCCCTGAAATAATAGTGACTTAGCTCTTATTCAGCATGCTGTTTTTATGTCTGGAGTACTGACGTTCTCGAAAGCAAATACAAATCTGCAAATGCAGCAACTAAAGGAAAATAAATTACACACTACTAATTTCTTTCTTTCTGCTTATCAGAAAACGATCTGTGACTTCTTGTTGCGTAAGGTGCAATGCACCCACGACAAAATATTCAAAACTTTACTATGAAGCACGGAGGTGGGTTTTGCTTTCAAAAAACTGTTTTTGAGAAATCAACCGCTTATTATTGACAAACAGACAGCACAACATAAGAAGATTATAAAAATTACAAAATTCTCTCATTACAAAAAAACTACAAACGTTCCAGCCATGTGAGTTATTTCTGACATAATGAAAACAAAGAAATCAAATTAACACTAATGATGAAAGTAATTAGTTATCTGAGGGACAAAGGTTTCATTGAATGAACAGTTCTGACAAACATTTCATTATGGCGCATGCCTTCGTTAACTTTATAATTCTTGCAGAACCTTCTCCATCAATATGAAGAACGAGAAACTATTAGAAATGCGTTTTCATCTTCATAATAAAGAAGTCCAGACAGATTCTCCTAGGTTCAAGGACAACGCATCTCATTCTCTGAAAAATTCAACTGCTGGCTAGTATGCCTCAAATAAGAACATTCCAGAGCTTCGCAACTGACCGAATAGCAAGTCAACCGCAGATAAAACTAAACACGGTGTCAGTAAAGGTGAATTATTTACGATAGCACAAAACACATTAGAACCGAACAACCGTAAAGTGCTTTGCGTGTTCGTCAAACTAGTTTGACAGGTTTTGGGAGAGATCGGTTGAGCCATTCTCTTTACGAAGATATTCCTGCTACCACGCTAGTCTCTACGCAGTGAGCAGGCCTTTGTGACCGAGCGGTTCTAGGCGCTTCAGTCTGGAACCGCGCGACCGCTACGGTCGCAGGTTCGAATCCTGCCTCGGGCATGGATGTGTGTAATGTCCTTAGGTTAGCTACGTTTAAGTAGTTCTAAGTTCTAGGGGACTGATGAGCTCAGTTGTTAAGTCCCATAGTGCTCAGAGCCATTTGAACCATTTGATATTGAGGTGATTTGGACTATTAGTTTCTTATTTTAGGACAATTTTTAGTATCTCATTTTCGTATGTAGGTATGGCTTTATCTGTTCCGATGAACCTGGATGATTTCAGAGAGGCTATGGGCGTAGACATGTTGAGCACAATTTGTTTTTTACAAATGTGTGGTCTCGTTGCCGAGTATGTTCGATGTCGTACTTACTCGCATGGCGCTGCATCTAAGATGGGTTGTGGCAATCTATTAGACAAGGGATGTGGTTCGAAAAATCTAAGCTCGGCTTGAGAGACATTATGAAAATCACGTACTGTTGCTGTTTGAGATATCCTTATAGCTCAACTAAAGAATGGGATACTATTGTCACTGCTGTGATGAAAACTATAACTTACAGTCGATACTATTAGCTTCGAAGGCGAAAAAAAAAAAAAACTGCACCTCATAGTGAAGTACGGGATACAAATTGTATATGTTGAGAGGCACCCACTTGCCTTTCTCATACTGTGGCATCAAGCAGTCAGGCCTGCAAGATGAGTGGTTTGCCAAGCGAGTGGATTCTTCCTTAATTTATCGAGTAACATGAAATCTCTTATCTTACTATTTAGTTACAAATTATCCTCCTGTGTGAATAACACGCAACGGAAACACGCATCTGACTATCAGTGATTTATAGAACTCTGACTGCACACTACGCATTGGCAATACCACATTTACTTTTTGTCTTTGATTTAACGGCTTTTATATAAATTCGGGATATTATGACAACATACAATTTAATGAAAAAGGCCACCAATCTCTTTCTTTTCACTATTTGATTTATTCCTAAACACACAAATTCTACAACCTACAACAATATAACATGAGAAATTCCGCCCAGTGGGCATGGCTTCACATTAGTGAATCTCGATACTATGGTCTCGTAATCTATTTACCGCAACAGTGCACTTCCTGGACAGGATGGTGGATCTTTTATTATATCTCACGCTTCGACTCTCACAATCATCCTCACGAAACTTTCCTCCAGATCGAGCGATACAGAAGGAACAAGCATAACCCACAAATCTTTCGAAACTACCTTGCTACTCCCATGCAAAACACACATACCCAAATTACATGACATACACAACACAACAATATGGAATATTACACAAAGAACGGTTACAACTTCATCACCTTCCGCTTTCCCACTTCAATCAATATTTATCCCAGTTTCACACGACACTTCCCCACTTTGTAATTCTACTTTCCTACTGTGAACTCTGGAGATAAACGCACGTCTTCCTGTGCAATGCAAGCCAAGTGGCGTTGCTGGAAAGACGGCCGACTCACCTTGATTCTCTCTCAGAGTTTAAATTTAGCGTCACACGGAATGATATTTCTTAAATATTTCAACTTATGATACACACGCTATTTCTTAAATATTTCAGCTTATTGTACACACGCTATTAATTCAGCTTAACTTAAGCACACGGAAGTATCTCAACTTACAACTACACGTGGGCTCATTGTGACCGTTGGTTTACTACAATTCCCTTAAAATTACCTGCCTCACATTTAATTCTCCCCACAAAAGTTCCTGAGAAAGAGAAATTATTAATTCTAACTACTCTTAAATATTCCACATCCATACCATGCCTCCACTCTTTCATTACGGAGCACAACAAAAAACAGGTCTTTCCAGCAGAAGGTCCAGCCGCAGAGTGCTGAAACATGGCCGTATTCCGGTTCTCTCGCACCTCTGTCGAAGTGGGAGAAGCACCTTGCTACCTTATTGGTCAACCACATTTCAGACGCTCAAAGCTCTGGTAACTTCCATCTCTTTGGTCCCACCAAAGGTGGCGAAAGGATCGACTCAAAGATGATCATATATTCCCATTCACTATCTGTGGTTAGCAGACGACCATACATTCATTCCTTTCACAGATCTCACCAAACTGGATGTAGGGATTTATTTTGAGGGAGTGCACATGTGATAAATTAAATAAATAAACTGTCATTCTTTCCCACACTGGTATCCGGCTTCGCTGTATTAATTGAAATTGAGTTACTTTACAAAAAAAATGTGTTGTTCTGACAAGAATAATGAAGTATTTCGTACCTATTTTCAATGTCGGGCGGTACTGTACCCTTTCACCACCGGCTACCCATGCAGAAAAAAATGGCACGGTACTTTCCTTGCAATGCGAGGGTAGTTCCGAACATTTTTTTAAGAAAACTGTATTAGAACAAACGTAGCAAGTTATCAAAATAACCAGGAGGAGACCTTAGCCCCTGGTGACCTCAAATAGACGACCAAATATTGTTACTTTACCAAATTATTGACAGTTGTTGCATTATTGTACTCTCCACAATCCGGAGTAACGTACACATACAAATTTACAACAATCTACATGACAAATAAAACATTATATCATACAAAATAAAAAAAATAATGTTGAAATAAAAATTTGCTTTAGTTACTGGGACTTTCGTTATTTTTATGAGTAATCCAAATTTCAATAATTCTAAAACAAATAGAAAAATACTAATTGTACTCATGAAATTTTAAATAGCTCACCGTCCAAACACAGAGCAAGTAATCTGACATTCATAAATTGCGCTGTAAAAACCTTTACACAGCAAAGTGTAAATACAAAACAAAATCAACAAAAGAAAAACATTGCGTACACTAGTTACACGTAGAATGTCAGGCTCCATACCATTACTCTAAAATATACCCCAAACCTACAGAGAAATAAAACTGAGAAGAAAAACAATGACTTGTGACAGCCAGAGCGAGAGCACCAGCAGCAGCGAGTACTGTTTGTATAAAGCGTTTATTTTGCATTTTGTTTACGACGTTCCACTAAGGGAGGGATTCTATTTGTGTACTATAGCACCAGCAGCAGCGAGTACTGTTTGTATAAAGCGTTTATTTTGCATTTTGTTTACGACCTTCCACTAAGGAAGGGATTCTATTTGTGTTTATCTGCTCTGCATAGAAACTAACAGTTCTTGATCGTTAGGAGAGAAATTTATTTTGTACTTATTTGCTGCGCTTAGCTTTTAAATAGTTTTTCTGGGAAAACCTAGCGTGGTTTTCGCGTCTCGTATTTCAGTGAGTGTTTCTTGATTATCAGAGTAGCTCATCAGAAGATTATCTTGGGAATTTGTCACCGTATAGAGTAGGGTAAACATAGTCATGTGTAGGGACTGTGGTTGTTGTGAGCGGACGCAAGGAGAATTGGCCACTCTTCGGGGGCAGGTGGAGGCTCTGTCTGTTAGGCTCATCGAGCTCGAGGCGCAGGCGTCGGCTCGTAGTGGCGTTGGGGCAACTGTGGTGAGACTTATGCCTACTTCGGTGGCCTTGGAATCACATGGAACCCCTGATGTCGCTGCGTCTTCCGGCAGTGAGCATCTTACCGGTCAGCCATCACTCCAGGGTGAATGGCGGACAGTGGTGGGCTCGCGTGTGCCTGGCCGAAAGGCGAAGGTGGGATCTGGCCGCGTGGCAGCTGCCTTACCCCTTTCCAACAGGTACGGGGTGCTTCCTAGTGATGATGACATCGTTTCCGAGCCACCACAGGATGCCTCGCCTGTTGGGCCAGTGGCCGATTCTCCGGCAAGGTCCCGACAGTCACAGAGGGCGGGCCTATTAGTTATAGGGAGCTCCAACGTTAGGCGGGTTATGGAGCCCCTCAGGAAAATAGCGGGTAGGTCGGGGAAGAATGCCAGTGTGCACTCGGTGTGCTTGCCGGGGGGTCTCGTCCGTAATGTGGAGGAGGCCCTTCCGGCAGCTATTGAACGCACTGGGTGTGACCGGCTGCAGATAGTAGCACATGTCGGAACGAATGACGCCTGCCGCTTGGGTTCTGAGGCCATCCTTGGTTCCTTCCGGCGGCTGGCTGATTTGGTGAAGACAACCAGCATCGCACGCGGAGTGCAAGCTGAGCTTAATATCTGCAGCATAGTGCCCAGAGTCGATCGCGGTCCTCTGGTTTGGAGCCGTGTGGAGGGTCTAAACCAGAGGCTCAGACGACTCTGCGACTATAATGGTTGCAAATTCATCGACCTCCGTTATTGGGTGGAGAACTGTAGGGCCCCCCTAGACAGGTCAGGCGTGCACTACACACCGGAAGCAGCTACTAGGGTAGCAGAGTACGTGTGGCGTGCACACGGGGGTTTTTTAGGTTAGAGGGACCCCCCCCCCCCTTGGGCGAAACGATAAAATACCTGACGGCTTACCAGAGAGAACATCAGCATCGTTGATAAAGAACGTCCGTCCTCAGAGACCAAAAACAGGAAAAGTTAACGTAATATTGGTAAACTGCAGGAGTATCCAGGGCAAGGTTCCTGAATTAGTATCGCTTATTGAAGGAAATAGTGCGCATATAGTATTAGGAACGGAAAGTTGGTTAAAACCGGAAGTGAACAGTAACGAAATCCTAGACACAGAATGGAATATATACCGCAAGGATAGGATAAACGCCAATGGTGGAGGAGTATTTATAGCAGTAAAGAATTCAATAATATCCAGTGAAGTTATTAGCGAATGCGAATGTGAAATAATCTGGGTTAAGTATCAAAGGTGGGTCAGATATGATAGTCGGATGCTTCTATAGACCACCTGCATCAGCAACCGTAGTAGTTGAGCGCCTCAGAGAGAACCTGCAGAACGTCGTGAAGAAGTTTCGTGATCATACTATTGTAATAGGGGGAGACTTCAATCTACCAGGTATAGAATGGGATAGTCACACAATCAGAACTGGAGCCAGGGACAGAGACTCTTGTGACATTATCCTGACTGCCTTGTCCGAGAATTACTTCGAGCAGATAGTTAGAGAACCAACTCGTGAAGCTAACGTTTTAGACCTCATAGCAACAAATAGACCGGAACTTTTCGACTCCGTGAATGTAGAAGAGGGTATCAGTGATCATAAGTCAGTGGTTGCATCAATGACTACAAGTGTAATAAGAAATGCCAAGAAAGGAAGGAAAATATATTTGCTTAACAAGAGTGATAGGGCACAAATCGCAGAATATCTGAGTGACCACCATCAAACGTTCATTTCTGAGGAAGAGGATGTGGAACAAAAATGGAAAAAATTCAGAAACATCGTCCAGTACGCCTTAGATAAGTTCGTACCGACTAAGGTCCAAAGCGAGGGGAAAGATCCACCGTGGTATAACAATCACGTACGAAAGGTACTACGGAAACAAAGAAAGCTTCATCATAGGTTTAAGAGTAGTCGAATCATAGCTGATAAGGAAAAGCTGAACGAAGCGAAAAAGAGCGTAAAGAGAGCAATGAGAAAAGCATTCAACGAATTCGAACATAAAACATTGGCAAACAATCTAAACAAGAACCCTAAAAAGTTTTGGTCATATGTAAAATCGGTAAGCGGATCTAAATCCCCTATTCAGTCACTCGTTGACCACGATGGCACCGAAACAGAGGACGACCGAAGAAAGGCAGAAATACTGAATTCAGTGTTCCGAAACTGTTTCACTGCGGAAAATCGTAACACGGTCCCTGACTTCAGCCGTCGCACGGACGCCAAAATGGAAAATATTGAAATAAACGATATCGGAATTGAAAAACAACTGCTATCACTTAGTAGCGGAAAAGCATCCGGACCAGACGAGATACCCTTAAGATTCTACAGTGATTATGCTAAAGAACTTGCCCCCTTTCTATCAGCAATTTATCGTGGATCTCTGGAAGAACGTAAAGTACCTAGCGACTGGAAGAAAGCGCAGGTCGTTCCCATTTTCAAGAAGGGTCATAAATCAGATGCGAATAATTATAGGCCTATTTCGCTTACGTCAATCTGTTGTAGAATAATGGAACATGTTTTGTGCTCTCGTATTATGACGTTCTTAGATAATACAAATCTCCTTCATCATAACCAACATGGATTCCGCAAACAGAGATCATGTGAAACTCAGCTCGCCCTATTTGCCCAAGAAATTCACAGTGCCGTAGACACTGGCGAGCAGATTGATGCCGTATTCCTGGACTTCTGGAAGGCATTTGATACGGTTCCGCACTTACGTTTAGTGAAAAAAATACGAGCTTACGGAATATTGGACCAGGTTTGTGATTGGATTCAGGATTTCCTAGAAGAAAGAACACAACATGTCATTCTTAACGGTTCAAAATCTGCAGATGTAGAGGTAATTTCGGGAGTACCGCAAGGAAGCGTGATAGGACCTTTATTGTTTACAATATACATAAATGACTTAGTTGACAACATCGGTAGCTCCGTGAGGCTATTTGCAGATGACACGGTTGTCTACAAGAAAGTAGCAACATCAGAAGACTCGTACGTACTCCAGGAAGACCTGCAGAGGATTAATGAATGGTGCGACAGCTGGCAGCTTTCCCTAAACGTAGATAAATGTAATATAATGCGCATACATAGGGGCAGAAATCCATTCCAGTACGATTATGCCATAGGTGGTAAATCATTGGAAGCGGTAACGACCGTAAAATACTTAGGAGTTACTATCCGGAGCGATCTGAAGTGGAATGATCACATAAAACAAATAGTGGGAAAAGCAGGCGCCAGGTTGAGATTCATAGGAAGAATTCTAAGAAAATGTGACTCATCGACGAAAGAAGTAGCTTACAAAACGCTTGTTCGTCCGATTCTTGAGTATTGCTCATCAGTATGGGACCCTTACCAGGTTGGATTAATAGAAGAGATAGACATGATCCAGCGAAAAGCAGCGCGATTCGTCATGGGGACATTTAGTCAGCGCGAGAGCGTTACGGAGATGCTGAACAAGCTCCAGTGGCGGACACTTCAAGAAAGGCGTTACGCAATACGGAGAGGTTTATTATCGAAATTACGAGAGAGCACATTCCGGGAAGAGATGGGCAACATATTACTACCGCCCACATATATCTCGCGTAATGATCACAACGAAAAGATCCGAGAAATTAGAGCAAATACGGAGACTTACAAGCAGTCGTTCTTCCCACGCACAATTCGTGAATGGAACAGGGAAGGGGGGATCAGATAGTGGTACAATAAGTACCCTCCGCCACACACTGTAAGGTGGCTCGCGGAGTATAGATGTAGATGTGGATGTAAATATACCACAAGTTACATACTGGTTACGTAATATAGTTCGTCTAAGACATCATGTCATACCTCATTAACTGTCATCACCTAAGCAATTGCCACAACTACTCGACAGTGAGTTTAACCTTATCCTTATCCACCAGTACAAATACCTGCTGCTGAGCCAGTCAGTCCCTCAACTTTGCTCAATACACGCAGTAAATAGTTTAGCAATAAGAGCTTGAATCCACCAGTAGCTCTCTTATCTTACTCTACTGCTTATTTCTCTGTTGTCACACATTTAGACGACAAGAACTTGCATTTTGACTAGCCTTCGTTACACTTTAATGTGAAACACCACCACTGTGATAATGAAAATAAGTGGCTTCAGTCAAAACACCAACAAGATTATTACTATGCACGACATCAAAATGCATCAATTAATTCCGATATTCGTTGTGCAATGCAAACTCTTCTCCCCTGTGACAACCTTACTGACCAATGCTACAAGAGTCGCTACGTTAGTATTACGCCACTGGCTAATAATTAGAGCATCATTGTACCAAATATTCTAATAAACATGCTACGTGAACTTGATAACCCAGAACAGACAAAAAACAAACACTAACTATTCTAAACACAAATATTAATAAAATACAATTACGCTTGCTGTCCCTTCAGGAATGAAACATACAAAAAACATTTACACAATTACAAATACATTATTCCCTATCTTGCGAGTCACACGGAAACATTTCATTCTGTGATTTTCTTGGGGTCAAAAAGTTGCTGATAGCTTTCCTAGAACCACTGTCTCGGTGTCAAAGCTCTCCCATGGTTACCCGGACGAAAGTCTTTGAGTCACTCAAATCGGCATTTTGATCACGCACTGAACAGTAAACTGTATCTCTCATTAAACACAAATGTCATAGTCACTCTCAGAGTACCATCCACACGAATCTGTTCGTCCACAAAATGGCCCTACAACTACTATTACCCACGGTTCTGTCCTTTCAGTTTATGGTGTAATTAAAAGTCGTAAGTTCCAACAAACAGCACTTATTCCCGCACCAATTCAAGAAATGTCTCCTACTACAGACGCAAATGTCAATGTCCCACTCTAGTTTCTTGCCTTCATACAATAATTGTTCACCAAACGACAACTGTCCTCTAAGTATACCAAGTGCCCCACATGCAATTCACAAAGCACACTTAACAAGTCACTGCCAAAAGTTTATGGATCCCACCATTCAGTGGTCAAGACAAAACAAAACAATCGTCCTGTCTGCTAAAGACAAAATCTTTTCCACCACTCACAACTTGGAAACACCAGTCCCTCACTTTCCACCTTATGGAGACATACGAGCAGTCATCTTGTTTCACGGCTCCACAGTCCAGTACTAGTTAATAGCTGCTGGTAAAAAAAATGCTCGCCGGGGTCTGCCGCGCGTCGTCCATTTTTCCGTGGCGCCGCTGCGCGCGCCGTTGAGCAGAAGAAACCACCCACTGTTGCCTCCGCGGGATACCTTCCCCAGTCGTAAGGGTGGCGGAACTCATGAATGGCCAGTGGTACGCGCGTGTCGCCCCAGGCCGTTGACCTGCTGTAGCGGGCGCGTGGAGTGTACCTCGTCCGACAGTGGAGTGGGGAGTGCCGCGGCTGTGTCGCCCGTCGCCATGGCAACGTCAGCTCGGCCCGCTAGCGGTATGGGCGTTACGACACCCAATCAGTCAGAGCCTTCCGTGCATCTCGCAACATTACAGACAAAAGGATATTCTTACATTATTTAAATACTCATTGATCACATATATGATCTATTAGATACATTGGTAATAAAAGAATCTTTGTCCTTAAAAACATAAAATTATACGCCCTAGTTTTCTACACATACAACATCAACACTTATCCATCCCTTTTCTATAGACAGCCCACACTCGTGCTATTCATTGTACCTGTCGTCCCTCATACAAAACATGAAAGTGTAAAAAAAAACAAAAGGAATAATAAACAATCTATACAGCTCATAATTACAATATCAAATAGTAGGCTACTCTAACATCCTATCACAGTGAAAATATTAGAAACTGTATTCTAAAACTACAATATACAATGAACTTTTGTGCTTGTGACAGACTGAAATTAATACCCCTTGAAAGTGTTCTAACAAAAAATAAGAATAATCCACACAGCTCACAATTACCTACCACATGTTATTAAATAGTAAACTACTTTAACATCCTAACACAACAAACATTTTAGAAACTGATGACTCTAAATCTACAACATACAATGCACCTTTGTGCTTGTGACAGACTGAAACCAGTATCTCTTTATATATTTTACATTTTTATTATATATAACAACATTTCTAGGACATGTATGTATTATCCACATTTTGTCAGATCCTGACCTGCCATCGAGGTTCATCCCAATCAAACAATACATAATAATGTTTTAGTTACAGATCGGTAGCATCCCCTTTACAGGAGTGTGCGCATTGATCACACTACTCTACGACTCTCACTCACCAGACATCACATTTTCCTTCTCATTCAATCCATTAATACACTAACAGAATAGGTATAGAAGTCAGCTAACCTTAACACCACCACACTCACGACAACATACCATACCTTTGCTCCCTTATACTCAACCACATAACACACGAAGCTGCTTCGGAGATAGCTTTCCCGTCTCCGAATTCGTCCTTTCACTCTGGCACCTCTCTCCATCGGCTTACCTCCGCATTCGCTTTACCCATTAATCATTCTGCTAAACACCAACTTAGAATTGCGACATTTCATCTAAGAACAAAAAATACACAAATTATTCAACCTCCAAAATAACTGTACACATTCTTGGTACCGTTTTGATTAGTTATACTGGTACCAGGCTTCAACAACAACAAAAAATATTATTTTTGCCAAATTGCATATTTTATGGTAAGAATTAGATTTTACATTTATATTACACCCTACGTCAGTATTCCACAACGTTCACCATCTGGATCTCATACTCCCTTTATGTCCTTTCACATTGTGCAGTTGTCCTCATCTCTTCATTCGTATTTCGGCTCTCCGTCCGTCCATTACTCCATCATTTCCTGGTCTTCCTTCGCCATTGGCATCAATCTCTATTGCAGCATACACAGGCCTCTCTGTAACATACATCTAAGACATCTCCACATTATTAATTCTACTCACCTTTATTTACCACTGTTTCATCACGTCGAATCTCTCTTTATTAATCACACTGCTTCACGTCGCTTTTCTCCTCATATACCACCTTTATCCACTACTATTTATCACGTCGCTTCTCTGTCTACCATCTTTAACAACTCATTAATCATCACGTCGTTTCTGCTTGATCCTTATTCATACGAGAAAAAATACGTACATACACCACTCTGTCGACTCCTGTTCATGACTCATTCGACCAGTCTATTCCGTCACACTTCCTGACATCCCGCCTGAAAATTCTTATGTTCGATTTGACCCTGCACAACGTTACACACCACAAATAAATACACTGACTATCTACCATAAATTGCCTACTTTAGATCTATCCTTAACTTTTCCATAATTTGACGTTAGAAATGTGATGAAGCCCACGAGATTGTTTTCCCTTGATCGTCTCAATCAGTACAGCATTTTCATGGACAATACGCCTCACTCTGAATGGTCCACTATACACAGTAAAAATTTTGCTAGTTAGGAATCTGTGCTTACACGAAAATTAAATGTGTGCAGAGAATATACAAGCTGGGAGAAATGGGCAGCCCAAGTGTTAGAAACTTAGGTGCTAGTGGCCTCTTTCACTAACACCAGATTCCGAACAACCATACCCAGCACTTCATTATAACTGTCACCACGACAATGACATATTATAGATCAGATGGCATCTAATTTAAAAACTTCGATCACAATGTTTACTTCTTACATTACGTGTTTAGTATCTACAATAGTCAAATCGCACTAATTAAACTGGACTCATTGGCATTATTACATAACATTTTAACAACTGATTTCTTTGAGGAAACAGTCCTTTTACCTTACTGTTCGAAATAAAAAATTTGCAAATTTTGCTGTGATACCAGCCTAACAGATTCCATTACTGCCGTTTTATTCTCTGATCAGAAGTATAGTATTTGCATTCCTACATATTAGTTGAGTTTGTCTGCTACATAGACAATTTTCAGTGCCGGCTGCATGTGTTTTAAGGTAAGATGCTAAGGGCTGATATGTTGGATTAGTTTACACAAATTCTTCAATCTACCACGACAAGAAAGAAATACCAGGATTCCACGCTCTCCTGTCATTCTGATACTTTCTGCCGTTCCTCTCCTCGACACTAACTGACTTATGAGTCGTGTCTCCGTTCACGATATTACTCTCATTACCCAAGTGCTGAAATGACGCAGAATCGTCTACGCCTCTGCCTGCTATCACTATATCTCTGCGCAATCTCACTGGCAACTTATTTATACAGATTCTAAAGAACTCCGCTGGTTCATATGTCACATCCAAGTACCTGTTTCGTCTGAACATCTCCTGATAGCACGACACTGAATCCCTTATACCACATTCGTTACAATTTGGCATCATCAATATGCTTTGCTTAACCTGGTCCTGCTTACTTTTCGACCAGAATTCATTTAAATAGCTACTACAGTCTTTAAGGTCTTCCTGCATTTTCGCTCTAGCCTCGTCCCTCAAGTGGTTATACACAAACTTCGTTTTGAGGAGCGGTCCCCACGATGAAGGTAATGAATCATGAAATTGAGACAGCCTTGGACTATACCCAGTTGGGTCTGCCACCTGTTTTATCTGACACAACCGTTCTTCTGACTCTGTGAATTCGTCTTGCTCTTTCTGCCTATTTTCGCTTTTTGAGTTTATCTCACTCTCCATCTGCAATCTACCTGGCGGTGTGTCACCTTCGCTACTGCACGCTAATTGCAACTGTGCTAGTTCTTCACTATGTTTCCTACTTATTTCTAATTGTGCCTCTTTAAACTGTAATGGTGATTGTATCTCCTCCTGATCGGCATAAACCTCTCGCTGCGTACTGTCAGAACCTGTCTCGCCTCTTGTACTGATCTTTTCTGCATCTGCACTAATCGTATTCATTCTGACCACTACCTCTTTGATTCGCTCATCTGGCAACACGTCCCTTCGCTCAGTAGTATCACTCTCTATTGCAAATACTTGTACCTCCAAATTATTAGCCCTTTCTTTCACGACGTCACATACTTGCTTCAACGCACCCAGATTCTTCTCCCCCTCATCTAACCGATTATTGACTGCGGGCAGATGCTCATCGATACCTGTGTGTAGCTTCTTCATTGCCTCTTTATTTCCCTTATCCAATGCCTCCATACTTTCCTCACTATCTTTATCCATCGCTTCCCATCTTTCCTCATTACCTCTACACATCGCGACCATCATTTCCATAAACTCCCTATGTCTCTCCTTAGCCTCCCTATCCATCTTCTGTAAAAACTGCAGTATTGCTACTTTCGACGCGCTCTCCTCGTTCGCCTGAGAAACCGTAGCTTCGCTAAGGGTAGCTGCACTTTTACTGCATACCTGACGTAGTCCCGAGCCCGCGTCGTCGGGAAAAGCCCGCGTTTGTGGACAAAGCCCGCCGCATAAAGGATCCCCTTGCAGCGGTCCACTGAACAATACAGCCTCTTCGGAGTGTCTGCCGTCCCCGCTCATTAACCCATGGTCAACAGCTACTTCCTGCTGCACTGCTACGTTCACGCCAGAATCGCTATTCTCCATTGTGGCTACGTTTTTCGACTGCGACCTAGTTACTACGGACATTACGCAAAAAAAATTATAAAACGATCTTCCAGCCTTGTGCGATATAGCAATTAATTACATAAAATAAAATAAAAGCTCCTCACCAATCCAGAAAGAAATTGCAAACAGAAAAAATTTTACTTCCTAGCGCTATCACAATATATTCCTACAAAAAATAAAAAAAATTTAATAGCAAACCCTAACAACAAAATATTCTAACAAAAATGATCCTGGCAACAAAATTATCGTGACAAAAACGGAATCCTGGCATCAAAAATATCCTAACAAAAGGAATCCTGGCAACAAAATATCCTAACAAATGAATCCTGGCAACAAATTAAATATCCTAACAAACGGAATCCTGGCAGGGTCGAAATTATGAGAGGCACCCACTTGCCTTTCTCATACTGTGGCATCAAGCAGTCAGGCCTGCAAGATGAGTGGTTTGCCAAGCGAGTGGATTCTTCCTTAATTTATCGAGTAACATGAAATCTCGTATCTTACTATTTAGTTACAAATTATCCTCCTGTGTGAATAACACGCAACGGAAACACGCATCTGACTATCAGTGATTTATAGAACTCTGACTGCACACTACGCATTGGCAATACCACATTTACTTTTTGTCTTTGATTTAACGGCTTTTATATAAATTCGGGATATTATGACAACATACAATTTAATGAAAAAGGCCACCAATCTCTTTCTTTTCACTATTTGATTTATTCCTAAACACACAAATTCTACAACCTACAACAATATAACATGAGAAATTCCGCCCAGTGGGCATGGCTTCACATTAGTGAATCTCGATACTATGGTCTCGTAATCTATTTACCGCAACAGTGCACTTCCTGGACAGGATGGTGGATCTTTTATTATATCTCACGCTTCGACTCTCACAATCATCCTCACGAAACTTTCCTCCAGATCGAGCGATACAGAAGGAACAAGCATAACCCACAAATCTTTCGAAACTACCTTGCTACTCCCATGCAAAACACACATACCCAAATTACATGGCATACACAACACAACAATATGAAATATTACACAAAGAACGGTTACAACTTCATCACTTTCCGCTTTCCCACTTCAATCAATATTTATCCCAGTTTCACACGACACTTCCCCACTTTGTAATTCTACTTTCCTACTGTGAACTCTGGAGATAAACGCACGTCTTCCTGTGCAATGCAAGCCAAGTGGCGTTGCTGGAAAGACGGCCGACTCACCTTGATTCTCTCTCAGAGTTTAAATTTAGCGTCACACGGAATGATATTTCTTAAATATTTCAACTTATGATACACACGCTATTTCTTAAATATTTCAGCTTATTGTACACACGCTATTAATTCAGCTTAACTTAAGCACACGGAAGTATCTCAACTTACAACTACACGTGGGCTCATTGTGACCGTTGGTTTACTACAATTCCCTTAAAATTACCTGCCTCACATTTAATTCTCCCCACAAAAGTTCCTGAGAAAGAGAAATTATTAATTCTAACTACTCTTAAATATTCCACATCCATACCATGCCTCCACTCTTTCATTACGGAGCACAACAAAAAACAGGTCTTTCCAGCAGAAGGTCCAGCCGCAGAGTGCTGAAACATGGCCGTATTCCGGTTCTCTCGCACCTCTGTCGAAGTGGGAGAAGCACCTTGCTACCTTATTGGTCAACCACATTTCAGACGCTCAAAGCTCTGGTAACTTCCATCTCTTTGGTCCCACCAAAGGTGGCGAAAGGATCGACTCAAAGATGATCATATATTCCCATTCACTATCTGTGGTTAGCAGACGACCATACATTCATTCCTTTCACAGATCTCACCAAACTGGATGTAGGGATTTATTTTGAGGGAGTGCACATGTGATAAATTAAATAAATAAACTGTCATTCTTTCCCACACTGGTATCCGGCTTCGCTGTATTAATTGAAATTGAGTTACTTTACAAAAAAAATGTGTTGTTCTGACAAGAATAATGAAGTATTTCGTACCTATTTTCAATGTCGGGCGGTACTGTACCCTTTCAATGTGTCGTCTTATTGCCTCTACGCGTAGTTCACCTGAGGTACAGGTTGCAAAGGTAATGTACGTCTATTTCCACGTTTTCGTGAACAGTGTACATATACATAGGTAAACTGAAGTATGGGATACAAATATTATACACGTAGCTCCTTCTGCCATAGGTAGCACTACTATCTACGTAAGAACAGATTATTAGTGGTAGCGGAAACGAAAGAAACAACACATGTAAAATTTGTATCCCGTGCTATATAGTTCAACTGAACAACAGGATATTAATGCTAACGAAAACGAAGAAATCGGCATACGCTAAACTTGTGTCCCGTACTCAGTTAACCGATACAGTTCGAATGAGGTTCGAGATACAACTCATATATATGTGACGTGAGGTATTCTATGCTACCAATATTTCCATCCATTTTTTCCCCTTCGTTTTCCACAGAAATAATAGGATACAAACACATGATATCCTTAACGTGAAAATACTACTTGCATTGATGTATGTCAACTATATTTTTCGTCTCTCGTATTCCTTTGTTTCTGAACAGTCTTGCCAGCTCTTTCGTCTGTGTAATAAATGCTCCCTGGCCAATTCTGACGTCATTGGTCAAAACCGACAGGTTGTATCCCCTGCTTCACTAGACTCGGTTTTTGTACGCCATAGTGGGGAATGATACGACTAGGGACCACCTGTCGTGGTCCCCATCGTCTACATCTACATGATGCTTTGACTGGACAAACGGAGACACATGACCTCACAGCAAGCTCCTGTATCGATCGCTGATGAGAGATGATGTCTCACCATCCCACATAGAAATCACCTGGCAACTGAACTACATCGTCTCATGTTGTTTTCCACTTACTCTTTCCTGCTTCGCTCTCGTTAATCAGTGTGCCCTTTGACATGCAGATAAAGATTATCGCGGATCTGGTTCACTGAAGAATAAGTAGGAATTTTCGACTAACGCGCACCCTCCGACAACAAGCCGCATAACAACCGGGAGACTTCCATACTGAAGAATGAATGACAATGTGCTCAGTACCAGTATTTATAAAAGGAGTTTGTTTTCCGTAGTGATGTAATTCAGCAAAATAGTAAATTTATTTGATAATATTTCTTAAAACAAGTAGATAAATGGTCTGACGTGCTATCCCCAGTAGTTCCTGGGACTTCTTTTCCTGTCATTTACCTCTTCTTTCACATTTGGCATCGACTTTTATACGTGAAAAATGCCAAATTGCACCCTGGTAAGAATTGTTGGTCCTGCTACAACTGGCCGGTTTAGTTATACGGTTGGAAGAAGACATGGAGATTTCGTTTTCAACAGGACAATGCCTTGTAAAACATTGCAGTGTCAGATGAACCTTCATCTTACTTTTGCACGTCGAAAAGGAGGTGTGTACCACATGTTTTAAAAAGCGGGGAAGCAGATTATTTTTTCTGTGTGGAAATGATGGTAATTTACGAATCACTGCGAATTTAATAAAATGTTTTGTTTTAATATAATTGGCCAGAACCAATTACTGTCTTTTGTTTGTTGCATAGAGGAACACGTATTTCACTGTTCTTGATTTATTTTCCCTGCTTTTCGTGTAAAATCTAACAATATTGCTCTTACTTTAAATTCAAACCTTTTCATAATCTTTTAAAGAGGTTCACACTTACAGAAAAATAAGTCCCCTTATACACTACTGAACACAAAGCCAGTTTTAAATATAATTAAAAATTTCGTGTTTTAACGTTTTTTCTCACAAATGAAAAAAAAAATGGTTCAAATGAGGTCATCAGTCCCCTAGACTTAGAAACTAGTTAAACCTAACTAACTTAAGGAAATCACACGCATCCATGTCCAAGGCAGGATTCGAACCTGCGACCGTAGCGGTCGCGCGGTTCCAGACTGTAGCGCCTAGAACCGCTCGGTCACAGCGGCCGGCCTTAAAAAATAGTAGATTTTAGACACTTTCATTTTTTCTGGATTTCTTCTAAAACGCTCAGTTTCTGGACATGTTTGTATTAAAATGTGTCTTTTTACTGCAACGGAATTCAGTCAGCTCGGTCCATTTATTTGAAGTTCCTCAGCTTCCAGTCCGCCTGTAGCATGTCGGAAATATTGAATAGAATATCGTGAAAGCTCCCTCTTTGGAAAATCCGCGGCCTGACTAGCAGGAAGTGCAATGAGCCGAGGTTCGATTGGTACTCATGTATTATCAACTCGGATACATGAAGTTACGTAACTAATTTTTTCTTTGTTTCTTTGTCTGAGGATACATATCTGCAGTCTTGGTACGCATTGAAGTCTCCCCACCACAGTACCGTAGCACGGCGTTTGAGCAGCTAGAGGAAAATTACACAGTCGATTGTTAAAGTGAAGTATGGCGCAGTAATTCGTTTTTTATTAAAATTTGACATGTTAGGAGGTGTTTAGATTCAAATCCGAGATGACTGGTTTAAAAGAGGGGGGAGGTGGGGGTGGGGGAGCGACCAAACAGCTTGGTCATCGGTCCCTAAATCCGAGATGGCAAACTCATTATGCGGTAGATACGGATCTGTCCATATCGCTTAGTGTCTTGTTTACAACAGAGGGCTTCAGTTTTTGTCTCTTTAGATCACTGATCACTGGTTCCTAATGTGAGTAGCGCGACCCTCTGGCAGCGTGGGTGCGTGAAAGCTCTTTACAAAGGGGAGATGGGGGGGGGGGGGGGGGGGGAATGGCAGAAACCTCAGAAGAAGGAAGAAGCATGCTACCAAGTCCTTTGAAACCCTACAGTTTTGTATTACTCTACAGTTGATCACCCTCTTTTACTAAAGTGAGGATTGCAGATTGTCAAATAAAGTTTATCTAAAGAAGCAAAACAAGTAAATAAATAAATTTAAAAAATAAACGTGGGAGGGGGGGGGGCATGAAATATTCTGCGGTTTCAAAAGAGGGCACCTGGTAGAAATGTTTGGCAACCAGTGCTTTAGAATCTACGTATGAGGGGCGTTCAATACGTAATGCAATACAATTTTTCCTCAAAGCATGTTGGCTTTATTTTCGGTTCCAGTATACCGTATTATTCCTCACTCCTTTTGCTAAAAACCCTGTTTTTCAACTCAATCCCCACTGAATTCGACGGCCTTACACCACGTTGTTGGTAGGACCTGTATACCCTGATGGAAGTGGAAATGCCGTGTGGCTAGGGCCTCCCGTCGGGTAGATCGTTCGCCTGGTGCAAGTCTTTCGAGTTGACGCCACTTCTGCGACTTGCATGTAGATGGGGATGAAATGATGATGATAAGGACAACACAACATCCAGTCCCCGAGCGGAGAAAATCTCAGACCCAGCCGGGAATTGAACCCGGACCGTTAGGCATGAGATTCCGTCGCGCTGACCACTCAGTTACCAGGGGCGAACTATACCCTGATGACACCGCTCTACTGGTCGCTGTCGGAGGCAACGTCTTGCTGCATCAATAAACTCCACATCATCCACGTACTCCTTCCCGCGGAGTGCATACTTCATTGGGTCAAATACGTGGAACTCGGAAGGTACGAGATTCGGGCTGTAGGGTGAATGAGAAAGAGCAGTCCAATGAAGTTTGTGAGCTCCTCTCCAGTGTGCAGACTTTTGTGAGGTCTCGCGTTGTCACGGAGAAAGAGAAATTCGTTCGAATTTTTGAGGCGACGAACACTCCGAAGTCGGTTATTCAATTTCTTGAGGGCAGCACAACTGTGTGCGGCTGGCGGGCACTCGGGAGATCGTACAAGTTGGCGAGACTTCGTTGCGGTGATGGCAGATGCCTCCCCCAACGAATCGCCGTTCTTTTTTCACTGCCAGGTCTCCGTAGACACTCTACAAGTGCCTAAGAATATTTGCGATGCTCTGGTTTTCCGACAGAATAAACCCAATGACAGCTCTGTGCTTGGAACCCACGTCGGTTACAGACTCCAGTTTGAAGGCTACATATAGCGCCGCCACTCATCGGAACATCATGAAACCTTAGGACTGAAGCAGGAAGTATTCCGCATTTTTTCAACCGAAAGTGATCGAGAAAAAAATGTGTTGCGTTACTTGTTGAAGACTCATCGTTCAAATGGCTCTAAGCACTATGGGACCTAACATCTGAGGTCATCAGTCCCCTAGACTTTGAACTACTTAAACCTAACTAACCTGAGGACATCACACACATCCACGGCCGAGGCAGGATTTGAACCTGCGACCGTAGCAGCCGCGCGCTGCCGGACTGAAGCGCCTAGAACCGCTCGATCATAACGGCCGGCACTCCTCGTTCCTTATATGCAGTTTAGTAATACACGGTATTCAATGTATATAGCGACGGCACGCCACAGATCAATGCTCGAAGCTTACAACTTTTACTGTCGTACATTAGCGCACGATCTTGCCGAAAACCCGAGAAAATCGTGGCCTGCGTAAAATCACTAGGCAGGTCGACGGCATCTATCTAATCACTTGTCGACCAGTCAGATGTGGCAAGAGAAGACTGCAAAAGAAAAGTTGTAATTTGAAATTTCTCGCAGGAGGATCGTACAAACATACCGTTATTTGACTGTCGCACAGACTTCCGCAATGAGGGTATAAATTAGGCATACCTGGCGTTGAGGGGCAACTGAAAGAACAAATAAGTCGCCAGGTCCAGAAGTAGTCCCAATTCGACTCTACAAAGAACGCTCTGCGACACTGGACTCTTACTCAGCCTTGGATCTACCGCGAATCTCCCACCAAGGGCAAAATCGGTGGCATCTGCATGAAAGGTAAAAGAATAGACACTTGTTATTACAGAGAAATATCCTTGATATCGGTTTGCTACAGAATTCTTGAACGGCCGGCGAATCTCTCACCAAGGTCAAAATCGGTGGCTCCTGCATGAAACGTAAAAGAATAGACCCTTGTTATTACAGAGAAATATCCTTGATATCGGTTTGCTACAGAATTCTTGAACACGTTCTCAGTTCGAATATAATTAATTTCCTTGAGACAGAAAAGCTTCCGTCCACAAACTCGTGCAAACTCAGCTTGCTCTTCCCTTGCGTATTATCCTACGAATCGTGAATGGAAGGCAGCAAGCAGATTCCATTCCTAGATTTCCGGAAATCGTTTGACACTGTGCCCACTACTCACTGTTGTTGTAAGTCCGAGCAAACAGATTAGGTTCCCAGATACTTGATTGGCTCGGAGACTTCCTAAGACATAAGTGATAGAACGCAGTACGTTGTCCTCGACAGCGAGTGTTCATCAGTAACAAGGGTGTCTTCAGGAGCGCCCCATGGAAATGTGATAGGACCTACCTTGTTTTCTATATACGTAAATGATCTGGCGGACAGGGTAAACAGCAGTATTCTAAAAACGCGTACGGGATGGCGTCGTTGAATGACCGTAGGGGGATAGAAGATGACTTCGATAGAATTTCTAATTGCTGTGATGAATGGTAGTTAGCTTTAAATGCAGAAAAATGTGAATTAATGCGGATGAGTAGGAAAAACAACCCAGTTTCGTTCGAATGCAACGTTAGTAGTAACTCGCTGTTTAACACAGATACTTCGATTAAATATCTAGGCGTAATGTTGCGAAGCGATATGGACCGTAATGAGCACGTCAGGTTCGTAGTTGGGAAGGCAATGCTTGACTTCGTTTTACTGGGAGAATTTTCGGAAAGTTTAGCTGATCCATAAAGAATACGGCGTATAGAATGCTACTACTATCAGTTCTTGACTACTGCTCGAGTGTTTTGGATCCACACAGATCGGATTAAAGGAAGACATCGAAGCAAATCAGAGGCGTGGTGCTAGTTTAGTTACCGTAGGCTCGACCAGCACCAAAGAATTACAGAAATGCTTCGTGAAATCAAATGGCGATACCTGGAGAGAACACGGCGCTCTTTTCGCGAGGCACTACTGCGGAGATTTAGAGAACCAGCATCTGAGGCCGACTGCAGATCGATTCTATTGTCGCAAGCGTACATTCTCTGTAAGGACCAAGAAGATACGATGAGAGAAATTAGGGCTCATACGGAGATAGTCCTTCCCCCCCCCCCCCCCCCCCGCTACATTTGCGATTGCAATAGGAAAGGAAATGGCTAATAGTACGGAACGTGGTTCCCTCCGCCACACACCATTCTGCCATTCTGTGGCTTGTGTATAATGTTTATAGATGTGATTTAAGTTCGGTGTCAGAGGTAACAAGACAGCTTCGCTATGAAGCTCCTTGCTCTGATACGACGTGGAAATATAGGTGGGGGAAGTGACATTGCACACACAACTGGGGATCATGTTTGCATGTATTTTAAAGAGATGTTGATTGTCATTCCGATTAGCGTTTTACAGTTTTTTAGTATGTCCACACGACGTTGTGTGTTCCTCTGAAATACTTCGTTTTACCACGAGATAATGGAGCCTGCTGTGGTTGTGTATTTTTGATTTTTCACAAGGATAGAATAATAATTATTATTATCATATTTTTAAATATTCACAGAGTGGCTGTCTATCTAGATCGACATAATTTATGATCATCTTAACGATATTACACTTGACATGTGAGTATAGCTATATACAGTAAGTAACTTTTTTTTCCTTTGATGTGGACAAAGTATTCTTGTGTTATTTTAAGTGTAGCTCACTGTGTACCAAAATACGTCCTTTATCAACGTTTATGTTAATGAACTGTGGTTACAATTTTTATCTTATGTTATTTGCTCCTTCATAGTTTTCACTTGTTGTCGTTTACGTCAATATAGACTTTCAACTACTTACTTAAAGTATTCCCCAAGTTTACTTACAATACATTTCGTTTATTGTATGTGCATCTTTAACAGCAACATCGTTTCCATTACATGGTAAATCTGTAGAGGGGAACTACTTTGAACACATGGTTTTGAAGGCAGACACTCCTTGTGAACTGTGTACAATTACTCGCTGGGCACATAAGAGACGTCTTCCCGAAATCACACTTCTGCTCTTGCGTCAAGCTGTGCTAGTACATTTTCTAATCGAATCTTGCGCAACGATTTCGAGAAGCCATATTTTATCTGTCCAGCGAGTGGTACCCGGGAGAGTGCACTATTAGGGAGGAAACAATGAAAACGTGTGTGAAACCATACGTCCTGAAACGTGTAGCGGTCTAGTTCTTAGTGCAGTTTTGTAGCCTGTGTTGAAAGCAATATGGCGGGAGCGCGGGCAATGGTTTAGTTGCTTTGGCAGGATAGTGCCGGAGCTGAACGTCAACCGCCAACGATGACCATACAGGGTTTATCTCGTGAATCTTTCACCCCTTTTATTTCGTGAGCGACCGAGCGAGGTGGAGCAGTGGTTAGCACACTGGTCTCGCATTCGGGAGGACGATGGATCAAATCTCCGCCCAGATTTAGGTTTTCCGCGATTTCCTTAAATTGTTCTAGGCAAAGCCAGGACGATTCTTTTGAAAAGCGCACAGCCGATTTCCTTCCCCATCCCTCCGTAATCCGAATTTGTGCTCCGTCTGTAATGACTTAGTTGTCAACGGGACGTTAAACTCTGAGCTCCTACTCACTTTCCTGGGCGGTCCAAGATATCGAAACGAGGTTTTCAGCAACCAGCAGTAGGCACGAGGCCACTTAACAACCATGATATTCAAGCAAGTATTTTTTTAACGGAACAATGTACTTTTAATCTGATTGAAAAGGGCTTGAAAGAACGTGTACACTTATATAAGGTTAATTAATGATGTCGTTGAAACTTTTCGAAAAATTATCCCGGAAATATTCTTAAGCTGAAAGGCAAGGCAACCAGAAGCGGCAATTGCACTGTGGACTCTGCCAAACCAGTCTCCCGTGAGAGGTTCCACAGCTGTGTCGAACCGTTCGACAATTACTTCTTTCTGCAGAACCTCATCACTTAAATGCTAGTAGGTACACACATTTGATAGGTTCCCTAAGCCAGTTGTGGTATGCTGGATGTTAACATTTAGTTTCTTTTACAACAACCGTCGCATGTAGTATGGCTAAGAGGAAATACGTTTATCTTAGCAGTGTAGATCGTCTTCCTGCAAGTAACGACAGAGTCTGCCATAAAGCCCGCCCTGACGCAACAGGCAATTTCAGCCGCGTTTTATATCTTCGGCACATTTCGGCTAGTTTCGCAAAAAGTTTCAACTATAACATTAACAAGTGTTATCTCACACCATTCCTCGTTTCAACAGCTCTCAAATACCTTTATAAAGTATGTCATTCCATTGAAAAAATACTTGCGTCAGTCTCTCGTGCGATTCATGAGTTAAGAGAGTATTACCAGTACAACAAAATACGTATCCTTCTGTTTGCTGTCAACTTCCGAAAACCTTGTTTCGATATCTTGAACCGCACACGAAATGAAAAGGCTGCAAGTTTTTACTCATTCAGCCTGCTTAAGGAGATACAGGACATAGGCACAGCGCCAGTACGTGCCTATCGAAACGCTGCGGCAACACACACACACACACACACACACACACACACACACACAAGTGGCAACGTATCATCCCGATCCTTCTATCAAATGATACACAAAAGTTTGACATTATAATGGCAGGCCAAGTAACATTAATTGAATACTGTACTACACTTCCAACAAAATGGCAGAGATACATGACACTGTTTTACAATATGGTGACAGAATCTTTGGAAACAACGGTCGGAACCTTCTACCAATCGTTCAGTTCCTCGACAATAGCAATCCACTCCTTTGTGTTTTCTCTCCCTCCCCCCCTCCCCCGCAATATTACTGCAGCTCCACGATAAGATGGAAATCGCACGGTGTAAGATCTGGACTCACTGGTGAGCGAAACCCATGTCAGTGCTGCCTTGGTCCAATTGATGGCACAATTCCACTACCCCTAGACGCGACATTGCATTTGGTCCATTTGTTTTTTCGAGTCATCTGTCTTCTAACTGGTTGATGCGGCCCGCCACGATTTCCTCTCGTGTGACAACTTTTCCATCTCAGAGTAGCACTTGTAAACTGCGCGTTCAATTATTTGATGGACGTATTCCAACCTCTGGCTTCTTCTACAGTTTCACCTTCTAGAGCTGCTTCCAGTACCTTGGAAGTTATTCCACGGTGTCTTAACAGATGTCCTATCATCTTGTCTCTTCTTGTTCTCAGTTTTTCATATATCTCCTCATTCCTCAGCGTATCAGTGCACCTAATTTTCAACATTCTTCTGCAGCATCACATTTCAAATGCTTTGATCTCTTCTGTTCCAATTTTCCCACCGTTCCTATTTCACTACCATATAACACTGTGCTCCAAACGTACACTCTCAGAAATTTCTTTCTCAAATTAAGGCCTATGTTTGATACTAGTAGACTTCTCTTGGCCAGGACTGCCCTCTTTACCAATGCTAGTCTGTTTTTATGCTCGCCTTACTCCGTCCCTCAAGTGTTACTTTGCTGCCTTGGTACTAGAATTCCTCATCTTCGTCTATTTCGTGATCCCCAATCCTGATGGTAAGTTCCACACTATCCTCATTTTCACTACTTCTCAACACTTTCGTCTTTCATCGATTTACTCTCAGTCTATATTCTGCACTCATTAGACTGTTCATTCTATCCAAAACGCCTTGTAATTCTTCTTCAGTTTCAATAAATTTCATCAGCAAATCGTTTCATTGATATTCTTTCACCTTGAACTTTAATCCCACTCTTGAACCTTTCTTTTATTTCTGCCATTCCTACTTCGATTTACAGATTGGACAGTAGGGGCGAAAGACTACATCCCTGTCTTACAGTCTGGAACTGCGCGACCGCCACGGTCGCAGGTTCGAATCCTGCCTCGGGCATGGATGCGTATGATGTCCTTAGGTTATTTAGGTTTAAGTAGTTCTATGTTCTAGGGGACTGATGACCTCAGAAGTTAAGTCCCATAGTGCTCAGAGCCATTTTTTGAACCTGTCTTACACCCTTTTTAATCCGAGCTCTTGTCCGCCCCTGGTAGCTAAGTGGTCAGAGCGACGGAATGTCATACCTAACGGTCCGGGTTCAGCTGGGTCGGAGATTTCCTCCGCTCAGGGACTGGGTGTTGTATTGTCCTTATCATCATCATTTCATCCCCATCGACACGCAAGTCACCGAAGTGGCGTCAACTCGAAAGACCTGCACCAGGCGAACGGTCTACCCGACGTGAGGCCCTAACCACACGGCATTTCCTTTTCCATCCCAGCACTTCACTCTTGGTCTTCTGTTCTTATTGCCCCCTCTTGGTTCTTGTACATACTATATATCACCCATCGCTCTCTACAGCTTACCCCATTATTCTCAGAATGTCGCACTTCTTGCACCATTTTACATCGTCAAACGCTTTTTTAAGGTCGACAAACCCTATAAAGGTGCTTCGATTTTTCTTTAGTCTTGTTTCCATTACCAATAGAATTGCCTCTGTAAAGCCTTTATCTTTCCCAAAGCCAAACTTATCGTCATCTAACACGTACTCAATTTTCTTTTTCATTCTACTGTCTGTTATTCTTTTGAGCACCTTGGATTCATTGGCTACACTTTCGCGATAACTCACGCACTTGTTTGTTCTTGCTATGTTCGAAATTGTGTGGATGATGACGCTTTGCGAATATCTGATGGTATATCGCCGGTCTCATACATTCTACACACCAACTGTGGAATTCTCATTGCACTCGTAACGTTACCGCCCGTGCTTTTAATTGCACCGTCAGAATTTCACGGTGAATCTGTGTGCAGTTGAGACGTTTTGCGTACAAGAATCGCACTGTGCCGCCTACGTTTCCAGTCGCCGCTGGATTTGAATCGCACTCTGAGACGTTCCCGTTATCCGTATCGCAGCAGAACCGTGCCTGCAGGAAACGCGGAACGTGTCCTGTCTTCTGACAATGCGTCACTCTTGATGCACAATGGTCTTAGCGTGGGACATGTGTAACTCACTTTCTGAAGTCCCTAATACACACACACACACACACACACACACACACACACATACATGCGCACTCACGCACGAACTGAGTGTACGGAAACACGGAAACACAGAGAGGAATACAAGATACTGCCATAGCCACAATCACAAAACAGTTTGCAGTTCGTCGTCTAGTTGTTAGAGTTGCTGCCTCTGAATCATGGGGTCCCAGGTTCGATTCCCAGCCGGGTAGGGGTTTTTCTCCGCCTGGGAACTGGGTGTTTGTGTAGTTCTTATCATTTCATTATCATTTGGGTAAGTGACGAAACTGGACAGTGTAAAAATTGGGCATTTGTACAGGCGCTGATAACCGCGCAGTTCAGCGCCCCACAAACTGAACACCATCATCAAAAGCAAAACAAAAGACGACCCATTTACGGATGTTCAGAACAAAGAACACGAATTACACTAAGCGAAGGTGTATTTATAAAAAAAAGACACGAAAACGAAAATAAGCTTGTGTCAGTAAAGTGCAGAGTGCTAAAAATCGAGCGACTGTTTGCACAAGAACGCATGGAAATGGTGTCGTTGTTGTTGTGGTCTTCAGTCCAGAGACTGGTTTGATGCAGCTCTCCATGTTACTCTATCCTGTGCAAGCTTCTTCATCTCCTAGTACCTACATCCTTCTGAATCTGTATAGTGTATTCATCTCTTGGTCTGCCTCTACGATTTTTACCCTCCACGCTGCCCTACAATACTAAATTGGTGATCCCTTGATGCCTCAGAATATGTCCTACCAAGCGATCCCTTCTACTAGTCAAGTTGTGACACAAATTTCTCTTCTCGTCAATCCTATTCAATACCTCCTCATTAGTTATGTGATCTACCCATGTACTCTTCAGCATTCTTCTGTAGCACCACATTTCGAAAGCTTCGTTAAGGACGAGGCTATCATTTCGAGCAAAGTGCTTGAAAATCTAGAATATCTAGTCTAAGCCCTTTCTTTTCGGTGTGCAAAATGTTGCTATCGCAGATGGCTTTAGGTGAATGACCTGTAATTAGAAGATGGTCGGTTAAAGACGAATTTTGGGGCTAATGCCATTTTTTCTTAGCAAGTGTTCTTTATATCTGGTAGTGAAGGCACCTGCTGTTTGTCCTATACAGGGTGTTAGGCCAAACTTTCAGGAAACATTCCTCACACAAATATAAAGAAAAGATGTTATGTGGACATGTGTCCGGCAACGCTTAATTTCCATGTTAGAGCTCATTTTAGTTTCGTCAGTATGTACTCCAACGTGATCAAATTGTAAATTTTCACAATCAACATGTGTGGGCTGACGAGCATCCGCACGCAGTTGTGCAATCACGTCATCAACACAGATTTTCTGTGAACGTTTGGGCAGGCATTGTTGGTGATGTCTTGATTGGGCCCCATGTTCTTCCACCTACGCTCAATGGAGCACGTTATCATGATTTCATACGGGATACTCTACCTGTGCTGCTAGAACATGTGCCTTTACAAGTACGACATAACATGTGGTTCATGCACGATGGAGCTCCTGCACATTTCAGTCGAAGTGTTCGTACGCTTCTCAACAACAGATTCGGTGACCGATGGATTGGTAGAGGCGGACCAATTCCATGGCCTGCACGCTCTCCTGACCTCGACCCTCTTGACTTTCATTTATGGGGCCATTTGAAAGCTCTTGTCTACGCAACCCCGGTACCAAATGTAGAGACTCTTCGTGCTCGTATTGTGGACGGCTGTGATACAATACGCCATTCTCCAGGGCTGCATCAGCGCATCAGGGATTCCATGCGGCCGGCCGAAGTGGCCGCGCGGTTCTGGCGCTGCAGTCTGGAACCGCGAGACCGCTACGGTCGCAGGTTCGAATCCTGCCTCGGGCATGGATGTGTGTGATGTCCTTAGGTTAGTTAGGTTTAACTAGTTCTAAGTTCTAGGGGACTAATGACCTCAGCAGTTGAGTACCATAGTGCTCAGAGCCATTTGAACCATTTTGATTCCATGCGACGGAGGGTGGATGCATGTATCCTCGCTAACGGAGGACATTTTGAACATTTCCTGTAACAAAGTGTTTGAAGTCACGCTGGTACGTTCTGTTGCTGTGTGTTTCCATTCCATGATTAATGTGATTTGAAGAGAAGTAATAAAATGAGCTCTAACATGGAACGTAAGCGTTTCCGGACACATGTCCACATAACATATTTTCTTTCTTTGTGTGTGAGGAATGTTTGCTGAAAGTTTGGCTGTACCTTTTTGTAACACCCTGTATAGTAAGAGGACCAAGTATCGCAGACAGGTTTGTAGACACCAGAATTTTCTAAAGGGGAACGCACAGAACGTAAATTATGAATGAAGTTTTTTTTTCAAATTGTTATTAGTAGGAAAAGCAACGTTGCAATGGCATTTCTTTCGAAGAATGCGTTGGATCTGGTAAGAGATAGGCCCCACGAAAGGAATAGAGAAATATTTTTTTTTTAGTTAGGCTCGATAATAAATTCTGATAGCGGTGGTGAGACGGAATATAAAAGGTAACGAGTCCCAGCGTGACCGCTGACGACACTAGCGAACTTAAGCGACGAGACGAAACCCACTACTTCCACAGAAGAAACACTAGATAACACGCAAGCGTCTAAACGATCGTTGGCACATTCTCACCCACCTAGGCACATAATCACCCCCTTTGACGATATTAAATGAACATTCTTACCTGTAATTTTCAATTTTGTGAGTTTGTACCAAAAATGAGACTCCCTTAGCCGGCATTTGAAGATAAGTGTAACGAAATTCGGTGCGCGTGGGGCGCGGCTTGTTGCGTGTTGCGGCCGAGACGTCCCGGGAGCACGAGGAAGTGTGCCCTGGCCGCAGCCTCGGGCCCCCCTAATGACGGGAGCCGGCGCACGCGTCACACGAGGTAAATTCCCCTTCCCGTCCACGTCAGCTGTCCTCAGTTGACTGCTGAACGGTGATGTCAGCTGTCCATTTCACCGAGACGGGTTAACGAACTTGTGACAAAGCCCAGTAATAATTATGAAAGCAACGAATTTCCCCGAAGTAGTAGAAATTAACGCAATGTATTGTGTAAAATTCTCCGGGAAATAAATCTCTCGAAAAAAGGTGTTGGCCGGCCGCGGTGGTCTCGCGGTTCTAGGCGCGCAGTCCGGAACCGTGCGACTGCTACGGTCGCAGGTTCGAATCCTGCCTCGGGCATGGATGTGTGTGATGTCCTTAGGTTAGTTAGGTTTAAGTAGTTCTAAGTTCTAGGGGACTAATGACCACAGCAGTTGAGTCCCATAGTGCTCAGAGCCATTTGAAAAAAGGTGTTTACAAGTGGCGAAGAAGACCAAATATGCTGTGAACTTTTGCCGAGTGGGCGTAGACGCCAGAGACCTACGGTTTCATTCCCAAATATTTTTATGGTAATAAATGCTGAATATTTTACAATATTGTGTCAGTGACGCTATACTGTGTTGTACAATTAATTTTTTGTAAATTCAGTTTTTCCATTAGAAAGGAACATGGTGATCAGTATGGCTTTAGGAAAGGTAAAGGTACCAGTGACGGTGTTCTGACATTGCTGTTGCTAATGGAAGCGAGACTGAAGAACAATCGACACATGTTCGTAGGATCTGTCGACATGGAAAAGAGTTCGACAACGTAAAAGGGTTCAAAAAATGGCTCTGAGCATTATGGGACTTAACTTCTGAGGTCATCAGTCCCCTAGAACTTAGAACTACTAAAACCTAACTAACCTAAGGACATCACACACAGCCATGCCCGAGGCAGGATTCGAACCTGCGACCGTAGCGGTCGCGCGGTTCCAGACTGTAGCGCCTAGAACCGCTCGGCCACTCCGGCCGGCCGTAAAATGGTGCAAGATGTTCGAAATTCTGAGAAAAATGGGGTAAGTTATAGGGAACGATGCTTAATATACAGTAAGTACAACGACCATGAGCGAACAAGGAGAATGGAGGACCAAGAGTGGAGTGCACGGATTGGAAATGGTGTAATATAGGAATGCAGTCTTTTGCTTCTACTGTTCAGTCTACATATCGAAGAAGCAATGTCACAAATAAAAGTTTCAAGGGTGGTATTAAAATTCACGATGATAGGATATCAATAATAAGATTTTCTGTGACACTACTATCCTCAGTGAAAGTAAAGGAGATTGACAGGATCTATTAAATGCCGGCCGGAGTGGCCGAGTGGTTCTAGGCGCTAGTCTGGAACCGCGCGACCGCTACGGTCGCAGGTTCGAATCCTGCCTCGGGCATGGATGTGTGTGATGTCCTTAGGTTAGTTAGGTTTAAGTAGTTCTAAGTTCTAGGGGACTGATGCCCTTAGAAGTTAAGTCCCATAGTGCTCAGAGCCATTTGAAACATTTGATCTATTAAATGGAAACAACAATTCAATGAGTACATAATGTGGATTGAGAGTAAATCGAAGAAAGACGAAAATAATGAGAGGTACCAGAAATCAGAACAGCGAGAAACTTAACATCGAGAGTAGAGCTCACGAAATAGATGAAGTTAAGGAATTCTGTTACCAAGGCAGCAAAATAACCCCTGACAGGCTGAGCAAGGAGGACGTACAAAGCAGTCTAGCACTGGCAAAAAGGGCATTCCTGGCCGAGAGAAGTCTATTTATGTCAGATGTAGGCCCTAATTTGAGAAAGAAATTTCTAAGAATTTTCGTTTGAAGGACAGCATTGTATGGTAGTGAAACTTGGACTGTGGGAAAATTGGAATAGGAGACAATCGAAGAATTTGAGATGTGATGCTACAGAAGACTATTGCAAATTAGGTGGACTGATAATGAGGAGGTTTTCCGCAGAATCGGCGAGGAAAGGAATATGTGGAAAACATTGACAAGAATAATAGACAGGATAATAGGACACGTGTTAAGGCATCAGGGAATAATTTCCATGGTGCTGTAAGTAGGCTGTTTAGGTTTTTATGTTGGTAACGCTACGTAGTGCTCTCTATTAAAATCGCTGACTGCACTGTGTGCAGTCTGTGGCTGGTAGGACTCGTTGGAAGTTATTCGCCAGTGTAATGTTGGGCAGCTGGATGTGAACAGCCCGTAGCGTTGGGCAGTTGGAGGTAAGCCGCCAGCAGTGGTGTATGTGAGGAGAGAGATGCCAAAGTTCTGAGATGTTAATTTGAGCGGACGATCTGTACGTGTGTCCGTCAGAAAACGGAAATCTGTTAAACTGTATGTCAAGAATTTATATATATATATTATGACTTTTGAACATTATTAAAGCAGATACATTGTTTGTTCTCTATCAAAATCTTTCATTTGCTAACTATATGCCAATCAGTAGTTAGTACCTTCAGTAGCTAGAATATTTTATTTAGCTGGCAGTATTGGCGCTCGCTGTATTGCAGTAGTTCGAGTAACGAAGATTTTTGTGAAGTAAGTGATTCATGAAGGGTATAGGTTATTCTTAGTCAGGGCTATTCTTTTGTAGGGATTATTAAAAGTCAGATTGCGTTGCGGTAAAATATTGTGTGTCACTTTAGAAATGATCGGAATAACTAAAGAGAAAACAGTCTCTGTATGTTCAATTTCACTCTGGAGTTTGAAAATCAAGTAACATAGAAGTTTTACCAGCACAGTCATTCTTTTCATTCTAAGGGGAAGTTTCAGTACTAGAGGCAGATGTAGAGAGTAAAAACTGTAGAGGAAGAGAGAGATTCGAGTATATCCAGAAAAGAACTGGAAACATAGGTTGAAAGTGATACTCTGAGATGAAAGGTTGTCAGACGAGAGGAATTCTTGGTGGGTTGTATCAAACCAGTCAGCAGACCGGTAGCTCAAAAATGAAACGACGAACTGCAGGAACTGATTACTCAGTGTAAATGAACATGTCTCCGGAAATGGACTGTTTGCTTGCAATGACAACTACAACAAATCGTCGATAATATTACGAAATAGACACATGTGTGAGTACGGTAGGTGGCTATAATAAAAGCGTAAGATTATCGTAACTTTCACACTTAACTACTTTATAGTAGATCGCCTTCAGGTTTAATGGCAGATTCCGGCAACTGATATTTCCAAGTGGCTTTCAAATAGTAGGCTGCGAATTTTAGTTAGATCAGGTTTGTACTTTTGTTTTTTGTTTTCCGTCAGTTGAAGATATATTTCCTTTACATTCGTCACATTCTTCGCCGGAATGTTTATCTGTATATAACTGAATTCGATTAAAAAAAGCTTAAGAGGTACGTTCATACGCGTGTTCTACCTCGCAGGAGTAATTTCATTGATCTCTTACATAACTTATACACTGACATACATATAAGGCTTTTAAAATACGCGATTAGTTTATTCTTCACGTTCTTGATATTAGCTTTTGCTCTTTTGACGTTAATAGACTTGTAAAGCCGTGTGTCACGACAAAAAAGTGTATGATGACCACTGGAGCAGAGACGAACGAAGGAATTGAAAATGTAATAAAAAATCAGTCGGCATAGATTCAAACAAAGAGTCGGCAATATCATCCGCGACTGAAACAGCAGACGACGAAGCAACAGACACTGCTGTATCGCCGTTTTCCATTTTTCGACGACTTATTTTTGCCAAGAAAGAATAAACAAAAAATTCAAAACTCAAAAGTATGACACTGCTGTATCGCCGTTTTCCATTTTTCGACGACTTATTTTTGCCAAGAAAGAATAAACAAAAAATTCAAAACTCAAAAGTATGACACTGCTGTATCGCCGTTTTCCATTTTTCGACGACTTATTTTTGCCAAGAAAGAATAAACAAAAAATTCAAAACTCAAAAGTATGACACTGCTGTATCGCCGTTTTCCATTTTTCGACGACTTATTTTTGCCAAGAAAGAATAAACAAAAAATTCAAAACTCAAAAGTATTATCTGGAAAATATTACACTAGGGCACTGCAGTAGATAACAATATCACCTTATTCTCTTTATGAGCTCATAATAGAAGGATGCTGACTCAATTTTTCACGCAAGTGTCGTGGAAATTGCGGTACTCTAAATCAAAATCAAAAACCATCTTCATCATCCTGATGTCGGGTGGTATTACGTGCATCTCGTGTGTCGTGTGTGCAGTGACTGGTGTTGGGAAATTATCGAAGAATATACCAATAGCGGTTTACATTATGAAGAATGTGTATACAAAACAGTATTGTACACTAGGGATAGATCGAGCTAGGTTGCACTGTAAGTTCGTTGTATGTTCCACAACCGTGTGAACGATTGATTTACCGAAACGATGTGGAACAACTCAGTTTACAGATTACGTATACATGATTACTGTTAACATTAATGAACCCATTATATTTTGTCCTACTCCTGCAACTTGCTTGAAAACAAGCTTTTTAATGGTTATTAGTTTTTAAATAGAAATTCGTCAATGTAATAGAAGGAGTTGTCCAGGAGAAATGATTTTAAATCAGATTTAAAACTTGTTTTGCTACCTGTCAGACATTTTATGATATTGGGCAAATGAACAAAAAAATTTATTGCTGCATATTAAGCTGTTTTCTGAGCCACTGACAGCTTTAATAATGGGCAATAGAGGTCATTTTCCTCTCTAGTGTTGTAGGTATGGACATCACTGTTGTTCTCAAATTGTGACGGATTATTTATGTCGCATTTAATTGACGAATATACGTATTGTGACGGCACAATTGAAGTGCCTAGCTTCTTGAGTGGGTGAGCGCCACGTATTATTCTTATGGCTCGCTTTTGTGCAGTCAATACTTTCTTTCTAAGTAGTAAGTTTCCCAGAAAATTATTCCACAAGACATTATTATTCAGTGGAAATGTGCAAAAGATGTCAGGATGTTAATTCGCTTGTTTCCAAGCTCAGAAATTATATGAAGAGCAAAAGCAGGTAAATATAATCGTCTGAGAAACACAATAATGTTCTTCTTCCCATTCAAGTTTTCATCAAAACGTACACCCAAAAATTTGGATCATTCTACTCTATTCACTGAACCCTGCTCATGTGCTACTTTAACTGTTGGTTTGAACCTATTTGTTGTACGTAACTAAATATAGTAAGTTTTTTTCAGAATTTAGGGATAGTCAGTTTTCTGAGAACCCTTTACAGTTCTTTGGAAAATATCATTTACAGTCTCTTCTGTTGCTTTCTCTCTAAAGGAATTTATTATAATACTAGAATCGTATGCAAAAAGTATCAGTTCTGCTTGTTAAGTTGAATATTATTCACATACACAAAGAATAGGAGTGGATCCTAAATCTAGTCCTGCAGGACTCCCTACGTTATTTCTCCCCAGTCACTAAAATTTTCCACTCTTCCAACATATTTTGAATTATTCAGCACATCTTTCTGTATTCTGTTTGTTAAGTATGATTCAAACAAGCTGTGAGGAAAACCATCAGTTTCATAAAACTGGGGTTTTTCTAGGAGAGTAACGTGAGCTACACAATCAAACGCCTTGGAAAGATCACAAAAAATATCAGCTGTCGATATTTTGTTTCTTAAGGCTTGTACTATTTGATGAGTGAACTTATTAATAGCATTCTCAGCTGACCAACACTTATGGAATCTGAACTGTGCTACACTAAGTAAATTATGTCTACTTAACTGCGAGACGACTCTTGAACACATCACTTTTTCAAATATTTTGGAGAAAGATGACAGTAAGAAAACTGGATGATCACGGGTCAAATCTGTCTTGCCATCCTTCTTACGAAGAGGTTTAAGAATTGCATATTTTAACCTGCCTGGAAAGATGTCCTGTGCCTGTGATGTATTACATATATTACTAAGGACTTTATTAATAAGTTAGAACAACTTTTCAGAATTCTGTCGGAAATTCCATCATCACCCCATGGGCGTTTGTTCTTCAGAATTTTTATAATTGTATTTAAGTCAGTGAAGGATGTTGGTGCTACTTCCAGTTGCTTAAAGTTTTGTGGAATAACGTTTTTAATATATTATTTTGCTTCTTCAGCTGAACAAATTTATTCTATTTTTGCTGCTAAATTTAGAAAGCGATTGTTCAAAGTATTCGCAACTTGTAAATTATCAGTCACAATATTGACATTTAGTTTACCTGTTATGTTTTGTCCTCTGACAGGATGTAGTATCTCCCTTTTAATAATATCCCATATAGTTTCAGTCTTATTATCTGCGTTATTTATTTCTATCAGGTCGTGCATACTTTTGGGTACTTTAATTAGTTTCCTTAAAATAATACAGTATTTTTTGTAGTATGCAAATAATGTCGGATATTGACTTACTCTGGCCTGTTCATAAATTTTCCTCTTCCTCTTACATGAGTTTGATTCCCTTAGTCATTGACTGCTTTTATATTTTTTAATGGCTCTTCTAGATAACTTTTTAGGAAAGCAACTCTCAAATATTGACACGAATTTGCTATGGAATAAATTGAGTTTGACAGTAGCATCTCTTTCTATATATACCACATCTTCCAACTTACTCTTAAAACGTTGTATCCTGTTCACATCAATAAGCCTCACTGCTTTGTATGAACCTGCCTAGGGGCTATAAGGTGCCGCATTGCTAAGTTCCATTAATTGTGCGTCATTGTTTTTAGTTGGCCTTGTATTCGGGAGGATGAAGATCCTAAACCCGTCAGACCATTCTACTACAAAGTCACGCAAGGTCACCTGTCCTATACTTGGCAATCACCACTACTACTACTACTATTACAATCAGTGCTACTACCATCACTACCACCTCCACCACCACCATCGCCCCTCACTTTCTGAGACTGATGCAACACGGACTTTTCCAGACACGTCAAATGGCTGAAGCTGGATCTACGTGCAAGTAGTGTCTCTGTGATCTTTATCACTTACTTCACCGACACTGTACTACACTTTCTCCAATTCTGGATTTTTTCTTGTCATTCTTGTTGGGTTTTGCAATTTTCACAAGTTTTGGCGTGTTCGGCATAATTCGTAAAGCAACGTGCAATTATTCTAGCTTTCTCTGAAAAGTGGTCCTGAGCAAATAACAAATAGTACCGAAAGTCTCCAGTTCCACACCTTAGGAATTAATTCTGTTTATTAGGTCTGTGTATGTGTCTAGCATTGGTTACACTGTTCAGCAAAAACATATGCAAATGAAGTGAATTAAACCTTGCTAATTAAATGACTTTGATTTCGAAAAATTTGCTTATTAGCTCTAGGTTTTGAACTAGACCTTTCCACGTATAAGCAGCTGGCAGCATTGCATGCGCATGTCGAAATTCTCACACTGTGGCTTCATCGCGTGATCGAGTACGCTCCCGGCACGTGTTCATGACTAACGCCAGATAATGGTATTCAGTTCTTGTGAAATGTAAAAAATTACTGTGTTTTGTTTGTCGAAGTTACTTCATGTGAATCACGTTGTGATACACTTCCAGCTAGCAGTCTCCTAGTAACGAGCATATAGGAGCTATAGAAGGTGTCGGGAAATAAAGCGATGCCGTCCGGTGTGGCCGTGCGATTGTAGGCGCTTCAGTCTGGAACCGCGTGACCGCTACGGTCGCAGGTTCGAATCATGCCTCGGGCATGGACGTGTGTGATGTCCTTAGGTTAGTTAGGTTTAAGTAGTTCTAAGTTCTAGGGGACTGATGACCTCAGATGTTAAGTCCCATAATGCTCAGAGCCATTTGAACCATTTTTTGAAATAAAGCGATGGATAAACGACTGTCTATATGTCTCCGTATGAGTCCTAATTTCTCTTGTCTTCTTCGTGGTCATTAAGCGCCATACATGTTGGCGGTAGTAGAATATGTATGTTTTTGGATAGGGTCCGCCTTTAGCAAAGCACAGTTTTGTTTTTTAACCCAAACATGTTTCACTGCAGTTGCAGTATCAAGTGGGCTTTTATTTCTCATCTGTTAAAGATAAAGAATGTTCTTTACTGTTTTGTATACATGTAATTATTAGTTTTCAAATCGTAATTACAGATATTTGAAAAAAAACACGTAAATTATGAATTCGTACCTTTTTACCACATGGTGTGGTTTTTCTGATGTGTTGTGTTTCTACAGTGACTATTTTGTTCCACAGTTTGTCATCTGCAACCACTTACACCTTAAAGTAGATAAATTGTTTAAGCCAAATTACGATCTGAAATTGTTATTCCTATGCCTGGAATTAATTAATTCTGTGTGTGTGTCTCTGTGTGTATCTATGTACATAATGTTGCACTTACGTTTTCTTTCTTTTTCATCTTCATCACTGTCAAACACTATATATTGAGCTGTCACTGACACTGTTTCACTGTTTACCAGCTGTAAAAACTCACATGGGCAGTGGAGCAGTTGAAGGTGTAAAAACAAGATGGCTGACAGTGGAACAGTTGAAGGTGTTCCTGGCGGTTGTTCTGAACCTTTTAGAGGTGTCTGCGAATTTTGTGTGTGTGTGAAAAGGGAGAGGGAGAGAGAAAGAGAGAGAGAGACAGAGAGAGAGAGAGTGACAGTAGGGTTTTTTTGTGTGTGAGTTGGGGGGGGGGGAGGGCTGGGGTGGGGGAGGGGTGAGAGCTCTATAGGTTGGTCTTGTCTAATAATTCTATATTAGTAGAATAGTTTGGCAGTCAGCTTCAGATGCCGGTTCTCTAAATTTTCTCAATAGCGTTCCTCGAAAAGAACATTGCCTTCCCTCCAAGGATTCCCATTTGAGTTCCCGAAGCATCTCCGTAACACTTATGTGTTGTTCGAACCTACAGCTAACAAATCTAGCAGTCCGCCTCTGAATTACTTCGCTTTCTGTCGTCCGATCTGATATCCCAAACACTCGAACAATACTAAAGAGTAGGTCGCACCAGCGTCCTACATGCGGCCTCCTTTACAAACGAACCACACTTTCCTAAAATTCTCCCAATAAACCGAAGTCGACCGTTCGCCTTCCCTACAACAGTCCTCACATGATAGTTCCATTTCGTATCGCTTTGCTACGTTTCGCCCGGATATTTAAACTGCACGAAAGTGTCAAGCAGGACACTACTAATGCTGTATCCGAACATTACGGTCTCGTTTTTCCTACCCATCCGCATTAACTTACATTTTTCTACATTTAGAGCTAACTTCCATTTATCACACCAACCACAGTCACTTGTCTCCAAGAAGCCGCGTTGCGCGACCGCGTGGTTAGAGGCGCTATGTCACGGACTGCGGCCCCTCCCGCCGGAGGTTAGAGTCCTCCCTCGGGCATGGATGTGTGTATGTTGTTCTTAGCATAAGTTAATTTAAGTTCGTTTACGTAGCAAGTCTAGGGACCGATAAGCTCAGCAGTATGGTCCATTAGGAATTATTTGAACATGTGTCTCCAAGAATATCCTCCTAGAATCACAAGATGATACAAGGTGAGAGCAATGATCTTACAAGGAATCAAGAGCTTACTATAATTAGGCAGGATTTTTGCGTGGCATATAAAACAGTGGCAGTGTCTGCACGACCTCTTTAAAGCAACCACCATTTGAAAAAGGACTGAACTGGAACTATTCTTCAAACATAAATGTGGCCTCACATACTGTAAAGACAGAGACGATCTAATGGAAGGCTGAATATGCACAGACCTGGCGGCAGTTTACGACACTTCGAAGACAAGCCATGAAGCTGTCCTCAGACACAATAGTAATAATTTTCCTTCTGGAGCTGCGGCGTATGCTATCAGCACAAAAGAAAGTACCCAAATATGACAAAAATTGTGGTAGCGGCAGACACTGCCAGATACCACTGTGACGATTGTGAGAATTTTAAAATTATTACTAATAGCACTGCACTCTGTGTGTACCATGTGCCCCTATTTCCTCTGCGAAAGGAACAGCCGTCATGGGACCAGATACCCTTAACAGAAAGCTGGTCAAAGAAACAGGAATAAAAACTGTTCAGTCAGTTATCTAAGCAAAACTTCTCCAGAATCAGTTTCGAAAAAATGAAAGCAAGAGTATTTATTGCTCCTTAGAGCAATGAACTTTTTGAAACCACTCGGTATGAATTACTGCTAAAGGTTAAGGAATAAAAGAATTTCACACCATTACAATGTTTCGAACAGTTTTCTGGGGAACATAGAAACTGTGGCTGATCTAATGTGCTCGTACGAGCCGCTACAGTGTAACATTGCTCAAAGATTGCAGTTTTTGCAGTCACAACTGGATTTCTTGCCACGGAGTTGTTATGCTCTGGATGATGACCATGGTAAACACTCTCACTAGGGCATTCCAGTGGCAGAACAAAGGTACAAAGGGAAATGGAGGGCCGCACATCACGTATTATTTCTGGATGACGAAAAGGGAGCCCCTGCGACACAGCACCAGATGCAGGCGGTAAAGAGTTTCTCTGAAGGTGTTGGATACTTTTCCACATTTCCTTGAAAGTATATTTATCCAGGAAATGCGAACCTACAAGAAATTAAACTTTATTGTCAAGCTCTGAGCCATAAGGTTCCAAAGGAATCCGTTGTTACTCATTATATCATTAAAATCTTCAAAAGTTTTATAACAGTTTCATTACTATCATTTTTCCTGTTATTTTGATATCCTGCGCCCATATGCGTAATTTCCGGTATACGGAATTACAGGAATGCGTTCTTGCGTATAACGCTGAGGTCATGGGAAATCCACCTGTACAAGTCCGTGCTTTTTTTGTGCCCTTATAAGAACAGGAAAGTGGAGGCATTAGATAAACGGCGTCGCTTTATGCGTTGCAAGTTGGCGAGTATTACATTCCACATTTGGCCAGTCGCCAGGATCTATGAAATGCGTCAATCCGTTGAGCTTGCTAATTATGTGGTTTCTCTTTCTGGTGTCCGCTGGTGCAATGAGGTCTAGATAGTCGCAAAGGAAAACTACAATCCCTGTTTCTACTGCTCGATGGCTAGGTAAGCTAGCTTGGAGTGATTCATCTCATCATATGATCTGCACAAACACCCTCATCCTTTGGGCTCGAAACACTATAACAGGTTAATACCTTTCGATTGCTGTATTACGTATCGAGTATTTTGTGCGAAAATTATAGATTAAGCAGTTTATTGTCCGTCACAGGCACCGATTCTTAACAATAATGACTATATCTGCGTAGTTGGCCACTAGAAAGGTGGACCTTGGTGGTATCTAAGCTTTTAGCCAAGAAAGTTTTTGAGCAAACAGCGAAATCCTTGCAGATTGATAATACAGAAAGTATCCTTTATTTCGGTTCAAAAATGGTTCAAATGGCTCTGAGCACTATGGGACTCAACTGCTGAGGTCATTAGTCCCCTAGAACTTAGAACTAGTTAAACCTAACTAACCTAAGGACATCACAAACATCCATGCCCGAGGCAGGATTCGAACCTGCGACCGTTACGGTCTTGCGGTTCCAGACTGCAGCGCCTTTAACCGCACGGCCACTTCGGCCGGCTTTTTTTCGGTAGTAGGTACGTAATGTGTTATGTAGTTACCGTTTCTATAATTCAATAACACCTTTATTCACGATATAATACCGTATATGTTCACAGTATTAGATACTATTCGGTAATTTTACCAATTTATATGATGGATGGGGATGTTAGTGTTTTATACATACTAAAAATGAGACATGTAAAGTTACTAACACTACAATAAGATCACTGCTGGCACCTTGGTACACTTGATGTCTTCTTTCTTTCACAGGTACCATGTCCCGCACTGACGCAAGGTCGGCATTGTTAGGAACGGATTTGGCAAGGTTAGGATGAAGGGGTGGCCGGATGCCCTTCCTGCCGCCTCCCCGTACCTCCCGGGACGGAATTAGTGTACCCCAACTGTCTGTGTCTAGTGTAGTTCATGGAATAGTGCAAACGTGTTCAGATGTCAGCGAGTCGTGTAACTGAGGCAGAACGTGGGGACCAGCCTGGTATTCACCTAGTGGGATGTGGAAAACTGCCTAAAAACCACATCCAGGCTGACCGGCACACTGGCCCTCGTCGTTGATCCGCCGGGCGGATTCGATCCGGGGCCGGCGCGCCTACCTGAGTCCAGGAAGCAGTGCGTTAGCGCTCTTTTTTTTTTTTTTAATTTTCATTTTGTTCGATTTAGTTCGTTGCATCTGCTCGGGGCGGACGTCGTAAGACATCAATTTAAGTTCGTTGTTGATCTGTGAACTCAGTTTTTTTTATTACAGGGGGCACATTACCCTCTGACCGAACACGCTGAGCTACCGTGTCGGCAGCGCTCTCGGCTATCCTGGCGGGTCACTTGGTGTCTTCTCTAGGACATGAAACCAACGAAATGGATGGTTCTTTGTTATTAAGTCAGCTATTTATATACGTTTATTTTTCACGTTTGAGAAGAAAGGAAGGAAGCCATGATTTAACGTCCTGTCGATGGCGAAGTGATTACAGGACTCTGGATAGGGATGGGAAAGAAAAATGATCGAGGGCACTTGCCTCGCAGCGATTTGAGGAAATTAATCTGGTTCACCTGGCGTAGATCTGAACCGTCGGTCCTCTCTAAAGCGAGACAAGTATTCTAACCACTGCACCACCTCGCTCGATAAAATTATGACACAATTTAAGTCATAATTTAAGTAGGTACGTGATCATTGTCTAGCGGTGAAACAATAATATCCATTTGAGATTTCTAGATGCTGGGTCACTGTAGCTAATAAACGCAAATAGTCTAAGAAAATAGTGTTACCCTCGAATCCTCTATGCAAAAGCAGTTCCAGCCTCGATCGGACGCGTACTTCAAATACGCAGTTTCAGTCGCTACTCAGTCGGTGCTTGGCACGAAACCGTTTACTCAGTTGGTAACAGTACATAAGGAATAGTGTCAGACGAGTTCAAACTGTGGGCTGGATCGGGATACGATCTCCGATCCCAGTCTCTCTAGCGGACTGGGTGAGGCCGAACACGCCGTCCTGTCACGCCTCAGAGACCCACTCGAGGCTTTAACTTGTCGAGGGCCCCCGAAATTTCTCCCAAAGTGTGCAAAGTCTCCACTCTGATGCTGAGGGACTCGCACCACCGAGAGAATGAAGAGTTACGCTTGTACACCGCTTCACAATCAGGGCTGTTGTTCATGATTAATTCTTGTTCCATAAGATTTTTAGAAGAAAAAAAAAGGGGGGGGGAGTTGGTGACAATGCGCTCTTTTACGTCGATCGAAGAGGCGTGTTGGGGTGGCAAGTTATTTTACGTATTGCCTGCAAAAGCCTGCAATTTGGGTTCGAAACCCAGTCAGGCACTCAGTTTTTGGTTGGTACGCTCCAAGATTACTTTGGATAGCGTATTTGTTGTAAAACAAAAGGAAAAGTTTTCGCGTAATTTTACGTGCTGTTAAAGTATGGGACGTCATGTAATGGCATGGCAGGATACCGATGACGCATGGACGTACTTCATTGTTCTTGTATCAAGCGCAGATCCAAGGGGTTTGGGGGAGGGCGGTTATGTGGATCATAACTCCTCCTAAAACAAAAGAAAAAAATAGCAAAAACGTTTATATTTTTACATACGTCAGTTTCAAGATTACTCAGCTAACTATTTGTAAACGAAGTAGCATGGAAACCAAAGTGTCTCGAAAATGGTAAGGAACTCTAGATGATTACAAGCTTTGTTTAACACAGGATACTTTCTGTTTCTTGTCCACGTGAAAAATAAAACTGGATTTCCGAACGTAGTCAGAAACGCCTGCAAGGAAGAACAAAGCCCATATTCAGAAGCATGCATCTGCATTCTCTTCCAATGGCCGTGCCGCAGTGGTAATACCGATTCCCATCAGATAACCGAAGGTAAGCGCAGTCGAGCTTGGCTAGCACTTGGATGAGTGACTGTCCAGGCTGCCGAGCGCTGTTGACAAGCGGTGTGGACTCAGCCTTTGTGAGGCCAGTTGGAGATAACTGCTTCAGGAGTAGCGATGTGCTGACCATACACTCCTCCATATCCGCATCCAGTGACTCCAGTCACTTGAAGATGATATGGCGGTCGGTCGGTACCGTTGGACCTTCCAACGCCTGTTGGACGGAGTTCTGTAGCCGTTCTCTACAGACCCGTGTGAACAGCCTAGTTAAATACTGCTAATGGTGAGTGTTGGCTACAATCATATACTGTTTAAATTATAACATTATTAGAGATCTAAGAGTTTGTTTCCTTTCTTAAATCAGTTGCATGACACATGTGCCTCTCAAATTCTAGGATGAAACCTTTTGAATTTGGCTGAACTGCAATTTATTGGAAGTTAAGCTTACCGGGTACTGATTTAAACAAATGAGTATTATGATTATTATTTTAAAACATGTTCTGTTTTATTATTTTTATTGTCATGTACATCTAAAATGTATACAAAAGAGAGCTACTGGATAAATTAATTGAAGAAGAGGAAGAAGTTGGCGTGATTTCTACATTGAGATAGGTAAATATAAAAAATGTGATTTTTATGGTTGCATCTTGTAATATTTCAGTTTCATTTTAACGCCTCCAGCGTAGAAAGTACATTTTCCTTACGATGTATTTTTAAGTACGTTGTTCTCTGCGGTTTTCAGCAAGGCAGCTATTTGCATTTTTACTCTCTGGAGCTTCAGTTGTCTTCCTCAGGTTAGTTCTGGTTCATAAGTGAAATAAGCTTGAAGCTTTTTCGGAAAACTCCATTTTATGGAAGCATAGTTTAATGAAATACTTCTTCATCATATGACGTATTAACTGCAAACGTATTAGCCTGGAAGTCAACACAGCAGTGTTCAAAAATAATTAAAGAACAAGTTACGAAATTATCTCTTTCGTCATCTAACAAGAATCACTAATCCCTCAAAAATTTGTATTCTCAGGGCTAGCTGTCGAACAGTGACGGAAGATCAGAGACAAAATAATTGTTTTAATATTTCGTACATGTTGTCCAAAAACACAAAAGGTTAATTATTACCAATTTTCGACGAATGGACAATATAAAATCTTTTTCTTATTGAGATATGAGAATCTTCTTGGCATCAAGTTACTGAATTATCGATTGTGAAGTCATGGAAAAAGTATGGCTTGCTACTTGTGTTTCCACCGCTGAAGTCTGGAAGTTATCAACATCTCTGAATTCCTTTAAATGTTAGCAAGCATTAAGTGGTTGTTCGGATGTAAACGATAATGACGTAGATGCCTGGTTGAAAATTGAAGGTGATGCTAGTTGCAGCATGATGACCGATGACTCATTACCGAATCACGACAGTGATGGTGAAATGGACAACGAAAGTGGCGTTTCAGGGGAGGAAATAATGCATCATATGGAGGCAATGCCACAGCTGGAAAAACTAATGGTATACCTAGAGAGTCAGAGGAAACACTCCAGCCGACTTGATGTTAGTCAAACGCCTAGTCGATGGTGCAGCTCTCAAACGCCACACATGTTTGAAACGATAGAAACTTACGCACTATTTCAGTAAATAGACGTGAGTAGACTACAGTAACTATAGAGTTTAAGTGCCAAAAAACTGTTTCTTCTTAGTGCCAAAATAAACGTACATATTACAGTTTTTGCATTTGGTAGACAATTGTAGGATTTTCGGTAGATTACATCCAATCTCACCTATTTAGAATAAACGTGGTTCGTGTGCTGTTTTTGCTGGGGTGCGGGGGGAGGAGGGCGTGGCTATGACATATGGTGACCACACTCCATTAACTTAACTGCGCCTGATCAGTATAGACGTGATTGTTTTGCCAGATGTATGCTAAGGTTTCTAGTTTATTTTTGGTATTCAAGAAAAGTGATTGCAAGCTCTATTTTCATTCGGCGTGTCCTATTCCAAATGTGTGTACTGCATATTTCTGAAACAGTAGTTTTCGATGGTCCATATGTTCACTACAAAGGTTCTGGGTACAAGCGCTATGATCTTTGGCTGATGGTAGGAGTGTCGTTACACTAGGCATGGGACTCTCCAATTGTATCTTATGCGCGATTTAAAGTGGATTCGCACTGTTTAGTATGCGTCCAGCATATGTACACAGATGTGCTCTTGTGTACCGTATTTGTATCATGTAATAAGGATCTGTGAGCAATATGTACATGGACATGGCCCTTTGGACAAGGTGCTTTGTGTTTTTAAATATTTTATGGACGACAAACATTTATAATGTGCTAAGTTTTATCCACTTGACATCTTGTGCATGAGGCTCAGGTTAATATGAATATGTTTTACTACAGAAAGATGTCTAAGAACTGAAGATGACAGCAAAGACAGGTTGTTTTGAATAAAAATCTATTTTATGCGACCATGGCTTTTGAATGGTTTTTAAGAACCTATGTGATCGATCAGTTTCATATCCCTACGAAATGTTACACCCAGATATGTGTATGAGTTGGTCGATTCCAACAGTGATTAACTGATGTTATAGTTATAGGACATAATGTTTTTTTGTTTTTTGAAGTCCACAGTTTTAAATTTCTGAACATTTAAAACAAGTTTCCAGTCTTTGCACCACTTTGAAATCTTGTCGAGATCTGACTGAATATTTGTGCAGCTTCTTTCAGATGGTATCTCGTTATAGCCAACTGCATCATCTGCAAAAAACCTGACGTTACTATTAATATTGTCTGCTAGGTCATTAATGCACAACATGGACAGCAAAGAGAACTTCTGTGAAGTTTGGAAGGTAGGAGAGACGGTAGGGGACGAGGTACTGGCGGAAGTACGATTGGGAGGACAGGTCGTGAGTCCTGCTTGGGTAGCTCAGTTGGTAGAGCACTTGCCCGCGAAAGGCAAAGGTCTCGAGTTCGAGTCTCGGTCCAGCACACAGTTTTAATACGCCAGGAAGATTCATGACCAGCAAGGGTTCCAACACGCTTTACTCGAAGTTACTTCTCCACGTGACGATGACTTTCCATCCAAGATAACATGTTATGTCCTACCCATCAAAGTCCTCAATCCAGTCACAAATTTTACTTGATAGTCGATATGATCGTACTTTTGACAATAATCTAGGTGTGGTACTGAGTCAAATGCTTTTCAGAAATCAAGAAATACTGCATATACCCGATTGCCTTGATCCAAAGCTTTCAGTATGTCATGTGAGAAAAGTGAAAAATGGTTTCACATGATCGATGTTTCCGGAATCCATGTTGGTTGGCACTGAGGTCATTCCGTTCTAGATACTTCCTAGTGTTTGAGGTCAGAATATGTTCTAAGATTCTACAACAAATCGATATCAGGGATATTGGACGGTAGTTTTGTGGATCACTTCTACCACCCTTGTCGTAGACGGGTGAGTCCTGTGCTTTTTTCAAAAACTGAGCATGGAATGTTTTTGAGGGACCTACAGTAGATTCCAGTTAGAAGAGGAGCTCACTCATCCGCAAATTCAACATAGAATATGACAGGGATTCCGTCGGGCCCTATACCCCTGTTCAATTTTAACTATTTGAGCCCCCTCTGAACACCACTGACACTAATATTTATTTCATTCATCTTTTCAGTGGTACGAGGATTAAATCGGGGAAATTCTCCTGGGTTTTCCATTGTAAAGGAACATTTGAAAACGGAGTTAAGCATTTCAGCTTTTGCTTTGCTACCCTCAATTTCAGTTCCTGTCTCATTCACAAGTGACTGGACATTAACTTTGGTGCCACCAATAGCCTTTATAAACGACGAAAATTTCTTTTAGTTTTGTGAAAGATCATTTGACAATGTTCTGCTACAGTGGTCATTGAAGGCATTGCTCTCTTGACAGCCAAACGTGTTTCGTTCAGCATCTCTCTATCTATAGACCTATGTTTTTTTTACACCTATTATATTATCGCACTATCTGCAGCTACTCCTTAAAGGACAGCCAGTTTCACGATGAGTTCTACGACAGACCGTTTCACATTGGGTTGAATGTCATCACATCAGTTCTGATCAGCTAGTTACACCAACATAATTCTAAATGCATTTTTTAGAGAGAGGATACATAGCTGAACGTCCTGCGTGATGTGTAACTCCCAAGAAGTTCACCTACGATTTTGATGGTGCGAACTTATGTGATCACTGTGGCGCACCATTTTTCGTTCGGCTATTTACAGCCTGCACAGAAGCTAGACTGTAGTTATAAGAGGCGAGGGGCATGAAAAGGAAGAGAGTGAGACAGGGCTGTAGCTCATCTACAATGTTTTTCAATCTGTACACTGAGCAAGCAGTAAAGGAAACCATAGAACAATTTGGAGTAGGAATTAAAGTTCAGGGAGAAGAAATGAAAACTTTGAGGTTTACCGATGACATTGTAATTCTGTCAGAGACAAGAAACGACTGGAAGATCAGTTGAATGGAATGACAGTGTGTTGAAAGGTAGGTATAGGATGAGATCAAAAATAGCAAAACAAGGATAATGGAATGTAGCCGAATTAAATCAGGTGATGCTGAGGGAATTATATTAGGAAACGAGAAACTTAAAGTAGTAGCTGAGTTTAGCTATTTGGGCAGAAAATAACTGATGATGGACGAAGTAGAGAGAATATAAAACTTAGACTGACAAAGACAAGAAAAGCGTTTCTGAAGAAAAGAAGTTTAACATCGTAAAAATGGTTCAAATGGCTCTGAGCACTACGGGACTCAACTGCTGAGGTCATTAGTCCCCTAGAACTTAGAACTAGTTAAACCTAACTAACCTAAGGACATCACAAACATCCATGCCCGAGGCAGGATTCGAACCTGCGACCGTAGCGGTCTTGCGGTTCCAGACTGCAGCGCCTTTAACCGCACGGCCACTTCGGCCGGCGTTAACATCGTATATAGGTTTAAGTGTTAAGAAGTATTTGTATGGAGTGTAGCCATTTATGAAGTGAAACCTGGAAGATAAACACTTTAGACAAGAAGAGACTAGAAGCTTTTGAAATGTGATGGTACAGAAGGATGCTGTTTATTAGATGGGTAGATCGCATAACTAATGAGGAGGCTGAGATGTTGTATTTTCATACTGCCACATCTCGTCACATAAAACACTAATTTGAGTAATGAAAGAAGCCAAGAGCCATTTATTTGCCAATGCATAATATTTAACTACCCATTGTAATGATGTATTTTGACGACTTACAAGGAGAACTGAATCCAGCGCCACTGACGCGCCTAAGAAACTATGGACTACTTCAGCGCGCATGTCAAAACATCGATATTAAGGACACTGAAGACATTTGAATATTAAGAAAAAGCGCGCAACCCATCGTCCACTGCCGGACGATATCACTCTCCTTTTTATCTCCTGTATAATACGGTCGCACCATTACATAGGCGTCATTATAAGATTTGTAATTTGTTTAAATCTACAGAGATATACTGTTATTTTGTTGCGTGTGAGACTGGTATGTGTGAAAAACGCAGAGTGGTTAATGAATGAATGTTGTTTCTACGTGATTTCTAAGCTTTTCAAACCACTCAGGCTCTGTCAATGTTATTGAAGTAAGTGTTAACATGTTACATGTGTTTTAAATCAAGCTCGTAATTATAGTCAATTACTCTAAATTTGTGTTTGCTTTGGTAATTGGACAACCTTAATCATTTATTTCTATGTGCCAAGTTTTTTCACGAAGGCAACAGTGTCCGGTGTGTCATTATGTGGACAGAACAGGCCGACGTTGGCATACTACATACATTCCCCTTGTAATATTCTTCAAACTCAGTTTTAAACTGGCCCTGAGGTAAATTTTCAATGCGAGTGACGTCCGGGAATTTGTTAGCAAACTTTACTTCTCAAGCCGCACATCGCTCGCACAATGTTCCACAATGGTACGCGGCACTTTCTAAACGGGAAAGGGAGCCACGCAAGTATATGTTGCTTCCCCTTCTCAATCTGGTGCTTAATAATAATAATAATAATAATAATAATAATAATAATAATAAAATAATAATAAGAAATGAAATATCAGACAAAAAACGAAAAAGGTTAGGTAAAATCTCACAACAAGAAGCAATGGAGCAATTAGATGAAAAGAAGCAGAAGTTACAAGCATTGGCCAAACGACTTAGAAGATACAAAAAAAGTGAAAATAGAAGGAAACAAAACCAAACATTCAACACAAACCAAAAGAAATTTTACCAGACAATAGATAACACACACATTAAAATAGACAATCCACCAAACATAACAGACATGGAACACTTCTGGAGCAACATATGGTCAAACCCGGTACAACATAACAGGCATGCACGGTGGATACAAGCAGAAACAGACTCATACAAGATGATACCACAAATGCCTGAAGTGATAATTTTGCAACATGAAGTCACCCGAGCAATTAATTCTACGCACAATTGGAAAGCCCCTGGAAATGATAAAATAGCAAATTTCTGGCTAAAGAAGTTCACCTCAACACATTCACATCTAACTAAATTATTTAACAGTTACATTGCAGACCCATACACATTCCCTGATACACTTACACATGGAATAACCTATCTGAAACCTAAAGATCAAGCAGACACAGCAAACCCAGCTAAATATCGCCCCATAACATGCCTACCAACAATCTACAAAATATTAACTTCAGTCATTACACAGAAATTAATGACACATACAACACAGAACAAAATTATAAATGAAGAACAAAAAGGCTGTTGCAAAGGAGCACGAGGATGTAAAGAGCAACTGATAATAGATGCAGAGGTGACATATCAAGCTAAAACTAAACAAAGGTCACTACACTACGCATACATTGATTACCAAAAAGCTTTTGATAGTGTACCCCACTCATGGTTACTACAGATATTGGAAATATACAAAGTAGATCCTAAATTGATGCAGTTCCTAAACATAGTTATGAAAAACTGGAAAACCACACTTAATATCCAAACAAACTCTAATAATATCACATCACAGCCAATACAGATTAAGCGTGGAATATACCAAGGAGACTCATTAAGTCCTTTCTGGTTCTGCCTTGCTCTGAACCCACTATCCAACATGCTAAACAATACAAATTATGGATACAATATTACTGGAACATACCCACACAAAATCACACATTTGCTATACATGGATGATCTAAAACTACTGGCAGCAACCAATCAACAACTCAACCAATTACTAAAGATAACAGAAGGATTCAGCAATGATATAAGTATGGCTTTTGGAACAGACAAATGTAAGAAAAATAGCATAGTCAAGGGAAAACACACTAAACAAGAAGATTACATATTGGATAACAGCGACTGCATAGAAGCGATGGAAAAAACGGATGCCTATAAATATCTAGGATACAGGCAAAAAATAGGAATAGATAATACAAATATTAAAGAAGAACTAAAAGAAAAATATAGACAAAGACTAACAAAAATACTGAAAACAGAACTGACAGCAAGAAACAAGACAAAAGCTATAAATACTTATGCCATACCAATATTGACCTACTCATTTGGAGTAGTGAAATGGAGTAACACAGACCTAGAAGCACTCAATACACTTACACGATCACAATGCCACAAATATAGAATACATCACATACATTCAGCAACAGAAAGATTCACATTAAGCAGAATGGAAGGAGGAAGGGGATTTATCGACATAAAAAACCTACATTATGGACAGGTAGACAATTTAAGAAAATTCTTTATAGAACGAGCAGAAACTAGCAAAATACACAAGGCAATCACTCATATAAATACATCGGCTACACCACTGCAATTTCATAACCACTTCTACAACCCTTTAGATCACATAACATCAACAGATACGAAGAAAGCAAATTGGAAAAAGAAAACACTTCATGGCAAGCACCCATATCATCTAACACAGCCACACATCGATCAAGACGCATCCAACACATGGCTAAGAAAAGGCAATATATACAGTGAGACAGAAGGATTCATGATTGCAATACAGGATCAAACAATAAACACCAGGTACTTCAGCAAGCATATTATTAAAGATCCCAATACCACAACAGATAAATGCAGACTTTGTAAACAACAAATAGAAACAGTAGATCACATCACAAGCGGATGTACAATACTAGCAAATACAGAATACCCCAGAAGACATGACAATGTCGCAAAAATAATACATCAACAGCTTGCCTTACAACATAAACTTATAAAACAACACGTTCCTACATACAAGTATGCACCACAAAATGTACTGGAGAATGATGAATACAAATTATACTGGAACAGAACCATTATAACAGATAAAACAACGCCACATAACAAACCTGACATCATACTCACCAATAAAAAGAAGAAATTAACACAACTAATCGAAATATCCATACCCAATACAACAAATATACAAAAGAAAACAGGAGAAAAAATTGAAAAATACATCCAACTGGCTGAGGAAGTCAAAGACATGTGGCATCAGGATAAAGTTGACATCATACCAATTATACTATCAACTACAGGAGTCATACCACACAATATCCACCAATACATCAATGCAATACAGCTACATCCAAACATATATATACAATTACAGAAATCCGTAATTATTGATACATGTTCAATTACCCGAAAGTTCCTAAATGCAATATAACATATACCGTACAGCAAAAAGGAAGTGACGCTTGATAAAGGTCCGCGTCACTCCATTCCTCACCAGACTTAACGTCTGAGAAAGTAAAGATAATAATAATAATTCCTTACATCTAAAGGTACTGAGTAGAACCGCGGAAAAAATAAGTTTGTAGTTCAACCTACTAGAAGAAGGGATTGGTTGATAGGATACATTCTGAGACATCAAGGGATCTCCAATTCAGTACTGGAGGGAAGTTTGGGGGATAAAAATTGTAGAGAGAGACCAAGAGATGAATAATGTAAGCAGATTCAGAAAGATGTAGGTTGCAGTCGGTCTTCGGAGATGAAGAGGCTTGCACAGGATAGAGTATCGTGGAGATTTGCATCAAACCAGTCCTTGGACGAAAGACCACAACAACAACAACACTCATGGTGGAAGTTAATGGTTTGTTTTGAACATTTCTTAAATGTCGACGACGTTCGTTTTGTGAAGTGTAATACGTACATCCCATAGAAGGCTGAGCTTTGTACCTCTCGGACACTCATTTTCTGTCAACCTCCTGATGCAAATGCTGAGTCATTAGCACCTGATATTTCTCCTGTCATGGTTATTAACATAACACTTTCAAGGGATCGAAGTTGCGATCACACTCAAGGGATTCCTTCTTACAAATGGGAAAGTACACGAATTGTATTCGTTACTTCCCATTACGCCATCACTATCTGTGGTGTCATGAAATATCATATTTACGTCTTCGGAAAGTCACACAATTCGTGCACATCGACATTTTACCTCGTCGTCTATCGACACACGTGCTAGCGGCTTCAGCGCAGCTGTACATTATCGGAGGAAGTCGACACGCTCGAGTTATTAATCCGTTCGGGAATCCTAGAAGAGACGGACGTCAGCGATACGGGTCGGCGGTCTGATACGAGAGTTGTCCTGTTGCCGCGCCGCCTACACAGTCATATGCGTAACGCTGCGCCGGTCGCGTGGCGTTATACTCGGTGCAGCGGGTGTGACGTCAGCGCGCAGCGGTGGCTGCCCAGCTGCGTCCGCCAGCTGGCGGACGCGTAGCAGTGCCGCCTTCCTCCACGCTGCCAAGGTTGCGGTCACGGCCGGAGAAAGTTCCGATGCACGCGCAACACCACGCGGCACGTAGTCTGCCGCGACGTGGCGCTACACGTCGACGCTTTACGGGTGGAGGCTGTTTGCGAGGTGGTAACAATGCCCACCAAGTTGGCTGTCGTCCAGGCCGTGCGCAACAAAATATCTTCTCGACAACTACAAAGACGATGTGTGCGTGAAAAGTAATGACTGACTTTTCATCTACCAAAATTATTATTTTTATTTTTTCAAACAGCATTTTGAACAATTAGTTCATGAGCCCACTTGAAGCGTAAATGGTTGCGAAAGCATACTTGACCTTTTAGCAACAAATAATCCTCGACAAATAGTGAGTGTTGTGACAAATACAGGGATTAGCGACCACAAGGCAGTTGCTGCTACGTTGAATACCGTAACATCTACAACCATAAAAAAGAAACGCAAAGTATATCTATTTAAAAAAGCTGATAAAAGAGCTCTTAACGCCTTTTCAAGAGACAGTCTTCACTCCTTCCGATCTGATCATGTAAGTATAGAAAAGTTGTGGAATGTTTTCAGAGAGATAGTATCAACAGCAATTGAGAGATATATACCACATAAATTAATAAGTGATGGTACTGATCCCCCATGGTACACAAAACGGGCCAGACCGTTGTTGCAGAAGCAACGAAAAAAGCATGCCAAATTTAAAAGAACGCAAAATCGCCAAGACTGGCAAATTTTTACAAAAGTTCGAAATATAGAGCGTACTTCAATGCGAGATGCTTTTAATAATTTCCACAACGAAATTCTGTCTCGAAATCTGGCAGAAAACCCAAAAAGATTCTGGTCACACATAAAGCACACCAGTGGCAAGACGCAATCAGTACCTTCACTGCGGGATATCAACGGTGAAGTCACTGATGGCACTGCCACTAAAACAGAGTTATTAAACACGGTTTTCCGAAACTCCTTCACCAAAGAAGACGAAGTAAATATTCCTAATTCCAATCAAGAACAACCGCCAAGATGAGAAACATAGAAGTACATACTCTCGGGGTAACAAAGCAGCTTGAATCACTTAATAAAGGCAAGGCCTCCGGTCCAGATTGTATACCAGGCAGGTTAATCTCAGAGTATCCTGTTAAATTGCTGCAAATTTAGCAATTATATACAACCACTCGCTCACAGAAAGATCCGTACCTAAAGACTGCAAAATTGCTCAAGTCACACCAATACCCAAAAAGGGAAGTAGGAATAATCCGCTGAATTACAGGCCTATATCACTAATGTCGATTTCCAGTAGGGTTTTTGAACATATACTGCATTCAAACATTATGAAGTACCTCGAAGAAAACGATTTATTGACACATAGTCAGCGCGATTTCAGAAAATATCGTTCTTGTGAAACACAACTGGCTCTTTATACTCATGAAGTAGTAAGTGCTATCGACAGGGGATGTCAAATTGATTCCATATTTTTAGATTTCCAGAAGGCTTTCGACACCGTTCCTCACAAACGTCTTTTAACCAAACTGCGTGCCTATGGAGCATCGCCTCAGTTGTCCGACTGGATTCGTGATTTCCTGTCAGAAAGGTCACAGTTCGTAGTAATAGATGGAAATTCATCGAGTAAAACAGAAGTAGTACCCGGCGTTCCGCAAGGAAGTGTTACAGGACCTCTATTGTTCGTGATCTATATTAACGACATATGAGACAATCTGAGTAGCCGTCTTAGATTGTTTGTAGATGATGCTGTCATTTAACGTCTTGTAAAGTTATCAGATGATCAAAACGACTTGCACAATGATTTAGATGAGATATCTGTATGGTGCGGAAAGTGGCAGTTGACCCTGAATAAAGAAAAGTGTGAAGTTATTCACATGAGTACTTAAAGAAATCAGCTAAGTTTCGACTACGGGATAAGTCACACAAATCTGAAGGCTGTAAATTCAGCTAAATACTTAGGGATTACAATTACAAATAACATAAATTGGAACGATCACATAGATAATATTGTGGGTAGAGCAAACCAAAGACTGCGATTCATTGGCAGAACACGTAGAAGGTGCAACAGGTCTACCAAAGAGACTGCTTACACCACGCTTGTCCGCCCTATTCTGGGGTATTGCTGTGCGGTGTGGGATCCGCATCAGGTGGGACTGACGGATGACATCGAAAAAGTACAACGAAGGGCAGCTCGTTTTGCATTATCGCGAAATAGGGGAGATTGTGTCACAGACATGATACATGAATTGGAGTGGCAATCATTAAAAACAAAGGCGTTTTTCGTTGCGACGGGATCGTCTCATGAAATTTCAATCACCAGTTTTCTCCTCCGATTGCGAAAACATTCTGTTGCCACCCACCTACATAGGGAGAAATGATCATCACCATAAAATAAGAGAAATCAGGCTCACACAGAAAAATTTAAGTGCTCGTTTTTCCCGCGTGCCGTTCGAGAATGGAACGGTAGGGAGACAGCTTGTAGGTGATTCATTGAACCCTCTTCCAGGCACTTTATTGTGAATAGCAGAGTAATCACTTGGTGTAGATGTAGATGTATATGTAGGTGTAGATGTCCCCTTCATTGTACGAGACACATTTCGTACGAGGGACATTTCATAAGTAATGCACACCTTCTTTTTTACTTACAAGCTTTTTTCTATCTCTTTACAGTCGTTCAGTATAGCTTCCTGGTTCTCTATGACTGAATCCGAACGTCTATCCAGCACAACACTTCTGCTCATCTGTCGTATGGCTCGGGTAACGGTGGTAGAAAGCTCTTCCAGAGAAAGATAACGACGTCCACGCATAGGTTTTTTCACCTTTGGGGACAAATCGAAGTCTCTTGGACTCATGTCCAGGCTGTAGGTAGGGTGGTGCAACACTTCCCATCCATTCCGCAGTTTTTTGGCTACGTTATTGCCGACATTTGGGCGAGCATTGTCGTGTAGGATGGGTGATGTAGCCTCGAGCAACTGCAGTCGGGTTTTGTGCATATTTCTGCGCGAGTTTTGCATGAAGTTACGATAATATACTGCTGTGACACTTAATACACGTGGGACTACCTACCATGATGATTCCTTGGTGACCATAAGCAAAAATCATCATTTGCTTGACCCGACGTGGAGAATCTGAAGCTCTCCAGCCAATGGAGGGTATTTCAACTTCAGTTCAAAGTGTCTAATGCACGCTTGATCAATGGCGACAATTCGACATAAAAATACTTGACGTTCACGGTCGAATCGTATTTCGAGCAAGGTTGCAATATCCAGGCATTTCTACTTCTCTTCAGCAGTCAAACAACGTGGACCCATCTCGCAGAAATTTTTCTCTTCTTCAAATCATTTATCAGAGAACGGAGTACTGATGCTGGAAGAATTTCCGTGGTTTTAGAAGCACTGCGATCCTCTTCAAGAGCATCTGCCACAAGATTCACACCACGTTCATCTGTTGACAGTTTTGGCCTTCCGAGTCTTGGAGTATCGTCTATTCTCCTACGACCACCACGAAAACGATTAACTCAACGTGAAACTGTGCTACGGTCCCCGGTAACTCACAACAAACTTCACTTAACACATTGCGAATTTCTGTCTGGTTTTTGCCGCGTAAAGTTTCGATCTTGATGTACGAGCTCTGGTCTTTAACGGTCACAGTATCCGAAACCCCTGCAGGGTCCATTTCTACCTCTCGCCAATTTTATATTAGAGCACTCAGAGAAAAAATAGAAACACTTGCTTCTTCCTCCCTACTGCATCTGACGTAATTTTCACTGTTGTTGCATCAAACAATCCACGGTAATACCAACCTGTGCATTATTTATGAATATTCCTCATAGTTCCAGTTGCAACACTACGCCGGCGGAGTCGCTATTTCCAATCTTGGTAGCAGCGCGGAAAGGCTTCAGTTGGTCGAGCCATTAACGTGTCCATCACATTCCTTCCAGTGTGTTCCAGACTCTCAAGATGGCATTCTTTTAAGCCATTTTTCAGTTTCGGGAAAAAATCACTATGACACAGATAAAGTGAATAGGGGGGTTGTGGAACGACAGGAATGCTTTTTGAGGTCAAAAATTCCGTGATGCAAGTGGTTGTTTGATTTGGAGCGTTGTCATGATGCAGCATCCACTTGTCTGCAATGTCCGGTCTTACTCGATTCACCTTTTGTAAAACGTTTGATTGACAGTTTGTCCTGGAGAAACAAATTCTTTGTGCGCGATATCCCTACAGTCAAAAATGCAAATCAGCATTGCTTTACGGCGTAAAGACAAGCGCCGGCACGCCAGTCGGGAACGATAGAGAAGAGATGGCTGTGAGAAGACGTCAGCCAAACGCGCGCTGAGCGTCCCCCCTCCAGGACAACAACGCGACAGCAGCGGCCCCTAATGCGAAAAGGACATAAGCGCCGTCCCCGACTGGCCGCGGCCCTGTTGAAGAGTAGCTTCAAGTTTAGCGAGTTCTGTAGCAGCATCTACACACTTTGCTTGTAAATCCATGCAACCTGGACTTAGGAATTGTATATACTGAAGAAGCTTGTTTATTTCGTAGGTCGCCCTTTGTTTGCGACACATCTGTGTAAATGCGAAGTTAAGTATTGTATCTTTTCATTTTGTAATAAAACTAATGAATACTATTTGTTCGAATGTTGTCTAGCTATCTGAAAAAGCAGGTTTCCTAGGCACCCCATATTTGACGAATAAACTAGATTTGGTAGTTTGCATTTCTGATTTTCTCATTCGAGCTTTTTTCGGTCGAGGAGATGTCCCAGTGTTTCACACCTCACTTTGCCGCTTTGTCTCAGGATCGTACTCAGAAATCCAGAATCATTACCTGTGGCTACGAGACTCAGTCATTCGTGGTCTTTGGCAGTCCTCTCAAGAAGATTGATGCACACCTTTCTTAGATTGTCCTTCTGCTCAGTTGTGAGGTTTCTCGGCACCATTTTGGCATAAGCCTTTCGCATGCTCGTCATCGCTCAAAATTTGATGTACGCTGAAAGTGTTTACATTTAAGAGGTCACCCATCATCCTTATTGTTAAACGTCAGTCTAATCTTAAAAGTGCAGACACACATTCGACGTTTTCGTCGGCCTTTGAAGCTGGAGCTCTCCCTGTGCGAGGTTAGTATTCAACGTTTTCTCGGCCTCCCAAAAATGATTTGTAGTCTTTATAAGGCATATTCCCCACCGTCCTGATACAACTTTTCAAAGGTCACACTCGCGGATTCCCCAAGTCTATCACAAAACTTGATTGCATAACGTTGCTCTAAATTCCGTCGTTCCATTTTCGTAACACACAAGAAAGACACAACTTCACTGATGACGCTCTCAAAAATCATGTGATGGCTGAAACTTGGACTGAGCATCTGGAAGGGATGAACACACTTGTCTACACAAGTAGGACAAAACAACTTTCCCACATCACTCGCGGTGTTGTCAATCATCTTTGTCACATACCTCGTACATACGTACTGTATCTTGGAAAGAGGTTATAAGACGACTATCAACAAAAGTAAAACGAGGATAATGTAATGTGATAGAATTAAACCACAAGATGATAATAGATTACGAAACGAGACACTAAAAGTAGTGGATGTGCTTGACTATTTGGGCAGCAAAATGCCTGATGATCGCCGAAGAGGAGAGGATATAAAATGCAGACTATTTATAGCACGACAACCATTTTTGAAAAAATATAATTTGTAAACATCAATTGAAATGTTTCCAGAATGAGATTTTCACTCTGCAGCGGAGTGGGCGCTGATATGAAACTCCCTGGCAGATTAAAACTGTGTGCCGGACCGAGACTCGAACTCATCAATTTAAATGTTATTTTATCCAAGCTGGATCCAGTGAATTGCACAGAGTTAATGATTGTTGGTGGGCAACGCAGTCAGCCACAAATACTTTTAAACTGCTTTCCTTCAGTGACGTGACCGCTTTCAGGCATTCATGCCCCTCTCCAGATGGTTAACGTTTCCAAACAGGTGAATGTTTCGATCAACAGTGTGCCGACAGATCCAGCAATATCAAAAAAGATTTGAGTATTTAGAGCCACTTTGTGTGTTGTTTAGATACTAATAGAAGGCTAGAGTGCCTGAATTTATTTAAATAAAAGGTGGAACAGTCGTATATACTTACATTTGTTCCAGTGAACGGCCCTCTCTCTTGCTATGGTCCTTGTGCTTTTCCGGAACAATGTATAAGCCGTTGCAGTGCAGACAGGAAACATATTCTAAATAAATCACTATTATCATCAAAAGTTCGATCATATGGGGCATCAAATGAAATCTGTGAATGGAGAGGACTTTTTGGTATGGAGGACGCAGTATGTTTCTTGGATGGAGAGTCGTCATCAAATGTAGAAGTAACTTTGGGTGTTCTCCAGGGAATCTGTTAATGTTGTGTATTAATGACCTTGCAGACAATATTAATAGTAACCTCAGGTTTTTTGCAGATGTTGCAGTTCTCTAGTGAAGTATTGTCTGAAAGAAGCTGCATAAATATTCAGTCAGATCTTGATAAGGTTTCGAAGTGGTGCAATGATTGGAAACATGCTTTGAATGTTCGGAAATGTAAAACTGTGCACTTCACAAAACGAAGAAAAACCTAGTGTCCAGTGACTATAATAGCAATAGTCGCATTTGGAATCGCCGAACTTATACAAATACCTGGGTGTAACAATTCGTAGGTATACAAAATGGGATGATCATATCGGTTCTGGGTAAAGCAGGTGATATACTAGGGTTTATTGGTAGAATACTGGAGAACAATAACTCTACAAAGGAGATTGCTTATAAATCACTCGTGTAACCAGTTCTGGAAACTGTGTGGGACCCGTACCAGGTAGCACTAACAGAGAAGGGCAGCAAGAATAGTCACAGATTTGTTTAATTCGTGGGAGAGTGTCACAGAAATACTGAAGGAACTTAACTGGAAGACCCTTGAAGATAGGCGTAAACTATAGCGAGAACGTCTACTAACAAAGTTTCAAGAGCCGGCTTTAAATGATAACTCTAAGAATATGCTACAGCTCTATATGTTTCGCTAACATAGGGATGGTGCGGAGAAGATTAGATTAATTACAGCACGCTTACAATCATTCAAACAGTCATTATTCCCACGCTCCATACGTGAATGGAACAGGAGGAAACCCTAATAACTGGCACATGGGACGTACCCTCTGCTATGCACTTTGTGCTATTTTGCAGAGTATGGATGTAGATGGCACGTAAAACACACTTCGTAACATTCTTCATGCTATTTTGGGGTTCATATGTATGTTTTACATTCGATGTTTACGTTTACAAAGCAAAGAGTGGACACTAGGTAAAGATAGAATTCAATTCCTATTGAGCAAAGCTCTAAACGAAACAAAGAAAATACGTGCGAAGTGCAACATGTTTTAAAGGCTATCTGCGGGAAGAGCGTAATGTACATACGAAGTATTTGAAACGTATTAAATAAAGTATTAATAAAAAATTAAGTACTATGGACGGTTGTATGACTGTGGGATATAGCCGCAGAAACAAATGTAGAATTACGTTCTTCAGTTGCTTTTGTGAAGGGGACGGCACTTTTTTGTTTTAGAAGCGAGCCAAGATGGACGCTTTTCTGCGATTACGGCGGATTTATATGGCACACCGCCTTTATCATTTGTATTTTGTAGAGCCGCAATCATGCTAGGCGCACTCGCATATTGTTGCGTACAGCAACTGATTTGATGTAAGTCTCACTGTAAATTAATTTTTTATGTGTGATAGTTGAATATAGTGATATTACTTAATACTTTTCTCATTTCATGTTAAGTCATTATCAGCTACACTGCGTGTTGACATGGCGAAAGGTTCCGTGTTCATTAAATGCACATAAACAGTACGAACCATTTGTTCGGTGAGTAAATGTTTTCGAAGTCCGATAAAAGAAGTTTTCATTTGAAGCGATATCCACGGTCGAGTAAAAGAATCAGAACGGACCTTACTCAGAAAGCTACTGCCAAGCGCGCTTTACAAAAGTAATATATTTACAAACATGATTTATTTAAGAAACTACCTAAGTATTTTAATACGCTGGCTCACTCCCTAGCATTTATCCATGCACGATCACGTCAGAATTAATAATAAAAGAAAATTTAAAATGTTAGTAATAGAATAATGACTTTAAGAACGAACTTATTATTGCGGGATTATAGGACAACTTGTTTCCAGGATTTTTTGTTCCTTATAATAGCAACATGCAGTAGAAATTTTTACGAAATTTAAGTAGTAGTGGATCTTTTCTGAAGGTGTTTTTATGTAGCATAGCCTTGCACGGGAGGAAAACGAAGAGCATAGAAGTGTTTGAAGTATTGTGCTACATAAAAATGTTGATGGTATCCATGTCTGAGCCTAAAAATGCTGACAGTAAGAGGGTACCCATCTTCAAGCAACTAACGAGGAAGTACCGAATCGACTTCAAGAAAAACTGAAATTTATCGCACAATTTGACTAAAACAAGGGATCGGTTGATAGGACACATCCTGAGGTAAGAAGGATTGGTCCGTTCGATAATGAAGTGAAGTCTGGAGGGAGCGGCTGTAGAGAGAGAGAACAAGGGGTGTTTGCGGTAAGCAGCTACGGTAAGCAGCTGCGAAAGCAAAGCGACCTTCACTGCATATTTAAACGAAGTCAGTCTCGCAGACAAACAAAAACCAAACGAAGCCAAAATTGTGGGACGAGGGTGATGCGAGAAGCGTTCAACGAATTATAAAGTAAAATTGTAGCTACCCACTTAGCAGAAAAGTCTAACAAATTTTGGTCTGACGTTAAATCAGTAAATGAATCGAAGTCATCTGTCCAGGCACTCTGTGACCATATTGGTACTGAAACAGAGGATGACACAAAGAAGGCTGAAATACCAAACTTTTTTCCTAAACTGCTTCAGAGCAGAGTATCGGACTATAGTTCCTCGTTTAAATCGTCGCACAAATGACAGAATGACAGATATCGAAATAAGTGACCATCGGCCAGAAAAGTAACTGAAATATTCCAAAAGAGGGAAGACCACTGGGCCTGATGGAATAGCAGTTCGATTCTACACAGAGTACGAGAAAGAACTTGTCCCTCTTCTAGTAGCAGCAACGAAGCGTTTCTAATGACTGGAAAAAAGCACATGTCATTCGCTTTCTTAAGAAGTGGAGTCGAACAGACGCACAAAGTTATAGCCCTATATCTATACGTCTATCTGTTGAGAATTCTTGAACATGTTTCTTGCTCGCATATTACGGCAAATATGGAATTCGAAAATGCTCTCTGTAGGAGCCAATATTGGTTCCGAATAGAACGATGTTGTGAAACACAACTCGCTCTATTTGTCCACGAGACCCATTCAGCAGTAGATACAGGCGCCGAGGTAGATGCCATGTCCCTTGTCTTCCTGAAAGATTCGATACAGTTCCTCACTGCCATCCGAAGAACTAAATGCGGGCATACCCAATATCAGACCAACTGTGCCGCTGGGTTGGAGAGTTTCTAGCAAACAGTACACGGCATGTTATTCTGAACGGAGAGGGATCTTCAGAGGTAAAAGCAACTACGGGAGTGCTCCACCGGATTGTACTAGGAGTAGCGTCATTGGCTAGTAATCAAAACATTGAGTTCCGGGTTCGAAATCAGCTACTGCATACACTTTGCATAAAACTCATCAGCGATGGTGGCCGAAAACTTCTGGCATAAGAAGACACCCTCCTTCTGCCAATGGCCTTGTCACAGAGGATGGGGGAACGGACAGGTGTTCGGGCACTCCTTAGGGAGGGAAAGTGCCCCTAAAAGGCAGGCGATTCAGCAATGATCAACGGAATGACGATGCAATAGAAGCCACTGCATTAAAGACGTGAAATGTTTATCCATAGGACATGTGGCCTGGGATTGAAGATTGTCATAATGATCTCTACATTGCAAAAGATTCCGGACTAGTCCTCCATTCCGATCTCCAGGAGTTTACTGTTAAGAGGGAGGTGACATTGAAAAAATGATGCAATAACGAACGACGGAATAACATTCTACGTGTCGGATCTTAGAATGTTAGAAGTTTGAACGTAGCAGGAAAGCTAGAAATCATGAAAAGGGAAATGCAAAGGCTCAGTCTAGATATAGCGGGGGTCACTGAAATGAAATGGAAAGAACGTAAGGATATCTTGTCAGACAAATACACGGTAATATTAACAGCAATAGAAAACGGTATAACTGGAGTAGAGTTCGTTATGAATAGGAAAGTTAAGCAGAGAGTGAGCTACTGGGAACAGTTCAGTGATAGGGTTGTTCTCATCAGATTCGACATAAACCTAACGCCGACAACGATAGTTCAGGATACACGACGTCGCAAGCGGAATATATAGAGAAAGTGTATGAGGATATTGAACTGGCAGTTCAATAAGTAAAGTGAGATGAATATCTAATAATCACGGGGGTTGTAACGCGGTTGTAGGGGGACAAATGGAAGAAAGGGTTACGGGAGAATATGGCTTGGCAATAGGAAAGAGATAAATTTCAGATGGTAACAACGACTACTCTGTTCAAGAACAACAAGACGAGAATGTATACATGGAAAAGACGCGGAAACAGGGGAATATTACAGCTGAATTACATCATGGTCAGACATACAAAAATAGGAGTAAATTATAAGGAAAGACGGGTAATATACAATGTGTTACAAAACCAAGAGAGAACAAAAAGACTGGAAGGCAAGGAACGAAGTGCTCCGATTAGAAAGAGTGTAAGATGGAGATGCTATCTTTTACTCCTACTGTACAATATATACATCGAAGAAGCAATGACGTGAATAAAATAAGGGTTCAATAGCGGAATTAAAATTCATGATGAAACACCATCACCGATAAGATTCTCTGATGACATTGCTATCTTTTGTGAAAACGAAGAACTGTAGGATCTGCTGACTGGAATGAAGGTTCTAGTGAGTACAGAATGTGGACTGAGAGTAAACCGGTATAAGACGAAAGTAATGAGACGCAGCAGATAAGAGTAGCTAGAAACTTATCATCAGAACTGATGATCACGAAATAGACGAAGTTAAGGAATTCTGATACTTTGGAAGCATAGTAACCGAGTGTGGACGATCTAAGGAGGACATAACAAGCAGAGGAAGAAATTTCTGAAAGTGTACGTTTGGACCACAGCGTTGTATGGTAGTGGTTCAAATGGTTCAAATGGCTCTGAGCACTATGGGACTTAACTTCTGAGGTCATCAGTCCCCTAGAACTTAGAACTACTTAAACCTAACTAACCTAAGGACATCACACACATCCATGCCCGAGGCAGGATTCGAACCTGCGACCGTAGCGGTCGCGCGTTTCCAGACGGTAGCGCCTAGAATCGCTCGGCCACCTCGGCCGGCTTGTATGGCAGTGAATCATGGACACTGGGAAAACCAGAATAGAAGAGAATGGAAGCGTTTGAGATGTGGTGCTAGGAAGAACTAGAGAGGGTAAAAAACTGCAGGGGAAGAGGCACGCGCACGCACACACACACACACACACACACACACACACACACACACACACACACACACACACACACACACACACACACACACACACACGCGCGCGCGCGCGCGCGCACCAATATACACACATATATATATCACTCATTCGACCAATACTTCGATATTACTCATAGGTTTGGGATCCGTACTAGATAATATTTAGGATTTATAGTGGAAATAGAGAAGATCCATAGATGATCAGTACGTTTCCCTGTTGGTTCATTTACTAGGCGTTACGGAGATGCTGCTGCAAAAGAGGCGTTCTGTATCATGGCGTGATCGAAGAACGTACGTTCCTAGAACAGTCAACCAATGTATTGAAACTTCCTGGCAGATTAAAACTGTGTGCCCGACCGAGACTCGAACTCGGGACCTTTGCCTTTCGCGGGCAAGCTCTCTACCAACTTTTTTTATGTTAGATATAGTTCGTTGTGTTTGGTCTGGGCGGACGTCATAAGACGTCCATTGAAGTTGATCGTTTATTCCTTGACTCAGTTTTTTTTATTACAGAGGGCATGCAGTCCTCTGACCGAACACGATGAGTTACCGTGCCTACGCCACCTGAGCTACCCAAGCAGGACTCTCGCCCCGTCCTCACAGCCTTACTTTTGCCAGTACCTCGTCTCCTACCTTCCAAACTTTACAGAAGCTCTCCTGCGAACCTTGCAGAACTAGCACTCCGGAAAGAAAGGGTATTGCAGAGACATGGCTTAGCCACAGCCTGGGGGATATTTCATATCAGCGCACACTCCACTGCAGAGTGAAAATCTCATTCTGGAAACATCCCCCAGGCTGTGACTTGCCATGTCTCTACAATATCCTTTCTTTCAGGAGTGCTAGTTCTGCAAGGTTGACAGGAGAGCTTCTGTAAAGCTTGGGAGGTAGGAGACGAGGTACTAGCAGAAGTAAAGCTGTGAGGAGGGCCGGGCGTCGTGCTTGTATTGCTCAGTTGGTCGCCGGCATGGTAGCTCAGCGTGTTCGGTCAGAGGGCTGTGTGCTCTCTGTAATAAAAAAACTGAGTCAAAGAATAAACGATCAACTTTAACAGATGTCTTGTGACGTCCGCCCAGACCAAACGCAACGAACTATATAGAAAAAAAAATCGCTGGCACAGTAGCTCAGCGTGTTCGGTCAGAGGATTAGCTGCCCTCTGTAATAAAAAAAACTGAGTTAATCGACCATCAACGAACTTAAGCGGATGTCTTAAGACGTCCGCCCCGAGCAGATGCAACGAACAAAAGCGAACAAAATGAGACTTTAAAAAAAAAAATAAAAGTTGGTAGAGAAGTTGCCCGCGAGAGGCAAAGGTCCCGAGTTCGAGTCTCGGTCGGGCACACAGTTTTAATCTGCCAGGAAGTTTCATATCAGCGCACACTCCACTGCAGAATGAAAATCTTGTAAGACGTGTATATTTCTATTGTTTACTGTGAAATCACAATTTATGAAAGATGTTTATATTTTATTAATAGGATTAAGTAGGAATAATTAATATTTGTCATGTTGGAAATAATTGTGGTAGCAGGGAATGTCTGCACCAAAGTATTGTTGACAAAGACCGCAAATTGATATAATTTAAAAAAGGGCGGGAGAGACCGCGTATGGATACAGTTTAAGAAAAGAGCGGGAAAGACCGCGCATTGATACATTTTGTAATGGTAGCAGGGATTGTCTGCACCAGAAAGCTTTGTTGGCGGGAGAGACCGCACTTTAGCGTTCGTAGGAAGTCAGCAGTAAGCGAGATGTGATGCAAGTCGGTAGCAGGTCTGAAGCGAGCGGGTGAGAGGAGCGGTGTGCCTGCCAGCCACCAGCTATGATTTACACGAGATTATAAACGGATGTACAGAGGCTTCAGCTAACTATTATCATAAGAGCAACAAATATTATTGAATTGTTTTCTTTGCGTAACTCAGAACTACTGAAGGTATGTGTGCGCATTGCTAGTTGTACGATTATTGTAAAAAGTAAGTTCCATTTGAACGTTTGTAAAATCATTTCATTCAGAATATAATTAACTTTTGCCAGTAATATTGCATTTCTAATTGTAATCCATCCCAAAAACCATCAACGTAAAACTTTGCAAAATTTTATTGTTGTCAAGAAAAAGTTTAACTATGAATTACGTAACTTCAGTCAAATTAATTAAAGAATAACGTCAGCTTTGGTAATACATACAGCCACTTATTATGACAGCCCACCCTTAATAGAGTAAAGTAAACCAGACTAAGTATATTCATGTCACAGTTCGATGTAGCAGTCAGATGGCGATCCAGTAACAGTAAAAAAAGGTAAGGAACAGTTATGGGTTATTGCAGATAACGACTGAGGGCCACACGACGACGACACATTCTATGTTTCGTCGAAATAATCAGAAAATCACTTTTAATAAGCAGCAATTAAATTTGTATGCGAAGATAGAGAAAGAGAATAAATTTCAAAGGGAAGATTTCATTTGTTATTATTAAGTAAGAGATAGAAATCCTAAGGAAAGGTTTGATAGTTTATTGTAAAAGGGAAGGTTATTAACAAAAGAGGTATAGAGGAGACGGGAAGGTTTCAATCTCATTCTGGAACCAATATATTGCTTCCTCCTAAATATATCTCGCGAAAGACTATGAAGACAAAATTAGAAAGATTCGAGCCCACATGGAAGATTACCAGCAATCGTTCTTACCGTGAACCATAAGCGACTGGAACAGGAAAAGGGGTAAGTGGCAGTGGCGCACAGTACTCTCCACCAGGCTCAAATTTTCAAGTGTGTGTGTGTATGTGTATGTGTGTGTGTGAATTCTTTAGGGAACAAACTGCTGAGGTCATCGGTCCCTAGACTTATTTACACCTTAAACTAACTAATGCTAAGAACACACCCAAGTCCGAGGGAGGACTCGAACCTCCGGCAGGAGGCGCCGCGCAGTCCATGACATGACGCCTCTAACCGCGCGGCCAGCACGCACAGTAAGGTGGCTAGAGGAGTACAGATGTAGATACAGATGCAGATGTTCAAATGGACATAGGCTGCGAATAGCTGTGCAGAGATGACGAGGCTTGCGCAGAATAAGGTAACTTGGAGAGATTCATCGAACCAGTCTTCGGACTGAAGACCGAACCCACCACCAGCATCACAACAACCACAACAACAACATAAGTACTACGCAGGGCTCTGTAGAGAGTTTGACAGAGTGTATGAGTAACTTTTTGTCGTTTTACAGTTGCGAACTAAGTGAGAAAAAAAGACAGACGGGTCTATATTCCCCGGTGCACGCCCTAATAAAGATTATTCTTACTGTCTCTAGCCAAGAGATATGCGATGGAGGCAGCAGAACTGTCGCACAGTCTTCCTCGAATGACGCTTCTCTCAGCTTACCCAGTAATGCTTCGCGAGCTAAACGTAGTCCACTGACACTTTCACTAATCCTATAAACTCGCAAACTCGAAGATCATAGCCCAGCTGTCTCCCTGATCCTCTCCAGTCCAGGGCAACTGCTTACACCATGTCCCTCTTCCCAGTACATCATCCTCTTTGTCGTATCCTAGCTGCAGCAGGTTTCCTCTTCCCGATATAGAAATCACTCCTAACATCTATCCATCCTACAAACGAAAGCCCTAGCCTGGCCCCTGCGGGCTATTTTCAACGACAGACGAAATAAAACAAAATTCGTAGATGGCACTTCGCGCGATCCAGCAAGAGACGTACCTGGACTGCATCCGGAAGTAGAAACGACGTTGGGAGCGGTGTATCAATTGTGGGGCGAGTGTTTCGAAGGATACCATGCACAGTAAGTAAAAGGTAAGCGTAGAAAAATGTTGTGGACAAACTTCCGGAATTTTATGAACAGACCTCGTACATTTTAATAACGTATTACTGTAATATAATACAGCCAACGGCCTTGCCGCAGTGGTACACTGGTTCCCGTCAGATCACGAAGTTAAGGGCTGTCGGGCTGGACTAGCACTTGGAAGGGTGACCATCTGCTCTGCCGTGCGATGTTGGCAAGCGCTGTGCATTCGGCCCTTGCGAGGCAAACTGAGGAGCTACTTGATTGAGAAGTAGCAGCTCCGGTCTTCGAAACTGACATATGGCCGGGAGAGCGGTGTGCTGACCACATGCCCCTCCATCTCCGCATCCAGTGACGCTTTGGAGCTGAGGGTGACGCGGCGGCCTTCATTACCTGTTCCGGCGGAGTTTAGTTTTCAGTACTATAACACAGCACGGTCACCGAATTCAAAATACAGCATTATTATCAATATCGATATAAGCTGTTACATTATTATTACCGACATCACTAAAAACGGCGAAGACATGCGCGTAAGTGACAGACATGTGTTCAGAACAAACGATTAATTTTCCAAACAGCGACAGAAAACCGAAGTTCCGACACTGAAGTTCATCGATATTGTACAGTGTATTAGAACTCTGGTTACAGTAACAACACTTTGTTTGAACACACTTCCCAGACAGCGTTTCTCGACTAAGTACTTAATACGCGGGCCATTCCATTTTCTGGGAAAACACAAATGCGCAACGTCCCTGTTGACGCAAAACGCCCACTTCAGTTCGCGAGTAAGAAGAAATCATACTATATCTAAATTTGCAACTGTTATGGTATTATGTACATCTGTCTGAACAACGGAATTATAGCATTTCGATGACTAGAGTACTTAAAAACAACTTCGGAAAAGGTACTATTCGAGGGGGATATGATGCAAAACGAGAAAAACCTTTGAATTTTATAAGAGGGGTGGTTTAAGAAAGTACCATTTTGAAATAAAAATAAAACAAGTAAACTTTCTTAGCAATTTTATTTTTACATGAAAGCCTGTAGTTAATCTAGTTTTCTACAAACGCCCAATAATATTAGGGCACTTAGCGTATCGTTTGACTATCCGTGCACGACTGCCGACTACACCCAAACTTCCATACATTCGGGTTCGAGTACTGGTTCGGAGTAAATTTTCATTGTCATCGTTCTCCTATACAGGGTGTCCCATTTTAATCTATACCGGCCGATTTCTCTGCAGCGACACAACTCTGCAAAAAAAGTTTGTAGTAAAAGTTCTAAGGTTTGAAGGAGGTCATGGAGTGATTACCTTGAAATGACCTTGAACCCTGTTTTCAAGTGCAAACAAGGGTCAAGTACATTTTTAAAATAGTAGCCCCTATTTTTTATTCCATATTAGTATTCTAAGTGAAAAAACGCATTGTTTGTAGGGAACATTTTTTTCGAAAAACCAATAGTTTGTCGCCAGGGGCGCTTCATTATAACATTCCCAGGTTACCAATATCTCGAGAACGAAGCGATATCGGGAAACATTTTCAATGAAAATCTGAACTCTGTCCACTGGTGAAATTTTCGTGAACCTGAAATGGTCTCTAAATTCTTCAGTAGGATTAACCTGAAAGCACATACCGTTGGCGTTAGCGGAAGCCAATGTGCACCACTTGGAGAGTGCCGAATCAGAGAGCAGCACTGTGCTTGTGCCGGCACAATCAGAGAAGTGTGGAGCTTTGAGGCTAACTAATAAGCGTCATTGTCGGGGAATTTGAAATCATAACTGGGGGTTCAGAGAAATTTTACCTTTGGAGACTCTGAAAATTTCTCTTCTCTGCTCACTCAGAATTATTCTAGACTGGCGTGACTCTCATAAATTTTTCTCTTATGCACTTGACAAAATGGTGTGTTAAGGGAGTTAGAAAAATTCCACCTCGTCGAACTCTGATGAATTTTGCCTCGTGGGACTCAGAACAATCTCGTCTCGCGAGACTCTAATGAGTTCCTGTGAAGTGAAATTTTTCCAAATCCGCACAAGCAAAATTATTCTCAGCACGATTGTTTGGAGCCCATAAGAGAAAAATTTATCTGAGTCACCTTGTCTCGCAATCGACTTTCTCGGGTAAGTCGTCTCCTTTATATTGTTGAAGCGGATGAAAGGTTCTTACCCTAGAAACATGGCGATGTTGAAAAAACTACGTGGCGAGTAGAAGGTATATCTGTGGTAAGAAAAGTGAGGTTGTTGTTAAGGTGTTGGCCGATTGCTGCTCATTAGGAAGGCAAAAAACGTGTTCCATAGAACTAACAGTAAATAACAGTCATCTGAAAAGACGAACTGAGGACATTTCTTTCAGATCCAACAAACGCAGAAGAAACGTAGTTATTGCTCAAGAACATTACATACAGCGATCTGGAAAAATACGCACCGTGTAATAAAAGATGGCGCGAGCTCTTCTTGGTTTAACAGTACCGCTCGGAAAATGTTGTCAGAAAAAAGATTACCAAACTGCTGCTACAAAAGAGAATGCAGGGAAAATGAAAGGGGAAACTAGTGCATTAGTCAGAAAGGCTATGTTTGAGGTGCAAAATTAATCGACAAACAGATCCTGGGGAAAGACCTGTCAGAAAATCCTAGGCAGTTACGGTCATATGGAAATACAATGAATGGGTCCTAAACTTCCATTCAGTCTCTTGTGTCTGGTATTGTAACAGAAGACAGACTTAAGGAAGCCGAAGTAATTCCGCGCTTCATATTGTTCACTCCATGGGACTCCATGTACAGTCGCAAATGGAAGATATTGAAATAAGCTCCTGCGGTATAGTAGAAGAATGTAGACTACTCAAAACACACAAGGCACTAAGCCTTAACGAAATTCGATTGAGATTTTATGCTGAGTACACTGTGGAGTTGGAGCGTTTGATGAGAATCCATCGTCGAGCTAATAGTTCTCGCTCGAGTAGAAAATAGCGCCACAGTACATTCTTGTCTACAAAACTGGTGAGAGGGTGGATGCACAGAACTGCAGACCAGTGTAGCTGGCGTCTGACTGTTGCAAGGGCCTAGAACGTATTTTAAGCTGGAACATTATCACATATCGAGGAGGTGCTGGGGTGGGGGGCCCTCGGTGCATCCCTTAAAGACGTCTTCTTAAAACAAAAAATACATTCTAGTGAGTGCCTGAAGCGATTTAGCAAAATGATACAAAACGCAAGTTGCCTCAGCAGTGAGGCCTTTATAGTACCTTATACTATCTATCTATCGCTTGCGCCTTGTCCCGCAGGGTCGGCCATGGTCAATTGGATTTGGCATGTTAATTGTAAGGGGTGGCCGGATGCCCTTCCTGCCGCCATCCCATACCCCCCAGGACAGAATTAGTGTACCCCAAGTTTCTGTGGCTAGTGAAATCCATGAAATAGTGGGAATGTGTTAAGACGTCTGCGAGCTGTGTAACTGAGGCGGAACGTGGGGACCAGGCCGGTATTCACCTAGCGGGATGTGGAAAACCGGCTAAAAACCACATCCAGGCTGGCTGGCACACCGGCTCGCGTCGGCAATCCGCCGGGCGGATTCGATCTGGGGCCAGCGCGCCTACCTGAGTCGGGGAAGCAGCGCATTACTACCCTGGCGGGTCTATGGTACCTTATACAGGGTGGCGCATATAAGAGCAGTCGTGTAAGTAAAAAGGAAAAGCAATGAAATTACAGAGACGAAGAGCTGAAATGGACCTAAAATGTATTAACAATGAAAAACACAGTGGAAATTATATTCATAGAAGACGTTGAAAGTGACCCATGAAACATTAATACACAACTGTGCACGTATTAGCGTATTCAAATACACCCGGCGCACATCTGATATCGATGTCGGCAATTTCACTGCTGATGTCTTTCAGTTCCTGTATTGAGTGTGGATTTGTTTCACAGACCCTGCTCTTCAAGCGTCCCCAAAGGAAAAAAAAATCACATGTTTCTAGATCCGGCGAACTTAGTGGCCATAAATGTTTGCTGACAGTTCATTCCTCAGCGAAGACATCATAGACTCGTTCCAGGGATATCTTAGACTTGTGACACGTTGCCCCATCTTGCTGGAAGAAGCAGTATTGTCTTTCATGTTCAGTTAGTTGAGCACAAAATGTATCAGAAATGTCCATATATATGAGGTGCATTCAAGTTCTAAGGCCTCCGATATTTTTTCTAATTAACTACTCACCCGAAATCGATGAAACTGGCGTTACTTCTCGACGTAAACGCCCTGCAGACATACACATTTTTCACAACGCTGACGCCATGATTCCATGGCAGCGGCGAAGGCTTCTTTAGAAGTCTGTTTTGACCACTGGAAAATCGCTGAGGCATTAGCAGCATGGCTGGTGAATGTGCGGCCACGGAGAGTGTCTTTCATTGTTGGAAAAAGCCAAAAGTCACTAGGAGCCAGGTCAGGTGAGTAGGGAGCATGAGGAATCACTTCAAAGTTGTTATCACGAAGAAACTGTTGCGTAACGTTAGCTCGATGTGCGGGTGCGTTGTCTTGGTGAAACAGCACATGCGCAGCCCTTCCCGGACGTTTTTGTTGCAGTACAGGAAGGAATTTGTTCTTCAAAACATTTTCGTAGGATGCACCTGCTACCGTAGTGCCCTTTGGAACGCAATGGGTAAGGGTTACGCCCTCGCTGTCCCAGAACATGGACACCATCATTTTTTCAGCACTGGCAGTTACCCGAAATTTTTTTGGTGGTGATGAATCCGTGTGCTTCCATTGAGCTGACTGGCGCTTTGTTTCTAGATTGAAAAATGGCATCCACGTCTCATGCATTGTCACAACCGACAAAAAGAAAGTCCCATTCATGCTGTCGTTGCGCGTCAACATTGCTTGGCAACATGCCACACGGGCAGCCATGTGGTCGTCCGTCAGCATTCGTGGCACCCACCTGGATGACACTTTTCGCATTTTCAGGTCGTCATGCAGGATTGTGTGCACAGAACCCACAGAAATGCCAACTCTGAAGGCGATCTGTTCAACAGTCATTTGGCGATCCCCCAAAACAATTCTCTCCACTTTCTCGATCATGTCGTCAGACCGGCTTGTGTGAGCCCGAGGTTGTTTCGGTTTGTTGTCACACAATGTTCTGCCTTCATTAAACTGTCGCACCCACGAACGCACTTTCGACACATCCATAACTCCATCACCACATGTCTCCTTCAACTGTCGATGAATTTCAATTGGTTTCACACCACGCAAATTCAGAAAACGAATGATTGCACGCTGTTCAAGTAAGGAAAACGTCGCCATATTAAGTATTTAAAACAGTTCTCATTCTCGTCGCTGGCGGTAAAATTCCATCTGCCGTACGGTGCTGCCATCTCTGGGACGTATTGACAACGAACGCGGCCTCATTTTAAAACAATGCGCACGTTTCTATCTCTTTCCAGTCCGGAGAAAAAAATTCGGAGGCCTTAGAACTTGAATGCACCTCGTACAATCGTGTTCAGGGTAGTGTCAAAAAATATCGCTTCAATGATGCGTGTTCCGGTTACGACTCACCAAACTGCCGATTTTTTCATCATGAAGTGGTTGCTGACACGCAATGTCAGGGTTCTCCGTTGCCTGGTATCTCGTGTTCTGTGAATTCATTTGACTAGAAAGACGAAATCATGCTTAATCACTCACGATTTAATGGAGAGAGGCTAACAAATCATCGTCGATGTTATTCAACAGCCACGTGCAGTCATCTATACGTTTTTGACAGTCATCCTCTCTTATCTGCTATACAACCGCCACGCGATACGGCTTCAAATTAAGACTTCTCAATATAGGCTGGTCACTTCTTCTACTTACACGCGCCTTTTGCGCCAACTTATGTGTAGACTTCTTTCGACTCTGAACAATTCTTCGGCGAATGTCTGGAATAACTTCTGATGTGCCAACTAAAAGAATTCTTTGTCGTTTTACACTTTGCACAGGCCTGTAGGTGCCCCAATTTCTATGCAGACACTGTATTGCTCTCTTTGCTGATAGTCCTCTATCCAGATACTTTACCCTGAAAATTTCGCGAGTGTCCTTAATCGAACCTGTTTCCACATATGCTTCCACAATTTCAATTCTTTCTTCTATCGAGGAAGTCATTTTGCAGACCACAATGAGACATGTGTAACTACACTGATGAAATAAACTGAAACACTGGAAGAAGAACGCTAATAATAGATTATTGCGTAAAACTGTACATTGTTGTAGCTGTTTACCCTGTTTCAGAAGTGCAAATATGGCATTCGCGTTCAAAGAGGAGGCAGGCCACTATTAACTGCGCCACGCTGTATCTCACTGTAAGCCAACCAATGAAATTCGGCTTGTGGCAACCACAGCAGCATGGATGCACAAATATCTATGATGTTCAAAATTAGATTTTCTGTGGTAGTAGTAATAAGGAGTCTTTCTCTAAGATGTGGTAGGGGAGAGTCTTGCACCACCGAACACTTTACAGACTTTTGCCTCCATCTGGGGTTTTAGTAGAAGTTTAACATATTTCCTCATTTCATTTTCAAATGATGGCGTTTATATGCTTCAGTCTTTATCTGACATAACAACAACTTCTCCGGAAAAATAAGGTTTTTTTTTCCAAACGGGAAAACAAGTCCCAAGGTACAACACAGTCATGAATCTACTAACAAATAATCTACTGAAATTTAGAAACTTTGCGATCCAGAGAAAATCTCACCAATACTGCATTTAGTTGTCTGTGTTGTTGCATTATTATCTACTACACAGCAATAACCAGCAAGTGAAATCAAACTGAGGAGAAATATTTTCAAAAACCAATTAAATCTAAATATAATTTGAAAATTAAAGTTATTGGATATTAACATAAATTTCCATTTTCGAGCAAGTTGAATTGAAAGACATTAACGAAATTCCGTTAATTTGCAGCTGTCATGTTCTGCAGCAAAAAAGGCTTTCTGTTTCAAGGTACAAGAAGGTGCGCGACCAGCGAAGTATTCCCTAGCGGTCCACACGTTATTTAACTAGCTTTACAAATATACAGAACTAGAGGACCCTTGCAAATAATATGCAATTTATCCCAATGAGTCAGCGATAGGTAATATAGTAATAGAGAAATAAGTAAATGATATTATTTGTTAATAAACAGTATTATATTTTGTGTAGTTCTTACGAATATTAGTCTCATTTTATATATATAAAAGATATTTTATATTATATCTTACGAAATAAGCATCAAACGAAAAAACTACAAAGAACGAAACTCTTCTAACTTGAAGGGGGAAACCAGATGGCGCTATGGTTGGCCCGCTAGATGGCGCTGCCATAGGTCAAACGGATATCAACTGCGTTTTTTTAAATAGGAACCCTCATTTTTTATTACTTATTCGTGTAGTACGTAAAGAAATATGAATGTTTTAGTTGGACCACTTTTTTTCACTTTGTGATAGAAGGTGTTAGCCGAGCGGTCTGAGGCGCTGTAGTCACGGACTGTGCGGCTGGTCCCGGCGGAGGTTCGAGTCCTCCCTCGGGCATGGGTGTGTGTGTTTGTCCTTAGGATAATTTAGGTTAAGTAGTGTGTAAGCTTAGGGACTGATGACCTTAGCTGTTAAGTCCCATAAGATTTCACATACATTTGAACATTTTTGATAGATGGCGCTGTAATAGTCACAAACGTATAAGTACGTGGTATCACGTAACATTCCGCCAGTGCGGACGGTATTTGCTTCGTGATACATTACCCCCGTTAAAATGGACCGTTTACCAACTGCGGGAAAGGTCAATATCGTGTTGATGTATGGCTATTGTGACCAAAATGCCCAACGGGCGTGTGCTATGAATGCTGCTCGGTATCCTGGACGACATCATGCAAGTGTCCGGACCGTCAGCCGGATAGTTACGTTATTTAAGGAAAAGGAGGTGTTCAGCCACATGTTCAAAAAATGTGTGTGAAATCTTATGAGACTTAACTGCCAAGGTCATCAGTCCCTAAGCTTACACACTACTTAACCTAAATTATCCTAAGGACAAACACACACACCCATGCCCGAGGGAGGACTCGGACCTCCGCCGGGATCAGCCGCACAGTCCATGACTGCACCACCTGAGACCGCTCGGCTAATCCCGCTCGGCTCAGCCACATGTGAAGCGTCAACCACGACCTGCAACAAATGATGATGCCCAAGTAGGTGTTTTAGCTGCTGTAGCGGCTAATCCGCATATCAGTAGCAGAAAAATTGCGCGAGAATCGGGAATCTCGGAAACGTCGGTGTTGAGAATGCTACATCAACATCGCTACCATATTTTTATGCACCAGGAATTGCATGGCGACGACTTTGAACGTCGTGTACAGTTCTGCCACTGGGCACAACAGAAATTACGGGACGATGACAGATTTTTTGCACGCGTTATATTTAGCGACGAAGCGTCATTTACCAAAAGTGGTAACGTAAACCGGCACAATATGCACTATTGGGCAACGGAAAATCCACGATGGCTTCGACAAGTGGAACATCAGCGACCTTTGCGGGTTAATGTATGGTGCGGCATTATGGGAGGAAGGATAATTGACCCCCATTTTATAGATGGCAATCTAAATGGTGCAATGTATGCTTATTTCCTACGTAACGTTCTACCGATGTTACTACAAGATGTTTCACTGCATGACAGAATGGCGATGTACTTCCAACATGATGAATGTCCGGCACATAGCTCGCGTGCGGTTGAAGCGATACTGAATAGCATATTTCATGACAGGTGGATTGGTCGTCGAAGCACCATACCATGGCCTGCGCGTTCACCGGATCTGACGTTCCCGGATTTCTTTCTGTGGGGAAAGTTGAAGGATATTTGCTATCGTGATCCACCGACAACGCCTGACAACATGCGTCATCGCATTATCAATACATGTGCGAACATTACGGAAAGCGAACTACTCGCCGTTGAGAGGAATGTCGTTACACGTATTGCCAAATGCATGGAGGTTGACGGACATCATTTTGAGCATTTATTGCATTAATGTGATATTTCTAGGTAATCACGCTGTAACAGCATGCGTTCTCAGAAATTATAAGTTCATAAAGGTACATATATCACATTGGAACAACCGAAATAAAATGTTCAAACGTACCTACGTTCTGTATTTTAATTTTAAAAACCTACCTGTTACCAACTGTTCGTCTAAAATTGTGAGCCATATGTTTGTGAATATTACAGCGCCATCTATCACAAAGCGAAAAAAGTGGTCCAACTAAAACATTCATATTTCTTTACGTACTACACGAATATGTAATAAAAAATGAGGGTTCCTATTTAAAAAACCGCTCCTAGAACGACAACGTCTGAACACATCTAGCCAGCTCTTACCGCGAACAAACAACTATGAGCTTCTGCTTTTTAGGAGTTGAACATAACTGTTCGAAGAAACACTCATTCCAGCAACCACATCGGTAGCGAAATTTTATGTTATTTCGTAGCGATTTACCACACTTACCAGTTTTTCCTTGTGCTCATGGAAGAATTTAATGAGATGAGGTAGTGTATGCGTCTACATTTGTCTCTGAACGGTCGACGCGCTACAAATAGCTCGCTAGCACTGGATTTCCTTGTGGAACGGCTTTCTTGGAGTGAATAACACGGCCGCCATTTGCATCTCATCTGCATAAGTGCGTATCTCACTACTGAGGCGACTGTCCGCATCTCGTCGGGCCGTAACGTTGCCTCCGTGTGTCCATCTTTTCATAGATGGTTGTGAGACTGAGTGAATCAGAGGTGGGAATCTACCTACCCGTCAGCCAGGGGCCTGAAGATGGCGCAATACATCGTCCAAACTGGTAGCCCAATACAATAACGTTTTGGAAACATAGACGGCTGAAAGGTGTTTGATTTGATATTCTGTAACGTTGCTGTCAACTGAGAATCGACTGTGTACACCGACGTGTATCTGAAATGCAAGTACATCAGAACTACGTAATGTAGGCTACCTATGTCGCCGTTAAGTTTTGAATTATTTAACAGGAGTAATATACGCTTGCCTTGGTCGCTAAGTGTTTTTTATTACACTAGTTATTTTGCGAGGTGCCGGAGCTAGCAGTGTATTTAACACTAAATTCTTCTCGAATCTTCATATGGAAATGATGCTCTAAGCCCCCCCTTTTCTAACTCCTACTTTTGCTGTTGCACATGGATTAAGAAGAAACGCGAAATGACTGTAATCGACCCTGCAAGTGGAGTAGAAAAGAGTTTGGCACCTGCAATAATGTAATTTGATAGACATTAATTAAATAAAGGAAAGTTTCAGTGACGTAGTGAGAAAAGAAAGGGTTGCTCTACCGATTAACAGAATGAAAGTTCTGTCCAAAATACCAATTTGATTTATCATGAATAAACTCAAAATCATAAACACATGAAACATTTACAATACGTCAACTTGGATCAAATTGGATACTCAAATAAATGCTGTGAAGGTGAAGTTGTCCATAAACTAGATTGTGACATTTATGACGAAGTGGTATGTGGAGCCAATTCCTTGCAAATCAAATCTTAAGAGAAACACCCAGTCAACTCAACATTAATTGCTGCTACGGTAGTGATAACTCAGACAATGAACACCCAAGACAGAACAAAGAAAAGACGAACAGGCGCGCTCTGCTGAGCTCTGATTATCACAGTGCAAATTCCCTAGTCTGCCGGTGCTGCGGAAATACATTACCAAGCTGTCTTCTTAACTGCAAGGACGCGATCTGGCGTACCGGAAGCGATGGCTGGTTGCTTCGACATCCCGTCGTGGTGATGATAATGTCGCGAGTATAGCCCAAAACAAATTGTCCTGGTCTGGTTGTTCCAGACTAAAGACTTCCTATCAATAGAAACGCGCCTCTGAGGGAGACGAAAAAGGCTCGCCACACAATCACTGACGGTACAGTGAGTGATTTTAACAAGCGAAGTCACACAGTAACTCCGATACAGTCAACTTAAGCCAAAACTGCCCAAGACAGACAACATAGGTCGCTTGTACGCAGAACACTCAATTGCCAACTGTACTCGGAAAGTTACGTTGAAGTCGAAACTTCAGCAACTTCGTTAAACAGTTACAATCAAATAAAAGTATATTAGACAGCCAACGGAAGGCAGGCTATACAGAGCAGCGAGAGCTGTCTTGTAACCTACTCCGACCGAAAGGCGAGAGCCAACTCCCTCAAGAGCACCCGTACAAACTGAACACAGAACAATCCCGCCCCCACGACAGTGGCCGTGGTTAAACGTTCCAATCAGCAACTCTAAAACCGGCGGAAAATTCCGCTCTATTGCCGAAGCACTACCATTCCACCAATGGAGATTCTTGGCGCCAATTTCTGCGCCGATTTTGCTACGTCACGGAGCTATGCCCTGAGCAAGCCAATCACAGTTACGACTTTGCAGAAAACGCGGGAATTTTCCCGCCAAGACTGCCTGGCAACACAAGTCATTCCCACACCTCGCTGGTAGCCCGCCAGAAAGTGTTTTCGCTACTAAGTTTCTGCGAAGTAATGGAATCTCTAGCCCAGACGCTCCTTCAGGCCCCTGCGGGCGTGTCTCCGCCACTATTATGACAAATGTCGGCGTCTGTAAAGCATTCACTCGACTCCCTCACAACTGTCGGCTTAATCCTTTCAAGATCAGCAGAACCCGCCTGTCACCAGACCACCCGGGTGATGAGAGATGCTGCGTGGGAAGTCCGCATGTGAAGGAATAGCAACTAGTCACTGCATGCAATTAGAGAGGAAAATCGAATTTCTCAGAGTAAGATAGAAATATGAGAGGGGGCTTCTGCCACCTCTCATAGCCCCTACGCCATTTTAGATTGTAATTGGTGAGCGGGTGGCTCACTTAGGAGCAAGGTAGTGAGTCAATCGCCCAAGAACAATCTTGCAAACTGACTCCAAATGCCGCACTCTATAAAAAAAAAATCACTGCAACTGAAAAATGCAGCTCATAGAGGGAGGATTATTTATGATGTAGCCAACTTCAGCTTCTTAATATGGAACTCTAACACTCACATCACACATCCATACCCAGAGAGCCCCTTCCAAACACCGATTCACACAGACATTCACGCTCTAAACATGGCCCGGGCACGTGAGCTAAATATGGAGCAGTTTATTCTTTACAATCAGAGTTGGAGTGCTTCGCAATTAAATGCCCAAGATGTTAAAACAATTTCAATCATTAAACTAACCTGAACTCAAGCACACATGATAATATTTAAGTTAACAATCTCTTTGTGAGCTTTCAGAATCTAATTACAACCTCCGATTCATTCTGTCTCCCTGCAGCAAGAATAACCTTTACAAAATGTTCCCTGGACTGATGGTCCATTCACAATGACAGTGGTGGTATATGCTTCAGTTTATAGGGACTTCAGGCACACTGTTTGCATACACACAACAAAAAATTCAGAATACAAAAAAAACATGGTGTAGAGAACAATATAGTAATTTGTAATTTGTGCGCCCTACTCTATCACTTACATAAGAATTACAGTGAAAATTCACAAACACATACAAGGTATAACATACATTACAAAAACAACACTAGAGAAAGAAATTAGAGAAAAAAACAAGGTTCATGGGGTGTCAAGTTGTGCTTGCACATTGCACAATATTCACGACTGTGCTGAGAATGAGGCACTAAATCACATTGTTAGAAATATTCGAAGCACTTCACAAATTCGTTAGTTTCTCTGAGGGGGTTGGTATGTTGTGTCATATGCATTGATGCACGTAGTTCCATGTCTTGAGCATCGGAGGGGGGCTTTTGGGATGGGGCCACAGTACTGACATCACATAGGGCTAAACGTCGGCTGTTGTTGCTACGTTGTTGCAACAGCAATAGGGTGTGCTGGAGCATCTGCAGTACTCTTTTGAGATTGCAGCAAGACTCACGCATATGATCATGGCAGTACGTTAGGAAGACATAGTGATAGGCTCTCCTCACGTCGATTAATTGTCTCTGAGGTCTACTGGTTGGGATACATCACTAGTCCAGGTCTCTTCTCTCCCTGGACAGTACTTTACGTTTCCCAATATTGCAGTTTGACGAGGGATGATGGCACGTGGAGTGACTCCACAAGTGTGTGAGGTCATCCATACAGGATCGAACTAGGAGCGACGATTGCTAAAACTGCTCTCTAATAGAGAGGAGAAGTTAGAAATGAGTCAATTCATTTGTTAGAGTTTTTGGCACGACACTGCTTTGTGTATGCAGATCGGCCAATGCTAGTGAGTTGTAAAAACTCAAATAGGTGATTATATAGCGTCCCTTTCTGTCCTGAGGCACATGAGGTGCAGGTTCTGGTACCTTATGTGATCTTCGTGTACTCACAACAACGTGGTCTACCGCAGGGAATCCCTTCAAACGGCTGCTGCGTCCGGAGAGCTAGCTGGCTGTTGCATGCTGGTCACGTGTCAGTGTCAACGGCCAGGCACACTTCCGCTTGTGGCCCGGCGAGGGCTGTCTGCCGCCTAATCCCTCAGGTATACGGCCCGGTGACTGTCAGCTTGTAGGACCAGACGCTCCTGCACCCTTCTCGACAGGAGGCGTGCTGACGCTCCCCTTCTTGCAGATAGCTGATGACCTCTTGTTTTTTTTTTTTTTTTTTGCTCCGGTTGGCCTCTGCATTGCCACAATTCCCGTCATCTGCACAGTTCTGACAAAAATCTTATGCCTAACTTTTCCCAATGACCTTCTATGTTATGATAAATTTACATAACGATACATTGATGGACTGTCATTTCAGACATTCTTATTTTAATTTTATAGTTATCAATCAGTGGCTATCATTATAACATAATCTTGGTATATCTAATCTAGACATGGAAATAATCTATCTTGATATTTGTGTAGAGACCGATCTCACTACTGTACATGGAGTGTGACGCTATATTGGATGAACAACTAAATGTGCGGGCCTGCACTAATATTACTATTACTTATATAGATCGGCAGTAGGCATGCTCAAGAATTAACTACCATTTGCCAACGATTTACATTCTATGTCTTTTGAATAAGTTATGTTATTATGCAGGTTGAAGTTTTACTGAGCTATAAAGAACATGCAACTATTCTACTTTCGCTCGCCTGTCGTCTCTCCATCTTGGATCTGTGGTTTGGTGACCTGAAAAATAGCATCCCAACAGGCGCGCGCCAAACACTTGTGGTAGAAAGCCCCCACAATATTAAGGATCTAGTTATTGTTAAATCCTAAAATTTAACTTATCCTAGTATATGGTACTCTCTTTTTTTTTGTTTTTTTTTGTTTCTTTTGTTTTGTTTTTTTACCTTATACAACACTCTTACATAATTCTCGTTACGCTGAGATGTCTCGCTGCTCGCCGCTATTGACGACGACAGTGATGTGCGCGCCGTACGACACGGCCTCCGAGTTCTCACTACGCCTCACTGAAACTCCTGAGACTGGGTTAGCTATAGCTATACAAGACAATAAATTATAGTTGCAACTTCTTTTTTAATGTGATGCGGTTTTCACGGTCAAAGCACACCTTTCCAGAGGCAATGTAATATGACCATCCTGTTGAGGATTTCGTCGCCCACCACACACCAGCTACACAGTATGTCACGAATCTTCAAGTATAATTCCTTGGTTATTCATCAGTGACAGTCACGAGCAGCACGCTAAATCCCCAACCAGCACATTGGCGTGGTAGGCTTTATGCCCGCATTTCTACCGTTTGGTGCACCATTGGAGTCGAACGCTCACTGGTTCACCCCGACTTGCAAGACAACGATGCTGGCGCATAACTGTAAAAACTATACTGCCCATATTCATCCTCGAAATCACGCAATATACCACAATCTTGCAGTGCACTGACGCGTGCCTGCAAGCATTGGTATGAACGTCTCATGAACTGGTTGCGGCCGCTATGGAGCGTATCACGACTTCTCAGAACGCTTCTAAGAGCACGTTCTTGTATGCACCAGTTTGTGCGACATCTCCTCACTCATCATTATCTCTCAACATGGACACCAGACAGGAAAGGACAAAAACATTGCTCATGGAAAGGTAGTGTCTCCTACTCCATCGACATTGGAAGTCGCGAACATAAAAAAAAAAAGTTTGCAGCAGTAAATTCTTTTAAAAGACAACACAGCGTGTTAATACTTTAACAATCTTAACCTATCAATGCAACGAATATTGTTCCCCGAAGAAAGATTCATATATTTGCCTATTCTACTATGTACGCCACTTATACTACTATTATTCCACGAACTTCTAAATGTGAGAGATGTGGTGGCGTCCTATGGACTAGCGCCAACCCCTTGTTAGACTCCCCCTCCTCTGACGTGCATTGGGATTTGCAGGTTTAATATCAATCTCCTGGTTCTCCTGTTGCCCTTGATTTCTCTCTCTCCAATTACGGTCGCTTTACCGTTCGTTATTCCTCCTGTCCCAGCTTCCTTGTCTAGCATGACCCTGTTCCCTGACGTTCTGGTTTCCGTGTCTCTGGTTTCCATAACCTTGAATAGCGTAATCTTGATTTCCGTAACCCTGGTTTCCTAAATGAGCAGTGCGATTATGCCATCTGTTGTCGTCCTCCCTTACTGGTCGTTGGTATTTGTTAATCTGACCCTTCTTCCTGTCCTTTGCGTCTTGTTTGTCAAGGACAACTTCGAGTTCAAGCACTAGACTCTTGAATGCTTCTATGTCAGATCCACACTTCCCGATAAGTGTCTGTTGGCACCTAACAGGCAATTTGGAAAAACAAAATTTGATGATTTCTCCCTTGCTAAATGGACTATCTAAAAATTGATTCTTCTTGAGTAAATCATCAAACAATTTGGTTGCGCTCCTTTGTCCGAACACTTCCAGTTGAGGACAAAAGATTATTTCCTCTTTAATCCTGTCTTGCGTTTCCTTTGACCAATAGATCTGCAGGAACGCATCAACAAATTCCTGATATGTCCGACACGTCGCTGCCATACCCCGCATCTTTTCCGCGGCTTGGCCTTCGATATATCCACACATGAATTCTAATTTTGCCTGTGTTGGCCATGATGACGGTAATGAATTTGTAAACTGCATTACCCAGCTCTTGGGATGCATCTACCATCCATTATCTTTGAACTTTTGGAATTTTAGTATCGACAGGAAGAGATTGTGATCAAAATCCTGTCTGATCCTCGCGTTGGTGTTGTCACTCGTTTCCGATACTCGCACTTCTGCTGAGTGTCCTGGTCTATCTTGCTGGTAGCTGTGATGTGCTACTTCTGTATCACAGTGGAAATGGCACTCAGAATTCACTCTCCTAAGTGGGCTATAATTATTGGAGCTATTACTCGCTGTTTCTGCGTATGCGTTGTTAGCTCCGCACTCTGTCACTGTGCTAGAGCACGGCGGGCTTTTCCTCGGAGACACAATTCTGTGTACTCCATCATTGGTATCCGAACGCGCAGTGCTCGTGTGCCCGTTTCGCTCTAGTTTTGCTATCCTACTCTCTAATTCTTCCATTCGTTTCGTGATGTTCGTAACCGCGATATTAGCTTGAGTTTTTAAGAACGCTAGGGATTTTGAATGGGCTTGTGTCGCACATCGCAAGCGCCCTGTGAGTTTAGAAGTTGCTTTTGCTATTTTCATTGCCCCTGTTGCTACCGTTTTGGCTAGGCCTGCTAGTTTTTGTGCAACCATTGACATTTGTTTTACTTCTCCACATTCTTTCCTTATTGTTAGTAATTCCCCACGAGTTTCCCCTATATGCGAAATTATTGCCTGAGTGTCCTTCTTATGCTGTTCGTCAGCTTCTTCCTTCTCCTTCTTACGCTGTTTCTCATCTTCTTCCTTCTCCTTCTTACGTTGTTCGTCAGCTTCTTCTTTCATTGATCGTTGGAAGCTCAGTATTGGGTTAATGTCATCTTTTTGATCCTCGTCACACATGGGCGATGTAACTCTGGACACCTGGGCGCTAGAGCGTTGATGTGACCGAGCTGGCCTCTGTCTGCTCTCGTTCGTTTCACTATCAACTTCTGCTACCGTCTCGACCTGTGTGCCTGTCTTTGTTTCATCCTCTACCTCACTATCATAATCACAGCCGCGACGATGCTCTCAGATCGCGTCCAAATCACCTTCCTCATCAATGACACTGTCGTCCTGTCCTGCTAAAAACGTGCCTATCTCATCTCCGAACCTATCCCCGTCAGTAACCTGCCCCTTATCCATTATGCTATCCTCTTTTGTTTTAGCTTCGCTCGATAATAGTCGTGCCTTACTTCTGGTGATCATTCATGAAAAACAAATTTATCTAAAATGCACAATAAAAATAATCTATTCCCTGTATTTTTACACATAGACATAAAATTTGAACAACGCCGTTCCAACGCTGTAATTATATGCACAATTTGTTGTGGTACAGAAACCGCACAAAAACCCGACAAAGTGTGATGTGATACGGACACCACATCAAAGAAACACGAAAAACAATGAACAAAAAAAATATATACACTGAAAACAAAAACTGTAATCATGCGCCGCTACTTAAAAACTAAACACGGAACTAACAGAAAAACTTGGGTATTGATCAATAAAAAATTAACTAAAAAAATTTAAGTGTTCCTACTGATAATACTGCTTGCTTATCAGCGATGCACAGGAAAGATCCGAGGCTAAGGGTCGCCATTTTATGCGAGGTGCCGGGCCTAGCAATGTATTTAACACTAAATTCTTCTCGAATCTTCATATGGAAATGATGCTCCAAGCCCCCCCCCCCCCTTTTTCTAACTACTACTTTTGCTGTTGCACATGGATTAAGAAGAAACGCGAACTGACTGTAATCGACCCTACAAGTGGAGTAAAAAAGAGTTTGTCAGCTGCAATAATTTAATTTGATAGACATTGATTAAATAAAGGAATGTTTCAGTAATGTAGTGAGAAATGAAAGGGTTGCTCTACCGATTAACAGAATGAACGTTCTGTCCAAAATGCCAATTTGAGTTATTATGAATAAACTCAAAATCATAAAGAAAACACGTGAAACATTTGCAATACATCAAATTGGATACTCAAATAAATGCTGTGAAGGTGAAGTTGTCCATAAACTAGATTGTGACATTTATGACGAAGTGGTATGTGGAGCCAATTCCGGCCGGCCGCTGGTGGCCGAGCGGTTCTGGCGCTACAGTCTGGAACCGCGCGACCGCTACGGTCGCAGGTTCGAATCCTGCCTCGGGCATGGATGTTTGTGTTGTCCTTAGGTTAGTTAGGTTTAAGTAGTTCTAAGTTCTAGGGGACTTATGACCTCAGCAGTTGAGTCCCATAGTGCTCAGAACCATTTGAACCATTTGAGCCAATTCCTTGCAAATCAAATCTTAAGAGAAACACCCAGTCAACTCAACATTAATTGCTGCTACGGTAGTGATATCTCAGACAATGAACACCCAAACACAGAACAAAGTTAGAAAAGACGAACAGGCGCGCTCTGCTGAGCTCTGATTATCACAGTGCAAATTCCCTAGTCTGCCGGTGCTGCGGAAATACATTACCAAGCTGTCTTCTTAACTGCAAGGACGCGATCTGGCGTACCGGAAGCGATGGCTGGTTGCTTCGACATCCCGTCGTGGTGATGATAATGTCGCGAGTATAGCCCAAAACAAATTGTCCTGGTCTGGTTGTTCCAGACTAAAGACTTCCTATCAATACAAACGCACATCTGAGGGAGACGAAGAAGGCTCGCCACACAATGACTGACGGTACAGTGAGTGATTTTAACAAGCGAAGTCACACAGTAACTCCGATACAGTCAACTTAAGCCAAAACTGCCCAAGATAGACAACATAGGCCGCTTGTACGCAGAACACTCAATTGCCAACTGTACTCGGAAAGTTACGTTGAAGTCGAAACTTCAGCAACTTCGTTAAACAGTTACAATCAAATAAAAGTATATTAGACAGCCAACGGAAGGCAGGCTATACAGAGCAGCGAGAGCTGTCTTGTAACCTACTCCGACCGAAAGGCGAGAGCCGACTCCCTCAAGTGCACCCGTACAAACCGAACACAGAACATTCCCGCCCCCACGACAGTGGCCGTGGTTAAACGTTCCAATCAGCAACTCTAAAACCGGCGGAAAATTCCACTCTATTGCCGAAGCACTACCATTCCACCGTCCGCAGCTCATGGTCGTGCAGTAGCGTTGTCGCTTCCCACGCCCGGGTTCAATTCCCGGCGGGGTCAGGGATTTTCTCTGCCTCGTGATGACTGGGTGTTGTGTGATGTCCTTAGGTTAGTTAGGTTTAAGTAGTTCTAAGTTCTAGGGGACTGATGACCACAGATGTTAAGTCCCATAGTGCTCAGAGCCATTGGAACCATTCCACCAATGGAGATTCTGGGCGCCAATTTCTGCGCCGATTTTGCTACGTCATGGAGCTATGCCCCGAGCAAGCCAATCACAGTTATGATTTTGCAGAAAACGCGGGAATTTTCCCGCCAAGACTGCCTGGCAACACAAGTCATTCCCACGCCTCGCTGGTAGCCCACCAGAAAGCGTTTTCGCTAAGTTTCTGTGAAGTAACGGAATCTCTAGCCCAGCCGCTCCTTCAGGCCCCTGTGGGCGTGTCTCCGCCGCTATTATGACAATGTTGGCGTCTGGAAAGCATTCACTCGACACCCTCACACTCGTCGGCTTAACCCTTTCAAGATCAGCAGAGCCCGCCTGTCACCAGACCACCCGGGTGATGAGAGACGCTGCGTGGGAAGTTCACATGTGAAGGAATAGCAACTAGTCACCGCATGCAGTTAGAGAGGAAAATCGAATTTCTCCGAGTAAGATAGAAATATGAGAGGGGGCTTCTGCCACCTCTCAATTTTGCAATTCGCTTCAACAGCATCATCAGATAGATCTATGGTACGAAGAACTAACATTAGAATGTGTGAAACAGTATGAACGATGTTCAGTGTAATTGTGGTGATGTGACATGCGTGCATGTAATTACATATACATGCAAATAAAATAAATATGTGGGCAAAGTTATATATGTTACAAATATTTTTATGTCAAATATTGCAAACTGGTTCACTGTACATAAATTTCAAGAGAAAAGGCATGTCACTTTGTGAGTTATCATTGTCAGTACTGTTCCATATCGTTTCTGTTATTACTGTCATAACTGTTTTATATGATCCTCTATTTAGGATGTCATGTAAAGGTTTCTTTCCTCTCCTGACCTCAAAATAAAGTTCCCTTCTCTTCTACATATGTAACAGCTTTAGTTATGGTTACGCAATTAATATTGCAGTAATATGTTTTCTATGGCACATGTATTAACTTACAATTTTGGTTATTTTTAAAACTTGTACTGAAAATGTAGCGTCATTTGATTCAACCTAATCATTTTTTATGCAAAATACGTTTACTGTAAATTGTTTTATAATGTAATATGTATAGGCTGTAACTATTATGGTGGGAGTAAATGTTTCACAATAAAAAAATAAGGAAAAAAATATCCAACATACGTCGTTCACTTCAGCCATCTGGTGCCCGAAAATGTGTACATTTTTAGAGCCACACTGCGAGAGCTAGTTTGGCCTCTGATGTTAACTTTGACAAGATACCACGTATCCATGTATTTCAACTTATGCGTCAACGCAATTACTCTAAACATCGTTATTTTTACAAAAGTTTGTTCCATCCTTTCTAAAGTTAACTCTTTGTACCACTAAATACGTGACGATTTTGTTTAAATCGAACCGCATGATAAGGGGTATAGTAAAAAGTATTTAGGACCCCAACAAAAGTATACTGTTGAGCCAAACGCAGTCAAAGATCCACAGACAGACTTCATATTTCCAAATTAATGAGGTTTTTAACATTAGATATGCCGAAACGTTTAATATTGCTGGTATCGATGGCCCGTTCGAAGGAAAATAAATTGATTGCATGCGGAAATTCACTTTCATTGTCCGATCACATCAATTTATGTAGCTTTAATGATTCAGGCAGTAATGTGCATTTGATTCTGAAGTCGTCTTTCCTTCCTCCCAGAGCGACAGTAATTCTGGAAGGCGGCAGACATCAGGAAGCATCACCAGTGCAACTAACTTGGAAGTGAGGCAAGAACATTCCTTGTAAGGATACAATTGTGGTTATTTTTATATAGTACAGAAAGAGAACTGTACTTAACAGCCAGAACTGTTGTGGACTTAAGCCAGCACAATGGTAGAACCCTCTAGAGAACTCCAGTAAGAAACATGCTGCATTCACAGCATTTATTACATATTTCACTGTTTAGTTCTCGCAAGATTTAACTGGCGTGAAGGCATTCGAAAATGTTATCAGTTTACTAAGAAGGAATGAGAAGTAATGTAGGAGCTGATTCGTGAAACTGCAGATAATTTGTGCGTCTATCAAGTGTATGTTTCTCTTGCACGTGTGCGGTTGCTTTTCTGTACAGATTGGAAGAATTATATTTGTATTCCCCATGAAACCTCGCCTAGTGTCCTTACACAGTACAGTTGTCAGCAATTCTTCAGTGTCATACGAGGATAAGTCAATTATTACCCGCAATTTAGTTATATTTTAATTTATTTTGGTAGTACTGTCGTTTTACGTTGATGACGCATGCTTTGTTTATTTGTTGTTATATCTTTGCAATTTTCAAGCTGCTAAGTTAGTTTCGTTATCGCTGCCGTGCTGTTAATGATGGCTGTCTGTTTGCACCAAAGAAGAGCAACGTTCAGTGATCCGTTTTTTGTGGTCGAAATGCGTATCAGGGACCGAAATTCATCGAAGACTTTCGGTACAGTACGGGAACAGCGTTTTGCCACAACGGGGTGTCTACGAATCTATTGAAAAATTCTGAAATGGTTGCACAAGTGTTACGCACGATGAAGGAGCCGGACGACCGTTTACCGCCACAAATGAAGAAACCATTGAGCGTTCACGCGAAATGACTCTCTTAGACAGACGATTAACTATTCATGAAGTGGCACATCGTCTGCAAATTAGTCACGGTTCTGCCTACGAAATCATCCACATCAGATTTGGGTTTCATAAAGTTTGTGCAAGATGGGTCCCAAAACAACTCACACAGTTGCATAAAAAACGCGCGCTTGGACATCTGCAAAAGCATTTGGATCGCTATGGTAACGAAGGGGACAACTTCTTAGACAGGATCACTACTGGTGACGAAACATGGATCCATCATTACGAGCCGGAGAGTAAACGGCAGAGTATGAAATGGAAACATCCAAACTCGCCGTGCAAGAAAAAGTTCAAGATCCAACTGTCCGCAGGAAAACTGATGCTTACTTTTTTTTTTTTTTTTGGGACGCGTAAGGTCCAGTACTGGAAAATTATGGGGAATGGGGCACAACAGTAAACAGCGTACGTTACAGTGAGATGCTTACAACCAGGCTAAAGCGTGCAATTCGAAGCAAACCCCGAGGATCGCTATCAAAAGGAGTTGTTGTTGCACGCCAATGCCCGTCTGCATACTGCTGCCCACACTGCTGAAACGCTCCAGAAACTCATATTTGAAGCACTGGATCGTCCTCCATATAGTCCCGATCTTGCCCCTTCTGACTATCACTTGTTTGGTCCACACAACCAGGTATTAAGTGGCCGTCGATTTGCCTCGGACGAAGCAGTGAAAGAAGCGGTGCATTCCTGGCTCGCAGCTCAACCGACAACCTTATTTTATGAGGGCATCAGGAAGCTTGTACAACGATGGACCAAGTGCGTTGAAACGCAAGGAGACTATGTCGAAAGTAAATTTCTTGTAAGTTTCCTATTTGATTACAATAAAATTTTATAACTACTTTGCGGATAATAATTGACTTACCCTGATACATGGAGGTCTTATGATATCTTAAAACATGCGAACGTAGCACCTTACAACTGCAGGCGTCCCAGAAGTCGTCACACATCCACAGCAAAGAAAACATTCCTGCCATTTCAATATGGGATTACCCACAGACTGTAAACTATGCATCCCCGATCGTCTCGGAAGTGACAACGAAGTACTTTCCAGCTCTCACTTCACCTGTAAAATTAGCATGCACATACCTAACCGCTTCGTCGTCCTCCGAATCCTCTCTTCCGTCTGCCCCGTGAAACCTCTCGCTCTCTCTCTCTCTCTCTCTCTCACACACACACACACGCACGCACAATCTCCCTTCTAGTCAATTACGACAATCAGCAATCAGGTTCTTTAAAGTTGCATCGCTTTCCAGGCAGGAGATAAAAGACAGTGAATGTTGTTGTATGGTTTTGAGCCATTCAGCACTCTGGTTGTTTGTGTGTAGTAAGGGAAAAGAAGATTAATGTCTAACATCACGATGACGATGCGGACATCAGGCATGGACTAACAGCTCGGACAGGACAAGGATTGAGAAGGAAATCAGCGTTCTTCTTTAAAAAGGTGTAAGATGGCAAGAACTATGCCCCTTACATGAAGTCATTAAAGATCACCGAACTCACGTTGAGCGAACAGTAGGGCTGAACAAAAATGACTGACAAGGCACAATGCATCTTGTAGAGGGTATAGTATGGACATATTGGAATAATTAATCTTGGGTGATGGTTTTAAAGTAATTCACGTGACATGAAAACTTTGTGAAAACGCATCGATTTACTGGAGGCTAGTTTATCCCAGGGAAGTATTCAGAGTTGACTGCGACCGGGTGGCTCTGTGCGGCTGGGGAGCGGCAAAGGGAAGTGACAGTAGGCAGCTTAGGGCGGCTCAAACTCTGAGAAATCGCGCGACTGCTACGGTAGCAGGTTCGAATACTGCTTCGGGCATGGATGTGTGTGATGTCCTTAGGTTAGTTAGGTTTAAGTAGTTCTAAGTTCTAGGGGACTGATGACCACAGCTGTTAAGTCCCATAGTTTTTATAAAAAAAAAGAAAAAAAACTCTGAGAAAGCGGTAGCGGGGCGCGGCCTCCTGCTGCCTTAAGATGAGTGACAGTGAGGGGGTGGTTGACCCCATGCTGGTGTACCAGGAAGCAGATGGAGAAGTTGTATGCCTGTTGATAAATGTCCGTCGTCCCGTTTTCAGTGAAACATGCGAGAAAGCCACGCAAAGCTACGGTGGAGCAGTCAACAGAGGCCGAAATATGCATGTTTGTGACTATAGCAACTTCACACTGAATTCATGGTCCGCTGAGTCTGAAGTTAATCAGTTGAAGAGCGACAGAATGAAATAAGTCGGCCTTCGATGGGAACGTAGGACCAAGTACTCTCCTGGGAGTCAGAATTTCGGAAAAATTGGTGTTTTATGCAGATGCTAACCTTGATGGGTTGCTTGGGAGGAGCTAAATAGCAGAAGTTGAGAGGAAGGGAAATTTTGCGGGAATTTGTTTACTTCCCAGAGCAGGCATTGGTCGGCGCTGGGAAGCGATGCATAATTAATGCGACTTGCGCTGCAATTGGCGTAAGTGATTTTGCTGGAGGGGAAACCGAGGCGAAGAGCGGACTGGCAGAAGTCTCTGTAGAGGTCTTCCATTCCCAGCTTGCCTAGAGTGCGGACGTGGCGTTCTTTAGTCAGCTTGCCTGAGAGAGAGTTTAGGACTTAGCAGACGGAACGATTGAGCTTGGAGATAGAAAGTTTTCATTCAGCTGTGTACTGAGCAAGACAGCTAGGAGTGAATAGACGGGCGCAGCCTTGCAGCACCACGAGGCCGGCTGACGTCCTCACAACGACGACGCCCCGCCACGCTGAATTCGGTGACATTGCGCCCACTCTGGCTTGAGTTAGGCCACTGATTAATTTATTGGATCACGTCGGCAAAGTTTCCATGGGCGATGTATTGTAGAATTCTTCTCGCACTTCGCATTATGCCTGGGTCAGTTGATAGGAATTAATTTTGATTTATCGCGCTTTACTCCCCGTAAAAGCAGTTTATTCCCACTGCCTGTTAGGAGAGTCGTGTAAGGTGATGATTGCTGGTCGTGAGTTAAAATAAATTTGTGCTAATCGACTGCATCTGTTTTCAATCAAGTATTTGAAATCCCAAGTCACTTTCTTAATTAATTTTATGTTCAACATTTGCATCTGGTGTTCAAAGCTGAATATAACATCAATGTGCACCCATTTTTAATTAAAAGGGATCAATTCTGAATCAATATCAAGACTGATACCGCAGTTGAATAAGGAGTCACAGGGCCTTATTACTTTCTTTGCGTTATCAGATATTACGGCAGTTTTGCACTCTCTGTTGATCTGTTAGTCAATTAGCTGGGGTGAACACACGCCAAAACCAGATAAGTGATGGGTGGGGTGTTACAAAGGAACTATTGCTGAATGGGCCTTAGCAAAACAGCAGGAAATTTCTAGCAGGACAGAGATTAGAGTCCCCATTCCTACCGAAGTCGGACTTGTCTTCAGCATCGTGCCACCTCAGTGGCTAGAGTGATGTGGCGTAGTGGATAGACTACTGGGTTCTTCATAAATTGGGAGATTCAGTAAAAGAACGGAGGATACAAATTTTGGCACTTCAAGAAACACGAATGACGGACAATAACACTGAGGATTTCGGCTATTATCGTCTTTTTAAAAGTAGAACTGATAAAAGAATACTTAGTAATATACCACATCCAGGAGTTGCTTTTGCAGTCTCCAAAAATATTTAAAAATCTATAACGGAGGTAAAACCCATTAATAATAGACTAATGACAATTTCTCTTCAATGTGAAAATAAAGCATACACTTTAATTAATGCTCATATGCCAGTCAATGAGGATAACTGTAAAAAACCTGAAGAAGTTAATGAAGCTTGGGAAACGTTAGAAAGCATCATCTCGAAAATTCCTTCAAACCATGTTAAAATTTTAATAGGTGATTTTAGTGATCAATCAGGTAAAGAGAAAAAAATATAAGAAAACGTTGAGTGGATTTCCTGCACATAAATGGACAAACCAAAATGGCCAAAGACTTGTTGAAACATGCAAAAATTTTAACCTCAAAATCATGTCAACACATTTTAAAAAGAACCCTTCTAAACAAAAAACCTGGCGGGCACCTAATACATTTATTGGGGAATTTCAGATCGATCATGCAAAAATTTCATATCTTAATGGCAAATAAATTTTATATGACCAAGTTAGTAAATGGGCTAATATTGATTCTGGTGATTATGTAAGGCGAATAAAAGTAAAAATTTAACCTAAAAACTCTTCAAAACGAAAAATTTTATTTAAAAAATCTGACACGACTAAAATAGTCCAACTCTAACAAGCAATCTTGACAAAAAACAATCCAGAAATTGGCAAAGCATAAAACAAGTTCATGAAAACAGTACAAAATTTAATTCCAGTTTGAAAGAAACAAAAACACCCTTGGTGGAGTGCGTATTGTGATCCAGCAGTTAAGCCTAGGTATGAGGCATTCAAAAACTGGAACAGTACTCATAACTAAACTGAAAATACGTACAACACCTTTCTAACTGTAAGAAAAGAAACATATAAATTGATTCTACATACTAAAAGAAATTATGAAAATGTCCAACTTTTAGAAATCGAAAAAGACTTCCAAAGGAACAATACAAGAATTTAAAACATTCAAAACAAAACTAACCAGTTACCAACCTCAGCGTCTTTCCTTCAAACATGAAAATGGCAGTTTGGCTCTTAACAACCAGGAAAATTGTAAGGTATTTGCCAATTATTTTGAAAAACTATTGAACCGTCCAGAACCAGCGATTACATTCCAACCACAGAAAACTAATAACTCCAAACTTAACTCTAAAGAACCTCACGAAATCGAAATAATTAACCAAATTAAAAGACTTAAAAACAATAAAGCATTCAGAGAAGATGGTGCAATTACAGAACTACTAAAATCAGCTGGCCCTAATACTATGAAAGAGATCACTCAATTAATAGGACACATCAGGCAAACTAAGAAAATGACTGATAAAATACCTGAGGACTGGAAAACTACCCTAATTGATCCATTGCATTAAAAGGGGACAGAACAGATGTTAATAGTTATTGAGGTATCTCTTTTCTTCTGGTCACACACAAAATTCTCTTGGAATGTTTACTTGATCGAGTCCAAGAACAATTAGAACCTAAAATTGTTGAATATCAAGTAGGCTTTAGGTCAAACAGATCCTTTCTGGAAGAAATTCTTAATTTGAAACTAATTTTTAGACACCAAAGGATTTTTGGTAACAGTACTGTATGTAAATTTGTGGGTTTTAAAAAGACCTATGACTCAGTTGATCATGAATATCTTTTCCAAATTTTAATGGAACAAGGGCTAGATACTAAAAATCTAGCACTAATTAACGAAACGTTAACTCACATTACCTCTAAAGTTATATTCACGGGAGAAATTTCTGATCCATTTGATATAAAGACTGGTTTTTAGGCAGGGAGATGGACTCTCCCCATTACTGTTTAACTGTGTTTTGAAAAGGTTAATTACAGAATGACGTGAAAAAGTCGAGACAGAATATAGATCAATCAATCAAGTTAGATAAAAGTAATATTAGAGTAGATTGCCTCACCTTTGCAGATGATCTGGCGGTTTTAACGAAGGATATTACCACAGCTCAAAAACAAATTGAAATTGTTAAAGAAGTTGTGACAAAAGTAGAACTAGAAATATCATTCGAAGAAAGGGAATATATGACACGCAACAAACAAGCACCAAAGTTTTTGAACACGAAATACGGAAAAATAAAAACGGTTTCTCAGTTAAAATACTTAGAGGAAATCATACAAGAAAACGGTCTGGAAAAAGCAGCGAACGGAGGTTGCTATCAAAAAATGGCAGATTAACACAAAATATTTATAATAAAAGATCACTTTCTAAATTCAGTAAACTTAGGCATTACAGCACTGTAATCAAACCTCAATGTCTTTATGCAGCAGAAACTTTAATTTTAAATAGAAAGAGGAATACTGAAGAAATTCGAAAGAAAGTATGAAAGAGAGATTATTAGGAAAATATTAGGCCCAAAAATTACTGATGAAACTTATAGGCTGAGAATCAATAAGGAAATAGAAGAATACGCAGACATACATGGTGACACGAGAAAACGAAGACTTAAATTTTATGGGCTCATTAAAAGAATGGCACCCACTATGTTGACAAAACAAATAGTAGAATTCTACGAAAACAGAAGTAAGGGCAACTGAGCTAATTAAGTGGATCGCTGCAGTTAAAGAGGATCTTAAAGTAGCCAGTATAGCTCAGGCAGACGTTACAGATAGAAAAACATTCAGACAGAAGATATTTGATTGGGTAGTTGGTCAAAGGGAAGTTAGAAAACGGACTGGAACACCATGGACTGATGAAAGAAAGAGACTTCAGTCTGAAAGGATGAAACAAATTTGGACACGAAGGAAGGCCAACCATCAAAAGCGACATTGATGGATTGTACCACGCGTGGTCCTATTGGGGTCATACTGGAATAATAATAATTGTATATATCTGTCTAAATATTTCAGTTCTTTTTTTCATGTACATAGTAAAGCTAGTTGTGTGAAGAAAAGTCTCAAAGCATTTGTATGGATATCGTAAACAGAAGCGGAAGGGCGTTAAAGGACACTAAAAAAAATGACTGCCAAAACTTCGTTTTACTTGTAAAGCCAAAACATGTCTTATAAAGACATCTCAAGTAATAATCTGTAAATAGTAGTATAGTTTTCTAAACAGAATTTGTAGATAGTGTGTTAGTTTTAAGATTATTTATTTTTACTTTGGCTCCAAAATATGTGATTAGTTGTAAATAACTGTGCACTATTCATGCCAGAAGTAGATGTCCAACTCTGTGAAGTACTGGTTGGGTTAAAACAAAAGGTTTATAACGCTACACATATTTTTTAAATTTAAGTAAGGCATTTGATTGTGTTGATCACAAAATATTGTTCCAGAAGTTGGACCATTATGGAATATAGGGAGCAGCTCACAATTGATTCACCTCTTACTTTAGCAACAGACAGCAAAAGGTCATTACAATGTTGAGAATGGCTGTGACGTGGGGTCTGAGTGGGTACAGTCAAGTGGGGGGGTGCCCCAGCGATCAGTGTTGGGGCCATTGTTGTTCCTTTTTCCTTCATGAGGAATGTCCACAATTTTGTACGGACCAGTGTACTTCAGCTGCCACTCCTTATTCTTCTTCTTCAACTAGCAGGGTTTAAAAATTGCTTTTGGTAACAGTGTCCCGAATTCGATACCTTTGTACCTTGCTCAAGGTTTTATCGTATTCATGTTTTCCAAGTTATGCTCGCTGAGCTAACGAAGCTTAAGCACATTTTAATTTTTCCTCCCACGAAATTTGTGTTCTAGGCATGCGTGGAAGAGGTTTAATCCATTTAATACTTACATGTGTCTTTAGCATAACTTCTGCAAGTGTGAAAGTGGTGGATGAGTGTGGCAAATTGTTAATGATTTCCTCAAAGGGTTCTATATATTCTATCCACTTTGTCTGTCTATGAAGTATGTAAGTTCTAATAAATCTATTGAATTCCCTAAATACTCTTTCAGATGGTAACGTGACATTAAAATTTGCTTCACGTTCTGTTCTTTCAAAACTGATTTCCTCTGATGGCTGATAAAATTACTGGCATTTTCAGAAAGTATTGGAGAACGCTTTCCTATTCTAGGGTTGTAATTATTGTCAATGCGATTATGAGAGCAGAAGTGGTAGTTTTCGTTGCATACAGTTTCACATATTTTGTGAATCTGTCTGTAAGTGCTACGACATACTTTACGCCGTACATGACCTTGTCAGGGGTCCTGCGACGTCAATTGCCATGGTCTCGAGTAGTTTACCTGGCAATGTTGCATGTAATTGTATCCGAGAACATATATTCTTGAGTTTGGCTTTCTGACAGGTTGTACACTTTCTCAATATTTGGTGTATGTACCGTTCCATATTGGGAAAATAACAAAAAGTTTGAATTTCTGATTACATTTGTTAATGCCATAGTGGCCCCAGGAATAGTGTGTTATCGTACCAAAGGCTCTTGATATTCCAATGGAATACATACACACCATTCATCCTTTTCTCTATCACGACGATGGAATAAAATGCCAATGTGTGTAGTAAAGTGTGGATTTACTGGTCCCTGAGCTATTGCTTCAGTAATTGTGTTCTAACTTGTGTCATCCTTCTGTAACGCCTGCATGTTACGACACATATTCATGTATGTCCTCCTGTATGTAGGTTCTTTGATTAACAGAATTTTAAATGCAGTAGTCTGTTAAACAGATTCTGAATACTCATACAATCCTTGCGGTAGGCGAGATAGCATGTCTGCTTCCAAGTTTTCCTTTCCGCTAATGTGAACAATCTCCAGGCCGTATTCTTGAAGCGCCAATGGCTAGCGCGCCAAACGCTGATGCAACTTACATCTCATGAGGAAACTCAAAGCTTTGTGATCACAAAACACCTTGATGTGTTTACCATGCACATAGTAATGAAATTTCTTCAGTGACCATATTATGGCCAATGCCTCGATTCCGGTGGCAAAGTAAGATCTCTCACATTCAGAGTCTTACTCGTAAACCTTATGAATCTAATGTCAACATTGTTGACATTAGTATCCTTCTGGAATAGGCAAGCACCTACGCTATATGATCAAAAGTATCCGACCACCCCAAAAACATACGTTTCTTATACTAGGTGCATTGTGCTGCCACCTACTGTCAGATACTCCATACCAGCGACCTCGTCTGTATGCGAGATTTCCACACTCCTAAACATCCCTACGTCCACTGTTTTCGATGTGATAGTGAAATGGAAACGAGAAGGGACACGTACGGCACAAAAGCGTACAGGTCGACCTCGTCGGTTGACTGGCAGAGGCCGCCAACAGTTGAAGAGGGTCGTAATGTGCAATAGGCAATCCTGACCATCACACAGAAATTTCAAACCGCATCAGGATGCTCTGCAAGTACTATGACAGTTAGGCAGGAGGGGAGAAAACTTTGATTTCATGGTCGAGCGTCTGCTCATATGCCACACATCACGCCAGTAAATGCCAAAGGACGCCTCGCTTGGTGTAAGGACGATTGAACAGTGGAAAAACGTTGTGTGCAGTGACGAATCACGGTACACAACGTGGCGATCCGATGGCAGGGTGTGGGCATGGCGAATGCCCGGTGAGCGTCATCTGCCAGCGTGTGTAGTGCCAACAGTAAAATTCGGAGGTGGTGGTGTTATGGTGTGGTCGTGTTTTTCATGGAGGGGGCTTGCACCCTTTGTTGTTTTGCGGGGCACTATCACAGCACAGGCGTACGTTGATATTTTAAGCACCTTCTTGCTTCCCACTGTTGAAGAAAAATTCGGGGATGGCGACTGCATCTATCAACACGATAGAGCATCTGTTCATAATGCACGGAATGTGGCGGAGTGGTTACACGACAATAAGATCCCAGTAATGGGCTGGCCTGCACAGAGTCCTGACATGTATCCTATAGAACACCTTCGGGATGTTTTGAACGCCGACTTCATGGCAGGCCTCACCGATAGACATCGATACCTCTCCTCAGTTCAGCACTCCGTGAAGAATGGGCTGCCATTTCCCAAGAAACCTTGCAGCACCTGATTGAACGTATGCCTGTGAGAGTGGAAACTTTCATCAAGGCTAAGGGTATGCCAACACCATATTGAATTCCAGCATTACCGATGGAGGGTGCCACGAAATTATAAGTCATTTTCAGCCAGTTGTCAGGATACTTTTGATCACATAGTGTAGTCTGGAGAATGACGCATCTGTCGTCAGACAGAAGTCTTTGCTCACATCCGGATGATGCAGAATTTGTACATTTACTAGAGCATGTTTGATCTTATCAGCCGGACGAGGTGGTCGAGCGGTTCTAGGCGCTACAGTCTGGAACCGCGCGACCACTACGGTCGCAGGTTCGAATCCTGCCTCGGGCATCGATGTGTGTGATGTCCTTAGGTTAGTTAGGTTTAAGTAGTTCTAAGTTCTAGGGGACTGATGACCTCAGCAGTTAAGTCCCATAGTGCTCAGAGCCATTTGAACCATTTTTTAGATCTTATCAAATGCAATCTGCACCAGCTTGTCCAACATCAAGCTGAGGTTTTTCGAATTAAGCTTAGTAATGCAATGCTTCATTATTAAGCAATTGGCTCGGTACAAAGCGACGAAAGAAAGAAGCTAATCCTAAGTATGCCTTTAGCTGTTTTTTAGTACAAGGAGGCGGCATATTCTTCAACGCCTCAGTCTTACTCGGGTCTGGTTTAATATCTTCAGCTGTTATGATATCACCTAAGAATTTCATGTTGTCCATTCAAATTTTGGATTACTGCAAATTTGCAGTGACACTCGCAATGCGGAACATGTGAAGTACTCTGTCAGGTAACTCAATATGCTCGTTCCAAGTTGCAGTGGCTATCAGCAGGTAATCTACGTTTACTGTTACTTTATCCAGTAACTCGGGACCTAATACCGTGCCTAGAGCGATGATAAATACACCAGCACTCACATTTAACCCAATGGGTAGTACACGGAACTGATAACTTCTGCCGCTGAAAATGAATGCGGTACATTTTCTTGATTCCTGGGTAGCGAGATCTGCCAGTAGGCACTTCGTAAATCTACCGAAGATTGCACACCATAAAATTTCTGCATTTGTTGTTTCAGGTTTTCTGGCCTTTTTACGACTGGTATTATAATCTTATTGATCGCTCGTGCATCCAGCACTAACAAGGGGAGGCCGCCAATTGTGAAATTCAGATTCGATTCATACTGCGCATAATAAAAGCTCATGGCCAGAGGTGTAATGTGGCAAAGCATCAAGATGCACTTCTCAACCGTTGTCGAGAAAATCGACTGTTAAAAATAAACCGTTGCGGTGAAATACTCTCTACGATTAATAATTTTCTACAGCGTCGTGGCGCAGCGGTATATAATTCCCGGCAATCAGTTGCAACAATTATGCATATAATAAGTTGTTGAAAGTCGTGGAAAAACTGGCGACTTCAAACATCATTATGTTTCCCGCAAACAAAGTTGTATTTCACAAATATTATTAATTGTCTTCATAATGTTAACCACGTATAGTTAACGGAAGACGTAGAAACGATATTCCGAAACGAATACGTATAGCGTAAGTCAAACGTTCGAATTAGAATACAAACCCCATGAACACAAATTTGCTGTGGCAGGTATGAAATACACTCCTGGAAATTGAAATAAAAACACCGTGAATTCATTGTCCCAGGAAGGGGAAACTTTATTGACACATTCCTGGGGTCAGATACATCACATGATCACACTGACAGAACCACAGGCACATAGACACAGGCAACAGAGCATGCACAATGGCGGCACTAGTACGGTGTGTATCCACCTTTCGCAGCAATGCAGGCTGCTATTCTCCCATGGAGACGATCGTAGAGATGCTGGATGTAGTCCTGTGGAACGGCTTGCCATGCCATTTCCACCTGGCGCCTCAGTTGGACCAGCGTTCGTGCTGGACGTGCAGACCGCGTGAGACGACGCTTCATCCAGTCCCAAACATGCTCAATGGGGGACAGATCCGGAGATCTTGCTGGCCAGGGTAGTTGACTTACACCTTCTAGAGCACGTTGGGTGGCACGGGATACATGCGGACGTGCATTGTCCTGTTGGAACAGCAAGTTCCCTTGCCGGTCTAGGAATGGTAGAACGATGGGTTCGATGACGGTTTGGATGTACCGTGCACTATTCAGTGTCCCCTCGACGATCACCAGTGGTGTACGGCCAGTGTAGGAGATCGCTCCCCACACCATGATGCCGGGTGTTGGCCCTGTGTGCCTCGGTCGTATGCAGTCCTGATTGTGGCGCTCACCTGCACGGCGCCAAACACGCATACGACCATCATTGGCACCAAGGCAGAAGCGACTCTCATCGCTGAAGACGACACGTCTCCATTCGTCCCTCCATTCACGCCTGTCGCGACACCACTGGAGGCGGGCTGCACGATGTTGGGGCGTGAGCGGAAGACGGCCTAACGGTGTGCGGGACCGTAGCCCAGCTTCATGGAGACGGTTGCGAATGGTCCTCGCCGATACCCCAGGAGCAACAGTGTCCCTAATTTGCTGGGAAGTGGCGGTGCGGTCCCCTACGGCACTGCGTAGGATCCTACGGTCTTGGCGTGCATCCGTGCGTCGCTGCGGTCCGGTCCCAGGTCGACGGGCACGTGCACCTTCCGCCGACCACTGGCGACAACATCGATGTACTGTGGAGACCTCACGCCCCACGTGTTGAGCAATTCGGCGGTACGTCCACCCGGCCTCTCGCATGCCCACTATACGCCCTCGCTCAAAGTCCGTCAACTGCACATACGGTTCACGTCCACGCTGTCGCGGCATGCTACCAGTGTTAAAGACTGCGATGGAGCTCCGTATGCCACGGCAAACTGGCTGACACTGACGGCGGCGGTGCACAAATGCTGCGCAGCTAGCGCCATTCGACGGCCAACACCGCGGTTCCTGGTGTGTCCGCTGTGCCGTGCGTGTGATCATTGCTTGTACAGCCCTCTCGCAGTGTCCGGAGCAAGTATGGTGGGTCTGACACACCGGTGTCAATGTGTTCTTTTTTCCATTTCCAGGAGTGTATGAACTCCGTTACTCGCTCGTTACACTTGAAGGACAGATGTTGAATGGGCCGAAACGAGCCGCCGCATAACAGCGTAATTGCCTGCTAACTTCGAAAGAAGGTAGATGCGGTCCCTAGCGCAACTTATAACATTGTCGAAAATCAGTGCGGACGTGAGAGCTTTGGTACACCATGTTAAACAAACGGAAAAATGGAGGCGGTACAATTGGAGAGCGATCCGCCTTCACCAACATGCATAAGCAATTCATTAATAGTTTATATATATATATATATATATATATATATATATATATAATTAGTTTTTTGTAATTAATATATATATATATTAATTACAAAAAACTGATAATAAAAATACGTTGCATGGCGCGAGATTCGATCCGGCGACCTTCGCATTACGAACCCGAGCGCTTACCACTGCGCCACGACGCTGTGGGAAGTTATTAATCGTAGAGAGTATTTCACCGCAACGGTTTATTTTAACTGTCGATTTTCTCGACAACGGCTGAGAAGTGCATCTTGGTGCTTTGCCACATTACACCTCTGGCCATGAGCTTTTATTATGCGCAGTATGAATCGAATCTGAATTTCACAATTGGCGGCCTCCCTTTGTAAGCGTAATCTACGTCCTGGCTTGGCTACTATATGGAGATAAGGATGTTTCAACTATTCCCCATTCTAGCATTTCTCTTGATTTCTTTGCTTGCGGCCTCTCTCTTGGTCCAGGTAATCGAATAGGTTGTGTGACTCTACGCTTCATGAGGCTTAACTTGCATGTGATATACGTATCCTTTTATTATACCTGGCTTTTCTGCAAAGACTAGGTATCTACAAGAGATTGTATAGCTCATTTCTCTGCTGCTCACGTAAGTAATCGGATTCTAAACTCTTGCCTCGTAATATTGCCTCGAGAAGTTGCTTGTTGTTGTCAACATTAGCACACTTGGTTACATTAGCAAGAGCAAATGACGCACCACCTGTCAGTGGAGGTTCAATACCTACAAACTTGATTTTCACTCGCTGGCAGAATTTGCCATGGGGAGCTTTTGTTTCGAGTAAATCCAAAATTATATTTTTTCCGCCAACTGTATTATAGCATTTGAATGCCGAGTAGTCGATTTTTGCGTCCTTCTCTTGCAGAAATTCTACACCAATAATACAATTGGCTGACAAATTCTCAACCAACAGCAACGTGCAGTAAAATGCGCGATTACCTGTCAATATTTCCAACTAAGTCTACCAACTAATATTCTTCGACCCGGTGCCTATTGCAGTAATAATTCTACGTTTCTGGACTGGTGATGTGGCAGGTGTACTCTTTCACATATTTGTTTAAACAAATCAAAAGAAATAACGTTCGCAGATGCACTGGAGTCAATTATTACTACTGTAGATACTTTACCTACTTCAGCTTCAAATGCAGCCTGTACCACTGTATTGTCTCCCTCTCTGCAGGAATTTTACTCAGAGAACAATTCATCACATATATCAACACCATTATTATAATGGACCAGATTGATCTGCTTTTGCGAATTGCCCCTACACTATTCCCAACCACTATCTGAGGGCTCGATGTGATCGAAATTAGTTTGTTGGTAGGCCATTTGAAGGTTGATTACTTTCAGTCACTTCAGTTAGCCTCACGGGTTGGTTTTGTATCCGCCAGTTCACAGTATTATTACTGTTGTTCTCATTCTCTAGTTTGGGTTGTTATTCTGAATCTAGTGCTGCTGTCCACTGTTTCGTGGTACAGTATTCGATTTCCAGTTCGCTTGTTCGTTATTTGGCCATTTTTGTGGCATTATGTTGTTACCCTGATTATTCCTTTGGTTGCCATTCCGATAACCGGGATTACACCGATTATCATACCTCCTTTTCTTTCCGAAGGGCTGCCGGTTGTTATCTTCCCATGCATGGTTACTTCAGTAGCGTTGCTAGGATGTATTTCGGTTATTTGCATTCCCATTACCGATACCGTTGCTGTTTTGGTTTCGGTTCTGGTTCCCATTACCACTGTTATTGTGGTACGCATTGTCCTTACTATTCTTGCCCGTTGTCTTGAGTCCGCTGCTTTGCGTCCTCGTGTAACAAGTCTATTGAGTCATCAACAGACATGAACTGCTCATTGTCATTTTCAGAAGCATGCAATAGCTTTTCTCTTAAATTTAAAGGTAACTTTGGCTTTAAAATTCGAGTAACGTCTTTTACTAATATTGGGTCATCCCAGTATCTCGTCTTATTTTTATATTTCTCGAAGTACTTGCGTAGAGTACTTTGTTACTGTTGTAAACCTCAACTGAGTAACTTCTTTTCTTAATCTCTCGTGCTCGCCCGGAGGCCAGTACTTTGACAGAAACGCTCTCTCGAATTGTTCATATGTTTCACATTTCTCTATAATTTCTGATTCCCTCACCGCACCTTCGCCTTGTACCTGTGAGGCAACAAACTGTATTCTTTGGGTATCTGTCCAGGATCTGAGCAGTATCCCTCTGAAACTCTTTATGAAAACAATGGGGTTATGACCCCCTTTCTTGTCTGGGTTGTACGTCTGTAATTGACGATGCTTGAGCAAACTCTCTTGCAACAAGATGTTTGTCAAAACATTTGCCGCCGCCGTATCACACGATGAACACCCCTCATTTGTGTAAGTGTTGTACGGTCTTTCTCTGTACAACAGCCGCGCGGAGTGGTCGCGCGGTTAGAGGCGTCATGTCACGGACTGCGCGGACCGTCCCGCCGGAGGTTCGAGTCCTCCCTTGGGCATGGGTGTGTTGTTGTTCTTAGCATAGGTTAGTTTAAGTTACATTAAGTAGTGTGTCAGTCTAGGGACTTAAGACCTTAGCAGTTTTGTCCCTTAGGAATTCACACACATTTGAACATTTTTTCTGTACAACACGTCCGACTGTGGAGACGGTAAATGCATATGCCGCCTCTTTGTTGCCGCAGCAGCTGGGTTTCCGCCCGCAGTATTGCGCGCAACTGACAACTCATTTTGCAATTTGCCCACATGTTCTTCCACGTCATGCTTACACTTAGGAAGCTCACTTTTTAGTATCGTTTTAATTTGTTCTAATTCTATTTTTACATCAATATTCTCCTTGTTGTGTTGATATAACATTTCAGCACTAGAAGTTTGAATTACGGTGTGTAATTCAGTCCTAAGTTCTTCGTTAACCTGTGAATGCTTTTGATGCAACAGTTCACGAAATCGCCGCGCGGGATTAGCCGAGCGGTCTCAGGCGCTGCAGTCATGGACTGTGCGGCTCGTCCCGGCGGAGGTTCGAGTCCTCCCTCGGGCATGGGTGTGTGTGTTTGTTCTTAGGATAATTTAGGTTAAATAGTGTGTGAGCTTAGGGACTGATTACCTTAGCAGTTAAGTCCCATAAGATTTCACACACATTTGAACATTTTGAACAGTTCACGAAATCGCTTTTAATTCTGTCACTTTGTGCTACTAAGCACTCGTTAATCTGTTTGCCTTCGTCGTGCAACGAGGTATCAAACTCTTCATTCTGCTGGTCATTTTGCAACGCGATCTGCTGTACAATATTTTGTAATACAGACTGCGTTTCTTTTAGTTCGCTCACTTCAGAGTTCAACTGCCTTACTTACTCGGGCAAGTTGTAACTCAGCGAAGTTATTCTTAACAGATTCTATGTTAGAATTTATTATTCTTATCTTAGCAAACTCCCCTTCGGCTAGCCACCGAAAATTTGCGCTTAACTTTTCCTCTAAGGTTTCGAAATTTACATTCATCTGGTGTTTCTGTTGATTTGCAAAGTGCTTAAAATTTTCGTACATTTTGCCCTGAATTTGCATACTAATTTGCACGGTCTGCTCTCGCTCAAGGTGTATGAAATTTTGCTGCATAAGATCTCCTGGTTCCTTACGCAATTCGGCAAAAGGACTAGATATAGGAGGTGGTAACTCAATCTTCGCTTCAAATTCTGCAGGCATATCAGCAGTGCTTGCGGCAGCACTTGTAGCCTCTGTTTCAACGTCCTGAATTTGCCGATCGTCGATATTTAATTCCGAATCGTGTACGCTTTCCTCGTCCTCAACAGTCGGATTCTTTCCTATTTTCCCCAACCCCATGAGTTATATAGACCAAAATCGTAAAAAAAATACGCTTTTATACAAACAGACGTATTACATCTTTTACGCGAATCCACTAACAAATTTCGGCATCTTGTGGCGCGTAACTTTCATAGATAGATATCTAAAAGTCACATGAAATAATTTTATAAATTCACACAGGAAAGGGGACCAGCCACATCTGCTTTCTAACACGAAGTACAAGATTTGGCCTTGAACGGTTTTTCCTTACCCCACAGTTGCGATTCTTATAGCGTTATTGCTTTTATTATTCCTTTTCCAGATAGTGTCTTTCCACATGAGAATAATACAGAGGGTGAAGGAGAAGCCGCGAACATTTAAGTAACTCAACAAGATGTAGAAAGAGCAATGAGGAAACTAAAGAATAATAAGGCACCTGGAGAAGATAGGATAACGGTAGAGGTGTTGAAGTCAGGAGGAGAAACACTTCAGAAATAGGTATACAATCTCATAAAAGAAATAAGGGAAAAAGAGGAAATCCCAGAAGAGTGTAAATCAGCCGTCATTACCCCACTGCACAAAAAGAAGAGTAATAGGAATTGTAACAACTGCAGAGGCATTTCTTTCCTAAGTGTATCGTATAAAGTTCTGTCTTTAATAATACGTGAAAAACTTTAGCCATTTCCAAAAGATATTGTAGGAGAGTACCAGGCAGGCTTCCAGGAAGGACGATCGACCATCGATCAAATTTTCCCCATGAGGCAAATATGAGAAAAGTGCTGGGAATTCAACCATCGGTTTCTGGTGACGTTCGTGGACTTCCCAAAGGCTTATGGTAGTATCCACAGATTAAGTATGTACAACATCCCGAGAGACCTTGGTATATCAATGAAGTTAATAAATATGGTCAAGGTGTGCACAGCAGAAACAAAAGCCAAAGTCAAATATCAAGGCGAGTTGTCCAAGGAATTCCATATCAGAACGGGTCTGAGATAAGGTGATGTTATTTCACCACTGTTGTTTAATCTGGCCCCAGAGAAAGTAATCCGAGAAATGAAAAGAGAAAACAAAGGGGTGACGCTAAGTGGTAGGACAGATTTATTGGGATATGCAGACGACATCGCAGTTCTAGCAGAATCAGAGGAAGAGATCGCAGAAACTGTAGAGGACCTAGCGCAAAATGCATGAAAGATCGGTTTACGGATTAATGCGGAAAAGACTGAGGTAATGGAGGTATCAAGAGAAGCCTCTAATGACATCCCATTACAGTTACGGAAATGGAAATTTGTTAAAATGGAAAATTTTAAATATCTTGGAACATGGTTCAACAGGCAAAATAATTTAAAACAGGAAATAAACCAACGTATTGTGAATGAGTCTAAAGCTTCTTTCAGTCTAAAGCAGATAATGTCATCCAAGAATCTGTCAATTAAGACCAAACTTAAAACATAAAATGGCGTGATAGTGCCAGTATTGTTGGATGGGACAGAAACCCTAAGCACAACAAAGAAGGATGAATAAAACTTGTTGGTCTTCGAAAGAAAAATTGTGAGAGGGATCTTTGAGCCTCTCCAGGAAGGGAGCTCGAGGAGATCTAGAAAAAACTAAGAATTGTATGAGCTGATGAGGCAACCGAACATCGTTCAAAAACTGAAAGCGCGGAGAATAAGCTTGGCAGGCCACATTGGTGGGAGACCAGACATCTCTCGGGCAAAAGCCGAACTTATAAGAAGACCCGATGGTACCCGTCCAATCGGAAGACCCAGAAAGCGATGGGAGGACGAGCTACAGAAAGTCCTTTGCCAGCTTGGAGTCCATTACAACTGGATCCGAAGTGCACGAGATCGCCATCTATGGAGGAGCATTGTGAGGTCGGCGCACGATCTACAGGGTTCAGGCATGCATGTTATAAATGTTTTTATTGATGCTGTTGTAAAAATGTAATAACATAATTAATGCTAAATAATGAACCAATAAATAATATAAAGATGATGCAATCATCAGTCGAATTACAGAGCATAATGACGTCTTTTACGTGCTGACAGACTGAATATATCGATAGTCATATACCTCTGCAATGTCTGGTCTACGGCCGCCATTGAAACGTCTTTGGTTTATTCAGTTCAAAGTGGCAGAATAGGGTGCACACAGCCGTCTCTGATGTCAGACACTGCCATTGATAATAATGGGACATTCTAAAAGTTGCATTTAGCATTGTAATTGGTCAGTGCACAGTTACTTACTTTTATGTAAGTACTGCCTTGTAATAATGTATTATGGTCTACATTTAATGTTTGTACACATGATGAATAACGATTTGTGTATTACAGTTGTAGACACTTGTTATTTGATTTTCTCCTTTTGCTAACGGGAACCCGAAGATGGTCTGATCCAGGAACAAAATCTATTGTCTTTATTTTATTAAAGTAGTACAGTTGCGTATTAAGAAATGCAGTTTTTTATAGTCATTAAGAATGTATGCCGTTTTTACCAGGATTGCTCTTTTTATTATTCTGCATGAATAGCCCAAATAATAGACAGTGTTGTTATCGCCACTCATCTTGCAGCGCTGGAATCGATTCAGTCAGTATGGCCGTTCAGCCCTCCAAGTAGGATCGAACCAATCTCATTTGATCCACATCATTTCTATTTTGATTAATTTTACGATTACTTATTTGAACAGATTTATGAAATTGCGCTAATTTCGGTATCAGTTCGTAATCTAACTTCCACATGTCCTTGTTGTCCCAGCACGTGTTAAGTACGGATCTGAGAGCCTGAAGTTTGCAGATCGTGTCTCTTAGTAACATACCCTGTCCAATTTGCTTAGCTACTCCGAATTTCACCACTCATTTTATGCATAACTTCTGTTTGTGACGACCACGTGTTCGCGGATTGTGAGAATCATTACATGTCACAGTTACGGATTCTCGGGGTAAAACTTTCAAATTAGTTTCAGAATTTCGTCTGTGGCGCAATTGTTAACAGTTTACTTTTATCGGCGAATTCTTGTTGACGTGCTCCGTGTACTCAAACGAAGGGAACGACCGTTTGCTAGCATACTGGTCAAGTTTTTTATTTATTCTTATACTTGTTCAGAATCGCTACGATATGTGTATATGTGCGTGAATGCCGTCACTGAAAGATTTCTCTGACGCTTTCATAATTAATGATAAATCGTGCTGGGGTCACCAAGACGCAGTTGTAAATGTAATTTTGTAGCTCAGCCGAGAGTGTTACAAAAAGCAGCAACCATCAGCCATTTATTAGTTGCTTAGTTTATTAGTCTACTCAGCTGTTCTTGAATAAACGTGATATTTTCAACAGAGCAAATTCTTGCATATTCTCTTGCAAACTTCCATTTTTACGTCTTACTGGTATCCGTTGCGCAACAGATGAATATGGCCAAGTTATTTATTTTATATTTATTCAACTGTCATAAATGTGCAGATCCGGCAACTCAGTTTATTTAATCATCAACGGTTTTTCTTTCATGTATATGCAGATACCGTCTTCCCACTCTCCATGTATTAGATACCGAATTTTTCACCTTTTTGCCACGAGCACCGATACCCAACCAGAGCCTTCACGTATAGATACCCTTCACGATATGGCGACCATCAACTTCGGTGTACACATTGTAGCTACGAATGACGTTGCGGTACACGCGGTGTATCACACCTCGTGTGTCTGCAATACTGGAGCGACTACAACTCGAGCCAGCAAATCTCCTTCTGTCTCTACAGAAGACTCATACGACCTCAGAGGAAAAAATCCACTGGAGTGAAATCCGTTGATCTTGGAGACCATGCGATTCGACCACCTCGGCCTATCCATCTGTGTCTGTGTCGTTGGTCCAGAAGTTCCCGAACATGACGTGGTGAGTGAGCGGATGCGCCGTCATGCTGAAACTTCATGGCTTGACGGACGTTCAGTGACACAGCATCCAACAACAGGCCGAATACTTATTGTAGGAAGGTGTAGTAGAGGGGGCCCGTGAGCTTTGGTGGATGTATGTACAGTCCAGTCACGTGACTATCCAGAATATCTGCCCACATATTGATATCAAATCTGTATTGGGTTCCCTGGACATGCGTGGCATGTGGGTTTTCGTCTGCGCAGACATAGCTATTTCGAGAGTTGAGAACATAATCCCTGTATGCATTCATCTGGGAATAGAATACGCTGTGGAAATAATAGGGGCTCAATGGTGCAGCAGTGCGGAAACTGCGTACAGAACTCGACGCGTCGTATAATATCGGCTGACATTAGTGACTGTGTCCTTTGGAGGTGGTGTGTGGAACGTACCAGGCGGGTCTGAGGGCAACATCATTTGCACGCTCAATTGTTCGTGTGCTCGCTGACGGATTCTCTTCAACGTGATGCACTACGGCCTCTTCCAATTCGGATGTGCGGCATCTCCTAGGAGCCCCGCAGCCACACCTGCTGACGGTGAAGGTGCCCCCTTCTCGAAGCAACTGGGTAATTCTGGCGAGTATGCGACTAAGTGAGACTTTGTGGAAAACGATCTTGATAGAGGCGACGAGCAGCTGCACCATTACCGTGAGCTTCGCCATGCAGGAGGGTCATGTAGGTGTACGGTGTAAAATATGTACTCAACCATGTTGCTCTAACACTCACAGACACGTGCATGAGGCTCGAACCAGATCAGAGAGGCAGGACAGACTTCAAATGACATCAGCCAATCCGACGTAAGCATCCTCATCACGACTACCAGTTGCAGACTCAACTATCAAACATATTTTCGAAAGGCTACAGCACTGAAACGGTACGTTTCCGTACATCAGTTCCAACTGAAAATACTGTCTACTCAGTCCCTTCTAAAAGTTCTAGAAATTCGTAAGGGCAGTTTTAGAGCCCCTTGTATGTACAGGGTGTCCGTAACGAAAGTTCTAGTTTCTAGAAGCTGTGTAAAGAGAACCAATGCTCAGAATGACGTCAAATTTGAACGGCATATTATTGACGCAGGGGGGATCGTCATGAAAAAAAAAAACCAAAACTTTTACCAATAGATGCCGCTGTAGGTGTCTTAAAGTAAATGTAGTTGTCTAAAAATGATAGATGATTCGCATTCGACGGCTATGGTCTGAGTTGCACGTTACACCACCTATACTGTTCAATGTACATGACTGCACAAGTTCGGCAGTCAAACGTTGTGGCACTGTTAGCCAGATAAGCCAATCACTACGACAAGGACGTACTAAATCGGATAAAAAAACGGTTTTAATTCTCCTGTGGCCAAAAACCGCATAAAAAGGAAAATAATGTCGCTTTTTAATTGTCCTGGAACTAAAAACCACATAAAAATGACATCGGTTTTTAAATGTCCTGGAGCCAAAAACCACATAGAAAGCAAAATGACATAGATTTCTACATGTCGTGAGACTGGAGCAAGACATGTTCAGTATGCTGCCACAAGCTGAAATCGAGAAACAGCATGTTCCGCAACAGATCGTATCGGGGATCACGTTCAGAATGCGCTGCACAGTGCGTGCCTTCAACTAGATTCATAACTGGGGCACTGAACACAACATCTTTCAGATAACCCCAAAGCCAGAAATCACACGGACTAAGATCAGGTGACCTGGACGGCCAGACTGTAGGGAAATGACACCTGATAATTGTAGCATTTCCGAAATGGCTGTGCAGCAGCCACTTTAAAGGCTGTGGAGGGTGCGGAGGAGCGCTATCTTGCACGGCGAAAAGATACTGGCCCTACGATAAAAGATGCCGTCAGCCCGCACCGCACAGTCACCTTTGCAGAATGAAATGGTACCGATTGATGTACATACGTTCTACATATTCTGCATTTCTGCATATTGACATGTCCTTGGTGACGGAAATAGGCTTCGTCTGGCCGTAGAATTTTCCATGCCCATTCATTGCCATTTGCATGTGAACAAGAAATTCTAGAGCGAACGTTTGTCTTGCTGCCACGTCAGCAGGAAGCAACTCCTGAACATGAGTGATTTTATATAGACAGCAATGCAAGGCGTGTTGTAGGATCTTAAGCACCGTGTTCGCAGGCATGTTTAACGTGCTGGCAACTCTCCATGCACGGCATGTTTTTCACACCACCGTTCGACGCCTCCTGCAAAGCTGTGGCCATATCTTCGGCAGACCTCGGATGAACTGCACTCCTCCCTATTCTACATTGCACTTCAAAAGAACCTGTCTTTTCGATTTTTGTAATCATTTTCTCCATATCCGTAGCAGACATGGGACCAATGCCTTTTTTACATATCCTTGAGGGTCTGGAACTTTCCCAGAGCTACCGAAGCACAATCACCACTCTTGTCAAAGAGCTTTATCCACAACGCGTAATTCATCATGGGATCAATCATCTTGCGCGTCTTTGACGCAAATTGAGTAACAGCCATGCTGTGCGCCTCTGGGTGTGCATATTATGACGCTTACTGCAACATCTGTTGGTCAAATGTTCGTCAAATCTTTATGTTCCATGCCCTGTGTCAAAAATACGCTGTCCAAATTTGACGTCATTCTTAGCAGTAATACTCTTTATAGGCCATTTTTAAACTGGAATCTTAATTACCGATATTATATATATATATATATATATATATATATATATATATATATATATATATATATATACCACTGGCCATTAAAACTGCTACACCACGAAGATGACGCGAAATTTAACCGACAGGAAGAATATGCTGTGATATGCAAATGCAAATGATTAGCTTTTCAGAGCATTCACACAAGGTTGGCGCCGGTGGCGACACCTACAACGTGCTCACATGAGGAAAGTTTCCAACCGATTTCTCATATACAAACAAACAGCAGTTGTCTGGCGTTGCCTGGTGAAACGTTGTTGTGATGCCTCATGTAAAGAGGAGAAATGCGTACCATCACGTTTCCGACTTTGATAAAGGTCGGATTGTAGCCTATCGTGATTGCGGTCTATCGTATCGCGACATTGCTGCTCGCGTTGGTCGAGATCCAATGACTGTTAGCAGAATATGGAATCGGTGGGTTCAGGAGGGTAATACGGAACGCCGTGCTGGTTCCCAACGGCCTCGTATCACTAGCAGTCGAGATGACAAGCATCTTATCCGGATGGCTGTAACGCATCGTGCAGCCACGTCTCGATCCCTGAGTCAACAGATGGGGACGTTTGCAAGACAACGACGACGTTTGCAGCAGCATCGACTATCAGCTCGGAGACCATGGCTGCGGTTACCCTTGACGCTGCATCACAGAGAGGAGCACCTGCGATGGTGTACTCAACGACGAACCTGGTTGCACGAATGGGGAAACGTCATTTTTTCGGATGAATCCAGGTTCTGTTTAAAGCATCATGATGGTCGCATCCGTGTTTGGCGACATCGCGGTGAACGCACATTGAAAGCGTCTATTCGTCATCGCCATACTGGTGTATCACCCGGCGTGATGGTATGGGGTGCCATTAGTTACACATCTCGGTCACCTCTTGTTCGCATTGACGGCACTTTGAACAGTGGACGTTACATTTTAGATGTGTTACGACCCGTGGCTCTACCCTTCATTCGATCCCTGCGAAACCCTAAATTTCAGCAGGATAATGCACGACCGCATGTTGCAGGTCCTGTACGGGCCTTTCTGGATACAGAATATGTTCGACTGCTGCCCTGGCCAGCACATTCTCCAGCTCTCTCACCAATTGAAAACGTCTGGTCAATGGTGGCCGAGTAACTGGCTCGTCACAATACGCCAGTCACTACTCTCAATGAACTGTGGTATCGTGCTGAATTTGCATGGGCAGGTGCACCTCTACATGCCACCCAAGCTCTGTTTGACTCAATGCCCAGGCGTGTCAGCCGGCCGCGGTGGTCTCGCGGTTCTAGGCGCGCAGTCCGGAACCGTGCGACTGCTACGGTCGCAGGTTCGAATCCTGCCTCGGGCATGGATGTGTGTGATGTCCTTAGGTTAGTTAGGTTTAAGTAGTTCTAAGTTCTAGGGGACTAATGACCACAGCAGTTGAGTCCCATAGTGCTCAGAGCCATTTGAACCATTTGAACCAGGCGTGTCAAGGCCGTTATTACGGCCACAGGTGGTTGTTCTTAGTACTGATCTGTCAGGATCTATGCACCCAAATTGCGTTAGAATGTAATCACATGTCTGTTATAATATATTTGTCCAATGAATACCCGTTCATCATGTGCATTTCTTTTTGGTGTAGGAATTTTAATGGCCAGTAGTGTATATAATTCTTATTGAGTTATAAAAATATTCATGCCAAATACATTGTTCTCAAAGGGAGTTGTAATATCATAAATTATTGCTTGTCTATTAATTCTTCGTTTGTACCTCAGCCATCGTTTTGGGAGCATTGTTAATTTTCAAAGGGGCAAAATACAAGTTTTGAAGGTACTGCCATATTGTTACTTACCCCAAGTCAATACTAGTTGTTAGGTCCACGTCATTTTTGATTTACTACTTTTCTCAAGAAGCTACTGTCTCAGTCATATTAGATTCAATTAAAATGTATGCTAAGCAACACATGTGGACATAGGTGTTCGCTAACTATACAATACTTACAGAGAGCAGTGCGAAGAGCGTTACCTTTGTGCAGATAAAGGTAAGAAATTTTATTATCTGAGGGATAGCATTCATTAAGCACAGGGACCATTATTTTCAAATTGATCAAGTTTTGTTTTATTACCAAGGCCAATTTCAAATTAATTGTGTTACATCAGATTCAGTATTTGTGTTACGTAACTGCATGCAGTTTTGGTTTGGTTTAAAGTTATTGACACTTTGCATTCCGCAGTCAGAATAGTTCAGTGCAGGGAAATGCGCATAAGCAACGAGATAAAATACACGTTCAAATGCCATTCCCATTCTAACAGTTTTGTTTCAGTCTACTGTCAGTAATGTAATTTCAATCGTATTTCAAACGAACATCTTTCACGCTATATAGGACCCTGATATTTGCGGACACTGGCTTCTCTAATACTAATGCTTTGGGATGTGGCATCTACCAAATCGGGAACCCTTCAAACAAATGAAAAATGTTTTAGATTCTTTATAATTTTTAATATTTTTTTTGGGTGGTTTTGACTAGGACAGGGTCTCCCAATGAGATACTGGTTCCTTAGCATCCTTGTTTTATTTACTCAATCTCCGTTCTGCATTTTGTATCGAACAGTCTTGCACTACTTCGCTCTGTGCAGTCAGTTCGTCACATCCACTAGGTTAGTGCTGCTAATAATGGTTCCCCTATTACCTTCTCATCTACTGTTTCTAGAGGAGCCAAACCTGTGCTTGAATGGGTATATTGTTTGAAACTCAGGCATTAGTTTGGCCCACAGAGAATGCATGGCTGAACAAGGCAAGGCACAGGACACAAGATTTTGTTCTATCGTACCTCAAACGACGAAGTATCCATCGCTTCAGTGTATGATGCAACAAGCGCCAGTTCGTCAGAAAAGCTAATGCGTAATAATATGTGTGTACTAAAAGCTGGTGACTGAAGTGTCGTGAAAAGGTCTCTCTGCAACGAAAACGCCCATGTTTTAATGATTGTCAACCTAACTGGCTTATCACATATACAAAACGAGCTACCCTTTTCGGGCTTTTTCGGTTTCCTAAAGCAATACTATCTGGTAAGGAACCCATGTTTCAGAGCATTACGCTAGCAGAGGAAGCACAAGCATAATGTAGGCAGTCTTTTAATAGACCCGTGTCACGAATCCAGTCACACAACTGAAGCAATACTCCATAGGCCCCCTGGCTCAGCAGCTGTTCTGGCTGAGCACCCGAAGGATAATTTGGAAAATATTTCGAGTAGATTTCCCCACCATGTTATAGTTGTGTTGAGGATCAGTGGACAAAGTTCAAAACCATCGTACAATATGCGTTAGATGAGTATGTGCCAAGCAAGATCGTAAGAGATGGAAACGAGCCACCGTGGTACAACAACCGAGTTAGAAAACTGCTGCGGAAGCAAAGAGAACTTCACAGCAAACATAAACATAGCCAAAGCCTTGCAGACAAACAAAAATTACGCGAAGCGAAATGTAGAGGAAGGCTATACGAGAGGCGTTCAATGAATTCTAAAGTAAAGTTCTATGTGCTGACTTGGCAGAAAATCCTAAGAAATTTTGGTCTTATGTCAAAGCGGTAGGTGGATCAAAACAAAATGTCCAGACACTCTGTGACCAAAATGGTACTGAAACAGAGAATGACAGACTAAAGGCCGAAATACTAAATGTCTTTTTCCAAAGCTGTTTCACAGAGGAAGACTGTACTGTAGTTCCTTCTCTAGATTGTCGCACAGATGACAAAATGGTAGATATCGAAATAGACGACAGAGGGATGGAGAAACAATTAAAATCGCTCAAAAGGGGAAAGGCCGCTGGACCTGATGGGATACCAGTTCGATTTTACACAGAGTACGCGAAGGAACTTGCCCCTCTTCTTGCAGCGGTGTACCGTAGGTCTCTAGAAGAGTGTAGCGTTCCAAAGGATTGGAAAAGGGCACAGGTCATCCCCGTTTTCAATAAGGGACGTCGAACAGATGTTCAGAACTATAGACCTATATCTCTAACGTCGATCAGTTGTAGAATTTTGGAACACGTATTATGTTCGAGTATAATGACTTTTCTGGAGACTAGAAATCTACTCTGTAGGAATCAGCATGGGTTTCGAAAAAGACGGTCGTGTGAAACCCAGCTCGCGCTATTCGTCCACGAGACTCAGAGGGCCACAGACACGGGTTCACAGGTAGATGCCGTGTTTCTTGACTTCCGCAAGGCGTTCGATACAGTTCCCCACAGTCGTTTAATGAACAAAGTAAGAGCATATGGACCATCAGACCAATTGTGTGATTGTATTGAAGAGTTCCTAGATAACAGAACGCAGCATGTCATTCTCAATGGAGAGAAGTCTTCCGAAGTAAGAGTGATTTCAGGTGTGCCGCAGGGGAGTGTCATAGGACCGTTGCTATTCACAATATACATAAATGACCTGGTGGATGACATCGGAAGTTCACTGAGGCTTTTTGCAGATGATTCTGTGGTGTATCGAGAGGTTGTAACAATGGAAAATTGTACTGAAATGCAGGAGGATCTGCAGCGAATTGACGCATGGTGCAGGGAATGGCAAATGAATCTCAATGTAGACAAGTGTAATGTGCTGCGAATACATAGAAGGATAGATCCCTTATCATTTAGCTACAAAATAGCAGGTCAGCACTGGAAGCAGTTAATTCCATAAATTATCTGGGAGTACGCATTAGGGGTGATTTAAAATGGAATGATCTTATAAAGTTGATCGTCGGTAAAGCAGAAGCCGACTGAGATTCGTTGGAAGAATCCTAAGGAAATGCAATCCGAAAACAAAGGAAGTAGGTTACAGTACGCTTGCTCGCCCACTGCTTGAATACTGCTCAGCAGTGTGGGATCCGTACCAGATAGGGTTGGTAGAAGAGATAGAAAAGCTCCAACGGAGAGCAGCGCGCTTCGTTACAGGATCATTTAGTAATCGCGAAAGCATTACGGAGATGATAGATAAACTCTAGTGGAAGACTCTGCAGGAGAGACGCTCAGTAGCTCGGTACGGGCTTTTGTTAAAGCTTCGAGAACATACCTTCACCGAAGAGTCAAGCAGTATATTGCTCCCTCCTACGTATATCTCGCGAAGAGACCATGAGGATAAAATCAGAGAGATTAGAGCCCACACAGAAGCATACCGACAATCGTCCTTTCCACGAACAATACGAGACTGGAATAGAAGGGAGAACCGATAGAGGCACTCAGGGTACCCTCTGCCACACACCGTCAGGTGGCTTGCGGAGTATGGATGTAGATGTAGATGTAGAATGTGATTAGAGGTCTCTTATGAAGAACTATGTCAAAAGACGTCTGGAAATCCAGAAATATGGGATCAGTTTGAGATCTCCTGCCGACAGCACTCAAACTTCGTGCAAATAAAGAGCCTATTGTGTTTCATAAACGATATTTTCTGAATCTCTGCTGACTATGTGGGAATAGACAGTTACCTTCGAGGTAACTCATTATGCATGAACACAGTATATGTTCCAAAATCCTACGGCAGATCGACGTTGGTTATTTAGGTCAGTAATTCAGTGAATTACTCCCATTTCCTTGTTTGTGTCGGTGTGACCTGCGTAACTTTCCAGTCTTTTGGTATGGCCCTTTCACCCAGTGAGCAGTTGCATAAGTATAAGATTTCTAAGTAAAGGGCAATTGTAAAAGCATACTATGGAAGGAGCCTAACTGGTATCTAATCTGGATCGGAAGCCATGCCTTTATTAAGTGATTTAAACTGCTTCGTTACACCGACGATATCTGTTGTGAGTGTATCAACGTGGCAGCTACTCTTGACTCGAATTTTGGAATATTTACTTCGTCTTTTTGATAAAGGAATTTCGGGAAACTGTGTTTACAAAATCCACTTTAGTCGCACTGTCACCGGTAATACTACCATTGGTATCACGCTGTAAAGGTATTCATTGTGTGTTGTAGCCGTTGTACGTTACATACGATCAGAATCTCTTTGGATTTTCTGTCCGATTTCGAGACAGAGTTCCGCTGTGGAAGCTATTAAAGGCATCTCACAATGAAGATCGCGCTAAATTTCGAGCTTCAGTAGAACATCCCCAATCTTAGACTTTCTTTGTCCTTTTAAATTTGGCATGCATTTTTCGTTGTTTCTGTTTTATGTACCATGTGTGATCAGTGTAGTTTACTCGGTATAAATCTCTGATCTGCCACAGGTACTGTTTCTTTGGATTTAAACATCACATCTACATTTACATAGTTGGGAAGGCGTGGACACTGTCCCTTAGGAAGGCATCAAGCGAATTTTTTTCTGCTTTTTCTAAATAGATGTATTTTGCGTTTACTTTTGGTGGATTTGGATGTTGCTATCGTAAAATGACTTTCACTTAGCTCTTGTAAAATAATAAACCACAGTAGGCTTCTTGAATGATGAGCTGAATAAATAATTTTCAGTTCCTGCGGACTTCATTGCATCGTTCACCCAGAACTTGATAGTAAGACGGCAGTAAACATATTGAATCATAATGTCATTACATGTTAATCAACACATTAACATTCATTTTTCTTCAATTACAGTATTTTTATTAGGTAATTTAGTTGAGGGTAGATGTGAGCAACTATCTCCGGCAGGATCTCCTTCTACTCGATGGCCGTCGCTTAGTGTGTGGCAGTAGTCGGCTCACCAACTTTGGTGTCGGTGTATTTCTGCACTCTTCTTCAAGACACAAAACAAACAAACAACCATTTATGTACATAATTATTCTTATTTAAATAGAGAATGAAATTCGAAATACAATAACTCAATAGATACCTTGACATTATCTTTCCACCAGCATACACTGGGGCAATATGAATTCTAGTGTAACTGCTGTTAATGTCGTTTACGCTAAAATACTCTTAACCTTTCTCTCTTCAAGGTTTTCTTTCTTCAAGGATTACCGGTGGAGACCACAGAGTTTCCGTAATACCCCCATGTTGATCGAACCTACTGGTGACAAATCCAACAGCACGCCTTTGATTACACTGATGTCTTTTTTTAATCTGATCTAGTGGGAATCCTGAACACTGAAGGATGGGTCGCACATGTGTACTATCCCCGATATTTAATCTACGTCACTGCATCAACAGAACACAACTAATACTTTATTGGAACGCTAGCTGCAGTGCCCGGCGTTGCCTGGAATGTTTGAAATTTGTCACACAAAGTGACTGGCCCTGTGCTTTGTATGATACTCATAGCGAATGCAAGCAGCATGGTAAACTGCAATTGCTTTAAATCGAAGGACATATTTGAACCAGGTGATGTCAATGGAATGTGTCAAATGAGTACGTCTTCACAAGTATGAAAAGACTAATTGCGCAATCTGTTGTAACATTTTGATAAGTATCTCACTGTGGTTTTGGAGAATTTGTCTTATATTGCTTCAGCTCAGTTTTACTTGTTTAAAGTAGGCCTGTGTTTAAGAACGTTCGAACAGTTTGCATCACACATCGGAAAATTTCGGGTTCTGTTCGATCTTTTGATCGGCCCGTGACTTTTGTTGGTACTATATCCACGACCTGCCGTAGCGTTTGTATGACTCTGTGTATTTTAATGATCAAAATAACTTGAAACCCGGACTAAAATATCTTCTAGGGTACATGTCATATGTAACAATGGCAATTAATCAATAAAATAATTATAGAATGCGATCATATTTTTGCCAAATTCTCGAGCTTTCGCTCGTCCCGCGATCTAGTGACAGCTGATGGTACTATCTCAAACACAGGAGTTGCTCCTGTAATCTATTCTTGCTATAGGAATTAAAGTCAGTTTATCACGATGTATTTCGTTTGTTAGGCATATAATTTTGCATTAATTATACTTCATTGTTTCATCTGAATGTAAAAATCAGAAGTAAATCGGCCAAGAGCAAAATGTTCCAGAAATTTCTAGAGGGTGAAACTTCCTAGCCTTTACATCTTCAAAAGCATGCCCTTGAGATATAAACAGGAACCTTCTTTGTGGATGGGGACTCCAGATCCTCGAGCACCATGCACTTCGCGTTGCCTTCCATGTACACCTCCTGTCCTGCATGCGGATCGTCTATGACCTGATTCCTTTCTCCCATCTGCTCCTTTTCCTCGAACATATCCGAGTCCTCTACACATCGTGCCGACTTGATCCCCCTCAACCGCTGGTTGCTCCTCTCCTCTCCAACCCCCACCCTTTGCTGTGCCTTCACTGTTGTGTCACCCCTACCATCCACCTCTACACCCTTCATCTCCTATCCCAAGGTGGCTTCCATCAACTCCCCCTCCTGGATGATGCCCTCTCTCCCTCCATTTATCCCTCCTGTCGACTCTAATCCTCACCTCCCCCTCCCTCCCTCTGTCCTTTTCCCGGGTTCCATCTCCCTCCTTCCATCCTGTTCCTTTTTTCCCCCCATATTACGCTGCTGCCAGCTCGCACCCCCTTGGGGGGGGGGGGGGGGGGGACGAATGGCTATTCAATAAAAAAAACTGGATGGGGAACAGAGGGCTATTGTTGTGATCTTCAGTCCAGAGACTGGTTTGATGCAGCTCTCCATGCTACTCTTTCCTGTGCAAGCTTCTTCGTCTCCAAGTAACTATTTCAACCTACATCCTTCTGAATCTGCTTAGTGTATTTATCTCTTGGTCTGCCGCTACGATTTTTACCCTTCACGCTTCCCTTGAATACTAAATTGGTGATCCCTTGATGCCTCAGAAAATGTCCTACCAACCGATCCCTTCTTCTAGTCAAATTGTAATCCCTCTTCTCCCCAATTCTATTCAGTACCTCCACATTAATTATGTGATCTACCCACGTTATCTTCAGCATTCTTCTGTAGCACGACATTTCGAAAGCTTCTGTTCTCTTCGTGTCTAAACTATTTATCGTCCATGTTTAAATTCCATACATGGCTATACTCCATACAAATACTTTCTGAAAGGACTTCCTGACACTTAAATCTATACTCGATGTTAACAAATTTCTCTTTTTCAGAAACACTTTCCTTGCCATAGCCAGTCTACATTTTATATCCTCTCTACTTCGACCACCATCAGTTATTTTGCTCCCCAAATATCAGAACTCATCTACTATCGTAAGTGTCTCATTTCATAATCTAGTTGGCCATGTGGGGTAGCTGCGCAGTCTAGGGCGTCTTGTCACAGATAACGCGGCTCCACCAGTTGAAGGTTCGAGTCTTCCCTCCGGCATGAGGGTGTGTGTTGTCCTTAGCGTAAGTTAGTTTAAGGTAGATTAAATAGTGTGTAAGCTTAGGGACCGATGACCTCAGCAGTTTGGTCTCATACAACTTACCACAAATTTCCAATTTTCCTTATCTAATTCCCTCAACGCCACCTGATTTAATTCGACTGCAATCCATTATCCTCGTTTGTCTTTTGTTGATGTTCGTCTTATATCTTCCTTTCAAGATACTGTCCATTCGATTCAACTGCTCTACCAGATCCTTAACTGTCTGACAAGATTACAATGTCGTCAGCAAACCTACATCTACATCTACATGACTACTCTGCAATTCCCATTTAAGTGCTTGGCATTCGTCGAACCACAATCATACTATCTCTCTACCATTCCACTCCCGAACAGCGCGCGGGAAAAACGAACACCTAAACCTTTCTGTTCGAGCTCTGATTTATCTTTTTTTTTTTTTTTTTTTTTTTTTTTTGATGGTCATTCCTACCTATGTAGGTTGGGCTCAACAAAATATTTTCGCATTCGGTAGAGAAAGTTGGTGACTGAAATTTCGTAAATAGATCTCGCCGCGACGAAAAACGTCTTTGCTTTAATGACTTCCATCCCAACTCGCGTATCATATCTGCCACACTCTCTCCCGTATTACGTGATAATACAAAACGAGCTGCCCTTTTTTGCACCCTTTCGATGTCCTCCGTCAATCCCACCTGGTAAGGATCTCACACCGCGCAGCAATATTCTAACAGAGGACGAACGAGTGTAGTGTAAGCTGTCTCTTTAGTGGACTTGTTGCATCTTCTAAGTGTCCTGCCAATGAAACGCAACCTTTCGCTCGCCTTCCCCACAATATTATCTATGTGATCTTTCCAACTGAAGTTGTTCGTAATTTTAACACCCAGGTATTTAATTGAATTGACAGCCTTGAGAATTGTACTATTTATCAAGTAATCAAATTCCAGCGAATTTCTTTTGGAACTCATGTAGATCACCTCACACTTTTCGTTATTTAGCGTCAACTGCCACCTGCCACATCATACAGCAATCTTTTCTAAATCGCTTTGCAACTGATACTGGTCTTCGGTTGACCTTACTAGACGGTAAATTACAGCATCATCTGCGAACAACCTAAGAGAACTGCTCAATGTTTTTATTTCTTCTCCGTGGATTTTAATACCTGCTTCAAATTATTCTTTTATTTTTTTACTGCTTGCTCAATATATAGGTTGAATAACATCCAGGACACGCTACAACCCTGTCTCACTCCCTTCTCAACCACTGCTTCCTTTCCGTGCCCCTCGACTCTTACAATTGCCTGTTGGCTACCACTACCACCTTTAGAAATTGAAAGAGAGCATTCTAGTGAACATTGTCACAAGGGTTCTCTAAGGTTACAAATGCTATAAACGTAGGTTTGCCATTCGTTAACCTGTCTTTTATTGCTTCGCGTGTGCCTACATTTCTCCAGAATCCAAACGGATCTACCTTGAGGTGGGCTTCTACCAGTTTTTCTATTCTTCTGTAAAGAATTAGTGTTAGTATTTTGCAACCGTGACTTATTAGACTGAGAGTTCGGTAATTTTCACATTTGTCAGCACCCGCTTTTTTTGGAACTAGTATTATTATATTCTTCTTGACGTCTGAGTCGCCTGTCTCACACATCCTCCTCACGAGATGGAAGAGTTTTGTCATGGCTGGCTTTCCCAAGGCTATTAGTAGTTCTAACGTAATGTGTTCTAACGCTTCGACTTAGGTCTTTCAGTTCTCCATCAAATTCTTCACGAAGTATCATATCTCCCAACTCATCTTCACCTACGTCCTCCTCCATTTCCATAATTTGCCCTCAAATACATCTCCCTTATATAGAACCTCTATACACTCCTTCCACGTTCGTGCTTTCCCTTCTTTGCTTAGGACTGATTTTTTATCTGAGCTCTTGATATTCATACAAGTGGTTCTGTTTCCTCCGAAGGTCTCTTTAACTTTCCTGTAAGCAGTATCTATCTTACCCCTAGTGATATTGCCTCTACATCCTTACATTCGTTCTCTAGCCATCCAAATTTAGCCATTTTGCACTTATTGTCGATCTCATTTTTGAGAAGTTTGTACTCCTTTTCGCCTGCTTCATGTACTGCATTTTTATATTTTCGCCTTTCATCATTTAAATTCAATATCTCTTCTGTTATCCAAGGATTTCTACCAGCCCTCGTCTTTTTATCTACTTCATCCTTTGCTGCCTTCACTGTTTCATCTCTCAAAGCTACCCGCTTTTCTTCTACTGTAGTTCTTTCTCCTGTTCTTGTCAATCGTTCCCTAACACTCTCTCTGAAACTCTCTAGAATCTCTGGTTCTTTCATTATATCCAGGTCCCATCTCCTTAAATTCCTACATTTTACAGTTTCTTCCGTTTTAATGTACAGTTCAGTACCATTAAAATGTGGTCAGTCCACATCTGCCCATGGAAATAGCTTACAGTCTAAATTCTGGTTCGTAAATCTCTGTCTTACCGTGATATAATCTGTCTGAAACCTGCCAGTGTCTCCAGGTCGCTTCCACGTGTACAACCTTCTTTCATGACTCTTAAACCAACCGTTAGCTATGATTAAGTTATGCTCTGTACAAAATTCAACCAGGCGGCTTTCTCTTTCATTCCTTACCCCAACCCATATTCACCTATTACTTTTCCTTCTCTTCCTTTCCCTAAAATCGAATTCCAGTCCCCCATGACTATTAAATTTTCGTCTCCCTTAAGTATCTGAATAATTTCTTTTATCGCATCATACATTTCTTCAATCTCTTACTCATCTGCGGAGCTAGTTGTCATATAAACTTGTACTACTGTGGTATTCGTGGGCTTCGTATCTACCTCCGCTACAATAATGCGTTCACTATGCTGTTTGTAGTAGCTTACCAGCACTCCTATTTTTTATTCATTATTAAACCTACTGCTGCAATACCCTTATTTTATTTTGTATTTATAACACTGTATTCACCTGTCCAGAAGTCTTGTTCCTCCTGCCACCGAACTCCACTAATTCCCTCTATATCTAACTTTAACCTATTCATTTCCCTTTTAAATTTTCTAATCTACCTGCCCGATTAAGCGAGCTGACATTCCACACTCCGATCCGTAGAACGCCAGTTTTCTTTCTCTTGATAACGACGTCCCCCTGAGTTGTCGTGCCCTGGAGATCCGAATGGAGGACTATTTTGCCTCAGAGTGTTTTACTCAAGATGACGCCTTCATAATTTATCCATACAGTAAAGCTGCATGCCTTCGGGAAAAATTACGGTTGTAGTTTCCCCTCTTTCAGCTATTCGCAGTACCAGCACAACAACGTCGTTTGGGTTAATGTTAGAAGGCCAGATAAGTCAATCATCCAGACTGTTACCCCTGCAACTACTGAAAATGTTGCTGCCCCTCTTCAGGAACCACACGTTGGGCTGGCCTCTCAACGGGTACCCCTCCGTTGTGGCTGCACCTATGGTACGGCTATCTGTATCGCTGACGCACGCAAGCCCCTCCCCACCAACGACAAGGTCCATGGTTCATTGGGCTTGGGGTGGGGAAGGGGGGGGGGGGGGAAGACAGTGGGCTACCACACCATATAACTATCTTGGTCGTACCGGGACTCGTTTCTGAGTTTTAGCGGCACATTGTACACTTAATTTTATAACCTATATTGATTACAGGACGGATTTTGCTGCTCATCCGTGTTAATTTACATTTTCTCACTTTTAGGGCAATCTGCCATTCATCAGACCGAAAGGAAATTCTGTCCACGTCGTTCTGTATCCTCCTATGATTCTCGGTAAGATCTTTCGCTACTGTATGACGACGGATGTTGTTGTATAGTTCGCGCAATGATTTCTACTAACTTTCGCCTGTCGACATTTGTGAGTACCGATTTTAACTGGAGTAGAACAAACTGTATTCTTGGCATTTTCCGAATCTTGTAATTCAACCACAGTGTATCTTTTCCGTCCTTAATCCAGTTTCTCAACATATAAGTCTCCCTAACGCAGTTCTTCGATTTCAACCTTGCTCACAATTTTCCTACATCTATATTACTATTTTTATTACTAACAAGGGAACCTCCCCATCGCACCCGCCTCAGATTTAGTTATAAGTTGGCACAAGGATAGGCCTTGAAAAACTGAACACAGATCAATCGAGAAAACAGGAAGAAGTTGTGTGGAGCTATGAAAAAAATAAGCAAAATATACAAACTGAGTAGTCCATGTGCAATGTAGGCAACATCAAGGAGAGTATGAGCGTACGAGCGCCGTGGTCCCGTGGTTAGCGTGATCAACGAGAGGTCCTTGGGCCAAGTCTTCTCTCGAGTGGAAAGTTTAATTTTTTATTTTCAGACAATTATCAAAGTTCAGGCACTTCGCTCTCCAAAATTCCAGGACATGTTCAGATTTACTTGTACGTATGCAGGATTTGACGGTCTACACACGGAAACATTTGAAAACGTAAAAAACATATGTTTTGACAGAGCACACGGAAAACTGTGCGACTGTGAAACTGTTGCATTCATTTGTTGCAGTTTATGTGACAAACTCTTATGTTCTCATCACTTTTTTGGGAGTGATTATCACATCCACAAGAAAACCTAAATCGGGCAAGGTAGAAGAATCTTTCTACCCATTCGCCAAGTGTGCAAGTTAGGTGGGTCGACAACATATTCCTGTCATGTGACGCACATGCCGTCACCAGTGTCGTATAGAATATATCAGACGTGTTTTCCTGTGGAGGAATCGGTTGACCTATGACCTTGCGATCAAATGTTTTCTGTTCCTATTGGAGAGGCACGTCCTTTCGTCTACTAATCGCACGGTTTTGCGGTGCGGTCGCAAAACACAGACACTAAACTTATTATAGTGAACAGAGACGTCAATGAATGAACGGACAGATCGTAACTTTGCTAAAATAAAGAAAGTAAAATTTTCACTCGACGGAAGACTCGAACCAAGGACCTCTTGATCCGCAGCTGCTCACTCTAACCTCGGGACCACGGTGCTCCTCAGCTGACTTTGTCCTTGATGTTGCCTACGTTGCGCATGGACTACTCAGTTTGTATATTTTGCTTATTTTTTCATAGTTCCACACAACTTCTTCCTGTTTTCTCGATTGATCTGTGTTCAGTTTTTCAAGGCCTATCCACTATGTCAATTTATAACTAAATCTGAGGGGGGTGCGATGGGGAGGTTCCCTTGTAAGCAACTATTCCGGATTCTGGAACCCGGTTCCAGTTGCAGGTTGTAGATGAGCGCCCAGGCGCAAAAAATTGTATTTTCAATATTTCTTGTAGTTATAGCCCGAATCTAAAAATGTAAAACGCTCTTCATAATCGACCCAATAAGAGGTGTAATCTTTACGTTAAAAGTTTAACGCAGTAAGACAAGTCTTACAGTTAGGAACTGTGTGTCTGCCTTGGGGCAAGGTAGCTGCCGGTGTGCAAATACGCGGACTTTATTCATCCAGTATTTGAGAGTGACTCCTGTTAGCCACTTCCAGCAAGCTTTGAGCATAATATTTCAAACACATCTTAACCTTTTTCTTCCTTACGCGCTTAGCGTCAGATTTTTCTAAACCCATGAACTCGTTTGTGAAGCAATCAGACCTCTGAAGCTGTTTTATACGTGGGAGTTCGATTCTTTAAAGAATAGGGGTTTACTAGTTGGGATTAAATGACGTCCATTCATTGTCTGAGTGACATGTTAAAAACTGCTTACCTGCTCTTTCCAGCCTCTTAGCCTTCTTGATGGATTTATTAACTTCAGTATCATCGTAGCTATAACAACATTGTGATGAGTAATCTCTGTCTCTATGGTAACACTGCTGATAAGATCAAGCCTCTTTGTAGCTGATATGTTAACGATATTTCCTTTGAAAAGTAGAAGGCACGCTCTGTGTGGTTTCCCAACCCGAGCTTGTGCGCCATCTTTAATGATCCCTTCGTCGACGGGGCGCAGAACCCTAATCTAACTTCGCTTTCCCTTTCGACACTACTTAATTTGCTGCAGGCAGAGACTCGTGGCCATTTTCCACGTGGGTCTTAGGATTAATTCTGAAAACGCAACTTTACGCTCAGACATTATTTTGTGTGTTGTGACAAAAAACTACTCTACAGTTCTGATTCCCCAGCAAACTTTAGTCCCTCCCACAGCGTTGTTCGCTAGCCCCTTCTCTGTGTTTTTCAGATCAGCCTTCTCGCTGCTAACCCTCCTTACTTTAAATTGCTTCTTGTAGTAGAAAATGCTAAGCGTTCTAGACGTTTTGTTTAAATAACTGGCCCTATATTCCGTTGTACATATCTAACTTTTGTGTTGTACGTGACAGAATAGTGTGTAATAGCATTCATTTCAGTGATGATTACTACCCACACGAATCCAGTGGTAACTATTTTGAGGGATTCCCTAACAAGTTTCTTCGATGTCCTCATGCAACTGCCGTTGACATGTGAACCGGGAAATTCCGTGCTGGAGTCATCACGGCTCCTGGTAAACCAGTCCCGTCGACCAATGAGCTCCCGGAAAACGAGGAAAGGCGCGATGCTGAAACAAGCGACGGAATCATTTACGTTTCGCTCCGTGTCCCAGCTGCTACTGAGCTGCTATACTTTTCCTACACGTTCACATTTTTAACTAAATAACACTAAATGTGTGCAATGTTTTCCGGAACAGTTGTTATTCCCGGTTTAGTTGTTCCTGTTATGAATTGATTCTTAACCATCTATGGTAATAACATGACTCACTATATGGAAATGGTTACTGTGAAGAGCCGGGCGGTGTGGCGGAGCGGTTCTAGGCGCTTCAGTCTGGAACCGCGCGACCGCTACGGTCGCAGGTTCGAATCCTGCCTCGGGCATGGATGTGTTTGATGTGCTTAGGTTAGTTAGGTTTGGGTAGTTTTAAGTTCTAGGGTACTGATGACCTCAGATGTTAAATCCCATAGTGCTCAGAGCCGTTTGAACCATTTGTTACGGTGAAGAACTCTTAGCACTTCTTGGGATGGGATTAGCGCTGATAATGGGGTCACACTAAAATTAAGCATAACCTGTAACACGGTCACCGGGAATTACTATAAGAGAAATTAGAATTACATTAATACCTCCAGCTGCTAACGGGCGTTGTTATATATCAACGGGGACAGCTGAAAATGTGTGCCCCGACCGGGACTCGAACCCGGGATCTCCTGCTTACATGGCAGACGTTCTATCAATCTTTTTTTTTCTTTCTATTTTCCATTTTGTTCGATATAGTTCATCTCGTTTGGTCTGGGCGGACGTCACAAGACATCCGTTCAAGTTGATCGTTGATTCCTTGACTCAGTTTTTTTATTACAGAGAGCACGCAGCCCTCTGAGCGAACACGCTGAGCTACCGTGCCAGCTCCCATCTGAGCCACCGAGGGCACAGAGGATAGTGCGACTGCAGGGACTATCTCGCGCACGCCTCCCGCGAGACCCACATTTTCACCTTGTATGTCCACACACTACATTCGTAGTTTCCCACCCCAACACACTCATTACTCGTGGAAGACATTCTTACCAAGTCCCGTAAGAGTTCTGGGAATGTGTGTGCATCCGTACAGAAGAATAAGGTCAAGGCTGGTGTTGCCAGAACTATATACGTATATGAATATGCTGTCTGTTCTTTCGGACGTGTATACTGTAATAGATGTTAGTTCATTGAGAATGTGAGCGTGAAAACATCGGACGACACGACGCCGAGTTATAACTAAACTTCAGTACGCCCGGTAATAAAACTCCACTTTGACGCTCACGTACTGGTAATTGGTAATTAACTTGAAACAAAACATCTATGGCAGATGGATGGTCGAAATGGAGTAGTAAACGACGTGTTCCACTGCATCACCGAATCAAAATAACGTAATAACTACAACAATCATTTACACTTCAATGCACGCAAAATAAAATGCAATTCATGGACTAATAAGAACAATAACTCATACAGATATACTGTGCAGTTCCCAAACTGAATGATTTAATGCGATGACTGAAACAGCACGCTCGTAATAAAGCTTCATGCTTTAGTGCCAAATGGGAGGGTTGTGAAAATAGTTAAAAAAGAAATTAGTTGTTACACTGTGTTTATTTCTTTAGGGTCAGGATATGGACGCAAAACCGTAGTGAGGATCTGCACTTGACGTTCAATAAATAATGCAACACTTTTTTTCTCGGCGAATTCCGATTGAAAAAATACGGAACATCGTGGAATATTCACGCTTCACCTCCTATAGTTTCATAAAGTCACGAGAGGTCGTGGCGCTGTCCGTAGCCGTCAAAACGGTCTGTAACGGAAGTGCGTTCCAAGCAGAGAGTTGTCACTGAGTTTCTTTTGGCGGAAAACCAGAGCATCGCAGGTATTCATTGGCGTTCGCACAATGGCAGTGAACAAAGGCACGGTGAGTGGTTGGGCGAGGCGTGTCATCATGGCAACAAGGCCGCGCAAACCTGTCCCATCTTCCGCCTGCCGGCTGGCCGCATGCAGCTGAAACTCGTGCAGTGTTGGAACGTGCAGACACTCTCAGTCGATGTCATGCAGCTGAGACTCCAGCAATGTAGGAACCTGCAGACACTTTCGGCCACACTCGGGATATTCAAAGGTGTGTGCCCGCTGGCTTCTTGGCCGCCTAACCGTAAAGAGCACCGAAGGACCATCTGTGCGGAGCTGCTTGCGCATTATGAGGCTGATCGTCACAACGTTTCGTCAGAAAACGTCACAGGCGATGAAACATGGGTTCTTCACTTCGAACCGAAAACAAAATGACAGTACGTGGAGTGGCGCTGCACGACCTCCCCTACAAAAAAGAAGTTGAGAGCCAAACCCTCGGCCACTAAAGTTGAAACGTCCCCTTAGAAAAATTATAAATGGCTGTGCTTGTTCGTCCCAGTTCCAAATGGTATTTTTTTCCAGTGAGAGAACAAAGTTTTGGTGTAACTAGAATTTGCATATTCAGAAAACGACGGTAAAAATTTACGAGACCTAGAAAACTGCGGACTTGTCTTTTTGTGGATGGAACTGGAATGGCTCTGATTGCTTCTAACTTTTCAGGAGAAAAAAAGAAATATGTCCCAAAAACCTCACCTTTGACCTACCGAATTCAGACTTCTCCACGTTAACTGTAATTCCAAATTCTTCAAAAATACATAACAAACGGTTGAGGATGCGATTATGTTGTTCCCATGAGGCATCTGCTATTAGAATATCATCCACATATAAGCTGGTGTGACGTTTTAAGAACTCAGGTACTATGGAATTTAGCCCGCGAATGAATGCTGCCGAAGAAATGTTCAAACCAAAAGGAAGTTTCCGAAACTGATAAGAAACGCCGAAACAAAGAAAAGCTGTGTATTTTCTACATTCTGGATGAAGTTCGATCTGATAAAAGCTGGATCTGAGATCAATAGACGACAACACTTTTACACAATTAAAATTTTAAAGAAGTTCTTCCAACCAGCTGGATGTTAACAGTGCGTAGCGTTGCGCAGTTGGAGTTGAGCCGCCAGCAGTGGTGGATGTGGGGAGAGAGATGGCGGAATTTTGAGAGCGGACGACCTGGACGTGTGTCCGTCAGAAAGAGTAAATTTGTAATATTGGATATATATATATATATATATATATATATATATATATATATATATATAATGACTTTGGAACACTATTAAGGTAAATACATTGTTTGTTCTCTATCAAAATCTTTCCTTTGCTAACTATGCCTATCGGTAGTTAGTGACTTCAGTAGTCAGAATCTTTTATTTAGCTGGCAGTATTGGCGCTCGCTGTATTGCAGTAGTTTGAGTAACGAAGATTTTTGTGAGGTAAGTGATTCGTGAAAGGTATAGGTTATTGTTAGTCAGGGCCATTCTTTTGTAAGGATTATTGAAAGTCAGATTGCATTGCGCTAAAAGTACTGTGTGTCAGTTTAAGCACAGTCATGTATAATTTTTCCAAGGGGACGTTCCAAAGTCATAGCAACGGTCTTCTGGAACCCTGAAGGGTTATTCTGCTCGACATCCTCCCTCGTGGTGCGACGATCATCTCTGAAGCGCGTTGTGCTACCCTAAGGAAACTGAAGAAACAACTTCAACGTGTTCGTCGCCACAAAGATCTAAACGAACTTCTTCTCCACACAACGCGAGGCCTCACACAAGTCTCAGCACCCGAGAGGAGCTCACAAAACTTCACTGGACTGTTCTTCCTCATCCACCCTACAGCCCGGATCTCGCAACTTCCGACTTCCATCTGTTAGGCCCAACGAAGAATTCATTCCGCAGGAAGCAGTACACGGATGATCGGGAGGTTATTGATGCTGCAATACGCTGGCTCCGCCACCGACCAGTACAGTGGTACCATGCGGACATGTAGGTCCTGCCGGTAAGGCCGTCGCATTGAACGGAGATTACGTTGAAAATAGGGTTTTGTAGCCAAAAGATGGGAATTAATGTGATCTATTGGAATACTGTATAAAAGCAATGTGCTTTAAGAAAAGAATGAGTTGCAGTACTTATTGAACTCCCCTCGTATCCCGTAGTTGTTGCTGTGACGTCGCTGTTTAGTGGCAGATAAAAATAATTTCCGAACCTTCCTCGTTCCTTTTAGTGCCGAGCTACCTTAATTATTACACAGTGGCACATCACTTCTGGTAGTACAGGGTGTCCATAAATTATCTTTACTACTTGAGCATTTAATAACTTTAATACTGTACTAGATATTAAAAATGGGTTTCTTGCGATAAGATGACTCATAAGTTTTTTTATCTTCCAGACGACGCAATTATGATGCAAAATTTAACTCGAAAACCTGAAGAAATATGGATGCCACCGAATAAAGCTCAGCGTGTGGCCTATTTCAGTCCGATACCCAAGTGCAACGAAACTTTCGAACACGGTATGGAAGGCAACCTCCGTCCTGACCAACTATTCGGGCGTCGCATACGTCATTTACAGAAACAGGTGGCGTTCTGCACCTGTTTCAGACGCCAACGTGGACAAGACACGACAGGCGTTTGCAAAAAGTCCGACAAAATCGGTGCGTATGGTGCCCAGAGAGTTGGAAATGAATTTACGATGTCTTGCATAAGAGGGTGCCGCTAAATCCCTACAAGATGCAGCTGGTTCAGATACTGAAGCCTACTGGCAAACATCAGGGCGAAAAGTTTGCAGTGGATATGCTAGGCAAGACTGACGCAAGCAATGATTTTTTGAAAAAGGTTTGTTTCCCCGATGGGGCAGCGTTTCACGCATCCGGCAAACTGAGTCGTCACAGCGTTCATATAAGGGGTTCACAGCATCCTCGTGTTATGCGTCAGATGGAAAGAGAAAGTTCCAAAGTCAACGTCTGGTGCGGACTGACGCACTGTTACATACATCATTGGTCCATTCTTTTTCATCGAGGTTGCCGTTAATGGTGGTGTTTCCCTGGACGTCTTACAAGAGTTTGCTGTGACCCAACGGGAACACATGAAACCTGAAATCATATTCCAACAGGATGGGGCAGCATCCCACCGGTCCCTAATTGTCCGTCAATTCCTAGATGAAAAGTTTCCGGAGAGGTGAACTACACGAAATGGTCTAATTCAATGGCCACCACGATCCCGTGACCTCACACGACTAGATTTCTTGCTGTGAAGTTTTGTAAAGGATCTGGTGTACCGAGCCAAGGTTAAAGACCTGCAGGACTTGAAGAAACACATTCGCAATGCATCTGAACTTTTCTCTGTGGAGATCTTGAGTAGTACGTATAGAGAAATGGAATTCCGACTAGACATTATCCGTGCCAATAAGGGTGCACGCATTGATGTATGTGAATGAGGAAGCAAAACTTACCTTTCCACATATTGAAAAGCATGGCTCTGAGCACTATGGGACTCAACATCTTAGGTCATAAGCCCCCTAGAACTTAGAACTACTTAAACCTAACTAACCTAAGGACGTCACACACACCCATGCCCGAGGCAGGATTCGAACCTGCGACCGTAGCAGTCCCGCGGTTCCGGACTGCAGCGCCAGAACCGCTAGACCACCGCGGCCGGCTTGAAAAGCATGTGTTAATATTTAGTGTACTTTTAAAGGTGTTAGTCTGACGTTGTGAAGGTAATTTATGGAAACCCTGTACTTCATATACAGCCACGTTATACAGGGTGATTCCAAAGTAACTGTACACACTGCATGGGTGTAATGTATGGATAAAAATAACAGCAAAATGTTAAATAAAGTTTTATCTGAAATTCCTCTATTTCCGATTTATGATGCATAATGTCACCGTGGTAGGCATTACATCATGGGCCAAGTTTTCGGCGTGTCTTTCATATTGACTGATGTTGCTTTGTAAGCGGTGGCCTTGCGCATGTCAGTCGGGAGCCAAGAGAGTATCTCACTCATAGTTGCTGATCCCGATAAGTGGACAGGTCGTGCAGGGCCAGCTGCTTGGCCCGCCAGATCCCCAGATCTTAACCCCTGGACTTTTGCTTCTGGGGCCATCTCAAGGATCTGGTGCATAGTATGCAACTGAGAATGAAGCACAACTACAGCAGCGAATAGAAAGGGGCTTGCAACATTCGGAGAGGGGTAAGAAGTCAAGCACGTCACTGTATTCGTCTACTTGGACATCATTTTTAACATGTCCTGGGGTAAGCATACAATACGTAGTTGAGTTGAATTTCCGGTCCCTTTGTTTCGTTGCTTTCTGAGAAGAATTAATTTTGAGTTGTTGATGTTTCACTTGTGATCTCTACACTACTGCATAAAGCAATTTCAAATATAACCTTATTCGAAGTTTTATTTTTGTTTTGATCCGCACGTTACATCCACGAAATGTGTAAAGTTATTTTTGAATCACCCTGTATTATTCAACGATATGTATTTCATCGATCATCACAGAATGCTCACAGTTACACACAGTACATACGCCATTACCACGACGAACAGACTGTAATAGTATTACATACATTGCCAGAAAGCTTGCGAGAGTGGAATCAGCAGGCGCATTGTGCGTGTTGTGTTCAAGAAGGACTAGATCTGGAAACCCTGGAGACTCCATTAAGTTCAGGAGCTACCGTTGGAGGGTTGTGACAGGGAAATTATGCTGTTTTGGCGTAACGATTGGCCGGATTTGTTCAAGAACGTTATTTGGAACGGTGAGGCAATGTTTAACGTTTGGGGATCCTTCAATCGACACAACTGCCATTGTAGGGTAGAAACGATTCCAGGAATGACAACTGAAAAATGTCTGGTGATGTATGACCGCGTATCACCTCACTGATCCATTCATATTGCTAGAGACCGTAAACAGCGGCCTGTATAGCCACATGCTGAATGAATATGTGTAGCCACTGATATCACAACGGGACAAAGTTGAGGATATTTCTTTTACTGAAGATGGAGAACCATCTCATTTTGCCAGCAACGTTCGTGACTGGCTCGACGAATGCTTTCCAGGACCTTGGCTGGGTCGGCAAGGACGCCATGAATGGCTTCCGAGAAGCCCCAGCCTCACCCCTTGCGACTTCTCCTTATGGAGTGATGACATTCCTCTGCGTTCACGTCGTTTGGTCGACAACACAGGAACATATGTGCGATTCTAGCGTAGTACACACATTCTCACGGTCCTGACAACCTACTACAACTTGTTCCGTGTGTAAATATTCATTAATGAAAAAATGGACATTGAAAAGTAGGGAGAGATTTCTCACCCACCCTGTGTAAAGGAATTCGCAAGCACGACAAATTCTAAAAGTGGGAAGGAAGATGAAGGCCCTGTCACCTGGTAGGACACTAGGCACGGAGCACACGCTTCGATAGGGGAAAGGATGGGGAAATAAGTCGGACAGGTCCTCTTCGAAGAATCCTTTTGTTTTAAAAGATTTACGGAAACCTCGAAAAACATAAATCTGAGTAACCGGGTGGTGATGTGAATCGCTATCTTCGCGAAAGGAGTCAAGTTTCTTAACATTCCAATGGTAATCGTCATCGAATAAAAATGGTACACCAGATATTGAGCAATTCACAGAAACTCCGTCAGAATCAACAGAATTGGACAGATTTCAATTGTAAAATTATAAAAAATTTTAGATTTTGCTATAAAACTTTTTTAAAAGTTTCAAAATTTTGCTATATATTGTCTCAATCGCAGTTCACATTAAAAAATTATTTACAAAGTGATGACCACTTTCGGTAGCTTAACTGCCATCTTCAGCTCCGAGAACAGACAACCCAAAAGAAATATTGCCTTATGCAACAACGTTGTGTAAAAATAGCTATTGGCTTACTTTTAAAAACTTTTTTACGGGAGATTAACATATCACATGTAGTATTATAAATGCACTCGCAGTGTGCAAGACCACTGCATCGTGAAAAATGTTCTTACTTTACATCTCCACGTAAAATTTACTATGTACGAGTACAGTCTAAAACGAACATGACGGCCAACAAATAAGAATACGAAATATCTATTTAGAGAAAGGCTAATTCGCTGAACATAGCACGTTATCTATGACAACAATTGAAACAAACAGCGTACCGTGTGGTATTTCTATTCTAAACACTGAAGTTCCATATAATTATTTCCATTATAGTCAGTAACTGCAAGCAGAGATTTGCCTATGAAAAGGCAGGAACAAGTCACATATCTTTTATTCTTATTTATTTGCCAGTACATAATGTATTTCCCTTACGTTCGTTCTAGGCTATATACAGGGTGAGTCACCTAACGTTACCGCTGGATATATTTCGTAAACCACATCAAATACTGACGAACTGATTCCACAAACCGAACGTGAGGGGAGGGGCTAGTGCAATTGTTTAATACAAACCATACAAAAATGCACGGAAGTATGTTTTTTAACACAAACCTACGTTTTTTAAATGGAACCCCGTTAGTTTTGTTAGCACATCTGAACATATAAACAAATACGTAATCAGTGCCGTTTGTTGCATTGTAAAATGTTAATTACATCCGGAGATATTGTAACCTAAAGTTAACGCTTGAAACCTCCGTCGTTCAGTTGCGTGTTGTAACAAACACGGGTCACGGTCGGTGAGCAGCATCTGCAGGGACATGTTTACAATGATGACCGTGTTTACGAGTGTGGCTGTAGTGCACTGTTGTGGTTTGGTCTAGCTGTCGCAGTGTCCGCATGTAGCGCTTGCTGCTATTATTATTCTGGATTCGTCTCCGTACGCAGACCAACTGTAGTACACCGTGTTACCAGACGTCTGTGATAGTGTAGTGTTGTAGGAACTGTGACCATGGTGTATTCGAACTCTGAAAAGGCGGAGATGATACTCATCTATGGCGAGTGTCGACGAAATGCAGCTGAAGCCTGCAGGGTGTATGCAGAACGGTACCCGGACAGAGAGCATCCAACATGCCGCACATTGCAAAACATCTACCGCCAACTGTATGCAACAGGTATGGTCGTAGCACGCAAACGGGTCCGTAACAGGCCCGTCACAGGAGAAGCGGGTGCAGTTGGTGTGTTAGCTGCTGTTGCCATAAACCCACACATGAGTACACGGGACATAGCGAGAGCCGGTGGACTGAGTCAAAGTAGTGTCATGCGCATACTGTATCGCCACCGCTTTCACCCGTTTCATGTGTCGCTACATCAGCAATTACATGGTGATGACTTTAATCATCGAGTGCAATTCTGTCAATGGGCATGAACAGAGAATGCGTTGCAGTTCTACCTGTTTACCGATGAAGCGGGTTTCACAAACCACGGGGCAGTGAATCTACGGAACATGCATTACTGGTCCGTGGACAATCGTCGCTGGCTCAGACAGGTAGAGCGACAGCGACCGTGGACTGTAAATGTATGGTGCGGAATCATTGGCGACCACCTCATTGGTCCTCACTTCATTGCAGGGGCCCAAACAATGGTTCAAATGGCTCTGAGCACTATGGGACTCAACTGCTGAGGTTATTAGTCCCCTAGAACTTAGAACTAGTTAAACCTAACTAACCTAAGGACATCACAAACATCCATGCCCGAGGCAGGATTCGAACCTGCGACCGTAGCGGTCTTGCGGTTCCAGACTGCAGCGCCTTTAACCGCACGGCCACTTCGGCCGGCGGGCCCAAACAGCTGCAACGTACATCGCGTTTCTACAGAATGATCTACCAACGTTGCTCGAAAATGTCCCACTGGAAACGCGTCGACGTATGTTGTATCAGCATGATGGTGCACCTGCACATTCCGCAATTAACACTAGGCTGACCCTTGACAGGATGTTCGACTGGCGTTTCATAGGACGTGGAGGACACATAAATTGGCCAGCCCGTTCTCCTGATCTTACACCTCTGGACTTCTTTCTGTGGGGTACGTTAAAGGAGAATGTGTACCGTGATGTGCCTAAAACCCCAGAGGATATGAAACAACGTATTGTGGCAGCCTGCGGCGACATTACACCAAATGTACTGCGGCGTGTACGACATTCATTACGCCAGAGATTGCAATTGTGTGCAGCAAATGATGGCCACCACATTGAACATCTATTGGCCTGACATGTCGGGACACACTCTATTCCACCCCCTAATTGAAAACGGAAACCACGTGTGTACGTGTACCTCACCCCTCATGGTAATGTACATGTGCGTCAGTGAAAAAGACCAATAAAAAGGTGTTAGCATGTGGATGTAATGTGTTGTTCCAGTCTCTTCTGTACCTAAGGTCCATCACCGTTCCCTTTGGATCCCTACGTATTTCGGTGCTCTCCGATAGACACGATCGAACAGCGGAGGAGTGGTACTCAAGCGTCAACTTTAGGTTACAATATCTCCGGATGTAATTAACATTTTACAATGCAACAAACGGCACTGATTACGTATTTGTTTATATGTTCAGATGTGCTAACAAAACTAACGGGGTTCCATTTAAAAAAACGTAGGTTTGTGTTAAAAAACATACTTCCGTGCATTTTTTTATGGTTTGTATTAACCAATTACACTAGCCCCTGTCCTCACGTTCGGTCTGTGGAATCGGTTCGTCAGTATTTGATGTGGTTTACGAAATATATCCAGCGGTAATGTTAGGTGACTCACCCTGTATAGCACATTTTATCTGTATATGTAAAATAAGAATGTTGTGGACTATGCAACGGTCTTGTACATGGCGAGTACATTTTCAGTATGACATGTGGTTGTTAATTCCCTGTAAAAATTGTTTTAAAAGTAAGCCAATAGTAATTTTTACATAACTTTCTTCCTTGCGGCAATATTTATTTTGGCTTGTCTGTTCTCAGATGTGAAGGTGACAGCTAAGCTACCGAAACTGGTCATGACTTTGTAAATTATTTCTTAACGTTAAATGCGATCGAGACAATATACAGAAAATTTTTTTGACAGTTTTAAAGAAAATTTTCAAAGTTTTTATAATTTTACAATTAATATTTACTTTACCATCTTATTATCCTATTCTGACAATGTCAGATATATTCAGAATGGGACAAAGTCGCTAATATTGTAAGTACTATAAACAGACTTGCATAATATATCTGTGGAAGATGTTTGATAACGGTGAGTCTGCAGTTACAACCTCTTTTTAATAAACAGAATTGCATAATATATCTGTGGAAGATGTTTGATAACGGTGAGTCTGCAGTTACAACCTCTTTTTATTTCTTACGTTTACTGTGAAGTGATGAGTCATTCCATTTAATTCAGCGAGTTTTGAAAGACTCGCAGGTGAATACAACAGCGAGAGAAGTGGAGAACTGATGCATATATCCTCTTCAGTGTAGCTGAATGGAATGAGTAGTGTTCGTGTCTAACGAGCGGTCCAGAGAAAGGCCATTACTGATAGAGCACGCATTGCCGCTGGCGGCTCAGGGGAAGAACTCTGCCATGGCCTTCAGGAAGAAAACGCCACAGGCAGCTCTTTACGTCACAACAGACTCGCATCACCGTGTCAGCGCTAGCGGCCGCGTCGTCGGCTGCCGTTCATCCAGCTGCCAAGCATGCCGAGGAAGTCCAACATGTTATTCTACATCTACATGGCTAGTCTGCAAATCACACTTAAGTGTGTGGCAGACGGTTCATCCAACCAAGCTTTACAATAATTCTGTTACGCCACTCTTGAATAGTGCACAGATAAAGACAACTGTGTCTTTCCGTGCGACCTCTGATTTCTCTTCTTTTATTATGTTGATCGTTTCTCCCAGTGTAGGTCGTCATCAGCAAAATATTTTCGCGTTCGGAGGAGAAAGTCGACGATTGAAATTTTGTGAGAAGATCCCGCTGCAACGAGAAACACCTTTGTTTTAATTGTGTCCACCCCAAATCAAGTATCATGTTCGTGTCACCCTCTACTCTATTTCTCGATAGTACAAAACGTGCTGCCCTTCTTTGAACTTTCTCGATGTTCTCTGTTAATTCTATCCGGTAAAGACCCCACAACGCGCAGCAGTACTCCAAAAGACGAAGGACAAGCGTACTGTAGTTAGTGCCTTTAGTAGATCTGTTGCATCTTCCAAGTGTTCTGTCAATAAATCGCACTCTTTGGTTTTCCTTTAACACAACATATTTTAAGTGTTCTTTCCAATATCAGATGTTCGTAATTGTAATTCCTAGGTACTTAGCTGAATTTGTGACATTTAGATTTGATTGTTTTATCGATTAACTGAAGTTTAGTGGGTTCCTTTTAGCATTCAAATGGATGACGCCACACTTTTCCTAATTTAAGACCAACTGTCTACTTTTTTACCATACAGATATCTTATCTAAATAATTTTTCAATTGGTTTCGTTCTTCTGATGACTTTACTAGACGGTAACTGAGAGTATCATCTGCAAACAACCTAAGATGGTTTTTCTTCTAATAATTTCCGGGTATGCAGCCGGATCCCGTCGACATTCTGCCACGATATTTCGGCCCAGAGACGTCCGGCCATCATCAGGTGAGTACACAACCTAAGATGGCTCCACAGATTGTCTCCTAAATCATTTATACAGATGAGAAACAACAGAGCGTCCATAACTTCTTTGGACAACACCAGAAATCACTTCTGTTTTACTCGATGACTTTCCGTCAGTTACTACGAACTGTGACTCCTCTGGCAGGAAATCACGAATCCAGTCACTCAACTGAGACGATATTCCATAAGCACGCAACCTGATTACAAACCTCTTGTTAAGTACGGTGTCAAAAGCCTTCTGTAAATCTAGGAATACGGAATCAATTCAAAAATGTTCAGATTAGTGTGAAATCTTATGGGACTTAACTGCTAAGGTCATCAGTCCCTACGCTTACACACTACTTAACCTAAATTATCCTAAGGACAAACACACACACCCATGCCCGAGGGAGGACTCGAACCTCTACCGGGACCAGCCGCATAGTCCATGACTGCAGCGCCCGAGACCGCTCGGCTAATCCCGCGCGGCTAGAATCAATTTGAAATCCTTTTTTGACAGCACTCAGCGCTTCGTGTGACTAAAGAGCTACTAGTAGTGTTTCACAAGAACGATGTTTTCTAAATGCGTGTTGACTGTCTGTCTATAGGCCCTTCTCCTCGAGTTAATTCATAATGTTCGAACACAATATATGTTGCAACATCCAGCTGCGTATCGACGTGTACCTTCGATCTTATCGTGTCGTTGGATCCCACAGTGCAGGACTCCACAGCAAACCTACTCAGCGAGGACAAGGCGAACGGAGGCTTGAGAGAAAATCAGGGAATAAGGTGCGCAGACGTGTGGAGACTCGTGTAAACGAGGAAATCAATCTGGAGGGAAATCTGTCTGACTTTCTGTCTTTACACTCCTTGTTCATTTGCAGATCAATTTCTTAAAGCTGTAGATTTAGCTATTTTTTCTCATACATTCAGTTCTGATTTATTTTTTTTTCAGCATGACTGGCGCTCCTTCTGAAGACACACAAACTAAGTCTATGACAGACCCATATTTCCTACACCCTGTTCAACGCTGCTAAAAACATCACATCCAGCAGTGTGCCTGTGATATCTAAATTTTCATAGACAGCTAAAGAATATGCAACACACTTTACAAAGACTTTGCAAGCTGGCTCTGAACGTCGTCTACCATAAGCTGTGTGGTGGGCGTGATTGTCAGTTTAATAACGGCAGAACGCGAAATTGTTCTACCGGAAAAGGACATGAATATTCCGCTGCAACTACCAACCATTATTTCATTAAATCACTATTCGTCAAATGGCATAAGGACTTTGCTAAAGGTAGTGCAGTTTTGAAGCTCAGAGAGCTTCGAGTGGCGGCCGAGTAAGTATCTTTTTCACGTCGGCAGGGACAGAATTTACTCTCATCGAAGAATCGTGTTAGTTCTCGAGGAAACGTTGAAGTACTGCGTATTGCATGTATCTGTGTGAAACAAACTGACGACCTACAATCATACAGTGAGATGAATTGCGACGATTTGTAACACCTGCTTTGAATGCAGGATTTCTCTGTCGTCGTTTCCAAGGTAATTTTCACAATTCGGTAAATATCAGATAATATTTTACTTATACAACCACCAAGAATTCAAGACACTAGTTGTATAAATTTTTTTCTCTGAACTTGTCGTTTCAAAGTGGTTTTAAATCGAAGGTATCGACAATATCGAGAGCAAATTCCGGCTAAGGACATTGCTGACGTAACTGCTAGAGGAGGGGGAGGAGTGCGGGAGGGGCGTTCAAAAAACGGCTCTGAGCACTATGGGACTTAACATCTGAGGGCATCAGTCCCCTAGAACTTAGAACTACTTATACCTAACTAACCTAAGGACATCACACACATCCATGCCCGAGGCAGGATTCGAACCTGCGACCGTATCAGTCTTGCGGTTCCGGACTGAAGCGCCTAGAACCGCACGGCCACCGCGGCCGGCGGAGGGCTTTCCTTGCGACCCTAGACAAGGAGTATCTGCGAAGTGAGCCACTCTGATACGTAGAACGCGATTTTTGTCGTTCACACACAGTGCCTCCCGAGGTCACTTCGCTACGGCTGTGCCAATTTTTTATGTCATCACATCGCTGTTAGAGGTAAGTCCCGTTCAGTACTACTGACAAATTTGTATAAGCGTTTCATTTTCACCTTAAAAATTTGAACTGAATACCTGGCAGGACTAGGTTTAAAGCTTTGAAGGAAAAAAATGCAAGGTCATTCAAATTGTTTGGAAATTCAAAGCTCAGATACAATTTCTTAGCCTTTTTACTTTTCCGTTGCAGCAGAAAAATACTAGAGACAAAAATGGTCAAATGTTTTCGGAAATGATTTGTCTAAAGGTAAGAAATAAAGAGGTTGGAGGAAAATATCATGCTTCTTTGAATGATTTTCGACATCATGTATAGCAAATGAGATGCGTCAAGAGTCTCTCAGATCTTTATTATTTCTTACTTTTAGACAAATCTCTCACAAAACATTTGACCTTTTTTTTCAAGTTGTTTCCTTTCTAAAGTTTACTTCATAAAGCACGAAATGTAATATATTTAAATATCGATCGGTATTCTGTTATCATTAAAGCGACAAAAGTTCATTTCTTATATACAGGGTGTTTGCCTCTGTAAGTTACGAAATAATAGACAACGGAAATATTTATTGCGGTAGGTCACCATAAGAAACGTTACAGTACCTGCGGAGCTAAGAACATAGTTTATTGTGTTATTATCCAAACAGTTACAGCAAAAAGATACATTTTTTTAAATGGAACAATAGTTGTTTCTATCATGCACTGGAATCAGTAACATCAGCTGTGTGTACTTGAATTTAAATTACATTCCTATCACTTTTAATTTGTGAGATACAGCCTTTCAAAGTTTCAGGGGCAGATACCACACCCTGTGTGGTGGGTGATGGATGTTCTGGCGATGGGAAGTTGATTTAAATGAGATTTTCAAAAGTGTGTCGATGTTCCTGAATGCACAATGCAATGCGCCTTCTAAAGGATCTGCGGACGAGATGTAACATCGCCGGTGTCACGGAGCAACATGCGTCCTCGATGCGCTGTTGTAGACCATCTGGGGATGTGGGCTCTGTGACATAAACACAATCCTTTAGATATCCCCACAAAAAGAAATCTAATGGTGTTAAATCGGCAACCTTGCGGGCCATGAATGAGGGCCATGGTGCCCCAACCACCATCCTGCAAACCTTTTGTTTAGTTCTTACACAACAGCACGTGCAGAATGCGCTGGGTGACCATCGTGTAGACACACATGTTCAAGACCACCACCGAAACTGTTTACTATAAACTCGCGATATAACTCACCTGTCAGTGTACCTAGGAAGTAGTGTGGACCGATGATTTCATCCCCAAGGATTCCACACCATACATTAATAGACCACCTACGTCGACGGTCGACAGGTCGTACCCACCGAGGATTATCTGCGGCCCAGTAGTGCACGTTATGGCGATTCACTCCACCATAATTTATGAACGTGGACTCATCAGAGAACATAAAACACTGTAAAGACTCCAGCGTGAAATTACGCATGGCCCATTCACAGAATGTAACTCTCGCACGGAAATCGTTCCCATGTAGCTCCTGGATCAGAGACAGGCGATACGGGTGAAACCTGTGGCCGTGTACTATACGCCACACAGATGTGAGACTCACACCAGCGACTGCAGCAACGGCTCGTAAGCTGACATGAGGATCGTGGTGTACTGCAGTTAAAACAAACGCCTCCGTCTCCTCACTTCTTGCAGTTATTCGTCTGTTACTGCGGCCCATTACCAAGCTGCCTTTTTCCCGAAGTCATTGCTCGGCACGTAAGAATGTAATGGATGCCGGAGCTCTTCGCCTAGGATATTTCACGGAGTACGCCATGGCTGCTTCAGTGGCATCTTGTCGGCGTTCGCCGAGCGTCAACAACATGTCAACGTACTCGCTGTTCGTGTATGCACTCTTCATCCGATGTCAGTAACTGTGGTATATTGAGCCCGGTTTGTTTGTGTGGCTCGAACTGTCGGGTATACGGCCGTGTGCGGCGACAGTCGGCAGTCTAACAGTGCTTCGAGAAAGCTTCTCGCTCCGTGACCCTGGCGACGTTACAGCTCGGCCGCACCACATTTAGAAGGCGCATTGCGTTATGCACAGCGTGTGTGGTACCAAACTTTGAAGGGTTGTAGCTCCCAAACTAAAAGTGATAGGAATGTAAATTAAATTGATGTATACACAGCTGGTATTACTGATTCCAGTGCATGATAGGAACAACTATTGTTCCATTTAAAAACTGTATCTTTTTGCTGTAACTCTTTGGATAATAACTATGTTTATAGCTCCGCAGACAGTGTAACGTTTCTTATGGTGACCTAGCGATGGCCGTGCGGTTAAAGGCGCTGCAGTCTGGAACCGCAAGACCGCTACGGTCGCAGGTTCGAATCCTGCCTCGGGCATGGATGTTTGTGATGTCCTTAGGTTAGTTAGGTTTAACTAGTTCTAAGTTCTAGGGGACTAATGACCTCAGAAGTTGAGTCCCATAGTGCTCAGAGCCATTTGACCTAGCGCAATGAATATTTCCGCCACCTATTACTTCGTAACTGACAGAGGCAAACACATTTAGTGAAACACCTTGTATATATGACGTAACTAATGAGGAGGTAATGAATAGAATTGTGGAGAAGAGGAATATGTGGCACAACTTGACTAGAAGAAGGGATCGGTTGGTTGGACATGTTCTAAGACATCAAAGGATCACCAATTTAGTACTGGAAGGCAACGTGGAGGGTAAAAGTCTTAGAGGGGGACCAAGAGGTGAATTCACTAAGCAGATTCAGAAGGATAAAAGTTGCAATAGGTGCTTGGAGATGAAGAAGCTTGCACAGGATAGAGTAGCGTGGAGAGCTGCATCTCTGGACTGAAGACCACAACGGTCAGTTTGATACCCCTTTATCCATTCTCCACTCTTCATTTGGCTGTGATATCACGGATAAATTTTTTTCTCTCAAATTAGTAACTGAATTTTTCTTAATTATTTTTAAGCAGTGAATCTTTCTTTGCAAAACTAGACCCCACGGTGGTCAGTTTGGTGCTCTGTCTCGTGGCGAGCAACTTCAGGCCGCCGTTCTGTTCCCCCTTTCCGGCTAAACACTGGGTGGTGAAAACAATATCCACCAAAAGGATTCGAAATGGAAATCGCACAGACCTGTGTTAGCTACCTCGTCCACGGACACTGGACCTGTACGTCGTCGCCCGAACCACACTTGTGTGTAGGGACAGCAAGTCTTGGTGCCGATGGGTGCTCTCGGCCGGCGTCGGGTCTGCAGCTCTTAGCGTTTTCTGGTGGTAGTCAGCGAAAGCTTACAGTAGTCTTCTGTGTACTGTTCGCATGTTTTGGTTATTATGCGTTTGTTTACATTAATATAGCTCTCATATGAAACATGTAAAAATATAGTTGTAATATGTGCTCCACAACATTTGGAAATAATGAAAGGTTACATCGCCAAATTGTCCAGGATAAAGCCAAGATAATCAAAATTTCCGTAAAAATTAACCTTCCCATCACAAGGCGGTTTCGGATCCGACACGTCTTGTCTTAGTTTGCAGAGGAAAAGCATTAGTGTGTGTCATGTACCGTATGTAAACCAAATGAACACATTTTCATAAGGGGAAAAACAGTCTTATAGCCAAGTGTCGTATACGGCACGCCTTGTGACATGTGTCCTGATATTCCACCTTGGGCAGGAAAGTTAAAATACTTACAAATGGCCTTTACGTTTTTCTTTTTGCTTTCCTATTTCTCCTCCCAATCATTACTACAGATTACATTTCAACTTCATTACACTGACTATTAATCTCGAACGCCTCAGACCTTACTATCCCACAAACTTACGGAAAGAAAGATGTTACCGCAACGTTCTTCTGCTATGGTATCAAATATTAGTCTTCTCATATATGGAATTTTTACCAAATTTCATCAAAATCCAAACTGGTGAAATAATAAATTTATTGATTTGAACAATCTGCTAATGTATGTGCAATTTAAATATCTCGTTGCTGAGACATAGCCTATATAAGTTAAAAGATCGTAACAAAGAAACATACTGTCACTTACTTTGTTATTGGTCTCACCATAAAAAATTCTTAAACAATTTGCTTTATTTTTTTGACTAATTGTCATTAGCAGTGACAAATTTCATACGCTTCTTATTTATGAGCAACAACTCTAATGGTAATCAAACAGTACAGGCAGTTTTTATTCTAAACTTTCACTGTTATACAATGCTAAAGTAGTCTTAATAATTAATAATCCCGAATTCCTGCAACACAGTTTGCAATTTACTGGCAGTTTCTTCATTCGAAACATCTTTAGCAAGAAAATTTCCTAGGTCACTACTACCGAGACTGTGCACTATAAAACAATTTGCCCAATTTTCAAAATATTTCGTACACAAACTGCATAAACACAGATGTAGTATAGATCTAGATCTAATAATAGACACATTAAGCTAACTAGCTTATATCAAAAAGCCAGACAGCTGTTTCTGATTCTCCTCTCCAGTGCAGTACGTTAATAAATACTTCCGCACCTTCAAGATTATGAAATATAATTGCAACAGTCTAGTGTTGTTGGCAGATTCAATCCGCCGAAAGGAATGTTACATAAAAATAACCAGATACTATTAACTGATTAGTCGGATATTCTCGAGAGAACTACATAAAGTTCCGTTACTTAAAGATAAAATTCAGCTTCAGGTTAATGAGGGAAACAGCGACAATGACGTTTGTGGAGCCATCGGCAATAAACGACGGATTCAGACCAATCTATCTGCGTAGTCCTCTGCAGTCAAGAGACATATAGTATTAGTCAGTTAAGGTAACAGGAATTGAAACACTTTTCTCGTGACAAACTACTCGTATTCTGGGAAGACCGTACCTACATTTTTAGTTATGGAATATATTTTTTAATAATTTTTTTTGTTAAGTCCTTCATTACCGTAAATTGGGTCTTACGAACTGCATAAGGGCCCTAGGCAGTCAGCATAAAATTTTGACTATCGCCCGGAATGAAGCAGTTCCTTATCGTTTGCGAATGTACAAGGTGGGTCAAAAAGGACTTTACGACTTTGGAATGATATAGAAATTTACAGAGATAGCTTACAGAATCGGTAGATGTTTCATTTTGTAACAAACGTGAAGTGTCATTTTGATCCATTGCTACATTCGTTGCAGAAAATCGGGGGTAACTCGTGCAGCGGCGGTTTAGATTCGATTTTTCGGGTCGGCTAAATTGTTTGGTAGGTGAGGAGCATACACACGGTCTTTAATGAAACCCCAGAGAAAGAAATCAAGTGGCGTCAAGTCTGGGGAGCGAGATGGCCATGTTGTTGCCCCTTCACGGCCAGGCCACCGATCTGGGACGCGATTATCGAGGAAACATCGAACTCCCGTGAGGAAATGAGGTGGTGCACTGTTCTGTTGGTAGTAAACCATCCCATCTCGCTCACCTTCATCGATCTGTGGAATTAAAAATTTTTCAAGTATATCCAGATACACCAAAGCAGTAACAGTTTTCTCCATGAAGTAGAAGGGACCGTGCACATTCAATTTGCTAAGGTACAAAACACGTTAGCTTTGTGGCTTTCACGAACGTCTACCAGGGTTGCATGTGATTCTTGCTGCCCCATATTCTGCAGCTGTGAGTGTTCACCTTGCCACGTACGAAATGTTGACACAACGCTGAAAATTATTGCGTTCAGGCATGTCTCGTCTTCCTCTATCCGATCGAATATATCCTCACAGAATTCCCCACGAGCAACCTCAAAAAAAAAAAAAAAAAAAAAAAAAATGGTTCAAATGGCTCTGAGCACTATGGGACTTAACTTCTGAGGTCATCAGTCCCCTAAAACTTAGAACTACTTAAACCTAACTAACCTAAGGACATCACACACACCCATGCCCGAGGCAGGATTCGAACCTGCGACCGTGGCGGTCGCGCGGTTCCAGACTGTAGCGCCTAGAACCGCTCGGCCACTCCGGCCGGCGAGCAACCTCATCTGCATCACTGAAGTGCTATGCCACTGTGTATCTGTAAGGTTTCAAGTGCAAACGTCTTCGCAGTACTTGATAGACAGTCTTTTGTGGAACGCCAGTCTCTTTGATTGTTGTGGACTGCGGGAAAAGCCGATCCTAACCTATTCGACATAGTCAACTCGCTGGCGACCTGGTGGTTTATCTTGTCGCAGTGAACAACAGGCCTGCTTGGAGGTTCTTTAGCGAAATTTACGCCGAACAGTTGTTGCAGAGATCGTTTCCTGCAACTAAAACAGGAGGCGAGCACGCTCCACACCAGTAAAAGTAGCAATTTTAACTGTGCTCTACACTGGCGCTCCTGATGGCAGAATGGGGTACTGATGCATTACATGAATCAAACTTGAGGCTATTTGCTACAAAATAAGCATCAACCGATTCTGTGGGTCATATCAACAAATTTCTATGCAATTCCAAAGCTGTCAAATCCTTCTTGACTCACCTGTATAAGCTTTTACTATCTGCTACCTGTAAGCGCTACGAGCTGCATATCCGAGGCCAGACGAGCTCAACCATCGGCTCACCCGATCGGCGCCGTGATTTGCTGTCCCCAGTACCACCCACTTCGTTCACCTTTTATCCTTCTCCAGCTCCATGTTGCCAAGTTAGTAAGACTGTGGAAATGTTTCCTGCGAAACATGTACACCGATCCTGGACTTCTAAGCAAAAAGCTTGACATACGTGGTGCGTTCACATATTAATTTTTATTTTTTCGCTAGAACTTTATTTGTCAATCTACAGCAATGTTATCCTCTTCAAAATAGTCCCCATTACGTACTATACACTTTTGCCAGTGCTTTTACCAATTCCCGGAACACTTTAGGAACTGTTTCTTTGGGATAGTTCGTAGGTCTCTTTACTGTGCATTTTTAATCTCATCCATGCTTGTAAAACCGCTGTCCTTTAAGGCCTTCTTTGAAATGTTTATAGCACTTGTCTGCCCCCGGTTTACTCACCAAAAGCAATATTTACCATTTCTAAAAATTTCATACACTTTATTCCATTCTTATAACAAAATTTAATACAAATTCTCCAATTTTTTTTATACAAAAGAAATAATACTTGATGCTACCAAAACACATGTAACCTTTCTGAAAGCTGACAACAGAGTAAATACCCAATATGCATAACATTCAACGCATACTTCTGAGGCATGTTTACGAAGGCAGGGACAAGAAAGTGGTGCAAATCGGACTAATACAACACACAAAATTATAAATTTCTGCTTACTTTTTAAACACTCTTTGTGTTGCAAGAATTGTTAACTTCCAATGCAGTCCTTCAAAGAATACTTCTACCTTTTAGTAGAAACACAAAGGAAGAACAAGCCTTAAATTCTACAGACTGATTGCATTATATGAGGTTCGTTTTACGAATAGCAATAGAGGAACATACGTTCACATGAACAGACATTTGGTTCTATGTTTGCAGTAGACTCCTGACTTCCGTTCTTATGTTATTATTTACTCTATAATGTTGTGTTTCGGAAAAAGCTATCGTTTTTTGTATTCGTTATGGTCTTAACGCATTTGTCTAGAAATAAACGCAGCCGAGGCGTATCTGTACACGGTGTCGCCATAGATTTAAAGCGCGCGCCGCGGCAGGGCAGGTACTACGTTGTGAAACAGCCTGTAGAAGGGCCCTGTGACGTAGCTGGGTGGGCAGAGTGGGGACTCGCTTGCTCGCTCTTCAGTTTACCAACAGACTATACCTGCGTTCTTGCCGGTCCAGAGGCGCGCACCAGGAAGGGGAGGGGCTGGCTGGAGTGAGGAGAGCTGTGGAACCCGTCACGCTCCGCTGTCTGCTCCGTTGAGTCACGCGTAAGGGATTACCCGGCGGGTGTTGCCTTATGTGGCATGGGCCGCGGGCAGCGACAAAAGTACTGATTGACGTTCCGCACTTTGGCTTCTGCTGGCGACACTTCCTTTTAGAAGTACCTGCACCCTGGGGGTTCCCAAAAATGGACCAGCATCACGTCAGCTATGTCACGCAAGTGTTCTCACACCTTACAGAAAAACGATCAGACTTTGCGCTGTAGCTGCGTACACCTGATGAATCACGTTCAACTATACGTACGTGGTCATGGAGAAAGATTCTCAGTGTACTGAGAAAATTTTGGCCAAAAGTTTCGATATCCATGACAAGAATAATCCAGCTGAAAACTGAGGATAGCCGGCCGCTTTGGCCGAGTGGTTTTTGGCGCTTCAGTCCGGAACCGCACTGCTGCTACGGTCGCAGGTTCGAATCCTGCCTCGGGCATGGATGTGTGTGGTATCCCTAGGTTAGTTAGGTTTAAGTAGTTCTAAGTCTAGGGGACTGATGACCTCAGATGTCAAGTCCCATAGTGCTCAGAGCCATTTGAACCATTTTGATAACTGAGGATGGAGGTGGCAAGTGCTACTCTGAGATGAAGAGATTGGCACATGAGAAGAATTCGTGGCGGGCCCATCAAACCAGTCTGATGACTCTATGGAAAAAAATTAAAAATATGCACACTTTGTCCGTCCGAATGTTCATTAGAGTATCGCGTAAAAATTTGAAATAAATCGTTCAAGCACTTTTTGAGATTTTTAGCAATAACGTTAAACAACGACTTGTCATTGTAATGTAGTAGTACAGAAGTATAGACTTCGTCGTGTCGAATGATCTAACACGTATTATAACAAGAAATGTCTCGTTTGTTTTGTTTTGCTTTAGGGTGAAAAAACAGCTGGGATCAAACGAATAAATATTTCGACAACCCCATTCCTTACTATATGATACAAAAATTATGTTACAAAAAGTAGATCCATCTAAAACTTACTGACAGATTAAAACAGTTTTAATCCGCCTGGAACTTTCATATCAGCTCGCACTCCACGGAGTGAAAGACTTATCCAAGAACTATGCAGTTGTAACAGAAATGATGAACAATTCATCATCAGGCTAGAGCTCACTTTAGTCCGCGTTTTATTTCAAATAATTATATTTTGAAAAAGGTTTCTATCTCGAAAGTACAACATTTTCTTCTTTTTTATCTATGGCTTTTTGCTGAAGTTTCATCATCATTAATGAGTTAATTTTATTTTCTTAATAGCATATACTGACGCTCATGTGGTTATTTAGTCTTCTGGAGTGCAATTGACAATGTGGTACAGTTAGTCACTTGCAATTTCTGTTGTATCCGCATTGGTATGTCTATGGAATTATACTCGCAAACACACTCACTGTCTCACTTTTTGCAATTTATTACTTCGTAAATAGGGACACTGCGTGCTTGCAAGTACAATTTCATAGTCATGACTATATGTTAACCACGAAAGTTGCACATGAGTAACCGTGCCAGAATGTCAGCTATACTGCGGATGGCCTGACAGCCACATGACGTCAGTATGTGCACTTTAGAAAATAAAATAAACCCACTGATGATGTTCAAATTTCACCGAATCATGGTGAGTTAAAAAGAAGAAAATCACGTTTTCTCAAGACAGAATTATTTCCCAAAAAGCATTTACTGATGAAAACTAGTGGATTTCAGGGGAGTAGGTAGTGTGTGTGCATCGGACTGCTGCCACTGAGTTCTTGATCAGCCCATGTGGGAAGGTGGTCCGTGGCTAATGGCGCAGAGTCGTTCCCGTAAATTTGTTCACAGAATGTCCTGTTACGTTTGAGACAGACGCTCTGATGAGCCTGCGTCCTCGTCACCTTCGTGAAAAAGTAAGAAGGAAGGGAGAAGAACGGAAGATTGTGGATTTTAGTGATGCTGACCACGAGAAGGCCGGAGACGCAGACTAAGTCAGGCAGGGCACGAAATACGGGTAAAACGAGTAATTGATTCAAACATTACTGCCGGACGTCTTAATTGGGTTTCATACGGTATTCAGCAATATTCTACATTAAATCAAATTATTTTACGAAGGAAAGTACTTTGTATACCAGTGGCGAGGTAAAACAAAATATTCTAAGATTCAGTCATAAATATCTCGTTGTTTTAGATATGTGTAAGACCTTTTATTTAATTCAGCATTCAATTCAGTCGAGAGGAACATCTTAAATTCATGATGCATCACCGGAAGACTTTGCAAATAATTTTTCGGAAAGCCAATTTTCAATATTAAGTTATGTACAGCAGAAATTCAGATATATTTAACAACAGCTGGGAAAAAATGACTATAAACCGGTGAACAGGACAGAACATTCAAATACCTCGATGGTACATATAGATAACAAAGAGGAAAAATTATGTTGTAGGACTTCTCCATATAGAGAGAGGATATGCTTCAACTTTCGCCGTAACAACGATTTTGAGGAATTACTACATCTTGCATGTTATCATTCACAGCAATTTTATCGTAGTACGCAGTATATACAGGGTGTTACAAAAAGGTACGGCCAAACTTTCAGGAAACATTCCTCAGACACAAAGAAAGAAAATATGTTATGTGGACATGCGTCCGGAAATGCATACTTTCCATGTTAGAGCTCATTTTATTACTTCTCTTCAAATCACATTAATCATGGAATGGAAACACACAGCAACAGAACGTACCAGCGTGACTTCAAACACTTTGTTACAGGAAATGTTCAAAATGTCCTCCGTTAGCGAGGATACATGCATCCACCCTCTGTCGCATGGAATCCCTGATGCACTGCTGCAGCCCTGGAGAATGGCGTATTGTATCACAGCCGTCCACAATACGAGCACGAAGAGTCTCTACATTCGGTACCGGGGTTGCGTAGACAAGAGCTTTCAAATGCCCCCATAAATGAAAGTCAAGACAGTTGAGGTCAGGAGAGCGTGGAGGTCATGGAATTGGTCCTCCTCTACCAATCCATCGGTCACCGAATCTGTTATTGAGAAGCGTACGAACACTTCGACTGAAATGTGCAGGAGCTCCATCGTGCATGAACCACATGTTGTGTCGTACTTGTAAAGGCACATGTTCTAGCAGCACAGGTAGAGTATCCCGTATGAAATCATGAGCGTAGGTGGAAGGTTGTACAGTACATACTGACGAAACTAAAATGAGCTCTAACTTGGAAGTTAAGCATTTCCGGACACATGTCCACATAACATCTTTTCTTTACTTCTGTGTGAGGAATGTTTCCTGAAAGTTTGGCGGTACCTTTTTGTAACACCCTGTATATTTTAATAAATATATAACAATATGTTTTCTATATTCAAATAAGAGTCCTGAAATAGAACGTACTTACCGGCAGGCACAAAAGCAGACTAACAAAACAAATCACAAGGAAAAGAAACAATACCTAAAATAACAGACTTAATCTATTTACCAGTATCACCAAAATAATAACATACAGAAAATGTATGGCACAATCAACAAAGTTAAAAGTGGTTGTAAGTATAAATCTAAGGTGATGGAGGATCAGGATGACTTTGATTGTTGAACCACGCGAGATATTATTTACAAGCAAGGAATATTTTGACAATCTACGGAAATGTTACTAATTACAAATTCCAGCAGCAGCCCTAATAATGGCCGAATTCCAGAACGGACATGCGAAGAGGTGTTGGAGGGTATGGAACTCCTAAAAATTAGCAAGGCAGTTGGGAGAGATGGAAGCCCAGTTGAGATACTAAAATATGGAGAAAACCACTGACAACTGATTGTTTCACCTGCTGCAGTTAATCTGGAAAAGCGAGGGCATACCCACAGAATGGAAAGAAAAATTAACAATACCGAATATCAAGAGCTCAGATGGAAACCCAGTTCTAAGCAAAGAAGGGAAAACAGAAAAGTGGAAAGAGTATAAAAAGGGTCTATACAGGGGCGATGTACTTAAGGACAATATTATGGAAATGGAAGAGGATGTAGATGAAGATGAAATGGGAGATATGATACTGCGTGAAGAGTTTGACAGAGCACTGAAAGATCTGAGTCGAAACAAGGCCCCGAGAGTAGACAACATTCCATTAGAACTACTGACTGCCTTAGGAGAGCCTGTCCTGACAAAACTCTACCCTCTGGTGAGCAAAATGTATGAGACAGGCGAAATAACCACAGACTTCCAGAAGAATATAATAATTCCAATCCCAAAGAAAGCAGGTGTTGACAGATGTGAAAATTACTGAACTATCAGTTTAATAAGTCACAGCTGCAAAATACTAACGCGAATTCTTTACAGACGAATGGAAAAAACTGGTAGAAGCCGACCTCGGGGAACATCAGTTTGGATTCCGTAGAAATATTGGAGAAGGTGAGGCAATGCTGACCCTACGACTTATCTTAGAAAATAGAAAGGGAAGCAGTGGTTGGGAAGGGTGTGAGACAAGGTTGTAGCCTACCCCCGATGTTATTCAATCTGTATATTGAGCAAGCAGTAAAGGAAACAAAAGAAAAATTCGGGGTAAGTATTAAAATCCATGGAGAAGAAATAAAAACTTTAAGCTTCACCGATGACACTGTAATTCTGTCAGAGACAGCAAAGCACTTCGAAGAGCAGTTGAACGCGATGGACAGTGTCTTGAAAGGAGGATATAAGATGAACATCAACGAAAGCAAAACGAGGATAATTGAATGTAGTCGAGTTAACTCGGGTGATACTGAGGGAATTAGATTAGGAAATGAGAGACTTAAAGTAGTAAAGAAGTTTTGCTATTTGGGGAGCAAAATAAGCGATAAGGGTCGAAGTAGAGAGGATATAAAATGTAGACTGGCAACGGCAAGGAAAGCGTTTCTGAAGAAGAGAAATTTGTTAACATCGTCATATAGATTTAAATGTCAGGAAGTCATTTCTGAAAGTATTTGTATGGAGTGTAGCCATGTATGGAAGTGAAACATGGACGATAAATAGTTTGGACAAGAAGAGAATAGAAGCTTTTGAAATGTGGTGCTACAGAAGAATGCTGAAGATTAGGTGGGTAGATCACATAACTAATGAAGAGATATTGAATCGGATTGGGGAGAAGAGAAGTTTGTGGCACAACTTGACTAGAAGAAGGGATCGGTTGGTAGGGCATGTTCTGAGGCATCAAGGGATCACCAATTTAGTACTGGAGGGTAGCGTGGAGGGTAAAAAGCGTAGAGGGAGACCAAGAGATGAATACACTAAGCAGATTCAGAAGGATGTAGACTGCAGTACGTACTGGGAGATGAAGCAACTTGCACAGGACAGAGTAGCATGGAGAGCTGCATCAAACCAGTCTCAGGACTGAAGAGCACAACATCAACAACCGCTATTTAAGAAAGGAGAAAGGGAAAATTTCAGAAACTATGGGACAATAACACTAGTTAATGCAATATATGAGATTTTGTGTCATTTATTGCCAAATCGGGTGTAACTGTACGCATAGAATACAATCGAGATTTGCCGGCCGTTGTGGCCGAGCGGTTCTAGGTGCTACAGTCTGGAACCGCGCGTTTAGTTAGGTGTGTGATGTCCTTAGGTTAGTTAGGTTTAAGTAGTTCTAAGTTCAAGGGGACTGATGACCTTAGATGTTAAGTCCGATAGTGCTCAGAGCCATTTGAACCATGCCTCAGCGATACAGATACCTATACTGCAGGTACAAACACAAGGGAGGGGTCTCTGTTGAGAAGCCATACAAACGTGTGGTTGCTGAAGAGGGGCAGCAGTCTTTTCAGTAGTTGCAGAGGCAGCGATCTGTGTGGTTGAGTGATCTGGCCTTGTAACATCAACCAAAACGGCCTCGCTGTGCTGGTCCTGCGAACAGCTGAAATCAAGGGGAAACGACAGCCTTAATTTTTCCGAATGGCATATGTCTCCACTGTATAAATGAAGCAGGCAAAAGGGAATACAAAAGTCTCAAAAATGAGATCGACAGGAAGTGCAAAATGGCTAAGCAGGGATGGCTAGAGAACAAATGTAAGGACGTAGAGGCCTGTCTCACTAGGGGTAAGATAGATACTGCCTACAGGAAAATTAAAGAGACCTTTGGAGAGAAGAGAACCACTTGTATGAATATCAAGAGCTCAGATGGCAACCCAGTTCTAAGCAAAGAAGAGAAAGCAGAAAGGTGGAAGGAGTATATAGAGGGTTTATACAAGGGCGATGTACTTGAGGACAATATTATGGAAATGGAAGAGGATGTAGATGAAGACGAAATGGGAGATAAGATACTGCGTGAAGAGTTTGACAGAGCACTGAAAGACCTGAGTCGAAACAAGGCCCCGGGAGTGGACAACATTCCATTAGAACTACTGATGGCCTTTGGAGAGCCAGTCATGACAAAACTCTACCATCTGGTGAGCAAGATGTATGAGACAGGCGAAATACCCTCAGACTTCAAGAAGAATATAATAATTCCAATCCCAAAGAAAGCAGGTGTTGACAGATGTGAAAATTACCGAACTATCAGTTTAATAAGTCACAGCTGCAAAATACTAACGCGAATTCTTTACAGACGAATGGAAAAAACTGGTAGAAGCCGACCTCGGGGAACATCAGTTTGGATTCCGTAGAAATATTGGAGAAGGTGAGGCAATGCTGACCCTACGACTTATCTTAGAAAATAGAAAGGGAAGCAGTGGTTGGGAAGGGTGTGAGACAAGGTTGTAGCCTACCCCCGATGTTATTCAATCTGTATATTGAGCAAGCAGTAAAGGAAACAAAAGAAAAATTCGGGGTAAGTATTAAAATCCATGGAGAAGAAATAAAAACTTTAAGCTTCACCGATGACACTGTAATTCTGTCAGAGACAGCAAAGCACTTCGAAGAGCAGTTGAACGCGATGGACAGTGTCTTGAAAGGAGGATATAAGATGAACATCAACGAAAGCAAAACGAGGATAATTGAATGTAGTCGAGTTAACTCGGGTGATACTGAGGGAATTAGATTAGGAAATGAGAGACTTAAAGTAGTAAAGAAGTTTTGCTATTTGGGGAGCAAAATAAGCGATAAGGGTCGAAGTAGAGAGGATATAAAATGTAGACTGGCAACGGCAAGGAAAGCGTTTCTGAAGAAGAGAAATTTGTTAACATCGTCATATAGATTTAAATGTCAGGAAGTCATTTCTGAAAGTATTTGTATGGAGTGTAGCCATGTATGGAAGTGAAACATGGACGATAAATAGTTTGGACAAGAAGAGAATAGAAGCTTTTGAAATGTGGTGCTACAGAAGAATGCTGAAGATTAGGTGGGTAGATCACATAACTAATGAAGAGATATTGAATCGGATTGGGGAGAAGAGAAGTTTGTGGCACAACTTGACTAGAAGAAGGGATCGGTTGGTAGGGCATGTTCTGAGGCATCAAGGGATCACCAATTTAGTACTGGAGGGTAGCGTGGAGGGTAAAAAGCGTAGAGGGAGACCAAGAGATGAATACACTAAGCAGATTCAGAAGGATGTAGACTGCAGTACGTACTGGGAGATGAAGCAACTTGCACAGGACAGAGTAGCATGGAGAGCTGCATCAAACCAGTCTCAGGACTGAAGAGCACATCAACAACCGCTATTTAAGAAAGGAGAAAGGGAAAATTTCAGAAACTATGGGACAATAACACTAGTTAATGCAATATATGAGATTTTGTGTCATTTATTGCCAAATCGGGTGTAACTGTACGCATAGAATACAATCGAGATTTGCCGGCCGTTGTGGCCGAGCGGTTCTAGGTGCTACAGTCTGGAACCGCGCGTTTAGTTAGGTGTGTGATGTCCTTAGGTTAGTTAGGTTTAAGTAGTTCTAAGTTCAAGGGGACTGATGACCTTAGATGTTAAGTCCGATAGTGCTCAGAGCCATTTGAACCATGCCTCAGCGATACAGATACCTATACTGCAGGTACAAACACAAGGGAGGGGTCTCTGTTGAGAAGCCATACAAACGTGTGGTTGCTGAAGAGGGGCAGCAGTCTTTTCAGTAGTTGCAGAGGCAGCGATCTGTGTGGTTGAGTGATCTGGCCTTGTAACATCAACCAAAACGGCCTCGCTGTGCTGGTCCTGCGAACAGCTGAAATCAAGGGGAAACGACAGCCTTAATTTTTCCGAATGGCATATGTCTCCACTGTATAAATGAAGCAGGCAAAAGGGAATACAAAAGTCTCAAAAATGAGATCGACAGGAAGTGCAAAATGGCTAAGCAGGGATGGCTAGAGAACAAATGTAAGGACGTAGAGGCCTGTCTCACTAGGGGTAAGATAGATACTGCCTACAGGAAAATTAAAGAGACCTTTGGAGAGAAGAGAACCACTTGTATGAATATCAAGAGCTCAGATGGCAACCCAGTTCTAAGCAAAGAAGAGAAAGCAGAAAGGTGGAAGGAGTATATAGAGGGTTTATACAAGGGCGATGTACTTGAGGACAATATTATGGAAATGGAAGAGGATGTAGATGAAGACGAAATGGGAGATAAGATACTGCGTGAAGAGTTTGACAGAGCACTGAAAGACCTGAGTCGAAACAAGGCCCCGGGAGTGGACAACATTCCATTAGAACTACTGATGGCCTTTGGAGAGCCAGTCATGACAAAACTCTACCATCTGGTGAGCAAGATGTATGAGACAGGCGAAATACCCTCAGACTTCAAGAAGAATATAATAATTCCAATCCCAAAGAAAGCAGGTGTTGACAGATGTGAAAATTACCGAACTATCAGTTTAATAAGTCACAGCTGCAAAATACTAACGCGAATTCTTTACAGACGAATGGAAAAACTGGTAGAAGCGGACCTCGGGGAAGATCAGTTTGGATTCCGTAGAAATGTTGGAACACGTGAGGCAATACTAACCTTACGACTTATCTTAGAAGAAAGATTAAGAAAAGACAAACCTACGTTACTAGCATTTGTAGACTTAGAGAAAGCTTTTGACAATGTTAACTGGAATACTCTCTTTCAAATTCTGAAGGTGGCAGGGGTAAAATACAGGGAGCGAAAGGCTATTTACAATTTGTACAGAAACCAGATGGCAGTTATAAGAGTCGAGGGGCATGAAAGGGAAGCAGTGGTTGGGAAAGGAGTGAGACAGGGTTGTAGAGGTATTAAAATTCATGGAGAAGAAGTAAAAACTTCGAGGTTCGCCGATGACATTGTAATTGTGTCAGAGACAGCAAAGGACTTGGAAGAGCAGTTGAACGGAATGGACAGTGTCTTGAAAGGAGGATATAAGATGAACATCAACAAAAGCAAAACGAGGATAATGGAATGTAGTCAAATTAAATCGGGTGATGCTAAGGGGATTAGATTAGGAAATGAGACACTTAAAGTAGTAAAGGAGTTTTGCTATTTAGGGAGTAAAATAACTGATGATGGTCGAAGTAGAGAGGATATAAAATGTAGACTGACAATGGCAAGGAAAGCGTTTCTGAAGAAGAGAAATTTGTTAACTTCGAGTATAGATTTAAGTGTCAGGAAGTCGTTTCTGAAAGTATTTGTATGGAGTGTAGCCATGTATGGAAGTGAAACATGGACGATAACTAGTTTGGACAATAAGAGAATAGAAGCTTTCAAAATGTGGTGCTACAGAAGAATGCTGAAGATTAGATGGGTAGATCACATAACTAATGAGGAGGTACTGAATAGGATTGGGGAGAAGAGAAGTTTGTGGCACAACTTGACTAGAAGAAGGGATCGGTTGGTAGGACATGTTTTGAGGCATCAAGGGATCACCAATTTAGCATTGGAGGGCAGCGTGGAGGGTAAAAATCGTAGAGGGAGACCAAGAGATGAATACACTAAGCAGATTCAGAAGGATGTAGGTTGCAGTAGGTACTGGGAGATGAAGAAGCTTGCACATGATAGAGTAGCATGAAGAGCTGCATCAAACCAGTCTCAGGACTGAAGACCACAAGAACAACAATGATTAAATGATGGTATCTTCATGTGTAAAATATTCCTGCGGTAAAATAGCCCCCCATTTGGATCTTCGGGCGGGGACCGCTCAGGAGGACATCGTCATCTGGAGAAACAAAACTGACGTTCTACGAATCAGAGCATGGAATGCAAGATTGCTTAATCGTGCATTTAGGTTAGCTAATTTAGAAAGGGAAATTGATAGATTGAATTTAGATATAGTGGGAATTAGTAAAGTTCGTTGGCAGGAGGAACAGGACTTCTGGTCAGTTGAATACAGGATAATATGTACAAAATCAAATAGGGGTATGCAGGAGTAGCTTTAACAGTGAATAAGAAAATGAAAATGCGGGTAAGTTACTATGAGCAGCATAGTGAAAGCATTATCATGGCCAAGATAGACACAAAGACAGCACACACCACACCAGCATAATTTTATATGCCAACTAGCTCCACAGGTTATGAAGGGAGTGAAGAAATGTTTCGTGAGATAAAAGAAATTATTGAGATAGTTAAGGGAGACGAAAATTTAATTGTGATAAGTGACTATAATTCGATACTAGGAAAAGGAAGAGAAAGAAATGTTATAGGCAGTTAGGGACTGTGAGAAAAAGAGTGAAAGAGCGATACGCCTGGTAGAATTTTGCATCGGTTAACACCTGATTTGAGAATCAGGGAAGAAGGTTGTATACGTGGAAGACACCTGGAGGAACCGGAAGGTAACAGATTGACTGTGTCACCATCGTACATAAATATTTCGGAACCAGATTTGAAGTTGTATGACAATTCCAGAGGCAGATGTGGACTCTGACCGCAGTTTATTGGCTGTGAACTGTAAATCAAAACTAAAGAAATAGCAAAAGGGTGGGAAATTAACGAGATCGGGCCTGACAGATCGAAAGAACCAAAGATTGTTGAGAATTTCAGCAGGAGTATTTGGCAACGGCTGACTAAAATAGGGGAAAGAATACGGTAGAAGATGAATGGGTAGCTTTGAGAGACTAAACAGTGAAGGCAGCAGAGATTCAAATAGGTAAAATGATAAGGCCTAGCAGAAATTCGTCGATAACATAGGAGAGATTGAATTTAATTGATGAAAAATGCGGAAAGTGAAGCAGGCTAAAGGGAATACAAACATCTAAAAAACGTAATTGATAGGAAATGCAGAACGACTAAGCAGGAGTCGCTAGCGGACAAGTGTAAGGTGCCACGGTTCGCCCGGCTTTCCCCGTCGGAGGTTCGAGTCCTCCCTTGGGCATGGGTGTGTGTTGTACTCAGCGTAAGTTAGTTTAAGTTAGATTAAGTAGTGTGTAAGCCTAGGGACCCATGACCTCAGCAGTTAGGTCCCATAGGAACTTACCACGAATTTCCAATTTTCCAAGTGTAAGGATTTAGAAGCATATTTCACGGGGGGAAATTTAAAGAGGCCTTTGGGGAAAAAATAAGCAGCTGTTTGAATATGAAGAGCTCAGGTGGAAAACGAGCCCGAAGCAAAGAAGTGAAGGCTTAAAGGCGGAAGTAGTATGTTCAAAAATGGCTCTGAGCACTATGGGACTTAACAGCTATGGTCATCAGTCCCCTAGAACTTAGAACTACTTAAACCTAACTAACCTAAGGACATCACACAACACCCAGCCATCACGAGGCAGAGAAAATCCCTGACCCCGCCGGGAATCGAACCCGGGAACCCGGGCGTGGGAAGCGAGAACGCTACCGCACGACCACGAGATGCGGGCAAGTAGTATGTAGATGGTCCATACAAGAGAGATGAACTTGAAAGCAATGTTACAGGAATGGAAGAGGACATAGACGAAGATGAGATGGAGATACCATATTGCTAGAAGAATTTGACAGAGCAGAAAGAAGATGGGAGGAGTAGACGACATTCCGTTAGAACTACAGAGAGCCTTGGGAGAGCTAGCCATGACAAAACTCTTCCATCTGATGTGCAAGCTGTATGAGTCAGCGAAATAACCTCAGACTTCAAGAAGAATATAAAAATTCCCAAGAATGCAGGCGCTGACAAATGTGATTATTAACAAACTATCAGTTTAATTCGTCATGGCGTAAAATACTAACACTAGTTCTTTAGAGGAGAATGGAAAAACTGAAGTCGACAATTGAGAAAATAAATTTGGATTCCGGAAATATGCAGGAAGAAGCGAGGCAATATTGATAATACGAAGTGTCCTAGAAGACTGTTTAAGGAAAGGCACACCAACGTTTATAGAATTTGTAGACTTACAAAAGCTTTTGACAATGTTGAATACAATGCTCTTTTTGAAATCCTGAAGGCAGCAAGGGTGAAATACAGGGAACGAAAGGCTATTTACAGAAACCAGGCGACAGTTATAAGAGTCGAAAGGCATAAAAGGAAAGTAGTGGTAGAGAAGCAAAAGAGACAGCGTTGTAGCCTATTGGCGATGTTAATCACTGTATACACTGAGCAAGCAGTAAAGGGAAACAAATAAAAATTTTAGAGTGCAAATTAAAATTCAGGGAGGCGAAATAAAAAAATTGAGACTTGCCAATGACATTGCAGTTGTCAGAGACAGTGAAGGACTTGGAAGAGCAGTTGAACGGAGTGGACAATGACTTGAAAGTAGGATATAATATTAACACTAACAAAAGCAAAACATGGATAATGGAAAGTAGTCGAGTTAAATCAACTGATGCCGAGGGTATTAGATTAAGAAACGAGAAAGTTGGAGCAGTAGATGAGATTTGTTATTTGGGCATTAAAACGATTGTCGAAGGAGAGAGGACATGAAATATAGACTGGCAATGACAAGAAAAGCGTTTCTGAAGAAGAGAAATTTGTTAACATAGAATATGGATTTAAGTACATAGTGTAGCCATATTTGGAAGTGAAACTAGGACGATAGACAATTTAGACAAGAAGAGAATAGAAGCGTTTGAAATGTGGTGCTGCCGAAGAATGCTGAAGATTAGATGGGTCAGATCACGTAACTAATGAGAAGGTACTGAATAGAATTGGAGATAAATAAATTACGGCACAACTTGACTAGAAAAAGGGATCGGTTGAGAGGACACATTCTGATTCATCAATGGATCACCAATTTAGTAATGGGGGGAAGTGTGGGGGTAAAAATTGTACATGGAGACAAATAGATGAATACAATAAGCAGATTCAGAACGATGTAGGTTGCAATAGTTATTCCGAGATGAACAGGCTTGCACAGAATAGAGTAGCATGGAGAGCTGCATAAAACCAGTCTTCAGACAGAAAACAAGATCACTCCTGTCATAGGAAAAGCCTGAAGAATGTATTGTCGGGCTTGGGATTTACAGTCAAACTCATAAATCTTTGTAAAATCGTATTGGGTGATAGTATAAGCAACTTTATTCCATATATAAACGCTCGTCAGTAAATTCTTATTTTGATACTATGATTGGTTATGACTACCCAGTTTTTCTTGAAGCTGATGAAGTTAGAGCAGGGCACAACACCTTAAGAAAGAAACTGGATAAAGAAAGATATACTGAGCAAACCAGGAATGTGTGAAGTTACATACAGTCATTGGAATAAATAACACATCGGCCGAATGGGCCGAAATTTTAAGACTATTTGTAAAGAGCACATTCACTGTTTCAGACTTGAAAAAGCTAACAAATCAGCTATAGCGAAACAAGAGACAAAACAGGATACAGTGTTGCAATAGACAACAATCTTAACTCTAGAATACTGAAAAGGGGGGGGGGGAGAGGAGGAGGTATGTTGAATTGATATTAAAGCATCGTAAATTTTACTGCTCCATATTTTATTCACAGGAAGTCGTAATTTACAAAATGTTCAAATGTGTGTGAGTTCCCAAGGGACCAAATTGCTGAGGTCATAGGTCCCTAGACTTACACACTACTTAAACTAACTTATGCTAAGAGCAACACACACACCCATGCCCGAGAGAGGACTCGAACCTCCGGCGGGAGGGGCCGCGCAGTCCGTGACATGGCGCCACAAACGGCGAGGCATAATTAACAGTTTGTGCACTAAAAACTACACTCCGAACAGGCCTTGGAAAGCCCAACGGTACCGACCGGCGGCCGTGTCATCCTCACCCTACAGGCGTCACTGGATGCGGATACGGAGGGGCATGTGGTCAGCACACCGCTCTCCCGGCCGTATGTTAGTTTACGAGACCGGAGCCGCTACTTCTCAATCAAGTAGCTCCTCAGTTTGCCTCACAAGGGCTGAGTGCACCCCACTTGCCAATAGCACTCGGCAGACCAGATGGTCAGCGTAGGCGGGAAGGGGGACGGCAAAGAGGTCTATCATGCCACGGGCGCCACTTGTAAAGGGGTAGCAAATGGTCTCCAAGACAAACAAGGTTTTCCGTAAAATATATTACTATTATAGTAAATTCTATGCATTATATTACCGTATCTGTTTCTGGAAAGAGGGAGGGGGGGCTAAAGTGTAGTGTCGTGCTGTGGGCGCCGAGGAGGGTGGGGGCTGTGGGGGAGTCTGCAAGAAAGTGTTGTGTCCCGCACACCAGTTATGTTCGCTACGCCGCTGTGGTACATACAAAGAAAAAAGTACAAAATATCCTGTTTTACACCCTATACCCCTCCCGCCGGAGGTTCGAGTCCTCCCTCGGGCATGGGTGTGTGTGTGTTGTTCTTGGCATAAGGTTAGTTTAAGTACTGTGCAAGTCTGCGGTTTGGTCCCTTAACACACACACACACACACACACACACACACACACACACACACACACACACACACACTCACTCACACCCTATACTGATAATCGAGATTGGCGGGAATCACGAATTGGTACCAAATGCAATCGTAAATTTTACGAGAGTTTAGTTCATTTTGCGAGGATTAAAATATTACATACTTTAGAACAGAGCTAGAAAATGAACGTCTTGGAGGAAATGGAAATATCCATCCATTGCAAAAATGGAAAAGCGAGATCCAAAATGAAATGACGGAGTTTAAGGACTCATACTTCTTCTCTAATTTCAGGTCAATGCTCATGATATGAAAAATACATAAAAATTAATTTCGTATATGAATCTAGGTTTCAGAAATGCCTTTATTATTATTCTTTAAAATGATTTCTGTACTGTCATTTTAATACACTCGTAAAACTGTCACATTCTCTCATTTTGTAATAATTTTCGTCGACTAGCATCAGCGGTTGACAGCAAAACAGTAGCTCATTTTACACAAGCCGAAGTCATGAGAATTGGCAAAGTTGTGAAGACGGCCTTCTGAACTGATTCAGTTCTGTGTACATTCTTAATGTTTGGCTTTGTTTGCTGTGAGATCTGCTACTTTTGTTACTGAAAAGTTTTTCTCTGGACGTTGAAAGATAGCTAGTCTGTTTATAAAGGTGGATTTTCTGACTGATGTGTTTTTGCAGAAACGAAAAGTAACTATAATATCGAGAGTGATGCCACATGTAAACATATCAGTCAAAAGTAGTTTGTTATCTACAGGAAACGTGCGTCACCATTACTTTAATGATATTTTTCAGATGCTACACAAGTGTTGTGTCCCAGGACGCTGAAGCAATTACCAATCCAGCGGCGACAAAAACTATATCACGGTGTTCAGGTTCCCAAAAGCTACGAATATGCATCTTGAATGGTTAAATACCATTCCAAGAAAAGACTGGATACCTTCCAAGAGATCTGTGGTCTGTTCTAACCATTTCGAAGAAGGGGATGTAGTAAACTTCGATATTTTTACAGATATCCTAGGAAACGAGAAGAAATACACAAGAGCTTGAACAAAATTAAGAGACGGCGGAATAGCAAGAATTTTCGCAAGTCTAAACCATTATCTAAGCAAACCGTCTTAATCTGACTCTAGAAGAGATCCAGATGAAAGAAAAGGAAAGCAAAAGGAAGATATTCGTAAGAGAAATGAAGAGTGCCTTGCAGAAGATGTCAGAAAAAAAAAAAAAAAAAAAAAGAAAAGAGGTTCAAGTGGCTCTGAGCACTATGGGACTTAACATCTGAGGTCATCAGTCCCTTAGAACTTAAAACTAATTAAACCTAACTAACCTAAGGACATCACACACATCCATGCCCGAGGCAGGATTCGAACCTGCGACCGTAGTGGTCGCGCGGCTCCAGACTGAAGCGCCTAGAACCTCTCGGCCACACCGGCTGGCTAGAAGATGTTATTAAAAGTTTTACAGACTTGTTTGAAAACGGATGTAGAACTGTGCGAAGTGACATGTGGTGGCATGCTGTAGTTAACGATTCTACAGGGTGTTACAAAAAGGTACGGCCGGCCGTGGTGGTCGTGCGGTTCTAGGCGCTCCAGTCCGGAGCGGCGCTGCTGCAACGGTCGCAGGTTCGAATCCTGTCTCGGGCATGGATGTGTGTGATGTCCTTAGGTTAGTTAGGTTTAATTAGTTCTAAGTTCTAGGGGACTGATGACCACAGCAGTTGAGTCCCATAGTGCTCAGAGCCATTTGAACCATTTGAAAAAGGTACGGCCAAACTTTCAGGAAACATTCCTCACACACAAATAAAGAAAAGATGTTATGTGGACACGTGTCCGGAAACGCTTAATTTCCATGTTAGAGCTCATTTTAGTTTCGTCGGTATATTCTTCCACCTACGCTCAATGGACCACGTTATCATGATTTCATACGGGATACTCCACCTGTGCTGCTAGAACATGTGCCTTTGCAAGTACGACACAACATGTGGTTCATGCACGATGGAGCTCCTGCACATTTCAGTTGAAGTGTTCGTACGCTTCTCAACAACAGATTCGGTGACTGATGGATCGGTAGAGGCGGACCAATTCCATGGCCTCCACGCTCTCCTGACCTCAACCCTTTTGACTTTCATTTATGGGGGCATTTGAAAGCTCTTGTCTACGCAACCCCGGTACCAAATGTAGAGACTCTTCGTGCTCGCATTGTGGACGGCTGTGATACAATACGCCATTCTCCAGGGCTGCATCAGCGCATCAGGGATTCCATGCGACGGAGGGTGGATGCATGTATCCTCGCTAACGGAGGACATTTTGAACATTTCCTGTAACAAAGTGTTTGAAGTGACGCTGGTACGTTCTGTTGCTGTGTGTTTCCATTCCATGATTAATGTGATTTGAAGAGAAGTAATAAAATGAGCTCTAACATGGAAAGTAAACGTTTCCGGACGCATGTCCACATAACATATTTTCTTTCTTTGTGTGTGAGGAATGTTTCCTGAAAGTTTGGCCGTACCTTTTTGTAACACCCTGTATACGTTTCTCCACGATATCAATAGAAGGCACTACAAAAATTCAAGTTAGTGTGAAGATCGACAGCTGTATGTGTGTTGGCAATAGTATTGTAAGTGCCCACGGTGTGAAATGAACAGTGTCTCTAAACTTGAAAATAACGCTTTGGTCACAGCTAGAGAACATTCTACAGAGGCATGTAGCCACTGAAACATCGAGTGATACTTGTCAGCATGATTGTGTCACAAAACAAAAAGCCTGTGTTGCATATTTTGAGCAAAATTTTACTGATGACAGTGGAAACAGTACTTGCGTCAATTTCTTGTGTGAACAAACAATGTTATGTGGTGTGAAAAAGAAACAAAATACTCGGTCAATGTGTTCCTATATTCTTTGTTAATATTTGAACACTTCAGTGCGTCATACAGTGATCTTCGTTCAAAGTTTCTCCTATATCTACAACATCCAAAGCAAATTCAAAAACTTATTGCTTACTTGAAGATTTCAGCAGAAAATAAGAGAAGAAATCGAAGAAGAAAGAATATGTAGTTTGCAGTTGGATGAGATTTATACTAATCCAAGATTTCATTTCAAGGGAGATGTAATAACTGGTGTTGCTGAGAATTCATGAAGAAGTAAAGCTACAGCAGTTCTAGCTTTACTAGTGCCATCTGCATCTGGGAGCATGAAAGAAATTCTTTCATTGCATCCAATGAAAAATGTGGCTGGACATTAGGAGTATGAAAAAGCACTTGGAGTTTTACGACTTGCAATATCTTGTGGACTTAAAGTCGTAACTATCATCTGTGATAATAATGCTGTAAATAGAAACGTGTCCATGAAACGGACAGAAAACTCTGAAAGCAATTATACCATTTTTTTTCTTTTAACAGTAAAAATAATGTCACGTATGAGACTGTGCATCTGTTTAAGATAGCGTAAAAACAACTTGATAAACTCACCAGATTCAAACAAGACATTTATATTCTCCTCATTTGATCAGAATTGTGAACAAGTTTTAGAAGCTAAGTTTTCTAATGTGGTAACTTATACAGTGCAGAATTTAGTGACACCCTCTTTATAAAAGCAGCTCCAAAGCTCAATTACAAAGGAGTGTATCCCAATGCCATTGAACGTCAAAATGTACACGTGGTAAACAGTGGTTTTCATAACACAGCTGTTGCAACTTCAATGATTTTTGAAGTGCAGAGTGAGGTTACATCCCAGTCTGCTTGAATAATTACAGACTGCTGGAAGGCAGTCAATGTGAAAAACTCAGTTCATGTTTCTTTTGTAGTGATTCTAAGCTACAGTTTTTGGAAAATTTGAAATGTTGGTTAAACAGATGGTAGCCATTAAATGCAAAGAGCTCATCAATTTCAAGAGAGACACAAAGCTCTGTACCACACTAATGAAGTTCTCGTTTTCTTTTTTAAGTTATGTTTTAGGAATTTCAAAATGCAGTATTTTCTGGCTGGGAAGTTTCACACTGGTAATTTAGAAACAAGATTTGTATTGTGCAGACAACTAACTGGAGCAAATTATCACATCTCATATACTCAGATTTTAGAAACTGAAAAGAAAGTCATGTGAAATCTGGCTTATAGTCTTCGCATTATGGAAGTATTTCTTTCAACCACCAGATTTTGAATGATGATTTTAGAATGGTCCAGTCTGTTTGTGGTGATGTGCATAATAGCATTTTTCTAACAGACCCAGAATTTAAACATTCACGTATCCAAGCAATGAACGAAAATTATATAACTAATAATAATCCTGCTTTTATTTATTTTAAGGGATATGTAGCACAGAAGGCCTTACAAGAAAGATGTTGTGAAACTTGTGTGGCAGTTCTACATTCAAGTGAATGTTGTAGCCCTTATTCTGACATTCTGAGTAAGTGTGGCTTAACTTTGCCATCCTCAGCAGTTATAAAATAATGCCACCCTACTTGGAATATCACTTGTGTAATGATACCAGATTCCTATGAATTACAGTTTAAAAAATATGTAACCAAAAGATAGTTTTAGAGTTAATTTTGAAAAGAATATTTTTACCAGAAACCAGTTTAAATTTCTTTCTCCATGATACATGTTTGTGTGGTGAGGTTCTAAGTAACCTTCACGAAGATATTGCCAATGCAGTTTTCACATTCTGCTGAATAATTATACCAAACAAAAAAATAATACCATACAGTCAAAAAAGTAGCTTATAAAATTACAAGGAAGTTTACTGTATTTCAAGGAAAATCAAAAATTTTGTAACATAGTGATGTTTTGTTTGTGCTTCAATCCTGTATCCAAGTAATTTAATGTATTGCTCGTACGTATCTGATTCTGGTTTTCGCCTATCGAGTTTCCTGATTTACGAAATGTGGTATAAGGAAAGCATAAAGGTTATACTAATGTCAAACTTCACTGAGTGAAATTTTTTCGACTACAAAATTTTCAAGGCAGTTCCTTAGAGGGAAGTTATACTCACATGGCAACATTTCCTTGCGTTGCCTAATTTTGTGAGCTTTTTTGCTGAGTAATCGCAAAGGAAATCTGTCAAAATAGCTCATCGAAAATAAGCTGTTTTTTGTCATTAAAATAGAAATTTCTGCAGTAAATTCATTGAAACTTTAATCGATTAAGCGACTGTGTAAAAACTTTACAAACTACTTGATGTATATTTAATTTACGTAATAGCAATTTACTGTCCTCTTTTACAATTATTGATGTGGGAAACTTTTTTAACGTGTACTTATTGAATATGCTGCGCTATACAGCTGCACAGTATTTTATTTTCGTGTATACATATAATTAATTTTCCACTCTTGGACATTTATAACGGAAGAGTAATAGTGATTTGTTCGTGCACAGTTCTGTCAATCGTAGAACTGCGCTAATTAATGTGCATACCACACGTCATACCTTATAACTGACTTCTGAAGCGTTTTCTGTTCTCATGTATTACATTTTACGACACTTATTAGGATTGGATTCGTGGCTGTTTAAATATGAAGAATATAAGTGTCTCGTTCGTGTGTGTATGCTGTAATCACGCAGTTTCACTTTTTACAGAGTAGAACAATTTGCAACAAGACGTCTGGTCTGGAAAGCCGGCCGTCTGTTTGACAGTTGCGGGACGTTGTCACATTAAAGACTCCGGCTGGAGTGAAGCTGGCTATGGAGAAACGTGTAGAAGACATTGTAATCTACTGACAACACCAAGTCCGACATACCAATAGTTAAACAGAGACAAGCTGTGTTATGGCCACCATCTTGTTTTCCTACACCATTAAGTTGTTTATGATATCGTGTTTCAAGTTACCTTTAGAAGTATGTGAACAAAGGCTTACAACTTGAAAAGAGCCATAGAATTGGAGGTACCAGAACACATCAGAAGACGACAGCCTCTTCACGAGAAGAAAGTTAGCGATTATTTAAAAAATTTTCATGTGAGTTGCAGACCAACATACAAAAGGACATCGCCTCTTAATAGGCTATCCTCCTCTTCTCCACAGGATGACCAAAGCACATATCAATACTACGCAGGGAAACTTAAATATCTATGTGCACTTGGGGGCCCGCATCTCGTGGTTGTGCGGTAGCGTTCTCGCTTCCCACGCCCGGGTTCCCGGGTTCGATTCCCGGCGGGGTCAGGGATTTTCTCTGCCTCGTGATGGCTGGGTGTTGTGTTCTGTCCTTAGGTTAGTTAGGTTTAAGTAGTTCTAGGTTCTAGGGGACTTATGACCACAGCAGTTGAGTCCCATAGCGCTCAGAGCCATTTGCACTTGGGGTTAACGTTTTAGTACTGCCATTGTATCATAATTAATTAAATGCATTAATTGGATACATTATGTAGTCGACAAATATTGTGACTGGTAGCGGTATTCGAAAAACTTTTCATATTTTTGTAAACAGTCACGATCGATTATTGGTTAATATGGCTTTAAACTAGAAAATTGTTACTCCTAGAACGTGTCGTTATACCAGAAATAATATCAGTCCAAAGAATATGCCGCGCCATCAGGTAAATGGCAAATAATGGGGATATGCAGCAGTATCGGATCGACCTTACGCCGTCATTGGCAAGGACTTCCTTCCTTGTATTTTGTGCAAATAACCCTCAGTCGGACACGAGGACCGTTTCCTAGAAGATAACGAAAACAGGCTCCTCCCTCTATCCTTGGTATGAGTCAGTAACTGAACACGTGACGACGTCGTCTGTCTCTTCGGCACTAGGTACGGACAAGTAATGAAGGGTAACCCCCAGCCATGACTCCGCGATTATTTCACAGCAATTCTACGTCCGTGTGACTTCATATCGCTGTGATATTTCTATTCCTAAGGTAGGAATGTGGTTTACACTATCTATCCTAATAATACAAACTTTTCCCTTCGGATATTCTTATTTTTAACTGTTTGTACACTGTGTTTCTGAGGCTGATGTGGAAGAAACTCGCTTGGAAACCAACGAAGATATACAGCGTGACAGTTACTGAACTGCATGAAATAAAATCGTCATAACTTCTTAACGGTTTGCGTTAGGACTTTCAAACTGCACGGTTGGCCGCGGGGCATCATGGGAATTAGTATGCGCATGCGCACCCTTCTTGTAGTTGCCGGTCATTTGCACGTGAAAACGTCACGGTAAAGCGTGCCAGACCCTATACCGCTTGTGAATGCCTACTATGCGTGCAATAAAGCCCAATTGCTACTCAAAGGAAGTTTTTGACTGGGTTCAAGCTGAAGACAATTGGTCCAAGTGTGCTAACAATCAAGAACTCGATTCGCAAGTTTGAGAGAACGGGTAGTGTTCGCGATGACAGTGTTGGCAACGTAGGTCGTCCAAAAAGGGTGGAAACGCCGTAAAACATGAAGACACGCGCTGTGTTTCAAACCAGCCCCAGGAAATCGATCAGACGAGCTGCACACCAATAGGGAATCAACCAGGAGACACTGCAACAAATTGTTGTTGAAGACCTGCATCTCTTCCCATACAAAATTCAAACCCATCAGCCATTAAGCGCCAGGGCCTTTGAACAGCGGTTGTGTTTTGCCAGGACTGTTGTTCACAGAACTGAAGAACAGGACTTTGATGTGAATATGGTTTGGTTTAGCGACGAAGCCAACTTTCATTTGGATGGATTCATCAATAAACAAATTTGGCCCATTTGAGGGACTGAGAATCCGCATTTCGCGACCGAGAGGTCTCTTCACCCTCAATGGGTGACTGTGTGGTGTGCAATGACTAGGCACAGAATAATCGGTGTGATATTCCTTGATAGTCAGATGACTACCGAACGGTATGTGAAGGTTTTGGAAGATGATTTCGTCTCCATTATCCAAAGCGACCCTGATTTCGACAAGATGTGGTTCTTGCAAGACGGAGCTCGACCCCATCAAAGTAGTAGAGTATTTGATGTCCTGGAGGAGCACTTTCTGGGGTACCCAGAGGCCACTGCCATGGGCCTCTATTGGCCGCCATATTCTCAGGATCTGAACACAAGCGACTCCTTTTTGTGGGGCTATATTAAAGACAAGATGTACAACGATGATGATGAAGATGTAGTCCCATACTCCTTGACAGAGCATAGAGGCACGATGTGGGAGAGCTGCACCGTACTAGGCAAGGTCCTGGTGGAGGTGGTTTGCCATTGCCTTCCTCCGACCGTAGGGAGGATGAATGATGATGATGAAGATGACACAACAACACCTAGTCATCTCGAGGCAGGTGAAAATCCCTGCCGGCCGCGGTGGTCTAGCGGTTCTGGCGCTGCAGTCCGGAACCGCGGGACTGCTACGGTCGCAGGTTCGAATCCTGCCTCGGGCATGGGTGTGTGTGATGTCCTTAGGTTAGTTAGGTTTAAGTAGTTCTAAGTTCTAGGGGACTTATGACCTAAGATGTTGAGTCCCATAGTGCTCAGAGCCATTTGAACCATTTTTTTGAAAATCCCTGATCCCGCCGGGAATCGAACCCTGGACCCCGTGCTCGGGAAGCGAGAACGCTACCGCGAGACCACGAGCTGCGGACAAGGTGTAAAAATAACCCCAAAAGCATTGCCGAGCTGAAAACAGCCATTCAGGAGGTCATCGAAAGCGTCGCTGTTCCGCCACTTCAGCGGGTCATGCAGAATTTCGCTACTAGTCAGCGTCACATCAACGCCAATGATGGCAGGCATATCAAACATGTCATAAGTTAAATCCGAATATCTGTAGTGACGTTTACATGTTGAGTAAAGTGTGCACACGCCGTGGTTTGTAAACAATTTACGTTTTTTTCATTAAGTTCAATCATTGTCACCCTGTACATCCATCGTCTGCCTGAAATATCAGCCCGACGTTTTTTCACGCGCTGTGAGATTGTGTTCAGTGTGACTCTCCAAATTACTCCCGGAGGCTAGTGCGCAGAGCGTTAAGCTACACGAGCTATTCCACTGAGTAGGCGAATGTAAAGGAGCGGAACATCAAATATATAAAACAAGAGCTTATCATTTAGGTAATACTGTAAAGTGGCAAATAACGTAGATTATATGTAGTCCCAAGAAAATAACTTCGTTGCTATCTTGCCATTATATCAGGGAGGAATATTAGTTACATTATCTGTTTGAAATCTTAGTAACGAACTGAGCGATGTATATCAGCATGGAATCGAAAAATGCGGAAAAAAATTCTGACGATGGAAATTGTGGATACAGCAACTGTTCAATACGAAAGAAATATTCGTTAGGGTTTGCTGGTGAACTAGGCAGATAGTGATAACAAGAATAAAATTAATAACGTAAGGAGGACACGGGTGACTGGGATAAACGTAATCCCCCAAATTTAACAATTTTTATCTGGGGTCAACGGTCTTTTGACTGGTTTGATGCGGACCTCCGCGATTTCCTCTACTCTGCAACCCGTTCATCTCAGAGTAGTATTTACCCCCAAAGTCCTCAATTATTTGTTGAAGGTTTTCCGACCCCTGTCTTCCCTACAATTTTCGTCCTCTACAGATCCCTCTAGCACAGTGGTTGCCAACCTTTTTTAACCCATTATCCCTGAGTGCAATCAGACATTAGCTAGTACCCCCGCCCTCTCAAAACCCCTGCCACCTGTTGCACCCCCCGCCTCCTCTCCCACATTATCACCAACTTTAGCACCTAAATAAACTGTAGAATGAAAGATTTTTCTTGGAATACTTTTATTTTTAAAATGATGATGCATTATTCCACTCCGTTGTGGCACTTGCTTGACCTGCAAACTGCAACCCCATTTAAAATTACCCAAGTTACAATGTGTGCACTATGCTTACTGTTCGTAAATCATTTGATTGCTCCATTCCTTACTTCTGAACTGGCAGAAATTGGAAGACTTCAGGCTGCTGATGCTTTGTGTGTGACCACAACGACTAATAGTAATAATAATAATAATACTAATACTGTGTACAGCACTATAGTAGCTCTTATGTAGTTAGTACTGTGTTGTGCTGTCAGTTAATTCATTTATCTGACCGAGCGAGGTGGCGCAGTGGCTAGCACACTGGACTCGCTTTCGGGAGAACGACGGTTCAATCCCGTGTCCGGCCATCCTGATTTAGGTTTTACGTGATTTCCCTCAATCGCTCCAGGCAAACGCCGGGATGGTTCCTTCCCCGTCCTTTCCAAATACGATGAGACCGATGACCTCGCTGTCTGGTCTCCTCCCCCAAAACAACCCAACCCATCATTTATCTGTTTCGAGCCCGCATCTCGTGGTCGTGCGGTAGCGTTCTCGCTTCCCACGCCCGGGTTCCCGGGTTCGATTCCCGGCGGGGTCAGGGATTTTCTCTGCCACGTGATGGCTGGGTGTTGTGTGCTGTCCTTAGGTTAGTTAGGTTTAAGTAGTTCTAAGTTCTAGGGGACTGATGACCATAGATGTTAAGTCCCATAGTGCTCAGAGCCATTTGAACCATCTGTTTCGAAGCGAATAATTAAACAATTTATGGAGTGCTGCAGGTACTACCTACGACTTCGAGAAGACATTTTCTTGAGATATTTAGCTTTGTTAGTATACGTTTCCTTTTATCATTAGCTGTATGTGGGGCACAGCACAACATGTGCATGTAGTGGGTGGACGATGTGAGGAACCTGTAACGTTCATTGTATTAATGCTACTAATTGAGAAAAAGTAATTATTGATAACTTATGTAATCAATATTAGAGTCTTACAAAATTGTGATAATAGTAATGATCTTTTGGAAATAATGTAACTTCTTGACTGAAACATTCGAATTTTTTAGTTTCTACCCCTCAGAAAATTTCATGTTACACCTCGGGGGGTAATTAACCCGAGATTGGGTTCAAAATGGTTCAAATGGCTCTGAGCACTAGATGACTTAAACATCTGAGTTCATCAGTCCCCTAGAACTTAGAACTACTTAAACCTAACTAAACTAAGGACATCACACACAACCACGCCCGAGGCATGATTAGAACCTGCGACCGTAGCAGTCGCGAGATTCCAGACTGAAGCGCCTAGAACCGCTCGGCCACCACGGCCGGCCAGAGTTTGGGAACCATTGCAGTCTAGCACCACGGAAGTTGTTGTCCGCTGTCTCAACCCATGCCGTATCGTGCTGTCTCTTCTTCCTGTTAGTGTTTACCACGTATCCCTTTCCTCGCTGATTCTGCTGCGAAATTCCTCATGCCTTATACTTGCGTTGTACCTGTTTGATGGCATCATTCTGTAATACTACGTCTCACACCTTCAAGTCTCTTCTTTTCGGTTTTTCCCGTAGCCCACGATTCATTTCCATACAATACTGTACTCCAAGTGTTTATTCTTCAGAAATTTCTTGCTCAAATTAAAGACTATGTTTGTTTCCTAGTAGATGTCTCTTGGCGAGGGCCACTCTTTTCCTGTGCCGATGTGCTTCTTGTAAATGTCTTACTTCATCGGCTATTTTGTTTTCCTTTGAAGTTGAAAGGTTTTCATTTGTTTTCTGCCATTGTAAATATTTCACCTTTACTGTACTTGGACAAAGATGCATGAGCGTGCTGCAGGAGTGGGAAATAAGATCTTTGACGGTGTTAAAAATTCTTTCAGGGCAGATATCACACTGCAGGCTTGTGAGCAAACAGTACATCAAATATTCAGGCGTTGTGTTAAGTATACATATTAATTTACAGTGAACAGCGGAGATAATCTTAAACTGTTATTTTCTTACGATTACAGTAGTACTTTAATTTTTATTTGAAGCCAGACATTGCACATCATGTTACATAACTTTCATAACTTAGTTCAGTATTGAGTATCAGCCAAATATTGAGGGCCAAGCGGACTCGGCTAACAAAAAATGGTTTAAATGGCTCTGAGCACTATGCGACTTAACTTCTGAGGTCATCAGTCGCCTAGAACTTAGAACTAATTAGACCTAACTAACCTAAGGACATCACACACATCCATGCCCGAAGCAGGATTCGAACCTGCGACCGTAGCGGTCGCTCGGCTCCAGACTGTAGCGTCTGGAACCGCACGACCACTCCGGCCGGCTTTCGGCTAACAGAGTACGTGAGTTGTATAAGGTATAAAACTGTAAGAGTCACACGTTACTTATGTTTACGCGTACTCGCTTTTAACACAACGCAGAGCATGTTTACAGCATAGGCTAGGTGTGTAAAGCTTCCTTAAGGCACACATTTACGGCTCCTACTACAGAGCTATGAATCAGAGTGACCGACACCTTAGTAGATAGCGCCGCCAGACGGGAGATCAGAGAATGTGTGTACAGAGTAATGATAAACTTAGATCCATTGCATAACATAAAAACAAGGAAGCACAACTAAACAATACCAATTTATCTACCAAAGCCACCTGTGCGGGGACATTTATTTAAAAGTAACATCATATCCTCGAAGTAACCCTGGTTATGAGCCGGCCGCTGTGACCGAGCGGTTCTAGGCGCTTCAGTCCGGAACCGCGCTGCTGCTACGGTCGCAGTTTTGAATCCTGCCTTTGGCATGGATGTGCGTGATGTCCTTAGGTTAGTTAGGTTTAAGTAGTTTCTAAGTCTACGGGACTGATGACCTCAGATGTTTAAGTCCCATAGTGCTGAGAGCCATTTGAACTTGGTTATGAAAGGTCAGTTGTTCTTTGACCAGGACTGGTCTCTTAAAATAGACTTTTCGAAATGTAGATAGAATAAATGGATAATAAACCATTTTGCAACCGAGGCTGCCTGTTCTTTCTTAAACATGTCAAGAGGTTGCTGTACCATAAGCCGAAAGATGGAGTGGTGTGATTTTCTTCACGGAATCTATGTTCCCAAACAACAATGTAAATGTCGCGAGTGGTTTGAAGAACCTTCTGGAGAGTTCGAGTAAATGATTTGGCCACCCAGATCGCCCGACATGAATCCCATCGAACATTTGTGGGACATAATCGAGATGTCACTTCGGGCACAAAATCCTGCACCGGTAACAGTTCTGCAATTATGGACGGCTGTGGAGGCACCATAGCTCACTATTCCTGCAGGGCACATTGTACGACTTTTTGAGTGCATGCCAAGTTGAGGTGTTGTACAACGCCGGCCAAAAGGAGATCCGACGTGATATTAGAGACATCCCACGACTTTTGTCACATCACTGTAGTCTCTGTGCATTGCATTGATGCAGCAAGGGTACATATAGGCCCATCAAACGTTCTGCATTCGTAGCACAAATGTGGACAGGTGCTTCTTATCTGTAGTAACACAGATGAGGAAATACATAGGACACAAGCTGAACTGAAAATTAACTCTCGTCTCCATTCAGCTACAAAGTAATTTATCCAAACAGCGTTTCCTGTCGTTTTGTATCTCCATTCTCTGCTCCTATACATTGTTGGCTTGTCGCATTAAAGACATTTACGTTTTTGTAGAGTGCTGTACTACGTTGAAGCGAATGACCTTTGTCTATGGGAGTAAAGCAGGACGTTCCCATACATGATAAAGTGTTATTAGTTCGCACCACCATCTTCTACTATCCAGTGCAGCTAATACGCAGACAAGGGCGCAAAACACAGAAGCATATCAAATATGAAAAATTGCAGAAACAAAATCATTTAATAAAGAGGATGGAAGTGTCGAATTCGAATTACAATTCCGATATGAAACAGTGTTAAAAGAAGTGTCAAATGTTATGAGAGGTGGTAGCCCCCATTAAATCAACAAAAAAGTCCAATAATCTTTGTATCTAAAATGCATACCATAAAACCCATGAGCAATTGTACATCTGAGTTACTGTGAAAAACGTCTCTTCTTTTGATCATGTGTTCATAGCTCTTACGGTATACATTTTAGAGGCTATGTTTACTGGACTTTTTTTTGTTTTCACTCTGCAGCGGAGTATGCGCTAATATGAAACTTCCTGGCAGATTAAAACTGTGTGCCGGACCGAGAATCGAACTCGGGACCTTTGCACACTCCGCTGCACAGTGAATATCTCATTCTGGAAACATCCCCCAGGCTGTGGCTAAGCCATGTCGCCGCAATATCCATTCTTTCAGGAGTGCTAGTTCTGCATGGTTCGCAGGAGAGCTTCTGTAAAGTTTGGAAGGTAGGAGACGAGGTACTGCCAGAAGTAGAACTGTGAGGAGGGGGCGTGAATCGTGCTTAGTAGCTCAGTTGGTAGAGCACTTGCCCCCGAAAGGCAAAGGTCCCGAGTTCGAGTCTCGGTCCGGCACACAGTTTTAATCTGCCAGGAAGTTGCTACTGATTCATTTGACTGATGGGGCTGTTAAGTGCTATACCACCTACTGCACTCCCCTGACTTCAGCCCTCGTAAGCTCAACTCGATTTCTAAATTGAAGGAAACGCTTCACGGCATTCGCTTCAGAACTGCTACAAATTCGTCGGGCAATAGAAAAATGGTTCAAAGGGCTCTGAGCACTATGCGACTTAACTTCTGAGGTCATCAGTCGCCTAGAACTTAGAACTAATTAAACCTAACTAACCTAAGGACATCACACACATCCATGCCCGAGGCAGGATTCGAACCCGCGACCGTAGCGGTCACGCGGTTCCAGACTGAAGCGCCTTTAACTGCACGGCCACACCGGCCGGCTCGGGCAATAGACATCTCCGCTCGAACTGTCAACAGAACTGGCACTGCTAAGAGTATCCTACGACAATGCTGGTGACTACTTTGAACGTCAATAAAACTTTGAAACACGTATTTATTTTGTACGAGCTGTAAATAAATACACTACTGGGCATGAAAATTGCTACACAAAGAAGAAATGCAGACGATAGACGGGTATTCATTGGACAAATATATTATACTAGAACTGACATGTGATTACATTTTCAAGCAATTCTCGTGCATAGATCCTAAGAAATCAGTACCCGGAACAACCACCTCTGACCATAATAACGGCCTTGACACGCTTAGGCATTGAGTCAAGCACAGCTTGGATGGCGTGTACAGGTACAGCTGCCCATGCAGCTTCAACACGAAACCACAGTTCATCAAGAGTAGTGACTGGCATATTGTGACGAGCCAGTTGTTCGGCCACCATTGACCAAACGTTTTCAATTGGTGAGAGATCTGGAGAATGTGCTGGCCAGGGCAGCAGTCGAACATTTTCTGTACCCAGAAAGGCCCGTACAGGACCTGCAACATGCGGTCGTGCATTATCCTGCTGAAATGTAGGGTTTCGCAGGGATCGAATGAAGGGTAGACCCACGGGTCGAAACACGTCTGAAATGTAACGTCCACTGTTCAAAGTGCCGTCAGTGCGAACAAGAGGTGACCGAGACGTGTAACCAATGGCATCCCATACCATCACGCCGGGTGATACGCCAGTACGGCGATGACGAATACACGGTTCCAATGTGCGTTCACCGCGATGTCGCCAAACACGGATGCGACCATCATGATGCTGTAAACAGAACCTGGATTCATCCGAAAAAAATGAGGTTTTGCCATTCGTGCACCCAGATTCGTCGTTGAGTACACCATCGCAGGTGCTCCTGTCTGTGATGCAGCGTCAAGGGTAACCGCAGCCATGGTCTCCGAGCTGATAGTCCATGCTGCTGCAAACGTCGTCGAATTGTTGTCTTGCAAATGTCCCCATCTGTTGACTCAGGGATCGAGACGTGGCTGCACGATCCGTTACAGCCATGCGGATAAGATGCCTGCCATCTCGACTGCTAGTGATACGAGGCCGTTGGGATCCAGCACGGCGTTCCGTATTACCCTCCTGAACCCACCGATTCCATATTCTGCTAACAGTCATTAGATCTCGACCAACGCGAGCAGCAATGTCGCGATACGATAAACCGCAATCGCGATAGGCTACAATCCGACCTTTATCAAAGTCGGAAACGTGATGGTGTGCATTTCTCCTCCTTACACGAGGCATCACAACAACGTTTTACCAGGCAACGCCGTTCAACTGCTGTTTGTGTATGAGAAATCGGTTGGAAACTTTCCTCATGTCAGAACGTTGTAGTTGTCGCCACCGGAGCCAACCTTGTGTGAATGCTCTGAAAAGCTAATCATTTGCATATCACAGCATCTTCTTCCTTTCGGTTAAATTTCGCGTCTGTTGCACGCCACCTTCGTGGTGTAGCAATTTTAATGACCAGTAGTGTATTTGTCACTATTAAAGTTCGAACCCTCGTATTAATATTCTTATCTTATTCTGGTGCCACATACAAGTGCGCCCCAGTATACACCTTTCAAGTTTATTTATAATGTTCGAAGACGCTGGGAAAAAATTCAGAAGAAATTGTTGCGTTGATTGAGCTTGGAGACAGGCATTTCATATGGCACGTGCCAGAGAGCTGCGAAGGAATCGGTATTGCGACCACAGAGTGCACATGATTCAAGAAACAGAGCATGAGAAAAGAATGCTCTATTGTAGATGTTTTCAGTGGTATCTTATTCAACGTCCAGACATGGTCTCCACAACTTGGTTTACAGACGAGGCATGGTTCCATCAATCAGGTTCCATCAACACACAAAACGGTACATAATGGGTTGGTGTAAACACACATATCACACACGAAACACCCTCTGTGTGATGAAAAGGGTGGAGTGTGATTCTCGGTGTCAGTTTCCAAGGACTGTTGGCACTATTTTCTTTGATACGACGATAGACAAGTTTGCATGGATGTCGTTAATACATTTGTGGAACAGCTGGATGACGTCTGGCTTTTTTTTTTTCTTTTTGAATCATCAGTCTTGTGGCTGGTTTGATGCTGGCCCGCCACGCATTTGTCTCCTGTGACAACCTCTCCATCTCAGAGTAACACTTGCAACCTACGTCCTCAACTATTTGCTGGATGTATCCCAATCTGTCTTCCTCTACAGTTTTTGCCATCTACAGCTCCCTGATATATTACCAGATGTCTGATAATTCTATCCCTTCTCCTTGTTAGTGCTAGCCACATATTCCTTTTGTCTCCGATTCTGCGCCGAACATCCACCATTCCTTATCCCATCAGTCCACTTAATTTTCAACAAACGTCTGTAGCACCACATCTCAAATGCTTCGATTCGCTTCTGTTCCGGTTTTCGCACAGTCCATCTTTCACTACCATACAATGCTGTGCTCCAAACGTACATTCTCAGAAATTTCTTCCTCACATTAAGGCCAATGTTTGATACTAGTAGTCTTCTCTTGCCCAGGAATGGCCTTTCTGCCAGTGCTAGTCTGCTTTTGACGTCCTGCTTGCTTCCTCCATCGCTGGTTATTTTGCTGCCTATGTTGCAGTATTCCTTAACTTCATCTACTTCGTGACCATCAATTCTGATAAATTTCTCGCTGTTCTCATTTCTGCTACTTCTCTTTACTTTCGACTTTCTTCGAGTTACTCTCGATCCAAATTTTGTACTCGTTAGATTGTTCATTCCATTCAGCAGATCTTTTAATTCTTCTTCACTTTCACTCAGGATAGCAATGTCACCAGCGAATCGTATCATTGATATCCTTTCACCTTGAATTTAAGTTTCACTCCTGAACCTTTCTTTTATTTCCATCACTGCTTCTTCGATATACAGATTGAAAAGTAGGGGCGAAAGACTACATCGCTGTCTTCCACCCTCTTTAATCCGAGCACTTCGTTCTTGGTCGTTCACTCATATTATTCGCTCTTTGCTCTTGTACATATTGTACATTACCCATCTCTCCCTATAGTTCACCTCTATTTTTCTCAGAATTTCGAACATCTTGCACCATTTTACGCGGCCGAACGCTTTTATCGAGGTCGACAAACCCTATGAACGTGTCTTGATTTTTCTTTAGTCTTTCTTCAATTATCAACCGCAACGTCAGAATTGCCCCTCTGGTGCCTTTGCCTTTCCTAAAGCCAAACTGATCGCCATCTAATACAACCTCAATTGGTTTCCATTCTTCTGTATATTATTCTTGTAAGCAACTTGGATGAATGAGCTGTTAAGTTGATTGTTGGATAATTCTCGCACTTGTCAGCTCTTGCAGTCTTCGGAATTGTGTGGCTGATGTTTTTCCGAAAGTCAGATGGTATGTTGTCAGACTCATACATTCTACACACCAACGTGAGTAGTCGTTTTATTACCCCTTCCTCCAATGATTTTAGAAATTTTACTAGAATGCTATTATCCATTCTGCCTCATTAGTTTTTAAGTCCTCCAAAGCTCTCTTAAATTCTGATTCTAATACTGGATCCCCTATCTCTATAAATCGACTCATGTTTCTTCTATCGCATCAGACAAATATTCCCCCTCATAAAGGCATTCAGTGTACTCTTTGTACCTATCCACTCTCTCCTCTGCATTTAACAGTGGAATTCTCGGTGTACTCTTAATGTTACAACCTCTACTTTTAATGTCACCGAAGTTCGTATCGACTTTTCTAAATGCCGAGTCAGCCTTTCCGACAGTCATTTCATTTTCGATTTGCTCACATTTTTCATGCAGCCATTTCGTCTCAGCTTCTTATTTATTTATTTCCTCAGCTACATATATTTCTGTATTCCTAAATCTCCCGGAACATTTTTATACTTCCTTCTTTCATCGATAAACTGAAGTATTTCTTCAATTCCCATGGTTTCTTCGCAGTTACCTTATTTGTATCTGTGGTTTTCGTTACAACTTCTGTTATTTCCCTTTTTAGAGATGTACGTTCCTTTTCAACTGTACTTCGTACTGAACTATTCCTTATTGCTGTCTCTATAGCCTTAGAGAACTTCAAGCGTATCTCGTCATTCCTTAGTACTTCCGTATCTCACTTCTTTGCTTACTAATTCCTCCTGAGTAATCTCGTAAACTACGGCATTGTGATCTGAGTCTATATCTGCTCCTGCGTACGTCTCACAACCCAGTAACTGAAACTTCCTGGCAGATTAAAACTGTGTGCCGGACCGAGACTCGAACTCGGGACCTTTGCCTTTCGCGGGCAAGTGCTCTACCAACTGAGCTACCGAAGCACGACTCATGCCCCGTCCTCACAGCTTTACTTCTGCCAGTACCTCGCCTCCTACCTTCCAAACTTTACAGAAGCTCTCCTGCGAACCTTGCAGAACTAGCACTCCTGAAAGAAAGGATATTGCGGAGACATGGCTTAGCCACAGCCTGGGGGATGTTTCCAGAATGAGATTTTCACTCTGCAGCGGAGTGTGCGCTGATATGAAACTTCCTGGCAGATTAAAACTGTGTGCCGGACCGAGACTCGAACTCGGGACCTTTGCCTTTCGCGGGCAAGTGCTCTACCAACTGAGCTACCGAAGCACGACTCACGCCCCGTCCTCACAGCTTTACTTCTGCCAGTACCTCGCCTCCTACCTTCCAAACTTTACAGAAGCTCTCCTGCGAACCTTACAGAACTGGCACTCCTGAAAGAAAGGATATTGCGGAGACATGGCTTAGCCACAGCCTGGGGGATGTTTCCAGAATGAGATGTCATTCTGAACCCAGTAACTGATTTCGGAGTCTCTGTCTCACCATGATGTAATCTAACTGTAATCTTCCCGTATCAACTTGCCTTCCCAACTATACTTCCTCCCCTTGTGAGTCTTGAACAGAGTATTCGCTGTTACTAGCTGAAATTTATTACAGAACTCAGTCTTTCTCCTCTCTCATTCCTCGTCCCAAACCTATATTCTCCTGTAATCTTTTCTTCTGCTCCTTCCCTATATCTGCATTCCATCTGTATTCATATCCCTTTATGTACTGTATTACCCTTTCAATATCCTCATATACTTTCTCTAACTCGTCAACTTCAGCTTGTGACGTCGGCATGTATACCTGAACTATCGTTGTCGATGTTGGTTTGCTGTCGATTCTGATAGGAACAACTCTAGCACTGAACTGTTCACAGTAACACACCCTCTGCCCTACCTTCCTACTCATAACGAATCCTTCTTACGTTGTACCATTTTCCGCTGCTGTTGATATTACTCTATACTCAGTTGACCAGAAACCTTTGTCTTCTTTCCATTTCACCTCACTGATCCCTGTTATAAGTAGATTGAGCCCTTGCATTTTCCTTTTCAAATTTTCTGGCTTTCCTACCATGTTCAGGCTTCTGACATTCCACGACCCGACTCTAAGAACGTTATCCTTAAATTGGTTACTCAGTCCTTTTCCCATGGTCACCTCCCCTTTGGCAGTCCCGTCCCAGTGATACGAAAGGGGAACTATTCCGGACTCTTTTTTTGCCAATGGAGAGATCATCACGAAACTTTTTCAGTTACAGGCCACAAGTCCAGTGGATACACTTTATTTCTCGTTAATGCAGTGGTTTCCATTGCCTTCTGCATCCTCATGCCGTTGATCATTGCTGATTCTTCAGACTTTAGGGGCACTTTCCCACCCTCTTTGGGCGATTTCTTATGCCGGAAGTCTTCGACCGCTGTGTTGACCGTTAATGAAAATTTAAGCGGTGGCGGGTTTCGAACCCGGGGCCGAGGACGTTTTACTTACAGAAGAGTATTTGCAACAACATGGAGCAACGAGCCACGTCTAACACTTTAATGCAACTTGTAACGAGTTTCTTTGGTGACCGAATAATCTAAAAAAATTTGTGGCCCTCCCGATCACCTTGACCTGACCCGCACGCCCGTATTTTTTATTGTGGGGGTATATTAAAGGCCGAGTGTACAAGAATAGATCACGGACAACTGCAGAACTCCATGAGGCTATTACACACAAAATAAGCAGAACTGGCGAGGATACTCTTCATAGAACCTCGCGGAATATGGTGAGAGGAGCGCAGTTGCGCATCGATGCTCATAGCAGGTACTTCCAGCAACTGCTGTGAGGACTTTGTATGTACATATGTGGGCTTTGTATGTACCGGGTGATCAAAAAGTCAGTATAAATTTGAAAACTGAATAAATCACTGAATAATGTAGATAGAGAGGTACAAATTGACACACATGCTTGGAATGACACGGGGTTTCATGAAAACAAAATACAAAAGTTCAAAAATGTCCGACAGATGGCGCTTCATCTGATGAGAATGGCAATAATTAGCATAACAAAGTAAGACAAAGCAAAGATGATGTTCTTTACAGGAAATGCTCAATATGTCCACCATTATTCCTCAACAATAGCTGTAGTCGAGGAATAATGTTGTGAAAAGCACTGTAAAGCATGTCCGGAGTTATGGTGAGGCATTGGGCGTCATATGTCGTCTTTCAGCATCCCTAGAGATTTCTGTCGATCACGATACACTTGAGCCTTCAGGTAACACCAAAGCCAATAATCGCACGGACTGTGGTCTGGGGACCTGGAAGGCCAAGCAAGACGAAAGTGGCGGCTGAGCACACGATCATCACCAAACAACGCGCGCAATAGATCGTTCACGCGTCTAGCAATATGGAGTGGAGCGCCATGCTGCATAAACATCGTACGTTCCAGCAGGTGTTTATCAGCCAGGCTGGGGATGATGCGATTCTGTAACATATCGGCGTACCTCTCACCCGTCACGGTAGCAGTTTTGCTGCCCAGCTCCATCTGTCGGACATTTTGTGTACTTTGTTCTTTTTTTTTTGCGCTATCTACATTATTCCATGTTTTATTAAGTTTTCAAATTTATACTGACTTTTTGATCACCCGGTACATATGTATTTATACAATCTCCCAATTGCGTATTACCATGACCCAAAACTGTAAATGTGTACCATTATTGGTTCAAATGTTACGACTCATTAAAATAGTTCAGGTTTATCTGGATCACACTGTACATTGGAGTAGTCACTCTGCTGATCTCATAACAGTGAGCGTGAATCGGCTTATTAATTCCATAACGAAAAGTTAATTCCTTATCCCAACCTGATTCTTACACAAAATTGTTTTAAAGATATTTTAAAATATGGTTGTTTTTTCTTGAAATCACCAGACCTGTGGTACCTGAAGAGGGCAGCAGCCTTTTCAGTAGTTGCAGGGGCAACAGTCTGGATGATTGACTGATCTGGCCTTGTAACATCAACCTGAACGGCCTTCCTGTGCTGATACTATAAACGGCTGAAAGCAAGGGGAAACTACAGCCGCAATTTTTCCCGAGGACATGCAGCTCTACTGTATGATTAAACGATGGCGTCCTCTCGGATAAAATATTCCAGAAGTAAAATAGTTCCCTATTCGGCTCTTCAGGCGGGAACTACTCAGGAGGATGTCGTCACCAGGAGAAACAAAACTGGCATTCTGAGGATCGGAGCGTGGAATGTTAGATCCTTAAATCGGACAGGTAGGTTAGAAAATTTAAAAAGGGAAATGGATAGGTTCAAGTTACATGTAGTAGTAATTGATGAAGTTCGGGGACAGGAAGAGCAGGACTTCTGGTCAAGTGAATACAGAGTTATAAATACAAATTCAAATAGGGGTACTGCAGGAGTGGGTTTAATAATTAATAAGAAAATAGGAACACGGGTAAGCTTTTATAAACAGCATAGTGAATGCATTATTGTAGCCAAGATGGACACGAAGCCCACTCCTAACACAGTAGTGCAAGTTTACATGCCAACTAGTTCCATAGGTGATGAAGAGATTGAAGAAATGTGTAATGACCTAAAAGAAATTATGCAGATAGGAGAAGGAAACAAAATTTAATTGTGTTGGGGGATTGGAATTCGATAGTAGGAAAAGGAAATTTGAAAATCTGTGGTAAGATCCTATGGGACCAAACTGCTGAGGTCATCAGTCCCTAAGCTTATACACTACTTTATCTAACTTAAACCACGAGGGCTGTCCGATAAAGGATTATTATAATTTTTTTTGACAACATAGCTTTACTCATCTTCATAATTTTGATGGTCCTTCTGGAAATAGTCTCCCATGAATGCGATGCAATTGTCCCAGCTTTTCTGCCAGTCTTCAGATACATGCTGGAAACCATTTTTGGAGAGGTTCTTCAGAATTCGCATCCTTCACCACTGCTTCTGATGATTGATAATGCCTCCCACGATGGCGTTTCTTTGTGTTAAGGAATGGAAAAAAGTCACATGGGGCTAAATCCAGACTATAGAGAAGGTGAGGGATGCATTTCACGTTGATTTTCGCAAGATATTCACCAACAACATCGGCAATATGCGGCCGTGCCTTATCGAGGTGCAGCATCCAGCCTGCTTCACGGAAATGTGGTCTTTTGCGCCTGATATGGACTTGCAATGTTTTCAGGACAACCCTGCAGTATTGTCCAGTTATTGATGTGTGTGCAGGTACAACATGCTGATAAACCATTCCATGAATATCAAAGAATGAGATGACCATAACTTTCCCAGCAGAAGCAACAACTTTTGCTTTTTTGGGGGCTGGTGACGAAGGAGATTTGCACACTGAGCTTTCTGTTTGTTCTCAGGATCAAAATGTTGTACCCAAGTTTCATCAGCAGTGATTACATTTGAAAGGAACTCCTCATCTTCCTCTAACATCAACTTTAACTGCCAGCAGACCTGCACGGGAATGTCCTTTTTGTTTGGGAATCAATAGTCTTGGGACTCACCGCGCACAAACACGTGTCATGTGTAATTTTTCTGTCACCAACTCGTGGATGGCACCCAACGAAATGTTCCGTATTTCAGAAAGTGATCTTAAGGTAATTCGTCGATCCTCTCTCACAACGACAGCAGCAGTGTTGATGTTTTCTTCCGAATGAGCAGTAACTGGAGCACCTTTCTTTGAAATTGATTGTCTCCCCTCTTTAAACATTTTAAACCACATTCGAGCTGTGCGGAAGGGAAGAACAGAATCTCCTTAGGCCTCCTGTAACACTGTATAGGTCTCAGCTGAAGATTTGTTGAGACGAAAGCAGAATTTAAAAGCCACATATTGTTCCTCGCGTGTTAAATCCATTGCAGGAGTTGGCGATACTGAACATGTCTGACTTTTCCTGTCTCTCACAGGCGGGAACCAGGAGTCCCAAAAATGAAACTACTACGGTGTGTTTGTTGCACATTAAGCTAACAGAATATCGTAAGATTAAATTTTAGCGCGAGAAATTATGACCAAAAATAATTATGATCATTCTTTATTGAACAGCCCTCGTAACTTACGCTGAGGACAGCACACACACCCACGCCCGAGGGAGGACTCGAACCTCCGACAAGGGGAGACTCGCGAACCGTGGCAATGCGCCTGAGATCGTGCGGCTACCCCGCGCGGTTTTAGGAAAAGGAAGAGAAGCAAAAAGAGTAGGTGAATATGGACTTCAGGAAATAAATGAAAGAGGAAGCCACCTGGTAGAATTCTGCACAGAGCATAATTTAATCAAAGCTAACACTTGGTTTAATAATCATAAAAGAAAGCTGTTTACAAGTGCAAGAGACCTGGAGATACCTGAAAGTTTCATATTGATTATATAATAGTTAGAGATTTAGGATCAAGATTTTATACTGTAAAACATTTTCAGCGGCAGATGTGTACTCTGATCACAATTAATTGATTATGAACTGTAGATTAAAACTGAAGAAATCGCATAAAGGTACGAAATAAGGAGATGGGGCCTGGATAAGTTTAAAGAATCAGAGGTCGTTGAAAGTGACAGAGGGAGCGTTAGGCAACGGTTGACTAGTACAGGGAAAAGGAATACAGTAGAAGACCAAGGGGTAGCTTTAAGAGATGAAATAGTGTAGACAGTAGAGGATCAAATAGAAAGACAAGGCCTAGTAGAAATCCTTGGATAACATAAGAGTTATTGAGTTTAATTGATGAAAGAAGACAAATTAAAAATTCGGCAAATGAAGCAGGCGAAAGGGAATGTAAACGTCTAAAAAATGATACCGACAGGAAGTGCAAAGTCCTAAGCAGGAATGTCCTCTAGGACAAATGTAGGGATTTGGAAGCATATTTCATAGGGGAAGGATAATAAAAGGATAGTAGAATTGAAGAGGCTTTTGGGGAAACACGTCAGTCAGGAACCGCGCGACCGCTACTGTCGCAGGTTCGAATCCTGCCTCGGGCATGGTTGTGTGTGATCTCCTTAGGTTAGTTAGGTTTAAGTAGTTCTAAGTTCTAGGGGACTGATGACCTCAGCAGTTAAGTCCCATAGTGCTCAGAGCCATTTTTTGAACCTTTGGGGAAACGAGAAGCAACTGTATGAATATCAAGAGCTCAGATGGTAAACCTGGCTTAAGAAAAGAAGGGAAAGGTGGAAGGACCATATAGAGGGTCTATACAAGGGAGATAAAAGCAATATTATAGAAAGGAAAGTGGACTTAGATAAAGATGATATTGGAGATATGATACTGCGAGAAGAATTTGAGAAAGCTTGGGAGGGCCAACCACGACAAAACTCTTCCACTTGGTGTCCAAGATGTATGAGACAGGCGAAATCCGCTCACGCTTCAAGAAGAGTATAATAATTCAAGAACAGTATAATAATTCCAATTCCAAACTGGCAGTTGCTAACCGATGTGAAAATTCACGAACTACCTGTTTAAAAAGTCATGGTAGAGCACTTGCCCGCGAAAGGCAAAGGTCCCGAGTTCGAGTCTCGGTCGGGCACACAGTTTTAATCTGCCAGGAAGTTTCATATCAGCGCATACTCCGCTGCAGAGTGAAAAATCTCATTCTGGAAGTCATGATTGTAAAATACTAATTCTGTACGGAATAATGGGAAACTGGTAGAAGCCGACTTCGTGGGACGTGGGAAGATCTGTTTGGATTCCGAAGAAATGTAGGAACACGTGAGGCAATACTGGCCGTAAGACTTATCATAGAAGATAGTTTAAGGAAAGGCAAACCTACATTTACAGCATTTATAGACTTAGAGCAAGCTTTTGACGATCTTGGTTGGAATACTCTCTTTGAAATTCCGAAGGTAGCAGAGGTAAAATACAGGGAATGAAAGGCTATTTGCAACTTGTACAGAAACCAGACGGTAGTAATAAAAGTCGAATGGTATGTAAGGGAGGCAGTGGTTGAAAAGGGGGTGAGACAGGGTTATAGTCTATCGCCGACGTTACTCAAAATGTGCAGTGAACAATTAGTAAAGGAAACCAAAGAAAAATTTGAAATGGGAATTAAAGCTTAGGGAGAAGGAATAAAAACTTTGAGGTTTGCCGACGATATTGTGAGCAAATGACTTAAAAGAACAGTTGAACGGAATGGGCAGTGTCTCGAAGGGAGGATATATATGAACACCAACAAAAACAAAACAAGGATAATGGAATGTAGACGAATTAAATTAGATAACGCTAAGGGAATCAGATCAGGAAACGAGACGTTTAAAGTAGTACATTAGTTTTGCTATTTGGGCAGCAAAATAATTGATGATGGGCAAAGTAGAGAGGATATAAAATGTAGACTGGCAATGGAAAGAAAATTTAAGTGTTAGGAAGCCTTTTCTAAATATATCTGTCTGGAGTGTAGGCTGGTGTGGAAGTGAAACATGGACGATATCCAGTTTAGATAAAAAAGAGATTAGAAGCTTTCGAAATGTGGAGTTACAGATGGGTCGATCACGTAAGTAATGAAGAAGAACTGAACAGAAATGGGGAGACAAGTAATTTGTGGCACAACTTGATCTAAAGAAGGGATCGGTTGATAAGATACATTGTGAGACATCAAGGGATCACCAGTTTAGTACTGAAGGGGAGCGGGGGGGATTGTAGAAAGAGGTCAAGAGACAAGAGACGAATGCAGTTATCAGACTCAGATGGATGGAAGCTGCAGTAGTTAATGGGAGATGAAGAGGTTCGCACAGGATGAAGTAGCATGGAAGAGCTGCATCAAATGAGTCGTCGGACTAAAGACCACAACAACAAAAGTCTAATTATAAATGCATTTGACATTTCCGCTACAAAACTAGAGTGATTTTTAGTACTGCCATGTTTTTAATATATTGGTTTAAAAGGTATTGGTTAGTCACACTTTCACTAGGGGAGCTACATTAACATGAAATAACCTTTCTGGTTTGGTATTCACTGATTTCAACTGATTCATTTAGTGTCAGGATTGTATTTTCTCCATATTCGCTTGCATTAATTGTTTTATCTTGTGACTATTTTACAGTGAAAACTTTCATCTGTTCTAGATGTATTATCGAACTGTATCCAAGCATGTGAACAGTAGTCCTCATAAGCGGAGGTGGAGACTAAACTGGCTTCCGAACTTCTATGCTAAAAATCTTGTGTAGTTGTCAAATTAAACATTGTGTAACAATTCAAACTGATGTCTATGCTGTGAAGCTTATTGATTTCAAGTTTTCTAGACAGCTTGGCCAAGGTGGTTCAACTTGCGTAAATGATTAAGTTTAACGATCTTTGTTGTTACTTGCGAAGATTACTAAAAATTGGAATAAATATATGTGAAAAATTTTAAGTGAATTTTCTGTGGCCCCCTTATCTTCCGCCCACCGAAGTCCTCGTTAGCATTTTCACTTTCCAAAGGCACTTAACGTGTAGTCACATTCTGGAGCAAAACCTGTAGACCACCTGCCACAATGTCCGAGCAACGGGAGCCAAAGCGTCATGCTGTGACGGCGGCACGTGTGTGTGTGTGTGTGTTTGTTTGGAAGCAGATTACTATGTTACGGGGGTGGCGATGTATACTCGTTGCAGAAGCGCCTAAATCATTGACTAGTTGTTGGTAAGGAGCTACAAATGAATGCTGACGTCGTAAGACTTATCTGGAACAGTTCGCTGGGCGCCGAGACCACTGTATTGTTCCGTACTACCATACATGGTCGCCTGTGAACTTCGAGGCCAGAACTTTGGAATGTGATTCCGCGTGGACTTATTAGGCTGTTAGGCATCACTAATAAGCGCTCTGCCGAAAGCTAGCACAGCTGCAAAGGTCAGATTATCATTACAGGACCATTACCGGCTGAGCTGAAATGCGCACATATTCATAACTCTTGTGGGGCACCGGCGAGACCGTGTGCATTGTAAATGAGAGCAGCCACTGTAACTGAGACGTTACCCAAACGCGCTGCGGAAGTCTGTGTAACTTAGTAGTGGGCTTACTGTTTGTTTCAGAGAAAGTGAACGGTAGTAAGACACGAAGTGAAAATGAAAAATTGCAGTAATGTGTAATAAACTGTTCAGAAATCGGAAAGCAACACACTGAAAGACTGTACGAAGGTAAAAAAAACTTAGAGACATGTGATAGGTTACAATTCGTACTCAAGAAATGTGACTCCGGGCTGCCAGAACAGTGAAAAACGTGACTCAAAATAACGCTATAGTGGAATACGTTCCGTACTCTAAAATCATTTTGGGATGTACAATTTTGTGTGGAGATCTATAAAACAAGAGACGTATAATAAGATTAGTTAATTACATGTACCATAGATCATTTGAACAATTGTTTTATCGAACTGATGTGTCATCAGTCAGTTTACAGGAAATGTGTACGCGATTAGTATTAACATTAATGAACGTATTACTCTTCCACAGATTAGAAAGAGTTGTCCATGTCAAATAAGTTTATGTTGGATTTAAAACTCCCTTTGCTGCCTGTCAAACATACCTTTTAATTGCTGCATACTGAACTCGTTTCTGAGGCACTAAAGGCTTTAATACTGGGCAATAAAGGTCTTTTTTTCCTTCTAGAGATGAAGATAATGGCATCACTGTTCTTCTGGAGGTGATATTACCCTTATTAAAATGGAGTGAGATGTTCACTACAATTCGGATGGGACCCGTGACATATGTACCAATACCAATAACCCTCAGTATTTGCAAAGATCAACTGAGAAAGTAAAGGACAGTTTAATACGGCCCTTCATAAAATAGTATGAAATTAGGAAGGAAGGAAGATTGGCTTTAACGTCCCGTCGAAAACGAGGTAATTGAAGACAGAGCAGAAACTTGGATGGTGTAAGACACTGGCCGTACCCTTTCAAAGGAACCTTCCCTGCATTTGCCTGGAGCGATTTAGCGAAATCACAGAAAACCTAAATCTGGATGGTCTGAAGCAGGTTTGAACCGTCGTGCTACCGAATGCGAGTCTAGTGTGTGTAAAATTTGGTTTAGAATGACTGATTTGTAATTTGTGGAGCGGACTGACTAAATGATTTGAACGAAACTTCGACAACGCTAATAAAAGTACATGCGGAATGTGAAGGAATCAGTGCTAAGTTTTGCTGATGCAATGGACTCGATGGAGCAACGCAGAATTCCGATTAAAGAAAATTGTAACTAACAATATCCGTAATAAGACAAACATCGAAACTAAATAATTTTAATGAGAGGAAATCCAAGAGTAATTCTGTGTAGGAAGAGGGATTACAGAATATGTGAGGGGGAAACTGATATAAGTTAAGAAATCTACTTGCAGTCTTAAACTGTAAGCATTTATCAAATTACATTTGAAGCACAGACTATATGCATGTGAAACTGAGACAGTTAAATAAATGGGAAAGAAGAAACTGGTCTCAAGAGGAATATGAGATGGCAGAAGTGTGAGAAGTGATAGATGTGAAACTAAAAGAGCTAAAAGTAGTCAATAAAGAGGCCGCAGATAAAATAGGCAACGAAAAAACGGGAAGGTAGAATTAACCATGGCAGCAACGTCGAATATTTTATATATAAATTTACAGCTATACTCTGCAACATACCTTTAAGTGCGTGGCAGAAGGTACTGCGCCTTGTTCCAGTTATTAGGCTCCCTCTGGTTCCATTCAAGCAGGGAGCGTGACACGAATGGCTGCTTAAACACTCCTGTGCCCGCTATAGCTAGTCTCGTGTCTGCCATCCTTACTGGTCACACAAACCTGGTAAGCCTATGACTGAGCTTATGTGATCGTTTTATTTCCTATTCCTACAAACTGTTGCAACTACCTATTTGTATGAGTGCACCGACTGCTGCTGTAACTCTTTGATCCTGCAGTCACAGGATAACATGTTACTTTTTCGTTTTGTGAAGATCACATTTTTAAATTTCTAAACGTTTAAATCAAGTTGCCAATCTTATCAAAACTCTGACATCTTATCAATATGTGACTGAATATTTGTGCAAACTTTTTGACATCCAGTACTCATCGACAGTACTATACAAACACATGTTGTTTAACGTTGTTACCAAAAATCTCGAAAATACTTCACTGATTTATTTCATGTTTTTTCACGATGCCCCAGTGAACACTGGGACGGATATGGGTTATATATTTCTTAATGTATGTACTATAGAGATATATATATAATATACAGGGTGTCCCAGCTATCTTGTCCACCCAAAGTATCTCTGGAACAATAACAGCTATTGGAAAACGACTTTCACCGGTATCAATGTAGGGCTGGGGCCCATGAATGTACATATTTGGAAACATTCTAAAACGAAAGCATGTGTTTTTTAACACAAACTTGTGTTTTTTTAAATGGACCTCCTATATTTTTTCTTCAGCAATCCATAGCATGACAAAGCACATACACAATGGCGTTGATTGCATCGCAATATTCCCATTACATCCCGATATATTAAGACGCGAAGTTGACGCTTGAAACACCCAACATGCGCTGCTAGCGCACGTCCTGAGGCTCAGGCGTGAACCCCATGCTGCCCGCAATCGCGATGTGATTGACATGCGTAATCACACTTCCATACTTATCAACAGGTCCGAGACGAATAATACGGTCTGCTGCCATCCTGCATTAACGTCGTACTTTCCAGCAGGTGTTTATCCCATAGGCTAAGGGTGATGCGGTTCTGTAACATATCTGTGTACCGCAACACGTTAGTCACAAAGTTAACTTCGCTTATCGTTAATCCGTTACTAAAAAGGTAATGCCGTTCAACGTTAAAACTTTACTTTACTGTAGATCTAGCGCAAGTGACAGTCAATCATTCATTCGTAATAGTAAAATTCATCTTGATGGTTTTAGTGAAACGAGCAAGTGAACTAACAGTTTTACCGTTGTTTAGGTAAAAATGTTTTGATTTGGGAGGTTCAGGTAGGACATAGAAGATGAATGTAAACATGTTTAACCAATTAGTTTTATTATCACATAATTATCAATGTTATGTTTATCTAATGCGTTAAATGACAAATTGTTGCAAACAAATGTTTCTTAACATCACTGGGTAAAATGGCCCTTTGTAGAAACTTCCACTGTGATACCAGCACTACACACTAAACATAGCGTTCACATTTCATGCTCAAAGTGATGCCCATTGGCTTGCATACATAGGGTCACTCTGCGGATGAAGGATGCCCTACTTCGTGCTACTGTTTCCTCTTTGATGGCTGTACAAGCATCAATAATGCGTTGCTTCATGTCCTCTGGTGTTGTTGGTTCATGTTGGTAAACAGCATCCTTCACTGCTCCCCAAAGAAAATAATCCAGCGGTGTAAGGTCCGGAGATCGGGCAGGCCACCAAACTGGGCCACCTCGTCCAATCCACCTACCAGGGAACTTACGGTTCAGAAGACGTCGTGCTCGTAAGGCGTTATGTGCAGGGCATCCGTCATGCTGATACCACATGACCATTCTCCGGTTCAGAGGTACGGTGTCCAAGAGAACAGGAAGATTGTGTCGTATAAATCTGGAGTATTGTCTGCCATTTTGGATGCCATTTATAAAGAAAGGTCCGATAATGGTATCTCCAATAATACCATACAAAACATTAACTTTCCACGGACGTTAATGCTCTACCTGACGGAGCCATTTTGGATTGTCTGCGGACCAATAATGCATATTCCTCATATTGACAATTCCTTTGTTGGAGAATGATGCCTCGTCGGTAAAGAGAACATCTGCAAAAAAATTTGGATTAGTTAGAAATTTTTGCTGAGCCCACCGACAAAATGTTACCCTATTGCGAAAGTCATTTCCATGAAGATCCTGGTGTAAATGAACATGGTAAGGATGAAATTTATGACGTTTACGAATACGCTGTGCACTTGATTTCGACACACCAACTTGACGTTCAATTTGACGTGTGCTGATATGAGGATTCACAGCTATGGTAGCGAGCACAGCAACTTCAGCACGTTCATCTGTGCGTGTTCTAGGACGATGTCGAGGTCTTGGATTTAAGCATCCCGTTTCACGTAGACGAGATGTGAGACGACCAAACATCCGGCGCGAAGGCGATGGCTTGTCAGGGAATCGTCTTCTGTACAGTCGTTCTGCCTGAACAGCATTTCGTCCACCTACAACAGGGTACAGTACAGATACGTAGAGTAGGGTAGAAAACAGACATATTAACTTAATAATCATAATGTTCGCTAACAGTACTATCAACAAACAAGCAATCTCATAACGTATTTCCCGTCAACGTACATTCTCCACAGATCAGCAGCATTTCTACCATATCTTCATGTGTGTACATTATACTGTACAGTGTAAGTTCCACAACACAACGTTTATTCACAATGTGTACTACCTCCGTGCCGTCACTAGATTACTCTGATGCACGACAACACTGGCAAGCGGTGTACTGCACGCCAAAGCAACAACAAATGGGATGCTCGGAGGGTGGTGGAGTACAGGAGTTTGCATGGGTCGCAAATCATAAACAAGGCGAAGTGGTAACTGTGGCAGTAGTGGGAACTACGTTGGACACTTGACTAGGTAGAGCCAGGCCCTGCGCGACAGGCACAATGGGTCACATAACGCATTAGATAAACCTTATTTTGGGTGTGCAGGATAAATAAAACAACCTGACGGGTGTACACCGATCGGTACTGGTTCATATTGTGTACGTAGATACGTAAAACGTGCAAGAGGGAAACCATTATGTGCTTATGAGAGTTGATGCCAGCAGACCGTATTATTCGTTTCGGACCTCTTGATAAGTATGGAGGTGTGATTACACATGTCAATCACATCGCGATTACGGGCAGCATGGGGTTCACGCCTGAGCCTCAGGACGTGCGCTAGCAGCGCATGTCGGGTGTTTCAAGCGTCAACTTCGCGTCTCAATATCTCGGGATGTAATGGGAATATTGCGATGCAATTAACGCCATTGTGTATGTGCTTTGTCATGCTATGGATTGCTGAAGAAAAAATATAGGAGGTCCATTTAAAAAAACATAAGTTTGTGTTAAAAAACACATATGCTTTCGTTTTAGAATGTTTCCAAATATGTACATTCATGGGCCCCAGCCCTACATTGATACCGGTGAAAGTCGTTTTCCAATAGCTGTTATTGTTCCAGAAATATTTTGGGTGGACAAGATAGCTGGGACACCCTGTATAAATGGGGAACGTTGGTTCCAATAATCTCGAAAAGTTCTTGATTGATTTACTTAGTACTAATTTCGTCTACTCTACCATATAACGACAGGTCATTATTTAACCCTGCTGTTGTCCTTGGGTGAATATGACTCAACAGTAAATTTATCTTTCTATTGTTAATTTAAATGTAATCCCTAATGTTTGTAAATTTATGTATTTGTTTCTATTCATAACTACTTCGCATAATACAATGGACTGTTGTTTTTTTATAGTTGAAATTGTTACACTTATTTTCCTTGGCTCATAATGACGCGATTGTTTTTAATTTCTACAATTCTTTCATTGAGTTTCACGTTCCACTGCACTCAAATCCATGTGCATATTAATGTACACAACAATGGAGGTCGCTTTCTTTTGCAACAATAGACCCTATATTGTTGAAGATGTAAATGTTGGAGGACAAGAAATCAGTTGCCTTCGATTGGCTGTTGACGGAAGACGTTATATTTTTTGCTCTTCCAGTGAATAATGGTTTATTGTTGTCTTGGCAAAATATCGCCCAACCGAAAGTAAATTAGAAGCAATAGGCAATGCATCAGATAGTGAGGGGGGGGGGGATATTTCATAATAAGAAAATCGTACTAGTGAAGACTGTTAGTAGTTCAGTCGAAAGATAGGAACATCTGTTGAAGTTTGGTACGTTTACCACATCATTAACGGGCTTCCAATGCAAACATAATGAAAGAAATATCTGGTCCAACGAGATATGCTTCGTCCAGAGTAAATATCAAATCTGCTATTCAAGTAAACATGAACATAACTCTCTGCAGTACTGTGTAGAATATTGAGAGTCGAAGAGTATACGGTGACTTGTTTATAAATCGTATGGTGAATTAACAAACAGCTTATAGGCTTCGGAATCAGAAATTTTTCCTGCTACGATGTCAATAAAGATGTTCATTCGCATCTCCCGTGTGTTACGGTTTGATGATCAGCCTGATCGACGGGCGCGAAGAGCAAACGATGAACTAGCACCTATAAGGGAGTTATGGGAACAGTGGGTGGAAATACTTGCAGAATTACATAATCGTGGATCAAACGTAACTGCTGCTGAGCAATTGTCCATTCAGACAATATATTTTAATCATAACCCGCCAAGTATGCGAGAAAGATATGAACACAGAGCGACAGTGCTAGTTCGTATGTCCTGACAACACAAATATACACACGCAAAATTTCCTGCGTTGCACTTGAGGAAAACCGAGGTTTGCACGTTGTCGTGGATCTGACATATGAGGTAAGAGGACAAATTTATTTACACTGTGTATGTTGGGTCAAGCAGTTCTCAAAGTTTACGATGTTGGGTACAATTAGAAAAAACATCACTGAGCTGCCCAGAGCATATCACAAGTAAGTTCACAGTTCAGAATTTTACTTCAGGAATGGTACCACAGTGGTATCCTACAATCCACAGAAAAATAAGAACATTGTACTGACAAACACATTGCATAGCGATAAGGAAATAACAGAAATAACAAAAGAAGAATATTCCTCGAGGCACTAGGAAGGCTTCTTGTTACTCCATACATTGAACCCGGGAAACGCTTGCACGAAACGCAGCATCCATTGCTATTGTGAGAGAGATACAAACACAGGAACAGTCTATATCACAAACTGCCTATTGGCTTCTGTCTCGGGTTCTTCGGCCGACGTTCATCTAATGATTTTTCTGACGTTTCGCCAGCACGAGTGGCTGGCATTGTCAAAGCTTCACCCTCCATTGCCGGTGGTGAACTGGAGGCGAGCTCGCGGCCGCAGACTATATGTACCTGGCGCGCCAACGTCCGAGGGCTTCTCCGCGGTCATTTCCGGTGCGGTTCTCCTCTTGCTACCTGCGACGGTCGTTCGCTGCAGTACGGGAAGCCAGGATCCGTTTACCTTAAGGCTTTCCTCTTTCTTGTTGAAACTGTTCGCGTGTTTTTGGATTTCTACAGCTTCTCTGAACAAGCGCGTGTGATAGTGCTTCTCTACAGCCAGAACTTCCGTGTCGGCGAATTTTATTACGTGGTCGGTCTCATTCAGTGCGTGCTCTGCCACGGCCGATTTCTCCACCTGCCCCAACCTGCAATGTCGCTTATGCTCTTTGATCCTGGTGTTAATAGATCGTCCAGTCATTTCGACATAAACTTTTCCGCATGTGCAAGGTATACGGTATATTCCCGACATTGCAAGTGGGTCTCTTTTCTCCTTCGCCGATCTAAGACACTCTTTGATCTTCCTTGTCGGTTTGAAAATCGTCTTTACGCCGTGTTTGCGCAATATACGGCCGATTCTGTCCGTCACTCTGGGAATGTATGGCAGAAAGGCCGTACCCGACATTTCTTTTTCTGGTTCCTTACTTGGCCGAGTGTTTGGCTCTGTTACACTTCTAATGTAATTTGTGGAGTACCCATTGCTCCTCAGAACAGTTTCCAGGTGTTGCATTTCTCGTTTGAGGTGTTGAGGCTCACATATTCGTCCTGCTCTCGTTACGAGCGTACTAATCATGCCTCTTTTCTGGCTCGGGTGGTGGTTTGACAGTTTGTGCAGGTATCGGTCCGTGTGTGTCGGTTTTCGATACACGCTGTGTCCCAGGTTTTCGCCGTCCCTTGTGACCAGCACATCTAGAAATGGCAGTTTCCTGTCCTTTTCTACCTCCATGGTAAATGTTATGTTGGCATGGAGGCTGTTCAAGTGTCTTAGGAATTCACCGAGCTGTTCTTCACCATGGCTCCACACCACGAAAGTATCATCGACGTACCTGTACCACACCTTAGGTTTGCAAGTCGCCGAGTCCAGTGCCTGTGCTTCGAATCGTTCCATGAAGAAGTTGGCCACCACTGGACTGAGAGGACTACCCATGGCGACGCCTTCCAGCTGTTCGTAGAAATCGCCATTCCACGTGAAATAGCTCGTGGTGAGACATGCATGGAAGAGCTTTTTGATGTCTTGCGGGAACATGGAACCGATGTGCTCCAGAGCGTCGCTGAGTGGCACTTTCGTAAATAACGAAACAACATCAAAACTGACCAGGATGTCGTTTGGCGCAAGTTTCAGTTTCTTCAGCTTCTCAATGAAATGTCCTGAGTCCTTAATGTATGTGTCGGTCTTTCCCACGTGTGGCTGGAGCAGAGAGGCCAAGTGTTTCGCCAGTTTATACGTTGGTGAGCCAGGAGCGCTAACGATCGGTCTCAGTGGAACGTTGTTCTTATGGATCTTGGGTAATCCATACAGCCGAGGTGGTAGGGCTTCTGTGTTGCGCAGGTTTCTCTGTATGTCCGCCGGCAGAGAAGACGCCTTGATTAATCGATTCGTATTCCGAGTGATACGCTGCGTCGGATCTGCGCTTAGTTTTCGGTACGTCGTCGGATCTAATAGGTCTCGGATCTTTTGCTCATAATCTTCGGTCTTCATTACGACGGTCGCATTCCCCTTATCGGCAGGCAGTACCAATATACTCTTGTCGGCGTTGAGATTCTTAATGGCTTGTACCTCTTCTTTCTTCAGGTTGCAAGCTGGTGGTTTTGCTCGGCGCAGTATCCTGGCTGTTTCAGTGCGTATTTCCTCTGCCCTTTCACAAGGAAGGGTCCGAATGGCTGCTTCGGTGTTGGCAATGATGTCCTCCATAGGTACAGTTCTCGGGATGATAGCGAAATTCCCCCCTTTTTGAAGGACTGACACTTCCTCTTCGGTCAATTGTCGTTCAGTGAGGTTGACCACTGTGTGTGACATGTCGGGAATCGCCTTGTCGGTCTGCTTCCGGCATCTTTCAAACTTTTTCTTTTGCCGCTCGGTGCAGCGCTCGAGTTCGTTCTGCATGCTCCTGTGAGTGATGCTGTCGATCTTGTCCCAGTCGTCTCGATGCATTCTGCTACTTAGTTGATAGAAAATGTCCAGAAGTTCCTGATCCGTTCTTGCCAAGTCTCTCCGTGTTGTATGTATTCGCTCACGAAGAAAAGCTCGTTCCATTCTGTCGTAGATACGATGTGCTTGGGCGGTGGTGAATAGGCGCTTGCATCTCAAGAACTTCGGTGCAGCACATTCATCTCGGCACCGTGACAGAAAGGCGAGAGAGGACATCAGTCGCGCTTTCTTCTTCCGTCGTTGGTCACGCTGTATACGAAGCTTGAGCAGCGCCGATGAAAGCTGCAAACGGGCCAGACGTAAATTTCCTCCTACTAATTGTGACAATAAGACTCCTATAATGTGTCCAAACTGTGAGAACCTGTTTATAAAGGCCATGTTGCCATGTTACTGCTCAAACTGTAAGAATAATGTGTTATCAGTGTTCTGTGTCCAAAACTAGCACGTCCACTATTATTTACTTGTGTTTTGATGAAGGATTTGCACTGAAAAGATACGATATTTGCTAGATGTACAGAAAGAGGCACACACACATATATTGTATGTATTCTGAACGGTGTTCTGTGTTCAAAATTAACCTATTCATTATGTTTCCTTGTATTTCGCTACGCGTTTTGTGATCGAAAGCACTTTTTTTGATTTAATGCAATGTTTTACGATATAAGTAAATGAATATATTGTCATTTGTTTATATTCTGATATCCTTAGTTGAAAATAAATGTATCCGTTATGATCTTATTATATTTCGAACCATGTTATAAAGAAATGAATACTTTGATATGTGCTTATATTTTCCGTATAAGCTTAAAACAGAGATATCTACATTTCATCTCTTGGTTACTGATCGATACCAATACTACATTTCATAATAACAATTTACCTGATTAAAATAACAATTAAATTATATTAAATTTCATGTAATAGTATTTCCTTAACGCAATCTCCTAGAGTTTTTCCATCTGTGTCATTATGACCCAAAATACCAAGAGTAAACTCTATTTTAAGGAGAAGAGCAGCGTGTACGTTGTTAGCAAACGTTTTGAAAAGTAGGACCAATTACACGCACACACACACACACACACACACACACACACACACACACACACAAAAGGCGTAAAAACTCTTCAAGCCAGAAATGCAGGATCTGAAAAACCAGGTTTACAGCAGTATTAACACGCATGGCAGATGAAACTAAGCTAAAATCTATGGTCATTTTCAGGCGGAAAACCATTTCTAAAATAAAATTTCCAGCATGAATTTTTGTATATTATCAAGAAAATGGATAGATGGAAGAGAATGGTGTAAAATTGTGGATGGAAAATGTGTGGCAGATACTCCCATATGCTCTACGAAATCAGCGAAGTTCTTTCGTGAGGGATATGCTTTGCAGTCACGTAACTGAGAATACAAAAGATCACATAGCACGAAGCTACTTCTATTACACCGGATGGTATCTTTCATGAGGGATATGCTTTGCAGTCACGTTACTGAGAATACAAAAGATCACATAACACGAAGCATTTCTAAGACTTCTATTACACCGGATGATATCTTTCATGAGGGTGTAAGGTGTCAGGCAAATCCAACACCTTCCACGAAAACCCTGACATGATAAGCAAATCCAGCAGTGTGTCACATAGCTCCGAATATATCGTGACATTAAATTAACCAAAGTAATACGAGTAACGAGTGAGCAAATGGAATACCACAGACTAACACAAGAATGCCTAAATGCATGTCATACCTTCCCACCGTGAGACAGACGCAGTTCCGAGGGGAGAAACGAGAACAGAAGCCGAGAGCAGAACCGTGTTAAGCTAGAAGGCCCTACGATAAGGGACGGACACCCACGTCGCCAGCTAACCGCCAGGACCACCCCCAGCCCATGTTAAAAGCTAGAGCCCTCCAGAAGAACAGTATAGATCTTACGATAACACTAAAAGGGCCACACCAGCTGCAAGTTTTAGCGTGAGACTTTTTCGCGTCTCTGTTACGTTGCAAACGTTAAAAACATTGCCCCACCACGAAAAGTATAACGTTTCTCATTGGATGGACAGAATTTTTGTAGGCGTAGCTTAAGGTTAACAGGTGGACGAGTGTGTCAGCATTACCAATAAAGAGGTCCTGTTGAGCAGCCACATATCTCATTATCACCGCCTATGAGAGTATCCGCTCGTTCTAACATTGCAGAAGTCAGAGATGTGTGCGGCCGGCTGACACGAGGGAAGCGGACAGGTTTGCACGACCTCGTTTCTATAGTGACAAACGCCTCTCCCGTCGACTCACCGTACTTTTATTCACTGCCATGTCTCCATAGACGTTCCGCAAACGCATATGAATACCGACTATGTTCTAGTTTTCCGCCAAAAGAAAGTCAGTGACAGCTCTGTGCATGCAACGCATCTTCGGTACAGACGCCATTTTCGAGACTATATATAGGTCACCACCTATCGGAACTTAATGATACCCTAGCGGGTTTCACGATGTCCTACAACAAATTCCCCTTTTTTCATCCGTGATTGGCTGAGAAACAAAAGTGTTGCATCGTTTATTGAACTCCCCTCGTACATCTGAAGATGGAAGGTAACCTCGAAATCGATCATGGAACAAAAAAGTTATTAAAACAACTTTGCAGCCTGAGGCTATATTAGTTAGCCGGCCGTTGTGGCCGAGAGGTTCTAGGCGCTTCACTCTGGAATCGCGTGACCGCTACGGTCGCAGTTTCGAATCCTGCCTTGGGTATTGATGTGTGTGATGTCCTTAGGTTAGTTAGGTTTAAGTAGTTCTAAGTCTAGGGGACTGATGAACTCAGATGTTAACTCCCATAGTGCTTAGAGCCATTTGAACCGTGTGTTTGAACTTCAGAAGAGATACCTAGAAAGAGTGATGAAATATGAATATTACTTTGATGACTGCAACAAATGTCGCACGCAACGTATCTATGCAAAACGAAGAAGGAAGGGAAAGAAGCAAAAAGCAAATAAGTCGCCAAGTCCAGATAGAATCGTAATTCGATTCTGCAAAGAGTACTCTACGGCACTGACCCTTACTTTACTTGCGTTTCTGAGTACCTCTCCCAGCGCAAAGTCGCAAGCGACTGGAAAAAAGCGCAGATGACTCCTGTATACACGAAGGGCAAAAGAACGGTCCGGCAAAATTATAACCTACCATCCTGCATGTCGGTTTGCTGCAGAATTGTTGAAAATGTTCTGAGTTAGAATATAACAAATTTACACGAGACGCGGAAGCTTCTGTCCACAAAACAGAAAGCATCATTCGTGCAAAACTCAGCTTCTCACATGGTATTCTGCGAATTATAGATGGAGGGCAACAGACAAATTCCATATTCCTACATTTCCGAAATGCGTTCGACACGGTGCCAATTTGCGGACTGTTAACGAAGGTACGAGCTTACAGACAGGTTCCCAGACATGTGAGTGGCTGGAAGAATTCTTAGGTAATATAACCCAGTACGTTGTCCTCGATGGCAAGTGTTTCTTCAGAGACAAGGGTACAGTGAGCAGTGCCCCAGGGAAGCGTGACAGGACCCTATTATTCTCTATATACGTAAATGATCTGACGAACAGGGTGGGCAGCAATCTGCTGCTGTTTGCTGATTATGCTGTGCTGTACGGGAAGATATTATCGCTGAGTGACTGTAGGAGAATGACAGACAAAATTTTTAGCGGCTGATTAACGGCAGTTAGCTCTAAATGAAGAAAAATGTAAATTAAAGCAGATGATTAGCAAAAACAATTCCGTAATGTTACAATACAGCAGCGTGACCCATTCACGTCTATGGAATATCTAAGCGTATCGTTGCAAAGGGATATGAAATAGAACTAACACGCAAGGATTGTACACTACTGGCCATTAAAATTGCTACACCACGAAGAAGACGTGCTACAGACGCGAAATTTAACCGGCAGGAAGAAGATGCTGTGATATGCAAATTATTAGCTTTTCAGAGCATTCACACGAGGTTAGCGCCGGTGGCGACACCTACAATGTGCTGACATGAGGAAAGTTTCGAAACGATTTCTCATACACAAACAACAGTTGACCGGGGTTGCCTGGTGAAACGTTGTTGTGATGCCTCGTGTCAGGAGGAGAATTGAGTACCATCACGTTTCCGACTTTGATAAAGATCGGATTGTAGCCTATCGCGATTGCGGTTTATTGTATCGCGACATTGCTGTTCGTATTGGTCGAGATCAAATAACTGTTAGCAGAATATGGAATCGGTGGGTTCAGGAGGGTAATACGGAACGCTGTGCTGGATCCCAACGGCCTCGTATCACTAGCAGTCGAGATGACAGGCATCTTATCCGCATGGCTGTAACGGATCGTGCAGCCACGTCTCGATCCCTGAGTCAACAGATGGGGACGTTTGCAAGACAACAACCATCTGCACGAAGAGTTCGACGACGTTTACAGCAGCATGGATTATCAGCTCGGAGACCATGGCTGCGGTTACCCTTGACGCTGCATCACAGACAGGAGCGCCTGTGATGGTGTACTCAAAGACGAACCTGGGTGCACGAATGGCAAAACGTCATTTTTTCGGATGAATCCTGGTTCTGTTTACAGCATCATGATGGTCGCATCCGTGTTTGGCGACATCGCGGTGAACGCACATTGGAAGCGTGTATTCGTCATCGCCATACTGGCGTATCACCCGGCGTGATGGTATTGGGTGCCATTGGTTACACGTCTCGGTCACCTCTTGTTCGCATTGACGGCACTTTGAACAGTGGACGTTACATTTCAGATGTGTTACGACCCGTGGATCTACCTTTCATTCGATCATTGCGAAACCCTACATTTCAGCAGGATAATGCACGACCGCATGTTGCAGGTCCTGTACGGGCCTTTCCGGATACAGAAAATGTTCTACTGCTGCCTTGGCCAGTACATTCTCTAGATCTCTCACCAATTGAAAACGTCTGGTCAATGGTGGCCGAGCAACTGGCTCGTCACAATACGCCAGTCACTACTTTTGATGAACTGTGGTATCGTGTTGAAGCTGCATGGACAGCTGAACCTGTACACGCCATCCAAGCTCTGTTTGACTCAATGCCGAGGCGTATCAAGGCCGTTATTACGGCCAGAGTTGATTGTTCTGGGTACTGATTTCTCAGGATCTATGCACCCAAATTGCGTGAAAATGTAATCACATGTCATTTTTAGTATAATACATTTGTCCAATGAATACCCGTTTATCATCTGCTTTTCTTTTGGTGTAGCAATTTTAATGGCCAGTAGTGTAGTAGGGAAGGCGAATGGTCGACTACGGTTTGTTAGTGGATTTTAGGGAAGTGTGGTTCTCTTGTTAAGGAGACTGTGTATTGAACACTGGTGTGATCCATTCTTGAGTACTGCTACCCACCAGGTCGGATTAAAGGATGACTTCGAAGCAACTCAGTGGCGGGCTGCTAGATTCGTTACCTGTAGGTTCGAACAACACGGAAATGTTATGGAAATTCTCCAGGAACTCAAATGGGAATCCTTGGAGGGAAGGCGACATTTTTTCCCAGGAACCCTATTGATAAAATTTAGAGAGCCGGCATTTGTAATTGACTGCAGGACGAAGGCCGCGAAGATATGAGAAAATAGTGCTCGTACGGAGGCATATAGGCAGTCATTTCTTCTTCGCCCCATTTGCGAGTGGAACATAAAGGAAAGTACTAACAGTTGTACAGGGTACCTTCCGCCTCGCACCATACGGTAGCTTGCTCTAGAAGATTAAAGATTCCACCTCCCGTGAACGACAAAGTCAGTAGTGACGAAGCGCAGACTTCGACTGGCCAAATATCGAGAAATTAGCCGTGACCTTTGGAAAGGACCGAGACTCCTCTCAAGCAATTTAGAGAAAGCGAAATTTCATTGGCTGTGCTGGTATTAGAACTCATTTCCTCCCAAATGAGAAACCAGTGCTTTAATCACCGCAGCACCTCAAACCAGAGTGGAAGAAGAATAGGCAGTGGTTAGTGATAGAACTTGACGTCACTGCAGGTAGATAAGAATTTTACTTATGAACTCAATTCCACCCAAGTAACAGTTCAGTACCTTAAACAATGCAGCACTTCAAAAGAGAGGAGAGAAGAACAGGCAGTGGGTTAGTAGTAGAGAAGGTGACGCCACTACAGCTAGACAAGAATTTTACTTGTGAGTAATAGTCATCACGTTGTACTATATGCCTCCGGACTCGTGCTTGGTGGTAATGGTCGAGTTTGTCTGTGACTCAATAAATTTGTATTTTCATGACAAAAGGAAACCGCTGCTTGTGTAAGTAGGCGGTTTAGGTTTTTATGTTGGTAACGCCACGTAGCGCTCTGTATGAAAATCGCTCATTGTGCTGTGTGCAGTCTCTGGACCGTGAATTCATTGTCCCAGGAAAGGGAAACTTTATTGACACATTCCTGGGGTCAGATACATCACATGATCACACTGACAGAACCACAGGCACATAGACACAGGCAACAGAGCAAGCACAATGTCGGCACTAGTACAGTGTATATCCACCTTTCGCAGCAATGCAGGCTGCTATTCTCCCATGGAGACGATCGTAGAGATTCTGGATGTAGTCCTGTGGAACGTCTTGCCATGCCATTTCCACCTGGCGCCTCAGTTGGACCAGCGTTCGTGCTGGACGTGCAGACCGCGTGAGACGACGCTTCATCCAGTCCCAAACATGCTCAATGGGGGACAGATCCGGAGATCTTGCTGGCCAGGGTAGTTGACTTACACCTTCTAGAGCACGTTGGGTGGCACGGGATACATGCGGACGTGCATTATCCTGTTGAAACAGCAAGTTCCCTTGCCGGTCTAGGAATGGTAGAACGATGGGTTCGATGACGGTTTGGATGTACCGTGCACTATTCAGTGTCCCCTCGACGATCACCAGTGGTGTACGGCCAGTGTAGAAGATCGCTCCCCACACCATGATGCCGGGTGTTGGCCCTGTGTGCCTCGGTCGTATGCAGTCCTGATTGTGGCGCTCACCTGCACGGCGCCAAACACGCATACGACCATCATTGGCACCAAGGCAGAAGCGACTCTCATCGCTGAAGACGACACGTCTCCATTCGTCCCTCCATTCACGCCTGTCGCGACACCACTGGAGGCGGGCTGCACGATGTTGGAGCGTGAGCGGAAGACGGCCTAACGGTGTGCGGGACCGTAGCCCAGCTTCATGGAGACGGTTGCGAATGGTCCTCGCCGATACCCCAGGAGCAACAGTGTCCCTAATTTGCTGGGAAGTGGCGGTGCGGTCCCCTACGGCACTGCGTAGGATCCTACGGTCTTGGCGTGCATCCGTGCGTCGCTGCGGTCCGGTCCCAGGTCGACGGGCACGTGCACCTTCCGCCGACCACTGGCGACAACATCGATGTACTGTGGAGACCTCACGCCCCACGTGTTGAGCAATTCGGCGGTACGTCCACCCGGCCTCCCGCATGCCCACTATACGCCCTCGCTCAAAGTCCGTCAACTGCACATACGGTTCACGTCCACGCTGTCGCGGCATGCTACCAGTGTTAAAGACTGCGATGGAGCTCCGTATGCCACGGCAAACTGGCTGACACTGACGGCGGCGGTGCACAAATGCTGCGCAGCTAGCGCCATTCGACGGCCAACACCGCGGTTCCTGGTGTGTCCGCTGTGCCGTGCGTGTGATCATTGCTTGTACAGCCCTCTCGCAGTGTCCGGAGCAAGTATGGTGGGTCTGACACACCGGTGTCAATGTGTTCTTTTTTCCATTTCTAGGAGTGTATATGTGTGTGTGTGTGTGTTGGGCAGTTATATGTGAACATATATAATGACTTTCGAACACTATTAAGGTAAATACATTGTTTGTTCTCTATGAAAATCTTTCATTTGCTAACTATGCCTATCAGTAGTAAGTGCCTTCAGTAGTTAGAATCTTTATATTTAGCTGGCAGTGTTGCCGCTCGCTGTATTGCAGCAGTTCGAGTAACGAAGATTTTTGTCAGGTAAGTTATTCATGAAAGGTATAGGTTATTATTAGTCAGGGCCATTCTTTTGTAGGGATTATTGAAAGTCAGATTGCGTTGCGCTAAAAAAATATTGTGTGTCAGTTTAGTGATGATCAGAATAAGTAAAGAGAGAAATGTCTGAGCACGTTCAGTTTTGCTCAGCTGTTTGAAAATCGAAAAACGTAAGACGTTTACTAGCACAGTCATTCATGATTTTTCTAAGGGACATTACATTTGTTAATTATAAAGATACAGAGTGTGTATAGAAGCGCCAGAAGAGTTCAGTTTGACCCATCAAGTAGGAGGCTCAAGATCGAAAGGCAAAGTGAATACACTAATGATGCGAAATATTAAGCTTAAATGTGAATCCACCAGTTTTCCAGACAGACAACTCAAGTTCTTACGAGAGCATTGACGGATTTATAGGCCGCTGTTTATGTGATCGGTGCACGACCTAATTGTTTGTTGGCGTGATTCGGCATTACGTCTGAGGGGTACTTTGTGTACCGTCGCTTTAGAGTCTATACATTAATCACAGAACTTTTGAAAATAAGCAGAGCAGCGTAACATAAATTATAAATAAATAAGAAAATGACTTTGTACATCCGTTACGATCAATTGTATAGGTTAGGCGAAACCAGGTAGAGTTCAAACCAAAGAATGCTTAAGTAAAGCTTTGTACATATGAGAATGTTGGCCTTGCATGGATTTTCATATAGAAATAAAAGAATTAAATAATCATCAACTAGCTTAATCCGAGCAGACCGTTGAATACGAATAAGATATGAGAGCGAAGTTCATTTAATTGCATAGTAACTCACGACAAATCAACAGGAACATTGAAAGTCCGGCTGTGTAGTTCGCTCTGTGAATTGCGAGATAACTGAAATTTGATAGTCCGAGCATCAGTGTTAAAAATGCAACAAGCGTATCACACATGAATATGACTAATAACTGCAGCAAATAATCACAGATCACAGCTGCCTCGAATCTCATAAACCATGTTATTAGGGTCGTAGTCACCGAAAACACAGTCAAATTATATAAGTTCTGTGAACAATTAGAATACAGACTCACGCTCATAACATTATTCTAAGTCTACACAAATTTAAAAGTATCTAACTTGTGCACGGCTGCTTCACTGCACAGGTTCCTCCACAACCTCTCAAGAATGGAGGGAGCTTGCACCCCTTGTGTTTTGCGTGGCATTATCACAGCACAGACACAATATTAAATACATTTAACAAATGCTTCTATAAAGCCTTGCAGTTTGCAACAACTTAAAATTACTACGGTCGCAGGTTCGAATCCTGCCTCGGGCATGGATGTGTGTGATGTCCTTAGGTTAGTTAGGTTTAAGTAGTTCTAAGTTCTAGGGGACTGATGACCACAGATGTTAAGTCCCATAGTGCTCAGAGCCATTTGAACCATTTGAACCAACTTAAAATTATCAAACAGTAGATTGGCGTTTCTCATCTAGCAGGAATATCATATGAGGATCTGGGGAGTTCACGATGCGTTATACAGGGTCGTCAGAAACAGTCTGATAAGCTTGTAAGGTGCTGCAGGGTGGGTTGTGCTGAGAAATACACTATGTGATCAAACGTATTCGGACAACCTCAAAAACATACGTTTTTCATATTAGATGCACTGTGCTGCCACCTGCTGCCAGGTACTCCATATCAGCGACCTCAGCAGTCATTAGACATCATGAGAGAGCAGAATGGGGCGCTCCCCGGAACTCACAGACTTCGAACGTAGTCAGGTGATTGGGTGTCACTTGTGTCATACACCTGTAAGCGAGATTTCCACACTCCTAAACATCCTTAGGTCCACTGTTTCCGATGTGATACGGAAGTGGAAACGTGAAGGGACGCACGCGTACAGGCCGACCTCGTCTGTTGACTGACAGAGACCGCCGACACTTGAAAAGGGTCATAATGTGTAATAGGTTAGGTTAGTGGTGTTTAACGTCCCGTCGACAACGAGGTCATTAGAGACGGAGCGCAAGCTCGGGTTATGGAAGGATGGGGAAGGAAATCGGCCGTTCCCTTTCAAAGGAACCATCCCGGCATTTGCCTGAAACGATTTAGGGAAATCACGGAAAACCTAAATCAGGATGGCCGGAGACGGGATTGAACCGTCATCCTCCCGAATGCGAGTCCAGTGTGCTAACCACTGTGCCACCTCGCTCGGTACTAATGTGTAATAGGCAGACATCTATCCAGACCGTCACTCAGGAATCCAAACTACATCAGGATCCACTCCAAGTACCATGACAGTTAGGCGGGAGGTGAGAAAACTTGAATCTCATGGTCGAGCGGCTGCTCATAAGCCACACATCACGCCAAACGACGCCTCGCTTGGTGTAAGGAGCGTCAACATTGGACGAATAAACAATGGTTGGTTGGTTGGTTGGTTGGTTTTGGGGAAGGAGACCAGACAGCGTGGTCATCGGTCTCATCGGATTAGGGAAGGAAGTCGGCCGTGCCCTTTCAGAGGAACCATCCCGGCATTTGCCTGGAGTGATTTAGGGAAATCACGGAAAACCTAAATCAGGATGGCCGGACGCGGGATTGAACCGTCGTCCTACCGAATAATAAACAATGGAAAAACGTTTTGTGGAGTGACGAATCACGGTACACAATGTGGCGATCCGATGACAGGGTGTGGGTATGGCGAATGCCGGTGAACGTCATCTGCCAGTGTGAGTAGTGCCAACAGTAAAATTCGGAGTCGGTGGTGTTATGGTGTGGTCGTGTTTTTCATGGAGGGGGCTTGCACCCCTTGTTATTTCGCGTGGAACTACCACAGCACAAGCCTACATTGATGTTTTAAGCACCTTCTTGCTTCCCACTGTAGAAGAGAAATTCGGGGATGGTGATTGCATCTTTCAATACGATAGAGCACCTGTTCATAATGCACAGCCTGTGGTGGAGTGGTTACACGACAATAACATCCCTGTAATGGACTGGCTGCACAGAGGCCTCAGCTGAATCCTAAAAAAAACACCTTTGGGATGTTTTGGAACACAGACTTCGTGCCAGGCCTCACCGAACTACATCGATACCTCTCCTCAGTGCAGCACTCCGTGAAGAATGGGCTGCCATTCCTCAAGAAACCTGCCATCACCTGACTGAACGTACGCCTGCGAGAGTGGAATCTGTCATCAAGGCCAGGGTAGGTCAACACCATATTGAATTCCAGCATTACCGATGGAGGGCGCCACGAACTTGTAAGTGATTTCAGCTAGGTGTCCGGATAATTTTGGTCACATAGTATAATTGTAAAGAAAAAAATCAACACGTCGCACCGTTTCCGTGCTAATTAGCCTTGAAGTTAGCCAGTCAGGCCGTTGTGCACGCAAATTCAAGCGACCCGCAAGAAACGGTGTCGCCAAATGTGTGCTTCGAACAGGAGAGCAGTACAAAATTGGACGTGGGACGGTAGTAAGGAACGAAACACAGCCAAAGGCTGAGCAATCTTCTGCGCTGTCATCTTCGCCGTGAGAAAAACAGACTCTAATTGTTCCTGCCGGCAGAAACCTTTTTCCTTTTTTTTTCCACATTACAACCTACCCTGCAATACCCTTACAAGCTATAAATACTGTTTCTGACCACCCTATGTAATTGATGTCCCTCTCGTAGCGACTTGTTGACATTGTATATAGGCTTCTGTCCCTGCTTCTTCGGCTGACGTTTGTCTGACGATTTTTCTGACGTTTCAACAGCACAAGAGGGGAATCCTTTGACAGTGTCAGCCAATCGCGCTGGCAACATCTTAGAAAAATCATCAAACGAATGCCAGCCGAAGAACTGAAGTCAATAGGCAATATGCCATACTGACTTCATACACTGAAGCGCCAAAGAAACTGGCATAGGCATGCGTATTCAAATACAGAGATATGCAAACAGGCAGAACATGGCGCTGTAGTCGGCAGCGCCTATGTAAGGCAACAAGGCTCTGGCGTAGCTGTGAGATTGATTACTGGTGCTACAATAGCATGTTATCAAGATTTAAGTAAGTTTGAACGCAGTGTTATAGTCTGCGCATGAGCGATGGGACACAGCACCTCCGAGGCAGCGAGGCAGTGGGGATTTTATCGTACGACCATTTCACGAATGTACCGTGTATATCAGAAATTCCCTAAACATCAAATCACCGACATCGCTGGGGCTGGAAAAAGGTCCTGCAAGAACGGGATCAACGACGACTAAAGAGAATCGTTCAAAGTGACAGAAGTGCAAAACTTCCGAAAGTAGCTGCAGATTTCAACGCTGGGCCATCAACAAGTGTCAGGGTGCGAACCATTCAACGAAACATCGATTATGAGCTTCTGAAGCCGAAGGCCCACTCTTGCACCCTTGATGACAGAACGACACAATGCTTTATGCCTCGCCTGGATCCGTCAACACCGATACTGGACTGTTGACGACTGGAATCATGTTGCCTTATCGGACCAGTTTCGTTTCAGATTGTATCCAGCGGGTGGACATGTATGGTATGGAGACAACCTCGTGAATCTATGCACCTTGCATGTCAGCAGGGAACTGTTCAAGCTGGTGGAGGCTGTGTGGATGGTTTGGGGCGTCTGTAGTTGGAGTGATATGGGACCTCTGATACATCTAGATACGACTCTGGCAGGTGACACGTACGTAAGCATCCTGTCTGATCGGTTGCATCCATTCATGTCCATTGTGCATTCCGACGGACTTCGGCAGTTCCAGCAAGACAATCCGACACCCCACACGTCCAAAATTGCTACAGTGTGGCTCCAGGAACACTCTTCTGAGTTTGAATACTTCCGCTGGCCACGAAACTCCCCAGACATGAACATTATTGAGCATATCTGGGATACCTTGCAACGTGCTATTCAGAAGAGATCTCCAACCCCTCCTACTCTTACGGATTTGTGGCCAGCCCTGCAGGATTCATGGTGTCAGTGCCCACCAGCACTACTTCAGACATTAGTCGAGTCCATGCCACGTCGTGTTGCGGCACTTCTGCGTGCTCGCGTTACCCTACACGATATTAGGCAGGCGTGCCAGTTTCTTTGGCTTTTCAGCGTATTACCGTAATTGTGGAGATTATTAGTAGTGGCACACTTGCATATCAGCTTCTAAGAAATAGTCTGCAATTCTTTAGACTCACGTTTGATTTGAAATGTATTTAGTTGTGGTGATTACTGATGTCAAATGCTCAGACTGCTCCAATGATTCCATTGTTATTAATTTTGTAATCTGTTGCAAATAAAAACAGTATGAACTGTTATAATAATGTGAGAGTCTCGTTTAGGTTCCAATGAGCTGCTCTCATTATCACGTTTCAACGCTTATAGTTGGTCTTTCTGTAGCATGTTTGTACGGTCTGTAACGTATTTTCGTTGAAATTACATTAATTCATCTTCCGTTTCTTCCGTCCTGACTGCCATTTTCTCAGCCTGACGTTTGCCCGCCCAGGCCTTTGAATTCCACGCTGGCCTCGGCCGTCACACACACACAGACACACACACATACATACACCTCTTTCTCTCGAGTTCCGCGAGCCGGCAGCTCGCAGTAAATATCTCAAGCTGTTGCTTACGTTCATTGATTGATACGTGCTCCAGTACCAAGAATTGTTCCCCGGCTATAAGCTCCGCGCCACCAGGCTCTTCTTGACGATTGCGGTTGCCCGGCTGCCGGGCTGCCGCCACATTATCTTTCCGTTTCCTTCCTGGTTCCGCTCCCATTCCGTGGAAAGAGCTGAACGTTTGACGACGTACAGGAATTTGACAACTAACCGCAGAGGAAATGTACTGCTCCTTCCAGAGAGGCAGTTTCATGCTACCGTTACACGTTGAGGAAAGCGTTTCTGAACTTGTAGCTTACAGAACCAACAACTGAAGTATGCGAAAGATAAAATGTGGAATTTAAAGAAATAAGTAGGAATTTGAAATTTTAATGGAAGGGGTCACAAAAAGCTAATCAATTAGGGAACCAAGATGTAACAGCTAATCGCTATCGAAGGAAAGTAGTGAACAGTTAGGATGTGTCTTAAAATCTGTCACGATTCGTTAGAAGTGCAGAAAGCAGGATGGAGTAATTAATTACTATAGTGGTGCATTTAACTTGGCATACTCGGGGCGCAGTTTGCCCTTATTCTCACCAGTTAACAGCTGTGCGAAAGCTCTACTTTTATGTTTAACAATTATTTTTGTAGAACATTTCTCGTATTTCTGCACCATTGTTTTCGATTACGAGCATATTTACTTGCAGTCGTTCTCATGCTCAGCCACGAAGCGGTCTAGGGTTCTCTCGGTGTACATACTTAACCACTTGTCCGTGGACTTTTGTTGAAGGATAAGCCGAATTTTGTCTACTATCGATCACGCCTACGTAACCTTGAAAATATGCACTAATCGCTCACAGGAATGACAAGGCTATGTCGTAACAGTAGCAGCTTTCTGACAGCTTTAAAATGTGTTGGGAAGCAAATAAGGCTTTCTGTCAGCCGCCATCAGTATTTAGAGACACAAGCAAGTGTTCTGTCTGCCGTCCGCGCTTACGTTTCAACGGTGACGTCACAGCAAGTTGTGCAACTATTTCAGTAAATACGAAGTTGTCAGTGCAGAAAGTTTACTCAGAAAGCACGTTCTTCAAAGTTTTCTCAAAAATAAATTATACTTTTGGAGGTACTGCTATTTGTTTAGTGCGTCTATGACCGGTAGGGAATGGCGTTAGAAAGCTGTAATTCAGTAGTGATATGGGTTTCTTACACAGCAAGCGTTCTCCTTGGCCAGTGAGAAATGTATTTCAATTTGAAGTAGTTAGTCTGAAATTACTGACTTGCCTTAAATATTGCAAAGGCCAGTTGAGATTAGCCACCCATCGTTTGAAGCCATTTGTTTAAATCTTTTAATGTGTTGCGCAGTGCAGAAATTTGTACGGATTTGGATGGTGGAGTTAATACTCCAGCCGAAGTGGAGGGCATATGAGGTCTTTCAGCCTGCAGCCGACCACGAGGCATCCTTAAAACGATTTTTTGTTCTGTTTTTCATTTTACAATATTATTTTCCACTGGGTTTCACTGAATAAAAGATTCGCAAACGGTAAAATATTTGGAATTTTGGGCTCCATAAGGTTCCCTCTCTGTGCAGCGACCGTGGAATATAAGGACAGTAGTTCTACTTATGGCATGTATCGGTTAGAAAAATGCACCGATGATGACTGATATCAGTCGAAATCGATTTGCAACAAGATAAATAAATTATGTTTCAGCGACTGATTGCTACATTCTTTATAATTTGATAAAACATTTATCAACCCATAAGAGGGAGGTAGATAGTTGGATGAACCACATTTGCTTGGGCAAGATGAAGGCGTGTGTCCCATTCGCAGTCTGCTCCACAAAATGAAATCGGCACCACTTTCCAGCTAGAGTGGAGTCGTGGAGGTAAAAGTATGACGTTGCTGATTGCTCTGAGCTCCAAGAGTTTCGTACGAACTTAGAAACTTCTTCAGTACGTCAGATGGCGGATTTACAGGCTTGGAAGAATCTACAAGAATTTTCGGATTCTTGATGTTTTTCTAATAGCTAAAGCATCTGTACTGTTACCATCACATACACTGACGGAAAAAATCGGAACACCAAAAAATAAATAATGTAGAGTAATAAAATTTCGAGAATACATTTGTCTAAGTAGTATATTGAAGTGATTAACACGGCAAGATCACAGGATAATGTAAGCGCTACTTTAGCCATTATGAACGTGAAATAACTTGTGTAACCACCAGTGTGTTGAGTGCAAGCAAGCATTGTGTTATAAAGCTGTCTAATGTCAGTTTGTGGGACGGCGTTCCATGGCTGTTACACTTCATTGATCAGTATAGGGGCGCTTAATCCTATTTGTGGATGACGCTAGAGTTACCGTCCGATGACGTCACCTATGTGCTCGATTAGAGACAGATCTGGTGATTGAGCAAGTCAAAGCAACATGTCGACACACTGCAGAGCATGTTTGATTACAAGAACGGTATGTGGATGAACGTCAGCCTATTGGAAAACAACCCTGGAATGCTGGCACCACAACAGGTCGAATCACCAGGTTTACGTACAATTATCCAGTCAGGGTGCGTGGGATAATAACTAGAGTGCTCCTGCACCTCAGACCATAACACTAGGTGTAGGTCGTGTGTAGCACGCAGACAGGTTGGTTGCAAGCCTTCAAGTGACCTCCTCTAACCAACACACGGCCGACATTGGCACCGAGGCAGAACCAGCTTTCATCAGGAAAGACAACAGACCTTGACCTTACCCTCCGATGGGCTCTCTCTTGACGTTACTGAAGTCGCAAACGGCTGTGATTTGGTATTAGTGGAATGTACGCTACAGGGCGCCTGGTTCGGAGCTGTCCTTGAACGATTTGTAACAGTTTGCTGTGTCAGTATGGTGCCAGCTGCTGTTCATATTGCTTCTGCAAATAAAGTACGATGCTCGGAGTCATGTGCCGAACCCGATGATCTTCCCTAGCGGTAATGCCACGTGGCAGTCCGGAGCCCGGTCTTCTTGCGACCGTACATTGTCGTAAGCACTTTTGCCAGCAATCATGTACAATGGATACGTTCCTGTCCAGTCTTTCTGCAACACCGTGAAAGGAACATCCAGCTTCTGAGACCTATTACACGATCCTATTCAAACTCAGTGAGGTGCTGATAATGGCATCTTGTCTCCTTAAAGGAATTTTTGACTGACATCAATTTGCCACGTCCGATTTGAGAGATAACTAACGCTCACGGCGCCACTGGCGCTAGTCTTACTCCATTGGTGCGAAATCTGAGTAGACGTCTTTCAGATGTAGCAACACGCCTACCTACATTCATTTATGTCGCACAGCTCCTCCTTGGTCTTGCGACTTTTTTTTGTCACTGTATTTGCCGAATCGGTATTCAGATTTTAGACTGACCGTGTGTTTCAATGAAACTCATAAATTTGTCTTAACTGGCAAAGAAGTCGAATAACGCAGTTGTATATAATCTCTCTGACCATGTTCACGTCTCTTATTGAATCAAATATTAATATTTCCAAAAGTTCTGTTGTAGGTCTTTGTTGGCAACACGAGAGAGAAAAGTTGTTAGAGAATAGCTACGATAACGACAATTAGTTGCTTCAATTTGAACTGCTACTGATTAACCCAATAACCCGTCGCTTAGTGACAAGGATATCGTATATGCAATTAAAAAAAAAATCTTCAGTCACGTAAAAGTATATTCAGACTCTTCAGAACCCACCGCTTTATGTTCACAATATTCTGTATTGACTTCCCGTGACTTCATGAAAACAAAATACATCATTGGATATCCAACCAAGCAACATGTTTCCAGTTATCAACAGTCCAATGTCAGTGTTGACAGGCCCAGGCGAGGCGTAAAGCTTTGTGTCGTGTAGTCATCAAGGGTACACGAGTGTGCCTTCGGCTCCGAAAGCCCATATCGTTGATGTTTCGTTCAATGCTTCGCTCCCTGACATTTGTTGATGGGCCAGCACTGAAATCTGCAGCAATTTACGGAAGGGCTGCACTTCTGTCACGTTGAACTATTACCTTCAGTCGTCGTTGGTCCCGTTCTCGCAGGATCTGTTTTCGGCCGCAGCGGTGTCCGAGATTTTATGTTTTACCTGATTCCTGATATTCATAGTACAAGCGTGAAATGGTCGTACGGGAAAATCCCCACTTCATCGCTACGTCGGAGATGTGTCCCATCGTTCAGTTAAATCTTGATAATCTGCCATTGTAGCAGCAGTAACCGATCTAACAACTGCGCCAGACACTTGTTGTCTTATATAGGCGTTGCCGACCGCATCTGCCTGTTTACATATCATCGTATTTTAATACCCGTGCCTATACCAGATTCTTTCGCTCTTCAGTGTGTTTAACCACACACAAATGATTATCACTACCTTCCTCTCAAAATTTAATTTTTATTAATATCTGACAAAGTCTCAGCATCAGATAACTGATGAAATTCATTAAACAGAACAAGAAATTATGCAGATTGATTTATAATAATAGATATTCTAATGGTGCGACTCTGATCGAAGATTACAGAGAGTTCTGAGGACAAGTCACTCCATAGCTAGGATAGTTCTTCAGAGGCGCCGTGTGTTCTCCCAGTGATCGAACGTTGTTCATATATACACTGCTCTGCAAACAAGGACAAGCTACAGAAAGTGGCGTAACATATTAACTACTAGGAAATGACTGAAAGTGCGGGACCTTACTGTCAGAGGTCTCTCAGTCATACATAGAAAGTTGGACGTAACACGGCATGAGATCAGCTTGACTATAGCGCCAAATGGGACTGGCCCTGCAGCACGAGGCACCTGAAGGAACGGAAAAAGATAGTGTCTGTCAATCAGCGAATAGTTACAATGCACTGTGGTGGTGGTCTTCGTGACAACTTGGTCTGGAGACATTTGGAGGACTTCAAATGGGGAAAATTCATCGGGAAACTGGAAGAAGGGCGATGTGTGACGAATTAGGCTAAGAGTCTGGTATTGCTCACAGCATTATTTGACTTGCGTGGGGACCATCCAGAATCAAAGGCACAGCTGCCCAAAGGAGAGCACGTGGTCGACCCAAAGTCAACTACACCTGCAGATGAGTGCTACGTTGTGTAACTGGCAAGAAGGTACCCACGGTAATTAGTGGGTGCTATTGCAACCGCATTTCAAGGACCGCAAGCTAAGGTTTTTTTTTTTTTTCATTCAGTGTACAAGATGATCTGCACTACAAGCAAAGAGTTTTATATCATTAGCAAAGCTGAGGTGGTCCAGATATGTTTTACTAACGAATAGTCCTACGACGGTTTCCCAGTTTAAGGACTTGTAGTACTACTCTACTGCTGATGAAGTTAGTTTTGGTCGTATGTAAGCCCCTCACTTGTCCAATTCTCCCTTGGTGAATTTCTCAATATCTTGGCAAAGACTAATAGAAGCAATAGCACCACCATTTACAATCACCGGTATGTTGACACAGAATGAAACAATGCCGTAATTTCTTAGGACTGTTAGAATAGATTTAACAGACACTGAATCATAAGCTTTCTCCAAATATACAATTCCCAGGAACAGCAGTAGTTCACACTCACTGCCCCGTTATGAAATTTCGTTGATGAGTTTCAAGTAGTTCATTACCTTTATACAGTTCCTATCTTGTTCCTTTCGTGGCGCCACCACTATTTTTTGTTCATTTTACTGTGGTAACTAGCAGCTCACCCGAAGCATTTGAAACAGCTATAGCCAGCTAGCAGACGCTAAGGTGTCGCGTTGGTTGCAAGAACAGGACGGTTTATAGATTGTGAGGCGGACTAGTGTAAGCACCGCAGTCGTGCCAATGCAGGTGCCTACAGGTCGGGCTAAGCAGTTTCTACATCGCTCGGCCACGAATTTGTTATACGTTGCTGAGAGAAGGACGTCGGCACACTAAGTGGGCTACCAGCGTTGTAAATAATCAACTTTAGCAAGTGGGGGGGGGGGGGGGAATCAGCAGTCTGACAGTGTCTACGACGACGAAAGGAATACGCCAGACACTGGAACGACATAGGACAGCCGCCACAAGTTTTGGCCTCCACTGTCCCTCCATTTCCAGCACAAAGTCCTCCTTTCTCGGCTTGGTGCCCCTCCACTACTGGGCTACCTCCAGGCTCACTCAGACTCCTGACCTGGAGAGCAGCAGATCGACACCAGCGCAGTGCAGCTGTTGACGCTTCTGCAATGGTATGGGGGCCTCGGCGCCTTGTGTCACCACTCGCAGGGGCGAGTTACAGAACTGGAGGCTGTCATCCCCTGCAAGTATTCGTGATTCCTGGCAGGGCCCACGTGAAATACTAGCTCCGCAACGAACTTTTGACAACACTCTAGTCGGCTTGTCCCTCGCAGTTTGCGAGTGCTTGGCTCTGTGCAGAGACCAGGGAAAGTAATATATAGTTGAAAAGGTAGCTAATAAAGGTGTTAACTTCGTCATCTACTATCGAAAGCGTGCATGCATTTAAACGTGCAGTCAATAATTATTAAAGTCGGCTGAAATAGTTACTCGCTCACTTCCAGGAACGGCTGCTGGCATTCGTAAGATATGTAGTGCCACGTGCTGTGACGTACGCACCACGGCCTGTCTTTCTCGTGGGTTTCAACTCCTCGCCACTGGAGCTCGATTCCTGGCACAGTCGTCACGGCCCTGTGGCCATCAGACACCCACTTCCACTCACCAACTGCCATCCTCACCTGAGAGGGGGCGTGGCCGCCGCACCACGACGCAACGAGTGTAGTCACAGGAGTTTTAATAAAATATTTTTACTTTTGATGTTGTTTACCTACGCTCCCATCGGCCTGCACCCTCTTGACATCCCACTGCTGCAACTCAACCCCGTACAGAAGTGGCCCTTCATCTACATATACATCTAGCACTCTGTGAGCCACCTCGTGGTGTGTGGCAGAGGATACTTTGTGCATCACTGTCACTTCCCCTCATTCGTGTTCCAGTCACGAAAGGTCCACGGGAAGAACGTTTGCCAATAAGCTTGCACGTGGGCTCCGATCTCTCTAATGTTATCTTTATGGTCTATTCGCGAGATATGGGTAGGAGAAAGCAATATATCTGTTGACTCTCCTGGGAATGTGTACTCTCAGAGCTGCAAAAATACACGACACCATGATACAGAACGACTCTCTTGCAGCATCTGCCATTGAAGTCGGTTGATCATCTCCATGACACTGCCATGCGTACGAAATGAACCTGTAACTAAACGTGCTGCTATTTTTTGGATCTTCTCTATTTCCTCTATAAATACTATCTAATAGAGATCCCAGACTGACGAACAATAATCAAGTATTGGTTGAACAAGATTTGTGGAAGCTAACTCCTCTGTTGACGGACTACGTTCTTTGACGATTTTTTCAATGAATCTGTCAGGCATTTGCTTCTCTGGCGATTATTTTTACATGGTCGTTCCACTTTAAATCGCTCCATACATGTACTCCTAGATATTTTATGGAAGTAAGTGCTCTCGTGATTGTTCTGAAATCACGTTATCATACAATAATGGGTCTTTCTGTGTATGCACAATATGATACATTAGTTAATGTTGAGGGTCAGTTGCCAGCGTCGATCGTTGGCAGCTCTTCCTGCATTTCGCTACAATTTCTATTCTTGCTTCTTCTCTTTACAAAATGGCATCATCTGCGAAAAGCCTTATGGAACTTCCTATGTGTGCTACCTTATTTATATGACCCTATAACTGCCCCTTGGCGTACCCCGGAGTCACATTTACGTTCGAAGACCTCTCTGCGCTGACACTGAAAGGCTGTGTTCTCTTTGCTAGAAACTCTTCACTAATCACACAACTGGAGTAATATTCCGTACGCCCATATTTTGTTCAGTAAGCGGCAGCACGGTACTCAACTGAATGCCTTAGCGAAGTCATGCAACACAGCATCTACCTGGGTGCCGGCATCTGCCGCCTTCTGGTTCTCGTGAGGGAACAGAGCGAGATGGATGTCACACGATCGTTGGGTTTCGGAACGTGTATTGACTCCAGTGAAGGAGATTTTCGGTCTCCAGACATGTCGCAGTAAGCGAGCATAAAATATGTTCCAAGATTCTACAACAGACCGACGTCAGAGATGTAGACCTACAGTTTTGTGCGCCTGTTCGACGATCCTTCCTGAAAACTGGAACGGCCTGTGCTCTTTTCCAATAATCAAGTACACTTTGCTGATCCAGAGAGCTGCTGCTAGAAGATGCAAGTTTTTTCACAATCTCTATGTAGAATCGTGTTGGTATCCTGTCAGATCCAGTAGTTTTCCCTCTGATCATGGATTTCAGTTGATATTCTATACCATCAGCCATTTTGTGATTCGTACGTTCTTCTGTGAGAAAGTTTTGAAAAAAGACGATTAGTATTTCGGTCTTTTCTGTGTCGTCCTCCGTTTCAATGCCGTTATGGTCACAGAGTTTGTGGACAGATAGCTTCGATGATTTAACCTTACACCAAAACTTCCTAGCATCTTCTGTCAAGTCTGCTGCAGCTGGTTGCCAAATTACCTTTATTGATCAGTTGTTTCTTTCGTCTATGACAGCATAACAATCGATTTCTGAGACATTTAAATTGTTGCTTAATTTCACGAGGGTACTTCCGTCATCTTAAATAACTTGTTGCTTATTTTCGAGTAACATACTTCCCTGACCTATAATTTCAAATTTTACTTTTGAAATCGTTGAACATTTCATGCTTTGCCATTCTTACACTTACCTTGATTTCGAGTTTTGTCGAGGCTTTGGTTATGTTTAATTTCGCAGTGAAGCTCTCTTTGATTTCATAGCAACTTTCTCACACGACTACCGAACCACGGTGGGACTTCCCCACCCCTCTCAAATTTACTCGATACATATCTTTCTAAAGCCTATTGTGTGACGTTCTTGAAATTTGTTCATTGATGCTAAACGTTTTAGAACTACATACGACATTTTCATGCTGACCGCTTAGGTAATCTGAAGTATGTTTCTTGTCGCTCTTGCAAGCAGAAAGACCTTCCCACCTTGCTTTGTATTCCTACGTAGATCCGTATTTGGTGACGCTGTAGCGGCCTTATGATCACTGATTCCTCTTCCACACTAAGTCGAAACGTTCGGGTCTGTTTGTCATCATCAAATCAAAAATATTACCTTCACAAGCTGGTTCTCTGACTCACTGCTCAAGGTAATTTTCGGATAAGGCATTTAGAACAATTTCGCACGATTTCCGATCCCTGCAACCCTTCCTAATCATTTGAGTGTCCCAATCTATACATGGTAAATTTTCCCTCGAATGTCGCACCACTATTGTTCCTGAGCAGGGAGGTCTATAAAAGCATCCGATGACCTTGTTTGATCCACCTTCAGTACTTGTCATCACCCACATTATTTCATATTCGGAAGCTGTCTTAATCTCACTAGATATTTTCGTATTTTTTGTGAGTATAACCACACCTCCACCACAAGCGCTCAACCTATCTTTGCGATATAAATTCGAATTGGAATTTAGAATTTCATAGCTATTAATATCTGTTTCTATCATGTTTCTATCCGTAGTATTAAGTGGGCATTTTTACCGTTCACAAGCGAGACTAGTTTCTTAACCTTTCACAGATGCTCCTGCAGTAAACTAATACACTGTCATCATCTTTCTCTGAACTGCTACGGCGGATGCTACCCTGTCTGAAAGCAGAACGCACCTTATCAGGCCTGTGGAGGGATTACTCCATCATAAAAAATCCACGTGTGCACATCTCTCATACTCCGCTAACCAAGTACCCACATCCTGCGTGTAGTGCACGCCTGACTTATTAAGACGGGTCCTACAATTCTCCTCCCGATAACGGAGGTCGAGAAATCCGCATCCAAGGTTGTCATAGAATCGTCTGAGTCTCTGGTTTAAGCCCATCACTAGGCTCCAAACCAGAGGACCACGATCGATTCTGGAGACGATGCTGCAAACGGTGGCTTTGCTTCCATCCAGTGAGCGAGGCTAGCTGTCTTCACCAAATCAGTCTGTCGGTTATAGGAATTGAGAATTGCCTCTGTACCCTGGGGTGGGCGTCATTCGTGCCGACATGAGCCACCATTTGTTTCTGAGAGCACGCAGTGCAGTCACTGCCAGCAGAGCCTCCTCCACATCTCTGACGACACACCCCGGCAAGCATACAGAGTGGACACTAGCCTTCTTTCCCGACCTGCCCACTATTTTTCCGAGGGGCTCCAACCCACACCAACATTGCGGCTTCCAATGTCAAACAGTCCCATCCTTTGAGCTTATCGAGACCTTTCAGAAGGATCGGCCACAGTCGCAAGAGGCGAAGCATTTCATGGTGGCTTAGATGTGCTTATACTTTCAGCAGTACGTAATACCTCGGACCTGTTTTTGATAAGTCAGGGGACAGAAGTGAGGCTGGTACTCACTTCCACCTTCCGCGCGGAGATTCGTAACCCTATTTCTATTAGCCAATCTCCCTCAGGTAAGTGACGACTCGCTGGGAAGCGCGAATCTGAAGGCGCAGCAGCATCAGGGATACCAGGTGATTATAGGCGCCAGGGGTGTCAAAGTAGCTGTGTTAGGTGTCCCAACGCCATGGCAGCTCATGGCTGCCTGAAGTCTTGACCTTGGCCAACACACCTTCAGCTGTTTACACACAGTTGCCTATTTCCCCTGCATCCGTACACAACAGGAACAGTCCCTGTCCATCTTTAATCATTTTTTGTCTGTACTACAGACAATGCAACACTAACCCAAGAAGTTAAAATCACTACACAACAGATCTAAAAATACGCAAAATGCTTCATCAGAAAAAAGAGCGTTTGAGGACCAACGTGTCCGTCACACACAGACTCTAATAGGAAGTTGTAGTGCTTAATGCCGTGTAACAGGACCTGAATTTACCATGCGATTCACTGTCTTTACAAAGTAAAGTTTCAATCTGGACAGCCCTGTGATCAGAAGCTGCTGACGTACCAATCCGAAGTGCTAGAGGGCGGAACGATTTTATCGGATCCCTTTCTAAGGCCATTATTAACCCATGAATTTTAGCTATTGGCACTGTCCGAGCTACAAGCCAGAGCTTCACGCATTGATCACCACCCTCTCCCTCTGCCGTCTCCGTCTTCTCTGTGCCCTCTCCGCCCTCTCCGTCTTCTCTCTGCCTTCTCCGCCCTCTCTCTGCCCTCTCCGCCCTCTCTCTGCCCTCTCCGCCCTCTCCGCCCTCTCTCTGCCCTCTCCGCCCTCTCTCTGCCCTCTCCGCCCTCTCTCTGCCCTCTCCGTGCTCTCTCTGCCCTCTCCGCCCTCTCTCTGCCCTCTCCGTCTTCTCTCTGCCCTCTCCGCCCTCTCTCTGCCCTCTCCGCCCTCTCTCTGCCCTCTCCGCCCACTCTCTGCCCTCTCCGCCCACTCTCTGCCCTCTCCGCCCTCTCTCTGCCATCTCCGCCCACTCTCTGCCCTCTCCGCCCTCTCTCTGCCCTCTCCGCCCTCTCTCTGCCCTCTCCGTCTTCTCTCTGCCCTCTCCGCCCTCTCTCTGCCCTCTCCGCCCACTCTCTGCCCTCTGCGTCTTCTGTCTGCCCTCTCCGCCCTCTCTCTGCCATCTCCGCCCTCTCCGCCTTCTCTCTGCCCTCTCCGCCCTCTCTCTGCCCTCTCCGCCCTCTCTCTGCCCTCTGCGCCCTCTCTCTGCCCTCTCCGCCCTCTCTCTGCCCTCTCCGCCCTCTCTCTGCCCTCTCCGCCCTCTCTCTGATCTCTCCGTCTTCTCTCTGCCCTCTGCGCTCTCTCTCTGCCCTCTCCGCCCTCTCTCTGCTCTCTCCGCCCTCTCTGCGCCATCTCTCTGCTCTCTCCGCCCTCTCTCCGCGGCGGTTATGATTCCCACATAACTAAGAAGAAGCGCAAGTGATGTATGTGAAACAGCCTGTACCTTCTCACATCTCCAAGAAGACAATTCCCAACAGTTGAAATCCAGCGCATCCTGCGATGTTTCTATTATCGTCTGCTTCAAACTATCGTCTTTTCTTCAATAGTTTGTTTCATTTGAGTTTTTCAACTTTTGCTCTCTTCGTTGTTGCAGCTGATTGCCAAATTACCTTTGCTGAGCAATTGTTTCTTTCGTCCATGTCAGTATAACCAGCGATTTCTAAGAAATTTAACTTTTTACTTAATTTCAAATAAGATACCTCCGTCACATTAAATAACTTGTTGCTTAATTTCATGTAAGACACATCCCTTACCTATAATTTCTTATAGTCGTTTCTGCCTTCCTACCTAGTGAGTTTACTTCCATTTTTAATCTATTTTTACTTTTTATCTAACAAATTCATGATAAGTTCATATTCCGCACTCGTTTATGACGTTGCAAAACGCTCAGTTCTTCAGTAATTTGATAAATTAGTCAATTTCATTTTTACGAGGGGCGTTCACTAAGTAATGCAACACAGTTTTTCTGAAAGCAGGTTGGTTTTGTTCAGGATTCCAGCGCACCATATTATTCCTCACTTTCGACTACCAAGCCTTGTTTCTAACACAGCCTCCTTACAATGCGACGACCTTACGCCACCGTACTGGCAGGGCCTGTATACCTGCATGGTACCGCTCTACTGTTCGAGGTCAGAGCCAACGTCTTGTTGCATCAGTAACCTTCCAGTCGTCCACGTACTGCTTCCCGTGGAGTGCGTCCTCCATTGGGTTGAACAGATGGAAGCCGGAAGGTGCGAGATTCACGTTGTAGGATGGATGAGGAGGAACAGTCGAAGTTTTGTGAGCTCTCGGGTGTGCAGATTTGTGTGAGGCCTTGCGGTGTCAGTTGTGCAGATAGTCGTTTGATTGTGATCCGTCGATCACCTCGAATGAGAGTGTCCGCACGTTCCAACATTGCAGGTGTCACAGCTATGTTCGGTCGGCCGGCACGCGGGAAACCGGAGAGTTTTGCGTGACCTTGTTGCGATGATGGCAGTCGCCTCGCCCAACGACTCACAGTGCTTTTGTTCACTGCCAGGTCTCCGTAGACATTCCGCAAGTGGCTATGAATATCTGTGATGCTCTGGTTTTTGCCAAAAGAGAGGCACAGTCTGGAACGCACCTCCATTAGAGACACCATTTGAAGCGCCGCCTCGTATCGGAACTTCATGAAACTATGGGGGGCTGAAGCGGGAATTTCCCATGATGCCCAACAACAAATTCTACATTTTTTTCAACCGAAACTGGCCGGGAAAAAATGTGTTGCATTACTTATCGAACGCTTCTCGTATTTACATGTGGACCTTGCCAAGTTCATTTCCTACTAGTTTCCTTGTGGAAGGAAGTGTTAAGATGCAACATGATTTTCTCTGTCAGTTCTGCTAATGTATGAGCACTGCCATTTCTGGTACCATATCAGCTCTAAGCACTATGGGACTTAACATCTACGGTCATCAGTCCCCTAGAATTTAGAACTACTTTTGTCTAACTAACCTAAGGACATCACACACATCCATGCCCGAGGCAGGATTCGAACCTGCGACCGTAGTAGTCGCTCGGTTCCAGACTGAAGCACCTAGAACCGCTTGTCCACTATGTACTGGTACTACTGTTGTTAAGATTGTAGGATAGGAATCTGTCAGAGGTGGTAGTATGGATCAAAACAAGGAAAAAATATCTGACAAACATAGGCTCTAAAATGCATATCTGAGGAGCTGTGAGCACTTGTTCACCTTCGCTATATGAAAGACATCTCTATTGAACAAGTGCTCACAGTTTTTAAGGTGCGCATTTTAGAGCCCATGTATAAACACCACTTAACGGAGAAGTGGTACAGAAGAAATTGAAATCCAAGCAGTAATAAACGTGAGCGACAATTTTATCAGTGCCACCGGTCTCATGCAGTTTTATGTACAGCGTACACGCAAATAAAATAGATTACATACGGACAACATCTGCTCGCCAGCCTATTACACGTATAGTGTCAAGGCAATCCTCCGCCAAATGTTACGCAGAATTTTACAAAAATTTAACAAGTAACACACTTTCTTATTTCAAGGACAGTGCATAACCAAATTGCCCACTCAGGTCGGGACCGCACAATATTACAGTGGATTGTGTCTCGATAACCAGGATGGCGGAACAGTACGGCAGAACACAGGGATTTTCATAAATTCCCCATCCTGGCACCCGGCGGCTGTATTTAAGATTTATCTCTGATCATATTTGAAAAGCATCCACTCACTCTCTCTCTCTCTCTCTCTCTCTCTCTCTCTCACTCCCTCCCGCCCTCCCTCCATTTCCTCTTATTATCCAAGTGTTACTTCCTTTCAGCGTTGTGAACTGGACGTCTAATTTCAGAATCTTAGTCCTCAAATCTAGACTGAATTTGGAATTCATACGACATCTTTTGTTGAGAAAAGCGTTATACATCTGCGTAAGTCGACTTCTAAAGCGTCGAGAAACATGTGTCTTAATGAGCACCGTTATTTCATTTGTTTCCTATCTGTATTTCCAATTTTGATGGGGTTCTTGTGTTAACTCTTAATCGTTTTATATCTTTGTCTTGCTTATTCTTGACCAGTGTTCTATGGTAAGAAAAATCTTTACGTCTTTCGTAACATCAGTCAGATACAAACTATCTATAAACAGTAATGCTGGTATGTTTTCTCATGTCACGGACTGCGCGGCCCCTCCCTCCGGAGGTTCGAGTCCTCTCTCGGGCATGGGTGTGTGTGTAGTCCTTAGCATAAGTTAGTTTAAGTAGTGTGTAAGTCTACGGACCGATGACCTGAGCTGTTTGGTCTCTTAGGAATTCACACACATTTGAACATTTTTGGTATGTTTTCCTTGCGCTTTGATCGCTCTCCTTTTTATTTCTACTTCTATTTAAATCTATTTTGCATCGAAAATGAAATAGTACAGTCAAATAGAAGGTCGCATTGTCGTCTTTGACAGTTTGTTCCCCTCCCGACGACTTTGAGCTGTGTAGGATCACGTTGCATAAAGCATAAAATATAAAATACATGGATCTGTGTTTACTTTTGTGCGCTGCAGCCGGTGTCTACGTCATGCGCTGTTAGTGCCGTCTCGCGTAGCGTCTATCGCACAGCTGCGTTACACGGAAAGTGATGGTCTTTACAGTTTACTAAGCGTGTGAGGAAAAATAAAAGTATAAGCAAGTATGCTGAGAAACTGGAATTCGCCAAGGACAAATGGCCAACAACTCTCGAAACCCAAAGGTGAGTGAATACATGAAACTAACAACAGATCAAGTAGACAGTGTGCAACTTAATATCTTCATACTAGACTTGCGCCATAGGGTGGTGAGTTTCCGGGCTCCACTTAATAGATCAGGGGTCCTCTACACACAGGAAGCGGTACAGGGTTGGCGGGCGCTGTGTGAAACAGATTGGGCGGTTTTTTAGATTGAAGTATCGGGAAACTACAGAAAGAGTGTTAGTCTAAATGGATGCAGGACAAACACAGGAAAAATGGTTCAAATGGCTCTAAGCACTATGGGACTTAACACCTGTGGTCATCAGTCCCCTTGAACTTAGAACTACTTAAACCTAACTAACCTAAGGACATCACACACATCCATGCCCGAGGCAGGATTCGAACCTGAGACCGTAGCAGTCCCACGGTTCCGAACTGAGCGCCTAGAACCGCTAGACCACCGCGGCCGGCCAAACACAGGAACGTAGACCTAGAAAAATCGGCATTATAGTAGTAAATTGTCGTAGCTGAGTTGTAAAAGAACCAGAACTCCAAGCGCTAATAGAAATCACTGAAACTCGAATCATTATAGTACAGAAAGCTGGCTAAAGCCGAAAATAAGTTCAGTCGAAAACAGACATCAACGACTCAGAAAGAATAGATTAAATACAGTTGGTGGTGTAGTGTTTATTCCTGTCAGAAGTAGTTTACCTTGCAGCGAAATCGAAGTGAATAATTCCTGTGAGTATTGGTAGACGTTATTCTTGTCAACCGGAATAAATAACTGGTTCCTTTTACCGACCCCCTCGCCCCCCTCCCCCCCCCCCCCCGTTCCCGACGCAAATGACACAGTTTCTGAACAGTTCAAAGAGAACTTGAGCCATTTCAGATAGGTACCGAACTCTCACAAATGTAGTTCGTGATGACTTCAATCTACCCTCGACATGTTGGCGAAAATATATGTTTAGAGTCGGAGGTAGGCATAGAACGTCGAACGAAGTCGTTCTCAGAAAATTATTTTGTACGATAAGTTCAGCACCCCACTCGAGGTGTAAATGAATGCGAAAACATACTTGACCTCTCAGCAACCAATAATCCTGGACGAATAGGGAGCATTATGACGAATACAGGGATTAGTGACCACAAGGTCGTTGTAGCGAGACTCAGTACCGTTACATCCAAACCCACCAAAAATAAACTCAAATTACATCTCTTTAAAATAACAGATAAAAATTCTGCTTGAGTTCTTACTTAGGGACAGCCTCCACTCCCTCCAATCTCAATATGTAAGTGTAGAGCAGATGTGGTTTAAATTCAAAGAAATGGTGTCGACGGCTGTTGACACACATACGCCAAATAAATTCGTAAGAGATGGTACTGATCGCTCATGGTTCACAAAACAGGTCAGAACACTGTTGCAGAAGAAACGAAAAAAGCATCCCGAATAAATAACGCGAAATCCTCCAGACTGACGAAGTTTTACAGAAGCTTTAAGCATAGCGCTAACTTCAACGCATGATGTTTCTCATACTTTTCTCAACGAAACTGTCTCGAAATCTTGTAGGAAATCCAAAGACCTTCTGGTCGTATGTAAAGCACACCAGCGGAAAGAATCAGTACCCTTACGTAGCGAGAACAATGGTGATGGTGATGATGATAGTACCACTAAAGCTTTTCGAAATTCATCAAATACGTGGTAAATATTCCAGAATTCGAACCAAGAACAACTACCAACATGCGTAACTTGTAACTAGATATCTTCGGTGCAGCAAAGCAGCTTAAATAACTTAATGAAGGCAACGCCTTCGGTCCTGATTGTATACCAGTTAGGTTCCTCTCAGAGTATACTGATATAATAGCTCCATATTTAGCAATCATTTGCACCCCATCACTCATTGAAAGATCTGTACTTAAAGACTGGAAAAAAAAATGTTCAAATGTGTGTGAATTCCTATGGGACCAAACTACTAATGTCATCGGTCCCTAGACTTACACACTACTTAAACTAACTTATGCTTAGAACACACACACCCATGCCCGAGGGAGGACTCGAACCTCCGGCGGGAGAAACCGCGCAATCAGTGACAGCCGGCCGGAGTGGCCGTTCGGTTCTAGGCGCTACAGTCTGGCACCGAGCGACCGCTACGGTCGCAGGTTCGATCCTGCCTCTGGCATGGATGTGTGTGATGTCTTTAGGTTAGTTAGGTTTAATTAGTTCTAAGTTCTAGGCGACTGATGACCTCAGAAGTTAAGTCGCATAGTGCTCAGAGCCATTTGAACCAATCAGTGACATGGCGCCTCTAACCGCGCGGCCACTCCGCGCGGCTAGACTGGAAAGTTGTGCAAGTCACACCAGTTCCCAAGAAAGGAATTTGGTTAATCTGCTGAGTTACAGGCCCCTATCGCTAACGTCAGCTTGGTGTAAGATTTTGAAACATTATGCCCTATATGCCCTATCTCGAAGAAAACGATTTATTGACAAATAGCGAACATGTATTCAGAAAATATCGTTTTTGTGAAACACCTAGCTCTTTATTTTCACGAAGGGGATGTCAAATTGATTTCCTGTTTCCAGAATGCTTTCTGTACCGCACCTCACAAGCGACTTCTAATCAAGTAGGTTGGCTACGGATTATCGCCTCAGTTGTGCCACTGGATTCGTGATTTCCTGTCAGAAAGATCACGGTTCGTAGTAACTGACGGACAGTCATCGAGTAAAAATGAAGTAACATCTGGCGATCCCCAAGATAGTGCTATTGGCCCTCTGCTGTTCTTGACGCACATAAACGATTTAGGAGAGAATCTGAGTAGCACTCTTAGACTGTTTGCAGATGCTGCTATCATTTAACGTCTTATCAAGTCATCAGGTGATCAAAACAAGTTGCAAAACGATTTAGGTAAGATATATGTATGGTGCGAAGAGTGGCAATAGACCAAATAATGAAAAGTGTGACGTCATCCACCTGAGTACGAAATGGGATCTGCTAAATTTCTATTTCACGACAAACGACAAATGTAAAGGCTGTAAATTCAGCTAAATACTTAGGGATTACAATCATGAACACCTTAAGTTGGAACGATGGCTAGATAATATTGTGGGTAAAGCAAACCGAAGAGTTATTTATTGGCAGAACTCTGAGAAAATGCAACAGGTCTACAAAAGAGACTCCCTACACTACGTCTGTACGTCCTCTTCTGGATTGTCGGTGTGCGGTAAGAGATCCCCGCCAGCACCGTCGGAGGAACCGAAAAACTTCGAAGAAAAGAGCTCGTTTTCCACTATCGCGAAATAGGGGAAAGAGCGTCACGGATATGATACGTGAAATGAGCTGACAATCATTAAAACAAACGCGTATTTCGTTGCGGCAGGATCTTCTCATGAAATTTCAGTCACCAACTTTCTCGTCAAAGTGTGAAAATATTTTATTGGCGCCCACGTACATAGGGAGGAACGATCATCATAATAAAATAAGAGTACTCAGAGCTCGCACAGAAAGAGTGTGCGCTGCCCGAGAGTGGAACGGTAGAGAAATAGCTTGAAGGTGGTTCGATGATCCCTCTGCCTGGCATTTAATTGTGAACTGCAGAGTGATCATGTGGATGTGGATGAACGAGTTGCTCTGCTGTTTCAGAATTTGCTCCGAGTACAGCGATCCGTGAGTGTACTGGTCACTGAGTTAACATTAGCAACAGGCTCTATCGCTAAGTTTAGCGTTAGTCCAGTCGAAGGCAAACTCACAAATGTACGAGTCTTTAAGATCCCCATGGAAGTTCCGAACAAAGATATGAAACTCGAAAATACACCCCTATGGAAAAGTTTACGTAATTTCGACGGAGAGCTGGGCAGATTATCAGTTCCCCGTCCCAAATGGAACAATATCTATAAAAATGGAAGTGAAAAAACCGATCCCCTCTGTAATAAGTATTGGGGACTATCAAGCATACATTATATACATGGGAAACTTCTAAGTAATGAAACGGATCACGTTAAATAATACTGTCCCAGACGAAAATTCCGTCTTGGACTCAACTAAATGTAAGTTTTGAAACTAAATCGATGATAAATCCAGCGGAAGCACCTGCGGTATCACCATCAGAACCGACAGAACAATAACAGATGGACACCACTGAGTCTTGATACTGAAAAGACTCAATTATCTAGTGAAAAGTCTAACAGAAATTTCGTCAAAGCATAAAGAAGAGGGGCGAAACGATATAAATAAAGAGTCCACAACAAAATGGTTCAAATGGCTCTGAGCACTATGGGACTTAACGTATGTGGCCATCAGTCCCCTAGAACTTACAACTAGTTAAACCTAACCGACCTAAGGACAAACATCCATGCCCGAGGCAGGATTCGAACTTGCGACCGTGTCTGATCCAGGTGAAAGATTGAGGGTATAACAATGTGAATCAGAAGCGTTCTCCGACGCCGTTCATCATTTGTTTGCAGACAGTCGTAATGGAGGAAAAATGTACAGAAGCTGGGGATTGTAGGACCTGGTAATAACAAGAGAGCTATAGGAAAAGAGGCGAAGCCTCATCTCAATCCAAAATCCAAACCAATTACAAGATCAGGAGCAACACTTATATACACCGGATCTGAGAAAACGTAATTCACAGCCACAAAGATCATTAATGACCTGTCAGAATTATAAAATCACAATATAGTAGTGATGAGTAGGATGAAGTTTAAGAGATTAGTCAGGAAGAATCAGTATGAAACGGAGTGGGCTTCAGAAGTACTAAGCAATGACGAGATTCACTTCAAGTTCTCTAAGGCTGTAGATATAACAATAAGGAACAACTCAGTAGGCAGTACAGTTGAAGAGGAATGGACATCTCTACAAAGGGCAATCACGGAAGATGTAAAGAAAAACATAGGCACAAAGAAGGAACTGCGAAGAAACCATGGGTAACAGAAGAAATACTTCAGTTGATCGATGAAAGAAGCAAGTACAAAAATGTTCAGGGAAATTCAGGAATACTGAATTACAAGTCGCTAAGGAATGAAATAAATAGGAAGTACAGGGCAGCTAAGACGAGATGGCTGCATGAAAAATGTGAGGAAATCGAAAAAGAAATGATTGTCGCTAGAGCTGACTCAGCACTTAGAAAAGTCAAAACAACCTTCGGTCACATTAAAAGTAAGGTTTGTAACATTAAGAATGCAATGGGAATTCCACTGTTAAATGCAGAGGAGAGAGTGGATAGGTGGAAAGAGTACATTGAAGGCCTTTATGGGGGGAGGGGGGGGGCGACATTTTCCTGATGCGATAGAAGAAACATGAGTCTGTTTAGAGAGATAGTGGATCCAGTATTAGAATTTAAGAGAGCTTTGGAGAAGGCAGAAGGGATAATAGCATTCTAGCAAAATTTCTAAAATCATTGGGGGAATTGGCGACAAAACTACTATTCACGTAGGTGTGTAGAATGTATGAGTCTCTCGGAAAAACGTCGTCCACACAATTCCGAATACTGCAAGAGCCGACAAGTGTGAGAATCATCGAACAATCACGTTAACAGCTCATTCAACCAAGCTGCTTACAAGATTAATATACAGAAGAATGGGTAAGAAAATTGAGGATATATTAGATGACAATGACCTGGAAAAAAGCGTTCGACAGCGTAAATCGGTGCAAGATGTTCGAAATTCTGAGAAAAACAGGGTTAAGCTATAGGAAGAGACGGATAATACACAATAGTACACGAGCAAAGAGGGAATAATAAGAGTGGACGACCAAGAACGAAGTACTCGCATTAAAAAGGGTTGTAAAGCAGTGATGTAGTCTTTCGCTCCTACTGTTCAATCTGTCCATCGAAGAAGCAATGATAGAAATAGAAGAAAGGATCAGAAATGGAATTAAAATTCAAGGTGAAAGGATACCAATGATAAGATTCGCTGATGATATTGCTACCCTGAGTGAAAGTGAAGAAGAATTACATGATCTGCTGAGTGAAATGAAAAGTCTAATGAGTACAGAATATGGATTGAGAGTAAATCGAAGAAAGTCGAAAGTAATGAGAAGTAGCAGAAAAGAGAACAGTGGGAAACTTATGATCGATGGCCACGAAATAGATGAAGTTGAGAAATTCTGCTACCTAGACAGTAAAATAACCAATGACGGACGGAGCAACGACGACGTCAAAAGCAGACTATCACTGGCAAAAAGGGCGTTCCTGGCCAAGAGAAATATACTAGTATCAAACGTTGGCCTTAATTTGCGGAAGATATTTCTGAGAATGTACGTTTGGAGCACAGCATTGTATTGGTAGTGAAACATGGACTATGGGAAAACTGGAACAGAAGAGAATGGAAGCATTTGAGACGTGGCGCTACAGACAAATATTGAAAATTAGGTGGACTAACAAGGTAAGGAATGAGGAGGTTCTGTGCAGAATCGGAGAGGCAAGGAATATGTGGGAAACACTGACAAGGAGAAGGGACAGGATGATAGGACATCTGTTAAGACATCAAGGAATGACTTCTATTGTACTAGAGGGAACTGTAGAGGAAGGCAGAGACTGGAATATATCTAGCAAATAAATGAGGACGTCGGTTGCAAGTGCTACTCTGAGATGAGGCTGGCATAGGTGAGGAAATCATGGCGGGCAGCATCAAACCAGTCAGAAGACCGATGACTCAAAAAAGGAAGACCTTACAATCGGTTGTAGGACCTCGTGGAGATATCGGGGACCAGTCAAATTGACGTAGATGGAAACCGGAGGGGTCCGCTGTCTCATTATTGCTGTCCAGAGCACTGCACTTCCACCTGCAAACAGACCAGACTTCCTGAACGTATCGGCGTTACTGGTGTTATCTAACGCTTCGTGGAGCCCTAACACGTCTAGTGTCCAGTCGCGAACCGTCCTGGTCTCATAAGCAAACATGACACAGTATTCTGCAATGGTCCAGTGCTGATGTACAAGAGCCCATGTCTTCGATTGCGTCCGTTGCTTTGGTTCAGTGCAAAACTTCTACTAGTCTTCTGGAATGAAGACCACTCTGATGCAACCTTCTATACACCATTTGATCTGAGATACGAATCCCTGTTTCCAGGGAAGAATACTTCCCAATACTTCTGGCAGCTGATATCGGACACCTGCGAGCCGATAGTTGGTGTTGTCATATGATAACTGTGCTACATTTCCCGTCTCTCTGCTCTTTCTCCAGACTTTGGACACACCACATTGAGTGGCATGTAACCGATCGGCACCATCTCGCTGGGTATGACCTGCTGGAAGCAAAGCCACTATCCTGACCGGTCGTGTTGTATGCCTCTGAACACAAACTGAATGAAGCTGTTGGTGATACTGGACTGCTCGCGGAGGACCGCTGCGGCAGTAGTATGTTCACAGGACTGGGAAACGGCCACAAAGCATGCAAGTAGTAATCAAAAGGTCATTGAGACCTCAAGTATCGTAGACTGAATTTTACGATAGTGTTCCAAAGTTTTGTTGAGCAGTGCATATACCCCTGGATCAATGGCCTGAGGTATGGAATAAAGTTCACAACAAACCGCTTACGTCAGGTATTAGCGTGGAATAGTAAAAAGTCGTCAATAAAACGATTCCAGTGCGCATTATACTCTGTCTAGCGGATTTACCAAATTCTGATAAGTATACTTGTACTTAAGAGGATACTCTGGCATGCTGCTTCACATATCACCAAGCGTGCGGAATCTGAGATTGGGCTTAACAAAAGCTTACATCACTACTCGGAACGACACAGCAGTATTTTAAGATATAAGACGTTGTGACGCTATACCAAAAGTAATTTATTTTAAACTGACAACTAAACTGACAACGTTACACCATGTACTGTGGAAAAGAAATTATCAAAACAACTTTGCCAAGTACGCAAGGAAGTGGTATCCCTGCATGTGAGATATTAAGACCTGTGTGTAGTACGCTGAATTTTCTACTTTCACTGTGTAAGATTAATACTTCTTACATGCACCTTATGCTATCGTATTAGGATATAGGTTGCAATAAATAAATAAACAAATAAGTAAAAAATAAAATAAATAAAAAAAAGAGATGCTACAAGGAAGGAGAAGAAGTTTATTAATTCATCTAATTTTCTTCAAAAAGAAAGAAGAACCTCCGTTTCTACAGATGACGAGCAATTGAATTTAGATATCAGAATTCCTTGCAAGTACAAAAAGGGATGCACGCAATTTATAAAACAAAGAGGCATTAAGGACTGCAAAAGAAGGAAAAACCACTTTACAATTTAAGGATGAAGAACTATATAACCATCGAACAGACTTTGCTATATTATTACTTTTATTTTTCAGTTTCACAAAATGAAAAAATTTCCTTCTGATTTAATTCACAATTAACATGAAATTTAAGTAAAAAAAGATGTTGCCACATTAAATGAAATGGTTATGTTACTTAATTTATTCAGTTTTTAGGAGGGGTGCGATGTTTCAACAAACAAGAAAAGGCAAGAAGCCAGGCTGAGAACGCAGTTAAAGGTAAGAGAATGAATCGGATATAGGGGAGGGAAGGTGACAAAAAAGTGGCTAGGTACGAGTACGATTCACGCTTTGAGCGTTTGGGCAATCTTAGTTATGTACACAGACAGCTCATCCATTCCACTAATCGAGAATCTCGATGGTTTTTGCCTGTTATCGACGTTGATACTGGCAAGCTATCAGTATCGAGAATTGCAAGACTTCCGAGGATATTTTAGTTTTAAACTGGAAGTGGGATAAAAAAATGACAATGTTTTTCGTGTGGTATAATCACAAATTAACAATTTTCTGGTTTTTTCCTTTACTTGTTCTGTGAAACTACTTCTTGCTAAATTTCATGTTTCTAGGTTAGCGGGAAGTACCCTATAGGTTTTAATGCGTGTTTAGGCTAAACATTTGTGCGTGTAACTAGCTACAGGTGTATGATATTGAAAGAAAACGAGTTTTTTGAAGTCACTTCTATATGTAAATTTATTCTTGACCAATTTTGGTTATTTAACCCATCATCACTGTAAGAGAAATTATACTTATGTTGGATCACAAATGCATGTTTCTTACAGAAGATACGTTACTGCCACAAATGTAACTATGACAAACTGTGAATGTGATAACCATAATTTGGAAATATCTTGAAATACAGAGTCAAGTTGCACACACGCGCTGTCAATTAACAGGCCGTATGTTTTTGTCGTATTTCTTAGAAGATTAACTTCTTTCCGCCACCAACGGACGATAGACTAGTACGTGACTAATTTTCGCTTCTTCCAGTTCCTGAGATAAACGGGTCTTAACAGCTGGACAGACAGACAGACAGACAAACAAATGGGCAACAAAACGATCCTGTAAGGATTTATGTACGGAACTCTAAAAACGGAAGAGAAAAGAAGGGATAGCATCTCTTATTAGCAATCAAAACGTCCTGGGTTCGAACCTACCTACTGCTTAAATTCTAAATAAAATTCGTATGAAATGGCGGCCGAAGACTTCCGCATATGAAGTTCTGTCAACGGCCTTGTCAATGAGGGCGGAGGAGCGTACAGAGGTTAAGGATTTTCTCTCTCCCTTGGGGTGCGAACCTATTCCTGAAAGGGGAGAGAATCAGCCATGATCAATGGCGTGAGGATGCAGAAGGCAATGGGAACCCCCTTCATTAAATACACAAAATGGGTAGCTCCAGGACATATGGCCTGTAACTGAAATAGTGCCATGATGATCTCTCTATTGGCGAAAGTTCCGGACTAGTCCCCCATTCGGATCTCTGGGAGGGGACTTCCACAGGGGAAATGACCATGAGAAATAGCTGGAATAACCAACAAAAGGGTACTATTCTACGAGACGGAGCATGGAATGTGATAGGGAAGCTGGAAAAGCTGAAAAGGGAGACGCAAAGGCTTAGCCTAGATTTAGTGGGGGTCACTGAAATGAAATGGGAAGAAGATAAGGATTTGTAGTCAGTCTAATATCGTTATGAATAGGAAGATATGGCAGAGTGTGTGTTAATGTTGACAGTTCAGTGATAGTGTCATCAAATTCGACAAAAAACCAATGTCTATCTGAGGACAATGACCTCGTAATTCAGAAAGTAAAATGAGATGAAGATCTAAGAATCATAGTGGATGGGAATGCGAATACACAGGAAGGAATAGAAGAATGGGTTACGGGATAACATTGGCTTGGTAGTAGGAATGAGAGAAGAGAAAGACTAATTGAGTTTCCTTATAAATGTCATCCAGTAATAGCAAATAAACTGTTCAAAAACCACACGAGGAGGAGCTATACTTGGAAAAGGCCTCGAGATCTGGGAGGATTGCAGTTTGATTACACCATGATCAGACGGAGATTCTAAAATCAGATATTGCATTGTAAGTTGTAACCAGGAACAGATGTAGAGTCAGATCACAAGTTAATAATGAAGAGTGGACTGAAGTTTAAGAGAATCCTGCGGAAGAATCAATGTGAAAGGAAGTGCGATACTAAAATAATGATGAATTATGAGACGTCTGCGTGTTGCTAAGGATGTGGCTTCTGCGATATGCAATATCGCAGTTGGCAGTTCAGTTGAAAAGAAATGGGAATCTAAAAAGAGCAATTCAGATGTTGAAAAGACATACATAGTTACTTGGAAGGTAACTTCAAAGAAACCATGGCTCACAGAAGAAATAGTTTAATTTATAGACGAAAGAAGATATAAGACGCCGCAGTGGTTAGGCTATACTCAAATTTGCCACTGGCGTGCACTAAGTATCCCCTCTCAAGGTACAAGTCCCCCACTACGGTCTAGATGTATGGAAATGAACTCTATATAAGGAAGAGTGGCCCTGACAGAACCGTAGTTGTGTGCTTTGATAAATACACTCCTGGAAATGGAAAAAAGAACACATTGACACCGGTGTGTCAGACCCACCATACTTGCTCCGGACACTGCGAGAGGGCTGTACAAGCAATGATCACACGCACGGCACAGCAGACACACCAGGAACCGCGGTGTTGGCCGTCGAATGGCGCTAGCTGCGCAGCATTTGTGCACCGCCGCCGTCAGTGTCAGCCAGTTTGCCGTGGCATACGGAGCTCCATCGCAGTCTTTAACACTGGTAGCATGCCGCGACAGCGTGGACGTGCAGTTGACGGACTTTGAGCGAGGGCGTATAGTGGGCATGCGGGAGGCCGGGTGGACGTACCGCCGAATTGCTCAACACTTGGGGCGTGAGGTCTCCACAGTACATCGATGTTGTCGCCAGTGGTCGGCGGAAGGTGCACGTGCCCGTCGACCTGGGACCGGACCGCAGCGACGCACGGATGCACGCCAAGACCGTAGGATCCTACGCAGTGCCGTAGGGGACCGCACCGCCACTTCCCAGCAAATTAGGGACACTGTTGCTCCTGGAGTATCGGCGAGGACCATTCGCAACCGTCTCCATGAAGCTGGGCTACGGTCCCGCACACCGTTAGACCGTCTTCCGCTCACGCCCCAACATCGTGCAGCCCGCCTCCAGTGGTGTCGCGACAGGCGTGAATGGAGGGACGAATGGAGACGTGTCGTCTTCAGCGATGAGAGTCGCTTCTGCCTTGGTGCCAATGATGGTCGTATGCGTGTTTGGCGCCGTGCAGGTGAGCGCCACAATCAGGACTGCATACGACCGAGGCACACAGGGCCAACACCCGGCATCATGGTGTGGGGAGCGATCTCCTACACTGTCCGTACACCACTGGTGATCGTCGAGGGGACACTGAATAGTGCACGGTACATCCAAACCGTCATCGAACCCATCGTTCTACCATTCCTAGACCGGCAAGGGAACTTGCTGTTCCAACAGGACAATGCACGTCCGCATGTATCCCGTGCCACCCAACGTGCTCTAGAAGGTGTAAGTCAACTACCCTGGCCAGCAAGATCTCCGGATCTGTCCCCCATTGAGCATGTTTGGGACTGGATGAAGCGTCGTCTCACGCGGTCTGCACGTCCAGCACGAACGCTGGTCCAACTGAGGCGCCAGGTGGAAATGGCATGGCAAGCCGTTCCACAGGACTACATCCAGCATCTCTACGATCGTCTCCATGGGAGAATAGCAGCCTGCATTGCTGCGAAAGGTGGATATACACTGTACTAGTGCCGACATTGTGCATGCTCTGTTGCCTGTGTCTATGTGCCTGTAGTTCTGTCAGTGTGATCATGTGATGTATCTGACCCCAGGAATGTGTCAATAAAGTTTCCCCTTCCTGGGACAATGAATTCACGGTGTTCTTATTTCAATTTCCAGGAGTGTAGTAATAAATTACTAAGTAGTAACGGGGACTGTCAACTCATGTAATGAAACAACGGTTCCAAATCAATAATTCAAATAATAATGATGAGAGCGAACAGTGAATAGAGTAACTCACTAGGAGAAAATGAGTGCAGATGCTCATACCAATGCGCAATAGGGATGGGTCACTGAGAAGTAACGGAGCACACATGCTCTAACAATATATTGAATTGATAAACGTGTCCACCCTCACTAAAAGAATTTTAATGGCAAAACTAAATAGTGACGATTGCATCAGAAGTTCAGAGTGTAAATAGGATTGGAAACCCCAAGGAGCAAAGTTATGACAAAGAGGCCGCCTAATAGGTGTATGATCAATTAAATGAAAAAAGCACCTATCATCCTGTACGATGTTGGTACACCACTTCGCTGCAAAACGTACAAAACCAATCAAAAGCTGTTCTGCGCTACCTAAAACTCCGTGTAAATTTCCTTTAGTAACTTTTACGATCATGGTGACGGCGGCCCAGCGGCTCGATACAAAGACTTTCCGACGGTGGCATCCTGCGTTTCCCACACTGACAGTACCGTGAGTTGTTATCTGTCCTAGGTGCAAAGCATTAATTACATGGATGTTCAAGTGGCCTTCAGACAAACTGTGAATCCATATTCGCCACCGCAGCGAGGTCAAAAGGTGTTCACTAAGCTCACAAGCCACAGGCACCATCTCTCCCGAGCATTACTAATCCAGTCAAAGGGTCGTGCTGCCCTCAGCTGCAGAAAATAAGCCGAGGGCCTTTTCCCAATGGGCTTAGAATAGACCTGTCTTCACGTCTGTCATACGCCTAGCAACTCGCTTCGGCTGCTATGGGCAACGGAAACCGCTGTGTCACAACTGCACTCTCCGCTGACTGCCAAAAAAAGAACTTATCACGTATTTTAATATTAAAAGAAAAAATGAAATCCTCAACAATCATCACACACTCCTGTGGATAATACTGCTCTATGTTGCATATAAATAGGTATCAAGGAAGAAATTGCTCTCTTATATCGAGGAATTAGGCTTACTGGGCAAAGAATGAAACACGAAACTAGCTACAGCCTGACGCGTTTCATCACCTGCCAACCCAGTTGAAAAATTGCGTGGAAGTTGTCTTACAAAGCCTGTCCAAACACGGCAAGCTGAAGTAAATCTTTTATGCGGACATGCCCCTAACATATATTTTAAGAGGTTACGTGGAATGGGGCATGAGGAACTATGCCGTATGGCTTGATTTCCTTTATTGTATCCTTACCTTAGGCACTGGTCAAACCCTCACTCTGTTATTCGAAAAAAGTCGCAGTTAATTTTATATACAAATTTGAGCCAGGTACCAACGCATCCACACAAATGCCTTGCCCCTAGACCTAGTTTCGCATTAGTCTCATGAATCGGACACAACCACAACTACTGAGGGGACAATACCTCATGAATTTACTCTAACTCACACCTTAACGATGGCTATCTGAAGTTAGTACTCATTCTCCGTAAATCATACCACACATGACAAATACGTCATTAAGACTAACATTATCACTGCTTGAAGAAAATCACACACTAATTAAACAGCAATGACAGTACGAAACTTAGGTACAAAATTTATGAGCACATCCGGTGAACATCATACATCGACATGACATTAGGATACTGAAATATCATCATTTGAAACTTTGACGTCAGCGAGCCAAGTTGTCATAAATAACAATTTATAATATTCAGTTAGATGTACGGTGCTGGCAGGTCATCACAACATAAGAAAATACTCTAAACTGTGGGACGTCAGTCACAGAAAGCGATGACCAGAAGTATTGAGATATGTCAGAAACATCGGTGGTATCTTAGACATAACAGAAACAATTAAGGTTACTTATCGCACTAGACAGAGCTAGTGGCACGTAATGAGCGTCCACAGGTTGATTAAAAAGCTACTGTTGCTAAGAATGAATTTCATGAACACAGAATTACATACGTTTATAGATTAAATATAAAATGCGTATCTTATGGCACTTAATGAGCGTCCACAAACTGATTAACTGTCACAAAACAAAAATAAAAGAGAACATATAATTTAATCAGATTACCAATGACAACACATTACAGAATAGACAATTATTTACAACACACCTGCGGATCTATGCGGATGACCTAACATGAATTGTAGGGCATCATTAACGTCACGTAGCACAGACACATTACACTTGATGAGTAACAGAGGCTGCACAGTACATCTTGACTGGACTGCTAGATCTACCAACTGACTGTGGACCAGATAGCCAAGGAATTCCCAGGTATAGCGTTCTGCGATACCAATGGGGCGCAACTTATTGGTTTTCAAGTGAACAATACACAGGCATGTGAGATTGGAGATACCCAGCGTGGCGTTGCATCCATGAATGGATTAGAAATGGATTTTGCTCGATTTAAAATGTCTTGACACATGAATAATTGTGGCTTCTCACTGTTCCAGTCATGGCGTGTGCCACTATTTCTGTTAAGAAATTTGTAGAAGTAAGATATTCCTGTAGTGGCCAGCGGCTCAGGTACCTTGTCATGCGCAAACGCACATATTAATGTGCATGCTGTGCTCGATTGACCTGACGAATGTTTGGCTGAATGAATGGTTGATTGGGTGCAGCATCACTATCACCTGCTATGGATCAGCTGTGACGACAGCTGGTGGGCGTGTGCTGAGCAGGCTAGTAGCTACTGGAAGGGTGCAAATCGGTCTGGCCTGTTGGGAGAACAGTCCTACACTCGTTCCTGGCAGGCAGTCGCACAGGTGGTTCACCTGACACGCCTCTGCGCGTTGCCTTATGCCGCCACAGCGTGTTCCATCGTCAGGAGTCGCATGCTGTGCACACAGTTCCCGTTGATCTCCATACAGGTTGATAGATTACTTCATCTGCACAGAACTTACAGCCTGTGCACAGTACTGCTTTCTCACAAATTCGCATTACATTAGGACCATGCACTGGATCTCCATAATCGACAAATGTACTGCGTATCTACTCTCCATGATTAGCAGATGGGCGCCACAAAAAAACACATGGACTTACTCACTCATCTGTGATCCCAATCTGGTGCTGCTTCATCAAAAACTGTATTGGAATCGCTAACTAGTTCCAAGCTGCGGTAACATTCAAAATCTCTAGTAATTCTCACTTCTTGCCCCTATTCACTTTCTGTATTGCTGTGATCTTTTATCTTCTGCGTGATTTCGTTCATGGGAACTTCCGGTATATCAAGCAGATGTTCCTTCTTATTTTCACACCATATAGTTCAACCAGTATCTCTCTTGTCACATAGCAATTTTGAAGTCTGTGGGAATTTCTCTCGTAGAAGTTATTCTTTAAACCGAATTTGTTCACATCCTGATTTTGACAACATGCTTTCTCCCCATCTGATACCCATGATAGCCTCCTGTTCTCTCATAAAGTCCATGTCCAAGATTAATGGAATGGCTAGTTTCAGTATGGCAAATTCCATTCTACTTTTGTTCTTTGGCACACACTAACTTGCTGCCTAACCTCCGTATTTTCTTCAGCCATTGGGCCATTTATCTGTTTTATGAAGGCTCGAAGTGAGCCAATCATTATTCAGCGAACACCAAGCGCTCGTGTCTTTCGAGGTCACTGGGAGTTTTCTACACTATCAATAATAGCAGGGAGACCTATATTTTCTTTCAGTAGATTTACGTCAAGGCGGACACGCATTTGTCATGATTTCCATTTCTTCTAGTAGGATATCACGTAAAACTTCATACTCCATCACTGCAGTCGGTCTCGTACATGCGTCCTGTTACGCCCCTGTAAGCCCCCTATCACTTTCGTGATGATGGTTCTGCAACCAGATTCGATCTCTGATCGGGAGACCGAATCTCCATACCCTGCCTTAGCAGCACCCTTCTATTTTCATACGACCTGTTTTTATAGTGATCATTATTGTGATGTTGGAATCCACCTGGTGCTATATAGTAAGGCCACCTCCATTCACGAGTGCTCGCTCTTTCTGTCATTATGCGTCTCTACGGATCTCCTGAACTATGTCTATCGTCAGCCCACTGAACATTTCTGGCAGCAGGCTTCTTAAATGCCTGACATGGCCAATCAAAACGTAACAACTTATGGAGACGGGGCGACGGAAACATGGAACGACAAGCCAAAGTTCAGGGAAATCATTTTTCACCCTGTAATTTAAACACTTTATTTAAATAAGACCCTAAATGTTTCATTAAGAAAACATGTACGGTGTTTTAAAAATATGATAACAGGATTTAAAGAATTTAAATGACTAAACATGTTGCGTAAACTACAGGGCTACTCAAGCGCTTGAGAAAGATTTACAATTGCCCAGTTAAGTGTTACCCACTTAAGAGAAAAAACAGTTTAAGAGAGTCCCCAAAAATATATTTTCAAATCCTTTAAAAACTCTCAATGAGTACAGATTGTTCAGCAATAAACAAACAACAGGATTTAAAAAAAAAGTATTAACCATTTAGGGAAGACAACCATTTAAGGGATACCCCCAATTTCCTTCCAGGGCAAGCTTCCAATTATGTAAAACTGCTTTAAAATATTAAAGTCTCAGTGATTCCACCACACTTAATAAAATCTATTTCTTTCACTTAAGCCAGTAGGAAAATTGTTGAAGTGTTAACCATTTAAGAAAAAACCATTTGAGAGAGTTTTACAAATGCAAATAAATTGATTTATGTAACTCTCGATTCGGCAAGCCGTTTGTAGAGCCGTCGTGTCTCGTTGACGCAGGTCCGAGCGTCCTTCCATCCCGTGAGACCGACGTTGTCCTCTGCAAGGCGTGGCCCTCACGGCAATAGAATTAGAACACATTGAGGCGTGCGTTAACGGTCGGTTCTTCTCCCGAAGTAGTTGTAATAAATGCACGCGGGAGGGGAATACAAGTCCGGTGCGAAACAGCACAGTGCTGTTGTGAAACCAGTCAATATGAAAGCACCGAGCTACCAGGGGCTCAGGAGGTAATGGGCAGAAACCAAGGCTCGCAACCCCCACGCGGCCGTATCAAACCAACACACATGAGAGACGCTATGGAGACCCAGAACAACTCAAAAGGAGCAGACAGACGCAAAGGTTAATCTAAACAGCTGCCCAGCTTAGGACAACTCCGAAGAATACAGCAACTAGCACAGTTCAAGGGTGGAGTTCAAGAATACTCGCTCATTACCTCAAGGATGTTAGGAAATATCTAGAATAGAATACCACGTGGGCCTTGAGTTTAATTGAATAAAAATGAAACAGCTGCCACCTAGGCGACGCTATCCACGCTCGTTCTTTTCGGAATTCAGCTAAGCCATTAGTTTTGTAACTAGGATCAAAATTCGTGTCCAGCATCAGAGCATTACAACCAATCAGAAGGTTAAGAATGTCACTAAATGGTGGAAAAACGACCAGGGTACACGATGATCGCCTTCATCCAAACGCAAACACTTGTGGGCCTCTCGTCCTGAAAACTGATGGAGCCGTCTCCTGTCCGCTCTAGGCATGGAGTGCTAGCTTCTGCTGCCACTTCCGTCCGGCCAGAGCCGCTCCACCCAACTACCTTGCACCCACCACTCCGTCCGCCATGTTGCCGCTCGCGCCCTCTCGCGGCCACCGCTGCTGAAATCGCGCTGCCGCTGCAAGGCCAGCGCCTCCGCCATAACAAGAACGTCTCAGAGGTGAACAGAGGACACACAGACTCCCAGGAATTCGATGAAAGCTGAGTCGCATGGCTTAACCTCTGCCGCCAAATCCGTACAAACCCCCTCCTCTCTTTGACATGTTGAGTGTTCAGGAAGGAGGCTAATTCTCAACCTGGCAGATGTGAACCTTGGACAGCTTGCGCACAAGCAAGTTGACTGGACCCAATACTTGGACGACCTCAAAGGGACTCATAAACTGGGTTAATAACGTACTAGAAAGGCCTTCCCCCTTCCTGATTAACATTGGGATTGCGCACTAAACCTGATCACCTACCTTACCCCTAAATTCTCTAAGCCCTTGGTTATAACGATCGGCCAATCTCCGATGGCCGCGCTATATATACTACTGGCCATTAAAATTGCTACACCAAGAATAAATGCAGATGATAAACGGGTATTCATTGGACAAATATATTATAGTAGAACTGACATGTGATTACATTTTCACGCAATTTGGCTGCATAGATCCTGAGAAATCAGTACCTGGAACAACCACCTCTGACCATAATAACGGCCTTGACACGCCTGGGAATTGAGTAAAACAGAGCTTGGATGGCGTATACAGGTACAGCTGCCCATGCAGCTTCAACACGATACCACAGTTCATCAAGAGTAGTGACTGGCGTATTGTGACGACCCAGTTGTTCGGCCACCATTGACCAGACGTTTTCAATTGGAGAGAGATCTGGAGAATGTGCTGGCCAGGGCAGCAGTCGAACATTTTCTGTATCCAGAAAGGCCCGTACAGGACCTGCAACATGCGGTCGTGCATTATCCTGCTGAAATGTAGAGTTTCGCAGGGATCGAATGAAGGGTAGAGCCACGGGTAGTAACACATCTGAAATGTAATGTCCACTGTTCAAAGTGCCGTCAATGCGAACAAGAGGTGACAGAGACGTGTAACCAATGGCACCCCATACCATCACGCCGGGTGATACGCCAGTATGGCGATGACGAATAAACGCTTCCAATGTGCGTTCACCGCGATGTCGCCAAACACGGATGCGACCATCGTGATGCTGTAAACAGAACCTGGAATCATCCGAAAAAATGACGTTTTGCCATTCGTGCACCCAGGTTCGTCGTTGAGTACATCATCACAAGCGCTCCTGTCTGTGATGCAGCGTCAAAGGTAACCGCAGCCATGGTCTCCGAGCTGATAGTCTATGCTGCTGCAAACGTCGTCGAACTCTTCGTGCAGATGGTTGTTGCCTTGCAAACGTCCCCATCTGTTGACTCAGGGATCGAGACGTGTCTGCACGATCCGTTACAGCCATGCGGATAAGATGCCTGTCATGTCGACTGCTAGTGATACGAGGCCGTTGGGATCCAGCACGGCGTTCCGTATTACCCTCCTGAACCCACCGATTCCATATTCTGCTAACAGTCATTGGATCTCGACCAACGCGAGCAGCAATGTCGCGATACGATAAACCGCAATCGCGATAGGCTACAACCCGACCTTTATCAAAGTCGGAAACGTGATGGTACGCATTTCTCCTCCTTAGACGAGGCATCACAACAACGTTTCACCAGGCAACGTCGGTCAACTGCTGTTTGTGTATGAGAAATCGGTTGGAAACTTTCCTCATGTGAGCACGTTGTAGGTGTCGCCACCGGCGCAAACCTTGTGTGAATGCTCTGAAAAGCTAATCATTTGCCTATCACAGCATCTTCTTCCTGTCGGTTAAAATTTCGCGTCTGTAACACGTCATCTTCGTGGTGTAGTAATTTTAATAGCCAGTAGTGTTTTTCGAGGCGCCTTCCTCCAATTCTCCTGTAGAACCTTGGCGTCAATACACTCCGGGAGGAAATCTTTAACTGATTACGAGCTGGCCAGAGATGAATTAACATGTTAGCTCAACACAAGGTAAGCAGGGTCGTATTAAAGGCAAAATTAAGCCACCCCACGGAGGGATCCCGCTTACCGTGCGAACTACTATGGAAGGCAATAAAATCCCCTTTCAAATTTCGGTTAACACTTTCCAAAAAAGATGGTTGACGATGATAGGGGGAATGTTGGGAGGTGACGGATAGTCTGCTCAAAAAAAAAAAAAAATCTAAAACCTTTAGATTTAAAAACCGGTAATTATCGCTGACAAAATACCTCGGCGGACCAAAGACGTTGAATAGTAATAGGAGCCGTAACCTTGCGACTAGGGAATAACCAATAGAAGCGTAAGAAGGCTTTCACCACCATCAGTACATGTCAGTTATCAAAAAAATGGTTCAAATGGTTCTGAGCACTATGGGACTTAACATCTGTGGTCATCAGTCCCCTAGAACTTAGAACTACTTAAACCTAACTAACCTAAGGACATCACACACACCCATGCATGTCAGTTATCATCAGGAGTGCGTGGCAAGGGGCCAGTGTAATAGATCAACCACTTATCCATGGGATAAGTTTCACTAGTGGATTCCTGAAGACCTTCACTGGGCCTAGGATTTAGTCTGGCTCTTTCGCAGATGTCACACTCCCTCACCATCTGCCCGACATCCTTGTGTAAGGAAGGCCAAGACACATGGCGCTTAATATTAGCGGTGGTTTTGTAGACGCCTGGATGACTTCCAAGTACCGTGTTATGAAAGTAATGGAACACAGGCTGGACAAGTTGACTGGGCAAACAGATCTGGAAACCACCTGGTCCCACCCCGCAACAAACCAGACCTTTATGCATGAGATGATTGACTATCTGTTCCCCATTCAACAATTTACTGTTAATGGCCTTAATCCTGGGATCACTGTGCTGTCTTTGCCTGAGATCCCCGGAAAGTTACAGGACCTCTGACAGTTACTGCCTACACAATCCTCCAAACTGGAATACTTTTCCGACTGCTGAACCCCAACCTCAAATATCAGACAAGGCTTCGGCCACCTGATTGTCAGTGCCACGGATATACTTCACCTTGAATTGGGAAGTCGAAATTCGAACGGCCCAGCAAGCTGTACGACCTGTCGACCTGTATTACGTGGGCTCGCCAACGCCAGACTGCGGGCCTGATAATCAGTTTCAAGCAAAAAATTCGCTGTGCTCAAGGTAAAACAAACTTTTATAAGCCGAGAAGCACCATTAGCGTCTCCCATTCGTAGACAATACTTAAGATGTCCTGAGGACAACTTTCTAGACGCATAGGCCACCGGTCTACGTTCTCCTTTCTGCTCTTGGAGGACTGCCATTACCCCGCAAAAACTAAGTTTGGGATAGCCAGGACGGGTATGTTACTAAGAACGTGCTTAGTAGCTCCGAAGGATGCCTGGTAAGTATGATCCCAACGTAAATTAACTCTCTTCCTGCGTAATTCAAGAGGGGTGGCCAATTGTGCAGAGGTAGGCGCACATTTACGGAAGTAGTTGGCCATCGCAATGAATCTAGCGACTCCCTATTCACTAACAGGAGGGGGAAGTTTCCTCAGATCCTTCGTACGCTCCTGATCTATCCTAACTCCTTCAGCAGAGACTAAATGGCCTAGAAAGAAAATCTACCGCCGCGCCAAGATGACCCCTCTAACATTGCTTCCAAATTTTGCAAGTGTGCCCCAAAGGTGGGGCTATAGATAACATCGTCCACATAATTGTATACACACTTAAAATTTAAGTCGCCGAGCAAACGATCCAGTAATTTAGACAAAGCAGCCGCTCCTGTCGACAGACCAAACGGAACTCAAAGTCGAATAGATTCCAATCAGCGCAGATTGCTGTAATGTGCTTAGAATCCTCTGACAGCGGACTCTGGTAATAGGCTTGGTTCAAATCCAAAACGGTGAAACAATGTTGATTATCAGGTAAAGGCACAGACTCCAGGTCAACGTTTTCTTCACCAACCTGTAATCAACTAACTGTCGAAACTCCCCTTAGGAATCAAGAACATTGGTGACGTAGGAAGTAGGTCTTATGACCCCTTCACGCAACATACCGCCCATCAGGGCACGCAGGCTCTTCATCTTCGGTGGGAAGGAGGATAACCTGTAGGGCGATTGACGAACTGGAACCTCGTCAGTCAACCTGATTTTGTATTGGGTTTCGTTATTCATGTCAAGACTACTGGTGAGGATTTCGGGAAACTTATCGAGCACCCGCTACAATTGATCCCTTTGGCATGGCTTCATAACACCCAGTAGTAAGCAAAATAAAACACACCGACAACGCAATGTTACACTGGCACAAGTCGATTCGTTTCCCAGGACAAAATTTAAAATAAATAGTGCGTTGTTGATCATCGAACATTAATCCCGCGTGGGATGTAAAATCACAGCGTAGGTTCAAATTAACGGACAAATTCTTAGCCACTAAGAATATAACCGGCCAGGAAAACTTCGCAATACTCTAACCACAAACTCGCCGACTAAAAGCAGCTGACGGCCGCTAACAGATCGACACTTCCGAGAAGAAGTTTGTAAGGGAGCAATCTTACATAATCATCGATATTCCAGGTGCCATTGATAGTCCAGCAGTGATACCGAGCTCCCAAAATCAGTAAGGGCGCAGACTGGCTCATGATTCAACTTTTCACACACGAAAGGTAAGGGCTCACCTACTACGCCCCCAACTCGACGATAACGCCTAGGAAAGGCTGGGATAAACTCCTTTCCCGATTTCCAACACCGTCAACTGTTTATCTGGCCTTTTCGCTGAACCGGACACTCACGAACAAAATGTCCTACCAGCCGGCAACGAAAACAGACCTCAGATCGTTGTCGCGAGACACTATAGAATGTAGGTTGCACCGAAGAGCCACTAGCTCCCAAATTACCAAAAGATGATTGAACCCGTTGATTATCAGCGCAATTAAGCTCCTCAGTGCACGAAACCAAAGCACTTAACTGATCAAAGGCGGAGCGTTTACTAGAAAAGGTGAGGCGAGATCGATCGTCAGTCCTCATCCCTTCCAATATGTTATCGACAATTTGACTTCCTGACCCTTGGGAACTTTCAATTCTAAAGCCAAAACAGCGGTTCGGATCCGCTCAATATATTTACTCAAGGGCTCATTGCTTGATTGCACCCGCCATTAATGCTTACATTGCAGCTCGTTCGAACGGGGGGAACAGTTTGATCACCCGTTGACGTAACTCCTTCAACACCTATTTCTCGCGCAGAAGTCAGCAAATATTTGGCTATATAATTTGCACATGTTGTTGAGTCGATCTCTGTTTATATACATATTTCTTGTGAAAGCCGAGATCGTTTGGTTTTAAGATCTTTATTCCAATTACTAGTTCCGACCGAATAGTGCTGTCATCTTCAGATTGGCATTACGCTTTGCGTATATGTTCACGTACATGTGTCGTCGGCATCTCGAGAACAAAATATGAATACACTAAAAACTCCTTATGGTTTGTCAGAATCCTGGTCCCCACTGGAACTCGTTATATCCTCCAAGAGCAAGCTGATTTATAACACCTGGCAATTTAGCGACCTGAGCCTGCAGTTGCTTAATAATTTGCACCTGATCGGCACCAGGCTTAAGATGGCCAAAATCACTAACTTTTCCCAATGCAAAAGTAGTGCCTGAAGGCGAGCAAGATGTTTACGAGTGGGAGGAGCGCCATCTAGAAAATATATGTCCTAAACTGGCCAACACAGCAGCACAATTTGGCGGCGCGTCATCTGCCTCACCAACAGTTTCCACGGTAACGAGGGGCTTATCCAAACCCGCTCTCACTCGCGAAATAAGATCGGAAATGGTTCCGTCGCCAAATTGAGAGCGAATCTTACCTACGTAGCCGATCTGCCCTTTCTTTAACAAGCTGACCGCGAACAACTAGCGTCTCCATAGTGAACCGAGGCCTGAAAATCACGAATGTATAACTAACAATTTTTTCCTTAACTATTGTGTCAATGAATAAACTATCAATGTGAAAGGTGCTTAAACTCGGCCCCCCTCCCCCACCCCCAGCAATAAAAACCACGCTATCTATATATAAGAAGTTGACATGGAGAAAACAAAACGTAATAACAGCTTTAGAAACAAGACCAAGTGAGCATGGAACGGCTAGGCAAGGTTAAGGGAAAACATCTTTCACCGTGTTTAGTTCACACGCTATGTAAACAAGACGCAATTTTTTTAAATAAGAAAACGTTTCCGGTGTTTTAAGATATATGATAACAGGGTTTAAAGAATGTAAATGAAAAAAAGCTTAGTTTAAACTACACTCCTACTCAAGCGCTTGGGAAAGGTTTACAGTTGCCCAACTGTTAACAGAAGTGTTAACCATTTAAGAGAGAGAAAAAAAAAAACAGTTTAAGAGGGTCCCCAAAAACGTGTTTACAAATCATTTAAAACTCCCAATGCGTGAAGAATGTTTAGCAATAAACAAGCAACAGGATTTTTTTTTAAAAAAAGATTAACCATTTAAGAAAAACAACCATTTAACGGTCACCCCCTATGTCCTTTCAAAGCAAACTTCCAGTGATGTACAATTACTTTAAAATAAGCCTTAATGATTCCACTGCAGTTAATAAAATCTTATGATTTCTTTCAGTAAATTAAACAGGAGAATTTACAAAAACATTTGAGAGAATTCTGCAAATGCGTATAAACTGATTTGCGGTTTGCAGAGCCGTCGTCCCTCGGTTAGCGCTGGTCCGAGTGTCTTCTGCAAGTTATCGCCCTCACTCCGGCAAAACGTGTGTTAACTCTCGGTTCCCCACCACATGTCCCGAAGTAGTTTTAATAAATGCACGCGAGAGGGGAATATAAGTCCGGTGCGAAGTAGCGCAGTACCTTTGTGAAACCTCGGTCAATATGAAAGCACCGAGCTACCAGGGGCTCAGAAGGCCATGGGCAAAACCCAAGGCCCGCAACCTCCACGCGGCCGTATCAAACCAAAACACAACCGATGCAACGCAGACCCAGAAAAAGTCAAGAGGTGGCAGACGGACGCAAAGGTTAAACCAAACAGCCGTCCAACTAGGTCAGCTCCGGAGAAGTTGCACAGTTGCAGAGTTCAAGGTTGGAGTTTAAGGAAACACATCCATTACCTTGAATATGTCAGGAAATACCTAGAATAAAGCGGCAGTTGGGCCCTGAAATTAAGTGAATAAGGCGACGCCAATTCAGCCAACCCATTAGTCATAGTTTTATAACTAGGATCAAAACTCGTGTCCAGCATCACAGCACTGCAACGACTCTACCGAACACCAGAAGGTTAAGAATCTCACTAGCTAGAGGAAATGCGACCACGGTGGACGATGATCCCCTTGAACCACAGACAAACACCTGTGAGCCTCCAGTCCATTCTGGCGGTCGCGTACTAACTCCCGCTGCCTCTTCCGTCGGACCAAAGTCGCTCCACCCGACTACCTTGTATCCGTCACTCCGTCCGCCGTATTGCCGCTCGCGCGCTCCGCGGCCACCGCTGCTGAAATCGGGCTACCGCTGCGATGCCAGCGCCTCTACCAGCAGAACACATCAGAAGTGAACAAACGAAGGACAGACAGACGCCCCAGGAATTCGAAGGAAGATGTTCTGCACGGATCAGCCTCTGTATCACCACCAGTCCTGTCCACAAGAATAGGCTGGAAATGTGGTACTGACTTTTAACAACAGAAGAGCTGTACGGCACGACCAGAAACTAGGAATTTCGCCGCACTTTGCATTGTAGTTCCCTCGTAATCTCTTCCCATAGTAATATCAATGTTTACCCTCTCCTGGACTCCCATTTATCAGTAATTGCTCAGGAAGGCTTCGTAAAGCACTTTGTATGTAGAACGCCATATGCAATTGGCCGTAGTCTCACAGTTGTTTCTCCTATCGACAGACCACAAATAAATTCGAGCCAGTGCCTTAGGGGTCACAACAGTGGGAAATAATGATCAAATTTTCCAGCCAAGCTTTGGGGTGGAGAGCATTACCATTATGTTTGAACGTCTGAAACTTACGAACCGTTAAGTAGCGTTTGTAATCAAAATGGTCCACGCCCACTAACATCTAATTTCGATCCACTGTCTTCAATTTGTTTTTGAGTCTCTACCTTACTGTCTTCAATTTGTTTTAGAGTTTCTGCTGTGCAGTCTTCAATTTGCTTTTGGAACACGGTGTTACCAGTCAGCAGTAATTTCACTGAATCAATTGAGGCTTGAAACATCTTGGAGATTGCTGATAAAAGGTCAGCCCTAAAAGCTCCATCGTACGAGGATGGAGTTGGTGTAATCATGCATTTTTTTCGTGGGGTAGTGGGGGGGGGGGCGTTACCTCACAGTCCTCCTCATTACACTCCATAACTATGACCACTGCATCCATTGGGTGTGGTAGGATCGCGCCTAAGTCCTCAATATTCTTACGATCCATTCCGTCACCTGATCTGCCCTCTACTGCATTGTGCGTCGGCTCGTCCATGGTTGGAATAAGTGGTTCTGTATCTAATGCAACTAAATCTCCTACTACTGTCATGCCTTCATCACCCGGATTAACTTCCATTCTGGATAAACTGTTTCGCCCGAGAGACCTCTCGCATGTCGCGTTCTTATCACCTACATCTTCCCTCAGAATTACCCACGAATCTATCTTCCTAACAAACAAACTGCCAAAAAGAATATATGTAGCTCATCTGACAAACCAGCAATGTCGAATAACAGCTTGAAAGGGGCTACTCAGATCTGCAGAGAACACAAAAACTGGAAAATGTTCACAGCATGCCATGAACTTGTTAATTATCTCCTGATTTAGCACACAAAATTTAAATTAGACTCACAAGACAGTCATCACCGGAAAACTACAATGCCATAAAGTACATAAAATTTACCTATCTGAATTAATTAAAGGACTGCCTGTTGGTAAGGTCAGGTCAAGGATCGCCATCACTGATGCAAAACGCCAATAGGGTTAGGCTATATTCAATCAGATTTGCCATTAACGGGCACTGAGTATCCTGTCACAAGGTGCAAGTCTCCCAATATGGGATGTACGGAAATGAGCTGAGCGGAAGGAAACGGAAGGAGTGATTGTGATGTCGTGTGACTAGGGCCTCCCGTCGGGTAGAGCGTTCGCCGGGTGCAAGTCTTTCGATTTAACGCCACTTCGGCGACTTGCTCGTCGATGGGGATGAAATGATGATGATTAGGACAACACAACACCCAGTCCCTGAGCGGAGAAAATCTTCGACCCAGCCGGAAATCGAACCCGGGCCCTAAGGATTGACATTCTGTCGCGCTGACCACTCAGCTACCGGGGGCGGACTAAACGGAAGGAAACGGAAGGAGAGGTGGCCCTGCCTGTAGTTGTGTACCTTGACAAACATTAATAAATTATGAAGTTGTGATGGGAGTTGTTAACTAATGTAAAGAAACAAGGGTTGCAAATCATATACGTTTATTGCTTGAGAATTGAAATAATAATGCTCAGAACGAACATTGGATCAAATAACGCATTAGGAGATAATCAGTGCAGATGCTCATATCAATGCACAGTAGCCACCGTGTTTGACTGGAAACAAGGGAGTGGAAATGCTCTAACAGAATAAACCGAATTGATAAAAATCGTGTCCCCCTGTACTAAATGAATTTTTATCATGAAATTAAATGGATGGTAATCATTGCATTGGAAGGTTAGTGGGTAAAAAGAATGAGAACCCCAAAGAGCAAAGTCATGGCCAAGGGGCCACCTTAAATGTGAATGATCAATTAACGTGACAGAAAAACGCCTACCTCTACGAATTCCATATGCCACTTCGCTGCAAAACTTACACCAGCAGTATGCGTGTAGATGAGATGAGGTCGCACACGATGATGGACTCTGGCGTGGTGCGGCCCATCTGCTCTTCTGTCACTCAGTTTTTATGAGAAGGTCTGCACCAGACAATCTCCCGAAGGCTCTGAACTATATGACCCTTCCGAATGATCTAAACGAAATGTCTAAAGCTGAATGCCAAGAAACTTGTGCCCTCCACTACTTCACGGAGTGAGCTCACCAAAACTGCTATGTAAGTCAGTGTGAGGCTGCCTCCCTTATTCTCCCCGTCATATACCTTCTAAGAATTTTATTCTAGAATGTTCGTCGCCACGTTTTGGAGAACTGTGATTGCCAGCCTATGACAAATCTCCGCTCCAATAATTGCGTATGCCAACCTACGGTAAATCCCCGATTCCAAAAGTTGCGAGCGCCACCAACCAAAAGCCGTCCCATAAAAACTGAAAACTTTCTGTAAACTTGCTTTAACAACATTTACGATCACGGCGCCGGCGGCAATATCCAAAGACTTGCCTACGTAGGCGTCCTGCGTATCTCATGCTACAAGGAGGTGTTTTCTTTCCTAGACACACAGCGGTACATGGGCGTTCAAGTGCCTTTTAGAGAAATCTGCACTCAGATGCGCCACTACGGCGAGATCTGAGCGTGGTCAATGAAGTCACACAATCCGAAGGCGCCGTACTCTGCGACCACTGCAAATCCGGTCAAAGGCTCGTGCCGCACTCAGGCACAGAGAATAGGTCGAGGGGCCTTCTCCCAAGGGACTGACAAAAGAACTGTGTTCACCCATGTCACGCCTCTGATTACTCGCATCGCCTGTTATGGGTAGCGGAAACCACTGGGCCACAAGTCGACTCTCCACTAACTACCAGAGAAGTGAACTTACCATGTGTTTTACAGTTAAAAGAAAAAAATGAAATCCTCAACAATCGCCACGCACTATTACGGATGATACTACTCTACGTTGCATACACATTAGATACCACGGAACAAATTACTCTACCATATCAAGGAATTACGTTTGCTGCATGAAAAAAAAGAAGAAAGAAAAGATACGAGAGGCTGGATACAGAATGACGCGTTTCAGAGCAAGTAAAAAAATGTTCTGGTAAAGACTGGAATGCGCCATTATAAATCCCTTAGTAATGAAATAAATGGGGAACAATGCGAAATGAATGCAGAAAAAATGTGAAACAGTCAGAAGGAGAATGAGTGTCTGGAGGAGCGAGCTACCATATACAAAAGTGAAAACAACCTTTGATGAAATTAAAGGTAAAGGTGACAACATAAAGAGTGGATGGGAATTTCACTGTTAAATGCTGAGGTGAGTGCGTACGTGTAAAGACTACATTGAAGGCTTCTATGAGTGAGAGGAATTGTCTGTTTTTTTTTTTTTTTCATTTCATCGTATGGCAGGGCCCCATGTCGGGCAGACCGTTCGCCAGGTGCCGGTCTTTTAATTTGACGCCACTTCGGCGACATGCAGTCGATGAGGATGATAGGATGATGATGAGAACAGCACAAAACCCAGTCCCTGGACGGAGAAAATTCCCCGACCCAGCCGGGAATCGAATCTGCGTCCAGAGGACTGACAATCCGTGACGCTGACCATTCAGCTACCGGGGCCGGATGAATTGTGTGATGATGTGATAGAAGAAAAAACTCGAGTCTATATCGAAGAGATAGGGGATCCAGTATTAGAGTCAGCATTTAAAAGAGCTCTGGAAGGCATGAGATTAAATAAGTGGAAGGGATAAATAACACTCCATCAGAATTTCGAAAATGATTGGAGGAAGTGGCAAGGTAACGCATATTCGACTTGATGTGTAGAATCTGAGAAAATGGCAACATACCACAAGAATTTCCGAAAAATATAATTCAGTTTCGAAGATAGAAAGAGCAGATAAGTGCACACGTTGTCGCACAATCCGTTTAACAGCTCATGCATCCGTGCTGCTGACAAGTGTAGTACACAGAAAAACGGAGAAGAAAACAGAGGAACTTTTAGATGATGCCTAGTTTGGTATTTTGGAAAGGTAAAGGCACCAGATACGCAGTACTGGGCCATGTTTGATAATGAATGCAAGGCCGAATAACAATCAAGACAGCTTCCTAGGGCTTGTCGATCTGGAAAAAGCGATCAGCAATGTAAAATGATGCAAGATATCCGAAATTCTGAAAAAATAGGAGTAAGCTATAGAAAAAGATGAGCAATATACAATAGATACAAGTACCAACAGGGAACAATAAGATTTGAAGACGAAGAACGAAATCCTCGGATTAAAAAGGGCACAAGATTGGGATGCAGCCTTTTTCTCCTACAGTTCAATCTATACATCGAAGAAGCAATAGTCGAAACAAAAGAAAGATTGAAGAGCGCCATTAAAATTCAGGGTGAAACGATATCAATAATAAGATTCGCTGATGACATTGGTATCCCCATTGAAAATGAAGAGGAACTACAAGACACGCTTAATGGAATGAACAGTCAGTGAGTACAGAACATGGATTGCAAGTAAGCAGAAGAAAGTAACGAGAATTAGGAGCAATGAGAACGGTGAGAAATCAAATTAGTGATCACAAAGTAGACGAAGTTAAGGAATCCTGCTTCCTTGGAAGAAAAATAACTCATGGCGATGGAAGCAAGGAGGACGTAAAATCCAGGCTAGCACAGGCAAATAGGGCGCAGAATCGGTGAAGAAAGGGACGTATCGAAAATACTGTCAAGAAGAAGGGACAGGATGATAGGACGTGTGTTAAGACATCAGGGAATAATCTCCATTGTTCTATAGGGAGCTGTAGCGCGTAAAACTGTAGGAGGACACAGAGTTTGGACTACATCCGACAAATATTTCCAAGGTACTAGAGGCAGCTGTAGTGGGTGAAAATTGTAGAGGGACGTAGATATTGAAATACATCTAGCAAATAATTCAAGACTTTGAGATGAAGAGGTTGGCGCGACGGGTGAATTCGTGGGGGTGGGGGGTTAAAATCGGCCGGTCACAAGACAAAAAAAGAGTATTTATGAAAGGGATGGAGATTGAAACATCCCCTTAAAAAATTTATGAATGTTGTGCTGATAAACCCCTTATATTATTTGATTTTCAAACAGCTGAGCAAAACTGAACGTGCACGGACATTTCTCTTTTTACTTATTCAGATCATCAATAAACTGACACACAATATTTTTAGCACAACGAAATCTCACTTTCAATAATCCCTACAAAAGCCGGCCGCGGTGGTCTCGCGGTTCTAGGCGCGCAGTCCGGAACCGTGCGACTGCTACGGTCGCAGGTTCGAATCCTGCCTCGGGCATGGATGTGTGTGATGTCCTTAGGTTAGTTAGGTTTAAGTAGTTCTAAGTTCTAGGGGACTGATGACCACAGCAGTTGAGTCCCATAGTGCTCAGAGCCATTTGAACCATTTGAACCCTACAAAAGAATGGCCCTGACTAACAATAACCTATACCTTTCATGAATCACTTACCTCACAAAAATCTTAGTTACTCGAACTACTGCAATACAGCGAGCGCCAATACTGCCAGCTAAATAAAAGTTTCTAACTACTGAAGTCACTAACTACTGATAGGCATAGTTAGCAAATGAAAGATTTTAATAGAGAACAAACAATGTATTTACCTTAATAGTGTTCAAAAGTCATAACATATATATCAGTTCATGACATCCAGTCTTACAAATTTACTGTCTCTGATGGACACACGTCCAGATCATCCGCTCTCAAAACTCCGCCATCTCTCTCCCCACGCCCACCACTGCTGGCGGCTCACCTCCAACTGCGCAACGCCACGCGCTGTTCACATCCAACAACCCAACACTACAATAGCGAATATTACAACAATGCCAACCAGCCACAGACTGCACACAGCACAGCCAGTGATTTTCATACAAAGCGCTACGTGGCGTTACCAATATAAAAACCTAAACAGCCTACTTACAAGATAAACAAATACTAATATGGTACACGGTAAACCCTGTTGTATAGATTGTGCTGTAGCTTCTGGAATACAAAATAATGCTGATGGAAATTGTTTATTGACAACTGATATTGCGTCACATAGGTCAAACTGTATTAGTTACTCTAAACTCACACTTGGTGTCGTGTTGTTAGTAGATGTTGCAATGGTAAGCAATGTCTCCATGTCACTTTTCCTGTGGCTATCCTCTGGAACAGAGTGGGAAGAGCGTGCGTGACGTTTACAACGCAACTCGTGACGTCGATAGCGCGTTTGTGACATGTACATGACGTACATGGAAACCTCACCTTTGACATATTATTCCGAGAGAATGAGGATAACTGTGCCTGGCGCTGCCCACACGACGTCCAACTGCGAGGACACTCTGATGTTATGTCTTCCTCCTGCCTCAGTAATAATCCTCTTAGATTTCCCAATCGTCGCAACTGATACTGGGAACATGAGTAGGAACAGGAGATTCAGAGAGAGCAATACTGAATAATGCTTCTGTTTATAGATGCATACATTAAGACCGTCTGAAGTGTTATGAGAAAGACCTTTGCACCATTAAATAAGAAACAACTCTTAACTAACCGAAACACTTGTAACGTCCCCTTAGAAAAATTAATGAATTACTGTGCTGATAAACATCTTATGTTATTTGATTTTCAAACAGCTGAGCAAAACTGAACGTACTCAGACATTCACTAAAGTGACACACAATATTTTTAGCGCAACACAGTCTGACTTTCAGTAATCCCTACAAAAGAATGGCCCTGACTAACAATAACCTATACCTTTCATGAATCACTTACCTCACAAAAATCTTCGTTACTCGAACTATTGCAATACAGCGAGCGCCAATACTGCCAGCTAAATAAAAGATTCAAACTACTGAAGGCACTAACTACTGATAGGCATGGTTAGCAAATGAAAGATTTTGATAGAGAACAAACAATGTATTTACCTTAATAGTGTTCAAAAGTCATAATATATATATATATATATATATATATATATATATATATATATATATATATCAGTTCATGACATCCAGTCTTACTGTCTCTGTCCAGATCATCCGCTCTCAAAACTTCGCCATCTCACTCCCCACATCCACCACTGCTGGCGGCTCACCTCCAACTGCGCAACGCTATGCGCTGTTCACAACCAGCTACCGCTGCCCAACACTACAATGGCAGACAACAATGCAAACTAGCCACAGACTGCACAGCACAGCCAGTGATTTTCATACAGAGCGCTACGTGGCGTTGGCGTTACCAATATAAAAACCTAAACAGCCCACTTACACACTGTTTCCGTTATTTCACGAAGTTTATTTTTGTTCGATCTAGGCTCTGGGTTGTAAGTTTGTTTTTCAAAGCGAGGTCCATCGTTCTCCTTATGCAAACAAATGGGCTACTTGGCTGGGGCCCTTGCGTAAATAAACCAGTCACTTGTGATCTTATGTTTATATAACTATATTTATCGCTATTTTGTCGAAAGTCGACATGTTGAGAAACGTGGCTGTTGTACCGAAGGTTTATAATTTATAAAGAACAGCTACCAGCCACATGTATGGTATAAAAAGGTTTATTACCTTCAGACCATGGTCTGAAGATAATAAACCTTTTCAAACTATACATGTGGCTGGTAACTGTTCTTTATAAATTATAAACTATATTTATATTGTTACAAATCATGACTCCGCCTCCCTCATCCCGTTACCTCACTCGTCTAGTCCAGTTAAGTTATATATAAATGGCGGAGCATTATCCTATTTCCTGAATTAGCCTAATTACTATAATTGATGACCCAAAAATGGTCGCATAATATTTTCGCACACCATCACTCCTGTAAGTGAACTGGGTGAAGTATAAATGATGTGACGTTATCCTATGCATGAATTATCTCAAACACTATAGTTTATGATCCAGAAATAACAGCACAACGGGCCATATACTTTGACATTATAGTGGATGTGTGTAATTCCAGATGTTGTTGTTGTTGTTGTGACCTTCAGTCCAGAGACTGATTTGATGCAGCTCTCCATGCTACTCTATCCTGTGCAAGCTTCTTCATTTCCAAGTAACTACTGCACCCTACATCCTTCTGAATCTGCTTAGTGTATTCATCTCTTGGTCTCCCTCTACGATCTTTACCCTCCACGCTGCCCTCCAATACTAAATTGATGATCCCTTGATGCCTCAGAACATGTCCTACCAACCTATCCCTCCTTCTAGTCAAGTTTTGCCACAGACTTCTCCCCAATTCTATTCAATACCTCTTCATTAGTTATGTGATCTACCCATCTGAACTTCAGCATTCTTCTGTAGCGCCACATTTCGAAAGCTTCTATTTTCTTCTTGTCAAAACTATTTATCGTCCATGTTTCACTTCCATACATGGCTACACTCCATACAAATACTTTCAGAAACGACTTCCTGACATTTAAATCTATACTCGATGTTAACAAATTTTTCTTCTTCAGAAACGCTTTCCTTGCCATTGCCATTCTACATTTTATATCCTCTCTACTGCGACCATCATCACTTATTTTGCTCCCCAAATAGCAAAACTCCTTTACTACTTTAAGTGCCTCATTTTCTAATCTAATTCCCTCAGAATCACCCGATTTTGTTAGACTACATTCCATTATCCTCGTTTTGCTTTTGTTGATGTTCATCTTATAGCCTCCTTTCAAAATACTGCTCTTCCACGTCCTTTGCTGTCTGACAGAATTACAATGTCATCGGCAAACCTCGAAGTTTTTATTTCTTCTCCATGTGTTTTAATTCCTACACCAAATTTTTCTTTTGTTTCCTTTACTGCTTGCGCAGTATACGGATTGAATAACATCGGATATAGGCTACAACCCTGTCTCACTCCCTTCCCAACCACAGCTTCCCTTTCATGCCTCTGGACTCTTATAACTGCAATCTGGTTTCTGTACACAGTGTAAATAGCCTTTCGCTCCCTGCATTTGACCCTTGCCACCTTCAGAATTTGAAAGAGAGCGTTCCAGTCAACACTGTCAAAAGCTTAGAAATTCCCAACCACAGCTTCCCTTTCATGCCTCTGGACTCTTATAACTGCAATCTGGTTTCTGTACACAGTGTAAATAGCCTTTCGCTCCCTGTATTTGACCCTTGCCACCTTCAGAATTTGAAAGAGAGCGTTCCAGTCAACATTGTCAAAAGCTTTCTCTAAGTCTAGAAATGATAGAAACGTAGGTATGCCTTTCCTTAATCTATCTTCTAAGATAACTCGTAGGCTCCGTATTGCATCACGTATTCCAACATTTCTACGGAATCCAAACTGATCTTCCCCGAGGTCGGCTTCTACCAGTTTTTCCATTCGTCTGTAAAGAATTCGTGTTAGTATTTTGCAGCTGTGGCTTATTAAACTGATAGTTCGGTAATTTTCACACCTGTCAGCACCTGCTGTCTTTGGGATTGGAATTATTATATTCTTCTTGAAGTCTGAGGATATTTCGCCTGTCTCATACATCTTGCTCACCAGACGGTAGAGTTTTGTTAGGGCTGGCTCTCCCAAGACTATCAGTAGTTGTAATGGAATGCTGTCTACTCCCACGGCCTTGTTTCGACTTAGGTCTTTCAGTGCTGTCATATTCTTCACGCAGTATCTCCCATTTCATCTTGACATACGTCCTCTTCCATTTCCATAATATTGCCCTCAAGTACATTACACTTTTATAGACCCTCTATATATTCCTTCCACCTTTCTGCTTTGCCTTCTTTGCTTAGTACTGGTTTTCCATCTGAGCTCTTGATATTCATACAAGTGGTTCTCTTTTCTCCAAAGGTCTCTTATTTTTTCTGTAGGCAGTATCTATCTTCCCGCTAGTGACATATACCTCTACATCCTTACATTGTCCTCTAGACATCCGTGCTTAGCCATTTTGTACTTCCTGCTGAACTCATTTTTGAGACTTTTGTATTCCTTTTTCCTTTATTGCATTTTTATATTTTCTGCTTCCATCAATTAAATTCAATATATCTTCTGTTACCCAAGGGTTTCTACCAGCTCTCGTCTTTTTACCTACTTTACCCTCCGCTGGCTTCACTATTTCATCTCTCAAATCTACCCATTCTTCTTATACTGTATTTCTCTCCCCCGTTCTTGTCAATCGTTCCCTAACGCTCTCTCTGAAAGTCTCTACAACCTCTGGTTCTTTCAGTTTATCCAGGTCCCATCTCCTTAAATTCCCACCTTTTTGCAGTTTCTTCAGTTTTAATCTACAGTTCATAGCCAATAGATTGTGGTCAGAATCCAACATCTGCCCCGGGAAATGTCTTACAATTTAAAACCTGGTTCCTAATTCTCTGTTTTACCATTATATAGTCTATCTGAAACCTTCCAGTGTGTTCAGGCCTCTTCCATGTATACAGCCTTTTTTCATGATTCTTAAACTAAGTGTTAGCTATGGTTAATTTACGCTCTCTTTAAAATTCTCCCCGGCGGCTTCCTCTTTCATTTCTTACTCCCAAACCATATTCACCTACTACGTTTGCTTCTTTCCATTTTCCTACTGTCGAATTCCAGTCACCCATGACTATTAAATTTTCATCTCCCTTCACTATCTGAATAATTTCTTTTCCTTCATCATACATTTCTTCAATCTCTAGTCATCTGCGGTGCTTGTTGGTATATAAACTTGTACTACTGTGGTATTCGTGGGCTTCGTGTTTATCTTGGCAACAATAATGCGCTCACTATGCTGTTCGTAGTAGCTTACCCATGCTCCTATTTTTTTATTCATTATTAAACCTACTCCTGCATTACTCCTATTTGATTTTGTATTTATAACCCTGTATTCACCTGACCAGAAGTATTGTTCCTCCTACCACTTCACTAATTCCCACTACATCTAACTTTAACCTATCCATTTCCCTTTTTAAATTTTCTAACCTACCTGTCCGATTAAGGGATCTGCCATTCCATGCTCCGATCCGTAGAATGCCAGTTTTATTTCTCCTGATAACGACGTCATCCTGAGTAGTCCCCGCCCGGAGATCCGAATGGGGGACTATTTTACCTCAAGAATATTTTACCCAAGAGGACTCTATCATCGTTTAACCATACAGAAAAGTTGCCGTTCACAGTACCAGCACAGCAAGGCCGATTTGTTTAATGTTACTAGGCCAGATCAGTCAGTCATCCAGACTGTTTCCCCTGCAACTACTGAAAACGCTGCTGCCCCTCTTCAGGAACCACCTGTTTGTCTGGCCTCTCAACAGGTACCCCTCCGTTGTGGTTGCACCAACGACAAATGTTGCATGGGACAATGGGGGTCATAATACGACGTTGGTTTTTCGTTGCTACGTGGGGTCGATTCAGACATATGAAGTTTTTTTTTTTTTTTTTTTAATGGGATGCTATAATTTGGTACTTATTTTCTGATAGTGGCTATCGAGACGAATCCAACGATGTGTATCAGTAAGGATCTTTGAAGGTCAACGAAGGTCAAAAAGGCGGCATGAACCTCCATTTACAGAAACTGTTCGAAGTGGTGACCATTGGTATCAGTGCAGTGCTGCAATCTCCTTATGACAGATTGAGTGATATTCCTTATCACTTAGGCAGTTATCGAAGCACACGCTCTGACAATTCTCTCACGTAAATCGTGCAAAGTAAATATTCGCAGAGTACAGCGTATCCATCTAATGTACCACTGACATGTAAACACCAATCGACGGTTTCGCAATGCAATACTAATAGGAACGGTAAGACTAGTATCGTCGAATCAAGCGAATGTGAATGATTTATTTCTTCGAAGAAAAAGTCGATGTACTTCTCATTTACAGAGAATGGCAACGAAATTCAGTGAGACCTAGAGACGTATACGCTGAAAGATATCCTCAACGTACTCGCCCTACACCTCATACATTTAAATATGTGTATGATAAATTGAGAACAACTGGATCTTTAACGCATCGATAACATATCCAGCAAAGTAATGTTACTAACGAGGAAACGGAAATTGGTACTGTTGCCACTATGGTTCGAGACCCTTGTGTTAGTTCACATCAAATTGCAAGGGAATCTGGCATGAACCAGAGTAGTGTTCTTCGTGTTCTGCATCGGCATAAATATCATCCTTACCATATCAGTCTCCACCAAGAATTAACTGATACGGATTGTATGCATCGCACTGAATCCTGCCTATGGGATCAACTGCAGATTCAGAGGGATGACACATTTGATTTTATTTACTGACGAGGCTACATTGACGAACCATTAAAATGTTGCCGTCCGGAGTGGCCGTGCGGTTCTAGGCGCTACAGTCTAAATGGTTCAAATGGCTCTGAGCACTATGGGACTTAACATCTATGGTCATCAGTCCCCTAGAACTTAGAACTACTTAAACCTAACTAACCTAAGGACATCACACAACACCCAGTCATCACGAGGCAGAGAAAATCACTGACCCCGCCGGGAATCGAACCCGGGAACCACAGCGTGGGAAGCGAGAACGCTACAGCACGACCACGAGCTGCGGACGCGCTATAGTCTGGAACCGGGCGACCGCTACGGTCGCAGGTTCGAATCCTGCCTCGGGGATGGATGTGTGTGATGTCCCTAGGTTAGTTAGGTTTAATTAGTTCTAAGTTCTAGGCGACTGATGACCTTAGAAGTTAAGTCGCATAGTGCTCAGAGCCATGAAAATGTTAATTTGCATTACATGCATTACTGGGCAACTGAAAATCCATGTTGGCTGCGGCAAGTTGCACAACAAAAACCATGGTCGGTGAATGTATGGTATCGTATTCTGGAGGACAGAATCATAGGCTCCAACTTCATCGAAGGAAATCTTAATGGTAGGAAGTACACCACATTCATGCAAGAAACATTAGTTCTGTTATTAGAAGAAATACCTTTAGGAGCAAGGAACAGAATGTGGTATCAAAACGACGGATGTCAGGCACATTTTTCGCTGATGGCTGGATATGAGTTGCAGAGACACTTCCCAAATCGTTGGATTGGACACGGAGATATGTCGTGGCCGGCTCGTTCGCCATACTTGACACCTCTGAATTTTGTCTTGTGGCTGAAGATACGCGAGAGAGAATTGTCAGAGCATGTGCATCGATAAGTGCCGATGTGATAAGGTATACCACTCAATCCATGATAAGAAGATTGCAGCACTGCATTGATACCAATGGTCATCACTTCGAACACCTTCTGTAAATGGATGTTGATGCCGCCTGTTTGACCTTCGAAGACCTCACTGTTACAAATCACTGTATTCGTCTCGATAGCTGCTATCAGAGAAATAAGTACCAAACCATAGCATCTCATTAAAAAAAAAAGTTGACCTTCATATTTCTGATGAGACTCCACCTAGCAACAAAAACCTAACGTTATATTATGGCCCCCGTTGTCCCATGCAACTTTTGTCCCACAAACTTTTCATCTCCTATCATACTTTCCGAGTTATTCTAGGTGGCAATAGTTAGTGACTCACCCTGTATATCACATCTACCAGAAAACACAGTAGCACAGCGCTAATGCCCCATTATAACCTCTGAGGAAAACTTAAGGAACTGATTTTCGTATTAACAATGTGATAAAATACGTTGCATTGCAGTTACTCTAATTTATAGCCTAAAAATGGTCTACACAGCATGACGTCACTACCACGCTGCGTTAGAGTAGTCTGACACTATAACATTACAGTAGTTTTGTAAGTGACGGTGTGAAATTTAAAAAAAAGTTCAAGTAGCAACGTTTCTACAGCCATATAAGTACATTAAAAACACACACAAGACCCCATTAAATTACACTGACATCCTGCGTTTAAACAAATTTTCGCACTTGTGCTGCTACCATCACCACTAGGATGGGATACTATGGGGAAAGTTAACGTCTTTATTTCAAAAAGAAAGAGAATTACGGGTTGTATCGTTCGCATTCAGGTAAAGCCCATCCCACCCATGCATTTGTAACTGCGCCCGGCCGGGGGCTGTCTACCTCCGCACTACTAAGCACTGTAGACATTGTGAAATATCCCCTTAGAAAAATTATGAATTACTGTGCTAGTAAACGTCTACGTTATTTGATACAGAGACAGCTGAGTGAAACTGAACGTACTCAGACATTTCTCTCTTTACTTATTCTGATCATCACTAAACTGACATACAATATTTTTAGCGCAACGCAATCTGGCTTTCAAAAATCCCTACAAAAGAATGGCCCTGACTAACAATAGCCTATACTTTTCATGAATCACTTACCTCACAAAAATCTTCGTTACTCGAATGGAAATATGGAAACAGCACCATTTGGAAACGATTAGTTTCGAGGATAGCCTTAAAATCTCGAATTTAACTTAGCATTTATCCCATTTCAAATTTTACTGTATCTTGAGTGAACAAATATGTCAAACAGAAATTGTGTATTGTACCACGTGAAAATCACTATTAACTGTGTACCTGAAAATTGGTCCCGTTCCATGTGCCTACACATAATGCTAACAGGCGAAACAAAACTGGCCAGAAAAGCTTTCTAGCCAGGCCATTCCATCGCCAACACACCTCAGACATTTTTTATTAATAATATTGTGCTTAAATGATTGGAAGGCAGGGAAGGATTACCGACTATCTGAAGCGTAACAAGCAGCTTCATCTTCCCGATATACCTATAGGGGAAGCATAATTTTGTTAGTGAAAAGGCCTTTTTCCTTTCAGTGAAAGAGAATTTACTGGTTGTATCTTTAGCCAAAAATCATACATTACCTGTATTACAATGAAAATGAATGCAGTCACATTATGTCGGAGTAATTTTGCTTTCACTACCGCAGAGCAAACTAATGCTTCAAATGACAGAAATTTCAGTATTAAGGAGAGATTAACAATGAAGAAAATTTCAATAATGGTTCAAATATTTATTTCACGGTGTATTTTTGAGTGAAAAATTTCACATCATAACTTTACAGAACTACCAAGTTAAGAATGGTCGTTGTTTGCGCCTTAAAGAAAACGCAACGAACCTGCAGTTTGTCTTGTAGTGACCTATTGGTGACAATACTGGAAACCATAACTTACCTGGCCCTTCTGTACCAGTGAATTTGATGAAAAATTTCAGTTAATTTAGCGTTTTGATAAATGCGAGTATGTGAATGTGAAGTATTTGCTCCTGTGTGAGACTTGCAATTTTAACAGTTGCCAGATAAGAATCCATTAGTTATGGTTAACTGATATCTTGTGTAACAATTTACATTTCAGAATAACATAAAAGACTCTAGATTAATAGTTACTTGAGCAATATTTCCAATATTGAATAGTTCAGTTCTGGCATAGGTTTTTACTCATGCCAGACTAAAAGCTTACCAAGTTCACACAATACATGAGAAATACGCTGTGGTCAAAATAAATGTTGCTTAGTGCCGGAACTTTAATACTGAACACTGTGATCCAGAAATACGTTATGATGTCTATACCTTGGTTTGTTTTTAATGTTATTCAAGCAGAAAAAGTTCCCTTTTCTAACATGACAGGGCGTTATGTGCAGTCATGACAACCATGTGCCTGTCTGTAAACATTGCAGTACTTGTATCACGCCTCATTACGAAAGTTGTGTTGCTTCAGGATGGTTCGGACAATAAGAACTTACTATCAGAGTCTCCATACAATCACTCCAATGGAGCAGGGAATAAGACAGGTGAACGTCACAACGAATGTCTTCGTGAGTCAAAGTAATGTCTCTAGAATCTGTAACAAGTTTCTAGCGATAGGATCAGTTGAGGATCGTTACAGAAGTGGCCATGGGGAAAAATAAAAAAAATAAAAAATAAAAAAAAACAGGTACTCGGGACCGATATCTGCATATAATAGCATGTAGAAATCCTCAACAATGCTACACGGCGGCAGTTGGAAACAGCTACAAGAGTGCAGGTGTCAACGAAATAGGTTTCATGAGCTTGAATTACGTGCCAGAAAACGTTTCAGACCGCCTTTTCTAAATCGGGCTCGGAGAAGGGCCCGTATCGCATGGGAGCGAAACGACTCGTTGTGGACTCGGCAGCAGTGGGACACAACGTTCTTTTCTGGTGAGACCCTTTTGAGTCTTCGGTTAAAATACTCATCTTCGTGTGTGGAGACAACGAGGACAACATTTATGCTCAAGTGTATCGTAAAGCACCACCCTTATCAAGGCTGTTCAGTCATGTTTTGCGGTGCGATCGTGTACTGCCGCATTAAGCCCTTTGCACCCATGCATGGGTGGATGACTGGTGTGACGCATTGGGACGACATCCTTGCATGCATTGTGGGTCCATTTGATGAACATATTGGAGTTGGATTCACACTGATAAACAACAATTCACGCCACTATAGTCACAATTTTGTGAACACCTCTGTAGTTGAAAATAGAATCAGTAGGATGGAGTAACCTCCATGTTCTCCAGATCTCAAGTGCATTGAGAATGTAGTGGTTTGCAATCGTCCTGTTGCACTAGGTACCCTATAGGGCATCATAGAGACAGCGGCGGAAGAACGAGGCAATATCCCACAAGCTTATCTGGACAGGTTGTTGAGGGGTATACCTATCGGCATTCGAAAGTGTCTCCCAATTACGAGGAGGACCTGTCGGTTCATAAACAATGTATTATGCAATATGGCAGTGAGGAGAACGTGTAGTGTTTGCAGTGGACTCTTTTGTAAGTTTTCGTTTTTTTCTTTTGTTTTTATTAAGTAGACATCTGTTTAACCTCTCTATTTTCCTTCTCTTATAAATGTACCTGACAGAAAAAAATCAGTTTTATCTTCTATTATGTCCGGTAGTGACAATATAGCAATGTGCAACATTTATTTTGACAACTTTACTTATCTCCCGAAAATAATTTTTACGTCTCTAGGAAAACAGTTGCCCTTTGCACAAGGTCAGAGACAATTTCAGTGGAAGCCCCGAATGAAGGTTGCTCATATTAAGCTCAAAGGATCTGGTACCAGGAAATTGTAGTAAAAACACAGAGACGAAAAATGGACCAGCAAAAACAGTCCCACTGGATTTACTTCGACAGGCATTGCATAATCCACCAGCTGACATCAGTTTTGCCAGTATGGCCTACAAGAAAATGCTGACTTGACAACAGTCTCCTTTAACTTAATGCACCAACCAGCTATGTTTCAGATCTGGAAGCAGTTGAGCCTCAATTAGTATACTGTTCTGTGATATTACTGCCATATGAATTATAGAAACATTTTATTTATGGCCAAAAGCGTCAACTACAAAAATAAGAAACAGATAAAACAAATCAATTTCCTGAAGGAAATTGCTACAGACAAAATACGTGCAGGTCTAAAATAAAAATAGTGAGATCTGTTGTATATGGTTCTCTTAGCACAAAAAAGGAATGAACATAAGGAAAAAGTAACTTACAATAACACTATATTATTGCTGAATATCAGCGCTAGCTCGTATAAACGAACTTTTACTGGCATAGATTTTTGATTTACTTGTGAACCGGAATATTTAACTCTTTGGCAAACACGTGTAGACTCACGGAGAAATTCCAGTATCTCATACTCAGGACAAAAAGAACAACTGGCACATGCAATAGAACTGAGACACATTGTAATCAAATGGTGAGGCACATTCTCACATTTCAACAGTCCGTAACTGCGTTTTTGGAAGACCTCAAGACCTCATCACCATGCAGGATGCATCAGTGCCTCTTAAATGACAATTGGTGTCCACTCATGGAGAAGGTTCTCTGAAGGTTGTGGGGAATAAACTGCTTTAATAAATGTGCCACCTTTAACTGACTTCGAAGTTCTAATAGGTTTATGCACCACCTAGATAAATAATACAGTACTGCTAGCTGAACAACGTTAATACTTACATGATATGATGCTTGAGGCTCTAACTCAGTCTCGGCTTCTGGCTGTTTTAATTTTGAAAAAGAGTCAAGGTAGTACTCATCATCATCCCCTTTATATGATGACGGACGTGGTATATGTGAATACTCTGCAATGCCTATCATCTTGATTATCTGTCTTAGATTTACTGATGTAGGATGAATAACACAAGTTTCATGGACTTGTGAAAATTTTCTACACAGTCTGTGGACAGCCTCCTAGTTAGTAGATAATCAATTAACTGCTTCGAAAAAGTTCTTCAAAAAATTCTAGAGCAGTTGTAGTAGACAGCTAAAGTCCAGCTTGTGTTGGTTTCCACTGCTTCTTGCTGCTGGAACTCAATGTTGTAATCCACTTCAGAATCTGTCTCAAATGCACCATCATTGTTCTTACGTTTGTATTCCTTTTTGCCTTTTTCGTTTACTGCATTTTTATATTTTCTGCTTCCATCAATTAAATTCCATATATCTTCTGTTACCCGAGAGATGCTACTTTATTTCTGCTTACCATTATTTCGTACTACTTATTCACTTTATTAATGAACCATCTTATTGTTAGGGTCTCTCCTGAAAGAAGTCCTGTTCATCATCATCATCATAATTTAAGACTGATTATGCCTTTCAGCGTTCAGTCTGGAGCATAGTCCCCCTTATAAAATTCCTCCATGATCCCCTATTCAGTGCTAACATTGGTGCCTCTTCTGATGTTAAGCCTGTTACTTCAAAATCATTCTTAACCGAATCCAGGTACCTTCTTCTTGGTCTACCCCCACTCCTCCTACCCTCTACTGCTGAATCCATGAGTCTCTTGGGTAACCTTGCTTCTCCCATGCGTGTAACATGACCCCACCATCTAAGCCTATTCGCCCTGCTACATCTACAGAGTTCATTCCCAGTTTTTCTTTGATTTCCTCATTGTGGACACCCACCTGCATTGTTCCCATCTACTAGTACCTGCAATCATCCTAGTTACTTTCATATTTGTAACCTCAAACTTATTGATAAGGTAATCTGAATCCACCAAGCTTTCGCTCCCATACAACAAAGTTGGTCGAAAGATTGAACGGTGCACAGATAACTTAGTCTTGGTACTGACTTCCTTCTTGCAGAAGAGAGTAGATCGTAGCTGAGCGCTCACTGCATTAGCTTTGCTACACCTCGCTTCCAGTTCTTTCACTATGTTGCCATCCTGTGAAAATATGCATCCTAAGTACTTGAAACCGCCCACCTGCTCTAACTTTGTTCCTCCTATTTGGCACTCAATCCGCTTATATCTCTTTCCCACTGACATTACTTTCGTTTTGGAGATGCTAATCTTCATACCATAGTCCTTACATTTCTGATCTAACTCTGAAATATTACTTTGCAAACTTTCAATCGAATCTGCCATCACAACTAAGTCATCCGCATATGCAAGACTGCTTATTTTGTGTTCACATATCTTAATCTCAACCAGCCAGTCTATTGTTTCCAACATATGATCCATAAATAATATGAACAACAGTGGAGACAGGTTGCAGCCTTGTCTTACCCCTGAAACTACTCTGAACCATGAACTCAATTTACCGTCAACTCTAACTGCTGCCTGACTATCTATGTACAGACCTTTAATTGCTTGCAAAAGTTTGCCTCTTATTCCATAACCTCGTAGAACAGACAATAACTTCCTCCTAGGAACCCGGTCATATGCCTTTTCTATATCTATAAAGCATAGATACAGTTCCCTGTTCCACTCGTAACACTTCTCCATTATTTGCGATAAGCTAAAGATCTGGTCCTGACAACCTCTAAGAGGCCTAAACCCACACTGATTTTCATCCAGTTTGTCTTCAACTAGTACTCGCACTTTCCTTTCAACAATACCTGAGAAGATTTTACCCACAACGCTGATTAAAGAGATACCTCTGTAGTTATTACAATCTTTTCTGTTTCCATGTTTAAAGATTGGTGTGATTACTGCTTGCGTCCAGTCTGATGGAACCTGTACCGACTCCCACGCCAGTTCATTTATCCTGTGTAGCCATTTAAGATCTGACATTCCACTGTATTTGATGAGTTCCGACTTAATTTCATCCACCCCAGCCGCTTTATTGCACTGCAATCTATTGACCATTTTCTCCACTTCCTCAAATGTGATCCTATTTCCATCATCATTCCTATCCCATTCTACCTCGAAATCTGAAACATTACTGAACGTATTTTCACCTACCAAGTCCTGTTAATGCAGCAAATTGTAAAGCTGAAGCCACATGATTCAGCAAGTTTCTATCCACTGGAACTAACATATTTTCAAACATACTCGGGTTAAATTCTGTAGCTGACAACTTAGCACCAGTATAGGTACACCCTCCCCTAGAAATTTGACTAAGGATGCTACACGCTTCAGTGAAACTGTGTTGTGACTGACAGTAAAACAATTCCGAACGTTCTTTAAAATGTGAAGAACATCTGTGGCGAAATATAAGTTCTCATCTGTCAAACATGGGTGCTTAATTTTGAAATGTACCTGGTCACTGATTGTATCACTTCCTAGAGCTCCCTACATGGCAATATTACTAAAGTGCGCGTCATTTATGGCGGCGGCCGAGTTTAGGTTCGTTCTGCGCATCTGACGTCACAAAACAGAGTCAGCCAATGAACAGAGAACGACGTTGCCAGAGTTCGACTGCAGTGCAGAGCACGGACGAGTGTCTTCAGTTTTAGAAACGTTCAGTCATAAATAAAGTAATTGAACAAAAGCAATGTCTTGATAGCAGACTTTCTTTTATAGAAAGTTTGGAAAAAGCATTCTTTATACCAATTGCTTCAAATTCTATTAAATTAATTAAACCAAACAAGCAATAAGCCTCCTAATTCAGGCGATAGCAAGGAAAGGTGTTTCTATCATTCTCACTAACCGCTTTTTCGCAATAAAGAACAGCGGTAATTGTTTATTTCCTATTGTACTTCGACGAAACGTGAGTAATTCATAATCATACCAACAGTGTTTGTCGGTATTTTGCGTGATAGTTTAAAGTCCTCCGGGAGATATGCTGAACGGAGAGCTGCGTTAGCGTAATGGTTAAAGTGTATGACTGCTAAGGGAAAGGTTCTGAGCTCAATATTTTCTTTATTTAAATACAATATCGAAGTGTCTTACTTCATGAATTTTATTCGTTTGAATGTAATTTTTTGAAATTTCTAGTGGCAACTAAAATCGACCACACGGAAGTATACGCTGTGGACTTTTACCTCTGCAAACTCTGAAAATTTCGTGCAATGGTTTACTACATCTAATGCTGCACAATAACTGCGTTGAACATCGAAACAAAATGAAGTCATTTATGGGGGGAAGGTATCAGTCAAGAAGATGTGTAAAAATCAAATTTTTGGGCCAAATAGTTTTTGTGAAATCGAATGATAATGTGTGTCAAAGCAGTCGAAACACCATGTGTCTGCACAGGCGAGCAGTGCAATGATGACAAAATCGTGCACATCGCGGAATGCGGGGAGCACGTCTCTGTAGCAGCGAAAGGGTTAATGCGGCCATGGTGGCTTTACTTCATAAACTGCGCGCTCCCCCCTAAACGTAAGTTTACGAACTATACTATGGCGCTGCTTCTCTTGGCGCGTACAACTAGCAACGCAGCCATCTCCGGCGTCTGGGCGGGCATGCGCCAAGATAAAAGAATTGAACTATAGCACCCATATCACTCGAAATACACATCGCTATTATTCTTTGGTTCTACAAACATTCAGTTGCCTTCTTCAGAGTGTTCTAAATTTTGCTTGGGTTTGTAGCGTTCCTATTTAAAAAATAGGGGAGGGGAGGGGTAGATGACAGGCGGCGTGGGAGTACTCGTGGTGGACGGACGGCAACGGACGGCTTGTAGGCGGCGGCGAGCCCCGAACGGTAGCGAGGAGGCAGGCAGGCGGGTGGACAGACGGCAACAGCAGCAGCAGGCGGCGGCGGCAGACAGACTGACAGCCAGCAAACGTAACAGCAACAGCAACTAGCGTTTAGAAGACGTAAATCACAACCTGAGGGTAGCCCAGGCTCTGGAATCTTGTGCCTTCGAAGGAGGGAATCCAACCCTCTAGATGGCCTTCGTTTTCTTCTTCTTCTTCGTCTTCTTCTTTATTGAGTTTCGATCCCCCCCGAAGGGGGCGGGTTGGCGGCAGCTTAGTACGCCGCTGTTCAGCCTACAGAATTTGTTTTAAAAAAGATCAAGTTAATAAATGATAATAGCAGGCGATAAAATCGGTGGGACTTAAAACATAGAACAAAGGGTTGATGATGCTAATAAAATACATGTGAAGCAGACAGCTAAAAGAATAGACAGACAATTAAAAAAACACAGCGACAGTCTGGTTTCTATTCGCAAGAGATATAAAATTTACACCCAGCGACAGCATGGTTTCTGTTCGCATCACTTTGGAAAGACGAACAACACTGAACATTCATTTGACCACTGCACTAAAAAATTGGTGCAAATATGATATACCACAGCCGAGTGCAGATGGGGCGCACCTGGGCGTGAAAGGAAAGGGGGGAAGGAGATGAAATAATCGAAGTGGTGGGTGGGAGGGGGGAAAGGAGCCAATGGAGGATGAGGACCCATAAGAGGGGGGCAGGTGCTGGGCAGACACGACAGGGAGTAGGGAAAGGCAGAGGAGGGGTATACAAAAGGACTCGGGGGGGGGGGGGGGGAGAGGAAAGGCAGAGAGAGGTTAGGTGGGGAGAAAACAGGATGGAAGGGGGGGGGAAGAGAGCCCAGAGAAAGGATAGAGGAGAGGAGGGGGTGAGGATCAGAGTTGATAGGAGGGATAAATGGAGGGACAGAGGACATCATCCGGGAGGGGGAGTTGACGGAAGCCACCTTGGGACAGGAGATGAAGGGTGTAGAGATGGAGGGTAGCGGGGACACAACAGTGAAGGCGTGGCAGAGGGCAGGGATTGGAGAGGAGAGGAGCAACCAGGGGTTGAGGGGGATATAGGCGGCGGGAGGTGTAGAGTATGTGGAATGGCCTTCGTTAACCTCAGTAAATACTAGAAATATAAAATAGTAAAAACGGATAAGAGAATTGACCAATGATCGAACACTCAGAATGAAATCATATTGCCGAAGCCTTATGATAAGGCCTTACCTTTCTAGATGGTCGTGATTGACTCCAAGACCTGCATAACATGTACACGTTCACAGGAGCAAATCATAGAATAAGATGGGGCTTAAGTAGTTAGCATAATGCACCACAGTGTCGTGTGCTAGGTCTGACGCCTAATACAGAATCACCTCATTAGATGGCGCTGCCACGCAGCAGCTGGTAAGAATGAGAGATTGTAAACCGGATATACTTTACCACTAAAAAAATTAATAGCTAGAATTACTAGAAGCAACACCTGTGTATTAGTGTATCCAAAAATTATGGGGGAGTAAAAATACAAAAGAAGGGGGTAAATTAAAAATATAATACCAGGGTGTATAATACAACACACAGATGCAATGTCTAAAAAGGTATTACATATCACTAAAACGAGAACATTATTAACACAGGACCATAATTTCCGATGAAGAGGCCCACCTATAACACGCAATACTGCGTCATACGGAGCAAGAACTGCTAAATACTAGAAATTTATTTTATAAAAATACCAAAGTAAAATTATTACGCTTGAAAGATACACACCAGCGTGGGAGGAAGATGTAAAGCGGGTGAACTTTTTTCCTATTACTATTTTATACTTACACTGAAATGTGTAAGATACGTCGACATTTGAAGCGAAAAACTCGCAATATCATTTTCTAGTCAAAAACTCTAAGGGCTTGGCTAACAAGACAACATACGGCCAGAGAGGAAAAGGGCCCATATTTAGGCAGAAATGCGAGAGCCACAGCCGGCCGAAGTGGTCGTGCGGTTAAAGGCGCTGCAGTCTGGAACCGCAAGACCGCTACGTCGCAGGTTCGAATCCTGCCTCGGGCATGGATGTTTGTGATGCCCTTAGGTTAGTTAGGCTTAACTAGTTCTAAGTTCTAGGGGACTAATGACCTCAGCAGTTGAGTCCCATAGTGCTCAGAGCCATTTGAATCATTTTTTGCGAGAGCCACAGGATTACATTAATAACACCGATTTCATAACTTGTAAAAAGGTCTGATTAACGCCAAATATTTGGTCGTTAAGGAGGAACAAATCATGTTAACTACTTGAGCCCCATCTTATTCTATGATTTGCTCCTGTGAACGTGTACGTGTTATGCAGGTCTTGGAGTCACTCACGTCCATCTAGAAAGGTAAGGCCTTATCATATGGCTTCGGCAATATGTTTTCATTCTGTGTGTTCGATCATTGGTCAGTTCTCTTATCCGTTTTAACTATTTTATATTTCTAGTATTTACTGAGGTTAACGAAGACGATGTTTGGCCTGATGTACTCGACGACGCCCTTTAGCTACACTGTCTAAAGGATCGTCCTAAGAAATACCAAATTAAGGTATTTGCTCTTTCAGTATTTGATTGTTTATACACGCTTTTAGGTTATCCAAATCTGCACAATGCGATCGCGATCCTTGTATTTGTTCTCTATCTTACATGTAGATCAGCCTGAAGACGCCTAAATAACGTGAAACGCGTAGTTGATAAATAAAAAAACTGACGTGAGGTGTGAGGTCGGTAGCTTGACGGTGCGTTCGGCGCGGCCCCGTCTGTTGCCGCCGCGCCTTAAGGCACGGAGGCTTGCACTGGGACGTATCGCTTCTAGTCGGGCGTGCTGCTGCAGTCCTCAAAACGGGAAGTGATGCGTCTCTCATAGCCTCTCCTTCCCAAGTGGCTCTTTCCGCCTTCCCGTGTGCCAGACGTTAAGCTCGGCATTTCTCGGGTGCGCCCGAATGCTGCCTTGCGACAGAAGGGAGAGCTGCGACCCAACCCGATGAGAAAGCGTGGCACAGGGGGAACTGTGTCTGAGGGACCGACGATCTGTCCCTCTCTCTTTTTGCAGGACACAGACCAGCAGGTGCTCTGCATGCCGGCGACCTCGTTTGTCGGCGTGGGATCGCGGCGCGCGTCGGCAAGGGTGCTTCGCCGCGCCCCTGGGTAACCGGGGCGTGTTCTGCCAAACCCAGGAGGTGGTGACATCGCCTGGGCCAGGTGGGCTGGGTCCAGACCGCTGAACGACTGGGTGAACGGCCCACCACCTGAGTGGGAGTGGGTCCTTGGCCGAGAGGTGGAAACACGGGCAAGTAGGCGGCGAAGGGCGAGAGGTGCATCCGCCTCTCTGGAGAGGAGCTGGTCTGGGGCAAGAGACAGGTTCCCACCTTTTTATCACTCGTTACCTATGATGGCTGAAATCGAAACGAACGATTCGAGTGCGACTAAACGGGCAACTACAGTGTCTGCTCCCTCTCCACAGGACGAGATGGGACAGGCAGAAGATGAAACAGTTACACAGAGACACGCGAAGATCACAATGCTCTTAGAGCAAAACATCAAAAACGGCACAATAAGTCAAGCGGCTTTGCCTGTAATTAAATACGAATTATCTGCATGGGCTATGGCCAATGCAAAACTTGAAGGCCGCGTCATAGAATTAAAGAAAGAAAACAGTCTCGCAACACTCTAACAGTCACTGCAATGCCGTGGAGATACAATCTCCTGTGCGAGTTATAACTATCATAAACATGTATTTGCAGTATGGAGATAACATCGAACAACAGTTAGACCACTTAACTAGAGTAGCCATGGCGTTGCGGCGGCGAAAAATGGTTATGACAGTTGACATAAACGCAAAATCCCCCCTATGGTACAGTGGCACAAGGGATGAAAATGGTGGTAAAGTGGAGGAGATGATCATGGATTTACAACTTTGGCTAATAAACCTGGCAATCCTCCCACCTATGCGCTGGGAGGGGGCCAAGGTGCCAACATCGATGTGACACTAGTCACACCGAATGCTGCAAACATGATATGTAACTGGAAAGTTGAAGAGAATGCCACAACAAGCGATCATAATCTTATTACCTTTACCTTAGGAGACAGAGAGTGCCACTGGGCCATGGGGTGGGAGCTGCAACTGAATTACAGAAGAGCTGATTGGGAGCGACTAGCGAGAGAGTGCGACATTACTCCATTGCCAGAAGGTGATGTGCAACAGGACCTAGACGTAGAAAAGAGGGCTGAAGAACTGGTGAGTGCAGTAACCAGAGCGGTGAAGGCAGCCGTTCCAACCAGGAGGAGCGCCATGGCGGCCTCCCCGTCACCATGGTCAGCCGAACTAGAGGAATTGCGTCAGTCTGTCAGAAGGCTGAGGAAGCACTACCAGTGCAGTGTCGTCTGGTGGGAAAAGCAAAGATGGCTATTGCAATACCGGGAGGCATAAGATAGCAGTTAGGATACAAAGTAGGGAGAGCTTTGTGTTAAATCAGTTAGCATTCGACCCATGGCGTTTGCCCTATAAACTAGTTAGGGAAAAGATCCGCTCCGCAATGATGATATCAACGATCAGGCATAGTGAAAGGATGTCAGAATCCTGGCAGGAGAATGCCGAGGTCCTTCTCCGGTCCCTGTTGCCTGATGATGATATGATTGGAGATACCGAAGATCAGTATCAACTACGGAATGAGGATCTTGACAGACTTGGAAACATTAGGGCAATCTACCCCTTTTCCAAAGAGGAGATCGCTGCCCACATTAAATCACTAAAAGAGGGAAAACCCCCGGGCCAGACGGCATTGTGGTGGAGGTTTTGCAGTTCCTAGCACCCCAACTGGTAGCCCCACTTACCCACTTATTCAATGAATGTCTTAGACAAGAAAAATTACCTAAGATCTGGAAGGTAGCCATGTTGTAATTATTACAAAAGGACCTGATAAAGACCCAGCTGAAGCTAAGTCTTACAGACCAATTTTCCTATTAAACATTTTTGGAAGATTATTCGAGAAATTGCTAGCTGACAGACTGACCGCACACCGAGTGCTGTGCGGGATGAGATGCAGGCAGATTGGCTTCAGGCCGGGGTGATCAGCAACTGATGCAATCGCTCTGGCGGCCGAGGTCTGTGGCTCTGCCCCGTACAAGCTCGTTGTTGGCATCATGGTTGACATCAGTGGCGCCTTTGACAACCTGTGGTGACCTTCGCTCTTCTCCTGCTTGTGGGAGAAAGAGTAGCCAGGGCCGCTATATGGTTGCCTGAGGAGCTTTTGTGAGGGTCGGGAGGTCTGGCTATCATCCCTTTAGCGGTAAAGTTGGAAAAACCGTAACTAAGGGATGTCTCCAGGATTCCGTTTTAGGTCCCCTGTTCTTGGATATCCACATGGAACCACTTCTAGACAACTTGCAACAGAGTGAAGAGGTGCTAGAGGTGATAGCCTACGCAGATGACCTCCTTCTGCTGGTTGGCGGCCGCAGCCGCGAAGACATAGAACCAAAAATAGAAATGGCCATGGCGAAATTGCAACTATGGTGCACTAATACTAAAATGTCTATTTCACCAACTAAATCAACATACCTATTGCTGAAAGGACAGCTAGTAAGAAATTCTACAATGAGAATTGGGGTCTCACCAGTTCTCAGACGACATGAGATTCGCTACTTGGGAGTTATCATCGATGAAAGGTGGAACTTCGGGAAGCACATTGAATCCGTAACCCAAAGAGCATTACACTCAATAACCTCATCTCCATAGGACACAAAAGATTTCACCTCCCCCCCCCCCCCACCTAATAAAATTGTACCATAACAGTATACTAACTTCAATAGTGGGTTATGGCTCGGGAGTCGAGTCTGGGCACAGATGCTCACAAGGGTGGTGCCTGCCATGACAGTGAGAAGAGTACAGAAGAACATGCTGTTAAGATCTGTGGGGGCTTATAGAACATCTCCAGGTCGTGCCCTATTAGTGATAATGGGGCTCTGTCCTCTGGACATCAAAATTCGAGAGCAATCAGCATGGTACTGGGCTAAAAAAGGGAACGATATGAAAATAGAAAATATTCTGGGAGTTCAGGCTAGAGAAAAGGGATTGATAAGGAGAAGGGGTGAGGATTTATGGCAGGAATCATGGGAAATGGATGAATCTGGCAGAAGAACCTTCAGACTCTTGCCAAAGGTTAGGCATGAGGTACTTCGAGCCAACCCGGGGTCTAATTCATTTTCTCACTGGTCATGGGCCCTACCCGACATACCTATGCCGGTTTGGGAAAAGGGCTACATCTGAGTGTGACTGTGGCGCATCGGAGGGCACTCCCGACCATGTGGTTTACGAGTGCCCCCTTTTCGATGATGTAGCTGTTACATTAAGACAACAACTACCAAACAATAATACATACGACCTACTAAGACACGAAGAGACTTTCGAGACTTTGAATAACCTGGCAAATGAGGTATCACGTAAAGTTCTGACTGCATACCTGAGGGACATTCGCGATAAAAACCAACTACTGAACGTGTCCTAGTGCCATAATCCTGTTCCGTTTGTGCGTGGACAGGTCGACTTGTTAGTTGGAATCCGCCACGTGCAGGGCTAGGGGGACTGGGGTACACCAACTTCACGATTGTGACAGCACCGGATTTGACGTAGGTTAGTTAGTAGTTAGAAGGATTAGAAGTAGATACTGAAATAGGAACCTGCAGCGACTAATAGTTTTGGCCTGCCCAGTGTCAGGGGCACGCTCATTGGGATTAGCTCATGAGAAAGGCCTTGTAGTAGGTTTATATCCATACCGACACATCTGTAACGCTGCAGGCAGTTAGGATTACTAACAAGTAGGTAGTAGTGTATAGTTTAACAAATCGTAATTTTGCCCATTAACCTGCACTGTTTACACTGTCTGTAGATTACAAACTAACTGAAATAACTGTAATAGCTGCAAATAACATACAACATTCTATCATTTAGGACCCACTAGTCACTAAGGTGGTGGGTTATATTGTATAATTATTATGTATTGCAATAAATAAAGAAAACTAAAATTGCAACCAAGACTGGTTTCAACTAATGCTATTAAACACTGGTTTTCTGACTCAAGTCACAGATGGATTGGAAGAACTACGAAATGCAAACGGCTGCAGACGAAAACAAGAGCCGTGTGTAGAGCTCCGGCGACAATGAGGCCTTGCAATACAGACGTTTACAGAATCGCGTAACGTGATTGGTTGTAGTAGGCGCACGAAGCTGCTGCGCCCTGTCCACTGCAACTGTCAGGATCTTCTTACGGTGACTCGACTATAGCATAATTATTGATGTCTGTAGAGATCTCATTTCGTTTATATAACACGGTCTAGTCATATTAATACTACCACCTTCCATGTTTGACATCAACGAGCTGTAACCACTCACAGACGGTAGGTGACAGTACTAGCGGTGGAGGGTATATATGGAAATGTGAAATTATAGTACTTGATGGATCCTCATAGCCTTGACTGTTTTGATTCGGCGACGATGCATGTAGCTGCCGGCCCCATCTTATTGTGATTCCGTCATGGTCACGAGATGATAAATCTGAAAGCAAACACCCTGCAAGAATCGTCGCAAAAATCCAGGCCGGAGGAGGGAGCGTTATGGCCTGGGGAATGTTTTCGTAGCATTCCTTGGGTGATCTCGTCGTTCTGGAAGGTACAGTGGGTCAGCGCCAGTACGCATCTATCCTTGGGGACCGTGTCCACTCCAAGATGGAGTTTGTTTTTCCTCGGCATTACAACATCTACCACCACGACAATGCAACGTGGCACACAGCTCGCGGTGTATGTGCGTGGTTCGAAGAGCACCAGGATGAGTTTACTGTTCTCTCGTGGCCACCAAACTACCCGCATTTAAATCCGATCCAGAATCTGCGGGACCACATCGACCGGGCTGTACGCGCCGCGGATCCTCAACCGGAATACCTAGCACAACTAGAGTCGTGATGGCTACACATTTGTCGGTACCTTCCAGAACATCATTCACTCTCTTCCTCCACGTCTCAAAGATTTCCGCGCTGCGTAAGGTGGTTATTCACGATTTTGACGGGTGGTCTCATTAATATGACAGAACAGTTTATAAACGAGACGCGCCGCGAGTGGCTATAAAACAAAGCTTATATCCACAAGCGGAAATATTGATTTATATATCAGGTTCCGTGACCACGTGAGGCAACGCTGGTTGGTCATGGAATGAGTCATTACATAGTTAAAGAAATGCTGATTAGAAAATTTATGAACAAAATAATTAAAGAATAAAATACGAAAAAATTGCGACAGACTATCCGCATAACAGACAAAAATTCTCAAATGCTGAGAGAAACCCCTGCATAAAGTAAGAGGAGTGTGCCACAAGGACAACTTTCAACATGGACTTGGATACTTGGTGTTTATCACTAACTTTTTTCAGTTCTTGTGGCAACTTATTTTAAATAAAACGTGCAAGGCGCACACCTTTCTGAATAATGCTTAAGAAAGTGTTGTCCAACTACAGATGAGTTTTCCGTTTAGTGTTCACTGAATGAACCTTGCTGTTGCTTCAGAGTGAATCAATATTGTCAACAACAAATGCCATGATGGAATATATAAGCAGCAACGGCGGAGACACGTGGACAACGGCCTTCACTTTACACCGTTGTTCAGTCTCACCACACGTTTCTGGGCTAAGAATATTATTAGTGAGTCCACAGAACTGCCCTACAACATAAAAGCATATGAAATAATAGAGTGACATTAAGCACAGTAAACAAACCTTCGTGCTTTAGTTTCAGAGACAGTGGAGGTCATACACACATCAAAAAAAGTTTTGCATCCCCCTGGTTCCCAAAACTTCTCAAGACAGACATTGACTATGGATATTGTATCACAGACACAGTCCCTTTGACTGTTCGAAGATGTCACTAAACCCCCCCCCCCCCCACCACCACCAAAGATGTAAACAATCATGCATGAGCAGCGCCTATTAGACGGAAGGGGTCCGACAGCCGATCAGTTCCAGTCATTCCACCAGGAAGGAGGTAAACTGCTAGTGTTGTCTGTAGTTCAACCATGCCTACACGGTCAATACCGCGATTCGATCGCCTACGCATTGTTACTTTGTGTCAGGAAGGACTCTCAACAATGGAAGTGCCCAGGCGTCTCGGAGTGAACCAAGGCGATATTGTTCTACGCACACGGAGGAGATACAGAGAGACAGAAACTGTCGATGACATGTCTCGCTCAGGCCGCCCAAGTGGATGACCGCTACCTACGGATTATGGCTCGGAGGAACCCTGACAGCAATGCCACCAAGTTGAAGACTTCTTTTCGTGCAGCCACATGACGCCATGTTACGACTCAAACTGTGCGCAATAGGCTGCATGAAGTGCAACTTCACTCCCGACGTCCATGGCGAGGTCCATTTTTGCAGCCACAACACCATGCAGTGTGGTACAGATGGACCCAACAACTTGCCGAATGGACCGCTCAGGATTAGCATCACGTTTTCTTTGCCGATGAGTGTCGCATATGCCTTCAAGCAGACAATCGTCGAAGATGTGTTTGGAGGTAACCCAGTCAGGCTGAACGCCTTAGACACACTGTCAAGCGAGTGGAACAAGGTGGAACAAGGTGGAGGTTCCCTGCTGTTTTGGTGTGGCTTTATGTGGAGCCGACGTATGCCGCTGGCGGTCATGGAAGGCGTCGTAACGGCTGTACGATACGTGAATGCCATCCTCCGACCAATAGGGCAACCATATCGACAGCATGTTGGCGAGGCATTCGTCTTCATGGACAACAATTCGCGCTTCTATCGTGTACATCTTGTGAATGACTTCCTTCAGGATAACAACATTTCTCGACTAGAGTAGCCAGCATGTTCCCCAGACATGAACCCTATCAAACAAGCCTGGAATAGGTTGAAAAGCGCTGTTTATGGACGACATGACCCACCAACCACTCTGAGGGATCTACGACGAATCGTCGTGGAGGAGTGGGACTATCTGGACCAACAGTGCCTTGATGAACTTGTGGATAGTATGCCACGACGAATACAGATATGCATCAATGCAAGAGGACGTGCTATTGGGCATTAGAGTTACCGGTGTGTACAGCTATCTGGACCACCGCCACTGAAGATTTTGCTGTATGGTGGTACAACATGCAATGTGTGGTTTTCATGAGTAATAAATAGGGGGGAAATGATGTTTATGTGGATCTCTATTCCAGTTTTCTGTACAGGCTCCAGAACTCTCGGAATCGAGGTTATGATAAACTTTCTTTGATGTGTGTATAATCACATGACTTGTCGTAAAACCCCCATTTGGTTATATGTTATCTCTGCCAGTAGCACAGGAATTAGTGCCAAGATACTTATGGCACACGAAGTAGAAAATTGAAAAACAAATATAGAGATTCTTAATTAAGTTAACTTATCATTCCTCTTCACACCTATAACAAAATGACCTCCACGAGAACCCGCATGGATTCAGAAAACATCAGTCATACGATACTCATCTCGCCCTCCTCATATTGCTGTATCATGTGGCCAAGCGGTTCTAGGTGCATCAATCCGGGACCGCGCTGCTGCTTCGGTCACAGATTCTAATCCTGCCTCGGGCATGGAAGTGTGTGGTATCCTTGGTTAGGTTTAAGTAGTTCTAAGTCTAGGAGACAGTGGATCTCAGATGTTAAGTCCCTTAGTGCTTAGAGCCGTTTGAACCATATCGCTGTTTGCTACGGATGTAGGAAATCAGGTTGATTCTGCACGTTGGAAAACTTTGGAATTAGTACCATCGACGCCTTCTACAGAAAATACATTCGTACAAGATAACTAACCAGGACCGGGAGTGGATCTAAAATTTTCTGAAGCCAGTAGTTGTTTTTAGAAACCGAAATAATATTTTTGTAGTTCACTGGAAGTGCAGTAGTACCGGTGATGCTTATGTTATGCACTTGTGAACTCAGCAATGCTCCGCAATTGCTAAATTCTTACGGGAGTCGGAGTACGCCCTAATGTTCTTTTCCCCACCACTCTTTCCACCTCTTCCTCCTCCCTATCTCTGTCTCTCTCCCCCCCCCCCTCAATCTCTCTCCACTTCCTCCTCTCCCCTCTTTCTGTCCATCTCCTCCTTCACCTACTCTACAAACATCCCCTTTCTCTATCCATCTCCTCTCTCCTCCTCTCACTGACCTCGAGTCTTGTTTATTCGTATTGCTAGAGAGACCTAGATTGGGAGCTGAAGCCGCCTCCGAATTTTACTGTTGGGACTATACTCGCTGGCAGATGACGTTTATCGGGCATTCGCCATACCCACACCCTTCCATCACATTGTGTACCGTGATTCGTGACTCCACACAACGTTTTTCCACTGTCCAATCGTCCAGTGTTTACGGAGGCGTCGTTTGACATTTATCGGAGTAATGTGTGGCTTATGAGCAGCCACTAGACCATGAAATCAAGTTTTCTCACCTCCCGCCTGACTGTCATAGTACTTGCAGTGGATCTTGATGCAGTTTGGAATTCATGGGTGATAGTCTGGATAGATGTCTGCCTATTACACATACAACCCTTTTCAACTGTCGGCGGTCTCTGTCAGTCAACAGACGAGGTCGGCCTGTACGCTTTTGTACTGTACGCGTCCCTTGACGTTTCCAGTTTCCTATCGCATCGTAAACAGTGGAACTATGGATGTTTAGGAGTGTGGAAATCTCGCGTACAGACGTATGACACAAGTGACAGCCAATCACCTCATCACGTTCGAAGTCCGTGAGATCCGCGGAGCGCCCCATTCTGCTCTCTCACGATGTGTAATGACTACTGATAGGTCGCTGATATGGAGTACCTGGCAGTAGGTGGCAGCACAATGCACCTAACATGAAAAACGTATGTTTTAGGGAGTGTCCGGATACTTTTGATCTCATATTGTATCAATCGCGACAATGTAGTAGAAACTGCAGTAATATCCAGTTGTACAAATGAAATATTATTGTAGCGAAAAGACGGGCAACTACTTCATAAGATAGAGAAATACAAAGTTGTATACATGACATAATATGCCAGGGTGTATATTTCGACTGCAGAAGTAATGCATCAAAAGTCCTATCATACAAATCTAAATTGGTTCCTAGGTTGAGTTTGAGGAGGAGAAAGTGGCAGACTGAGATTCATTGGCAGGGTACTGGGAAACTGTTGTATGTCTACAAAAGAGACTGTGTAACACTTTTATGGACTATACTGGAATACCATTCAAGTGGATGGAACTTGTGTTAGGTCGTGTAGCAGGAACAATCCGAGAATTCAAAGAAGGGCGGCGCCGCAGGTCATAGCTTGCTGGACTGGCGGAGTGTGTTATAGAGACGTTGAAAACTCGTAAATAACAGACACTCGAAGTAAGACGCCGTAAGAACCTGGTAAGAAAACTTGAAGAACCGACTCTCAGGACAGAAACTAGGAACATTTTTTTCAGCCGCCTATATATCCATCCCATAGAGATCGTACAGTCAAAATCAGATAAAAAGCTGCTGCATAGAGGCATAAGGCGGCAGTCATTCTCCCATGCACATCCCTGAGTGGAAGAGGACGGACCCTTCATGTGTGGTAGAATCAAATGTACTCTCTGCCAGACCACTCCATAATGATTGGTAGAGTATGTAGATGTCCCATTAGATTTTGGCGACGGGACGTCAAATGCTTGTCACAATCCATCCATCCATCTACCCATCCAGTCTGTGAATGATGTATCAGATAGGTAGCCATATGGTCGGGATAACTGTAGCTTATGTGTATATGTTAACACTGAGTGACGAATGGAGGGAAGAGTGTGAATCCCTGTACCGGGATGTGGCCTATTCGTCTCAGATAATTCTCACCATTACCTTTTGGATGTACCCTATTTCATTGCTAAAGACGGAGATATTTGAAGTTTAATTTAGAACTTTGAAACACACTCTGTTGATCATTAGATGTACGTTATCCGCTCTCCTGCACTCCCTGTGATGATCAGTTAATTCCACATCGAGAATTCGAACCAACTACTTCCAGTCTGAGTGCTACTGCTTTGTTGTGTTGAGGTGATATCACCCACGGGAACGGTTGGAGTTCTAATCATTCACAAAACTGTGTTTAACAAGATGGTGCCTGGTATTCGTTATGTTGAATCACTAATTCCTGAATGCAACTCAACAACAATAATGTTGGCCGGCCGGAGTAGCCGAGCGGTTCTAGGCGCTACAGTCTGGAACGGCGCGACCGCTACAGTCGCAGGTTCGAATCCTGCCTCGGGCATGGATCTGTGTGATGTCCTTAGGTTAGTTAGGTTTAAGTATTTCTAAGTTCTAGAGGACTGATGACCTCAGATGTTAATTCCCATAGTACTCAGAGCCACATTTACTATGCCGTGTTTGTTTAGAAACAGCTTCTCAGTAATCCGCTGATGTGCGAGTTCACGGTCGACATGCCTCGAAGGTCATTCGAAGAGAAGAACCTGTCGTCTGAAGGCAATCCTCTTAACGACAAGTTGCTTTAGCACGTGGATGCTATCTGTACGGATGCCTTGTACAACCGTTATGAAGGAAAATAAAATCAGGGTCAACATCCGATCGACGCCAAGCTTATTCAAGACGTAGCCAAAGATCGGAATGGATAAAAGTAGGTCAGGAAGTGAACATACTTTTCAGAGATGTTATACCGTCATCCATCTCAAGGGACCTAGGGAAACCACGCAGAACCTGAAACTTAATGGCCGGATGAAGTTTTTTAACTTGCGGCGGCGCGGTTCTTTCTGTCCCTTTACGACGGACCTGCACCTACCTGTGAACATTGGACTGGAGAATACGATCGATAATCGTGCACCTGTTCCCCATTACTTCGCCTATCATTTGCAGGATAGCGCCACCTCCCGGCACCTCCACCCCTGCCATTTCCACGGAACACGCCAATTCTGTTAACGTTTCCATTATGTCGCGGTCCTGCATCATTTGGTGGTCTGTCATTACGATTTGCATATTCCTCCTCATGCAATAACTTCTCAACCCTCTCCAAATGACTAATGAACTTACGCACATCATCCCTCGGCGCTGAAATAAGTTTGTTCCGCCAGTGCATAGGCAGTTTACCTTCCAAACCCATTACAATTTGCTCTGGCTCGATTTTGTTGTTTAAGTATGAAAAATTTGTCATCCACTTTAACGCGAACTTTTTACACTTTCCCTTCTGGGATTAAACTTTTCCCCAGCCCTGATACTATTTAATAACTCCATCTGTTTCTGCTTACCCCAATATTCTTTCAAAAATGCCTCTTTAAATTTATCCAAAGTATCGTGCTGTTCAGTAGCAATAATTCCCCAAGTTCTGGCCTCTCCTAAGAATTTTGACGTAATAAAACCTATTTTTTGTTTGTCTGACCACAAACTAGGTAACACACCTTCAAAATCATTCCAAAATTCTTTTGGATGCACATTTCCTGTTGGATCAAAACGTAAAAACTGTCTGTTAGTGACATATGTAATTTCAGATGATTCTACCACAATACTACACCCACTACTGTTAATTCCATGTTTGAGGTTAGTTTCAACTCGGCATAGTCTATTGTCATACTCATCCAACCTACTTTTCACCTCTTCAACTTGGTTAGTTAGATGATGAACATTTTTTTCAGACTCATCCACTCGTTCTGACACAGCTTTTACTTCATTCATACATTTGTCAGATTCAGAACTGATTTTGCTGGCTAACACTTTGTGATCAGTTTCACATACAGATTCTACAGCCGCTATTTTAACCTGTACTTTTTGTATACCTTTTTTAATTTCATCTACTCTTTGTTTGTTTCCAATAGCAATTGTATTCAAAGCCTCTGTTAATTCACCTTTTACAACGCTAACAGATCTTTCGCAATTATTCTCAACTCGAGAAATTTTGTCATCTACTTTATTTTCTAATGACGTCATTTTCCCACATTTCTTTTAAAACAGCAGTCTGCTTTTCAAGTTTTTCATTAAACCCACTATTAAGTTTACTAATTTTTTCATTAAGACCACTGTCAAGTTTTTCGAGTTTACTATTAATTAGATTGTCCTTGTATAGAGCCCATTAAAGCGGCAAACATTTCCTGCATACTTCCTAGTTCCATTTTTGGCATCACTGTTTCTTGTTTACCTTGTTCCACCAGAACTATACCAAATTTGGTATCCACATTTGTCACGTTTGCCACATTTGATTCAGTAACATTACTAACACTATCATCACACAACTGATCGTTACTGAGTTCATGCTTAATGTCACTTTTGGGATTAGTATTATCCCCACTAGTTACGTTAACAGACAAACTTGAAGCAGACTCAATTCCACTGTCCGTAAATAACACAGAAATATCATCAAAAAATCTCTTTATTTTAACATCTACTCCTTCTCTCTGTTCAGGTGTGCTATTGTGTGAAACACTCACACTGAATGAAAGTTCTTCCTCCTTCATCGTATTCACAAAATCTTTATCACTTGCCATGTTTCTCAGTCTTTCAGCACACTCACACAACAGATGTAACAAAGTTGACTTATCTTTTGTCGAATGCTGCAGCCTCTGCATGTTGAAACTGCGAGTCCGACCCCTACGGTTACCGTAACAGTTTCCAGGCCCCGCTCGTCGTGTAGACTGGCCGCGCTGCCCCGTTGTACTGCTCGCCGCCACCGCTAAGATGCCATCTGCTGCTTCGCTGCGCTTCCGTCGCTACTGCGGCCGTTGCGTATCATCTTCTTTCTTGGAACTCCAGCAACTCGAAACGGGTTCCGTTCAAACTTCTGCTAGTACCGATTCACTAAATTCTTTCGCTAACGCTCCCTGTTCAGTCCATCAAAATCTTTCTCTCGACCGCGGATACAAAATACTACGACTTTAGTGTTTCTCGGCACCGATGCACCACGTGCGACGGCGCGGTTCTTTCCGTCCCTTTACGACGGACCTGCACCTACCTGTGAACATTGTCTCAGCAGATCATCAGTAGGAAAGCCGAGTGAAACCTACTGTACTTCGACGTGAATCAGGCTGCAATTAAAGCCACTAATCTACATTACGGGAAATAGTTTTGTCACTAAATGAAAGGTTGGAAATTTTGTCCTCCATTAATATATTCTGAAACTTAGGTGAACAAGTATCACTGCCAAGCCCGTGCTAGTCTTAACACAGTCACTCACAATCCCTTTCACTCACGTTAGCAAGTTTAGGGTGTTGCATTTCCCGAAAACGTAATAGTACAAAAATACTGATTGTTTTTGATTGAGAATGCTCGCCAAATATTAAGTCTGTCGGTACCAAATGCAGTCACAGTTTTTATCCACCGACCTGCTCAATACGCCACGCGGAATATATGTCTTATCTCGTCACAAAATTCACTCAAAAATTCCGAAATTTATACACACCCATCGGAATAATTATGCCGTCACTTTACAACACTTTTGATGTATGAAACAGTGCCAGATCCGGCAACTTATCATTTCCATCGGAACTACTACTGCACACATCCGATCTCTTTCATGGCTAGGCTTCGACTCCTCTCTAGAATACTCTAAGTCTTCTCTACCAGCAGAGAAAGGCGCGCGATGAAAATTGCTTTACCATTGATCAGTTTACTCAACAGCCAATAGCAAAACAACACTTTCCCGCGTCAATCCGCGCTTTTCACCAATAACCAATTGCAAAATAGTAAGCCTAACGACTGCACTTTTTACGGACGCAATTATCTAATATGCTAAAGTTTTGCTTATGCATAATGTTATTTACTATTGTTATTTATACCTGAATTAACATTCCCTTTACCATAAACTTACTTTACAAATCTATTCTACAAAAATCCCCTTTTTCCATATCCATACTTCTTCGAAATGTTCCCACACTAAATCCTACTGCATAGCTCGTTAAACAATTATCTTCATCTTAACCTTAAACCACACTCACGCATCATTCATACTGCTAAAACACATTTATAACATTTTACATACACAAAAAGAAATAATAACACTTTATGAAACTACTAGAACACTTTATGAAAAACATTCTATTACTTTAGTGCACTCTAGTGGGCACAATCGAAACTAAAATCACAGTTCCCCTATCCAATACTATCCTCTATCGGCTGGTACATAAACTACATGCGCGTCCATTTTCGCGTCACCATCTGTCACTATCCAGCTCTGAGACACATCTCCCACTTCACCGCCTCCAAGGCAGGAGCGTTATACGGCGCTACGCCTCAAACTCTTCCGGATCCCAGTACTGTAACCCCTGCGCTGTCTTGCTCGACGATGAAGTTACTACTCTAGCATTACCAGTCAGTGCACCAAGCTTCAACAAGTAGCATGTCAGCAAATACGATTTGTGAGAATGCCTCTCAAATGTAGCGGCAGAAATGTGATCGTATGTGAATTATAAAAACAGTCATTTTTCCTCATAATCGATTGATTACGTGTACACCATGTGGAAACTGAAAGTTCTCCTTTGCACGGCGGTGTGCTGTTATGGAATCGCTTTTTGAATTGCACCGCAAAATTCATTCTTGCTATAGGAGGTAGCATCTTTAAATAGGAATCAAATCTTCCTGGGTCCCGGTTTTGAATAAAAATAATCGTCACTGGCAGCAGAGCGCTTCTAGGCGCTTCAGTCTGGAACCGCGTGACCGCTACGGTCGCAGGTTCGAATCCTGCCTCGGGCATGGATGTTTGTGATGTCCTTAGGTTAGTTAGGTTTAAGTAGTTCTAAGTCTAGGGGACTGATGACCTCAGATATTAAGTCCCATAGTGATTAGAGCCATTTGAACCATTTTGCGCTCATCCTTCGTTCTGCCAATGGCCTTGCCAAAGAGGGCGGAGAAGCAGACAGATATTCAGGATATTCTCTTCCCCTGGGATGGGAAACTGGCCCTAAAAAGGGAAAGCATCAGCAATGATCACGGCATGAAGATGCAGAAAACAATGAACACGGACACATGACCAGTAACTGAAAAGGTGTCATGCTGATCTCTGCATTGGGAAAAAATTCCGGAATAGTCCTCCATTCGGATATCCGGGGAGGGACTGCCAAGGGGGAGGTGACCATGAGAAACAGGCGGAATAACTAACGAAGGGATGACATTCTACGAGTCGAAGCTCACATTGTCAGAAGTTCCCATCAGATTAGAGAAGGATGGGGAGGAAATCGGACGTGCCCTTTCAAAGGAACCATCCCGGCATTTGCCTGAAGTGGAAATGCTAAGGCTCAATGTAGATACAGTGGTAGTAACTAATGCGAAATAGAAACAAGATAATGATTTCTGGTCAGATGAGTATGGGGTAATATAAACAGCAGCAGAAAATGGAATAAGGGGAGTAGGGTTCGTTATGAATCGGAAAATAGGACAGAGAGTGATTTATGTGAACAGTTCAGTGATAGGGTTACCCTCATCTGAATCAACAGCAAACTACGTCGATGTCGGTAGTTCTGTGCACAATCTGACGTCGCAAGCCGAAAACGAAGAGATAGAGAAAGTATACGAGGATATTGAACAGGTAATTCAGTACGTAAAGGGACGTGCAGATTCACTATCACGGGGGATTTGAAACCGCCTCTAGGGAAAAGGATAGGAAATGGAGCTATGGGAGAATATGGGCTTGACAGTATGAATGAGGAAGGACAAGGACTAATTCAGTTCTGCAACATATTTCAGATGGTAATATCGAGTGCTGTGTTCAAGAATGGCAAGAGGGAGAAGTATACTAGGAAAAGACGCGGGGACACTTGAAGATTCCAGGTGTTTTACGTCATGGTCAGACAGAGGTTCGGAAATCAGATGTTGGATTGTAAGGCGTAGCCAGGTGCGATTTATTTATTGCTTATTCAGCCTGACCAGATTAGAACCTTAAGGCCGTCTTTAATCTGGCGAGGAGTATCACACGTCATTGATATTACAAAACGTTTACAAGAATAATAATAACATTAACGTTATTGATAATAATAATTAACAGTGATAACTTTGTTTATAGTAAAGGGCATTAAGAGTGGTATGGATTAGTTTAGCACATTGAAATCATATTTAATATTCTCTGAAGCGGAAGGGATAAAGAAAGAGATGAAGATTGAAATGACAGTAATAGTGGCAGTTAGGACAGAACAGAATTTAAACAGAGAACTCTGATGCCGGAGGGGCCGGGAGGGGGGGGGGGGGTGCGGTGGAATTTGTGGTGGAGGGGGGACTGATGGGAGTGGAGATCAGGCTGTTATGCGAGAGAGATGGCTACTATACAGTGGTCCGTACTGCCCACTAACGGGCGGTCATCCTTCACTGATGGGAGGTTGGCGGTAGGGGTTTAAAAAATTCATTCGGTTTTCATAAAATTTTGACGCAAAGTATTTGGTAATTATTATTATATGCTTTAACGTTCTGTAACTTTGGTTCATAAATTTTATAAAGTGACGTTAGTTCCCTGCTTTATAAATGGCAATACTGTGGAACTTGTAGGTGGTTAGAAAATTTTACTACCAACAGATACACAAAACTGGTCGCTGGGTAAACAAGGTTGACTACCCCTGTGATAGAAGACTGACTACTGTCTTTTGAAGTTAGAAGGGGATTTAACTTCTACGATATTTTGAAAAAGATTGTTCCAATGTCGGGTTCCTGATACAGAAAGCGTTACGTTAATGGATTTTACTTTACCAAGAGAGCGAGTATTTCCGCTGTGCTGATCAAATAGTAATGTAAGACTCGTAGATAAATACGAGGGTGAGCAATGACTGAGAAGAGAATAGAGCAAACATAATGATAGGCTCTACACGTATCAGCACTTACTTATGATAACTGTACGTAGGCAGGCGTATTATGCGCGAAAAACATGTATTCTATGGTATTATTTGCTACTTGCTGGCTGGATCAAATAATAAATTTAATCTGTGGATTTAAATTATATTATGGATTATATCATATTATTATATTTTATTGTTATATTATATTATAGATTTAAATTATAGATGTTTTATGCTTTTAACTGTGAAGTTATAAATGGAAGTTAATGAAACGCTTTTACAGCTAGCTAGCGAACGGACACCATCAAAAAATTCTGAAATAAATTTTCTAGGAAATTTAATAGCAAATGTTCATAGTTGCCTTTCCTTCTAAGTGGGAAACCTTACCTTTTCTTTCCGCTGCGATGATCGTCTCGAATAGAGTCGCCGTAGAAGTTGTTAACTGTTGACCGTGTCGCCTAATGAAAGACTCGCCTATTTCGACGCAGTGAAATGACCTGTTTGTCAAGTTAATAGACTGGCACTGTGTTTTACTTCGCTTTTATATTAACCCAAAGTACAGTCTGATTCAGAAAACTGCTACAACATGTAGAGCGATAAAATGTTTTTGTCATCTCTTCATCACGATACACCACAAACTCCTCTCTTCCCGCCGCCTTAAAAAAATTGACAGTCGCATCTCTCTTATGTAACAGCATCTCTGCTACAGCTCAAAACTTCCATTTTGTCGTACGTATGCCTCTTTGGAAACATTTAGCAAGTGCCATTACGAGTATACTTCGCGAATGTATCATACACAAACATTCATCGACAGTTCTAGCCGGCGTCAGGCCTTGGAAAGGCCTTGGTGAATAATATTACCACAGTCAAGTGTAGCGAGTATTAGTAACTCTACGAGCTTCTTTTTAAACTCGAATTGAAATAATTTTTTATATTTCTGTAGTGAATGAAGTTATGCTGACACCTTCTGACTGCAGCTAAGTGTTCAGACCAGTCCAGGTGATGGTCCAGAATTATCCCAAAATTCTTTGCAGAAGCAGTTTATGTCTGTGTCGTTTAGCAGTAAAGGTGGAGGGTATTCTTTGAACTCAGTGGTAATAAGTCTTTTGTGAACGACTAAGACTGCTTGCATTTTAGATGGGTTAAGTTTCAGACTGTGTACTGCGACCACTCTGGCAAGGCAAATAAAGCAGCATTTACGTGGCTGGATGGCTGAGTTAGGTTTGTTGGATAACCGAAGGTCGCCAGCGTATAGTTGATGTTCGAAGTGGAAGAGAATAGTTGATTACGAGAGGTGAGGTGCCGTTTATATATCTTTTATGGTGCGCCTCTAATACTCTGAGGTATCTGAAGTAATATGTAAGCCATGGAGAAGGTATTCTCCTTACTCTTATTGATTTTAGAGGGACATCTTTATTGTATAAATTAATGAGTTTCTTATTGAAATTAGATACTTCGTTTATGTCGAACTTATTTCCTGCCCTTGTCTGGCAAGGAATGTCATAGGCATTAGCTGTAAGCTCAGACATATTCGTGCTCTTAAAATCTGTAAATAAAGACTCAAATCACAATTTAGTAATGATGGAAGAGCAGTTAAGAGAAACGTCCGGGAGAACCAGTTTGGAATGAAGTGGGATACTGAAATACTGACGCATGATGAGAATACTCCGATAAGGGATATCCGAGAAGGCAGTTCAGTTAAAGATGAGTGGACATTTCTAGAAAGGTCCATCACAGATGTTGGACAGACAAACATAGATGCAAGGAGGGCAACTGTGACGAAACGTTGGGTAAGAGAAGAAATACTTCAGCTGATCAGCAAAAGAAGAAAGTACAAAAACGCTCAGGAACACAGCAATATAAATCCCTTAGAAATGAAGTAATAGGAAGTGCAGGGCAGCCAAGGCTAAATGGCTGCAGAAAAGATGTGAATAAATCGAAAAATATATCATCGTCAGGAGTTCTTACTCATAATATAGAAATTAAAAGTAAGGATGGTAACATTGAGAGTGCAATGGAAATGCCACTGTTAAAAACAAAAGAGAGAGCGGATGTGTGTAGGGAGTATGTTGAAGGCCTGCACGAGCGGAGGACCTGTCTGATGACGTGGTAGAAGAAGAAACTGCTGCCGATAATGGAAGAAATAGGGGTTCTAGAATTAGAATAAGAATTTGAAAGAGCTTTGAAAGACATAGATCAAATAAGGCAGCAGGGTTAGATAACACTCCTTCAGAGTTTATAAAATACTTGGGGGAAGTGGCAACCAAACGACTGTTGAAATTGGTATGTAGACTCTATGACATTGGTGACGTTTCATCAGACTTTCAGAAAAAAACGCCCAAGCAATTTCGAAGATCGTTGACAGCTATATGCACTATCGCACAATCATGTTAACAACTTAAGCATACAAGCTGCTGACAAGATTAACACGCAAAAGAATGTACAAAAAAAATTGAGGATCTGTTAGACGACGACCTGTTTGGCTTTAGAAAAGGTAAAGCCACAGTAAAGCCACCAGAGAGGCAATTCTGACGTTGTGGTTGATAATGGAAGCAATACTGAAGAAAAATCAAGACAAGTTCATCGGATTTTTAGATCTGGAAAAAAGCATTCGACAATGTAAAATGGTGCAAGATGTTTGCAATTCTGAAGGAAATAGAAGTAAGCTACAAGAAAAGACGGATAATACATAAAATGTGAAAAAAAAAACAAGAGAGAACAGTAAGACTGGAGCACCGAAAACTAAGTATTCTGATTAAAATAATAAGTATTCTGATTAAAATAATAAGTCAGACATGCTGTCTTTGAACCCTACTGTTCAGTATGTACACCGGAGAAGCAATAACGGATATAAAAGGAAGGTTGAAGAGTAGGATTAAAATTCGAGATGAAAAGATATCAATGATATGATTCGCTCATGATACTGGTATCCTCAGTGAAAGTGAAAGAGAATTACAGAATTTTTTGCATGGGCTGAGAGTAAACCTCAAAAAGATAAGGGAATTAGGAGTAGCAGAAACGAGAAAAAGCGAGAGACTTTGCATCAAAGCTGGTGATCACTAAGTAGACGAAACTAAGCAATTCTGCTACTTCGACAGCAAAATAACGGATGACAGAGGGAGGAAGAAAGACATAAAAAGCGGACTAGCACAGGAAAAGAGTGCTTTTCTGGCCAAGAGAAGTCTACAGGTATCAAACATAGGCCTTCATTTGAAGAAGAAGTTACTGAGACTTGTATGGTAAGGTAATTAACCATTGACAGTAGGAAAACCGGAGCAGAAGAAAATCAGAGGTTTTCAGATAAGGTGCTACATCAGCTTGTTGAAAATTACGTGGACTGATAAGTTAAGGAATAAGGAGGTTTTCTGCAGAACTGGCAAAGAAAGGAACACATGCAAAACGATGACAAGAATAAGAGACAGTATTATAGGACGTATGTTGAAACATTAGGGAATAACCTCCATGGTACCAGAGCGAAATGTAGAAGATAAAAACTGTAGGGAGCGCCGGGGTTGAAAAACATCCGACAAGAAATTTAGTAAGTAGGGTTTAGTGCAAGAGAGGAATTCGGTGCGGGCCACCAATCAGAAGACTGACTGTTAAATTTTTAAAAATAGGTAAAGCACAAATTCGATTAATTTTTTGCATTCCAAATGTTGAGACAGAGTTATAATTATGGTGTTCTTCTACAAAAAAAAAAAAAAAAAAAAAAAAATTCGGTCATCCGCTAGGAATGAATTGTAAGGTTGAAGTAGAATGTAAAAGTAGAATTTGCATGTGACTGTGCTTTCCGTGTGACAGTTACCACATTTGTTAACTAACAACGGAAACGCATTTCGCTGAACGTTGCTCAAGAGTGATTACGCCGATTTAAACACAGCGCTGGGGGAATATAAGTCACGTTTCTGAATAGAACATTATACACGAATGATTATCAATTGACGGATGGGTCCACTTTTTGCAAATACACACCTACTGTTTTTCTTTAATACTCAAATGAAGTTACACCACCGCTGTGGCATTCTCTGTGCGTTTTTTGTTTAATTTTTCTGAAATACAAACAAATAGAGTATATTAGTTAAGAAATATGTTACGTCGGATTTTGTTGTTATTCAAATTACATACGTAATTTACCTTTTATTTTGTTTATAATACAATATTTAAACTATATATATTCGGGTAGATATCATGGCATATGCCCCTTTCTTGGCATACCATTGCAGTATTTTGCTTGTTGTGAGCTACGACTTGTTTGTGTTTCTGTACCAAAAGTGTGTTTGTTTAGCTGGAGTGACCTGTGGACATCACTAAAGTTTTTGTGATACTTTTGTATTGAAGACATATATGGTGTGATTTGTTATTCATAAATTTTGTTTTATATTTTAACAGAGTTTACTCATCGTCTCGCCTGATCAGTTGTGAATACTGCATCTTGTTACGTTGCCGTGGCTTGGACACATATTTCACTGCAAAATTTTCGGTTTTGATGCTCTTTTGACTGTCGTTTGTATGCGTTTGAGGGCTGCGAATTTTGAATTTCTCCAGCTTGTTTTTGTGCTATACGTGTAAGTATTTTATTTTTCATTGTTTGATACTTGGTTTAGACTTCAGAGCGCTGAACAGTGTTTTGTTACAAGGTACTGTTTGGTCACTGATGACTTTTTTGCCCTGTGTGATAGCTTTTTGGATGTAGTAATTTTCTTCCATTGATAAAAACATTTTAACTGAAAGTCGCCGCTCGGTGTCGGTGGATAAAGATGATATTGTCTCCCCTGTACGGGAATATGCATAATGAATTTGGGAGTGGAAGTCGTAGAGATGAGGTTGACGACATATGGAAGTTTGGGTCTGGCCGTGACATGCATTCATGTCTGAAGGAACATTGCATCGTATTTCTAAATAGCACAGGCACTGGAATGTCGTATTTAAGAAGAGTGGTTATTCTAACAAGGAAACAGATCGAGCTCTTCGCCCCAGAGAGGGACTCAGAGTCAACGAGGTACAACGGCAGGCCAACGGGAAAGTTTTTCTTCGGTCTGTTTGTGAGATTACAGATCGCATTGGAAAAGTGTGGGCAGGTATGGATTTCAAACTATTTCAGACGTACCAGGAAGATAGAGGAATATTTAAGAACGGCAGAAATTATACGACATCCTGGTGTATATAAAATTCCTTGTAGTTGTGGACTGATATATATTGCTACTACGAAAAGAAGTGTTAACACTCGTGTAGTTGAACATATGAGGAATTGCCGTCTGGGACGTACGGATAAATCGGTCTTAGCAGAACATGTGTACCAAGAGGGTAATCATGAAAAAAATTCATTGAGACGAATGTCATATCGAAAACTTTACATTATCATGCGCACATGTATAGAGAGACTGTTCATATTTATAAACAACGTAATAATTTTAACAGAAAAGATGAAGGTATAAAATATGGATGTCGACTTTGCAGCAGCTGAATGACGATCGATTACTTTCAAACAAGAGTGTTTGTTGGTCATGTAAGAGATAATCTCGTAGCTGGCGTCACATGATGGACTGTGGCGCCCTCTGTACTGCCTAAGTATTCGGCGCTCCTTTAAGTTATGATTGCACTTAGCCGCTTCATCTCCAAATGTCTCCCGCAGCCGGAAACAAAACGCTAAGGGGAAAGCTTTACATGTCAACCACGGCCTGTCAGCCCGGAAGTTTTAAGTGAAGAACACTATCACTCAGAAAACTTTCAGAATGTCATTCGTATGATTAACTGCCATCCCACACGGACACTGCATTGAAAACGCTCTGATCGAGAAACAGAATGAGTTAGCTCTGTATAATGGTTCACGATAGCTTATCATGAACTTGCTGTGTGACTCAGAACTGCAGAGGAAATAACGTTAGCTTGTCTTGGGGCGCAGGGGACGAGTGGTACAGTGACTCATATAATTATTTTGATGGACATGATGTATTATATTTCCCTTCGTATTAGTGATTTCAATAGTAATAAAGCACTGGTAAACAGTAGTTACAAGTTACTGTAAGGAATGTGAAAACTAAATGTTAAAAACTCTATGTCCATCCTATTTCTAAAGAACACAGCAAATGCAAATATACGAATTAACAAACACAATCAAAAACACAACCAATATTGCACAAAATTATTCGGACACCTTTCTTCATACTTATTTTCCAAAACGTCAGTATGTGGTAGACGTTTCTTTCATCTTAATTACTTTTCTGAGACTACTTGGAAAGCTCTCCACTAATTGCCGGGTGTAGTCGGGCGATATTTCCTGCTCTTTTTGCAGTCTGTTTTCCAGTTGTTCTCTAGATGTGGTTGGTGTTTTCCTTATTTCTCTATCAAGTTTGTCCCAAAGATTCTCAGTCACATTCAAGTCTGGTGATTGCCGGGGTGGATGAAGCACCTTTCTACAGTTAAAAAATCACTACATCCTCACCTTTCTGGCCATGTTTCTGGTCGTTGTCTTAAAATATTCTCCATTCCCCATGTTTACGGTGTCGTTTTGCAAATTGTCCCTCAGCATTCTGAGATACAGAAACATCCATGCCCGAGGTAGGATTCGAACCTGCGACCGTAGCGGTCGCGCAGTTCCATTGCCGCAGTTCGAATATGCTCTCTCTTCCTCTGCGGTCCGTCCTTAATTCAGCTGCGCACAGCACATTACCTCGCTGAGTGTTTACGTTCACACTGTCCGTGGCTCTCCTACACACGAGACGAGCTCAGCAGGACAACTGAGTGTGTTCCAATAACTTTGCTCCCTCTCGGTAACGGCCTTCGGAGGGTCCAGGATCACTGGTTCTGCCCTGTTTCCTAAACGTAAACGTTTTAGGCGTGTCGCTGATCTGTTGAACAGGGATATTAACAACTAAAGTGCGCGTCATTTTCGACGGCGGCCGAGTTTAGCTTCGTTCTGCGCATCTGACGTCAAAAACACAGTCACCCAATGAACAGAGAACTACGTTGCCAGAGCTTGACTGCAGTGCAGACCACAGACGTGTGGCTTCAGTTTTAGAAACGTTCAGTCATAAATACATCTACATATACATCTACATTTATACTCCGCAAGCCACCCAACGGTGTGTGGCGGAGGGCACTTTACGTGCCACTGTCATTACCTCCTTTTTCTGTTCCAGTCGCGTATGGTTCGCGGGAAGAACGACTGTCTGAAAGCCTCCGTGCGCGCTCTAATCTCTCTAATTTTACATTCGTGATCTCCTCGGGAGGTATAAGTAGGGGGAAGCAATATATTCGATACCTCATCCAGAAACGCACCCTCTCGAAACCTGGTGAGCAAGCTACACCGCGATGCAGAGCGCCTCTCTTGCAGAGTCTGCCACTTGAGTTTATTAAACATCTCCGTAACGCTATCACGGTTACCAAATAACCCTGTGACGAAACGCACCGCTCTTCTTTGGATCTTCTCTACCTCCTCCATCAACCCGATCTGGTACGGATCCCACAGTGATGAGCAATACTCAAGTATAGGTTGAACGAGTGTTTTGTAAGCCACCTCCTTTGTTGATGGACTACATTTTCTAAGGACTCTCCCAATGAATCTCAACCTGGTACCCGCCTTACCAACAATTAATTTTGTATGATCATTCCACTTCAAATCGTTCCGCACGCATACTCCCAGATATTTTACAGAAGTAAGTGCTACCAGTGTTTGTTCCGCTATCATATAATCATACAATAAAGGATCCTTCTTTCTATGTATTCGCAATACATTACATTTGTCTATGTTAAGGGACAGTTGCCACTCCCTGCACCAAGTGCCTATCCGCTGCAGATCTTCCTGCATTTCGCTACAATTTTCTAATGCTGCAACTTCTCTGTATACTACAGCATCATCCGCGAAAAGCCGCATGGAACTTCCGACACTATCTACTAGGTCATTTATATATATTGTGAAAAGCAATTGTCCCATAACACTCCCCTGTGGCACGCCAGAGGTTACTTTAACGTCTGTAGACGTCTCTCCATTGATAACAACATGCTGTGTTCTGTTTGCTAAAACCTCTTCAATCCAGCCACACAGCTGGTCTGATATTCCGTAGGCTCTTACTTTATCAGGCGACAGTGCGGAACTGTATCGAACGCCTTCCGGAAGTCAAGAAAAATAGCATCTACCTTGGAGCCTGTATCTAATATTTTCTGGGTCTCATGAACAAATAAAGCGAGTTGGGTCTCACACGATCGCTGTTTCCGGAATCCATGTTGATTCCTACATAGTAGATTCTGGGTTTCCAAAAACGGCATGATACTCGAGCAAAAAACATGTTCTAAAATTCTACAACAGATCGACGTCAGAGATATAGGTCTATAGTTTTGCGCATCTGCTCGACGACCCTTCTTGAAGACTGGGACTACCTGTGCTCTTTTCCAATAATTTGGAACCTTCCGTTCCTCTAGAGACTTGCGGTACACGGCTGTTAGAAGGGGGGCAAGTTCTTTCGCGTATTTTTTTTTTTTTTACGTAGTTTCGATCCTTTCGACCCTCGGGACTTCTTAGCGATATCGTTGCCACAATGGCTAGACGGGATTCGGCCTTAGAGGCGTTCAGGCTTAATCCCACGGATGGTAGCTTCGCACCACCGGCCGCTCGGCCGAGTGCGTGAACCAAATGTCCGAACCTGCGGTTCCTCTCGTACTGAGCAGGATTACTATCACAACGACACAGTCATCAAAAGCAATGTCTCGATAGCAGACTTTCTTTTATCGAAAGTTTGGAAAAAGCATTCTTTATACCAATTGCTTCATATTCTATTAATTAATTAAACCAAACAAGCAATAAGCCTCCTAATTCAGGCGACAGCAAGAAAAGGTGTTTGTATCATCCTCACGAACCGCTTTTTCGCAATAAAGAACAGCGGTAATTGTTTATTTCCTATTGTACTTCGACGAAACGTGAATAATTCATAGTCATACCAACAGTATTTGTCGGTATTTTGCGTGATGTTTTAGACTCCTTCAGGTAAAGGTTTGAAAGTAGGGCTGTGTTGTGTAATGATTAAGATGTTTGACTATAAAGCAAAAGGTTTTGAGTTCAAACCTTGTTAGGTGCTTAATATTTTGTTTATTTAAAAACAATATCGAAGTGTCTTACTTCATGAATTTTATTCGTTTGAATGTAATTTTTTGAAATTTCTAGTTCTTTGTCTCTTCATTATAATCATAATAAGTTTTCAGTTTTTCTAATTTTGTCCTCCGATATTTCTTTTCACAGCAATTAAAAACAATGAAAAGGCACACATACAATATTCATGTTATCTGTTTTGTTTGTATATCTTCTCTTCCGCAGTCGCTGTTTTACTATTCGTATTGAAATATATTCTTTACGACAGTATTAAAAGTGTTATTTAGAGCAGAATTTCGGCTCGTACGTTGCAATTCTTTGCGTCGCTGCCTTGTCAACATCATCATATTCAATGTTTTCGTCAACTGATCTATGTTTTGGCAAGTATTTGCTGTCCGTTGTGACAAACACAAATTTTTTGCGCATTGCGCCTCACTGACAATATATTTTATTTTCTATGTTTTATTACGTCCACAATTCAGTTTTGTGTACTTCGCCAATTTTAATCAGAACTTTTTAGAAAAAAGCGAAATGACTCTGGTATAAATAAAACTTTTATTGCAGTCGCGAAAGACGGAATATTTCTCAATATTATTATGACACGTATCTGGTACTTAAACTAAATGAGATATTGTTATACAGTAAATTTTTATATGAAATTTAGGTATATTGTCCACATTTCATTCTCAACATTGTGGCAACTAAAATCGACCATACGGAAAATATACGATATGGACTTTTACCTCTGCAAACTCTTCAAAATTTCGTGCAATGGTTTACTACATTTAATGCTGCACAATAACTGCGTTGAACATCGAAACAAAATGAAGTCATTTATGGGGGGCAGGTATCAGTCAAGAAGATGTATAAAAATCAAATTTTTGGCCAAATAGTTTTTGTAAAATCGAGTGATAAGTGTGTCAAAGCAGTCGGAACACCATGTGTCAGCACAGGCGAGCAGTGCAGTGATGACAAAATCGCGCACAGCGAGGAATGCGGGGAGCACGTCTCTGTAGCAGCGAAGGGGTTAATGCTGCCGTGGTGGCTTTACTTCATAAACTGGGCGGTCCCCCCCTAAACGTAAGTTTGCGAACTATACTTTACTATGGCGCTGCTTCTCTTGGCGCGTGCGTCGTTTGCAACTGGCAACGCAGCAATCTCCCGCGTCTGGGCCGGCATGCGCGAGCGGCCAAGATAAAAGAATTCAACGATAGTTTGCACGTACACTATTTTATTCGGACCATAAGGCAAGTGTGTCGCAAATGCTAGTTATTAATGTGTGTAGGAATAATTATTTGAGACACTGTATGTGCCGGTACGTGTGTTTTTGTTGGTCGCCGGCGAGAGACGTGCGAAGTGCGAGCGAGGCGCGGAATGACTCACGTGGAGCCACCACGCAGGGGCAGCACCGCGGAAAGCGCTCACTGACAGCGCTCCCGAGCCCCTGCGGCTCCCAGGGAGTTCACTGGGTGGCTCTCATCAGCTGTGACTCAACAGCCCAGCAGCCAAGGGGAAAACTACTGCGTCCCACTGTGTTTTCACATGAAGAGTGCACTTATTTCACCACCTGCATCTACATCTAGCTGACCATTCTGCAATTCACACTAAAGGGCCTGGCAGTTGTTTCTTCGTAACACCTTCACACTATTTCCCTAGCGTTCCACTCTGTAACAGCGCGTGGGAAAAATGAACACTTAACTCTTTCTGTACGAGCTCTGATTTATTTTATTATGGTGATCATTTCTCCCTGTGTTGGTTGGCGAGTGAGCCGTGGTGCGCCTTTTCTGGCACACCAGATCTTTGACAGTACTATTGATTACCCGGCTGTATTACTATCTTTGCCCCTGTTGTGGTCTGGCGGAGGGTATTTTCGGTAGTGGAGTTGGTCGCCGGGACTCGCTACGAGGCACTAGGACGTGCTTGAGGGGACGACGGAGCAAACATTCGGGCTCGGGCAGCGGTGGCGTGGCCGTACCTTCCAAGACGGTCACGAGTTTGTGGTGGACCTGTCTGATGTCAACTTCGGGCGCTGCTCGTATCATTGCTTTGGGGCCTGTTTTCTCGGAGAGACCCATTCCTCGAGACCATCTCGAACAACGCTCTCCATGGTACGTGTAAGTGGTTTTGGTGCCTTCGTTTCGTCAAACGATTTGCGTTGCAGCGAGTGAACTTGTTGGTCTGTTGGCAGTCGGCAGAGACTCTGTGACTGTATGTAGACCAGCAGTTACTATTTGCTTTAAAATCCGCTGGTTGGATGACTATTAAGAGGCAGATTCTCACGAAGGCGTGCGTGTGATTTTATTGCCATCAAGCGACGTCCCTGGTACAAAAAACAAAATTTGCAACCAGTTATTCTGTTATTATTAAAACTTGTGTTTCGTAAAGCTACTGGTTTATATGTACTTCCTTATATACGTGCATTTATTGAATGCACTCTCTCAACAGTAATTGGTTTGTGTATTTTATCGATTTATTAACGTATATTGATTAATGTTTGATTGGTGTTTGCCGTGTCTTCTCCGGTTTCTTTTTGTTCCAGTTTCTGCGAATTGGGGTGCGTGGGTGCGGCGCCACGCCCCGCTTCGGTGCACAGAAGCTGTGACTTGCCGTCTAATGGGCAGTGATTCCTGGTTGAGCCCCGACGCTTAGGTGTTGTTTGGACGGCTGGTCGGCTGCTTCCGACATTTAAGTTAAGTCACCCTCGCCCAGGGCAACCGGGGGTCACTGCCCGTTTAATAAATATAACCTATTTCATGTGTTGTTTTTTTAAAAAAAGGGGTTTTAAAATTGTTGAATATGAATTATTATAGTCACGTATTGTGCTGGTTGGGTTTTTGGGGGCTGTAAACGAACTGATGCTGTTGGTAAATTACTTTCATATTGCAATTTTTTTTAAAAAAAATGTCTGCCATTATTTGAAAATCAGTTTCATACTGTAATTTATTTGAAATCTCTGTGGGTCATCTCTTTAAGTCTTTTGGTAATTGTTATCTGCTGTCTTGCTTGAGAAGCAAGATATCTGTAATATTTTATAAAAGGATGCCCACGTTGTCTCTTACCTGTTTTGAATAAACAATGAATTTGGTAGTTGTTGTTTAAGGAGTGACATTACAGGGGCGTTGACCTTCCATCCTAGGTGTACCCCTTATCCCCACTTCCTAAGTAACAGCGACAGCAAAATATTCTCAAATTAGGAGGAGAAAGCTGGTGATCCTATTTCATGCCAGACACTGTCCAACGTATTTCGAATGAGTAGACACTGAAAACGTCTTATATTACTCCTTTTTTTATGTCGCCAAGATCAACATATATTGAGGTGACAAACGTAGTTGGATAGTGATAATCACATATGAATATGACGGTAGTATCAAGTACTCGAAGTATAAAAGAGCACTGTGTTGGTTGTACTCAGATGATTCGTGTGAAAAGGCTTCCGACATGATTCTGGCCGCACGACGGGAATTAACACACTCAGAACGCGGCGTGGCAGTTGGAACTAGACGCATGGGACATTCGATCTCGCTAATCGTTAGGGAATTCAGTATTACGAGAACGGCACTGTGAATAGGGTGCCGAGAATACCAAATTTCAGGCATTGCCTCTCACTATGGACAACCCACTGGCCGACGACTGAGAGCAGCGGTGTCCGCGTAGAGTCGTCACTGCTAACAGTCAAGCAACACTGCGTGAAATAACCGCAGAAATCAACGTGGGACTTACGGTGAAAGTATCCGTTAGGGCAATGCGGCGAAATATGGCGTCAGTGGCCTGTTGCAGCAGACGACCGACGCGAGTGTCTTTGCTAACAGCACATCACCTGCAGCGCCTCTCCTGGGCTCGTGGCCATATCGGTTGGACCCTACATGACTGGTTAACAGTGGCCTTTTCAGATGATTCCCCATTTACGTTGGTAAGAGCTGTGGGTAGGGTTCGAGTGTGGCATAGACCCCGTAGAGCCACGGACCCAAGTTGTCAACAAGGCACTGGGCAAGCTGGTGGTGGTTGCATAATGGAGTGGGCTGTGTTTACATGGGGTGGACTGGGTGTTCTTGTTCTTCTGAACCGATCATTGGCTGGAAGTGGTTATATTCGGCTACTTTGATACCATTTGCAGCCAATCGTGGACGTCATGTTTCCACACAACAATATCACCGGCCCACAATTGTTCACGATTGGTTTGGAGAACATTCTGGACAATTTGAACGAATGATTTGGCCACCCAGATCGCCCAATATGAACCCATCGAACATTTGTGTGGGTCATAATCGAGACGTCAGTATGTGCACCGGCTACACTTGCGCAGTTATGGACGGTTGTAGAGGCAGCATGGCTTAGTATTTATGCAGGAGACTTCCGAAGACTTTTCACTACTTGCCACGTCCAGCTACTGCACTCCTCCGGGCGAAAGAAGGTCCAATACGATATTATGAGGTATCCCATGACTTTTGTCGCCTCGGTGTATCACGTGTGTTTAACAGTCATTTTTCCTGACGCGTTCCGCGCGAATATTACATGATTTTTCTCGTTTTCAGTTTTGCTTTAAATTGTTTTTGTTTGACTGTAATTGTATATATATATATATATATATATATATATATATATATATATATATGTGTGTGTGTGTGTGTGTACATCTCTTTTTCTTGTTTACTTGTATACTTAGGCAAGAAACGGCATTTGTGATCATCTGTTGCCCTTTGTGACTATTGTATGAGCAGAGAGTGTAAACAGTAAGTGGTTGGTTACATTCTCTTGGTCATTTAGCAGTAATTGCAAATTTAAGAGATGTGTATTTATTCTGACTAGTTTCATGTCTTTCACTCTTGTAGTAAGCTTGTGATTCACTTCTCTTAAACGTTCTGCAAAAATTGAGTGGTTTGTCCGATATTTCCGTGGTTTGTAAGTGTATGACTAAAAAAAAGGATAAATACACACACTAAGACAAACACACACACACATACACACAAATATAGCGACAGGTGCAGCCAAACAAAAAACAACCGATGGCATAAGTGATATAGCTGGCCACACTTGCGAAACAAGTGCACTCCAGACACAGAGAATGGCAGCTGTAGCGCAATGTTTCGATAACAATGAGATCACAAGGAGCCTTGCAAATTTTCAACCAGTTTACCACTTGGGAGGAAGCTGCTTGGTTCACAATCAATGAAATAGACTCTGGTATGTAAGTAACTACCCTTTTTATTATAAAATGTCCCATGAACTATTTTAAATCTATAACCCGTGTGCGAAAACGAAAAAAAAAATCGTTTGATAATTCACCGAGGATGCCTTGCAAAAAAGCCAAGATACGTCTGGATGCATAAGTAAATTAAAAAAAAAGACTACGCTGCATTCAAAAGGAGTTTTTCTTGCAAATTACTGCAATTTATATACAGCTGCTGCGAAAATGATCACCACAAAAAACTTGTAACTCACAATGAAGAGTACATATGATATAAAACGTCTTAATACATAGTACTGTGTCAGTTAATTACATTTGTGACATAAATACAGTCTTGACAGCGGTACTCACCGGAAGGCGGCTCGCCATTTCAGAAATTCCTAAAAAATACCAGCAGGTTGCATACTTGAATGGTGGTAGTACTGTTAAAACCGTAGGTTAAATGTAGGAGGACACATTCATAACAAAAATAGTATGAGAAAAAAATTACGTAAAGACAAGAAGAGCAGACACCTCCACGAATAAATGCAACATAATATTATACTAAAAAAAGAATCCTAGTTTTTCACATTATTCTAATATTTTAGTAATACGGTTTTTGCTGTTAATTTGTCAGTCTACTTTAAATGTACGCTTTTGCAACAAAACCATGCTACTATGCCACCTTGTGGCATATATTAGCAGTTAATTTATGAAACGGGAGACCACCGACAACAGAGCACCAGTGTCGAGAAAGTAATTAACTGGCATAATACAATGTATCAGTGCATTTTATATCCCATATAAACTTAATTGTGAATTAATTTAAATATTTTTATTCTTAATGTCACGTATGCACTGTGTTGATATTTACACGGTAGTTATATTTCATACGGCAGATGTTTTGATGTTGGGCTACGCCCGAAACGAGTCATAAAATTTATTTTTTACAAGTGATTTGTTGATTTTAGTGATCTAATAAAACAGTGACATGTGATCAGAGTTTACATAGTGATCGCGGGCCCCCTGCACGACTTTATGTTGCAACTTAAGTCGAATGAGAAGTTTCAAAAACCCAATGAAATTCTGGTCGTATGTAAAGACTGTTAGTAGCATCAGAATTAGTGATCAGACAATCCAGAATAACACCAGAATTGAAACTTAGTGTTGTGTAGCAAAAGCAGACATTCTAAACTCCGTTTTCAAGTGTTCCATTTCTAAGGAAGATACAGAAGTGCGGTTTCAGTTTAGATTTCCGCACCACTGCAAAGATTAATGTCAGTGGCGTTGAGAAACAACTAGAGTCACAACTGAATGAAGTTACTAGTCGCAATAGATTCACTATTATATTCTACACAGAATTATCTACTGAGCTAGCGTCTCTTTTAACCATAATGTACTGCAGATCCCTTTAACAAAGAACTGTGCCAAGTATTTGGAAGAAAACACATGCTACAACTGTCTAGAAGAAGGGTAGCAGAAGTGATCAACAAAACTACCGTGCAAAAGACTTGACATCTATTTGTTGTAGATTCTTAGAACACATTCTGAGCTCAAACACAGTGAGGTATATTTATAGAATGAGCTCTTCCGCGCCAACCACAGTGGGTTCCGAAGAACATCGGCCACGGGAACCCAATTCTTGCTTTTCTCACATGACGTCTGAAAGCTAGTAGGTCAAGGCATTATGTGGATGTAATATCGATCTCCTAAAAGAAATTGATTCGATAAGAAACGTACGCTTGTTCATAAAAGTCATACATATAAAACAGAAATATGAACGTCTTGTCTGAAAGTGACGGGAAAGGGAATAAAAACATCAATTCAAAATGGATTATTTTTATAAGAGAAAATGATAAAGAAGCCAGAGAAGAGTAAATTAGTTGTGTTAATAAGAACGAGAGCATTTAAAATGAAACTTCCTGTTTAGCAGATATTTTTAATAATTAGTTTTTAAAGAAGAAGGATAGGTAGTTTTGAGAGAGGAAGTAGTGAAGGCAGCAGAGGATCAAGTAGGTAAAAAGACAAGTGCTACTAGAAATCCATGTGTAACACAGGAGATATTGAATTTAATTGATGAAAGGAGAAAATATAAAAATGCAGTAAATGAAGCAGGATAAAGGGAATACAAACGTCTGAAAAACGAGACTAACAGAAACTGTGAAATGGCTAAGCAGGGATGGCTAGAGGACAACTGTAAGGATGTAGAGGTATATATCACTAGTGGTAAGATAGATACTGCCTACAGAAAAAATTAAAGATACCTTTGGAGAAAAAAGAACCACCTGCATGAATATCGAAAGCACAGATGTACAACCAGTCCTAAGCAAAGAAGGGGAAACTGAAAGGTGGAAGGAATATATAGAGAGTCTGTACAAGGGAGATGTACTTGAGAGCAATACTATGGAAATTAAAGAGGATGTAGATGAAGATAAGATAGGAGCTAAGATACTGCGTGAAGAATTTGACAGACCATTGAAAGACCTAGGTCGAAACAATGCCCCGGGAGTAGACAACATTCCGTTAGAACTACTGATTCCTTGGGAGCGACAGCCATGACAAAACTCTTCCACCTGGTGAGCAAGATGTATAAGACTTCAAGAAGAATATAATAATTTAAATTCCAAAGAAAGAAAGTACTGACAGGTGTGAAAATTACTGAACTGTCAGTTTAATAAGTCATGGTTGCAAAATACTAACATGAATTCGTTACAGAAGAATGGGGATACTGGTGGAAGCCTACCTCACAGGATCAGTTTGGATTCCGGACAAATGTAGGTACCCGCGAGAAAATACAGACTCTATGATTTCTCATAGAAGGTTGGTTACGGAAAGGAAAACCTGTTCCTAGCATTTGTAGTCCTAGAGAAAGCTTTTGGCAATGTTGACTGGAACACTCTTTGAAATTCTGAGGGTAGCAGGGGTAAAATAAAAGGAGCGAAACACTATTTAAAACTTGTACAGAAACCAGATGGCAGTTCTAAGAGTCTAGGGTCATGAAAGGGAAGTAGTGATTGTGAATGGAGTGTGACAGGGTTGTAGCCTATCCTCGATGTTATTCAGTCTGTACGTTGAGCAAGTAATAAAGCAAACACAAGGAAAATTTGGCGTAGGAATTAAAGTGCACTGAAGAATCAATACTGAGGACATTTAGTGAAATACAGATTAAACTCAGATCCCCAAATGAAATGTAATGTAAAAATAACAGTTCATATCGGTTCTATAATATCTTCAGAAACGACGCAAAAAATTCTGGACTCGTAATATGTAACGTTCTTCTTTACTTCCGCAGTGCATCAGCAATACAGGACGTTCTTGTTTTACCAGACTCAATTGAGAATGGAGTGTGACAGGGTTGTAGCCTATCCTCGATGTTATTCTTTCTGTACGTTGAGCAAGCAATAAAGCAAACAAAAGGAAAATTTGGTGTAGGAATTAAAGTGCACTGAAGAATCAGTGCCATTGTTAGGACTATTTCTTCTCTACAACTAGAGTTTCTCCACGGATGTCAGTAACTATCGTCAAGAATCATTCATTATATAATTTTCTAAATTTTTTAGAAAGTAATGAGCTCCAGCGGTTTCATTCATCTGTGTGTTAGCGGGATACTTAAGCAACTGCACTTTGGATTTAAAGAGGGCTCTTCTACTGAGTCAGCTATTCATAAATTACTGAGCACATGATAAAATATTCAAATGATGAACTATTAAATGTTGTGATCCAGTCAGTTACCGAAGGCATTTTACTATATTAATCACAAAATTCTTTAAGTTTTTAGTGGGTACATTCTTCAGCACCCGCTTGATTTATATCTTATTTAAGAAACAGAGTGCGAAAAATACCCTTGGCTAGCTTCATCTGTTCAGTCCAGAGACTGGTTTGATGCAGCTCTCCGTGCTACTCTATCCTGTGCAAAATTCTTCATCTGCCAGTACCTACTGCAATCTACATCCTTCTGAATCTGCTTAGTGTGTTCATCTCTTGGTCTCCCTCTACGATTTTTACCCTCCACGCTGCCCTCCAAGACTAAATTGGTGATCCCTTGAGGCCTCAGAACGTGTCCTACCAATCGATCCCATCTTCTAGTCAAGTTGTACCAGAAATTTCTCTTGTCCCAATTCTATTCAATACCTCCTCATTAGTTATGTGATCTACCCACGTAATCTTCAGCATTATTCTGTAGCACCACATTTTGAAAGCTTCTGTTCTCTTCTTGTCTAAACTATTTATCGTCCATCTTTCATTTCCATACATGGCTACACTCCATACAAATACTTTCAGAAACAACTTCCTGACACTTAAATCTATACTCGATGTGAACAAATTTCTCTTCTTCAGAAACACTTTCCTTGCCATTGCCAGTCTACATTTTATATCCTCTCTACTTCGACCATCATCAGTTATTTTACTCCCAAGTAGCAAAACTCATTTACTACTTTGTGTCTCATTTCCAATATAATTCTGTGAGCATCACACGATTTTATTCGACTACATTCCATTAACCTCGTTTTGTTTTTGTTGATGTTCATCTTATATCCTCCCTTCACTAACGTACATTGATATGCCGTAAAATTTTTTGGTTCAGTTAGGTTACATCATGACGCAGTAATGTAAAACCTTTATAAAACACATCTCCTCATGTCAAATATCACCTGCAAGTATACCAAGATTATTGCAGATAAATGGTGAGTACAGATTTTTCATCAGATCACTGGAGTATTGTTGCAGTTAAAGAATCGAGTCACACGGAATAGGCATATTGCCTTTGGGAAACTAAGTGACCGTTTCGTAAAATTTTTTAATTGTTTACTTCCGATTCACATCACACAAACAGTCCAGTTGGCGGATGCGACTTACTATCAAGAGATCGCTACATGTTCTGTTGAAAAGAAAGAGGGATAGTGAAATAGTAGGAAACTAAGTTACAAATCAAACTAACTTCGGTATACGACGTGTTCAGATATGTATAGGTAGATTTATATTTCAGTTTCTTCGTACTTTAGTATTCCCCATTTTCTTTTCATGACTTGGTAATAACTGTAAACCGCTAATGATAGGATTTGTTTTTACCTGAGGCTGAAATGTGTTAGAAGAAGGATAATTGAGCGTCGAGTCTCGCTCTTGCTGAATGGTTGTTTTATGCCTCTCAGCTACTTTAGGTTTAGCTATTGAATTAATTATGCAGTGACGTCGGATGTACAGATTTTTGAGCTCCCAAAACTCTAAAGTTCTACATTTCAGCACTTTTCTTACACTTATTCAAGGAAACAAACGCAGCTCTCTCCTAGACAAAAGGATTTCAAGACATGAGGGCATTATCTTTGCGACCTGGTTGCAACACCATCATTTTTAACATTTTTTTGAAAATTAATTGCAAAATGAGATGTAATTTGAAAACTACTTATCGTATGATATCCACAAGAATAAAATTTCTTGCAAATACAGATTGATTTAGCGATACTATGCTACCTTGTAGCCACACTTTTTTTGTTTGCTGCGGCCGCCACGAATTTATCTCCCGTGACGACTTCCTCATCTCAGAGCAGCACTTGCACTCTGCCGGGCGGAGTGGCCGAGCGGTTCTAGGCACTTCAGTCTGGAACCGCGCGACACCTATGGTCACCGGTTCGAATCCTGCCTCGGGCATGGATGTGTGTGATGTCCTTAGGTTAGTTAGGTTTAAGTAGTTCTAAGTTCTAGGGGACTGATGACCTCAGATGTTAAGTCCCATAGTGCTCAGAGCCATTTGAACCATTTTTTTTTGAACTTGCATCCTACGTTCTCCATTATTTGTTTGCTGTATTCCAATCTTTGTCTTCCTCTACAGTTTCTACTCTGTACAGCTCCCTCTAGTGTCATGCAAGTTATTCCCTGATGTCGTAACACGTGTCTTGTCACCCTGTCCGTCCTTCTTGTTGGTGTTTCCCTTATGTTCGTTTCTTCACCGATTCTGAGGAGAACCTCCACGCTCCTTCTTTTGTCTACATAATTTTCAACACTGTTCTGTAGCACCACCTCTCAAACGTTTTAATTCACTTCTGTTGCGGTTTTCGTACAGTTCAATGTTCCTGGGTGCATTACGTGTTCCTAACTCTCACCATATGAAGGTACGTTCAGCAGTGTCGAACATGATCGTTCTGGTGGTCCAAGTGTTATGGTGTAGGGAGGCGTTATATTGCTGGCCGTACTGTCACGCGTTCAAAGGCGCGTTCTGTCATGACTAAATTCTTATGGGTGACAATGCGCGACCGTATCGAGCTGCGCAGGTAGAGCAGCGCTTGGAGCGACGGGATCTTCGGTCAGTGGACTGGCCTGCCCATTCCCCCGCACGTGTGGAATACATTGGAGGGATATACTGCAGCTCGTGCACATGCACCAACGATCAGGGAGCAGTTGTCAACCGCGTTGGTGGAGGAATGGAAGGCCCTGCCCGACAACTGCTTACCAAAGTTGTGGACAACATAACAGAACGTTGCAGAGCCTTTTGCCGCCTTTTTAATGTCTTGTGGACTATCAAGAAACGCGGTGACTTCAGTTTAAATGTTGTCTTTCAATAAAAGTGTCATTGCCATGCGTCTGCTGGCCGGGGTGGCCGAGCGGTTTTAGGCGCTTCAGTGCGGAACCGCGTGACTGCTACGGTCGCAGGTTCGAATCCTGCCTCGGGCATGGATGTGTGTGATGTCCTTAGGTTAGTTAGATTTAAGTATTTCTAAGTTCTAGGGACTGATGACCTCAGAAGTTAAGTCGAATAGTGCTGAAGCCATTTGAACCATTATTTGCTATTCGTCTTATTGCGTATTTGTTTCAGTTATCTTCTGTACTGTACTGTACTGTATTATAGTGTAATGGTATTTTCTATGTATAGACCACGTTCCATCGAGCTATGTTACTTGGCCATGAGTGAGCATGTTGAAGTTACCTTCATCCTCAAATTTTTGTACTCTGGTGTACATATAAAGCAGGAAAGACATGGAATGGACTTGATTCGCTTCTCAACGAATCACTAGACACGATCTACGCCAAACTCTGATGTTATCTTCCATTTGATTCAATCATAAATAACCAGCAGAAAGTTATTGCTGTCGGAGCACAAAATTAGAGGAATACGCTCATGTTTAAAACACTGACTGGAAGGTGGAGTACTAGGTGCTTCATTCTATCTGCTTCAGAATCTTCACAAATTTTCCCAAAATTTTAGCATGCGAACATATTCATGTTCTTTTTAATGTGCAGTTCATCTCTCACTTTCACTATCTCCTCTAACTGTGACTCACTCACACCCACTAGTCCATCGTTGCAAGTTGCGCATCCTCATCCACTCCTGCTTGTTCATACTCACTCACTCATGCGGTCCAACTCATTGTCATTGTCACTGTGTCCTGCCTCAAAGTCACAGTGTCACTCGTTCTGTCCAACTACTACTGTCTCCTCTCACTGTCACTTACTTCTTCTTGCTCTCTCTTATTGTCACTATCTCACTTATTCCTTCCCATCGCTGCTGTCGCTTTTCATTGTTGCTCTCTCTTTCTCGTAGCCATTGTTATAGACTTAGTTAGTTAGTTGCGTGTTCCCTTGATCAATCTCACGGTAACCGTTATGATGTGGAACGCCTCAAGTGCGTGAGAAATGCACACATGAATGAACTTTTTTTTAAGCTTAAATTTTTTTGTCTACCCCTTGCCCCTAAATGGCACAAAACGTATATTATACCTATAGATTTATTTATTCCTGTTTAAAAATTCATCTGTGTTATAGCAGCAGTTGTCAAGGAGGTATGATTTCATTTTTTAAACTCTTACTGCTATCCGTCAGACATTTTATTTCATCTAGTACTTTATCGAAGAGTTTTACATCAGCATATTTTACTACATATGTGAAGACAGTAACTGTTCTCGAAAGAACAGATACTGTTGATGACCGTGCAACTTTTTCCTGGAATAAATGATGACTAACTGAAACCCTCAGCTGCCGACAGTTGTTGTTGATATACCTCGATGTGGGCAGCTTCGTCTGTGCGAATGCGCACAGGTTGCCGAAACTCTTACGGGAATCGCCAAAGCGTGCGCGAATGAGTGGATGAGAAAATGTCTATAAGGAACATTACATATGTAGAATTGTGGACAGTTGGGAATGTGAGTCTCACGGGAAGCGTGCAAGGGATAAGTCCCTGCAGTCGCGCTATTCGTCTGTGTCCTCGGTGGCTCAGGTGGATAGAGCGTCTGCCGTGTAAGCAGGAGATCCCGGGTTCGAGTCCCGGTCGGGGCACACATTTTCAGCTGTCCACATCGAGGTATATCAACAACACCTGTCGGCAGCTGAGGGTTTCAGTTAGTCATCATTTATTCCAGGGAAAAGCTGCACGGTCATCAACAGTATCTGGTCTTTCGAGAACAGTTACTGTCTTTACATATATAGTTAAAGGCTACCCAGCCATTGACCTTCGTCTGTGCGAATGCGCACGGGTTGCCCAAACTCTTACGGGAATCGCCAAAGCGTGCGCGAGTAATGAGTGGATGGGCAAATGTCTATAAGGTACATTACATATGTAGAATTGTGGACAGTTGGGAATGTGAGTGTCACGGGAAGCGTGCAAGGGATAAGTCCCTGCAGTCGCGCTATTCGTCTGTGTCCTCGGTGGCTCAGGTGGATAGAGCGTCTGCCGTGTAAGCAGGAGATCCCGGGTTCGAGTCCCGGTCGGGGCACACATTTTCAGCTGTCCACATCGAGGTATATCAACAACACCTGTCGGCAGCTGAGGGTTTCAGTTAGTCATCATTTATTCCAGGGAAAAGCTGCACGGTCATCAACAGTATCTGGTCTTTCGAGAACAGTTACTGTCTTTACATATATAGTTAAAGGCTACCCAGCCATTGACCTTCGTCTGTGCGAATGCGCACGGGTTGCCCAAACTCTTACGGGAATCGCCAAAGCGTGCGCGAGTAATGAGTGGATGGGCAAATGTCTATAAGGTACATTACATATGTAGAATTGTGGACAGTTGGGAATGTGAGTGTCACGGGAAGCGTGCAAGGGATAAGTCCCTGCAGTCGCGCTATTCGTCTGTGTCCTCGGTGGCTCAGATGGATAGATCGTCTGTCATGTAAGCAGGAGACCCTGGGTTCGAGACCCGGTCGGGGCACACATTTTCAGCTGTCCACATCGAGGTATATCAACAACATTGTCGGCAGCTGAGGGTTTCAGTTAGGCATATTTTACCACTATCTGTGCCAAAGGATAGTGTATGTCTTTCTTTCTTCTGGTATTATAATCATGAATGTCACTGTTGTCTTTAAACTGGTTCATGTTGTTGAGAACAAATTTCATTACTGAGTAAATGTACTTTGAGGCTGCTGCAAGAATCCTAATCTTTTAAAGAGATGCCTGCAAGACGTGCGACTATGTGCCCCACACATTATTCTAACCACTTTTCTTGAGCAGTGAATACTTTTTGCCTAAGTTTTGAGTTACACCAAAATATTATTCTCTATGACATCCGAGAGTGAAAGTATGCAAATTATGTTAATTTGCTAAATCCTATATCCTCAAAATTAGCAATTATTCTGATTGCAAAAGTTGCTGAACTTAGTCGCTTTAGGAGATCCGAAATATGATTTTTCCAATTAAGATTCTCATCTGTATGTACACCCAAAAACTTAGTATGCTCTATTCTGGCTACTGAATTCTGTTGATGTGTTTATTTATTGAAGGAACTGTACTCCTTGCACTAGAAAATTGAATGAACTGTGTTTTTTTCAAATTTCAGAGGAAGCCCATTGGCAGAAAACCAATCAATAACTTTTCCAAAGACAATATTTGTACCATTTTCTATTGGAATTTTTTTCACTGGATTAATAATGATGCTTGTTTCATCAGAAAACAGTGTCACTTTAGCTTCTTGTTTCAGGTAAGAAGGGAGGTCATTGACATACATCAAGAACAGAAGGGGACCCCTGATTGAACCCTGTGGAACACCTAATATAATTTTACCCCAGTTAGATGAAGTGGAAAACTTCCTTAAATCACTTAAACCATATAAAGCAACTTTTTGCTTCCTGATCTGTAGCTATGACTTAAACCACTCATATGCTGTTCCATTTACACCATAGATTTGTAATGTCTGTCACATAATATCATGCTTCACATAATCAACGCTTTAAGTCACAGAAAATTCCTATTGGTGACATTTTACTATTTAAAGTCTCTGTTAAGTGGGCAGTGAAATTATATATTGCTGTCTCAGTGGAACAGCGTTTTTTAAACCCAGACTGTGATTACTAAGTATGAATTACTACTGATACGGCGAACCACTCTTGAGTACATTGCTTTCTCGACAGTTTTTGAAAATGCCGTGAGCAAGGATACTGGTTGGTAATTATTGACATCTGTGATGTCCCCTTGTTTGTAGAGAGGCTTGATAATGGCATATTTTAGTCTGTCTGGGAAAATACCTTGAGTTAGTGATGCATTACAAATGTGACTCAGAACATCAGCTATATAACTGCTCCACATTTTTAATATCTTGTTAGAGATGTCATCTACTCCAACAGAACATTTATTTTTCAAAGATTTAATGATTTTCCTTATTTCACAAGAGGTTGTTAGATGAAAATTAATCTGACTAGGATTTCTCAAAACTGACTCTTCCATGTACTGCATGGCTTTTACTTTTGAACTATTCTCACCAATTTTTACCTACACTTAACAAATGGTTGTTAGATACATTAGCTACTTGTGTACTGTTGGTTAAGATGGTCTCATTCTCTGATTATCACTAGCTACCACACACTTCCTCTTTTTCGTTCTCTTTATTCCTCTCCCTCTGTCTCCTTCACGGTTTTCGTAGTATTCTTCTGCCACTGTCAACTATGTTCCCCTGACACTGCGTCGCAGTCTTTCTCACACACTGCCATTGTCTCCTTCGCTCTTTATATTCTACGACCACCGTCTAAAATCTTCCTGTTTTATTACTTTTCCATCTCTTTGCCGCTGTCACTGTCTCCTTCTCTCCCAGATAAACACTCATATGAAAAGAACTTTACGAATCAGTAAAATTTTGATAGTTTGCTTCAGTGAAACTGAATTTTACTCCTCGGACCGGATTTTACGAGCACAAAAATTTTACATGTGGGTCTGTAATACAACGTGCGGTTCGCAAAACGGTTATAATGAAAACTGAGAGACTTTACAGCATATTTCTCCGTTTTACGTCACTTTATAAACCGAGTTTTCGTCTCACACCGGATTTTACGTGTACACATAGGACAACTTTGAACATCTGTATCTCGGATATCAAGACAATTTTCAAGGTGGATCGAGATAGGAATTTTAGAAATAAATAGTTAAAATAGCAACCATTTGCTGTTCATAACTATCTTGGAATCTGTGGTTCTCTTTTGGTACGCAAAAGCAATGTTTTTGAAGTGATACTCGATAAAAGATAAAGATTTTTGTAAACGGGAAGATGGCACTTCTATATAAATTCCTATAGATAGAGAGTATAATGTAAATATTTGATCAATTTGCAGCGATTATTTACTATTTAGATTTCACCTCATAGCAGATTTTACTTGCACATTTCATGTATAGAAGCAGGGTAACTTTGAATCTCTGTATCGCAAAAACAGACAAAGATGTAATGAAAAACTTCAGTGCTGTTCGCGATGGGGAGCTTAGAAATAGATCGTAAAAATTCTAGCCGTCTTCAAATCTACAGCTCGGTTTTGGTACAAAAAAGGTAAAGAATCCATTTTTAGGTTTTCCAAGGAAGCAACCATGAACTAATGGTTCTCCCATAAGCCCCTTAAGGCTCCCCGTAGACCACATCCAATGCAAACAGAATCAAGCGATGTGCTCCATTTGCCTAATCAGGAGTGTAATGTTCGTAATTTGTCCCTGTATTGTACGATAGTGACACTAAGACGATGCTTCTGTTGGATATACAAATGATCTGTAGCCAAAAGGCTATCCAAAACACTTGACCTTACCTTTCTAACACCAACAGAAACCAAGGTACGAGACTCGGAAGCATCCCGTATTTATGCGCCGCGTTTTGGTACATATTAGCTAGCGCATGCGTGCATATTAATACGCTACTGGCCATTAAAATTGCTGCATCAAGAAGAAATGCAGATGATAAACGGGTATTCATTGGACAAACATATTATACTAGAAGTGACATGTGATTACATTTTCACGCAATTTGGGTGCATAGATCCTGAGAAATCAGCACCCAGGACAACCACCTCTGGCCGTAATAACGGCCTTGATACGCCTGGGCATTGAGTCAAACAGAGCTTGGATGGCGTGTACAGGTACAGCTGCCCATGCAGCTTCAACACGATGCCACAGTTCATCAAGAGTAGTGACTGGCGTATTGTGACGAGCCAATTGCTCGGCCACCATTGACCAGACGTTTTCAATTGGTGAGAGAGCTGGAGAATGTGCTGGCCAGGGCAGCAGTCGAACATATTCTGTATCCAGAAAGGTCCGTACAGGACCTGCAACATGCGGTCGTGCATTATCCTGCTGAAATGTAGGGTATCGCAGAGATCGAATCAAGGGTAGAGCCACGGGTCGTAACACATCTGAAATGCAACGTCCACTGTTCAAAGTGCCGTCAGTGCGAACAAGAGGTGACCGAGACATGTAACCAATGGCACCCCATTCCATCAGACCGGGTGATACGCCAGTATGGCGATGACGAATACACGCTTCCAATGTGCGTTCACCGCGATGTCGCCAAACACGGATGCGACCATCATGATGCTGTAAACAGAACCTGGATTCATCCGAAAAAGTGACGTTTTGCTATTTGTGTACCCAGGTTCGTCGTTGAGTACACCATCGCAGGCGCTCCTGTCTATGATGCAGCGTCAAGGGTAAACGCAACCTTGGTCTCCGAGCTGATAGTCCATGTTGCTGCAAACGTCGTCGAACTGTTCGTGCAGATGGTTGTTGTCTTGTAAACGTCCCCATCTGTTGACTCAGGGATCGAGACGTCGCTGCACGATCCGTTACAGCCATGCGGGTAAGATGCCTGTCATCTCTACTGCTAGTGATACAAGGCCGTTGGGATCCATCACGGCGTTCCGTATTACCCTCCTGAACCCACTGATTCCATATTCTGCTAACAGTCATTGGATCTCGACCAACGCGAGCAGCAATGTCGCGATACGATAAACCGCAATCGCGATTGGCTACAATCCGACCGTTAACAAAGTCGGAAACGTGATGGTACGCATCACAACAACGTTCCACCAGGCAACGACGGTCAACTGCTGTTTGTGTATGAGAAATCGATTGGAAACTTTCCTCATGTCAGCACGTTGTAGATGTCGCCACCGGCGCCAACGTTGTGTGACTGCTCTGAAAAGCTAATCATTTGCATATCACAGCATCTTCTTCCTGTCGGTTTAACTTCGCGTCTGTAGCAAGTCATCTTCGTGGTGTAGCAGTTTTAATGGCCAGTAGTGTATTAATAATTAAACATTCCAGCTGTGAAATGATAGATGATATCACCCTGACCGCGAAGTCTAGAGTTTTTAGTAATTTAATTAGTGCATAGCACAATTCACGAAAAGAAATCGTTGGAAGACTAATGTACTCATGTGTAGAAACGCGGTGCAATGTACGTGGCAGGCGGCCTGAGTGATGCAGGAACGTAACCGCAGAGCGTCAGCCGAACAGACAGACATTTGCGAGTGACGCCAAGCGCAGAGAGACGGGTGCAAAACACGTAGGGCACCGAAGAGTAGCGGTGGACGCGGCGAGAGAACAAGCCGGGAAGCAGTCGTGGCCAGAGCAAACCGGGCGCCGGAGGACATCCTACAGGGTAGAGGCAAGAGGAGTCGTGTTGTAGTATGTGAAGAGGGAATCATATAGTGAACTGCGAGGCTACAGTGCTGGACATCGGATACAAAAGTGGTTAAAACTGTTCATTTTCGACAAAGTGCTACGAAGCGTGCACAGTTTGGGAAAGAGGTAATTAAAGTGTGACATAATAGCCGGTGTCGAATAAAATTTCAAATGAAATAACAATTCATGATATAAAAAAAAGGCGATTGTAGACCTCTGTTATTTCAATCACTCGACGCAACACATCTCAGCGACATCACATCACTAGGTAACAAATTCCGAATACGACTGCATGTGTGTAGAAGACGGTAGAGAAGTGCTACTGATCTATATGTCACAGAATGTTAAATTACTTTCCTTGAAGGCAGGTTCCATTCAAAAGAGCGTTAAATAATTTTCCTTGAAGTTAGATTTCAGCAGTAATCGCAGAATATTAAATAATGTACCTTAAAGTCAGATTACAATCGCAACTAGAGTGCGATAGTAAAAGCCATTAGGTGACAGAATTTGGACGTAAAAACATGAATTTCGTTGTGGACAATCATTGTAACTGGAGCTCTTGGCCGTTTCTGCGTGAAACAATTTGAGGTTGTGTGTCTGCCTCGGTGCAAAACACTTTATTTACTTTCCCAAATTAGTTTCAGCGAAATACTGTGATTATCAGAGGGTTTCTTAATTTTTATGTCTTCAAAGTTATTGCGTAATTTCTATGTTTGTTGCCGTTTTTTCGACATGCAGCATGTCATTGTTGCTTGGTTTGTTTTCCGTTGCCCTTAAAACACAAAAAATGCGTAACTTTTCACTTTGAAAGTAGTTCAAATGTTACGCACCAACATCAACATTTAGTAGACACTAATAATAGCCACATTATACTTGTTGAAACGTGCACGAAAATTTAGCTGGCTTACGATAAAAAATATGAACAAGATGATATCGATTGAGAGCTATACATGACACTTAAAACATGAACAAATCTTGATATATGAGGGAATTTTTGTTCTGTCCTTGCAACTGCAAAAAACGCATGTTTTTTTCCTCACCAGACGCGTTTCGCTTTATTGAGTTAAAGCATCATCAGTGATCTGTAATAAAGTTATTTACATTTTGATTTGCTTTCAGATCGAAAACAGTTCGTTAACAATATATCAGTTCGTACTTACGGTGATTTTCGCTTGATTTTTCGCTTACATCGGGAAATGCCGTCTGCTAGCACATCGTTGATATCTTTCTGCTTTAGACACTGATAGTTGTGATCTAATTTTTAGTTGTTCTGCAGCACTATGCATTTGTTATGTTTCTCACAGCACGCTTTTTCGAGAACCTTGGTTTTCTGTTTATTTTTTTATTTTTATTTTTATTTGCACCGAAACCTCCAGATGTCAGACACTCAGATAGGTACCAAACGTTGTGTGTCGATGGAAGTATCAACCTAAACACTAATTTTGTTCGTACTGTGTGCTGTCGTCCAGTAGAACATGCATAAACTGTACTTAAAAGTAACACGACAACAGCGGAGCACAGTAAAGGCAGATCTGTGATTAATGTGTTAAAGATCTGGGTAGAGCGTGAGATCGTCGTACCATAGATCCCGCGTTTAAATCCCACTGATGACAAATTTTTTAACTGTTTACATGTGAAACTGTTGTATGGGAGAACATTTTCCTGACATGTAAAAGGACTTTTCGGCGTTTGTAGCAATGTTCTTTTGGCAGTCTGCTTTCTCTTTGTTAGTTGAAAGTAGCAGACGTATAGAGTACATTTGTATAGATAGGTGTGGTGTTCTGTCGCACATGTTATCAGTGTGGTTTAATCGCGATATCTTTGGTGCGACGGCCTTACGCTCTACCACATCACGCACGTGAGATCTTCAAAACAATCACTCACAGACACGCCTTTCCTGTGTTCCGTAGTTCTTGCGTTACTTTTAATTACAATTTACGCATGTTCCAGTGGACGACAGCTCATAGCAAGAGCTAAATCCGAGTTTTGGTTGATACTCCATCGACACACAACGTTTGGTATCAATCTGAATGTCTGACATGTTGAGGTTTGTTTTGTTTTTTGTATTGTTGCCAACATAACCTTTCCACTTGTTTGTCTTTGACCTACAATCCTTTATTTTATTAGATTATTATATGTGTGTAATTCTATTTAATTATGTTGCTGCGTATTTGTATGCTGTGTAAAAGTAGGAGAGGAATAGCGATGGACACACTTCCTTTTTTTGGGTGGAGGAAGGAGGAACCATGAGGAGTGGACATAAGTATATAGTAGTGTGATGGATGTGAGTTAGAAGGGAAGGTGAGGAATAAGATTCGAAATGAAATTGGGGGTAGGGGGAAGGGGGTTTGGGTGGGGGAGAGGGAGGGGGCGAAGAATGGAAAAGGCTCTTTTCTTTTTCACGTAATTTGGTCAATTATTTTATATAGAACCTGGTTTCCAATATTTGTTTGGTCACTGAGAAACTCTTAATTTTGTATTAATGCTTTTTGTATGTGGAAAGTTTCTTGCAAAAGAAGGAGGTGTCTGTCTTTATTGACTCTTATGATATTCATATCCTTTTCAATATTGCTAGGTCTATGGTCTTCTTGTTTTAGATGATCTGCAAATGTTGTGTGGTTTGTACCGTATTTAATTGCTCTGACGTGTTCTTTATATCTGGTGTCGAATGTCCTGTCGATCATTCCAGTGTATATCTTTTCACAATCTCTGCAGCTGAGCTGATGGATACTGGATTGTTGGTATCTGTATGGTTTTTATTTCAGTTTTGGGATGTACTTTTGCATTGAGTTGTTTGTTTTGTAAGGAACGTTTATGCCTAGTTTTTTGAATATGTTACCTATTTTATGTGTGAATTTGTTGTGGTAGCTAATTGTATGCCATTTTTTTGCAGTAGAGCAGGTTGTATGTGTTGGTGTGGTTTGGTTAGTTTTTTCATTATTTGTCTCTTTATTTTTCTGTTTAGTTTGTCTGCCATTGTTTCTTTGTATCCATTTTTAATGCTATTTGTTTTATAATGGCTAGCTCTTTCTGGTAATCAGAAGTGTTTAGGGGGATCCTGTTCAGTCTGTTTGACATGTGTCTGATTGCTGCCTGTTTGCGATGCTATGGGTGGTTTGAGGTTGCATTTAAGATAATGTCACTTGTTGTGGGTTTTATGTGCATGTCAACTGTGTGTCTGTTATTGTATTTTCTTAAAGTTATGTCTAGAAAATAAAGTGAGTTTTCTTGTTCTTCTTCACGTTTTTGTGTACAGTATTTATGTCTTTGTGTAGTTGCTGTATGGTGTTTTTAGCTCCATCTACCATGCATATTATGTCATCCTTGTATCTATACCAGTAGATGACGTTGTAGCTTTTCTTTGTTATTATGTCTTCAAGTATTACTTTTTCTATATGATCCTTGAAAATGTTGGCTAATGTTCCTGAGATAGGTGAACCCATGAGTAAACCTTCTTATTGTATGTAGTATTCTTGACTGAATTCAAAATGTGAAAAATTTTGTTGTTTCATCTGTGTGTTCACGAGGTACCTGGTTGTTTGTTTTCAGGTTTTCTTCAATTAGTTTTACGGTCTCCTTAACAGGGATGCAACTGTACATACTTTCTACATCAAAGGAGAGCAGTGTTGCTGAGCCAGGAATTTTAATGTGAAAATAAACAGTTGCTCAATGATCAAATAAATATTGGGAACCAGACTCTATATAAAATGATTGATGAAATTACATGGAAAAGAAAAGAGCCTTTTCCATCGTTCACCCCGTCCCAATCTCCTCCCCTCCTCCAAGTTTCATTTCACTTCTTGCCCCCCACCTTCTCTTCTAACTCACATCCATCACACTACTATATAAAGGGTGTTTATAAATGAATATCGGGGTTTTAACGTTTTATAATATTTGTTATATTACACTTACAGTTATAAATGATATGTCAAATAAAAGAGCAACTCAAACAGTTTTACTAAGAACCTTATAAATGTTCAATGTGAGCACCATTTGTCACACAGCACACATAAAGACTATAGCCGAGTTCTTCCCAAACGTTGAGAAGTATGTCTTCAATGATTCTAGCAACAGCTGCTTCAATCCAGTTTCTTAATTCAGGGAGGTCTGCTGGTAGTGGAGGCATGTACACACGATTCTTGATGAAGCCACAAAGGAAAAAATCGCATGGCGTTAGGTCGGGTGAATGTGGAGGCCATGCAAATCGAGCCCTGTCACTGGGCGCTTGCGGCCTATCAAGTGCTTGGGTACAGTGAAGTTCAACGAATCGCGTACTTCGCTATGCCAGTGAGGTGGCGCACCATCTTGTTGGAAAATGAAGTTCTCTGGCTCATCTTCATCCAACTGAAGCAAGAGCCATTGCTCTAGTGTATCAGGGTAAGAAGTACCAGTTACAGTAGGTTCACCAAAAAACAAAAGCCCATAAATTTTCCGCCGGGATACGGCACAAAAAACAGTCACTTTATGCATGCGCACTGGTGCCAAACACAACTGTTTGAGTTGCTCTTTCATTTGACACATCATTTACAACTGTAAGTTTAATGTAATAAATATTGTAAAGCGTTAAAACCCTGATATTCATTTGTAAACACCCTGTACTTATATCCACTCATCATGATTTCTCCCTCCCCCACCTAAAAAAAGAAGAGAAAGAATGTCCATCACTATGCCTTTCCTACTTTTACACAGTATATAAATACACAACAACATAATTAAATAGAATTACATGCAAACAATGGTCTAATAAAAAAGAGATTGTAGGTCAAAACAAACAAGCGGCAAGGTTATGTCGACAACACTACAAAACACAAAACACAGCACATACTTAGGAGTATAAAAAGAAACAGAAACAAAGATGTGCAAAAAAGTGTGCTGTGAAAAACATAAGAAATGCGTAGTGCTGCAGAACAACTAAAAATTAGACCACAACTGTCAGAGTCTAAAGAAGAAAAACAGAAACGATATGGTAGCAGACAGCACTTCCAATGTTAGCGAGTCCACAGCTCGTTGTCTAGTGGCTAGCGCTGCTGCCTCTGGATCACGGGATCTCGGGCTCGATTCCTGGCCAGGTTGGTGATAATCTCTGCCAGGGGGTTGGGTGTTCGTGTTGTCCTCGTCATTTCACCCTCGTCATTATCATTCATGACAGTGGCTCGATTGGACTGTGTAAAAAATTGGATTGTGAAAAAATTGGGACTTGTAAGGGCGCTGATGAGCGCACAGTTGAGCGCCCCACAAACCAAACATCATCATTTCCAATGTAAGCGAGAAATCAAGCGAAAATCGCCGTACGTGCAAACCAACATATTGTTAACGAACTATTTTAGATTTGAAAACAAATCAAAATCAAAATAACTTAATTACAGACCTCTGATGATGTTTCACCTCAATAAAGCGAAACGCGTCTGGTGAGAAAAAAATCTCATTTTTGTAATTACAACGACAGAACAAAAATACCCTTAAGAATTGTGTAACAACTACAGGCGATACGGCCACACAAATGAAATGTTGACACACCTGCTGCTGTCATATTATCAAACATTAGTTCTATTGTACTTGGCTCAGCGTTGCAGGGTACAACTCATCACGTTATGTATGACTTCGATCACCACGTGAAACTAATATAAAGAAAGACTACGTTGTATATGGCTCAAAGTGGCAAGGTTTATGTTTTGTTCCGCATCAGAAACCCCTGCGATGACTTTTTATGTTGTAAAATGTCACTAGTGTGGTAGATTGTAGAGTACGATGCTGAAACCGAAATATCATTATATTTTCTGTGTACTTCCGAAAAAAAAAATTCTTAGTTTGCTTTATATTTCTCCTTAACGAAGATAGTTTGCTGTTTTACCACTAGGGATGTTATCTCTAGTATATATCTACATCCAAACTATTTTTTAAAATTACGTTTACTTACTCCAGCTTTGAGAGTAAGATTATCCTTGAAGAATAGCGGTTTGTTCTGGCCTCTCTCATTGGAGTTTGTCCAGATATTGCATGGTGCTCTCACGCTGACTCAATACATCTGTTAAGACTTCTACACCACTTGTTAGCAGCAGACACAGTGGCTGCACCAAAGACTGAGACGGCGTGAAGTTTTACAATTGTTTATTGAACTTTCTTTACAATTTCTCCCTCGTCGTCGCTGCCCAGCCCTGCAGATCTCTCGGCCTGGTTGCTGCTGTGTAGATTCTCCGACAATGCGTGCAACGCGCCGCTGATCGCACTCAGGAGCCTCAGGCCACCAGTGCTTTGCTGAAGCCAGGATGCCCTGCGGTTGAGATGAAATCGTCGCCGCTCGGCGCCCCAGTACGGCACGCCCACGGAGCTGCGTTGCCGGGAGGTCAGCTGCCGACGCCGGTTGCACCGGCGGCTGGGAGGTCCCGTCATGGACGGACCACGTGCTGTGGGGCCGGGTTGCCATGAAGTCCGGGCATCAGTCCCCGGCGGCGCCTGTGACCAAGACCGCGCTGCGGCCGGTCTTGCTGGAAGTTCTCGCTGTAGTTAGTCAGCCATGGTGCCGACCGAACTCGGGCCGACCTCCAGAGCTGAAGTTGACATCTGGCGGAACGGATGACTCCTGTGAGCTGGAACAGACTTTTGGAATCGTCACCTACGAAAATTGAACATTCTGACACGGATCACGCCTGTCCTCAGATCCGAACTGCTTCCTAATGGCTTCTGTCTGTTGCTGCCTGCGCTCCACTATTTATATCCTGCAGGAGGACGTTTTTTACCCTTGGTGGTAGCTTCTTGTTATTACTCCCGCAGTATATTGCAGTGTATCGTAGCGTGCTGACCTCACTTCCCCTTACTCAGCACTCTCCAGGCTTCGCTTGGTGCTTAGTCTGTGTGCGTCCATCAGCCTGCTGGTAGACTGTTGGTGTCAGCAAGGCTATCTGTGGGTGTCTGCTTCGCAACGCCTCGGTCGCCGACGTGCCTCTGTTTTGCCATTCTCCACTGCGTGAAGCAACGCATACTACATGTGGCCGCAACACTGCCTTCTCCTAAAAATTAAATTCGTCCCTGCATTTACCCTATACGTTAGCTCTAGTTCAATCCTATATTCTACTTCTTCCCTATATACATCCAGGTTGCCCTGATTCATGCCCTACTGGTAATCCATTCTGCAGGAATCTCATGGAGCGGTCTTGCATTAACATGCTGAATGCTCCGTTTCAATAATACATACACCACACCGATAAATACAGTCAACACGGGAATAGTACTGGTTGAAATACCAATGGTCACTATGCTACGTTTCTGCCTGGTATCGTACTCCTCCACATGCCTTAATAATTGCTGCATTGAAATTTGACCTTTCTCCAAATCTGCTAGTTTATCTATCGTTTGCAATAGTGTAGCATCCAAGGTGTTGTTAATATACCTCAAATTTTCTCCTGGAGCGATGCTGAATGTCACATCTGGCCAGTACAACGTCAGATGCGTATCTGTAACCTTGGTGACTCGCGTGACTGTCACTGATAAACTGAAACGATACCCTACAATTTCACAATTTGTCCCGTTGATTAGCAAACCACTGTCACGTAATTCCATCTCCGTGGCTGCTGTCCAATTCCCATTGTCATAACACTTGGCTGATATCCTCTCCTTAGCGAATATTGAATAGAACCAATGCCTCTCAACTTGCTGAAAATGTGGCGTAGGCTTCACTATTATTCTCTGACACTCCGAAGCTTCTGCTTCTGCCCTAAATAACTGGATCTCGCATGACCCCTTGCCCGTGAAAACAACCGGTGATGGACAAATGGAAACTGACTCCGTTAGACATCTACTCAACTCTAAACTCGACATAGTGGCATGAGTATCCTCCTCCTTAGAAATTAATAAAGCCTCCTGTGTCCTGAACTGTACGCCCTTCCCCATGTGCTCCCATCTGACTGGATAAGGATGCACTGTGTGACAGTGATACTGTCTCCTCACGCTAGTTACTGGAAATCTAATCTCTATATACATCTTAACTAGATCCGTTGTTACCTTAATCCTAGACCTATGATAAAGAAGTGACATACTCGCTTCAATTATCGGCGTGCTCTATCCCCTCTGGAAAGTCTCCCTCTGCCTGCTTGAGACTCCGTCTGAATTTTTCTGGTGACATCAACGTCACACTCACCTGCCCGTGCAATGCGTGATGTACTGCCTCTTGCAATTCATCCATCCTCACTCGTGCATCACCAATGCTGTTAAACAGTTCCCGCAGCAATTTAGCCAATTCCAGCTTCCTTTCCACTATATCCAATCGCGTTTGTACCAGTTCCAGATCCGTATTCAATAATTTTTGTGTTTGTTCTATATATGCTCGTAACCCTGTAGCCATCCCACGCACCAGACGTGTGACATTCAACAACTCTGTACCTAATCCCCGTCTCTCTGTTGTGTGTATATCCACTAACTTCCGTATGCTTTTCTCCTTGTCGCGAATAACTGTTAAAGATTTGTTCAAACCCCCAATATCGTCTCTATCCACTGTTCCAAAAATTGTTTTCAGCAACTTCCCACCTGCATTCAACCAACTCCTCTTTACTCTCTTTCTCCTTCCTGGAATCATGTTCACGACTTAGCGCAGTTGTTCCCTTATTTCCTTACATGACCTATCCATAGCCTCGTACTCTTCTTCCACGTCCAGTAATATTCCGTTCTTAGATGCAACCGTTTCCACACTTGATACCACCTCCTGTAGCTGCCGCATCTCGTTCCTTATCTGCAGGATGTTGAGTGCCAGCCGAAGTGTCCACTCGTGACTCGTGAGGACCACATCCGGTTGTTCCCGAACAACACCCCACTTCGCAACGGCATTCCTGCACCTGTCCAGCCAGAGGACTTCCACTTGTACCCCATCCTGCGTCAGCTACAGAATGGAGAGAGAAGGAAAAAACTCCCTTAATACCAATAAAATAACCCTAGTCCGTGCACAAAAATAATACACACATGATAATTACTGCTAACTACACATCCCTAGAACGCAGCTTATACTTAATACCTGGTTTACTGTCTGCTTCTGGCGCTTCTTTTCGCTTTCTGCCAGAAAGAGAAGTACATATACACAGATCTACTACCCCCTGGAACAGCTTAACTCTACTAACCTGAACCATCGTTGTCTTGGTAGGCAATTGTAATTTTACATTGACCGGTGATGTCATTACCACTACCTGGTACGGTCCCTGGAACTTGTTTGTTAACTTCTTGGTTCTCCCTTTTGGAACATACGGATTAGCTAGTAGCACCCATTGGCCTACTCTGTATTGTGGAAACTTCCTCGTTGTACCTCCCATCCGTTCTTGTCGTTCCAACGCTTTCGTGTTAGCTCGTCTAACTCTCTGCCATACTTCCTCAATTGTTTTCGCAAATCGCCTTACATGCTCGCCTTCCTCTCCCAGCCTTGGATGAAGCATGTCAAAAGGTGATGGCATCTTCCGCTCATACACCACTTCATACGGCGACAATCCTGTCGACATATGTACCTTACTATTATATGCACTGGTTACGAATTGCAAGTACACATCTCAGTCGGTGTGTTGACTATTTACATATTGACTCAACATCTTAGCGATCGTTCGATGCACTCTCTCCGTTCGTCCGTGTGTTTGCGGATGGAATGGACTAGTGCTTAGTTTCTTTACCTTCAGTAACTTACACAGTTGCTTCATCAGATCAGACGTGAAATTAGTACCTTGATCCGAGATTAAGGACTGAGGTATCCCATACCTGAGAAACAAAATATTAACTAAAGCTTGTGCCACCGTACTTTCTTTCTGATCCGGTAATGCGACCACGACTAAAAACCTAGAAAAGCGGTCAATTACTGTTAACACATACTTATTCCCTGCTGCACTCCTATTAAATGCGCCTAATGCATCAATTCCGATTTGTTGGAAAGGTCTGTCTGCCTCTGGTAATCTTTGAAGCTGAATCTTTTGATGGCTCAAGTCCGCACGCTGTGCGTATGGCACACAATTGCTGACGTACTCGTCCACGTCTTGACGTCGTGTCCTCCACCAAAACTTCTCCGCTATCCGCTTATCCGTAGCTCTTCTCCCGCCATGTCCTGAAAGAAAATGGTCATGCACCTGTTGCAAAACTTCAGATTTTAACGTTGCTGGTACGACGACGCGCGGGCCGCATTTCGTCGACCTGCAAAGTAACCCATCCTGTACCAGGAACTGCGGTTGCTTTCTGAACAATTGGCAGTCACTATCCACGGCTTGTGCCCTTTTCAACTCATCTTCAGTCACCCCTGTTACTTGTAATACTGCCACTTTCCTCCTGACGCATTGGCATGTTTCACACCTGGCTTGTGTATTACCTCATAATCGAACTCACTGAGTTTCAGCGTCCATCTCACTAGCCTACTCGCTGGGTCTTTCAGACCTCATAACCATTTCAGAGCTGAATGATCCGTCACAACCTTAAACCTTCTACCGTACAGATAACATCGAAAGTACGAAATTCCGTATATTACTGCTATCAATTCCTTCTCCGTCGTGGAGTAATTTTGTTCCGCCTTGTTAAGTTGACGAGACGCGAACGCAATCGGATGTTCTCTGCCATCAATTTCTTCCCCAAGTACAACCCCAAGAGCGTGATTAGATGCGTCACATTGTAGTATAAACTCCTTCGAAGAGTCTGAAAACTTCAAAATTGATCTGATGTCAGTATCCGTTTCAACTCTTGAAATGCTTTCTCGCACTCTGACGTCCACTGGAAGGTAACACCTTTTCTTAGCAACTTAGTAAGTGGCCTCGCTATTTCTGCGAACCCCTGTATGAATTTTCGATAATAGCTCGCAAGACCAATATACGATTGCAGTTGTTTAACCGTTTGCGGAACCGGAAAATCTCGTACTGCAGAAGTGAGACGAGGCTCTGTCCATACCCCGTCCTGACTGATAACATGCCCAGGATAATTTACTTGTGCTCGCGCAAAATGGCATTTGTCCAAACTTAATGTTAGCCGTGCTGCCTCAAATCTTTTAAACACCTCCTCTAACCGTTCCACATGCTGCTCTATATCTATTGAAAAAAAAAAACTATAATGTCATCCAGATACACCATGCATTTTTTCGGTTTCAACCCGCGAAGGACTCCATCCAACAACCTCTGAAATGTTGGTGGAGCGTTTTTTAGTCAAAACGGCATTCTTTTATACTCGAAGTGACCACAATGCGTCGTAAATGCTGTTTTTGGTCTGTCATCCGGACATACATCAGTCTGGTGATAACCGCTTCGCAAATCCATAGTGGAGAAAAATTTACACGTCCTTGGTTGTCTAACGTTTCTGTGATATTCGGAATAGGATATACGTACGCCACTGTTCGTTCATTCAAATGTCTGTAATCGCAACATAAGCGAAATTTTTTCGACCCATCCGGTGTCTTCTTTGGAACTAGGACCACGCTACTAGACCAAGGACTATTACTGTGCTGGATTATCCCATCTTCCAGTTGTTGCTCTATTAATTGCTCTACTACTGGTTGTAATTGTTTCGGTAGTCTGTATGGCTTACGATACACCTCAGGGTGATTCCCTGTCGAAATACGATGCTGTGTTATGGGTGTAACAGGTAACGTACCCTGTGCTTCAAACAATGCTTTATACTTTAGCAATAATGCTTCAATACCCGAACAATCATTTCCTCTCAAATGATTTACCTTGTCACGAAGTGCAGACGTGCTGACGGTTTGCTTTACATCATAGTCTAGCCTCGAACTATCGATGTCCTCTTCATCCATTAAGTCTACTGTGGCTATTACTAATCCCTTCAGCAGATCGACATCATCCCGCACGAAGTTATCTAAACTCGCCGGAACCATAAACTACCCGTTTATGTCCATTACCCGTGATACACTCCTACGAATAAAGCAATGCTTTTCGTCGAAAACCTCATTACTCGGTAGTGGCCCTACCAAGAATAACACCTGCTGTGGCACATCGATATCCAGATCAATCGGTACCCAGATCAACTTCCCTGTACCTGTTCGTACTTTGTCACACGAAATCACCTTTAATGCACTTGTACGCAGTTTAGTTGGTATCACCTTAGCTATCGGTGCACCTTGCGACTCTGAAACATTTGCAACGGCTGTACCCATAGAGAACAAGTTCCCATCGAGTTACAGCGTGTGTCGCGAAAGGCCAATTTTGGCGTGATGTTTAATCAGAATGTCCAACCCAAGTATAGCTGGAAATCCCAGTCCCACAGTTGACAGCACCTCTATTTGCTCCCGGAGCCACACGTTCCCTATCTTAAACTTGAGCTGTGCTGTCCCTAGTGCATCTAATTTTTTATCACCTACTGCGCGCAATCTGTATCTCGGAGTTTCCAATCCTCTGTTGCCCACGAGGTCCACACTGAGAACTGATACATGCGCTGCAGTATCCACTAAAACTATTCGCCACTTATCTTTTATCCAAACCATCAAACTACAATCCGCCTTTTCGTGCACTCTCTGAGTACCTCTTCTTACTGGGAATGCCTCCTGATGGCAGGAACACTCCCTTTATCGTTTATCAGTTTTTTACCTGCTGTATCATTAACCCGTTTCTTGAATTTACACTGCCGTGGCTTATGCCCTATTTTCTGACAATTGAAACACTGCGGTTCCCGACATTGTCCCTTAAAATGACCTTACTTCCCACAACGGTAACACTCTTTGGAAGACGAAAAAATTTTCTCGTCATTGCGACTTCTAGTGGCGCTATCCACTTCCTGCAAATGTGTAGCTATGCACAATGCTGCTGCTAAGTCACTTGGATTATCCATCCGTATCCGGCGTCAAAAATCCGGTGAGACCCCTCGCAAAAATGCGTCTAAAGCTGTATTCTCTGCTTCTTTCAATACAATCAATTTGCACTCGCATCTTGCGTTAACTCATATGTGTGCGCATTCGTTCTCCTAATTCTGTCTGAAAATTCTTCTACGGTTTCACCCGTTTCTTGCATCATCCTCCCCAATTTTTCTCTAAAAAATCTGGCACTGTTTTGTTTCATAAACCTTTGTAATAATCCCTCAGCCAACGCTGTAAATGTAGTAGCATCCTTTAACCCTCCATGGAATGCCACATAAGTCTTTGCGTGACCTACTAACTGTAACCTCGCCATTTGCAAACGCGTTTAATCTGACCAGCCACACACTCTAGCCGTACTACATACGTCACCAATGAAAACATTCACATCCTCTGATGTTTTACCCGAGAAGGATGGTATCAAATTAGCCGCTGAACAATCTGCCACACCGGAAAAGACAGTACCCTTGCATTCTACACTATCGCTTCCCGAGCCTGATTGAGTATTTTGCAACAATTGTTGCTCCATCCTCTGCATGTGCTGCTTTTGCAACTTATTTTCTTCATTCAGTTTCTTAACTTGCTCTGTCAATGCGACTATGGCGTCACTTGTCCCGGATACACGTGTCTCTGGCTTTTTCTGTGTGGTATACCTCACCTCACAAAAATAAAAATGTATTACCCAGAAGCAAGTTAATTCCTAGCACGTCTAATGGTAAGCCATCTAGACTTACCCCATTGCCCCGTTACATGACCATAGAAGCCACATACATCACAAGTGCTTGCTACAAACTTATCGCAAGGAGTGACGTGATCTGTTAATCCACACACTACACATTTAGATGGTACTAAGTTAACGTGACTACCATTCCCATGAAACTGTGATAAGTCTACAGTGCTGCTAGGCCTTTCAAATGACACTCTCACATCCATTAACGTTACCCTCGACATCTCTAGCTACACAGGAAACTTAGAGAGGAGGCAGTTGCCGGACTCACCTTATTCGGTGTTTCTCGGTTGCTCCGCACGGTGCTAGTCAAAGTCGTGGCGTGGGTGCGCCTGACACCACTTGTTACGCACAAATGCGTCTACTTGTTAGCAGCAGACACAGTGGCTGCGCCAGAGACTGAGACGGCATGGAGTTTTACAATTATTTGTTGAACTTTCTTTACAATTTCTCCCTCGTCGTCGCTGCCCAGCCCTGCGGATCCCTCCGCCTGGCTGCTGCTGTTAGATTTCCGACAATGTGTGCAACGTGCGCCGCTGATCGCACTCAGGAGCCTCAGGCCACCAGTGCTCCGCTGAAGTCAGGATGCCCTGTGGTTGCGATGAACTCGTCGCCGCTCGGCAGCTGCGTCGCCGTGAGGTCAGCTGCCGACGCCTGTTGCACCGGCGGCTGGAAGCCGTGAGTCACGATGTCCGCGAGGTCCCGTCATGGACGGACCACGTACCGTGGGGCAAGGTTGCCGTGAAGTCCGGGCGCCAGTCCCCAGCGGCGCCTGTGACCAAGACCGCGCTGCGGCCAGTCCTGCTGGAAGTTCTCGTTGTAGTTAGTCAGCCATGGTGCTGACCGAACTCGGGCCAACCCCAGAGCTGAAGTTGACATCTGGCGACGAACGGATGACTCCTGCAAGCTGGAAGAGACTTCCGGAATCGTCACCTACGAAGATTGAAGATTCGGACACGGACCACGTCCGTCCTCAGATCCGAACTGCTTCCTAATGGCTTCTGTCTGTTGCTGCCTGCGCTCCACTGTTTATATCCGGCAGGACGACGTTTTTTGCCCTCGGTCGAAGCTTTTTGTTATTACTCCCGCAGTATATTGCAGCGTAACTTAGCGTGCTGGCCTCACTGCCCCTTATTCAGCACTCTCCAGGCTTCGCTCGGCGCTCGGTCTGTGAGCGTCCTTGTGTCAGTCTGCTGGTAGGCTGCTGCTGTCAGCAAGGCTATATGTGCGTGCCTACTTCGCAACGCCTCAGTCGCCGGCGTACCTCTGTTTTGCCATTCTCCACTGCATGAAGCAACGCTTACTACATGTGGCTGCAACACATCCTACACAAACAGCGCTTTTCGTCTGAAGAGAAATTTGTTATCGCTTCTTCTTTCTCATTATTCGTACTTCGCAAGGATCCCAGACGGACAGATAATCATCATGAAACGGTCTAATAAAATGTTCGAATATGACCAATTCCAGGGACTCAAATCCGATCGGTATTGAAGCATTGATAGTATTGTCTACTTACGCTCAGTACATTAGATCAGTTCATGTTTGTTGTTATTTTCCAGTGCGTGCAACAAGCGCTGATCATTTACAACTCTTCCTGGACTTTCATTACAATTTCCTAATAACGTGACCCTCATGTATACAACTGCATTACGTGTGAATAGTCAGAGAGAGATGATCGTTTGACATTGTGTAACAGTAGTGGCACCTCCACATATCTACGATGTACAACAGACATTACCTTCATATCCGACGAAGTATCGTCATTGAGAAAAACGTACTGATTTATTATAGCACTTAAGTCTGTAACAGCAGGCTTGTTCCTATATTTTGTCAGCACTTCTTTTGTTTACCGTACGTCGGTGCGGATCTGTATCGAAGGGCTCCCAAGAGTTAAGGAACAGCTACAACCTGTGCAGCACTATCGACAGCCTCTGTACATCATGAAGAAACAGAACGAGGTGAACGTTCGGCCATCGCTGGTTGCAGAATTCATGCTGATTTCTACAGATGATTTATTTGGTCTCCGTAAGAGTCATATGTTCCATAATTCTATTGAACTGATGTGTCCCTCCTATGCCTCTTTTATAGATTGGAACGACGTGCGCCTTTTCTCAATGATGCAACGCTCTCAGTTGTTCTAATCATCTACGAAACACTCTTCCTAATTCTCAATGTAGATTACAGTGTGCACTCAATCAGGTCCAGCTGCCTATACACTGTCTAGCGTCTCCAGTTGTTTTTCAGTGTCACTCTCACTTATTACTATGTCAACCAGTTTAGTATGCGAGGTGATCGACAGCAGAAACTATGTTGCGTTATTCTTCGATGAAGTAGTTTGGGAAGACAGACCTTAGAATGTTAGCTTTAATTTTATCGTTTTTATCGTTTCGAAGCTATCATGATCATCCAACATCTGGACAGATGACTTTGGTCCATTGTTTCTATGGAATTCTACATCGCCATCTCACCTTCATGACGATATGGTCAGCATTTTGGGGGAGGGGAGAGGGGAGACCACATTATACCAAATGGTTCAAATGGCTCTGACCCTATCGGACTTAACATCTGAGGTCATCAGTCCCCTAGAACTTAGAACTACTTAAACCTAACTAATCTAAGGACACCACACACATCCATGCCCGAGGCAGGATTCGAACCTGCGACCATAGCGGTCGCTCGGTTCCAGACTGAAGCACCTAGAACTGCTCGGCCATTATACCAAGTGTTGTAACAATGAAGTGTGTTACTGCATTTAAATTTCAGCAGAATTCGTATCTGCACGGGGTCCTGATTGCGATACTTCTAAGATAGCTTTCCTTCTGCATTCACACTCAAGAATTAAAAATTTTCGATTTCACTGGTTATGTGATAATCTACAGTTAATAAACCGCTTTTACAATCATTCTGTGTCAGATAATGCAGCAATCTGTTCTCCTTGAGCTGTCCCGTGAAGTAGCCTGCGCAAGTCACTTACACCCACCTCTAAATTTCTCACCGAGCGAGATAGCGCAGTGCTAAGAAACAAGACTAGTATTCGGGAAGACTGCGATTCAAATCCCCGTCAGGCCATCCAGATTGAGGTTCTCTGCGATTTCCCTAGATCACTTGAGGTGAATGCTGGGATGATTCCATAAAAAGCGCACGACCGATTTATTGTCCAGCTATTCTCCATCCCAAGCTGTCCCCCGTCTCTAATGACCTTGTCGTCGTCGGGACGTTAACCGTAAACCACCTTCCTTATTTCCTGGTCTTTCAGCACGACACTCTTTTCGTCTGCCTCAAACATTGTTTTCATGGCAGACTCTGCACACCACCAACCACAGTATTCACTTTAAGACAAATAAATAATTACAATTGCAGAAAAACTGGATGATTTATGCAAAAGAAAGAGCTTCATAAATTGAATTAGTCAGTGTCGCATTGGTCCACCTCTCTCACTTATAAAAGCAGTCATCTAGCTTGGAATTGACTGATAGAGTTGTTGGACGTCTGCCTGAGGACACCGTGCCAAATTATATCCAGTTGATGCGTTAGATCGTCGAAATGCCGTGCTGATTGGAGGATTCTGCCCATAATGCTCCAAACGTTCCCAATTGGGGAGAAATCCAGCGACCATGTTGGCTAAGGTTGTGTTTGGCAAGCACGAAGCTAGTCAAATACGTTTTCTGCCTGGAATATCATTACCTGGAGTACGATTGTCTTTAGTGATGAGTCTCGCTTCAAACGGAGCCCCGATAACCAGCGAACGCGTGTGTCGGGACACCCCTAACAGGGGTGGGATACCAACCTGACTGTCGCCCGCCATAAGGCTCGACAGCCAGGAGTGATGGACTGGAATGCCATTTCTTTTCATAGCAGGAGGTTTTCACTCGTGGCACCCTTACAGCACAGAGGTACGTCGACAATGTTCTACGCCGCGATTTGTTGCCCTTCATGGCAAGCCATCCTGGACTAGCATTTCAGTAAGACAACGTCCGTCTGCACAGGCAGGGCGTTTCCATTGCTTGTCTTCGTGTTGGCGAAAACATACCTTGGCCAGCAAAGTCGTCGGATCTCTCCCCATTTGGGATAGTTTGGAACATTATGAACAGGGCCCTTCAAACAGGCCGAGATTTTGACGACCCGGCACGCCAGTTGGACAGAATTTGGCACGATATCCCACAGGAAGATATCCAACAACTCCACCAATCAGTGCGAAGCCGGATTACTGCTTGTATAAGGCCGAGAGGTAAACCAAATCGTTAACGACTGCTCCGTATGTGAAGCCCTTTCTCATGAATAAATCATCCAGTTTTTCTGAAACTGTAAACATTTATCTGTCTGTATTTGTGCCCCAGCCCTTTAGATTACCGTTCCATTCGGATAATTCCTTCGTGGTGCTTCTTTCTTCATTTTAAAATGAATTTCACGTCCTCATTAGCCACTGTGTGAAATCACGTCGTCCTGCCATAAGCGCTCCAGACTGTTTCATCAATATGCATTCACAGTCTAATGAACAATATTCACATATCTGACTACGCTACGACTCCTCATTTAGTTTTTACTCTCGTACTGCGCTCATTTTTAATCTATACAGATTTATTGTTTTGACAAGAACAGGTCAGTGGTTGCAGCCAGCTCACAGCCACTTTGAGACCAGTCCACTCATGCAGGTTGCCTCATGTCGGTTTTAAAAGATGTCGCCGAGTCAGCTGATGTTGAATAGAGTACAAGCTCCAGCCACAGACGGCAAATACGCTTTCACAGTTGAGAGCTACTTCGGAGTAAATGTTGAGCCCAGTGTGTAAATGGGAAAGTAATCGTTATAGTTCAGCCCAGTGAATATTGACCCTCCTAAGACCACAATCGTAATATTCTCTAAAAGGGAAATCTAAAAAAAATCTCGCAATAAAAAGTAAAAGAGTTGAAGAAATGTCCTCCTTAAAACACGTAGGCACCATTTTGGACAAACATTATAACTCCAATCGAGAGATACTATCGAAAACTGAACAGGTTAGGAAACAAGTTATCAACATGAGATCAGGCCTCAGTTTGCAATTGAGAACAACACTGACAACACAGAGATGACAAAAGCCATGAGATATTTCCTAATATGGCGTCTAACTTCCTTTTGCGCGACGTGGAGCAGCAACTCGACGTGGCATGGACCCAACAAGTCGTTGGAAGACCCTTGCAGAAATAATGAGCCATGCTGTCTATATAACCATCCACAATTGTGAAAGTGTTGCCGGTGCAAAATATTGTGCACGAACTGACGTCTCGACTACGTCTTGTAAATGTTCAACAGGATTGATGCCGGGCGATCTGGATGGCCAAACCATTCCCTCGAAATGTTCTTCAAATCAGTCACGAACAGTTGTGGCCCGGTGACATGGCCCATTGTCGTCTATAAAAATTCCACTGTTACCGACTGAAATCGGGGCTCATCTGACAAGACCACGGTTTTCCAGTCGTCGGGTCCAACAGATAAGTCCTGGAGAGGCGTGGTGTTAGCAAAGGCACTCGCGTTGTTCGTCTGCAGTCATAGCCCATTAACGCCCTATTTCGCCTCACTCTCCTAACGGATACGTTCGTCGTAAGTCTCACATTGATTTCTGCGGTTATTTCACAGAGTGGTGCTTATCTGTTAGAACTGAGAGCTCTACGCATAAGTCGCTGCACTCGTTCGTTAAGTGAAGGCTGTCGGCCACCGCGTTGTCAGTGGTGAGAGATAATGCCGAAAATTTGGTATTTTCGACACACTTGACACTGCGGATCTCAGAATATTGAATTCCCTAACTATTTACGAAGTGGAATGCGTCCAGCTCCAACTACCATTCCGCGATAAGAGTCTGTTAATTCTCGTATTGCGATCATAATTAAGTAGGAAACCTTTTCACAACTATCACCTGAGTACAAGTGAGAGCTACAACAACGCACTAGCCTTTTGTACATTATGTACGCGGTACTGCCACTATCTGTATATGACCATATCGGTATCCCATGACTTTTGTAGCCTCAGTGTATTGGCTGTAAGCGGTTAAATAGCCAACCATAACCAGTTCCGGCCAGTATTGAGTTCAGATGGACCGGAGGACCCAGTCCATTCCATGTAAACACAGCCCACAACATAACAGAGCCATTCCCAGCTTGCGCAGTGCCTTTTTGCTATATGTTCTGTTCTCCTTTATGGGTATGTAAGTTGTATCTTGGACATGAGTACTGAAATACGAACTGAGGTCTTTGAAACGTATTTGTATCACGTCTCTTGCGCATAACCCAGATACTGAAAATACTAAATGTCGAGGTCGTTCATCGGATGAAAGAAAAAAAAAAAAACGACAAATATAATAAAACAAAGAAATGAACAGTAATTGGATCATATTATGAAGGACGTGAGATATCAATTATTACAACGTATTCTTGCGGGAAAGATAATAGGTTTACTGGAAGACGGAGAAAGCAGTTTTCTACGCTGGCCTACCAAGATCAGAGCTAGCCACGTGGATTGCCAACCTTCGCTAGAAGATGGTGTCTTAAGAAGAAGAAAAATCAATAATTACCACAATATCTTCGAAATAAAAGGTAGCCAGTTACAATTAGTGTAAACGGATTAGACAAAAACAGGAAAAAATATATGTGCTCCGGACGGTCATTACTACGACACATGCAATAAAAGATAAAGCCAGTCAATAGTACACTTATTTAGAAGTGTTTACATATGTATTCGGTCTCTGTGAATCAATATTCGTAATAAATATCTCTACAGAGATCATGTTCAGCCATTTAAGAACAGATACAATTCCTCTAACATGTTTATAAACGCGACCAGCACAGTACTATAGTACAGCACTGCAACCAGTAGATAAAAGATTCATAAACACTTTTATGTGAAACAGGGCAGTTCTACATTATTGGTGAAATAATACAAAGAGCAGATCAACAGACCTGAATGGAAGAACAACAATGGGGACTAACCGACGTAAAATCACAGGGTGATTCGTGAGTAGTGGGCTGATGGCGGCAAAGGTGCATTTTTATATAAAATTGACATGCAAATTACTATATTGATAAATTAATTATTCAACCACCCCACCTTACCCAAGCCCTCCCCACCCGAAAGTGACATCATCGGTTTTCCCCATCCAGCACTTGGTTCCCCACTCCCTCCCCTTTCCCCACCTGCCCTATTGGCAGGAATTTTGAATTTTGGTGGGAATTTCGAATTTCGGCAGGACATTCAAAATCTGATGGGAATTTCAAAAATGGCGTAAATTTCTTTGTCCTAGGGCTTTGGTGTCGTTCCACCCTACCACCCCATCGGAAACTGGCGGGAAATTAAAAAGGGCAGATACCATTCATGGAGCTAAAACCACATGCCTTCTGGAAGGAAAGCCAAAGTGCATCCCCTACGAAGAGAAACTGTCCGGTTGTAGAAGATGAAGGTTAGGTTACGGTACTTTATTGGTTTTGATGGTAAACTGAAGTCCTAGTTACATAATTAATCATAAATATCGAGCCCAATTACACATCTACATGCATTGCGTTAAGGAAGGAGCGCCTAAAATCGCAATACAGATATAAAATTAACGCTGTAATGCAAATGACTTTATCCTGCTGGGAAAAAATTCACACTACTACTCGAAACTAGTGGCAGACGTCATCAAACTTTACATAGTATGATCCCTTTCCTCTACAAGCTACCAGGAAAGAAGCTCGAGTGGAAGGTATTATCTTTACTTTTGCTGGGAAATGTGTTCAGCTGACGAGATGTTGGTGTTGGACAAGAAAAGTTTAGTAAGTGTATTACCTGTAAGTATACAGCTGAGGACTATCACTGTTTGACGCCGGAGTTCGCTACCGACGTCTGCCACTGCACTGCTCAACAATCACCGTGCAGCCGTGGTATTCGAAATTCAGGAAGGCCAGTACACACTGCCAAAATGTTGGAAAATGCTTCACTGTTCTAACTGCACATCGAAATAGTGGTGAAAAAATCCAGCACTCGTAAACAGTGGGTCATAATGGAACACATGTACTGGCGCTTGAGAAAATCATTGTAATAACGCAACTATCACAAAAACCAACCTCAAAAGAATGCACCAGGAGAGAGAGGCAGCAGTTGCACATGTGTTCACGTCAGTGTGTGGGCATGAAATAACCATCTTAGAGGCAGACTTAACCTCCCCCACCCAACCACACCTCATCCCTCCCTCTCCTCACTGTAGGTATGGATGGACACAGGCCTAGTGTATCCTGTCGCTGATCATCCACAAAGAGATCCATCTGGTGGCAGTGATACACTGTCTTCAGTCTGCGGTACTGTGGTAATCCGTCGCAGATGGACAAAAGCTGAGAACAGGACGCTTCATGCAGTCTGTTAAACATATTTCTTGGAAGGATGACACCCCCCCCCCCCACTCCCCCGCCACTTTAACAACAATGGAATTCTGTAGAACTCTCCAGATTGCTTTTTCTAATGTTTGCAGGTTAGGAAATGGGCAGCTACCACAGCCTCTTGCTAGTCTTGCCCTATCTGGAAGCAGTCATCAGTCCACTTGCCCCCGGTGGAACATTTTGCTGGGGGTGGTCACACTATCGGTGCCAACAAAAGCTACAAATACACAATAGGCCACGACACTGGAGGACCACAGAACAAAGCGGGATGAATGACTGCTACTGTGAGCGACTGTTTCGTCGAGAAGTGCAGCTGCAACTGCCTATAAGATACGCACCGACACCGCCAGCACCCAACCCCGCAAGCAAAAACTATTTTGAGAGGGAAGATGTTTCTCTGTAACAATTGTATTTAACGTCAACAACTTTCTTATAAGTGAGTATCTATGTAAAAAAAAAATGCAGTCGGAATGATAATAAATATCCTGTTTCCATGAAAATAGGCACAGTCCGTTTTCTTTTAGTTTTATGAGCAAAATCAGTATAGTTTTTTATGTTCGACTGCAGAATATAGTCTGCATCACTCTCGCCCCTGCCTCCCATTGTTCTGTGACACACAATGACGTGAAAAAGAACTACAGCACTGCTGCCGATTACAGATGACCAAACTGCAGAAGGCAGTGCTCTATAGTGATACATCTGACAGATGTGTTAACTTATGTTACATCTCCTATACAAGCCCAATTCGAAACTGTCGCCGGAGTAGAGAACAAGCAAGAATTTAAATTCAGAAGAAAAAGAAATTCTATGGTAAACGATTTCTTTTAGGTTAATGGATAAAACTACATCATTTGAGAGTGTCCCAGCACTCAAATCGGCGTCTGTAAATAAATTGCCATGCGCATGCGAATTGAAAACATTTCAGACATGTGAAATAAAATTGCAGAACATAGCCTTTCACACCATTTGACACATGTCACAAAAACGCAATCATTTTACATTTGGCAACAACAAGCTATAATTCAAGAGGACGTTGTTATTTTGTACATTATGACAGGTCTCATTTTACCAATGTAATGCTATATCGCACAGGTGTTTATAAAACATAAAACACAAATCATGAGTGCGCGCCCTGTAATAAACCTCCTAACGTCATCTAGTAGAGAATCCTATAAGATTTACCAGTACATCAAAAACAAATACCATATGCGTGCTGACATATGACATTTTTCTCCATAACTCGCTTCTAGTGACCTGTGTGTAAAGTTTCTGGCACCCACCAGACCATCATTCGCAACAGCAGCAGATCCTAGTATTGTAGTTTCGCAAGTAATTTTATCATCACAGAACAGCCTGTCGCAAGCAATCTACTCGTATGTAAGGAAAAACACTATCAATTCTAGGTTTCACAATGAGCTATAATTCAAGCGGTGACTACTTTGTAATTAGAGGCTATGAAGTATGAAATAACACACGACTTACAGTACACACAATCGTTACGATAATAATGAAAACAATCATGATTCCATGATAATAGGTAGTCAATTTCTATTAGTTTTATGACCAAAATCTGTATAGTTTGTGAGCATCCCACATATACATATCACAAGTGTCACTCAAGAGGGCATTACATTCATTTAAGACATGTGAAATACTGTACAACTAATTATTACTTTCAGGAACACTCTTCATTGTTAGTTTCTTACATCCAGAGTAGGTAAAAAAACTACAATCTGTCTGCATCCAAACTTTACCCAGTCATACCACTTCTTGTAATAGAGTCTCTTAACATCACACTATAAGATTTTACCACTCTCGCTCTTCAGACATATCGAAAAACAAGTACCATCTATGTGACGACATCAAGCATTGTGGAGTGTTTCCACAGATATCCAAAGGTGATGGATGACCTATGCATTTAACCTCACCTTCCACAGTGGCGGTGTAGCAGATGTCTCGGTGTTCCATTGCAAAGAGACCATGAAGACTGTTTCCACATTTTGCAGTCATGTGAATGACGACTGTTCTGGTGTTGACCATCACTGGAAGGTGCTCTTCACAACACGCAAGGGATAGTTGAAATAAAAACAAGTACCGATATCTCACTGGTGCAAAAAAAAAAAAAAAAAGTGAAGGGCACTGAAGCATGTGGAAACATAATTAATTTGCAGCATTGAGGAACATCTCCAAACAACTGTCCGAAGTTGATGACGTCAGTATTTAATCCCATGTCCCACACTGACAAGTAGCAGATGTCCAGTATTTCGCCAGGCCTTCCTCTATCTCAAACAAATGGTGTCCATCCGTCATTGTGTGGTAATCAACAGCATACCAGTGGTCGGATGGGATGGAATAGACACCATCGATGTGGGACAATGTACTGTAATAAGCACTGAAGGCGACAGCGTGGTCAATTTTAGCAATTTTACCAGTTGTTCCATAATTTAACACCAGTCAATGACGCCACAGAATGCTTCCCAGTTTCTGTAACGTCGGTAAACCACCCCTGCACTACTTTGCAAGTACCATATAATAGACTGAAATGCAGGTAGATGATTGTGCAGTAGGTACATTAGGTCATATACACCAAAGTGTACCAGACACCGTCCTATACCGATGCAGTTCAGGTTATCTACATATTTCTTGCACATCGATCACAGTGCTGAATTTACTATTACGATTGGTCGTCTTTCCCTATGTGGATGGGAGTCACAGAGAATTCGTGGAGAATTCTAGCATGAAGTTGGAGATTGAAAGATCTGCCCGAATTGTCCTTTTTCAATCTACCCTGCAACGAGCAGCGAGATTGAATATTGTAATCCCAAAATCCTCTAAAAATAAGCGAAAAATATACCTATTCAAAAAAGCAGATAAAAATTCACTTGACGCCTACCTGAGAGACAATCTCCACTCATTCCAAATTAATAATGTAAATGTAGACCAGATGTGGCTTGAATTCAGAGAAATAGTATCGGCAGCAGTTGAGAGATTTATACCAAATAAATGAATAAATGACGGAGATGATCCTCCTTGGTACACAAAACGGGTTAGAACACTGTTGCAGAAACAACGAAACAAGCATGCTTAATTTAAACAGACGCAACATCCCTAAGATTGTCGATCTCTTACAGAAGCTCGAAATTTTGCGCGGACTTCAATGCGAGATGCCTATAACAGTTTCCACAACGAAACTTTGGCTCGAAACCTGGCAGAAAATTCAAAGAGATTCTGGTCGTATGTGAAGTATGTTAGCTGCAAGAAACAATCAATGCCTTCTCTGCGCGATAGCAATGGAGATACTATCGACGACAATGCTGCCAAAGCAGAGTTACTGAACACAGCCTTCCGAAAAGCCTTCACAAAAGAAGACGAAGTAAATATTCCAGAATTCGAATCGAGAACAGCTGCCAACATGAGTAACGTAGAAGAAAATATCCTCGGAGAAGTGAAGCAACTTAAATCACTTAAGAAAAGCAAGTCTTCTGGTCCGGACTGTATACTAATTAGGTTTCTTTCGGAGTATGCCGATGCATTGGCTCTATGCTTAACAGTCATATACAACCGTTCGCTCGACGAAAGATCCGTACCCAAAGACTGGAAAGTTGCACAGGTCACACCAATATTCAAGAAAGGTAGTAGGAGTAATACACTAAATTACAGGCCCATATCGTTAACGTCGATATGCAGCAGGATTTTAGAACATATATTGTGTTCAAACATTATGAATTACCTCGAAGAAAACGATCTACTGACACACAGGCAACATGGGTTTAGAAAACATCGTTCCTGTGAAACACAACTAGTTCTTTATTCACATGAAGTGTTGAGTGCTATTGACAAGGGATTTCAGATCGATTCCGTATTTCTGGATTTCCGGAAGGCTTTTGACACTGTACCACACAAGCGGCTCGTAGTGATACTACGTGCTTATGGAACATCGTCTCAGTTATGTGACTGGATTTGTGATTTCCTGTCAGAGAGGTCACAGTTCGTGGTAATTGACTGAAAGTCATAGAGTAAAAGAGAAGTGTTTTCTGGCGTTCCCCAAGGTAGTGTTAGAAGCACTTTGCTATTCCTTATCCATATAAACGATTTTGGAGACAATCTGAGTAACTGTCTTCGGTTGTTTGCAGATGACGCTGTCGTTCATCCACCAATAAAGTCATCATAAGATCAAAACAAACTGCAAAACGATTTAGAAAAGATATCTGAGTGGTGTCAAGAGTGGCAGTTGACCCTAAATAATGAAAAGTGTGAGGTCATCCACATGAGTGCTAAAAGAAACTCGTTAAACTTCGGTTACACGATAAATCAGTCTAATCTAAAAGCCGTAAATTCAACTAAATACCTAGGTATTACAATTACGAACAACTTAAATTGGAAGAAACACATAGAAAATGTTGTGGGGAAGGCTAACCAAAGACTTGAGTTTTATTGGCAGGACACTTAGAAAATGTAACAGATCTACTAAGGAGACTGCCTACACTACGCTTGTCCGTCCTCTTTTAGAATACTGCTGCGCGGTGTGGGATCCTTAGCAGATAGGACTGATGGGGTACCTCGAAAAAGTTCAAAGAAAGGCAACACGTTTTGTATTATCGCGGAATATGGGAGAGAGTGTCACAGAAATGATACAGCATTTGGGCTGGAAAAAATTAAAAGAAAGGCGTTTTGCGTTGCGACGGCATCTTCTCACGAAATTCCAATTACCAACTTTCTCCTCCGAATGCGAAAATATTTTGTTGATATCGACCTACATAGGTAGGAACGACCACCACGATAAAATAAGGCAAATCAAAGCTCGTACAAAAATATATAGGTGTTCATTCTTTCCGCGGGCTATACGAGATTGGAATAATAGAGAATTGTGTAGGTGGTTCGATGAACCCTCTGCCAGGCACTTGAATGTGATGTGCAGAGTATCCATGTAGATGTAGATGTAGAACACGGTCGCCAATTTAATCTGCAACTGACAAAAAGTCGGAGGGTACTATACCCACTACATTCCACATCTCTAGAAGGAACGGAGCGAGCTGAGTCCATAACTGCGATTCAGTGAACACTGTTCTGCACCAGTCTTCGTGACGGCATCCATCCAAGTGCACAAGATCTCTCCAGATGCTTGCAGATCGAGAAGGTTAGTGCACCTTATCGATATACGAGTAGACATGACAGTGTTATGGTGATATAACAGACGACTAAAACTAAATGTCTGGTTTATGCATGACGGAGCTCCAAAGAGATGGAGTTTGAAACATTTTACATAAACTAACTGTGATATCAACTCTAGAGTATTATTCCAGTGTCTCGAGTCAGTCCCAAGACGGTACTGGCAAGAGAGAAATGATCATTGAGCATAAACAGACACACTCCAAGGGCCTCGTCGTTTTGCATCTATTAACACTAGCCATATGGTTTTCAAAGTATTAGTCCTGAAGAATGCAACGCTCTTAATAGTCTAATGCAAGACATATACAGGGCGGTCCATTGATAGTGACCGTACCAAATATCTCACGAAATAAGCATCGAACGAAAAAACTACAAAGAAGGAAACTCGTCTAGCTTGAGGGGGGAAACCAAACGGCGCTATGGTTGGCCCGCTAGATGGCGCTGCCATAGGTCAAACGTTTACCAGTTGCGGAAAACGTCGATATCGTGTTGATGTACGGCTATTGTGATCAAAATGCCCAACGGGCGTGTGCTATGTATGCTGCTCGGTATCCTGGACGACATCATCCAAGTGTCCGGACCGTTCGTCGGATAGTTAGGTTACTTAAGGAAACAGGAAGTGTTCAGCCACATGTGAAACGTCAACCACGACCTGCAACAAATGATGATGCCCAAGTAGGTGTTTTAGGTGCTGTCGCTGCTAATCCGCACATCAGTAGCAGACAAATTTCGCGAGAATCGGGATTCTCAAAAACATCGGTGTTGAGAATGCTACATCGACATCGATTGCACCCGTACCATATTTCTATGCACCAGGAATTGCATGGCGACAATTTTGAATGTCGTGTACAGTTCTGCCACTGGGTACAAGAGAAATTACGGGACAATGATAGATTTGTTGCACGCGTTCTATTTAGCGACGAAGCGTCCTACACCAACAGCGGTAACGTAAACTGGCATAATATGCACTATTGGGCAACGGAAAATCCACGATGGCTGCGACAACTGGATCATCATCGACCTAGGCGGGTTAATGTATGGTGCGGCATTATGGGAGGAAGGATAATTGGCCCCCATTTTATCGATGGCAATCTAAATGATGCAATGTATGCTGATTTCCTACGTAATGTTCTACCGATGCTAAACTCGGTAGAACTTGGCGATGTACTTCCAACATGATGGATGTCCGGCACATATCTCGCTTGCGGTTGAAGCGATGTTCATTAGCATATTTCATGACAGGTAGATTGGTCGTGAAGCACCGGACCATGGCCCGCACGTTCACCGGATCTGACGTCCCCGGATATCTTTCTGTGGGAAACTTGAAGGATATTTGCTATTGTGATCCACCGACAACGCCTGACAACATGCGTCGCCGCATTGTCAATGCATGTGCGAACATTACGGAAGGCGAACTACTCGCTGTTGAGAGGAATGTCGTTACACGCATTTCCAAATGCATTGAGGTTGACGGACATCATTTTGAGCATTTATTGCATTAATGTGGTATTTACAGGTAATCACGCTGTAACGGCATGCGTTCTCAGAAATGATAAGTTCACAAAGGTACATCTATGACATTGGAATAACCGAAATAAAATGTTCAAACGTACCTACGTTCTGTATTTTAATTTAGAAAACCTACCTGTTACCAACTGTTCGTCTAAAATTGTGAGCCGTATGTTTGTTAGTATTACAGCGCCATCTATCACAAAGCGAAAAAAGTGGTCCAACTAAAACATTCATATATCTTTACATACTACACGAATATATAATAAAAATTGGGGTTCCTTTTTAAAAATAAAACGCAGTTGATATCCGTTTAACCTGTGGCAGCGTCATCTAGCGGGCGAACCATAGCTCCTTCTGGTTTCCCCCTTCAAGCTAGACAAGTTTCGTTCTTTGTAGTTTTTTCGTTTGACGCTTATTTCGTGAGATATTTGGCCCGGTCACTATCAATGGACCACCCTGTATGTCCAACATCTGACATAAAACTTCCCAGGGAGTGTTCTATCTCAATCTCTATGGAGTCAACCTTTAAGATGAGAAAACTACTTCCTTCTATACTATTCTGGTGTCCTAGGAAGTGATCGAGCTGCTCCTCTCTGTGAAGGTGTCTACGTTGTATATCCTCCGCTCTGACTGCTTATAACCAACTAGAACGAAGTCGTGAGACAGCTGCTGTGTCTCTTAGGACATTGATGGGTTTTATATGTTTTTTAAGTCGATAACGTAGTTACCCTCAATCACATTTCCCGCGTTATTTGTACTAATTAGTAGTAGTGGTTGTGATGGATGAGGCTATGCGTCACTAGGAAACAGAGAAAGGAAGAAAGACATTTTCCATAGCTGATATTTTGAGTTACAACCCACGCCCTGCTGCACGAAAATGCACACGAAGGTACAGTGACTTCTTGTGAGGCAGTGAGCACCATGATCAGTAGAAAAAGAAGATGTAACAGTCTTGCTGCTGTTTGCAGTAGCATCACCACAGCCCTGGTAGCCTTCCCCTTGCACACAGAAATCTTGGTCTGATGTTAGGTAGTTTTGCTCATGTGTAGGATAATAGAGCAATTTCGACCAGATACCATGTCTCTAGAGCACTCCCGCCTCACACTATTACCGCAGATATGTCGCATCAGTCCACTCTCCTACACAACACGATAGGGAATGGGTTAAGTCTGATAAACACATTGACTGTTCTCTTTAATATTTGAGGAGCAACACTGATTGTGACAACCGACCGTAATTAGGCAATATCTGTATTCTTTTCGACTGCATATCTAAGAGCACAGGCCTGGATTGAGATAAGCATATTTCGCCTGCATTACTGTAGTCCTTTTGTGTAATACTTACATCGCGTTTATTGATGTATGTGTTACAAAAACCTAGGTAATTTACAGGGGGAGGGGTATGGTTAAAACTGATGCAGGCAGAGCACGGTTTTTAAGCGTTCCTCGGACTTGAGTGACCAGGTACCCTCTACCCACCTCAGTTCTCAGCATTTTATGATATTTTTTCTCTAATTTCATGTATTCTCAGTCAGTTTTGGTAATTATGCAGTAATTAGTACAGTTCTATACTATACCGTCCGACTAATGTGCTGTTCTATCTTGTTCATAAGAATATTACTCACGAAGAACTGTCTCCCTCTATTCAACGGACGTCTAGCAGACAAAATAGTGGAATTGGGATGATCATGTTCTGTCAACGTGGATCTTAAAGAGTATGAAAGGAGGTGTGACAGGATTATAGAAGAATTTAGACAATATTTTTACGGAACATTGAGAATATAATTTGCACCTAAGATGTCATGCTCTTTACTGGGAGGAATTTAAATGTGCTTAAATTCCCTAAAAATTAGTTTTGCAATGAGTTTCTCGCTATTTGCAGGAGAGTAGCACTGTCGAAAATAACGTACACATGGTTGAAATCGAGACTTCGTGATTAGTGATATGCAAGCATAGCCTCTATCTGAATGTATGTTGAGCTGCCAGCGGCGGACGGTTGCAGTTCGAATGCATAACTTGCTAACTATTCGTCTGTACATTACGCTGCCAAGGAGACGGGCTCTGTAGGTAGAGAGGAGGGAAACTCTTACGGTCCAGGATACTATGTGCAGTTGACGCACTGTCAACATATGAATAACTTATTACTAGGGTAAAAAAAAAAAAAAAAACCGAAATCCACAGTTTGTAAATGCCTTGAAAGGGTTATGGGACGAATCAGAGTTGGAAGGTATGAACAAAAGTAGCAAAACTCATCTGATAAGCAATAAGGAGATATACTTATGAAATAAAAATCAGAGCAACAGCAGAAATCAACTCTGGACACATGCCAACTCCCTGTTGCAACTCTCTACACGGTTGACTGGAAGCCAGACTCTGAGTTTCTATCAACTGCATCACTACATGAATATGCAGACAAGCTGACTGATGTGTCGTATCAGAACATGGAATTGTTTTCAGACTTTGAGTTTTAAATCTCCACGACTCGTTGAGCCTCATCTAGGTACGAAGCGAGTGTTACTATACTTTTTATAATCGTCCTATCGAAAATGCATGCATGTAGATCATCGGAAAGTGGGAAAATCTTAGGATTTTTAGTAGGCTCGTATGAAAGACACACAAATATTCTCGTATAAAATCAAACAGCGCATAGGTATGCCAGCAATATGGCCATATACATAAGGAAAACTAATGAAAAAATATTAAAATGACATAAAATCGGTAAAAATCGAGGAAAACCTGGTATAATTACGACAAATTGATGGGAAATACGGAAAATTAAGGGGAACAACAATGAAATATGTAAAATCGTAAAACCTTGCAAAATTATTTAAATTAACTGAGAACATATAAAATTAGAGAAAAATCCCACGAAATGCGGGGAATTGAGGTGAGTGGAGGGTATCCAGACTCTCAAGACCGAGAAAAGCTTAAAAATTATGCTGTGTCTGGATTCAGGTTTAACCCTCTCCGTCCCCCAGTAAATTACGTCGGTTTTCGTAACACATACTCCAGCAAAGACGATATAAGTATTACACAGAAGCGCTATATTAAAATAGGTGAAACATATGTATCCCAATCCAAGAGAGTGTTTGACATATGCAGTCAAATAGAATACAGATATTCCCGAATTCCGGTCGGTTCTCACAAACAATGTTATTCCTTAAGTGTTAAGGAGAAGAATCAATGCGTTTATCAGACTTAAACTATTTCCTAGCTTGTTCTGTAGGAGAGTGGACTGATGCGACATATATCCGTCTCAGTAGGATTAGGATGGATACCCTAGAGATGTGGTGTTAGGTCGAAGTTACACTATTATGTTACACATGAGCAAAACTACCTAATATTAGACCATGACTTTTGCATGCAAGGGGAAGGCTACGACCAGCAACAAGACTGTTACATCTCTTTTGGCTACTGATCATGGTGCTTACTCCTTCGTAATAAGTCGCTATCTCATCGTGCGCATTTTCGTCCAGCAGGGCGTGGGCTGTAACTCAATGTATGAACTATCGAAAATATTCATGCCGTTTTTACTCACTCTAATTTCTAGTGAGGCATAGCTCTATCCGTCAAAATCGCTACTACTACTAATAAACACGACTGACAAGAGAAATGTCACTGAGGATATGTACGTTTTCCACTTAAAAAGACATATAAAATAAATCAGTTTCCTAAGAGACAGAACAGCAGCCTCGTGATTTCATTCTAGTTGGTTTGTAAGCAGTTCGAGCGGCGGATATACAATGTAGACACATTCGTAGTGAGGAACAGCTCGGTCAGTTACAAGGACACCAGAATAATATAGAAGAAAGTAATTTATCATTTTAAAGTTTGTCACCGTGTGACTGAGGTAGAAAACTTCCAGAGTGGTTGTATGTCATATGTTGGAGATATATGTCCTGCATTAGAGTATTAAGAGTGTTGCATTCGGCACGATTAATACTTCAGAAACCATATAGCTTTAACAATATACCGTTTTTGGGTGCTGAATTGTGTAGCCTCTCTTGCCAGTAGTTTCTTGCTACTGCCTCCAGATACTGGATTAATACTCCAGAATTGATACCACAGTCGATTTACGTAAAATGCTTCAAACTCCATTAGTCTGGAGCTCCATCATACATAAACCACATGTTTTTCCTTAACCATCTGATATATCAGCATAAAACTCTTTTGTTCATTGAACACCGATAAGGGGTGCTAACCTCCGAGACCTGCATGCATCTGGAGAGATCTTGTGCACTTGGATGAGTGTTGTGAGAAAGATTGGTTGGGACAGTCTACACTGAACAGCAGTTATGGGCTCAGCTCGCTCTGTTCCTTCATGAGAGATGGAATGTAGCGGGTATAGTACCCCCCTACTTCTGGTCAATTGCAGGTTAAATCAGCCACTGTGTTGCAGGGAGGGTTGCTCAAGGACAATGCAGGGAGATCTTTCTATCTCCGACTTTATCCTATGAATGCGATAATTCTCTGTGATCTCCATCCAAATAGGGCAAAATGGCCAGTGGTAATCGTAGATTCCGCACTACGATCGATGTGCTAGAAATATGTAGTTAACCTGACTGCATTGGTATAGGGTGCTGTCTGATTCATTTTGGTGTCTATGACCTAATGGACATACAGTCATCTATCTACATTCTTCTGGAGATGGTCAACACCAGATCAGTGATCATGTATGTGACTGCAAAATGGGGAAACGGTGGTCTTGGTCCCTTTGAAATGGAACACTGAGAGATCTGGTACCCTGTCACTGTGGAAGATGAGATTAAGTGCATAGGTCAGATAGGTCAGGACAACTGTCCTGAAATGCTCCAAAATGCCTCAGGCTCTTCCAGTTTCCATATGTTGCAATGTCTTTCCCTTCTTCCCCTTGAAGTCATGGTGTGTACAAAGCTGTAGTCCAACACTTCTTGGATGTGTTACAGCTTGATACTGATAGTCTGTGGGATATGGTCATCCTGCAGTACAGGAGACAGTACTTTCCACAGGTCTGTGCAAATGTCTTCAATCACTGGCGACTTGCTCCAATGGACTAATACATGGATATGTAAATGTCTGATGTCAACACACAGATGGTACTTGTTTTTCGATATATCGGAAAAGAGAGACTTGATATAATTTTGTAGGGTGATGTTAAGAGGTTCTATTACAAGGACTGTTATGACTGGTTGAAGTTTGGATGCAGATAGATACCTACTTCGGATGTTACAAAATAATAGTGAGGAGTGATCTCGAACATAATAATTGACTGTATACGTGTTCATCAGTATAAGTATTTCATACGTCTGAAATGAATTTAATGACCTTGTGCATGAAAATTTGTAATTTGAGCATGTGGAACGCTCACAAACTGTACCGACTATGGTCATAAAACTAATAGAACTCTACTGTATCTTTTAGCTTGGCATCGTGACTATTTTTATTATTATGATAACGATTGTGTTTAAAAATATATATTACCATAAGTCCGGTGTTATTCCATATTTCATAACTTCTAATTAAAAAGTAGCCACCACTTGAATTATAACTCATTGTGGAACCTAGAAATTGTAGTGAAAGAACCTACAAGTGAGTATATTGCGTGAAACAGTCTCTTTTGGATGACAAAATTATTTGCAAAACTACAAGAGTCTGCTGCTATTGCGAATGATGGACTGCTAGAAGATGCACAGGTCGCTAGAGTCGAGTTGTGAAGCAAAAATGTCAGATGTCAGCATGCGTCTGGTATTTGTTTTTGATGTACTGGTGAATTTTTTAGGGTTCTCTATTAGGTCACTTTAGGAGGTTCTATTACAAGGCATGCTCCCATGATTTGATTTTTATGTTTTGTAAACGCCAGTGCGATAGAGCATGGGACCTACCATAGTGTACAAAACAACTACGTTCCCCTTTAATTATAGCCTGTTGTTTTCAAATGTAAAATAATTGTCGTTTTTCTGACTTGTGAACTAATGGTGTGAGAAACTATATTCTTTAATGTTATTTCAAGTGTCTGAAATGGTTGTAATACACACGCATATGACCATTTATTTCAGGACAGAGATTTAAACGCCAGGGACGTTCTCAGACGATGTAGTTTTGTCCATTAATCTGGAAGAAATAGCTTAATATAGATTTTTTTTTCTTCCGAGTTTAAATTCTTGATTTTTCTTTACTCTCATGACAGCTTTGAAGCTGGTTTTATAGGAGATGTGAGATGAGTTAATACATCTGCTAGATATATCGCTATAGGGCATTGACCTCTGTAGTTTGGTCATCTGTAATCGGTGGCAGTGCTGTAGTTTTTTGTTTTCGAGTCGTTGGGTGTCACAAAATAATGGGAGGCGGGGGGAGAGAGAGACAGAGAGGTGTGAACCGTACCCTGCAGTCTAACGTAAAAAACTATATCTATTTTGCTCATGAAACTAAAAGAAAATGGACTGTGCATATTTTCGTGGAAACAGGACGTTTATTATCATCGCGATTGTGCTTTTTTTTTTTAAATAGATGCTCGCTTATATGAGGTGCATTGACGTTAAATACAATTGTAACAGTGGAATGTCTTCCCTCTCAGAACGGTGATTTAACTTCCCATCCCATCTGAAACTGAAGTTAAATTAATATGACTAAATAATATCTAGCTACTTGAATGGAAACTTTTGGGCGACAGAAGTCGGTTCCCCAATATTTTTACAGTGGTCTCTCACTCTTTCAGGTATAAAATTAATTTCTCCACCTGGAATAAAATCTCTATTTCGATAATGTCCAGGATTTAATCTCTTAAAGGCCGGCCGGGGGTGGCCGAGCGGTTCTAGGCGCTACAGTCTGGAACCACGTGACCGATACGGTCGCAGGTTCGAATCCTGCCTCGGGCATGGATGTGTGTGATGTCCTTAGGTTAGTTAGGTTTAAGTAGTTGTAAGTTCTAGGGGACTGATGACCTCAGAAGTTAAGTCCCATAGTGCTCAGAGCCATTTGAACCATTTTTAATCTCTTAAAATAGAGCATAAATGACCGTGGTGCAGGTTCTACTGATTTCCCAGGATACAAAGTTCCCTGTGAGTTATGACACACCAAATCATGTTCTGAACCACAAACAAGGGAGAAGTTGAATTAACCAAAGAACTGAATGTACCTTTTCCATTCATGAAACTATAATTTTCCATAAACGATTTTCCTAGCTACATTCCAGAATATATTATCCTCTTGTATGAGATGAAATGTTATTACAATTTGTCAAATTACATTCGGTATTCAAAATGGCAGCTTACAACAATGCCGCTAATTACAATTGCACTGTTATCCTACTCTCCGCAATTCTCAATCACAGAGTTTTTAGTCCGCAGCTCGTGGTCGTGCGGTAGCGTTCTCGCTTCCCGCGCCCGGGTTCCCGGGTTCGATTCCCGGCGGGGTCAGGGATTTTCTCTGCCTCGTGATGACTGGGTGTTGTGTGATGTCCTTGGGTTAGTTAGGTTTAAGTAGTTCTAAGTTCTAGGGGACTGATGACCATAGATGTTAAGTCCCATAGTGCTCAGAGCCATTTGAACAGAGTTTTTATATCACGAGTCACAGATAATCCACCTCTCATAGCCGTAAAGAGTCTTTGAGCCATATAAATTACTTGTTCGGTTACGCATAAATATTTGTGCTACATGGTAAAAAGTTATACTACAAATAGCCCTCGTGGGAGCAACAAACTTTAAATGCCAATTAAATTTTGTTGCTATCAATTACAAAAAGTTGTCCAATATTATTAATTTACTGTAAATGACTAACCATTAATCATGTTCATTTCCAAACAGACAAAAATTTGGTACCTTAACCATTTTTTACAAAATTTCTATATATTATCTTTATCTTTGCATGGGTTTACAAAAAGCTAACTCATTTGGTACAAGGTTGCTGACTTTCACGTGTGAAGAGGCGTATATTTCAATCTATCACACAACCATGGGAGATCACAATAAATTCAGGTCTACCCATTAATGAACTGTATTCCAGAGGTAAACCACGGAAAACCGCAGAATATAGACCCGAAAACTGGACCAATTTACGACATATCGATAAAAAGGATATTTAAATTTTGAAATGTACACACAGGAAAGAGAAAACTAAAGTAGCATGCATAAATCACTTTGGATGCCTTAAAACGTCAACAAATTTCGTTTGGTAAAGTATTTGAATATTCAGATTACTAACAGGGCATGAACTACAGTTTGTGTATTTAAAACAATTCAGTGAACGACAATAACAATCTAATGGATTGAATAGACGGATTTGATGAAGGTTGATGGAGCTGGTTGGAGCTGATCGGCAGATGGATGACTAGAACTGTTGGATCTAGGACGAATCGTGCGGGAACCAAGAATTAGGTTGTAGGAAAGTGGGATTATCTCGAAACTTACAGGACCAGATCGGACGAATAAGACATGAAACAATTTCAGACATTGGATGAGGCGGAGATCTTTACATACTGCAGAAGAAACGGTTAGTAGCACATTTCTTCATTGGCTCCTTCATGATTCAGTAGATTCGGAATAGGTATGAGCCATTGCGGTGTCCACTGCATAGCAATCGATTTTATCTATTTTAAGAAGTCTTTCCAAAGTAAATCACTGCTCATGATCATTTCATTACATTCAAGTTCTCTTGGACTATATGAAGTCAGTAGATCATCAATACTTTTTCTAACTTATATCACCTAAGTCGTCATATACGAATTTTTCGTATGAGCCGATATTCAAGAAAGATCATCCTTCATTTTAGGAATCCTCCTATGATTCGATATCACATTATTATCCTTCATAGTAAGACAAGGCAAATTTTTTTTGTACATCCCAAGTTAATATTCCACTAGGGACGAAGACTATGAATCACCTTGCCTTCACACCACTTCTATGCTTTCATCATACATTTCTCTATTAAAGACCTATGCCTTCTCAATTTCTTTTCAGACAATGTTCGAATCTGAATTCACTTTAGAGCAGATAGATAAATTAATTCCTCTTACATTCATGATCATTTGAAATCAAACAAATCACAGAAACATATATAAAGGATTTCAACTTCCTGTAAGTAAAATTCATTAGGGTCAGGAACCATCAAACCAATCCCAACCTACAACTTATATACCAACCAACTTGCAACTACACTATGTCGCAAGAATGCAGCAAAGTTTAACTATTCATATCGATGATTCCTGCAAGTCCCTGAAATGTCACCACCATTGTAAATCAAAATACCTCCTTCGGGTAAGTTCAGTCAATTCAGGTACATTTCCTCTCATACAAAAGACTAGCTTCCGATCCATGAACCTGGGTGGATAAAACACATAGACACATCCTAAATCAAAACATAATACAATAAAATTGAAGATCACACAGACACACAAATATATATACGCTATTCCTACAAATAATTAACTTGGTCATCAGTAAAAGGAACTAGTCATTTACTATATATATATATATATATATATATATATATATATATATATATATATATATATATATATATATATATATATATGGGGATAGTGTCCTTTGATTCGTAAACTTTCTGAGTGCATGAATAAATACGCACTACGGTTTGAAATTTTCAATTTACGAATGGTCCAGTGTATAATAATTACCACTTCGTATTCTCTTCAGAAATTAATGACTATCCAGAATGTGCTCACAGCAACACCGTTTCGCCGATTATAAATGTCTACATCCGTTTGAGTTTGCTGTCATAATCCCTTTTTCTAATCCTGGCCTTTTCGGTGAGATTAACCAGAGCTTGTCTATTTTTTTTCTTCCCAAGGTATGTCAGTATCTTCTGTTTTCTGAATTTTATATACCCATTCATTTCTTTCCTTTCTTCTAAACATCAGTTCAGCAGGCGTGAATTTGGTTGATGCGTGAAACAAGATGTTTACATTTTCCTCTTCTACAGGCATCTTAAGACATCAGGGAACTGGATACAAACAATGGCCATATGTCATATGTGGCATAACATCAAGATGAAACACTTATCTCTTAATGATTTAGGGTTTTCCTTCAAAAATAACCGAATCAGATAATAAGAGGCTTGATAATTACTGCTTCAGTTCATCAGTAAGGTGCACAGATTGCTTTAATTTCTCGATTATATGATCCGAAAATGTAGATATTTTCATTGTGTTCCGGGGACACATTTTTGAGCCTTTATTATTTGTGATGATCAAGCTTACGCGGACTGCACATCAGTACCGCTCATGTACTTCTTCTTTCCGTATTAAGTCAAATTCCACTAAAGCACTGTAAATCCAAAATATCGCTTTACACACTGAGATGTCGCTGTTTCAGTCCTTCTCTCGTATGCTACTAATGCCCAAAATACATTCCACTATCAATGTTTCACCAATTAGGAATGCGCTTGTAATTGCTACATTTGCAAAATTCAATTTCAATTGCGTCTGCATCCTGATGCTCTTATACTCGTAATACTACAGTTTTCCACTGGCAAAACTAGTTGTTTTGTTTTTCGCGATAGCTTTTGGTACAAAGCGCTTGATATCACATTAGCCGAAGCTCCCGTGTCTAATGTTACAGTGACTGAAATTCCTTCGGTTGTAGCAAGGTTTTCGGACACTGGCACCAAACGATAAACCTTGTCATACTGATAAATATCCTCACACGATTCCTCTGATAATTTCTTTTCATCGTTATACTGTAGCATCGTTATGCTGCCACTATTTGCACCGTCTGTTTGAATGTTCAAATGCGTGTGAATTCCTAAGGGACCAATCTGTTGAGGTCATCGGTCGTTACCGCTGTCTGTTACATCCTAATTATTGGTGACTACATGTGCCAATCTCCTTGCATAGGCTGCGGCTGATTTTGTTGTCGCTGTGGCTGAATATCGTTGTTTCAAAACTTGCTAGTTGACGGTTTCTGGTTATTACATTGCACTGGATTGTACCTTAGATCGCCTCTATTAAATTTGTTTCTGGCCGGTCGGAAGCTATTACCATTTCTATTTCCATTGTTGTTCTTCCAACTATTGTTTGATTACTATTTGGTACATTGATTGGATTTGCTTTATACATATGATTGGTTCTTTGTGCATTACTACCATTTCCACGGACACTTGGCGAGTGATAGACACCAGTTTTGGTATTCTTATACCCGTTATTCGATCCTGATGTGGACTTCTTCCTGATGTGGTCTTCCTGAATCAGTTCGAACGAGTCTAATACAGATAAATGTCCCTCCAGATTTTCCTCTTATACACTAACTAGCTGATTTCTGCCACTGGCCTGTAAATCTATCTTTTAATATTCTCATTATATCCTGTTGTGGTAACGGATCGTCCCTGTAGTGACGTTTATTGGGATGTTTTTCGAAGTACTTTCTTAATGTCCCTTGCTTGAATGAGAACTGTTAGGGGTAAAATACTTCTTGGCGCAGCCTGTGTTGAATTCCACGCGACCAGTATTTTGCTAGGAATGCCTGTTCAAATTCATCGTAAGTCCGACAAGATTCGCATACGTCGGTTGCCGATAGTGCACCTTCTTCTTGAATATAACATGATGCAAAGCTTATCTTCTGTGCATCAGTCCAGTTCCTTGGCAAAGCTCCCCTGCAGCTTCGCACGAACGCAACATGGTTTACCGCCCTCTTGTTGGGATTAAATATCTGAAATTGCCGGTACTGGGGGGACATTTTCTCTTCGATGTTGGGCACAGAATGCATGTACTGGTTCAAGCGGCTTCTTGTGAACTATTTGGGGGTCTATACTATGGCGAATAAACTTTTGGATTTCTTTAACTGGATGCGCCGCCAGAAGTTTGCTATCGTGGAGCTTGATATACCTAGCTACAACTATCCAACGCCCCTCGAAACTCTTCTTGCTTTCATATGGCCATCTTAATAGATTCCTCTACTTGCTCCTTCCATTCCACAACGTCAGGAACTAGCTGAGTCTTAATGACATAATCCTTTCATAAAGTAATTCTCTTCTGGCAATTCATCTGGGGGTAAGGGTGAGCCAGCGGATTTTACACCACCTGTTATCACCTGATTGAGCTGCTGTTCCTTCGCCTTTGACTAGTTATCGATCTGTTCCGAAAAGTAACGTTTATGTACCTCAAAATTTTCTTTGATTTTATCTTCCTGTCCTGAGGAAATATTTTGCACTGTTTTGCTGAGGCTTACTGAGGAGCTCGTTGAGCAATGTGGAACTGTTTCGTCTGCCTGATTCTGTCGATTCATTATTTCTTTGACAGTATCACATATCTTCTTGATCACTATTGGAAATTTGTCCTGAGCCTGTTGCAACTCTTGTAACTCATTCGATAAAGCGTCTTGCGTTCTGATCAGATCAGCTATCGTCTCTTGCATATCGTTTTGATTTTGCTCGATCAGTGGAATTAAGCCAACCTGTTCCTGGATTTCAGACTGCGCTTGTGCCATGGTTGACTGCGATTGTGCCATCTGAACGACTTCAATTTTCATATCTTTTTGCGCTTGTGACATCTGATCGAGTTCAATTTTAATATCCTTTTGCTCTTGTGCCTCGGTTGACTCTGTGTATGACATTGTTGACTGCACTTGCGCTATATGGGATATATAACAAGATAGCAAACTAAGCTTATGCATAATTACAACGAGAGGATAGTATTAGGACTTCTGTATCAAAATAAATTTTCTTATTGAATTATATTTTTGTTTTTCTCCAGTGTTGACCTCACGCAATTGTAATTTGTAATGAAATATTTTCTTATTGCTTGCTAACACTTCAGTGGTGAAATTTTGTAAACGGAATAGTCTCCAGAAATTTACGAATTTTTTTCCATACAGTTCCCCGAAAATAATTTTTGTCTAGAGTATCTCATATTATTCTACGTCATTATTCAGCTCTCATTACCTGATGAATATTCTTTTGTATGAGAGATAAATTTTATGAGAACCAATTTTGCATCGCATCTGTGTAGTCAGTAGCAGCTCAGAAATTAAGATGCGCCTGTTCTTTTTCTACTAGAGCAGTTGCACGGCGTTTTCCATTGCGACATAGGTAAGCCAAATACAGGAGATACAGGTTTGGAGATACGGGTTTTCAGTTTCACAGGCTCAGTTAAAAGTGTTGAGTTTAATTATTCTCATTAAAGTTCTGAGTTTTTTTTTTTTTGTACCTAATAGACAGTGCTGGTTCAGACAGGGCATAATTCATTTACATTCTCGCAGTCCGATTTGTTTCCTATTCTCGCAGACAGATTTAGTTCGTGACTGTAAACTTCTTCACTGAAAACCCGGGGTTAGCTTGTGCCCGTATTTTTTTCTGTGAATGGAATTTTTTGGTATGCAGCAGTTTACATTCATAAAGAGGCTATACATTCAAGAAGAGACAACCCAAAAGTAAAGCAAGCAGGTGCACATTCACATTATCTTCTTTACGTTTCTTATTTATTAAGATAACTTTCATAGTGACAATGAAAATCATATTTTAAAAGCAATTAATATGGTGACTGAGTCAAATCCTTTTTGTTTTTACCCCTCAGGAAATTTCATTTTACTCCAGAGGGGGTGGCAACCCTTGAGTCGGGAACCACGATTTAGAGTGACATTCACCATTCATTCCAGCCCCCAAATTTGTAAAAAATGTTCTAGAGCCTAGACTGTCTCCAATGGTACGAATCGGCTAGTGGTCGCTTTCGACACGTTCTCGGAGCTTTCCCGGATGGCTAGACGTCAGCGTGGTGGCGTGGGAGTCGAGAACGGGGACGCCTGCGTCAGAGGGCCGATGGGGAGCCGCTCGCATTCTGCCTGCGGTGTCGCTCGCGACGAACCCACCGCACACGGTTGATCCCCTTTCTAATACGGGCGAGACGCTACTTCGTTAACTGCGGCGTGGGCGTCGTGGACGCCACGGCCGACGGACGGGGATGCCCGGCTCGGCGGGCAAATCGTGACGCCGTTCTGGGCGCGTCAAAGTAATTGAGACAATGCGACGCGACCGCAGAGACGGATGTCAAGAGGAAACGTTTCCGCGACTGTATCGTGCGTCAAACGTTTCGACACGGACGGATCGTTCTGTGGTGTTACAGCTCTGTGTACATTACTATCTTCACGTAAACTGTCCAGTTCATTATTTCTGATAAGATATAAACAGAATGAGAGACTTCCGGTCTACAGCTATGTGGATGTGTGGCAGTCAACACCGCTTCCGAAGGAAGGAATTACTCGAAGAGAACAACGGATTTCCGATCACTGTGGGAGAAGTTGAGACGGCACTTACGATAATGAAATGCGTAAAAGCACCCATCAAAGGTTTAAATCAGGGAGAGGCGGAAGTAATGAATTAGTGTAATAAAATTTACGATGTATCCATACATATTATAAAAATGGATGCACGTATATATGTGTGTATACTCCACATTCCCTCCTAAAGCACTGGATCGATTTCAACCAAACTTGGTACACGTATCATATATTGTCTGGAAAGAATTGATATGAAGTTAAAAATCACCTACGTATCAAATGGATGGCGGTGGAGGTGGAAGAGCAGCGTAGCCCACCTCGCACCAATTCCTTTATTTTAGTCATCCGGCATTTGAGAGTGAAAGCATTTAGTGACTTGCGACAAACTTTACCCATAATTTCAAACTTTTACGAAACTTTTTCTCGCTGAAACCCGCAAAAAAAAGTTTACACTGAGATGCGTAAAACACTGCTGCATCATGAGTGACGTTTAAATTTATAACTTCTTTGCTAAAAATTCTATTCACAACACATTTCGGAGACGTATCTACGTATGTCGCTGATTGCACCTACAAAAATGTATAACTGTATGACACATAGTTCAGGAGATACGAAATCATAATCACTGAGAGGCGTGGAAAATTGCCGTATCATGCGTGGTGTTTTGATTTATTATTTCGTTACTGCTAACTCTATTTACAAAACGTTTCCCGTATAGTACCCGCTCATTGTACGATACATAGTTCACGAGATACGTCGCCATAAATATCAGACACCATGGAAATGAAACTCCAGGGCGAGATTCCCTAGAGATACAGGTGGAATATGTGTACAAAAACATGTGAAATATGTTAAATATATGTGAAATATAACTAACATGTGTACACGGGTAAAGCCGCAGGTTGAAAGCTCATCCTAAATCCATGCAACTACTTCAGCCAAATCTGATACACTGTTACTACCTGGAAGGAAATACTACGGCTGTAAGAACTACCAGCCTCTTATTGGGGTAAAGGTAATAACGTGGAGATAGAAGAAGGGAAGAGGAGATGGACACAGGTAGAGTGAGGAGAAAATGAACAGAGTGAGGGAGGGGAAATGAATAGAGAAATTTGTAGAGGAGGAGATGGACGGAAAGACAGTAGACAGGAGAGGGACAGAGAAAGGAAAGAGGCAGAGATGGACAGTGGGAGGAAGAGCTAGGCAGAGACAGGGGAAAGGAGGAGGTGAACAAAGACAGGGAGAAGAGGAAATGGACAGAGAAATGGGAGAGGAGGAGGTGAGCAGAGTGTGGTGAGAGGAAGAGATGGGCATAGGAAAGGAGGAGGAGTTTATAACGTTTCCGTAAGTAGGAGAACGAGAAAAAAAAATTTTCTTTAAGTAACCTTTGAATTTGTATTTAAGATATTGGACAGCAGAAACATTATAATTAGCAGTTCCGTTACCTAAGTTCAGAGTACCTAATTTGGCTTCAGTTAGACACAGAACTGCTAAAATTTAAAATGATACAACTGATTATTTTCATTAAAAGATAGAATGAAAATCCAGCTACCTGTTCGGGCGTAAAATACGTCGTTATCATTACGTCAATAATTTACTACGCGTGGGAAATTTAAATAGCGGTGCTGTATGCACACTGACTTAGAAAAGGTTTAGTTATTGTCTGCTACATAAAAAGTAAATTTACTTTTAGAACAAGATTTATACTTTAAGAAGGTCTGATCTGTTGCTGTTAGCGACTGACCGAATGTTATAATCAACGTAATGCTACCAAATACTGATGAGCTACAAAGAGATTCCTGATAACGTTTATCACTAGGATACAGTGTCATACTTCTTGAAACAAAACAAGTTTTTATTTGAATGGACTATTATTCAGCTAATGAAATTACACTAATGGATTAAAGCAGATGCTCACATGCATGGCTCAAGATACCGAAGGGAAAAGAATAATAGTTGGTAGTCGCTCTTTATCGTGCATTAAAGATATCATAGAGTTCACTCATACTGGTTCACTCACGTGCTTCCTTTGGTTTTCATAGAATTACAATTCATGATTAGGAAAAATGATAAAACTAATAATTATCACTGTCGAATGCAGTATGTGTAAAGCATGATTTTGTAGAGAAATTTCTAAGTCCATTTAGAGGCGTCACACAGCTCCCTGAATGGCAGGGGCAACACACAAGCGTAGTGTCTTTGGCGGTGCCATTCACTTGTGTCCAGGTTTATTATTGTCACTGAACAAGTCACAATTTGATAACTGCCTCGTAATCATAGTGTAAAACACCAATTGAATACGTCATTTCACATATCTTCACTTCTCTGCTAGTCTTTGGGGCATAAAAGTTGCCATAACACTTCGTACATTTTACAATGGACATTTACTCAAATTTGCCGATAGGTATGCTAAAACCGTATACGAATATCAGTACTGTAGTTTTATATAAAGGTATAGTCCCCTACGACTGAGTTATGATTCTATGCTGAAAATGTAATTGTTGCTCAGTTTTATAATCTAGTATCTTCGTTATCCAAAATTATTTACAAAATCCACGATGGTTTTATCCTGTTAGCTTGTTTCCATGTGTAAGTAAGAAATTATGTAGCACCAATTATTAGATTACATAAGGTAAATTAGTGCATTTATAATAAATACAACATACAGAAATCTGAGAATTTTGTCCTGGTTTTACCCAGAAATTAAGCTTGTACATTCCAGGAACATTTCACAGTTTGAGCTATTACCAATAAAGATAGGTAGATACACAGATTTTTATAGAGAAGTAAAGTTTCTTCCAGATATGATAGTACTAATTTCATTTGTTACACATTCATTAATTTACTTTTGTAAAGATAAAGTCGTGTTATTTTATATCATTTGTCTGTTTTGATGAGAACTTTCTGCAGTTTAGTATAAGGCAATTTACTTCAATAACACGGTTATGCAAGACCGCATTTACCACAGATGTTAAACATTTTCGTTCAGAAAATAGATCAAAATTACATAACAGTAAAGTATTCACACAGTTTACACAAAAAGTTGTGTGATTTTAACGATTTTAACGATCGTCTGATAGTTTCTGTTTAGCACGTTTACAGTGTCCCACTGCAATCTCCTTTATAAACTGGTTCAGATCGTTTACTGTTCAATATGATTCTAGTTCACTGTCACCAAACAGTACAAACAATCCTACATATTAACAATAATTACAATATTTACATACAATTTCTCTCTATATACAACGATCAGTGCTGATTCGTTTTTCTCTGTTACATCTGCTTCAAAGAGGACATGAAGGACCATCAAACTCATCAGTTTAGTCGGTATATTTTACACCAGGTTAAAATATATTATATGCGACATTAATCATGGACTGTGCTGTCGGAAGGCAAGAATAACATCATCTTGGTATCCCCAAGAGTATACACCCTTTCACCTGTGACGCTTTTATCTTCAGATATTTACTCACAAACGTAAACTACCTACCACAAACAAAGGCGCTGTGGCAAAGTAATTCTTCTGATCACAGTTGTGCTAAGCATGGACTGCGGATGGCCAAATACATCAGTGCCCGTGATGTTGTTCCCTCTGTCAGTTTCAACTATGGGAAATAACTGCAAACCTCTGCACACAGCATGATGGGAAAGTTCTTCAGAACAAGACACATCTCTTCATCTATCTCACGTTCATTTAAAAACTAATGAAAATAATTGAAAATAAGCCTCTCAGGAGTGTATCTTTTACTAAATGCCTAAGAGTCAAGTCCAGGCACAAATGATAACCAATTATTTCGTACTTTCATGGATCATTGATTCCTACAACACAGTTTAGGTTATGTTCAAATCTATGACTTCCTCGTAAAGTTACTGAATAACAGTAACTACCGTTTGTCCATAGAGGACATCGTCAAGCTAAAACTACAAATCCATAAATTATCGTCAGACTATAAAACTTATCTGGAACTGCCTCGGCCCCACTTCGCGACCGCAATGCGGCAGCCACGAGTTATTTGAAAATACTTCCCGGATCATGATTTCCCTGATTCATCCTCTACTATTATGAAAAAAGTATTAAACCTAAAGAGAATACTATTATAGACATATTAAAAAAATCTATTCTGCAAGGAATATTTACACACTAAGGCATATTTTTTCTTCTGAAATTAGGTAAACAGTTCACATGGAATAATGTGAATCACTGAAAAAATACACATATAATACATAAGAATAAGAAGAATTTATTGGATTACACTACATTATGAGTAATATCTCTTAAAACCCTGAGAGAGATGTAGTCCTTTCATTTTCTTGGTTTTTGGTAAAGCCAACAGGTATCTGTTACTGTATGGTTTTCGTATAATTTCATACGGATCTGCGTAGAATAATTGCCACATCTTCATATTTCGACCAGTGAATGACGTAGTGTGTTTTGCAATAGGTCTGGTGTGGAATTACATCCATATGATAACACATAGGTTTTGATGATAACATGGTTCCTTCTCAAACATGTGCAGATATTTCAACAATACTTGCTCTAGATCATTCTGTCGGGTCCTACAGCCTCTGATACTTAGTCTTTGCCATATTTCTCTGCCTCATTGCAGCTACCAGATATATCCCCATGGGATATCGTTTCAGTTTTTACAAGTTTAATCTTTATTCCTTGACAATATTTCCCATGTAAATCCTTTTTATGTAAAAGATCACTATAATTTCTTGGCCCTTAGCTAACAGGTAGCTTTTACGCAAAGAAAGGTCAATCTTTGTATGCCCTTCTCTAAGAAAATCAAGCCCAAAATGCAGCCTGTAATCAGTTTATCTACTACATGAACAGGCATTCAAGTACTCAGTTTCCAAGTTCTACTTTTATCTAGGCTTGCCGCTTTACAGGTTGCAATCTACTGCCAAAAACACCAACAACATGACAGTCCTGCACTGGATAGTTAGGAACTTCAATATTATTATTTATTTGGTTAAATAAGTCCAGGGAAATCACACTAATAGCCGCACCTGTATTGAGAACGACAATTATAGAGATATTCTCTGCAATTTCTTTGATTTATGCTTGCACAATACTTCTGGATTACTCTATACAGTTATTACATCCTTCCAATAATTCTTGTCTCCTATCGGTATCATAACTGAATCACAAAAGATTAACCTTTTTAAGAACTTCGCCCTCGCTCCATTCCTCCATGTGAGGGCACGTTGTGGCCGACTTTAGTTTGTTGAATTATTCACCTGAGGACGTGACTCCTCAGCCACTTCAGTTATGTTCACAGGGACATTGGTAGGTTCCCAGTGGTGACTGTAATTGTTGCTTATCACTAGGTTATGCACCGAATGAACATTACTATACTAGTAGGGAGATGCCCGAATCAGCGCAATTTTGATATCAAATTGACATGCAAATAAATTAAATTGATCAATTTATTACACCCAACAAAGCCCACCACTACCTCCAGATGACGTCATGTCTCTTCGTCAGCTTGCACGTGGGGTGGGAATTTCGAACTTTGGCGGGAATTTCGGCGGGACTTTCGAATTTTGGTAGGAATTTCTTTGTCCCAGGGTTGTGCTGACGTTCCATCCCACCCCGACTCGGGAACTGGTAGGGAATTAAAAATGGCTGTACCCTTGATGGGACTCGAACCCTTGTCCTCCTGGATGGAAAGCACAAGTGCACCACCCTTACACAATTATATCCCCAAAGGCGCTTAGAACTGGAGGGAAACTAAAAATTGCGGTGCCGTTTCTGGGACTCGAACGATGGACATTCTGGATGGAAAGCCAAAGTGTGCCAACCCAACACATGGTAACTGTCCACGTGCAGGCAAGGAAGATTAAGTTAGTGCACTTTATTTATTTTGGTCAGGATGATAAAGTAAAGATCGGTCCTGTTTACGTCATTAATCAAAGATCGGCCTTAATTACACAACTATATGCATAGTGCTACGCAAGGACTACCTAAAATAGCAATACAGCTCAAAAATTGACGATATCATACAACTGGTGTTATACTGCTGGGAAAAAATTTTACAATACCAGTCGAAAGTAGTGACAGACACATTCAAACTCTGCCCTTCACCTACAAGCTGGCGGGATAAAGACTGGGGTGTAAAGTACTACCTTTATTCTTTTTGGCGGGAAATATTTTCAAATGACTCGTGGCTGCCGCATCGCGGTCGCGAAGTGGGGTCGAGGCAGTTCCAGATAAGTTTTATAGTCTGACGATAATTTATGGATCTGTAGTTTTAGCTTGACGATGTCCACTATGAACAAACGGTAGTTACTGTTATTCTGAACAAGGTTGGGTTATCCCGACTGAAACCTAGGTAAAGTCTAGATAAACGGTGCAACTGAGGCTGTTGATTATTAAAATTAAAATTAATATTTATACAGTTGCTGACAGGGCCACGAAATGTTGAAGATATTTGACTACAGAACACAATCTTTCACGCCATTAGTTCACATGTCAGAAAAAAAACACAATCGTATTTACGTTTGACAACAACATTCTATAATTCAAGAGGACGGTGGTGTGAAAAGAAAAAAAACCACGACTCGTCAGACACACTGAGGGCTTTAAGTCAGCTTTTGTCCAGTTTTAGTGTTTTTTGGCCTCGAAAGCGTGCGGCTGCCGTGACAATAAAGAGCACATAATACCGACGCAAGCTGAGGCTGTTCCTAAGGGGTATTTGTCCTGTATGACGTGCATTTAAGTGAATCATGGCAAATGACTGATCAACCTTCGCTGTTGTTCTCAGGCTGCTCAGCACCAATTAGCGATAGTCTCCTGTAGCAGGACCACTTTCTGACGTGTAATATCCAAGGATACTGGTCTCTACATATACGATGTATAATGAAACGAAATTGACAAATTTCAAAGGATTATAGAGGGGTCTTTACAGGAATTAATTGAGAACTGGAACCCATGTCTAAAAACGTAATCTAACGACACTACAGGTCATCCACGATCAAGATATAGGGGCCAATGTCTGTTGCTAGGCCATCTTTTGGATAGCGAACTTTAATTTGTACGATGACAGACTGTAAGGAGAACTTCTCGCAATGGGTCTGACAGTATTCAGGAGGATAGATGGCGTCGAATGCGTTCGCCATTGCTACAACTGTGTTACAGCTTACATAGAAATGCGAACATTTAAGGTGCGCTTTCTTTTCAAAATACAGTGTTTAAAAGAATTGAATGAAGTTGAAAAAATTTCAACCTAAAATTGATGTGACACTATCTGGCACACCTTGTTTATTTTAAGTTTTTTAGTACTAATCCATTGACAGCTTGAGACGTATCAGCACCAGCATATGCATACACAACTCACATTGTCATTTCATGTACATTGAGCCGTGGACGGCAGGGATCGATTCCGTTGTATCCAAGCAATCGATCTCATCGTACCAGAGATATCTGAGTAGCGTGCCTCGCGAGCTTTGTCTCTGACCGCAGGAGGGCAGTGCGGGCGAACCTTCGAGAGAAGGGTGTGAGTCTTCCGCCAGGAGGGGGCTCTGGCAGCCAGTACGGCGAGACAAAGCAACGCATGCGCAGCTACTGACTCTTGGTAGTGGGGCACTGCATGGATGTGCAGTCTTAACAAGAAATTTTGTTTTCTGCTGTACGTCCCCCTAATTGATTCGTTGCTAAAACGCCAGGACTAAAATTACATCAGAGCGACCGCACGCGGGTCGAGGATTTGCGTTTGAAAATACTGAATACTGTGTCCCCCGATATCTAGCTGGCTCCTGGTTGTGCTCCGCTTATAGCCATGCGTCGGATGCGGTTCCAGTTAATTGATCTGCTGCTTGTCTATGAGCTGGTGGTCTTATTGTGTAATTTGATACAACTCAAGCTATGCTTACGTACGGTCGACGTGTTCTCAGGACATGGTAAGTTGTCCGTTAAATTTTTTTTTAATAACATTCAACTCTAGACTCACGCAGTTGTGCTAATTGTTGTGATTCAGCTCAAGTTATTACCAGCCGATGTAAACTGCTATGTCACGGAGAAGTTGATTGCATATTTATTATCGTAATTGGTGTGTCCTGGTGTCAAAAATGGTCTTACCTATTGTTTATATGGTTCAAATGGCTCTGAGCACTGTGCGACTTAACTTCTGAGGTCATCAGTCGCCTAGAACTTAGAACTAATTAAACCTAACTAACCTAAGGACATCACACACTTCCATGCCCGAGGCAGGATTCGAACCTGCGACCGTAGCGGTCGCTCGGCTCCAGACTGTAGCGCCTAGAACCGTACGACCACTCCGGCCGGCTATTGTTTATACTGTCACTCTGGCGCAAGAAGCTTTATCTATTTTGTCGAGGGGGATTTGTCTATAATTATTTTCACTTGACAGGAGGTATCACTCACAGAATTTCCATGTTATAAAATACGTATCCTATTTTTGTCAGGCGTTAGTTAATTACTGGTAATCCTTGTCAAAAAAATGAAGAAAGCAATTTTGTTATCATCACGTTACGTGACTCTAGTCAGTAAAATTATTTTTTACATTTTAATCGTCAGTATAAATTTTGATTCAATTAAGCTTCGAGTTACAAGAAGTACCTCAAGAGCTCTGTCTGGCCGCAGGAGGGCAGTGTGGCCGAGCCTTCGAAAACAGGGTGTGAGTCTTCCGCCAGGAGGAGGCTCCGACAGCCAGTACGGCTAGACACAGCAACGCAAGCGCAACTTGGTAGAGGAGTAGTGCATGGACGTGCAGTGTTGACAAGAAATTTTGTTTTCCGCTGAGCATCCCCCTGATTGATTCGTTGCTGGCGTAAGGACCACGTTAAACGCCAGTGCTAAAACATCAGAGAGGCTGCACGCTGGATTTGCGTTTGAAAATACTGAACACTGTGTCCCCTGATATCTAGCTGGCTCCTGGTCGTGATCGGCTTATAGCCACACACCGGATGCGGTTCCAGTTAATTGATCTGCTCCTTCTCTGTGGGCTGTTAGAATTGTTGTCTAATCTGAAACAACCCAAGCTACGCTTACGTACGCTCAATCATGTTTTCAGGTCATGGTTTGTTGTCCGTAAAGTGTTTTTTAAATTTCACTTTAGACTTCACGGAATTGTACTAATTGCAGCGATTCAGCTAAAGATATTACCAGTTGTTCTCACCTGTTATATCACGGAGAAGTTGACTGCATATTTACTATCGTAATTGGTGTGTTCTGGTGTTAAGAACGGTTTTCACAATAATTTTACTGTCATTCTATTTCCTGTACTGTTTCGCCGGCTCGTGTGGTGGCGAAAGAATCTGCATCCGTTCTGTCGAGGGTGATTTGCCTATAATTATTTTCATCTGACAAGATTAATCACTCACAGAATTTCCTTGTTGTATAAGGCGTATCTTACATTTTTCAGATGTTTGTCATAATCCTGATCAAAGGAAGGAAGAAATTTTATCATCACGTTGTGACTCGAGTCAGTAAAATTAAGTTTTACATTTCAATTGTGAGTATAAATTTTGATTCAATTAATATTTGAGTTACAAGATGTTGAGGCTTTTTCCTTTAACGTTTATCGTGCGCTCAGATCACATTTGGCGTAAATGATTTAAACTTATCTTCGTTTTCTGATTCCCTCTTTGGTTGTTGTAACATGACAAATTTCCTTTCGACACGTCTCTGGGTTAAAATAAATTTTCTTCTGGCCTGCCAGAACGTCCACTGCTGAGCTCTTGCTTACCATGCCCAACAATTAACTGGACACATACATCAATATCCTATATAATTTTTTTTTTGGTAGGGACACTGAACTGCACCTGACACTTTTACTGCGTATGTTAATTATGATGGTAAAGAGTTATTCATTGCAAAAGTAACAGGGCTATTGTAAAAGCTTTATGGAACTGTGCATGACGATTAGGTTTATATAAGTGTTGACCTTTGTACATCTATATTTACTCTACTGGCCATTAAAATTGCTACACCACGAAGATGACGTGCTACAGACGCGAAATTTAACCGACAGGAAGAATGTTATATCCTAGCCAGTAATGCCACCCGAGCCCGCTGCCAAAAGGTTGGCAGCATCCAAGTCCGGACGCCGTCCGCATAAGCAGCGCCAGCGATACAGGAAATCGCCGCAAGTCTGCGCGCGCCACCGCTGGCTTCTGGCTTCTTAAGCGCTGGAGTCGCGAGCGCTAGGACAGTTCTGGATTCTGCCGCTCAGTTGTATACTCGCCACCGCAGTGTGTACTTGCTAGTCAGTGTGGGTACATCGCAGCAGAGTTGTTATTTGTCGTCAGCCGACGCTGACCTAGCTGCCCCGACTCGAACTAGACAGATTTCTGTAGAGACAATGTTCACCACTGTGTTTCTGTATCTTCGTAATAAAGATAAGTACCGACTTTCATTCAATCCGAGTGTTTGGGTTTTCATCCTTCTGTTCACTGTTCCAGCGGACCGGTCGGCCCGCTACTAAAAGTGTGGCGGTGTTTGTAGCTACGAAGGCCGTCACAAAAAAGAAGATGCTGAAATATGCAAATGATTAGCTTTTCAGAGCATTCACACAAGGTTGGCGCCGGTGACAACACCTAAAAAGTGCTGACACGAGGAAATTTTCCAACCGATGTCTCATACACAAACAGCAGGTGACATACGTTGCCTGGTGAGACGTTGTTGTGATGCCTCGTGTAAGAAGGAGAAATGCGTACCATCACGTTTCCGACTTTGATAAGGGTCGGATTGTAGCCCATCGCGATTGCGGTTTATCGTATCGCGACATTGCTGCTCGCGTTGGTCGAGATCCAATGACTGTTAGCAGAATATGGAATCGGTGGGTTCAGGAGGGTAATACAGAGCGACGTGCTGGATCCCAACGGCCTCGTATCACTAGCAGTCGAGATGACAGGCATCTTATCCGCATGGCTGTAACGGATCGTGCAGCCACGTCTCGATCCCTGAGTCAACAGATGGGGACGTTTGCAAGACAACAACCATCTGCACGAACAGTTCGACGACGTTTGCAAAAAATGGTTCAAATGGCTCTGAGCACTATGGGACTTAACATCTCAGGTCATCAGTCCCATAGAACGTAGAACTACTTAAACCTAACTAACCTAAGGACATCACGCACATCCATGCCCGAGGCAGCAGCATGGACTATCGGCTCGGAGGCCATGGTTGCGGTTACCCTTGACGCTGCATGACAGACAGGAGCCCCTGCGATGGTGTACTTAACGTCGAACCTGGGTGCACGAATGGCAAAACGTTATTTTTTTCGGATGAATCCAGGTTCTGTTTACAGCATCATGATGGTCGCATCCGTGTTTGGCGACATCGCGGTGAACGCACACTGGAAGCATGTATTCGTCATCGCCATACTGGCGTATCACCCGGCGTGATGGTATGGAGTGCCATTGGGTACACGTCTCGGTCACCTCTTGTTCGCATTGATGGCACTTTGAACAGTGGACGTTACATTTCAGATGTGTTACGACCCGTGGCTCTACCCTTGATTCGATCCCTGCGAAACCCTACATTACAGCAGGATAATGCACGACCGCATGTTGCAGGTCCTGTACGGGCCCTTCTGGGTACAGAAAATGTTCGACTGCTGCCCTGGCCAGCACATTCTCCAGATCTCTCACCAACTTAAAACGTCTGGTCAATGGTGGTCGAGCAACTGGCTCGTCACAATACGCTAGTCATTACTCTTGATGAACTGTGGTATCGTGTTGAAGCTGCATGGGCAGCTGTACCTGTACACGCCATCCAAGCTCTGTTCGACTGAATGCCCAGGCGTATCGAGGCCGTTATTACGGCCAGAGGTGTTCTGGGTACTGATTTCTCAGGATCTATCCAGCCAAATTGCGTGAAAATGTAATCACATGTGAGTTCTAGTATATTTGTCCAATGAATACCCGTTTATCATCTGCATTTCTTCTTGGTGAAGCAATTTTAATGGCCAATAGTGTATATCTATACCCGATGCCAACATACGGCTAGTGGTGAAGAGTACTTCTCTTACCTTGTTCTCCCTTATGCTGTTCCATTCGCCAACGGCGTGTGGGAAGAATGATCCTTGGTAAACCTCCAAATGAACTAAACTATCCCTCTTGTTGCGGTCATTTCGCGAGACGTATATGGGAGGAAGTAATACGTTTTCTGCATACTCTCCGTGATGCACAAAGCCTCTGCAGCTCCTGCTCCATGGGAGGGGGAGGGGGGGGGCAATCGTACCACCACCTAGGGCGGCAGGTTTTTGGGGACGGTGGTGTTAAATTTAATGTGGTCCAAAAGGATGTATTAAGAAAATAAAAGATTAGCGTAAATCAAGCTTGAGAACATGTTGCAAACACAAGTTTCGTTGATCTGGGGAGGGGTGCCGAAGAATTGGGTGGGGGGGGGGGGGGGGCTACAGCCCGCCCGTTATCGGGTAAAACAGCGGTGTTTACTACTGCGCTGGACACACTCTGGCTTATTAAGTGCCCTTCTGCAACACATGAAAACTATATAAGCACCAGTGATGACAAGAGTGATTCAGTTACTCAAAACAGATGACGTAACTTATAATTTGAAAACTGAATGCCGAAAGGCTTGGGGTTGAGATGCGCACCTGTGCTTAAAGGTTAAACTGATTAGGAAACAATGACAATGATAGGGCTTACTTCAAAGCAACCAACCTCTTAATTTCAATCGGCAAGCAAGGTGCGACTAGATCCCAACCCGTCTCTTCTGACAATCTTCTTTTGACTAAAGCCCTGTGACAGTTGGCCATTAATATTTTCAAAGTTATACTGATTGTCAGTTATTAAGACCACTCTGAAGGAACGTCTTAAAACATTACTTGTAAACATCTATTACAAGAGAACTCACTCGGCGGAACCACAAGATCCAACTAAAATACGCCAATAATGACCCGGTCTTTCAAACCTAGCAACGCACAGCTTAGCACAACAGCTTGTTCAGGTTACAACAAATGATTGAGAAATGAAATTACAAAGAACTGAAACGCTTAACATCCAAATCTAACCACAAGGCCCCTGTTTTGTTTAACGGCAACCTGTGGCTTAGTACAGCTGTTCAGGCTGTATTTGCGACCTGGAGTTGATTCATAGAACATTAATGATCAGGTATATACCAGAAAGGAAAGACAATATAATAGCGGGACAAATTTTCAAACAACTAGTGTCTTAGTACATTACTAAAGCCTATATTTACGACCAAAGAGCCGACCGAGTAAAACTATTATGGTCGGGTACGGACCAGAAAATGAGGGCAGGTGGACAATGACACAAATCACCATATATATATGCAGGCAAAGACCTTCTACCGACACAGCCCACAGATACCATCTCTTCCTCATAGATATTGGCAGTGGGGCAGCCAGAGAGATTGTCGATACTATCCTTGAGGCAGTGGTGCCAGACAGAAGTCTACTAACTCAATGGCGCCACGGCTCACTGATGACGCCATAGAAGAAACATAAGTCGTCAGGGAAGAGAGTATTAGTCAGACTTTAAGAGCTCTGGACGACTTAAGATCAGATAAGGTAGAAGGGATAGAAAAGATTCCATCAGAATTTCTAAAGCCTTTGGTGGAAGTGGCAACCAAACGACTATCCACGCTGGTTTGTAGAATCTGAGACTGGTGATACAGTATCAGACATTCGGGAAACTATCATCCACACAATTCCGAAGACAGCAAGAGGCCACAAGTGAGAGAAGTATCGTACAATCAGCTTAAATGTTCATACATCCAACCTACTAACAAGAATAGTATACAGACGAACGGACAAGGAAACTGAGGATATGTTAGATGACAATCAGTTGCTTTAGGAATGGTAAGGGCACCAGGTGCAGCTCTGATGTTGCGGTTGGTAATGGAACCAAGACTGAAGAAAAATCAAGACATGTTCGTAAGATTTGTCGGCCTGGAAAAAGCGTTAGACAGAGTCAAATGATGCAAGATGTTCGATATTCCGAGAAAAATAGGGATAAGCTATAGCGAAACACGGTTGGTGTACAATATGTACAAAAACTCAGAGGCAATAGTAAGAGTGGAAGAGCAAGAACGAAGTGCTCGGACTGAAAATGGTGTAAGACAGGGATGTAGTCTTTAGCCCCTGTCATCGTAGGAGCAATGACGGAAATAGAGAGGTTCAAGAGTGGTATTAAAAGTCGAAATTAAAGCATATCATTGTTAAGATTTGCTGATGACATTGTTACCCTCAGCGAAAGTGAAGAAGAGTTACAGGATGTGTTGAATGGGATATACACAGTACAGAATAATCTAGGAAAGACGAAAGTAATTAGTAGGAGCAGAAATGAGAACAGTGAGAAACTTATAATTTTTTATAAGGAATTATGCCATCCAGGCACCAAAATAGCCGTGACTGACGGAACAAGGAGGACATAAAAAGCAGACTAGTACTGGCAAAAAGGGAGTTCCTGGCAAAGAGAAGTCTAATAGTATCAAATACAGGCCTTAACAATAGGATGAAATTTCTGAAAATATAGGTTTGGAGCACAGCATTGTATTACAGTGAAAAATGGACTGTGATAAAACCGAAATAGAAGAGAATCGGAGCATTTGAGATGTACTACAGACGAATATTGACAATTAGGTGGATTGAAAAGGTAAGGAATGAGGAGGTTCTCCGCAGAATCGGGAAGGAAAGAAACATATAGAAAACACTGACAAGAGGAGGGACTGGATGATGGGACGTCTTTCTACTTTCTAGACATCAGGGAACAACTTCCATGGCACTAGAGCTAGAGGGAGCTGTAGAGGGTAGAAACTGTAGATAAAGACAGAGATTGAAATACTTCCAGCAAATAAATGAGGTCGCAGTTCTCAGCTACTATACCACGATAAAAAGTTTGCCACAGGAGAGGAATTCGTGGTGGGCCGCATCAAACCAATCAGAAGACTAAAAAAAGGTCGAGTCATTAATATGCTGAAATTACCTATTATGAGTTCCTTACTTTTTTCCTACCGAGTAATCTCTAGTGTGCTGTTTATGAAAATCCTGATGTGTGTAAATTAATATATTTCGAATAATGGATTCGATCCAGAGTAACAATTTATGTAATCTCTTGCGATTCGAATAGGCACCAGTTACATTCGTCGAGCCACGCACCATGAAATCCAGTCCAAGTGGCTGAGCATTTTCACACGGTCTACAACCGTTAACTAAGCTTACTGGCTCGAGTTTGTAACTGAAATACTAATTCCGCTTTCCACGTTACTGCGCATTTAGAGTAATGAATGATATTTGTGAATAATGGTAAGATTAACTTTTTTGTGTTAATGGAAGACATGTTGCTTTCAGTTGAAATTTTATGAATAATCTGAGCACGGTTTTATATAGAATTTCCTTATTATTTGCATAAATACAGTAGCCAGCCTCTTTTTCTGTAGATTCATTTTATGCAAGGACGCGTTTAGGGCCATCACCCACCTTCAGCTTGTTTACATCATAATCAGTATAGATTTTTTATTGAATTTATACAGTGCAGCTCTCTGTTCTGTGGCTCCTTTATCGCCTTGTATGCATGGGACAAACACTTTTACATTCAAAAATTTTTAAACGAAAAGCAGCTCCAGCATTCAGATTGGGTCCTAGAAAAACGTTATGTATTACCCAAACTGAAGGTGAGTGAAAGCCCGAAACACGTCCTTGCATAAAATAAAGCTCAACTAAAACTTGACTGGTTGCCATACTTCGCTAAGTGATTCAGTCCACCGTTACGAAGCTACATCGCCATTAATACAGATTAATTGATACCATGTTCACCAACAGTACATTAAATGGTTCCATGTTTATGAAAGTTTCGTTATCTGGTTCAATAAGAAATTTCGGTGCCAATAAAAATAGAACCCTCTTGAATGTTCCTGGCAGATTAAAACTGTGTGCCGGACCGAGACTCGAACTCGGGATCTTTGCTTTTCGCGGGCAAGTGCTCTACCGGCTGAGCTACCCAAGAACAACTCAAGATCCCTCCTCAAAGCTTGAATTCTGCCAGTACGTCTCCTACCTTCCAAACTTCACAGAAGCTCTTCTGCTTGGGTAGCTCAGTCGGTAGAGCACTCGCTCGCAAAAGGCAAATGTCCTGGGTTCGAGTTTCGGTCCGGCACACTCTTTTAATCTGCCAGGTAGTTTCATATCAGCGCACACTCTGCTGCAGAGTGAAAACCTCTTTCTAGAGACCTCTTGCTTATTTGAAATCATTTATATGCATGTTTGAGACTAAAGTTCTCCGCCGCGTTTGTGCACACAGGGTTACTAGTGATTAAACTGGCAAACTGCAGGCGTAGATTTCTGACTGGAAATGGAGCAAAAACGGTCCTATGACCACTTCTGGAAATGCATCTTTGCCACGGCAGATGAGCTGACAAATAAAAGATCGTCTGACTACGTGCCGTTTGTTCCTTGTGTGTTGCAGGCGTGTGAGTGACAGCATATTGTAAGCAGCACAGTGGTCCGGTATTCACGTCGGGGCAAGACGAGATGGTGTTTGTGTACGGCCAAGCAGATGGAAACGGTCGAGAGGCGGCACAGCTATACTACAATAAGTACCCTCACAGTCACCAACTACATGACACAACATTTCGAGCCCTTTTTGGGCGTTTATGTGGTCATGGGTCCTTTCAGACAGACGAACATGCAAGGAGGCGGCGGACTGTGCGTATACCAGATTTGGAGGCCGGGTTCTACAGGATAATGACATGAACCCTCCTGCAAGTTCCAAGCTAGTGGCCCGCCTTCATGGTGTAAATTGGAAAGTTGTGGTAAGGACTATGGGACCAAATTGCTGAGGTCGTCGGTCCCTAGGCTTACAAAGTAATTAAACTAACTTACGCTAAGGGCAACACACACACTCATGCCCGAGGAAGGACTCGAACCTTCGACGGTGGTGAGCCGCGCGAACCGTGACAAGGCGCCTTAACCGCACAGCTACCCCGCGCGGAAACATGGTGAAAGCCATAGTATGATTATGTGTATCCTGCATGACGACCGCTACTATCCCTATCACTTGCAAAGAGAGCAAGAATTATCAGCAGCGGATTTCCCCATACGGGAAGGATTCTGTCTATGGTCTTTACACCAGGCCATCACAATTACAAGGTTTCTGTTATCAGCAACGTGTGCATTGTATCCCATTGAGGCGTGGGTGCGATGCAACTATTTACTGTGTTCCGGGACGATTTGTTGTCGTTGCACATACACCGTCCATTTCCGGACACATGTTCATTATGTTCATTGGACAGTTTCCTCTCATTTGCAGTCTTGAACCCACCGTCCCTGCAGTTTGTCGGTTTTATTAATGATCACCCTGTATAATTTACAAATATTTCGTGCTAACTGGCTGAAGTATCTAAAAATAAAGTCCCTGGTCCCGTTTTTCTGCCTGTATATGAAGTTTATATATAGAAACTAGGGTAAGAGTTTTGATCAAATAGACTAACATACGAGGAAAGTATATGTATATAATTTCTTACCGGTACGCCAGTAAGTCGCCCGGCTTTTGATACAATTAGTGATATCCGTGCGAAGTTGGGGTGGGTATCTCGTGTTGTGTAAAATAACTCCGCTGTCAAGCCGCCGACCGGTCGCCGTGTCATCCACTTCCTTGCGGCGTCATGCAGGAGCGGCACGGAAGGGCAGTAAGCCACTCTCCCAGCCGTTATTGAGTTTTCAGTCCTCGCAACCGCTATTCCTCATTCAAGTAGCTCCTCCAGTAACACCGCGAGGCTGAGTGGAAACAGTTCCAGTCTTCTGACCTAGGAAGAATCCCTGGCAGTATCGGAAACTGATTGCGGATCCTCTGCACGAGAATCGGGGACTCACTGACCGAAGACGGACAGTGTTATACTAAAGTGCAGAACCACTGAACTCACTAAAATCACGAGAACCAGTTAGCTGCAGTAATGCGTAAAAAGTATGTCCTTCGTCGACCGATTTTTCGAATAGTATATCAGCGAATCCGGCAATACTTGACAATTGCTAAATGTGTATGGGAAGTGGATATACACCATCTGATCAGATGTATCCGGACACCCTCAAAAACATACGTTTCCCATATTACGTATATTTTGCTGCCACCTGCTATCAGAAACTCCATATCAGCGACCTCAGTAGTCATTAGACATCGTGAGGAACTCACGGACTTCGAACGTGATCAATTGATTGGGTGTCCCTTGTGTCATGCGTCTGTAAGCGAAATTTCCACACTCCTAAACATCCCTAGGTCCACTGTTTCCGTTGTGATAGTAAAGTGGAAACGTGAAGGGAATGTACAGAGCAAAAGTGTACAGTCCGTCCTCGTCTGTTGACTGACAGAGACCGCCGACAGTTGAAGTTGGACGTAATGCTTAATAGGCAGACGTCTAGCCAGACCATCACATAGGAATACCAAACTGCTTCGGGATCTACCGCAAGTACTATGACAGTTAGACGGAAGGTAAGAAAACTAGGATTTCATCGTCGAGTGGCTGCTCATAAGCCACACATCACGCTGGTAAATGCCAAACGACGCCTCGCTTGGTATAAAGAGCGTAAACATTGGACGATTAAACAGTGGGAAAAACTGTGTGTGGTGACGAGTCACGGTACACAATGTGGTGATCCGATGGCAGGGTTAGGGTATGGCGAATGCCTGGTGAACGTCATCTGCCAACACTAAAATTCGGAGTCGGTGGTGTTATGGTGTGGTCGTGTTTTTCATAGAGGGGACTTATACCCGTCGTTGTTTTGCGTGGCACTATCACATAACAGGCCTACATTGATGTTTTAAGCACTTTCATGCTTCCCACTGTTGAAGAGCAATTCAGGGATGACGATTTCATCTTTCAACACGATCTAGCACCTGTTCATAATGCACAGCCTGTGGCGGAGTGGTTATACGACAGTAACATCAATGTAATGGACTGGCCTGCGCAGAGTCCTGACCTGAATCCTATAAAACATCTTTGGGATGTTTTGGAACACCGACTTCGTGCCAGGCGTCACTGACCGATATCGATACCTCTCCTCAGTGCAGCACTCCGTAAGGAATGGGCTGCCCTCCCCAAGAAACCTTCCATCACCTGATTGAACGTATGCCTGCGAGAGTAGAAGACGCCATCAAGGCTTGAATTCCAGCATTACCGATGGAGGGCGCCACGAACTTGTAAGTAATTTTAAGCCAAGCGTCTGGATACTTTTGATCACATAGTGTATGTCCTTATCTGTTTCACTTCCCTCTCTCTTCCCCTCTACTCTTGCCCCCTCCCTTTGTCCACCTCATCCCTCCCATCTCTATCACTCTCTCCCTGATTCCTGTACATCTCTTACCCAGCACTCTCTCAATCCACCTCCTCCCCCACCCCCCACCCCTTATTTCTGTCCATACTCATTTCGACGCCCCCCCCCCTTCCCATCTCCTCCTACTTCCTCTCCTGACCTTAATTATTGTTACTGTAAACGCAACCTTGACTGGGAATAGACGTCAAAATGAATGGGTAAACCTGTTGGAATCACTAATACACGGGGTATGAGAGAGACCTTCCCAGCTGCTGTATCTGTGAGAATAGTGGCTTTAATGACAGTATTTAGCGTGGTTGTAGTTTACGAATAGATAGGATTATGAGTTTAGTCATGTACGCAACTTTCCTATTTTCCGTTAAAAATGATTGCGAACGGGAAAACCAAACCATAAATTTTCAGTGTAGCTTAGCAAGTTCTTTGTCGCAGGTGGTTTAACAGTAAGTGCTTAACATGTCTATATCTCCAATAATGGAAACTCTAGGTAGGAATATCAACAATATAGGAAAAGACAGATTGACACTTGCCGTAAAGGTGACACGTTAAGTTGTAAACACTTACACATGAGTTTTCAACCACAGCCTTCGTCAGAAAAGCGAAGCTCACACCATTCATTCACACAAGAAAGCACACCACACGGTCACAGGACCATCAGCTCTGACAGCTCGGGCCCCAAGTAGCGATCTATCTACTTTCTGCGTTGTTTATATGCCTTTACCTCCAGTAGTTTAAGCTGTGCGTTGTCTATCCGTCAGGCACTAGGTCGACAAAGGATCCATCCAAACGAATCTATCCTTGACTTTATGCGAACTACAACAAAAGAATTTCAGATAGATCATGAATTTATTGAAATGAAACAGATCGGAATTCATTATTTTGACAATAATGTGTTGGTGTTTTAATGCGTTCATCGCAACGCTTGGTGATGAACGATGATTTTTTTTTGTCTTTCCGTCCGGAGAGAAAACGAATAGCGCCGATGTTTTACCGACTCTCGAGCGCGCCCATGTACAACTCCCCATGGGAGAAACATGACAAAGGTTTGTTCCATACAGTGGCGGATACAGAAAAACCTCAAGGAGGGGGCGCTAAAGATATCTTGAGCTCCCTTTACTTTTACTGTAATAGAAAGTAATAGTCACGTGCAAAGCTTAAGAAAGTTTTATTTAAACTGATTATATGCATACACAAGACAAGGCCATCTTATGATATAAAAAAGTTACTATTGTGGCTCTCTTCCTTAAATGATGAATTCTATGCGCCTATTCTTCCTGGCAGATTGCTTGATTACATCGTCAATAGGACAATCAATGTCAGGGTGAGTGTTCAACAGAGCTAAGCCATTAAATCGACCTCAGAAATGTCTCTGCACGACACAATGTTGAAAAACTTCTTTCTGCTGTAGCAACAGATGCAGGCAGACAAGCAGATGTTTTCTGAATGAGATTTTCACTCTGCAGCGGAGTGTGCGCTGATATGAAACTTCCTGGCACATTAAAACTGTGTGCCGGACCGAGACTCGAACTCCGGACCTTTGCCTTTCGCGGGCAAGTGCTCTACCAACTTAGCTACCCAAGCACGACTCACGCCCCGTCCTCACAGCTTTACTTCTGCCAGTACCTCATCTCCTACCTTCCAAACTTTACAGAAGCTCTCCTGCGAACCATGGAGAACTAGCACTCCTGAAAGAAAGGATATTGCGGAGACTTGGCTTAGCCCCAGCCTAGCCACAGGAGTGCTAGTTCTGCATGGTTCGCAGGAGAGCTTCTGTGAAGTTTGGAAGGTATGAGACGAGGTACTGGCAGAAGTAAAGCTGTGAGGAGGGGCGGTGAGTCGTGCTTGGGTAGCTCAGTTGGTAGAGGACTTGCCCGCGAAAGGCAAAGGCCCCGAGTTCGAGTCTCGGTCCTGCACACATTTTTAATCTGACAGGAAATTTCAAGCAAATATTTTGTAGAGCGTGTGCAAAGCAGGATAGTCAGATCTAGGACAGACAACGCTTGCATAATATAATCACGATCATTAATGGTGTTTATGTTCGTTTGATTGTTTTGAAGAATCTCTCCCATCAGTCTCTTTATCACAAAGAGTGATTGTTCTTCAATGGGCGGTAGTTCAGTTAAGCACTGATTCAATTTATGTGACAGATCATACCGTAATTCCCGGCTGGGTCGGGGATTTTCTCCGCTCAGGGTCTGGGTGTTGTGCTGTCTTCATCATCATTTCATCCCCATCCGGCGCGCAGGTCGCCCAATGTGGCGTCGAATGTAATAAGACCTGCACCAACGCGGCCGCACCTGCTCCGCAAGGGGCATCCCGGGCAATGACGCCAAACGCTCATTTCCATTACCGTCATGCTTCAGTAGTTCTGAGGGCAAAAGTATGTTGAATTTTAAATGATAAATATTTTCTTCAGCAAAGCGTGCTCTCATGTCAGTCGTAACAAGGTCGTGTTGGAATAACAACAATTCTTTTCCAATATGTCATAGCATCATCATTATGATCGCAGTTTTCCCTGTGTCTTTGTCTGCCTGTAAGACGAGGAACACTCATCTCCACGTCTAACTCTTCCATAACTGCCTTCACCTCTTCAACAATGCAAGCAAAGTGGCTATCACCGTAAGCTCTCGTGCTGTTGTACGCTTTGAGCGTCGAATCTAATTTTGCTTTCGCGATCGCGACGTCCAGTTAGGGTTTGTAAGATTTTGCTGACTGGATATGTTATTCTTATACCGTCACACAGTGTAAACAGAGTGATGATAAACTCGCAATTAGAGGAAGCTCGAAGGAGAACATTGGCTTTGGCAGCCGTTGTTCTATCTCTCCAACACTCTATTTCTTAAGAGCTTTGCAAACTGTCCAGAGATCAGCTACAATTGAATAACAGCATCATGTCGCTCAACCCATATCGTTTGACAATGTGACTGCAGCGAGTGTTTTAGGTGACTCTTCAATGTTGCGAACTGCTCGCTAGACGCTGTAGAGAACGATACTACTTCTTCAATAGTACCAAGTGAGTTTCTCACACTTGTAACTTTGCAACTCCGAGAGACAGCAAGGTTGAGCTGATGACTTCGACACGGTGCTACTTGCGCGTTGATACCTTTCTTTTTTTATTGTAGCCACAGCTCCTTTCAATTCTGACATTAAGTAAGCAACCATCCAACTTATACCCACACAGGTCTCCAGTGACAGAAAGGCATTCCATTCTCCTTAGAATCATAGTACCTAACACTTAACCAGTAACGCTACGCTCTTCATCTTGACTCTCTTGAGATTCATCCTCAATGTTTCCACTACAGTCGTTGTCTTTATGGAGATCAACGAAACCCATAAATATTTAGTTTAATGTGCCGTCACTATCGACATATCTTGCAGCTAAACTCAGTTGGGCGATGTGCGCTATGTCCGTAGTCTCATCGAAGAGTATGCTGTAATAACGATAATCTGTGATTTCCTCCAATATGCTCGATATCATCACTGTTTCACAGCGTGAAATAAGTTCGTTACACACGTTGTTTTATTTATGTAAGCGACGTTCCCTTTAGTGGTCTCAAGATAATGATTTAGTTGCAAGTCTCCTGCGTCAATTCTAAATCTTAGAAGAGCCTTAAAGTTTCTCTCGTTACTCATTATACTTTCACGATCATTTTCGTTTTTTAATAGACTCCCATCATCTCTGTGCCCCCGCAGAGGAATATTTTGCTCTTCATGAAATGTGATTGTTTTTATTATACACTCCTGGAAATTGAAATAAGAACACTGTGAATTCATTGTCCCAGGAAGGGGAAACTTTATTGACACATTCCTGGGGTCAGATACATCACATGATCACACTGACAGAACCACAGGCACATAGACACAGGCAACAGAGCATGCACAATGTCGGCACTAGTACAGTGTATATCCACCTTTCGCAGCAATGCAGGCTGCTATTCTCCCATGGAGACGATCGTAGAGATGCTGGATGTAGTCCTGTGGAACGGCTTGCCATGCCATTTCCACCTGGCGCCTCAGTTGGACCAGCGTTCGTGCTGGACGTGCAGACCGCGTGAGACGACGCTTCATCCAGTCCCAAACATGCTCAATGGGGGACAGATCCGGAGATCTTGCTGGCCAGGGTAGTTGACTTACACCTTCTAGAGCACGTTGGGTGGCACGGGATACATGCGGACGTGCATTGTCCTGTTGGAACAGCAAGTTCCCTTGCCGGTCTAGGAATGGTAGAACGATGGGTTCGATGACGGTTTGGATGTACCGTGCACTATTCAGTGTCCCCTCGACGATCACCAGTGGTGTACGGCCAGTGTAGGAGATCGCTCCCCACACCATGATGCCGGGTGTTGGCCCTGTGTGCCTCGGTCGTATGCAGTCCTGATTGTGGCGCTCACCTGCACGGCGCCAAACACGCATACGACCATCATTGGCACCAAGGCAGAAGCGACTCTCATCGCTGAAGACGACACGTCTCCATTCGTCCATCCATTCACGCCTGTCGCGACACCACTGGAGGCGGGCTGCACGATGTTGGGGCGTGAGCGGAAGACGGCCTAACGGTGTGCGGGACAGTAGCCCAGCTTCATGGAGACGGTTGCGAATGGTCCTCGCCGATACCCCAGGAGCAACAGTGTCCCTAATTTGCTGATAAGTGGCGGTGCGGTCCCCTACGGCACTGCGTAGGATCCTACGGTCTTGGCGTGCATCCGTGCGTCGCTGCGGTCCGGTCCCAGGTTGACGGGCACGTGCACCTTCCGCCGACCACTGGCGACAACATCGATGTACTGTGGAGACCTCACGCCCCACGTGTTGAGCAATTCGGCGGTACGTCCACCCGGCCTCCCGCATGCCCACTATACGCCCTCGCTCAAAGTCCGTCAACTGCACATACGGTTCACGTCCACGCTGTCGCGGCATGCTACCAGGGTTAAAGACTGCGATGGAGCTCCGTATGCCACGGCAAACTGGCTGACACTGACGGCGGCGGTGCACAAATGCTGCGCAGCTAGCGCCATTCGACGGCCAACACCGCGGTTCCTGGTGTGTCCGCTGTGCCGTGCGTGTGGTCATTGCTTGTACAGCCCTCTCGCAGTGTCCGGAGCAAGTATGGTGGGTCTGACACACCGGTGTCAATGTGTTCTTTTTTCCATTTCCAGGAGTGTAGGTAGAAGGTTTCTGTTTTCCCTAATGCTTTCCATTCTCCTTCTTGATACTGGATTTATGACCTCAAGTTCGCTGTTGTCTCGCGTCGCCAATAATAATTTTGCATCTGTTGACGCTTCAATGTGGCACTTGAGCTGAGAGGGGGTCTCAAGGTCACCATCTTCATCAGTTAAGTTAGGCAAATTTTGTTAGTGGTTAAGTCACAGTTTCTTGGCGATAATGGATTTCTTTCCACCAACATTTTATTATTCACAAAAATTGAATAGTTAATACCTAGAAGTCGCTTTTTTAACTTGTGAGAAAACCAGCCATGAATACTGTTGAAAGTGATTATCGTGCACTTGGCTGCGTTCAAACCGCCCTCTCTTGCTGTTTTCGGAAGTAGGAAAGAAATAACCTTTTTCAGTTTTCCTTGAAACTGTGAGGAGCTTGTGTTTAATGTCATCACTAATATTTCCTGACGCTAATACATCCAAATAACTGCCAATATCCGTGGGATTAAAGGAATTAGTCGATGAGCTTTGTTGTGGAAGTTTCGACAAAAAAAAAAAAAAAATGCTTCAAATGGCTCTGAGCACTATGGGACTTAACTTCTATGGTCATCAGTCCCCTAGAACTTAGAACTACTTAAACCTAACTAACCTAAGGACATCACACAACACCCAGTCATCACGAGGCAGAGAAAATCCCTGACCCCGCCGGGAATCGAACCCGGGAACCCGGGCGTGGGAAGCGAGAACGCTACCGCACGACCACGAGATGCGGACGAAGTTTCGACGAAGTGCTGGGCTCTGTCTGTACATTTGGTGGTCTTTTTGCGGCTGAATGGTGACCAGAATCTTCCGTTGTTTCTACTTTTCTTTTTCTTATTACATAATGGTCCATTTTATTATATTGTTACGACGTAGGTAAATTAGATGCCAATGATTCTCGAATAAACACTTTATTCGCGCTGAAATGTGCAACACTAGTATACTTAGCACAAAAACACACACGGTCACACTCCGCGTATTTCTAATATCACTAAGCATAACACTGACTAAAGTCCGTGGTAATAGCCAATAATGGCAGTTCATTTTTTTCTCACTTCCAAGTTATCGTGACGATTGTAGTTTTCAGACTACTTGCCCGACTCTGCTTCCCTCATATATGTAGCTCGGTTGTTCCTAGAACATTCGCTGCCAGAATGTTCGCTTCCAGACTTTTATGGAATGTGAAGAAATACCTACTGTGAAAGCCACAAGCCAGTATGTACCTTACGACGTATAACATAAGGGCGAGTTTCCAATGCTGACGTCATCCGGCAGTTTATGCGTGTGGAACTTTTATTGTCGATTCCGTTCCTTTCTAGTGCATTCGACAGAGGGCCTATATAATAACAATGCGTTTTTAGGAATCTTCTCGAAAGTCATTATGACCGGAGATATACGCATCAATAATTTCCCATACCTAACTCGTATTACGAGCTCCCCACGCGCTCTCAATTTTTATCCGCCACTGGTTCCATACACTTGCCACTACTCGCCTTACGATTTATTAATCGTCATTGCGGGTGCAAGGCGAACGGGAAACTGGACACGCTTTAACTAAAACGGCGAGTCGGTTGGAGTAAGTGGTATTTTTGGAATCAGAACATCCTCGCCAATGTCTAATAGTTGCTTGGATAACACTTCCTCCGATTCGCGAGTCCTTGAGACTGGACTGTAGTTTCTTGCAGTTACGATGTTTCTCTGTTTCGTTTGTCAAGTCTACGTTTTTCCTCTCGTGTGGGTGAGCAGTGGTTAAGAACTCGAGAAGAGGGTGCACTGGACGTCTTTCTTTATTTTACATCAAAGTCAGCAACCTTTTTCCTCCTGTTCCGTATCCTGAGCAATTAAAAAAAAAAAATGAATGGATAGATGAATGTACCAGTGGAGTTCAGAGAGAATTATCCGTGCTAAAAGCAGTAACAATTTTTCTCGGTCCCCCCCACAAATATTTAGCAGTGAAGCAACTGACCGTTCAGAGCGTTCCCGCTATTTTTGTGCGAGTGATTGGCCAGGTGCCTGAAACGGAAACTTCCTTTCCTCCGCGTGAAAATACCGTTGAGCCGTCCCCCGACGGGGCGTGAAAACGCACATGGACTAGGGGTTGGTGTCGTCACGGCGTGGAATTCCACATTACACTACACTGCGGAGCGTGAAATGAATAATCTGGCATGTCAAATTTTTGCCTCGTGGAGACGAATGCGGCCAGGCAGAGACGACATCGGTTTACATCACAAGTAGACTTCAGGAGCCGCCATATTGTGGCTGAGTTAAACTTCGTATTTAGTGGGTTTACTTTATCATGGAGTACGTGGTATGAACATAAGCTGTTTCAAAGCATCACCAAACTGAGGATAAGTCGAAAACGCGTTGTTTTAGTTACAATGTGTTATAATGAAATGATGGGAATCTACATATCGGTAGATAGTCTTCCTGTTTTTGATGTTTTTAGTGTCATAACTTGTGTACTATGAATGTATACAATTTCAGCGCTACGGCACAATGATGATCTATTAGGGCGTCGCTTTGATGTAATCTATCAACTGCTTCCTGCCCCGCCGACTATTACTGCATGGCCCTCTCGTGAAAACTCCTTATGTAAAGACTCTTAAGTCCTCTGTTACTTGTCTTAGTCCTGCACTTGGTTTGAAAATGCTGATGACCTGGTATGCTGCTCCGATTTTCCCTGTAACTGAGGACCTACCCCTCGGCCACTGCTATGCCTAGCTGCAGCTCTTTCGTCTTCCTAAAATGTTGCACAGTCCTAGGCATCCTGTTCTCGTCTATAGTGTGTTGCACATTTCCTATCCCTTCTCCTGGCTGATGCTCTTGTTCATTCAACTTTGGTAGTGGTTGATACCTGTTTTTGGTGCTTATAATAAAACTACCAGTTCACCGTCTTTTTCTCCCTGCATTCCTACCAACTGCCAGTTCCTAACTGCCCTGTTCTATTCTGTCTCCCCCGATCCTGGTTGGTTCCCTCCGCGTTTAGAATTTCTCTTCCTGCTGCTCAGTCCAGATGTTCCTGATGCGTACTCTGCAATCCAAGAGAGAGCCTCTTATGTTGTCCCAATCTTCTCCTAACTTGGCTCTCAGTAAACATAAGCGACACTGGCATGTTTTGTGTTTTCGCTGTGTTTTAATGATTTAGAAATGTAGTGACAGAGAATGCGTTAGTAGTAACTTAGTTTTGAGAGAACTCGCGTTATTAAGATTGTCTTGTGACGTTTTAACTCGGAAAATTTGGATTCAGAATGTGTCGATCCAATTAGTAACTAACACGAAATGTGTTAAAAAATGCAATTTAGAAACGTTTAATTGTACTTTTATGGAGAGAGTATACACTATTGAAACTAGCAGCCGTCTTGTTTTAACGAAATATATACTACTACGAAAATTTAATAGGATTTTCGATGTTTATAACACGCAAAATTTTGTTGTTTGTTGCGGCTATCAGGATTTGAAATAACACGAATTACTTTTAAGAGAAAGCACCATAGGAACGCCAAATATTAACTTATGTAACAAGAATGGACACTACTGCGAGTACTTAATCTAAAATAAATTGAAATTAACTACTTAGGTTCAAATAAATATTTTTCGTTGACGAGATATATCTGTTTATCTTACTTGGCGGCCATCTTGAATAACGAATGACGCTGCTGTCGCTTAGAAAAAGCCATACCGCCCTGCCAGCGTAGATGAGGTGTCTGCTGAGATGAATCAAAGTCGAGGAAAAATTCGATAATTCTTCTTGTGGCCGAAAATGGATGCGAAAATTCGTACCAGGGTAACCAGCGAGCCAGTTATGTGTTATGAGCAAGCCAGATGAGTATACCAGGGTTGATTACTTGGCGTCGAAACCCATAGAGAAAACTTTGTATCGAATGTATACAGGTTTCGTCGGCCCGTTACCAAAGTCTAAGGTGAGGAACATATACATTTCGGGGTGTATTGATGCGTGTACTAGATCTACACGATTGCGTCTAATCAGAGGTGCGACGACCCGAGCGGTCACCCAGAATTTAACCAGCATTTTTGGGACCTTCGGGCTGCCACAGTCCATAGTCACAGAGAATGCGAGCTACTTTAGTGCTGAGGCTTTTAGGCAATTCTGTTTAGGGGTGCGAGTACAGAATATTATCACAACTCCATATTAACCGAACCCTTCTTACGATGAATGCCTGAATCGCAGTTTTAGATCTGCATTCATTGCTTACCATCACAAGGACCAGAGTAACTCGGATAGTTCTCCGCCATTGTTGGTTGTGGCATTTATTACGGCACGCCATGAAATGCATAAGTCAACACTGGCGAAGTTGCTTCTCGGATATGGGGTGGCAACTCCACTGTGCAACTTGGGTGCAATAGACAACCTGTTTTTTTATTTTTATTTATTTATTGTTCCGTGGGACCAAATTAAGGAGAAGTCTCCATGCTCATGGAACGAGTCAATACATGAAATTATAACACGATAGTAGAAACAGATAAAATGAAATACAAGAAACGTATTCAGGTGACAATTCGTAAGTTTAAATAAAGAAAATCAACAATGGAACACTGGAATTTGCTTAATTTTTCAGCTCTTCCAGGAGCTCCCCGACAGAATAGAAGGAGTGAGCCATGAGGAAACTCTTCAGTTTAGACTTAAAAGCGTTTGGGCTACTGCTAAGATTTTTGAGTTCTTGTGGTAGCTTATTGAAAATAGATGCAGCAAAATAGTGCACTCCTTTCTGCACAAGAGTGAAGGAAGTGCATTCCACATGCAGATTTGATTTCTGCCTAGTATTAACTGAGTGAAAGCTGCTAACTCTTGGGAATAAGCTAATATTGCTAACAACAAACGACATTAAAGAGAATATATACTGTGAGGGCAATGTCAGAATTCCCAGACTACTGAATAGGGGTCGACAAGAGGTTCTCGAACTTACATCACATATAGCTCGAACAGCCCGTTTTTGAGCGAAAAATATCCTTTATGAATCAGAAGAATTACCCCCAAAAATAATACCATATGACATAAGCGTATGAAAATATGCGAAGTAGACTACTTTTCGTGTTGAACTGTCACTTATTTCAGATACTGTTCTAATGGCAAATAAAGCAGCATTTAGTTTCTGAACAAGATCCTGAAATGGGCTTTCCACAACAGCTTACTACCTATCTGTTGGGTGAAGGAAAGACTAAAAATAGGTTGCGGGTCAGTGTAGGACAGCCAGGGACAACATCTGGGAGGCCCATAGAAAGGAAGCGATGCGCTACAATAAGCGACGCCGGTCTAATGCTTACCGAGTGCGAGATGTCTACGTTTAGAATTTTCAGTGGGTTGGTGAAGCAGCTGTTAGTATTACTAAGAAACTGTTGCCCCGGATAGCAGGCCGCTCTTACCCACAAAAATTTCTTACCCTTGTAATGGTGATGCTACAAGATCCGCAGACTCCTAAGGTTCAAATGGTTCAAATGGCTCTGAGCACTATGGGACTTAACTTCTGTGGTCATCAGTCCCCTAGAACTTAGAACTACTTAAACCTAACTAACCTAAGGACATCACACACATCCATGCCCGAAGCAGGATTCGAACCTGCGACCGTAGCAGTCGCGCGGTTCCGGACTGAGCGCGTTAACCGCGAGACCACCGCGGAGACTCCTAAGGAACTGAGCTCATCTCTCTGATTAAGCCGGGTGCTAAGGATTAAGAAAGGAGTATTTTAGGCCCCGGCCAATTTTTTTTTTTTTTTTGGGGGGGGGGGGGATTCTGTGGGCGTGTCAGCGTGTCGGCGTGTCGCTTGCGGTCCGCGACTTCGCCACCGGCAGGCATCGGGTTCGTGCCCGACGCGTACAGACGACGCGGCTATTCGTTGGCAAGAATCTCTCTGGCGTGCGCGAGGCAAGGAGGGCGGTGAGACGATGTGCCTCGACCTCAGTTACCGTGGCGCCTCCGACGAACCCGGACTTCATGTTTGACAACAACGGCGTTGGAACATGTACTGTGGATTATGTGCCCAAGCTTTGATGATGTCCAAGGTGACATTCAGTGCCACTGAGGGTGCTAACGGTTTCAGATATCGGACATAGGCGTTGGTCGCGGTGTCGTAGTAAGCCACTTAGTGCTTATAGTGCTTCCAACAGAGTGGTCTTGTAGATTATTGTGGAACTGACGGCCTTTCAACATAGTCTTTGCAAGTTACAAACTCCCGTTTGTTACAGGCGACATTTTATTGCACTGCGTTCTTCCGCAAGCACTAGAGCAGATGTGTATGAGAATGTTGTTATTGGCGGGAGAAGCACGAACCGAGGGGAAAGATTGACATCGTATGAAAGTATTTGACTCCGCAGCAACACACGGATAGAAGGGAAGAAACTTTGCTTTATTTCATTAATGGTTGGGGTACACTGCTTTTTTATACGTGCCTATTTGCAAGATTTTTGTTCAGTGCTAATGATACCGTTTGTTTTGAACTGATTTTCATGCACCATAATTAATTACTATTCCATCTTTTATGCAGCGCTATTAATGGTAACATTTGAACGGACACACAGGAGTGACGGTAGCATAGGAGAACTGTTCCTCTGTCACGTTTTGTACTATTATTTAGATTGATCATACAGAAAGCACAAAGTGATTCCAGGGAGGACTTTGTGTAAATTTTCTTATTACCAGCTGCCGATCTTTCACGAAAGACCATTTTATACTTAATAGTTGGAATATTTTCTTATTTAACATTTGCGTGTGTCGAGGAGCCTGAGGGCTGCAAGTCAGTTGTTTCATAGGTTGTGCTTGCTGTAGTTTTTCTAAAATTGATTAACTTTTGTTAATTTGACACGATTACGTGTTGAGTTTTATTAATTTTTAGAGGCTCTTGTTTTTTAAAGAAATAAATGTATATGGAAAGTTAAGGTTTCGCAACGGCCAAACAATCTTTTCGTCCTTTGACTTAGAGCTTCTGTTACAGTGTAAAGCAGTTTTCTATATCTTTTTTATCGACATAATTATAATCGGGCACACAATATACAGACATGTCTAGCTGTACAAGCTGTCCAAGGAGGAATGTTCCACGTATGACAGGAACCATCGTTCGAAACAAAAAAGTCAACCAACATGGGCTGTAAAATGCATACCTGAAGAGTTTCGAGCACTTCATCTTGAATGCTGTGAAGAAGTCTTCCACTACAAGCTCTTTGCTTTCCATATTTTCAGAGATACTAGTATGGACTAAAACAAGGAAAAAAAGCCCAGTTCAAATGGTTCAAATGGCTCTGAGCACTATGGGACTTAACTTCTGAGGTCATCAGTCCCCTAGAACTTAGAACTACTTAAACCTACCTAACCTAAGGACATCACACACATCCATGCCCGAGGCAGGATTCGAACCTGCGACCGTAGCGAAAAGTCCAGTAACGTGGGCTGTAAAGTGCACACTTTAGGGGCTATTAGCACTTGTTCATCTTCAGTACTGTGATACACATCTCTTCCACTGAACTGCTCGTAGTTCTCAACGTATACGTCTTACAGTCGATGTTTACCAGACATTTTTTCTAGTTTTGGTCCATATTACCTCATCCCAAAATATAGAAACAGAGCTTTCAGTAAAAGAGATGTTTCACAGTATCGAAGACGAAGAAAAGGTCATTTTAAAGTCCATATTTAGTGGATATTTTTGCTTCCCTGAATATTTGCCATCCTCCTGGGACACAGTATACAAGCAATTCCAGTGGCTCCCCTGAGTCCTCTAGTAAATTACATGAGGAGACCAACGATCCTGCAGCATAATAACACGGCCATCGGCTAAGGAGCACTATGGTGTCATTTTACTTTATGTATCATAGTAAAGTTTTATTTACTGTGATTTATGTTTCTTGTTTCATACGGCTGCTGAGAATGGTTCAAATGGCTCTGAGCACTATGGGACTTAACCTCGTAAGTTCAGTGCATCGTGATTGTCCGAAAGTATTTGGGAGAATGAAACGCCGTTGAATTGCTCTACGATAATATGCGGGCGTGCCGAAAAGTATTGTCTCCCAAATTTGTATGTTAAATCTTTGAAAACTTTACTATCATCCTAGATCTTTACTCTTCATGTCTATTTCTCAACAGTCACACTGGTGACGAACAAATTTCTCGCAGAGAGGAAAAATTTGTTGATACCGTCATTATAGAATGGTCGACTTTGTTTATGGAGCCACACCCTCACCTTTGCTTGCAGCGCTTCGCTAGTATTAAAGATGTTCCTTAAGGTATGGAAACAGATGACAGTCGGATAGTACCAAGTTAGGGCTGTATGGAGGATGATCTATGCCAATGAATCACAGATGTCTGATTTTTGCAGATACCGCAGTACTAGTGTGCGGTTCGGCATTGTCATGCTGATGGAGAGGACGCTCCATGTGTGGACGAACTCTTCGAAATCGAAACTCGACTACGGGACGCTGTTTCTCATGCATCGACATAATTACGCTACTATTCGGAGCCCTGTAGCGGCAAAGGATTGCAGGTTACGTCAGCGAAGTGGGAAGGCCGACCGAGTAATATGCATGACATGTGATACCTTAACCAATATTGAGAATAGAATAAAAAAAATTCGTGGGCGTTACTTACTTTTCAGCACGCCGTCGTACTATCTATGACGGTACTAGCAGCAAATATCATATCGTTCTATTTGAAGAAGCTAAGTAGATACGGACAGCTTGATAGGGAACTGTTCTATTTGACATGTCGATTTTCAAAATGTTCTGACCATAAATGTGAATGAAGCTACGAACTTGATAAATTTACTCAACCTGTCATATTATGTTCTTTGTAAGAGGCCACAGATATTGCTCGAAGAGGTTACTTCATTTGAAAAGACTAGCAGTGTGTAGTGTGTTATTCAGGCTGTGTACTCTGAAAAGGATGGAAGCTGCCGTGTAGGGGAGGCAGCATTATATATATATATATATATATATATATATATATATATATATATATATATATATAAAATTTCTGGTTGAAATTTACTGTAGAAACATTATAACGCAACGAACATTATAACTCAACATCCGGTTTCGTCTTATACCTGTAACAAGTGTCAAGGAAAGTAATTCTACACAGCAAAATTAAGAAATATTTTGCTAACTTGTCCAGTTGTGAGAACTTTATGAAAGGGTGTGTTGTTGTCATGGTTTAACAAAGCATAGTTATACATGGAGTCTTTATTCCTATTTAGCAGTATTTGCATGATTGTTTCATTCTTGTCTTGTACACGGCGAGTTGTGTACTTAGAAGCATTTTTATGAATATTAGTATGGTACAGTCTTGCATTGCACATTGCAAGTACGGCAAATGAAACTTTGTTTTGGATACTCAGATCGATAAGCGTAACAGTAACAGGTTGCAGAAGAGACGAGAGTTTCGTTCGCACAGGTGGGCCAGTGAATTACAATAGAGGTTCATAAGCACAGTGATTGTGAGAGTGTGCTTGTGAAGAAACAGAGGTTTAATACTAGTAGAAAATTTCAGTAAAGTGCTACCTTTTGAATTTTCAAGTGGTTTTAACAGAGAGTCAGATTTGTTATATTTTATGTTCATCCGCTCTATAATTACAATAACGGTCCTGGTACTGTGATTGTTTGGAAGACTAAACATAGTTAGGCTATTTTCAGGGGCGCCGTTTTAATCTGAGTCACTTTTGTTTTGTAGTAAGATGGATTATGTAAATCATATTGAAGACGGATTACTTGTTAGCAGACTAATGGTGTGATGTGTTGGCTAGTCTGGGTTTCGCATCGAGTAGCGTGAGCTCCACATATTTCCGTTCTAAATTAAATTCTCACATAGTTCTTTCACTCTGCATTGAGATTTGCAGGTTTCGAAGTCAAAATGTTTTACAAATTTTTCAGATACCAACCAGACACTTACAAGCACGATTTTAGAAGTTTTAGGTTATCGTTTCAAGCTCTGCAACTTCAATGGCGGAAATGGAGAGTTTTACACCACGGAGCACGTGTCCGATATTTATCCACCTATGTTGGAACACTTCAAACCTTCAGCAGGCAAACGGGAAATTAAGTGGAAGGACTGGACGGATTGAGGTTCACATCATTCACCATTGTTCATAAACAATTATTTAAGAAAAATAACTAAAATCAGATAGATTAACAGGATTACAAACAATACTCTGAAACTTTCAAATTTAAGAAATTACACACCTCAGCTTACTGACGCTTTAAATAAGGCAATATTTAAACAAAAGCTGTGTTTGACAGTTTCAGACTAAAAATTTCCACCTTTACAAATCGCAACTCAGAAAATGCTTTAACAAATGAACAAATAATTAATATTTAGAAACAGATGCCTTTTTAGGACAACATAGAAGCATAACTCATCTCAAAGACTAAAAAACTTAATAGCTATACCGGGAAACAGCAACTTACATCTGCCTCGAAACAAATTGGAAAAAGAAATTCTTAAAATACACCTCCAAGGGCATGTAGATAATTTCGTTAGGTAAACAGGTGCACAAATTCATAGAGCTGCCTTCAGGCCGGCTGGTCCCGGCGGAGGTTCGAGTCCTCCCTCGGGCATGGTTGTGTGTGTTTGTCCTTAGGATAATTTAGGTTAAGTAGTGTATAAGCTTAGGGACTGATGACCTTGGCAGTTAACTCCCATAAGATTTCACACACATTTGAACTTTTTTTTTTTTTGCCTTCAGGCAGGCAGAGCACGTCTCCTTAAGTCTCACCCCAGTGAACAGTTAAGCAGTTAATAAGAGAACGAGTATGCACAGGTTGATTGATATAAGTGCCTTCAGACAGACAATGAGAATTCTCTCAAGGTGTAGCCTAGAAACACTTACCACATGCACAGCGACTCAAGAATGCCATCTAAAAAGGAGAATCAATGATCAGTACTCAGATACAACTTCTAGCAAAAGGTAAATACACTGAGAAAAGGTGAGAAAAGGTCACCCCCATGAAAACGTTTGAATAACAAATAATTGAACAATTAAATCCAGAGAGCTTTAACTAGCCCAGAGCCAGGGTATAAATATCTTTTACTCCTCAGTTCACAGATGACTAACGAACGAACAGAGAAGAAACCGTCATAGCATAGTAACTCAATTGTTTCACACCCGTTTGCTTTTTTCACCTCAAATGTGAACCTCAGATGCGTTATATTTTCACAAGTCCGGACGACATCTCAGTTTGACACATGAGGTTCACATACAACAGACCAACACATGGTCATCCTAACGGGGCTCAACGCTACGTCCAGTAAGAGCGCTTGACTCAACAAAGCCCCCGAACATAAAAATGTACACCATTTTATTACAAATTTCAAACAGTCGTTTACGTATCTTTAGTGAAGGCAGCCCGAGGATAGGCGGTGGCGGCGCATTCCATGAGGCCGATGTACAGAGGCGACGTTAACAGCCGCAATACGATGAGCGCCACTGAGCCCAGGTACAAGACAAAGCGTGCCACAACAGTAGGAAACTGAAACAGGCTAAGGGAGCGTCCAAATTCCACTGTCATTCTGACTTAACACAACCCCGTGACCACAGTACTTGGGAAGATCAACGGACACTTCAAATGATCCTCTTGAAAAACTTGGTCTAAGGCTAAACACGGTCGCACTTAAAACAACGTCCAGGATTATCAAAATCATCAAATCCACTGTTGAAAGTGGGAAATTGAATTGCCTTAACAAATGTCTCCGATTGCTACACGTTACCCTAACTCCTTCCAAGACAGCGCCATGAGGTATTAAGTCGGACAACACAACTCAAATCAGGCACTTTATGGGATCAGAAAGCTCCTTGAATAACGTGACTTCCATCGAGAAGAATCAACAGCAATTCAGATAGGCGAGACCTCACAAAGTTCCGTCTTTTGACAGCACCTCTGCCCACAGCTATTAAATAGACAAAACGTTTAAAGGGCTAACAATCACTCCATGGCATGCCAAGTTCGACCTAACGGCACATACTGTCCGTGGGCCCTACTCGGCTCGCTCTCCGGCCCGACTGCCTGTGGTATCCGCTCCCGCTCCTCGCCGCCCAGTGGTTCCACCACGCCTCTCGGCCACACAAGCTCCGAGTCGCGAGAAGTGACATACGCCAGCGCGAGGAGCGGAAATTCAAAGAGAGAGCCCACCATGGCTCAACGCTTATCACGTAAAGGATATTAAATTATATACTTTCTTTCTATTCATAACACATCACCAAAAAAAAGTGGAAATTTATGTTTGGAGCCTAGGTCTTAGCACATACTGGTGCCCATTCAGCCCTTACTCGACAGTTAACCAAATCGGGACTGTTATCACATATAGTACCTCCCCACACCATGATTGGTTCAAATGGCTCCGAGCACTATGGGACTCAACTGCTGAGGTCATAAGTCCCCTAGAACTTAGAACTACTTAAACCTAACTAACCTAAGGACAACACACACATCCATGCCCGAGGCAGGATTCGAACCTGCGACCGTAGCGGTCGCGCGGTTCCAGACTGTAGCTCCAGAACCGCTCGACCACCAGCGGCCGGCCACACCATGATTCCAGCATTTGGAATCGCTGCTTTCTGTGGTCTTTCACCAACTCGTCTACAGATACGTTGACTTTGATCTGACCACCACAAACCGGAATGAAACTTGCTTGAACAGTCCACGTGTGTACTGCCGGCCATAGTGTCCAATGGGTACAATATTTCGGTGATCAGTCCGCAGCCCGTGGTCGTGCGGTAGCGTTCTCGCTTCCCACGCCCGGGTTCGATTCCCGGCGGGGTCAGGGATTTTCTCTGCCTCGTGATGACTGGGTGTTGTGTGCTGTCCTTAGGTTAGTTAGGTTTAAGTAGTTCTAAGTTCTAGGAGACTGATGACCATAGATGTTAAGTCCCATAGTGCTCAGAGCCATTTGAACCATTTCGGTGATCAGACATGTTGCCATCGTCAGGTGCGCTGACGAACTGAGCTCCTCGCGTGGATCTCCACGGAGCTAACTTGTCCTCTGATGTGTGATGGAGTTCGCAGCAGTTATTGCTTTGCCTCCCATGCATGCTGATGTAATGCGTCCTCACTTGTTGATTGTCTTCATGGGTGTTTCCTCGGCACAGTTCTGCATTGATAGCTAGGCAGCTACCAGTTGTGGCCATCTGGTGATGACGCTGCGCGGCAGTTTGCGGCCCAGCGTCCGGATTTAGTTGTTGTCTGACCGGCCAGCATGTCCTTAAAAGGTGCGGGCGGCCGTCTTGAAGAGGTCACGGAGCAGTGGTACTTCCGCGATGTCGTGAAGATATGTTCTCGGGAAGTAAAAAAAAATGGCTCTGAGCACTATGCGACTTAACTTCTGAGGTCATCAGTCGCCTAGAACTTAGAACTAATTAAACCTAACTAACCTAAGGACATCACACACATCCATGCCCGAGGCAGGATTCGAACCTGCGACCGTAGCGGTCACGCGGTTCCAGACTGAAGCGCCTTTAACCGCACGGCCACAACGGCCGGCTCTCGGGAAGTCGTAAGGCAGGTGTAAGGCCAGCCGAAGTATGCGATTCTGCAGTTTCTCCAGCTTCTTCAGGTTGGCGTCGGCGGTGTTCCCCCAGAACGGCAGCGTATTGTAGTACAGGGCGGAGCAGCGCCTTGTACAGAGTGATGCCCAGCCGTGGTGGTAGTTGGGAACTGGGGTTCAGCACCCGGTAGAGTCTGTGGAGCCTGTTCCGCACTTTGTTCTTCACTTCGTGGATGTATGGACGCGGTCGGCGGTCGATGGTGACGCCGAGGTAATGCGCTGTTGGACGCCACGGGACAGGGCTTCCACCGACGGTGTAATTGCAGGCCCGCAGGAATGAGTCTCCTGGTGACGATCAGGAACTGCGTCTTGGCCCCATTGAATTGTAGACGCCACTTGACGGCCCCGGCTGCCAGGGTGTCAACGGCGAGCTGCAGAGGGCGGCGCAAGACAGCGGCATTGAGGCTTGTTGTATATAGAGCCGTGTCATCCGTGTACAGGGCGAGCTGCACACGGTCGATCTTCGTCGCATCAAAAGTGTACAGCGAGTACAGGAGTGGCCTCAATACTGTGCCTTGCAGCACACCGGCGGTGATGCATCGGACGGTGGACAATCCGTGCGCAGCTCGCACATGGTCCGATCTTCAAGATAAGAACGGAGGAGACGGACGTGCGACGCCGGTACCCCAAGTTCAAAAAGTTTGAATAAGAGGCCACGGTGGCACACACTGTCGAAAGCACGTGACACGTCCAGGAACACTGCGCCGAAGAACTCACGCTGCTCAAGGGCGACGAACGCATTTTCCACTATCCGAAGGAGTTGGTGAACTGCCGAGTGACCCCTGCGAAATCCGAATTGCACTTCGGGCAGGAGGTCTTCCTCGTCAACGTGGCGCTGCAGTCGCCTGATGTACATCCTTTCAAAGACCTTGGAGACGGCCAGTAGTAAACTAATAGGCCTGTAGTCCGCGGCTTGGCGCAGATCTTTCCCCATCTTCGGAAGCGCCACGATCTCTGCATGCTTCCAGGACTGAGGAAAACTGCAGGACTGTAGGATTTTATTAAAGATGTTGGCGAGATGAGTAACAGCCACTGGCGGTAACTTCTTGAGAAGCGCGTTGGAAACTTCGTCTGGACCCGCAGCTTTCCTGGGGTTTAGAGCGCGCAGGATGGACGACACCTCGTCCGCCGTCGTCTCTTCAATGACGTCATCGTCGACGCGTGCCTCCAAGTAGCGCGGGAGCCGGTCAGCAACCAGGTCGTCTTGTACAGCATCAGTCGGGTCCTCTATCGGCGTAAACGCAACCTCAAAGACGTCTGCTAGGGCATCTGCTTTCGCAGCTGGTTCGCAGAAAGCCTGACCATTGACCATCAGCGGAGGGATGCGTTGTGTGCGGCGTAGGAAATTCTTCGTCGTTCGCTAGGCCGAGCCATCTTCAAGGCAGAGGGTGGCGACGGTGTTATTCCAGTCTCGATGGCGATGGTTGTCAATGGCGGCCCGGACGTCCCGACGCATCCTGTTGAGGAGGCGCTTGGTGTCGGCATTTCTCGTCCTCTGCCACTCCCTGTAGACCCGGTTCTTTTGTGTGATGGGCGCAAGGATGTCTGGCGGCAGTTGTCGGGAGTAGTCAGGCGGAGCCCGTGGTATTGGCTGCGTCTACCATGATTGCCGCGAAGTGCAGTAGTACTGCATCCGCTCCAGTGTCCGCAGGGGGCGGAGCGCCGGCGAATGAGTCCGTCACAGCTGCTTGAAACCTGTCCCAGTTGATGCCAGCAAGCGAGATGCCTCTCCTGGGCTGTTGTAGGGCATCCAGATCTACGTCAGAAACTACTGGGACATGACTGGAAGACAGTGCCGTCCTCGTCGTGGCAGTTATCTGATGTGGGACGCCCTTGACGAACACAATGTCTATTATATCTGGTTGGCCACGGGCAGGGAAGATCATCGAGTTGTACGGCCCCACCACAAGTGCATGGTGACGTTCTGCTACCCTGAGCAGGCAGCGTCCAGCAGCATTGGTGATCTTGGAGTTCCAGGCGACATGTTTGTTATTGAAGTCCCCGGCGACGAACACCTGCCCCCTTAAGCAGAGCAGAGCATCGACGTCAGCAGGGTCCAGTGGATGGGACGGTGGTCTATAGGCAGAAACAAACGTGATGGCGCCCGCCGAGGTATGTACGACGACACCAGTGGCCTCCAGCGTTGCCAGTGGTGGAAGTTGTATCACGTGATGACGAATGCCATTGCGGACGTAAGCAGCTGTCCCTCCGCCCACCGTCAGTCGATCGGTGCGGTAACTGGAATAGTTCGCCGCCCTGACGTCGACCCCAGGCTTCAGGTGGGTTTCGTTGATAAGGCAGACGTCGTGAAGAAATTGGCGAAGTTCGCCAGCTTGGGTGCGAACGCCGTTGGCATTCCACGCGACGACCGTGAGCCCTCTAATGCTTCCCATGGTGCAGCTGTTGTGTGTTGACAGTGATAGTGGCCAGTGTGGCGGTCGGCACTGCAGCAGTGAGTTGCTGCGACAGGGCCTCGATCAACTTTGTAGCGCTGGTCACGCGGGCGGTGAGCTGCGCGACGAGGTTGGCCAGGTTGGTGGTTGAAGCAGCAGGCGCGGCCCTGTCGCTGGAAGGGGTAGGCGCGGCTGCTTCGCTGTGAGAGTCCACCTGGAGCTGCTCGACTGAGTTGCTGATCGCTGGGGACCCACGGGGCGTCGACCATCGCGCCGGCGGTTGGCGGGGCGTGGCCTGGTCGACGTCGTGGGAGAGGCAGTAATCGGTTCTGCCACTGTGGGCTGCTGTGGAGGCGCAGTGGCCTCAGGTGTCGGCACGCCCTCGGATGCGGCGGGATCAGGAGCATCCGACGCTGTCGGGAGGGAGGGGGCCGCCCCGGTTGCCGCCCCGGATGCCGCCGCTGCGAAGGAGACACCAGGCCGCCTCGTTGCTGGCTTTTTAGGACGTGGCGCGGGCGTTTGGCCACGTTGGCGGGCGATGGCACGCTTCCACACCTCACGCCCACGATAGCTGGCCACGTGTGCGCCGCCACAGAGTGCACGTGTCGGTTTCTCGGTGGGTGGAGGGGGGCACGCACGTCCTGCGTGGGCGCCGGCGCATTTAACACATCTGCCCGGCATAGAGCAGTGGGGCGCGACGTGATTTATCCCCTGGCAGCGAAAGCACTGCACTGGGTTTCTCCTGGAGCGAAGATCTTCGGTCCGAATCGGGACTTCGGCGACCCGTTTTAAGTGGTAGAGCTTGCGGTTCTCCACGGTGTCGGAGCAGACGACCAGGAAGAGCGGCATATCATCTTGTGATTCAGGTGACTTTATCTTCACAACCGTCCGAATGTAGAAGCCCAGGTCAGCGAGTTCCCGATGCAGGTGATCGGCTTCCATGTTGAATAGGAGGTCGCGTATTACGATCTTCAAGACCTTGTCAGGTGCGGAGAAATGTGTATAGAATGGTGAACCACGCTCAGACGCCTCCCGAGCGACCCGCTGATAATCGTCAGCAGTGTGGAGTGTGACCCTGTTCAAGTCTCGCCCGTCAGGCTTCACGGTGTACACGGCCGTTGTACAGCTGCGCAACAACTTCTGCGATTCCCCATATGACGGCCGATACTGGAGGACCACTGGCGGAAGATGTGAGTCTTTCTTCGGCGCAGGATCGCGCGGCAGGTGTTCCGGCGCGTCAGCGAGCGCGTCGAATGAGTTGGCAACGGCAGCCGGAAACGTCGTCGGTGACTGTATGCCGGGACGAAGCCGTCGGCGTCAGGGGCGAAATCTTGCTTTGCCCGCTTCTCATTCGGAGAACTGCGAACAGCGGACGTCGCGGCTGTTGCCCTCCTCTTGTTTTTCCTGCTGTGTCCGCGTGGCTGCCACACCCTTCGCGTCGCTAGCAAGCGCAGGCGTGTCCATCTCGCGGCTGGTGTGTCCGTGAACTGAGCTCCTGAGGGCGGTCGGCTGTCTTAAATCCCCTCCCCTCGCGAGGCCTTCTCTCCTAGGTCCGCGCCCGCGCGTCAGCTGTCGGTGTAATTGCCTCGTCACCCAAGTCGCCCGTTCGTTTCCTTCGCTGAGCGTCTTTTTAATCAGACTCAATGGTCGTTCCCATGTTCTGCTGAGGTTGTAGCCGCAATCTGGCCCCATGGAAGGGGCAAGCTCCTAGACTTCCTTACACAGCTGGACTCCATACATCCGAACAGCAAATTCACTATGAAGGCCGAAGCAGAGGGAAGATTTCCATTCCTGGACGTCATGGTCAAAAGAAGAGCGGATGGCACCCTGGGCCACGGGGTATACAGGAAGATAACGTACACCGACCTGTATTTGCAAGCGGATAGCTGCCACCAACCTGCGCAGAGGAATGAGGTGCTAAAAACACTGGTGCACAGGGCGCGCACCATCTCTGACGCAGAGAGTCTGCCCCAAGAGATGGAACACCTAAAAACTGTATTCCGGAAAAACGGGTACTCGGAATGGCAGATCAGATTCGCTCTTCTCCCCACCTCTACAGTACAGCGCGTGGAGACGGAAGAAGTCACGGAGAAAGAGTTAGCCACTGCCTATATACCGTATACTGGCGCGCTAGCGGGGAAATTAGGACGAATATTGAGGAAACACCGAGTAGGAACTGTCTTTTGCCCGCCAAATAAAACGCGAGCATTGTTGGGAAGTGCCAAAGGCAATCTCGGTTTGCGGAAGGCCGACATATACCAGATCCCGTGTCAATGTAGGAAGACTGATATTGGACAGACAGTGCGCACCATCAAAGATCGTTGCCGAGAAAATAAGGCAAAAAAAGGCCCTAAGAAAAGGATACGAACGGGCGACTAGGGTGGACGAGGCAATCACACCGACGCCACCACAGACGCCGAAGCCAGCGTCTCACCGCCCGCTGACGCGCGGGCGCAGACCGTGGAGAGAACGCCTCGCGAGGGGATGGGATTTAGGACGGCCGCCCGCTCTCAGGAGCTCAGTTCGTCAGCGCACCTGACGATGGCGACATGAGTGATCGCCGAAATATTGTGCCCGTTTGACATTATGGACTGGCAATACACCCTTGGACTGTTTGAGCAAGAAATACGCCGAAACATTGTGCCCGTTGGACACTATGAACTGGCAACACACCCGTGGACTGTTTGAGCAAGAAATACGCCGGGAGAAACTGAAAAATCACAGAATGAAACTAATCACTGAAAACCGCAAGACGCCATACAAGGCCCCTGGTTCGAGGTGACACTCCACCTGTAACTTATATCCGAGTTTTACCTGTTGCCATCCGTTTATTCGTCAGAGCTAATCGAACAGTTCTAAGATCTTCTGGTAGTGCAATCCTTGAGGAAGGACCCGTGCCTGCTCTTACCACACTGTGCTCCAGAGTCAACGAGGTAACCATCCCTTCTGTTGTATTTCAGCCGACTGTTTGCGTGATCTGTCGGTACGATTTTCGCATGTTCCTCAAGCCAGTTATTTGAGTTTCCTCGGAAGGGCTTCACGTACATGTTCTGTGGACAAGCCGTGTTGCGGACCCTACCTGAAGAGTTCCCTTTTCGTTTGACACATTCAACAGCTATACTGTACTCACTGTATTAACCCCTTTCTGCTGTCCTGAAAATACTCAAAACAATCTAGCAAAAGGATGATATTTTAATCCACAAATTCTACGGGAATGGAAATACGAGAGTATCACTTCGGCAGAGTTCGGTCAGTGCGTTCGTAATATAAGACTTCCCATTTCCGTAGTTGTGGTAGAGCTGTGGTGTAACAAGACGCTATACAACATGTAGTGGAGAACGTCTTACAGTTTATCTGAGAATTATGATACTTTAAAAGTTCCGGAAATATTGGAGGTAAGCAATGCAGTTGAATCACCCTGCAGCCACACGTAAAGGGTAAATTCATCCTGATTTCACTGAAAATTAACAATAGTAGCTGAACTACTAACAAAGTATTTGGCCGAGCGGTTAAAGGCGCTACAGTCTGGAACCGCACGACCGCTACGGTCGCAGGTTCGAATCCTGCCTCGGGCATGGATGTGTGTGATGTCCTTAGGTTAGTTAGGTTTAAGTAGTTCTAAGTTCTAGGGTACTTATGACCACAGCAGTTGAGTCCCATAGTGCTCAGAGCCATTTGAACCATTTGAACAAAGTATTTAATTTCAAAGTCCCACTAGATTGTGGAAGTTTCCTTTTACGCCGTAGCAGTTGTGTATTGTAAAGACATATTTTAGAATACTTTAAGAAGCAGTCATCTTTCCAAAGAATACTCATGGCGCGTGACACTGAAGTTTATCAATTTTTACGAGCAAGTTTTTTAATACCGACAGGTACTCAAAGTGTAGCGATTTCCTGTATGTCATAACAAGCATTGCACTATCCACTTCCCCTTTCAAACCATACTTAGCTTGTAGAATATTTTGTAGGCGTTTAGCGTTGCGGCGAGACCTTTTCACGAATTCCAGAGTAGTGCTGGAAGTGTAGATGTAGGCAGTCAAGAATATATCGCTATACATGCGTAGCGAGGGTTGATGACCACGGAAATATGTCGATGGTGGATAGGGGCTGTTCAGGTTTTGGGATCATTGTTGGCGATTCATCATTCAGAACATAAAGATAGAATACATTCACAAGTTCAAGCAAAGCTGCTCAGTGACTATCTTGTGGACATTAACATCTCCACAAATAATTGGTTTCCTTATAGACTTCTGTAGGTGTTAGTTGTATCATCACGTATGATCCCATATTTGTGCAGCAAAAGATTGGGATGTACACGTCTAGGTTTTTTCTTTTAAATATGACTGTCCGGTGTTCAGTTCAATTGCCACTCTGTTCCTCCCTGATGGGCTTACATATCTGATTACGATTTTTAAGGTGGGCGCTGTACTAATACATAAATTCACCAATACATATGAGACGTAAATTTTTCAGTATGTTTATCTACGTCTTCCACAAACACAATGAATGACCTCACATGTCCCGTTGTACCTGTTGTTAGTCCTAAGCTCATGCGTGGTTTGGACTGGAGGAGGTTGCCAATCCCCCACCTGATGAGTGACTTCTTGAGCTGCTAGGCTGCTTTAAACAGTGCGCGTATCAAATGCCTCTACCACATTAACGTCTACATGAGATGCAGTATAAATACGTTTATGTTGCGGATGAGTATCTTGCGCTATGGCAGTTTCAGTTACTTTCGGTAATAGTGCTGCCCCCATAATGGTTAACATCTTTGAGAACAATTAAAACATATACGACAATAATATATTTATCACTTGTTCGGTAGTTCATATCTAATTTAGTATGGAGGAATAGATTGTTTGGGGAAATGAAAACTATCATGTATCTCGAGTTTTCCAAAAACAAGTCATACTTATAAATTTAAACTGGCTTGGTTTTCCAGCTGGCACTCTTCTGTCGTAAATGTGAAAGTTATTATTTTCTTTCCGTTTTCCAAACTGTTGATTCAAGAATCTCTCACTAGACACAGTTTATTTTTCTGTATCTTTTTCTACATGACTACTATGCAATTCACAATTGGGTGCCTCGCAGAGCGTTCATCGAACCACTTTAAAGATATGTTTCTATTATTCCACTCTCTAACAGCTCACGAGAAAAACGAACACTTAAATCTTTCCATGTGAACTCTGATTGCTCTTATTTTATTTTAATGATCATTTCTCCCTATGTGCGTTGGCGCCAACAAAATATTTACACACCCTGAAGAGAAAGATGATGATTGAAATTTCATGCGAAGATCCTTCCTCAAGGAAAAACGATTTTGCTTTGATGATATCCACTCCAATTCGCATATCATATCCATAACACTTTCCCCTATTTCGCGATAAAACAAATTGAGCTGCCCTTCTTGGAACTTTATCGATGTCCTCCGTCAATCCTACCTCATGCGGATACCACACCGCACACCAATATTCCAAAAGAGAGCGACGAGCGTAGTGCAAACAGTCTTTTTAGTAGACCTATTGCATTTTCTTTCTGCCAATAAATCGCAGTCTTTGATTTACTTTCACCACAACATTATGTATGTGATCGTTTCAATTTAAGTTTTTCTTAACTGTAATGCCTAATTATTTAGTTGAATTTACAACCTCTAGATTTATCGTGCAACTGAAATTCAGCGGATTTGTATTAGCACTAACGTGGATTACTTCACACTTTCAATTATTTAGAGTCGATTGCTACTTTCCGCACCATACAAATATCATGTCTAAATAATTTTGCAATAGGTTTTGATCATCTGATGACTGTACAAGACGGTAAATGATGCCATCGTCTGCAATCAATCTAAGCGGGCTGCTCAGATTGTCTCCTAGATCGTTTATGTAGATCAGGAACAGCAGAGGGTCTAAAACACTTACTTGGAGAAAGCTGGATATTACTTCTCTTTTACTCGATGACTTTCCGTAAATTACTACGAACTCTGAGGTATCTGACAGCAACTCACGAATCCAGTCGCACAACTGAGACCATACTTAGTAGACACGCAACTTGATTAGACGTCGCTTGTGACGTACGGTGTCAAGTCTTCTGGAAATCTAAACGTGTGGAATCAATTTGTCATCCCCTGTCGATAGCACTTATTACTTTGCGAGAGAAAATAACTAATTGTTTCACAAGAACGATATTTTCTGAATCTTTGTTGTTGATCAATAAATAGTTTTCTTAGAGGTAATTCATTATGTTCCAACATAGTAAATGTTCCAAAATCCTTCTGCAAATCAACGTTAGTGATATGGGTCTGTAATTAAGCGGATTAATCTATTTATTTTCTTTGATATTGGTGTGACTCGTGCAATTCGCAGTCATTAGGAATGGATTTTCTTACGAGCGAGCGGTTATATGTGATTGCTAAGTGTGGAGCTATTGTATCAGCGTATTCTGAAAGAAACCTGACTGGTTTACAGCCTGTACTGGAGATCTCGCCACTACACTGAGGAACTTCTACACGGGTAGTGGGGCCTGTGTTGAGGGGGCTGGGCGATTTTTTAGGTTAGAGGGTCTCGGGAAGCTACAGAAAGGCCGTCCTTCTAAAAGGGCGCAGAACAAACACAGGAAACAATCGTACTGGAGTTGTAAATTGTAGTTGTGTTGGGAAAGAATCAGAGCTCCACGCACTAATAAAAAGCACTGAAGCTCCAATCGGTACAGGTACGGAAAGCTGCCTAAAGCCGGAAATAAGTTCAGTCGAAATTTTACAAAGGCTCTAACCTCGTCCAGAATTAAATGCAGCTACCGAGCGAGGTGGCGCAGTGGTTAGACACTGGACTCGCATTCGGGAGGACGACGGTTCAATCCCGCGTCCAGCCATCCTGATTTAGGTTTTCCGTGATTTCCCTAAATCACTCCAGGCAAATGCCGGGATGGTTCCTCTGAAAGGGCACGGCCGACGTCCTTCCCCATCCTTCCCTAATCCGATGAGACCGATGACCACGCTGTGTGGTCTCCTTCCCCAAAAACCAACCAACCTAAATGCAGCTGGTTGTGGAGTGTTTGTTGCTGTCAGAAGTAGTTTACCTTGTAGTGAAATTAAAGCAGTCAATGTCTGTAAGTTAGTAGGGTCGAGGTTATTCTCTAAATCCGGAATATACAGGGTGTTTCAAAAATGACCGGTATATTTGAAACGGCAATAAAAACTAAACGAGCAGCGATAGAAATTCACCGTTTGTTGCAATATGCTTGGGACAACAGTACATTTTCAGGCGGACAAACTTTCGAAATTACAGTAGTTACAATTTTCAACAACAGTTGGCGCTGCAACTGATGTGAAAGATATAGAAGACAACGCAGTCTGTGGGTGCGCCATTCTGTACGTCGTCTTTCTGCTGTAAGCGTGTGCTGTTCACAACGTGCAAGTGTGCTGTGGACAACATGGTTTATTCCTTAGAACAGAGGATTTTTCTGGTGTTGGAATTCCACCGCCTAGAACACATTGTTGTTGCAACAAGACGAAGTTTTCAACGGAGGTTTAATGTAACCAAAGGACCGAAAAGCGATACAATAAAGGATCTGTTTGAAAAATTTCAACGGACTGGGAACGTGACGGATGAACTTGCTGGAAAGGTAGGGCGACCGCGTACGGCAACCGCAGAGGGCAATGCGCAGCTAGTGCAGCAGGTGATCCAACAGCGGCCTCGGGTTTCCGTTCGCCGTGTTGCAGCTGCGGTCCAAATGACGCCAACGTCCACGTATCGTCTCGTGCGCCACAGTTTACACCTCTATCCATACAAAATTCAAACGCGGCAACCCCTCAGCGCCGCTACCATTGCTGCACGAGAGACATTCGCTAACGATGTAGTGCACAGGATTGATGATGGCGATATGCATGTGGGCAGCATTTGGTTTACTAACGAAGCTTATTTTTACCTGGACGGCTTCGTCAATAAACAGAACTGGCGCATATGGGGAACCGAAAAGCCCCATGTTGCAGTCCCATCGTCCCTGCATCCTCAAAAAGTACTGGTCTGGGCCGCCATTTCTTCCAAAGGAATCATTGGCCCATTTTTCAGATCCGAAACGATTACTGCATCTCGCTATCTGGACATTCTTCGCGAATTTGTGGCGGTACAAACTGCCTTAGACGACACTGCGAACACCTCGTGGTTTATGCAAGATGGTGCCCGGCCACATCGCACGGCCGACGTCTTTAATTTCCTGAATGAATATTTCGATGACCGTGTGATTGCTTTGGGCTATCCGAAACATACTGGAGGCGGCGTGGATTGGCCTCCCTATTCGCCAGACATGAACCCCTGTGACTTCTTTCTGTGGGGACACTTGAAAGACCAGGTGTACCGCCAGAATCCAGAAACAATTGAACAGCTGAAGCAGTACATCTCATCTGCATGTGAAGCCATTCCGCCAGACACGTTGTCAAAGATTTCGGGTAATTTCATTCAGAGACTACGCCATATTATTGCTACGCATGGTGGATATGTGGAAAATATCGTACTATAGAGTTTCCCAGACCGCAGCGCCATCTGTTGTTGACAATTGTAACTACTGTAATTTCGAAAGTTTGTCTGCCTGAAAATGTACTGTTGTCCCAAGCATATTGCAACAAACAGTGTATTTCTATCGCTGCTCGTTTAGTTTGTATTGCCGTTTCAAATATACCGGTCATTTTTGAAACACCCTGTATTAGTAGTGGCTCGTTTTACCGACCCTGTGACTCAAATGATAGAGTTGCTGAACATTTCAAAGGAAACTTACCTGTCATTTCAAATACGTATCCCTCTCATACAATTATGGTTGGTGGTGACTTCAATCGACCCTCGATATATAAGCGAAAGTACAATTTTTTAAGCCGGCGGTAGGATGAAACTTCGTCCGAAATTGTACTCAACGCTTTCTCAGGTAATTATTTCGAACGGTAGTTCAGGAGCGCACTCGGAGTGTAAACGGCTGCGAAAACGTACTTGACCTCTTGGCAACAAAAAATCCTGAACAAAAACGGAGCATCATAACGGATACAGGAACTAGTGACCACAAGCTGTTGTAGCGAGACTCAGTACCGTAACATCGAAACCCACCAAAAATAAACGCAAAGTGCATCTATTTAATAAAGCACATAAAAATTCGCTCCACGTATTTCTGAGGGATAATTTCCACTGCTTCCGATCTGTCTAATAAGCGTACTAGATGTGGTTTCAATTCAGAAATATAGTATCGACAGCAATAGAGAGATACATAAAAAATAAATTGATAAGCGATGGTGCTGATGCTACATGGTACAGAAAACGTGTCAGAACGCTGTTTCAGAAGCAACGAAAACAGCTTATCTAATTTAAAAGACAAATTTTACAGAAGCTTGAAACTAAGCTTGAACTTCAGTGCGATATGCTTTTAATAGTTTCCACAACGAAACTCTTTCTCGAAATCTGGCAGAAAACTCAAAGATATTCTGACCACATGTTGAGCACACTAGCAGCAAGACGCAATAGATGGCTTCACTGCATGGTAACAATAGTGACGTCACTGATGACAATTCAACTAAAGCAGAGTTTCCGAAACACCTTCTAGGAAGACGAGGTAAGTATTCCAGAATCTGAATCAAGAACAACTGCCAACATGAGTAGCTTAGAATTAGCTATTCTAACTGTAACGGAACAGCTTAAATCAATAAAGGCAAGATCTCCGGTCCAGATAACATATCAGTAATGTTCCTTTCAGAGAATGCTGATACAGTGGCTCCATACTCAACAATCATATACAACCATCGCTCGTCGAAAGATCCATATCTAAAGACTGGTAAGTTGCACAAGTCACACAAATACCCAAGAAAGGAAATGGAGTAATCCGCTGGATTACAGACACACATCACTATCGTCAATTTGCAGTAGCATTTTGGAACACATACTGCGTCCGAATCTTATGAATCGTCTGAAAAAAAAAAAAAAAAAAAAAAACGATTTATTGACAAACACAGATTCAGAAAATATCGTTCTTGTGAAACACAACCAGGTATTTACTCTCACGAAGTAATAAGTGCTATTGACAAGGAATGTCAAATTGATTCCATATGTTTAGATTTCCAGATAGCTTTTGGCACTGTTTCTCACAAGAGACCTCTAATCAAATTTCGTGCCTACTAAGTATGGTCTGTTGTGCGACTGGATTCGAGAGTTGCTGTCAGCAAGGTCACAGTTCGTAGTAATATATAGAAAGTCAAAGAGCAAAACAATAGTAATACCTGGCGTTCCCCAAGGTAGTGTTATAGACCCTAAGCTGCCCATGATCTATATCATTTCTTTTCCTTTATTGGATTTCATTCCACCCCCCACCCCCCCCCCCCCCGCCCAGAGGAGGGGGGGCGGGGCGGTCTGGCAGCAGCGTAATATGCTGCTCTACAGCCTACAGAAAAGTTAAAAAACAGAATGAGAATAGAAATAAACTAGAAAAACAGGCGATAAAACGATGACATTGTAAAAAAACTGTAAAATGGTGGTAAGTTGAGGAATTTAAAATATAAAAACACTGCTGTGACGATGAGGATGGAGACACATATGAAGTAGACAGGCATAATTAAAAAAAACATGGCGACAGTCTGGATGCTGCTTGCACGAGATAAAAATCACAACTAGCGACAGCGACTGGCGGCTGTTCGCAACACTGACAAGGGACGCACAACACTGAACACTATACAGGTGACACGGTGCCAGATGAGGGAGGGGGGGGGTGAACCCAGACCAATGAGGGGAAAAAGGGAGGAGGAGATGAAAAGAAAAGAGTGGGAGCCGATGGAGGGAGGGGACATAGAAAGGGGGGGTGGGTGGACACGAGAAGGAGTGGGAAAGGCAGTGGAGGGGAGAGCAGAAAGGACTCATGGAAGAGAAGGGAGGCAGAAAGAGGGTAGATGGGGATAAAACAGGATGGAAGGGGGGGAGGGGCAAGAGGGAGCTCGGGGAAAGGACAGAAGAAAGGAGGGGGAGGTGAGGATCAGAGTTGAGGGAGAGAGGGCATCATCCGGGAGGGTGAGTTGACAGAAGCCACCTTGGGAAAGGAGATGAAGGGTGTAAAGATGGAGGGCAGGGGGGACACAACAGTGAAGGTGAGGCAGAGGGCGAGGGTTGGAGAGGAGAGGAGCAGCCAAGGAATGACGGGGATCAAGGCAGCAGGAGGTGTAGAGTATGTGGATATGTTCGAGGAATAGGAGCAGATGGGGGAAAGGAATCAGGTCATAGAGGATCCGCATGGGGGATGGGAGACGTATACAGAAGGTGAGGCAGAGTGCATGGCACTCGAGGATATGGAAGAACTTATAGAATTTGGGGGGGGGGGGGGAGCAGATATCGAGACGGGACTGGCATATCAGAGGATGGGATGGATTAAGGATTTGTAGGTGTGGAGGATGGTAGAGGTGTTCAACCCCCATGTCCAACCAGAGACGAGTTTGAAGAGTCGGAGGCTGTTGTGGGCTTTGGATTGGATAGAGCGAAGATGAGGGATCCAGTTGAGGTGACAGTCATTGTTGAGGCCAAGGTAGGTGAGGGTGGGGGAGAGGCGGAGAGGACGGGCGCAGGTGGTAAGGGAGAAATCAAGGAGCCGGAAGGAGCGAGCGGTACGACCTATGATGATTGCCTGGTCTTGGAAGGATTGATTTTCAGGAGCCACTGGTTACACCATGTGGCAAAAAGGTCAAGGTGATTCTGGCGAAGGCACTGGGACCGTTGGAGGGTAGGAGTGAGGGCGAAGAATGTGGTGTCATCGGCATACTGCAGGAGGTGTACTGCAGGGGGGGAGGGAGTTGAGGCATATCTGCAGTGTATAGGAGGTAGAGGAGAGAGGACAGAGCCATGGGGCACACCTGCAGAAGGGTAGAAGGTGCAGGGATCGGCGTTATGGATGGTAACGTAGGAGGGGCGGCGGGAGAGGAAGGGGGCAATGAAACGGATGTAGTTGACAGGAAGGGCGTAGGTCTGGAGTTTAAACAGGAGACCGGGATGCCAGACATGGTCATAGGCCTTGTTGAGGTTGAGGGAGACAAAAATGGTGGAGTGACGGGAGTTAAGGTGGAGGGAGAGGAGATGAGTGAGGCACATATGTTGGTCATCAGCAGAGAAGGAAGGTCGAAAGCCACACTGGGTGTTGGGGAGGAGGTGGTTTCGGTGGAGGTGGTGATGGATGCGCCATGTAAGGACGGATTCCAAGAGCTTGCTGAACACTGAGGTGAGACATATAGGGTGATAGGAAGAGGCATCAGATGGAGGCTTGTTGGGTTGATCTATATCAATGGCAGCCCTTAAGATATTTGTATGGTGGCAAAAGTGGTAGCTGAGTCTAAATAGTGAAAAGTGTAAAATCATCCACATTTAGGTTGCACGATATATCATGCAAATATTTAGTCTGTAAATTAAACTAACTACTTTTGGATTACGATTAAGAACAACTTAAATTGGAATGATCACATACGAAGGGCGGACACAAAAAAACCAGATTGGGAGGGTGCTGCCTTTCGTAGACGTAGTAGCGAATTCTACCGCTAAATGGGGTGAGTTGACCTTGACCAAACAACTGTGCAGACAGTATCTGTGTAAGTGAATGCATGAGCGTGTTGTTGGGTTTCGGTGACTGGTGGCGTGCTTCGATTGTGATGTCGTTATGGCAACTACAAAAAAACAGAGTGAGTGAAATTTTCTTTTCTGGTTAAGAATTCGGCAACGGAGACTCACCAAATGCTTCAAGAAGCTTGCAAGAAAGGATACGACGAGCCGCACACAAGATTTCGACTGGGCGCTATCAGCGAGGTGAGATGAGTCCTGGACACCAATCTCGTTGAGGACGGCCGCAACAATACTGGAAGAAATCCGCAAAAAATCAACGAGGATCTTCGTTTCACGATCGATCAAATTTCAACAGACAGGCGGAGTTGGAGCTGTTGCCAGCGGATTTTGAGTGAGGATTTGCAAATGAGACGTATTGTCGCCAAATGTGTTCCCCGCCTTCTCACACAGGAGCAAAAGCCATGTACATGAATGCGTGCCAGGACCTGAAAACGGAGACTGAAAATGATCCAAACTTTGTGAACAAAGTCATTACAGGTGGTAAGGGTTGGTGTTACGGGAATGACCAACAGGCCAAGCAAGTGTCAAGCCAGTGGAGGACTCCCAAATCACCCAGACCAAAACCAAAAAGGCAGTGAGGTCCAATGTGAAGACTAGCATCATAGTCTTTTTTATGTTTGTGGAATTGTGCATCGGAGATTTGTACCCCCTGGCCAGAGAGGATGTGCGGAGGAAACGGCTGGAACGTTGGCGATTAGGTGAGTGGCTCATTCATCACGGCAGCGCCCCTGCACACTCGGCCTTACAGGTGACCCACTTTCGGCATCTCAGGGATGGTATGTAGTTACCTACATAGCTCCATACGACTTATTCCTATTCCCGTGAATGAAGCGGCCTAAAAGGGAAGCGTTATGATGCTGTGGAGACGGTAAAAACAGCTTCGCCAAGGGCACTGGGTGGTTTCAAAACTGACGAATTCCACGCGTGCTTCAAACAGTGGGGAAAAAGATTTGACAGGTGCACTTTGAAGGTGACTGAAGGAATTTTGTAAAAAATTTCATTCATAAAACTTTTATAAAAATGAGATTTTTCTGGGTTCCCCCTCGTAGATAGTGTTGCGGGGAAAGTAAACAAAGGACTTAGATTTAGTGGCAGAACACTTAGAAAAAGCAATAGGTCTATTACGCTAAACTTCTCCGCCCCCTCCTGGAATATTGCTGTGCAGTGTGCAATCCGCATCAGATAGGATTGATGCAAGTCATCGAAAAAGCTCAAAGAAGGGCAGCTCGTTTCATGTTATCGCGAAATCGAGGAGAGTGTCCACGGATATGATGATTGAATCGGGGTGGCAGTCATTAAAGCAATGACATTTTTCGTTGCGGCAGGATCTTCTCATAAAATATCAATCACCAACTTTCTCCTCCGATTCCGATAATATTCTGTTAGCGCCCACCTACATAGGGAGAAATGACCATAACGACAAAATAAGAGAAATAATGTCTCGCACATTAAGATTTAAGTGCTAGTATTTCCAGTGCGCTGTTCGAGGGTGGAACGTTAGGGAAATAGCTGGAAAGTGGCTCTGTGAATTCCCTGCCAGGCATTTAATTGTGAATTGCAATCATGTTGATGTAAATGTAGATTAAGTGATTTAAGATGCTTCGCTACACCGGGGATATTTACATCTAAGTTACTTGTGTTGGCATTTGTTCTTCATGGGACAATATTATGGAAATGGAAGAGGATGTAGATGAAGATGAAATGGGAGATACGATACTGCGTGAAGAGTTTGACAGAGCACTGAAAGACCTGAGTCGAAACAAGGCCCCGGGAGTAGACAACATTCCATTAGAACTACTGACGGCCTTGGGAGAGCCAGTCCTGACAAAACTCTACCATCTGGTGAGCAAGATGTATGAGACAGGCAGAATACCCTCAGACCTCAAGAAGAAAATAATAATTCCAATCCCAAAGAAAGCAGGTGTTGACAGATGTGAAAATTACCGAACAATCAGTTTAATAAGGCACAGCTGCAAAATACTAATGCGAATAGAAAAACTAGTAGAAGCCGACCTTGGGGAAGATCAGTTTGGATTCTGTAGAAATATTGGAACATGTGAGGCAATACTGACCCTACGACTTATCTTAGAAACTAGATTAAGGAAAGGCAAACATACGTTTCTAGCATTTGTAGACTTAGAGAAAGCTTTTGACAATGTTGACTGGAATACTCTCTTTCAAATTCTAAAGGTGGCAGGGGTAAAATACAGGGAGCGAAAGGCTATTTTCAATTTGTACAGAAACCAGATGGCAGTTATAAGAGTCGAGGGGCATGAAAGGGAAGCAGCGGTTGGGAAGGGAGTGAGACGAGGTTGTAGCCTGTCCCCGATATTATTCAATTTGTATATTGAGCAAGCAGTAAAGGAAACAAAAGAAAAATTCGGAGCAGGTATTAAAGTCCATGGAGAAGAAATAAAAATGTTGAGGTTCGCCGATGACATTGTAATTCTGTCAGAGACAGCAAAGGACTTGGAAGAGCAGTTGAACGGAATGGACAGTGTCTTGAAAGGAGGATATAAGATGAACATCAACAAAAGCAAAACGAGGATAATGGAATGTAGTCGAATTAAGTCGGGTGATGCTGAGGGAATTAGATTAGGAAATGAGACATTGAAAGTAGTAAAAGAGTGTTGCTATTTGGGGAGCAATATAACTGATGATGGTTGAAGTAGAGAGAATATAAAATGTAGACTGGCAATGGCAGGGAAAGCGTTTCTGAAGAAGGGAAATTTTTTAACATCCTGTATAGATTTGTCAGGAAGTCGTTTCTGAAAGTATTTGTATGGAGTGTAGCCATGTATGGAAGTGAAACATAGACGATAAATTGTTTGGATAAGAAGAGAATAGAAGCTTTCGAAATGTGGTGCTACAGAAGAATGCTGAAGATTAGATGGGTAGATCACATAACTAATGAGGAAGTACTGAATAGGATTGGGGAGAAGAGAAGTTTCTGGCACAACTTGACCAGAAGACGGGATCGGTTGGTAGGACATGTTCTGAGGCATCAAGGGATCATAAATTTAGCATTGGTGGGCAGTGTGGAGGGTAAAAATCGTAGAGGTAGACCAAGAGATGAATACACTAAGCAGATTCAGAAGGATGTAGGTTGCAGTGAGTACTGGGAGATGAAGAAGCTTGCACAGGATAGAGTAACATGGAGAGCTTGTAACCTCCCGCTCAGTTATCGACCTTAATGACAGTGAAAAATTAAACCGCGTGTACCTAATGGAAATTTGGGAAAGGCAATCGTCACCGAAGTTAAACTGTCGGTAAAGAGGGAGGAAAGGGTTACATCTAAATGAAAGGAAAAATGCAAATGAAACTGGTGGAAATTAATTTTGAAAAGGGGTAAAGTTAATAAAGAAAGTAAATGTGCGGCCGTTACGTTAACAATTAACTAGCGGTAATTAGATATTTGAGATTTGGGGGAAATTACGGTCGCCAGTCCTAAGGACAATTACTATAGTAACTGAAAAAGAAAGGTTATGACACATATAATTAGCACCAGAAGCGTGGCAACTGAAGGTTGACACGTGTAGTGTGAAAACTGAAAGTTTGTCAGAAGTAATAAATTTCGCTGCACTCTGACTTAATTTAGCAAAAGAATTAATAAAACCGGAAAATTGAAAGTTAATTTAGTGACTGAAATTAATAGTGAGCTTTCTTTCTGAAGCACATCGAAATTCAGTAAAATACGGTTAGTCTTGGAGTAGGTATTAAAATTCATGGAGAAGAAGTAAAAACTTTGAGGTTTGCCGATGACATTGTAATTCTGTCAGAGACAGCAAAGGACTTGGAAGAGCAGTTGAACGGAATGGACAGTGTCTTGAAAGGAGGATATAAGATGAACATCAACAAAAGCAAAACGAGGATAATGGAATGTAGTCAAATTAAGTCGGGTGATGCTGAGGGAATTAGAGTAGGAAATGAGACACTTAAAGTAGTAAAGGAGTTTTGCCATTTAGGGAGTAAAATAACCGATGATGGTCGAAGTAGAGAGGATATAAAATGTAGACTGGCAATGGCAAGGAAAGCGTTTCTCAAGAAGAGAAATTTGTTAACATCGAGTATAGATTTAGGTGTCAGGAAGTCGTTTCTGAAAATATTTGTATGGAATGTAGCCATGTATGGAAGTGAGACATGGACGATAACTAGTTTGGACAAGAAGAGAATAGAAACTTCCGAAATGTGGTGCTACAGAAGAATCCTGAAGATAAGGTGGGTGGATCACGTAACTAATGAGGAGGTATTGAATAGGATTGGGGAGAAGAGAAGTTTGTGGCACAACTTAACTAGAAGAAGGGATCGGTTGGTAGGACATGTTTTGAGGCATCAAGGGATCACAAATTTAGCATTGGAGGGCAGCGTGGAGGGTAAAAATCGTAGAGGGAGACCAAGAGATGAATACACTAAGCAGATTCAGAAGGATGTAGGTTGCAGTAGGTACTGGGAGATGAAGAAGCTTGCACAGGATAGAGTAGCATGGAGAGCTGCATCAAACCAGTCACAGGACTGAAGACCACAACAACAACATTGGATTACCTCAACAATCATTTCAAAAGCTACTTGAATCTACGCAATTTAGAAATAAGAGATTTAACTTTGAACTCGAATTAAATGATTCTGAACAATTAACAATAGTAAAATTTAGTACGTACCAAGCTGAGCTGCAGTCACAGGTAAGCTAAAATACGGTAACAAAACTCGCACTCTTCATTTGTGCTTGTGTAATCTAAATATTGTAGCCAGCTATGAATACTTAAACTGAACTTTGAAATTAAAGCAGTGAAATGGAATGATTGTACTTTAATGCTGGCGTCTGAACTTCAACGACACTCGGGTTCATTTCGGAAAAGGAAGGGACCCTGCTTGGTAATGAAATTGGGACAATGAGCAACAAAGGTTCATGCTAAGTTGCTGTAATTTTGCGAGGCAAATGGAACAGTTTGAAAAACTGAGGTCTGCCATACAGTTCTGAAACTTTACGTGCTTTTAGTCTTCCTTGTTGGTTGATTGAAGGTTTGAAGTCGTCGATCGAGGAGGTGGCGACAGTCACTCATTGTCGGCCGTCGCTGTTGCAGAAGCTGGATGCTGGCGCGCCTTCTTCTCGACACGGTCACCAGGCGAAACGGGCTCTTGATGTGTGCCAGCTAATGCTTCCCGTCCGCGACACCGTGCTAGAAACTATTATAGCCTTCGAGCGCAATTACATGCTGCCAAACCCCGAAAGCGCGGCAACTCGCGGGAGCGTCACACAACACACATGCTCCACTGCACAGCCCCAGCCAGACCCTCTCTGCCCGTGCTCCACGCGGCAGAGTTAACACTACCAAAGATCCTAAATACTTTGGTTGTCCACACGACCTATCGATGTATTTGTTCGACAGCATAGTTTCTCTTGGCCAGACCCAGCGTAAAAATACAAATAATCTTTACACAACAAACCAATTATACATCGACATAAATGCATATATATATACAAATAGTAAAACAATTACAATATACAAAGACACAGAAACGTCATATATTCAGGTAACAAAATAAGGAAAAAAATTATAGTACAATAGATGGAAATACGAGGATATGCATTTCCGGCGTTACAAGCTGCATCAAACCAGTCTCAGGACTGAAGACAACAACAACAGGTTCTGGAGTACGTATTTACTTCGTCTTCTTTGATGAAGGAATTTTACTACAAATTCTTCGCTACTGCACTACTTACCCATGCGTGGTATAAATTACTACAGTCGGTAATAAAACCAGGTGACTACTAACTTAGCAATAAATTCATTGGTGAGTGGATGGTCTCTATTTCAGTTAAATTGGTGACCGCAAACCGCTGCAATATGTCTCTGAAATTAATAAAGTAGCATTAGAAATGGCTCTGAGCACTATGGGACTTAACATCTATGGTCATCAGTCCCCTAGAACTTATAACTACTTAAACCCAACGACATCACACACATCCATGCCCGAGGCAGGATTCGAACCTACGACCGTAGCAGTCACGCGGTTCCGGACTGAGCGACTAGAACCGCTAGACCACCGTGGCCGGCAAAGTAGCATTAAACTTCAAGAAACACTTGATGACTTTATCTGAATAAGAGATCATTTCAGCAATATTAATCTCGCAAAGCTTGACCATAAGCTGCTGGTGAGCGCTTAATTGTGCGCATAGCAACTAATAATTACAAATTGGGCAGACGTAGTAAGAGCTTCAGCAATATTTCAATCCCGGGCTAATAATGAGAAATTCGAAGTTAAAGTTCAACCTGGTCAAATTTTCACCCGAATTTAGTCCTGGTGAACGCACAACTGAGCCCTTGAAATATTTCTTACCCTGAAGTAGCTTCCGTCGAACCAGATTTAGTGTTCAAAATACCAAGGCAAAGGGTGCATCTAAATATAGTTCAGACCGTAGACACAGTAGCTCACACGGCCGGAAAATAAATCTTTCACGAAAATGAGCACGCATGTGCTTCAAAAATGCCATGCAGTGGTTTGCAGAGTGTAGATGTAGATGTAGCTATACACTGACCGGTCTGAACATTATGACCAAAAACCTAACAGCCGGTATTTTCACGTTTGTCACGGATAACGGCGGCGACACGTCGTGACATGGAAGCAGTGAGGTCTTGGTAGGGCGCTGAAGGGAGCTGGTACGACATCTGCACACACCAATAAGTCACCCAGTTCCCGTAAATTCCGGGGAGGGGGTCGCTGAGCTATGACGCCACATTCAGTCGCTTTCCAGATATGTTCGATCGGACTCAGATCTGTCGAGTTGGGGGGGGGGGGGGGCAGCACAGCAATTGGAACTTGCCACTGTGTTCCTCGATCCACTCCAGTACATCCTGTCCTGTCCTTGAGACATGGGGCATTGTCATGTTAAATAATGCCACTGACGTCGGGAAACATGATCTGCAGCCAGTGGACGATACTTCTTGGCCGGCCGCAGTGGCCGAGCGGTTCTAGGCGCTTCAGTCTGGATCCGCGCGACTGCGGTTCGACTGCAGGTTCGAATCCTGCCTCGGGCATGGATGTGTGTGACGTCCTTAGTTTGGTTAGGTTTAAGTAGTTCTAAGTTCTAGGGGACTGATGACCTTAGATGTTAAGTCCCATAGTGCTCAGAGCCATTTGAACCATTTGATACTTCTTGGCCGTCATTGTGCCTTGCACGAACTTCACTGGACCCATAGATGTATACGTGAATGTTGTCCAGAGCATAATGGAGCTGCCGCCAGCTTGTCTCCTCCCTCAGCACAGTCATCAAGAAACTATTCCTCTGGAAGACGAGGGATTCGCGCCCTCCTATCAGCTTGATGAAAGAGGTTACGCCATTCATCAGACCATGCAACGCTCTACCACTTGTGCCCTCCCAGCGACAATTGTGTCGTAAAGACATTAAAAGAAACTGGACGAGAGGTGTGTCTCGCGGCGAAATAAATGTACACAAACCTTGTGTTTCACCGACGGCATAGGTGGCGTAAAATTTTCATGTTTTTAGAAAATGTTAAATTTGATCTTAGTATCAAGGAGTTAACTCCTTAAATGTAATAACTTGTATGCAATTAACAAGGGAGACGAAAGCTCCTAGATTGTTCTTCTCTCCCTCTCTCTTCGCTTGTTTCTATTCAAAAAATGTTCAAATGTGTTTGAAATCTTATGGGACTTAACTGCTAAGGTCATCAGTCCCTAAGCTTACACACTACTTAACCTAAATTATCCTAAGGACAAACACACACACCCATGCCCGAGGGAGGAGTCGAACCTCCGCCGGGACCAGCCGGTCAGTCCATGACTGCAGCGCCTAAGACCGCGCGGCTTCTATTAATAGGAAGCACACATATGTACCACGAAAATAATGTAAGCATTTGTACTGTTAACCTTGTTAATATAGTACGTTTAAGTTCACATGTAAGTTATTTCGATGTACTGTGAGGCCTCTGTCATGTTCCTCGAAATGAATTAATTTTTCTTAAGACGTTTACAGCTCCACAATTCTAGCGGCCGCTGCTTCAACGGACGCCATTACGCGTCGACCTAAAAAAGCGAAAACATAGCGAAAGTGCAGAGATCGCCCGCTTTAAAATTTAACAAACCTTTTCTTCACACAATGAGCCGCAGAGGAGAGCAACATTCGTTTTAAGATTTTACTTTTCATCTTACACCGAGAGCCAGGATTCGACTACCACAGCCGGAATATGATGGTAAGAGGAGTATCCTTAGTGTGTTGTGTGGGTACACAATAATTTCGATATCTGAGTCCATAATCTTAAAGTACAAATACTTCGAGACTAATTATAATACTGTTATATTTTCATTTTCAAGTAATATTCTTGGAAGTATATCAGTTGTTTGATGATCTTACTGCTCAGTTGCCAGTTACTTAAAAGTAAAACCAATTTTGGAATAATTTTCTAAAATAGTTAAATAACTCAACAGCCAAAAATCAGTGTATCTTTAAATCTCTTTGAATGACAGATTTCAAGTAAAAATCATTCAACAAATTTTGCGTATTGGACCACACAATTACACTCACTCGTATTTATAAATACACCGAACAAATCGGAAAAATATAAATAAATAAATAAATATATTCCACACGAAGAGCCACTTCACAGTGCGCCAACGCCCAGTGCCGATGGTCACGTGTCCATTTCAGTCATAGTTGCCGATGTCATGGGGTTAACATTGGCATATGCATGGGTCGGCGGCTGCGGCGGCCCATCGTTATGAGTGTTCGATGCACTGTGTGTTCAAATACACTTGTACTCAGTCCAGCATTAAATTCTTCCGCCACAGTTCGTTGCCTGTCCTCTTTTACCAATCAGCCCAGCCTATGACGTCCGACATCTGTAGTGAGGGGTGGACGCCTAACCCCACAACGTCTGGACATGGTTTCATCTTGGTTTCCCCACGTGCTGAAGACACCACAGCATTCCTCGAACACCCAAGTCGCGCAGTTTCCGAAATACCGTGCCGGGCCTCCGGGCCGTCACAGTCTGCCCTCGGACAAGCACAGGCAGATCGCGCGCCTTCCCCACTCTACACTTGGACAGCGCGCTCACCGATACTACACGCACAGTGCGTGTGTCCGACGGTCAATCCTCACCTGGTGACGGTGCTACCGCCTGGACGGGATTATATCAATAGTAGGTTGGTGGTCATAATGTTCTGGCTGATCAGTATATGTAGATAATTGATGTCATGAAAAATCCTAACAGTAAGTGCTTATTTACGACATTTTATGTAACATAGTCTTGCGTAATAACAGAATGGTTTGTGTGTAACCATAGTCATACATACAAAGTGACTTTCAGGAATAACTTTACTGTACCTTTCTTTTTAATGTGATTAGAAGTTACCTATGGTTCAAATGGCTCTAAGCACTATGGGACTTAACATCTGAGGTCATCAGTCCCCTAGACTTAGAACTACTTAAACCTAACTAAGGACATCACACACGTCCATGCCCGAGGCAGGATTCGAACCTGCGACCGCAGTAGCAGTGCGGTTCCGGACTGAAGCGCCTAGAACAGCTCGGTCACAGCGGCTGGCTGAAATTAATCCATTACTAAGATGATTAGCGTTATAAGGTTTGTAGAGTCAGTAATTATGTAAAAGCCATATAAATTTATAAATGTAAAAGTGTATTATTATATGATAATCCTACCTCATTATCTAGTACTTATATAAGATATAAATTTATAAATTTAAAGGTGTAATATTAATGTTATTATTATGTAAACCTACTGCATTGTCTTTTGTATGTTTTAAATCTCTATTTTAATTATTTATGAAATAATAAACCCAGGGTATTAGCAGTGTACCGCTCATAGGGGCTAATTAAGTTCATATATCACAGACACCTTGTAACTTTTTAACGCTCAATCCCTCAGTACTGCAACAGTAAACGTATAAAGTTATGTTTGAAAATATTGATTTTCTAACGAATTTCGTAATAGTGATTTACTTTTTTAGCTCAGCTGGTGGCGGTACTGATCATTTATAAAAGGTCTAGGTTTTGTTGATTTTTCCTCTAGTGTAAGGTTCATTATGAGCTGTCATTATTATGCTGGCACCTGCCTGGGATTTCCCGTCGTCACCACGCTTTGCTGCATGCATTGCTTGCCTCCGGTCGTCTACCGCCCCCACCTTCCCCGTCATAGTGCAGCTGACGCGCTAAGAACAGATGCTAAACATACAACGAAGTATTCCCACTACGGCGACAACAGCGTCATATCACAAGTGGCTACGATGTTAACATTACGGGCATATAACACATTTCGCTCTTTTCATTACTTTAAATTTAAATTTTAAACCTTAATTTAGAACCTTAAAAATTCATTTTTAATTGTTCTCTTGATAACTACTACTTTCTTTACTGTCAACCGATATTTGGATAGAATCGAAAATGCTTAGATTAACTCGTTTCACTTCATGTCGACTTTTACAAACTCACTTTTTAGTGGTGTACTGTGTACATGCATTTTCTTTCGCCACTATTTTCTCAATATCCGAAAACTTTATTGTTCCTAGTACCTTTTGATTTTCCTCTGTGTCTATTCGTTTTCCTTTTTTTTTTTTTTTTTTGACCTTGCGACATTGATAGCTTTTCCTACGATCTGTGTGTACGTTAAGTCAAATTCACGTTGCTAATATTTCTGTGTCCATTGTTGAGTTTATGCATACAGTTGGGAACGGGAGAAGAATAGGAATTTGAGGTTATGTTCGTTATTGTATCACACCTTTTAACTATGTAAAAAAGTCAGTTAACGGTTATGTTGGTGTAGGTGTTCCGTGAAAGTCGAATAGTATATTTCAGATTTGTATACTCGTGTTATGAGCATAGTAACGTTTGACTACTTCAAAAATGTTCAAATGTGTGTGAAATCTTATGGGACTTAATTGCTAAGGTAATCAGTCCCTCATTTTACACACTACTTAACCTAAATCATCCTAAGGACAAACACATACACCCATGCCCGAGGGAGGACTCGAACCTCCGCCAGAACCAGCCGTACAGTGCATGACTGTAGCGCCTCAGACCGCGCGGCGTTTGACTACTTAATCGCATGTATTTTCGCTTACATTTCAGCAATTAACTAGTACGTTCGCGCTGTTTGCCGATCCTTTTGATGGTGAATTTACGGTCAACAATTAATATACGTAATACATTGCCTGTAGCAACCTATAAATTGCCTATGCAAGATAAAATGCCTATATGACAGCTGAAAACAAATTCTGAAAGTGAAGCTATCAGCAGCCACTAAAGTTACAGGGGAAACAGTGTGACAGTTGTGGTTAATTGCATTTGCCTCTGCTTGGTGGCATTGCACGGCGCGCACTTTTGCAGTGTGTACAGAAGCCTGCTGCTCGGACGGTGTGTGCGCCGATGCGCTGCCGATGTATCTTCTAGGTGAGTGGGGCGATTGATCATAAGCACGCTGCAGTGAGGTGGACGTTTGGAAGAGGCCCTTAAAGTTTCTAAAAAAATGCGCTGTTAATAAAATCATTCTGCTGATTTGATGTGTTGCCGGGTTCTTGCATCAAGAGGTGTCTTTGAGGTTCCTTGTACAGCACTTCCAGATGTGTCGGCAGTTGCAAAAGCATACTTTGATGTCAGAAGACGGTCACCGAACGCTATTTATTACTGTGAATTTAAGCGTCCTCTCTCCTACCTCCGACATATACCCGTTTAAAACATTGCGCATAGTGCAAAACTCACTACTCTGATGTGGGGTTATGACGCAAATTCTTAGCTACATTCTACATTTATGTGCAATCCTTTTTTTCTGCTCTATAAAAGATTAGAAGTACATAGTTATTTTTACCGATTTTTAGGTCTGAAGATGATCCTGAGTGATCGAAACATGTAGTCTAACTAAAAATGTGCAATTGAGACTGAACAATAAATGAGAATTACTTTAAATGATACGACTCTGATGATATTGCTCTTCCTATTCACTCATATGCCCACGTTTAACTTAATCATTGTGAAAGCATGTTGATTCATGCCAGTACGTCACTCCTACTATTAAGCTTTCGAAGCTGGATGGAACGGAATCTCTTTCCTCTGGCACCACTCTTCAGAGGAACTCGGCGAACCGCCACAAACACTTGGACTACGTGTCGATTGTTTCTGGGTATTTGTACTACAGTCGAGCGAGGTGGTGCAGTGGCAAGACACGGGACGAATTTTGGAGGATGGCACGTCTAGTCACTGCCCACCTATCCGTTTTTTCCGTTATTTCATTAAACTGCTAAAGGTAAATACAGGGAACGTTTCTTTGAAAAGAACACTACCTATTTCCTTCTCCAGCCTGAGATTGTGCTCCATCTCTGTGTAAGGGACGCGAAAACGTAATACTCCTTCTTTTGCCGCGCGCGATTAGCCGAGCGGTCTTAGGCGCTGCAGTCATGCACTGTGCGGCTGGTTCCGGTTGAGGTTCGAGTACTCCCTCGGACATGGGTGTGTGTGTTTGTCCTTAGGATAATTTAGGTTAAGTAGTGTGTAACTGACGGACTGATGACCTTAGCAGTTAAGTCCCATAAGATTTCCCACATATTTGAACTCCTTCTTTTTATTTGTTCTGAGGTGCTTAAATCTTTCTGGTTGTTATCTGAGCTTATTCTGTGAACAATGTATTGTCTTCACACTTTAAGGGGGTAGGACGTCAAACGGGACGACTTGGAGCAGGAGAGACACCACAGGACATTTTAATTTCCACTGTCTATACTTTTAAAAATAAATTCATAAAATTTTATCCGAATGACCAGAAAGGATTCAGGATTTACACTTATAGTGGTGGAAGTTCAAAAATATAAGAAAATAATTTATTTTTTTGACATTTGTATTTCACCCTTTTTTCACTTACCATTGGCTGCATTTGTTGCTATAGGTACACTTTTCTTCATAAGTAAGGGAGATTCTTCAATGAATTTTGCACAGCATACAAACCATACTTACAGGTGTATGAAACTCTAGAATTTTCCAAATCTAATAAAAACTGTGGTAAAAATTGATATAATTAGCTATAAAATTTGAGTTTTTTCTAAACATGAAGTTTAAAATATAACAGCTCATTCATTTTTTAATAAATTAAATAATTTCTAGAGTCTCATACACCTGTAAGTATGGTTTGTATGCTGTGCAAAATTCATCGAAGAATCTCTCTTAATTATGAAGAAACGTGTACCTATAGCAAAAAACGCAGCCAATAGAATTGAAAAAATGATGAACCTTCACATCTAAAAAAAATTATTTTGTTATGTTTTTCAACTTTCATCGCTATGATTGTGAATCCTGAATCCTTCCTGGTCATGCTGACAAAGTTTTATGAATTTATTCGTAAAAGTATAGACAGTGGAAATTAAAATGTCCTGTGGTGTCTCTCCTGCTCCAAGATGGCCCGTTTGACGTCCTACCGCCCTTAAAACCAAACAATAAAAAATCAGTGACGTCAGTATCGTACACAAAATCAAATAGTGGAAGTCCAAAAAATTCTTTGGACTAAGCATGGGCAAAACTCTAAGTTGGCAGCTGCATTAAACAACATTCCTTTGGCAGTGGATCTCTGGGAAAATAGACAAAAACTGCAAGCAAGAGGTGTGTGACAGTTACTTATAATCTATAGCTAGATATACACTCCTGGAAATGGAAAAAAGAACACATTGACACCGGTGTGTCAGACCCACCATACTTGCTCCGGACACTGCGAAAGGGCTGTACAAGCAATGATCACACGCACGGCACAGCGGACACACCAGGAACCGCGGTGTTGGCCGTCGAATGGCGCTAGCTGCGCAGCATTTGTGCACCGCCGCCGTCAGTGTCAGCCAGTTTGCCGTGGCATACGGAGCTCCATCGCAGTCTTTAACACTGATAGCATGCCGCGACAGCGTGGACGTGAACCGTATGTGCAGTTGACGGAGTTTGAGCGAGGGCGTATAGTGGGCATGTGGGAGGCCGGGTGGACGTACCGCCGAATTGCTCAACACGTGGGGCGTGAGGTCTCCACAGTACATCGATGTTGTCGCCAGTGGTCGGCGGAAGGTGCACGTGCCCGTCGACCTGGGACCGGACCGCAGCGACGCACGGATGCACGCCAAGACCGTAGGATCCTACGCAGTGCCGTAGGGGACCGCACCGCCACTTCCCAGCAAATTAGGGACACTGTTGCTCCTGGGGTATCGGGGAGGACCATTCGCAACCGTCTCCATGAAGCTGGGCTACGGTCCCGCACACCGTTAGGCCGTCTTCCGCTCACGCCCCAACATCGTGCAGCCCGCCTCCAGTGGTGTCGCGACAGGCGTGAATGGAGGGACGAATGGAGACGTGTCGTCTTCAGCGATGAGAGTCGCTTCTGCGTGTTTGGCGCCGTGCAGGTGAGCGCCACAATCAGGACTGCATACGACCGAGGCACACAGGGCCAACACCCGGCATCATGGTGTGGGGAGCGATCTCCTACACTGGCCGTACACCACTGGTGATCGTCGAGGGGATACTGAATAGTGCAAACCATCATCGAACCCATCGTTCTCCCATTCCTAGACCGGCAAGGGAACTTGCTGTTCCAACAGGACAATGCACGTCCGCATGTATCCCGTGCCACCCAAGGTGTAAGTCAACTACCCTGTCCAGCAAGATCTCCGGATCTGTCCCCCATTGAGCATGTTTGGGACTGGATGAAGCGTCGTCTCACGCGGTCTGCACGTCCGGCACGAACGCTGGTCCAACTGAGGCGCCAGGTGGAAATGGCATGGCAAGCCGTTCCATCGGACTACATCCAGCATCTCTACGATCGTCTCCATGGGAGAATAGCAGCCTGCATTGCTGCGAAAGGTGGATATACACTGTACTAGTGCCGACATTGTGCATGGTCTGTTGCCTGTGTCTATGTGCCTGTGGTTCTGTCAGTGTGATCATGTGATGTATCTGACCCCAGGAATGTGTCAATAAAGTTTCCCCTTCCTGGGACAATGAATTCACGGTGTTCTTATTTCAATTTCCAGGAGTGTAGTTCAATTTTTTTTGGAGGTGGGGGGGGGGGGAGGGGGAATACCGCTACTTCGGAAAAAATAATCATAGAAATGTGTGATTTCCCTCCAAGAATATCCTATTGTCCGCTATTCAGCAACTTAAAAATTTTACATGTCCTGCATTGTAAGTATTTAAGGTTATCATACTCTTACACAGTAATCTTGAGCTAAATGAGGATCACCATTTCAAAGATAAGTCAACACTAGACACACAGAAAATTTTATGTTTCGAAAACACTGCTTAAAACTCTATCAAAAGCACCCCAGTACATAGGAATGACGATTTACAGTAGATTTAGGGGTAGAGATGTACTGGGCATGGAAACGTACACTGAAAAAATCTACGTGATGTCCTAGTGAAAAAATGTTACAGCTAAGTGGACTCATATATGAGTGATGAGATGATAATTTGAACAGTGTGACTATTTAATATCACATTGTTGCATATAATATTGTCTAATAATACATTCTAAGATTTATGCTTCTGGTAAGCCCATCTTATTTTAAACAGGATTTAGTACCGAATTTGAATAAGTACTGACTGATTCTCTTAATTAAATAAAAAATTTACTTATCTCGAAATTTTTTGTGTAACTTAAAAAATACTGTTACAACGTTTGTTGTTTGTGTTTCCTGTATATTAGTTATATCACATGTACAGCACATGAGAGGAGGACAGCGTCTGTCAGTTTTAAGTCAATTATGTGTTGCGCAAGATGTGCGGCTTGTTTATAGTTAATCATTCATCTTTTAATTTGTAGTTCTTTGACCCTAGTTTCATCTTGCACCTCGGAAGTAGTTCAAAGTTCTGATTTCCCAATGCCACTGGGCGTCATACTGTAAGTAGGCTGTTTAGGTTTTTATGTTGGTAACGCCACGTAGCACTTTGTATGAAAATCACTGACTGTGCTGTGTGCAGTCTGAGGCTGGTCGGCATTGTTGCAATAATCGCTATTGTAGTGTTGGGCAGTTGGCTGTTAATAGCGCGTAGCGTTGCGCAGTTGGAGGTGAGCCGCCAGCAGTGGTGGATGTGGGGAGAGAGATGGCGGAATTTTGAGAGCGGACTATCTGGACGTGTGTCGATCAGAAAGAGTAAATTTGTAATATTGGATATCATGGACTGATATATATATAATGACTTTTGAACACTATTAAGGTAAATACATTGTTTGTTCTCTATCAAAATCTTTCTTTTGCTAACTATGCCTATCAGTAGTTAGTGCCTTCAGTAGTTTGAATCTTATATTTAGCTGGCAGTAGTGGCGCTCGCTGTATTGCATTAGTTCGAGTAACGAAGATTTTTGTGAGGTAAGTGATTTGTGAAACGTATAGGTTAATTTAGTCAGGGCTATTCTCTTGTAGGGATTATTGAAAGTCAGATTGCGTTGCGCTAAAAAATATTGTGTGTCAGTTTAAGCACAGTCATGTATAATTTTTCTAAGGGGACGATTCAATGCGAGGATACTCGTGAGCAGTTTTCATTTTGGCTTGTTAGGATAAGTTATTTAACATACCAAAGAAATGGCAGGTCGTAGTAGTAACAAATGATGTGATTCTGATCTAGTCGCAAATGAAAATAATCCAAAAATTAAACACATAGTCGCATTTTGTATGAATTTTTTATTCCAAGGAACTAATTTATTTACGTATCTAGTGCACAAACAATAATTTGATGAAAGTAATATGATACGAAGTAAATAGGCAATAAATATTGATAACAGTAGAATCAGTCTCAGGCGTCGGGGAAATCCAATTACAACAGGCGATTTCCATGGAATCACAGTTGCGACGAAGTTGGCAGCCTAAAGCGCAAACACTCGTTGCGTGTCCTTACGTCCTAATCAACACAGGGATACAGCCTGCCCTGCGCCGGGGCCTGCCGTACTCGAGCTGCATGCACTGGTATAGGCGTCTGTCGTTCCCTACTAAAACTGTGTAGTTTTCCAGTGCGCTTTCACAGATGACCTCGGCGAATGGCGGTGAGACGTCCACGGTGTACCTGCAGAGGGGCTCCCGCGCCCTGTAGTGGCTCCAAATGCCGACCCCCGGGCATTCGGTGGCAGAGGCGGCAACCGCCAGCCACAGCACCAGCAACGCCATGGCGCAGGAGCGGCTTCGGCGGATCCCCATGCTGTGGCCAACCGGTGACCACGCTGGGCTTTTAAAGCCGCCAAAGGAGGAAGCGCAGGAAGGTGACGCCGCCTCCGCTCCGCAGAAGAGTCTCCTCTGGCTATAGACCACTCAGCCGTGTCCTGTCCACCCAGCGACTGACGTACGCGCGTGGTCGACCTGCAAAAGGCGGAAGATCACGATGTAACCAGCGTGTAATGGTTACACTGCGTTGGCGCACATCCTTTGATCGTTTCTAGAACGAAGTTCGAAACGTTCCAAATGCCAAATCTCACATTTGTCAGGAGAATAAAGAGAAACACACTTCCGTACATAACTTACTTGTATCCATAAAAGCTAGCCCATTTCGAGTGGCACTCCCGCACTGAGGGTTCCGTAAATATTATGTATAAAGATACTTCATCCATCCCGGGAATAGACTTCCGACGATTTTTGACTGTTGTTGATAACGATACTGGCTGATATAGATCACAGGAATTCGATGTTGTTGTTGTTGTGGTCTTCAGTCCTGAGACTGGTTTGATGCAGCTCTCCATGCTACTCTATCCTGTGCAAGCTTCTTCATCTCCCAGTACTTACTGCAACCTACATCCTTCTGAATCTGCTTAGTGTATTCATCTCTTGGTCTACCTCTACGATTTTTACCCTCCACGCTGCCCTCCAATGCTAAATTTGTGATCCCTTGATGCCTCAGAACATTTCCTACCAACCGGTCCCTTCGTCTTGTCAAGTTGTGCCACGAACTTCTCCCCAATTCTATTCAATACCTCCTCATTAGTTATGTGATCTACCCATCTAATCTTCAGCATTCTTCTGTAGCACCACATTTCGAAAGCTTCTATTCTCTTCTTATCCAAACTATTTATCGTCCATGTTTCACTTTCATACATGGCTACACTCCATAAAAATACTTCCAGAAACGACTTCCTGACACTTAAACCTATACTAGATGTTAATAAATTTTTCTTCTTCAGAAACGCTTTCCTTGCCATTGCCGTTCTACATTTTACATACTCTCCACTTCGACCATCATCAGTTATTTTGCTCCCCAAATAGCAAAACTCCTTTACTACGTTAAGCGTCTCATTTCCTAATCTAATTCCCTCAGCATTACCCGACTTAATTCGACTACATTCCATTATCCTCGTTTCGCTTTTGTTGATTTTCATCTTATATCCTCCTTTCAAGACACTTTCCATTCTGTTCGACTGCTCTTCCAAGTCCTTTGCTGTCTCTGACAGAATTACAATGTCATCGGCGAACATCAACGTTTTTATTTCTTCTCCATGGATTTTAATACCTACTCCGAATTTTTCTTTTGTTTCCTTTACTGCTTGCTCAATTTACAGATTGAATAAGATCGGGGAGAGGCTACAGCCCTGTCTCACTCCCTTCACAGCCACTGCTTCCCTTTCATGCCCCTCGACTCTTATAACTGCCATCTGGTTTCTGTACAAATTGTAAATAGCCTTTCGCTCCCTGTATTTTACCCCTGCCATCTTTAGAACTCGAAGACCGTATCAAAATCTCTACAGTGGTTCCTCAGACTGCTCGGATATACAGAAGGAAGCGAACAAGGCACTTCAGTTTAAATATGTAGAGACAGGAGATTTAGCGAAATACAAGGCATCAATAAATTATTTTTACAAGATTTTAATAACTTTAAAACTATGCTAGATATTAACAAACGGTTTTAAACATGTGATAACTCATGAAGTGATTTTACCTTCCAGGTGACCCAATTGTGCAGCAAAGTGCAGCTGAAAACGTGGTAAAATGAGGACGCCACAGGAGAAACCTCATTCTGTGGCCTGTTTAATACAAAGTCTGATACCAAAGTGGAACGAAAGTTCCGACATGGTGCGGAAGGCAACGACAGTCCCGACCAACTATTTGCGTTCGGCATACGTCATTTATGGAAAAAGGTACTGTTCTCAATAAAAAGGAGGCGGGTCGCCCATTTGTTTCAGACGCCAACGTGAGTGAGGTACGGCAGGCGTTTGTAAGGATTCCGACAAAATTGGTACGTACGGCGGTCAGAGTGTTGGAAATAAGACGATCAACAGTGCACAGTGCCTTGCATAAAAGGGTACGGCTATATCCCTATAACATGCAGCTGCTTCAAGCATTAAAGCCTACTGACAAACCTCTGCGCTGTTTGCAGTGGATATGCAAGGCAAGACTGACGCAAACAGTGACTTCTTGGAAAAGAATGGACTAGTTAAGAAATTGTGGATCAGTCTGCAACAAACAGAGACCTTGGGACTGTCTCTCATAATTGCAAGTGTAACATGAGAATGCTGTGAACCCCATATACGTACGTTAACACGACTCTGTTTTTCTGATACTTGAAAGGTTGCCTCATTGGAGAAACAAATCTTTTCCAAGGAGATTTGTTTCCCCGATGGGCAACGTTTCATATCTGGGGTTCACAGAATCCTCATGTTACTCTTGCAATGTTACGAGACAGTCCCAAGGACACTGTTTGGTGCAGACTGATGCACAGTTGCTTCATTGGTCCATTCTTTTTCATCGAGTAAGCCGCCAACGGTTGTGTCTACACGGACATGTTATAAGAGTTTGCTGTGCACAACTTGAACAACTGCAACCTGATATTATATTCCAGGAAGATGGGCCACCACCCTACTGGTCCATAAATATCCGTCAGTTTATAGACCTAAACTTACCGGATGGGAGGAGTGGACGAGATGGTCCAATTCGATGGCCGCCACGATCTCCTGACCTCAAACCACTAGACTCTTTTCTGTGGAGTTTTGTAAACGATCTAGTGTACTGGTCCAAGATTAGACACCTACAGGACTTGAAGGCACGCATTCGCAATGCATTTGAACATGTCACCGTGGAGATCTTAAATAACACAAGGAGAGAAATGGAACTCCTATACATTATCCGTGCCACTAAGGGTGCACACATTGATGTGTATGAATGAGGAAACACAACTTTGAGTTATCTTATTACAGGTTGTAAACCATTTGTTAATATCTAGTATAGTTTTGAAGGTATTAAACTCCTAAGTTTTAAAGATAATTTATGTTCACCGTATATTTTTCATTTACTCGCAATGAAATGACTAAAACGTAGCTCTTATTTTAGCATGCAGTAATATTTTTCTGTTATGCTTTTGACGGACGACAAACGCAATGTAAGTTCTAATGGCAAAAAGAAGTTTTTATGGGGTCTAATTACAAATAAAGATTTTGGATTTTTTCATTTACTTGCGCTATGAAAACTTGATTGCGAGCGCGGTTTAGGCGCCTTGTCACGGTCCGTGCGGCACCCCCCTTAGAGTCCTCCCTCGGGCATGGGTGTGTGTGTTGTGCATAGCGTAAGTTAGTTGAAGATAGGTTAACTAGTGTGTAGGCTTACTGACCGACGACCTCAGAAGTTTGGTCCCATAAGTCTAAAAAATAAAAATTAAAATTAAAAAAATTGAGTATCAAAATATGTGGTTCTGTCTTTTTCTTTTAATTGCGTTGACTTAGAAACTTACGTGTTTTCCACTGCCAAGGTACCGTAGACCCCAGTCTGTGTCATAAATTTGAATTTGATACGTCCTCCCGTTTCTGAGAAAAAGGGCACCTAAATTCGGCCGGTCGGGCGAGCTGACGGACGGACTACAATAAAAAATCCTATAAGGGTTCCGGTTTTACCTATAGAGGTGCGGAATCCAAAAAAAAATGCGAAGGCAATCTGATACCAGAGAACTCATCACTGCAAAAAACGAGACCAATTAGAAAACAAATAATTTATTCGGAAACGTATCAGGTGGTTTATTAGGAATTTGACTGGTTGTAAGTGTAAGGAATTTTTTTTTGAAAGTGCCATTAATACAGAAGCAGTACGTTTTATTAGTGATAAAACAAGTTCATAAATATAGCAGTAATATTTTAATTAGTAGAGCTGTGGTCAACAAAAACTACCAATATATCTCGTTCCTTTACACCTTTTACAAGAGGATAACAAAATTAAATTCGTGAGAAAGATTCCTCAGTATTAGCTTCTGTTTCTTACACAAATCCACACTTGGGATCAACTCTTGGTAAGTTTACCGAAGAACTCTGTGCTGTTGAGAAAAATATATCAACGTAGTCAGAAGGTCTTTCCGCTTTGCAACTGATAAGCGTGGCTGTCTTTCAGATGAAATACGGCATGGTATCCATCTGCCATGCTCTTTTCTCATTTGAACACACTGAAGTTCTTTCATTCTTCTGTTTCAAAGAAAGCGTTTTTAATAGCTATTTGAGAGGGATGAAAGACACTTTGATGATACTGCGTTTGGAGATCTCAAACGACTACATTTACAACAATCTCTAACATCAAAGAAGACAGTTGTATGCACTGGAATTATATGGAACTGGCTCATGACTTTATCTGACACAAAAACCGTGTGGAAATCTTCCCCAACAAAGTTTTTGACGCAAGGCACTTGCAAACTCTTGAGCGAAGCATTGCTTGGCGCAGAGACCACGCACCTGCTAGTTCGTTGAGATATAAAAGCTTCTGTCCACAAATCAGGACGGATTTACAAAGCATCATTCGTGCGAAACTCAGACTGCCATTTTCTCACATGGAGTGTTACAGGTAGGTTTGATATTCCTAGATTTCCGAAAAGCATTTGACACATTGCCACACTGCAGGCTGTTGAAGGTCCGAGCATACGGATTAGGTTCCCAGATACGTGAGTGGTTCGAAGACTTTTTAGGCCATAGAACCCAGTACATTGGCCTCGACGGCGAGTCTTCACCAGAGACATGGGTATTGTCAGGAGTGCACCAGGGAAATGTGATAGGACCGCTTTTCTCTATAGAGATCAATGATCTGACGGACACGGCTGGTTGCTAAAGAAACAGTGACGGACGGGAAGGTGTCAAAGTGTGGTCGTTGAATGACACTTGGAGGATACAAGAGGACTGAGACAAAATTTCTAGTTGGTGTGATGAATGAGTTAGCCCTAAATGTAGAAAATTGTGAGTTGATGGAGATGAGTAGGAGAAACAATGTTCGAATAGAGCATTCATTGTGTGCTGCTTGACACAATTACGATTAAATAACTAGGTGTAACGTTGTAAACAGTTATGAAAAGAAACGAGCACTTAAGGACGGTCTTTGAAATGGCGAATGATCGACTGTGGGTTGAGGGAGAATTTTGGGAAGTGTGGCTCACCTATAAAGGAGACAGCATGTACAGCGGCAGTGTCACCATTCTCGAGTACTGGTCGAGCGCTAGGATTAAAGGACGACATCGAGGTAATACAGAGTCGAGCTAGTAGATTTGTTACCGGTACATCCGATCAGCACCCAAATATTGTGGAGGTGCTTCGTGAATTGAAATGGGAATCCCTTGAGGAAAGAACACGCTCGTTTCGCAAGGCAGTATAGCGGAACGATTCTACAACCGCCAAAGTAAATTTCGCGCAAGGACCACAAAGATGCCAGAAATTAAGCCCCGTGCGGAGAATTTGAGACTTTTTTTTTCTCGCTCTACTCGTGAGTGGTACGTGCACCATACGGTGGCTTCAGGAGTATATCGGTAGATGTGGATGTAGATGTAGTGATGAATGGTTGAAAGATTTTCTCCGTGGTACGACACTTCGAACAAGCCTAGGGAAATGCAACAGAGTACCGAGAACACAACAGCACTGAAAACGAGCTTTTTGAAAAAAAAAATGGCACTTGCAAGGTTTTCCATCTCCGCTGATCATTTGATTCTACAGTCCTCTTTTACAGCCACACTGTCTTCCTTCGTTGAGCTCAGGTACCGTATTAATATACACTCCTGGAAATGGAAAAAAGAACACATTGACACCGGTGTGTCAGACCCACCATACTTGCTCCGGACACTGCGAGAGGGCTGTACAAGCAATGATCACACGCACGGCACAGCGGACACACCAGGAACCGCGGTGTTGGCCGTCGAATGGCGCTAGCTGCGCAGCATTTGTGCACCGCCGCCGTCAGTGTCAGCCAGTTTGCCGTGGCATACGGAGCTCCATCGCAGTCTTTAACACTGGTAGCATGCCGCGACAGCGTGGACGTGAACCGTATGTGCAGTTGACGGAGTTTGAGCGAGGGCGTATAGTGGGCATGCGGGAGGCCGGGTGGACGTACCGCCGAATTGCTCAACACGTGGGGCGTGAGGTCTCCACAGTACATCGATGTTGTCGCCAGTGGTCGGCGGAAGGTGCACGTGCCCGTCGACCTGGGACCGGACCGCAGCGACGCACGGATGCACGCCAAGACCGTAGGATCCTACGCAGTGCCGTAGGGGACCGCACCGCCACTTCCCAGCAAATTAGGGACACTGTTGCTCCTGGGGTATCGGCGAGGACCATTCGCAACCGTCTCCATGAAGCTGGGCTACGGTCCCGCACACCGTTAGGCCGTCTTCCGCTCACGCCCCAACATCGTGCAGCCCGCCTCCAGTGGTGTCGCGACAGGCGTGAATGGAGGGACGAATGGAGACGTGTCGTCTTCAGCGATGAGAGTCGCTTCTGCCTTGGTGCCAATGATGGTCGTATGCGTGTTTGGCGCCGTGCAGGTGAGCGCCACAATCAGGACTGCATACGACCGAGGCACACAGGGCCAACACCCGGCATCATGGTGTGGGGAGCGATCTCCTACACTGGCCGGACACCACTGGTGATCGTCGAGGGGACACTGAATAGTGCACGGTACATCTAAACCGTCATCGAACCCATCGTTCTACCATTCCTAGACCGGCAAGGGAACTTGCTGTTCCAACAGGACAATGCACGTCCGCATGTATCCCGTGCCACCCAACGTGCTCTAGAAGGTGTAAGTCAACTACCCTGGCCAGCAATATCTCCGGATCTGTCCCCCATTGAGCATGTTTGGGACTGGATGAAGCGTCGTCTCACGCGGTCTGTACGTCCAGCACGAACGCTGGTCCAACTGAGGCGCCAGGTGGAAATGGCATGGCAAGCCGTTCCACAGGACTACATCCAGCATCTCTACGATCGTCTCCATGGGAGAATAGCAGCCTGCATTGCTGCGAAAGGTGGATATACACTGTACTAGTGCCGACATTGTGCATGCTCTGTTGCCTGTGTCTATGTGCCTGTGGTTCTGTCAGTGTGATCATGTGATGTATCTGACCCCAGGAATATGTCAATAAAGTTTCCCCTTCCTGGGACAATGAATTCACGGTGTTCTTATTTCAATTTCCAGGAGTGTATATGTTTACATAGCGTACGTCAAAAAACATATACATATATTGAAGTTCCATAGAAAAGTGCCAGCGTACCTTCTGGTCACGAGTCCAGAGGAGGAGCAAAGGCACGTCACGGCTTTCCAGTCGTCTAGGTTTCAACTGATGTGGTCGTCTGCTACGATATGGCTACAAAATGGTTCAAATGGCTGTGAGCACTATGGGACTCAACTGCTGAGGTCATTAGCCCCCTAGAACTTAGAACTAGTTAAACCTAACTAACCTAAGGACATCACAAACATCCATGCCCGAGGCAGGATTCGAACCAGCGACCGTAGCGGTCTTGCGGTTCCAGACTGCAGCGCCTTTAACCGCACGGCCACTTCGGCCGGCGATATGGCTACATCTGCATCCACATGGCTACTCTGTACATCATACCTACGTGCCTGGTAGATGTTTCATTGAAACCATCTTCGCAATAACTGTCTACTATTCCAGTTCCGAACAGCGCGAGGAAAAACTGAACACCTGTATCTTTCCATAAGTTCTGATTTCCCTTACTTTGTTATGATGATCGTTTCTCCCTATGTAGGTCGGCGTCTACTAAGTAATTACGTATTCTACAACTACATTTATACTCCGCAAGCTACCCAACGGTGTGAGGCGGAGGGTACTTTACGTGCCACTGTCATTCCCTCTCTTTTCTGTTCCAGTCGCGTAAGGTTCGCGAGAAGAACGACAGTCTGAAAGTCTCCGTGCGCGCTCGAATCTCTCTAATTTTAGATTCGTGATCTCCTCGGGAGGTATAAGTAGGGGGAAGCAATATATTCGATACCTCATCCAGAAACGCACCCTCTAGAAACCTGGCGAGCAAGCTACACCGCGATGCAGAGCCCCTCTCTTGCAGAGTCTGCCACTTGAGTTTGCTAAACATCTCCGTAACGCTATCACGGTTACCAAATAACCCTGTGACGAAACGCGCCGCTCTTCTTTGGATCCTCTCTATCTCCTCCGTCAACCCGATCTGGTACGGATCCCACACTGATGAGCAATACTCAAGTATAGGTCGAACGAGTGTTTTGTAAGCCACCTCCTTTGTTGATAGACTACATTTTCTAAGGACTCTCCCAATGAATCTCAACCTGGTACCCGCCTTACCAACAATTAATTTTATATGATCATTCCACTTCAAATCGTTCCGCACGCATACTCCCAGATATTTTAAAGAAGTAACTGCTACCAGTGTTTGTTCCGCTATCATATAATCATACAATAAAGGATCCTTCTTTCTATGTATTCGCAATACATTACATTTGTCTATGTTAAGGGTCAGTTGCCACTCTCGACTTTCGAAAGGCGTTCGACTGAGTTCCCCACTGTCGCTTGCTCCAAAAAGTGCGCGCTTACGGACTGTCCGATGACATATGCGGTTGGATAGATAGTTTTCTAACAGACAGGGAGCAGTATGTCGTCCTGAACGGGGTGATTTCAATAGAAAGAAAGCGTAACTTCAGGTGTACCCCAGGGTAATGTAATAGGTCCGCTGCTTTTTACGATTCACATAAACTATCTGGTTGATGGTATTGACAGCGGCATTAGACTGTTTGCCGATGATGCTGCAGTGTACAGGAAAGTAGTATCACACGAAAGTTGTGAACAAATCAATGAGGATTTGCAGGAAATAAATGCGTGGTGTAATAACTGGCAGTTATCTCTCAATATTAGTAAGTGTAACCTACGGCGTATAACAAGGCGAAAATCCCCATTAATGTAAGAGTACAAAATAAATGCCCAGTCTTTGGAAGCGGTAACATCCGTCAAGTATCTGGGTGTGACTATTCGAAATGATCTCAAATGGAATGATCAGATTGCACAAGTAACGGGCAAGACGATCTCTAGGTTACGGTTATTTGTGGAATCCTGTAGAATCCTTCAACGAAGGAAATAGCTTACAATACGTTAGTTCGTCCAGTATTTACGTATTGTTCGTCTGTATAGGACCCTTACCGATTGGGTCTGATTCAAGAGATTGAGAATGTCCAAAGAAGAGTGGCAAGATTCGTGACTGGTGCATTTAGCCATCGCGAGAGCGTTAAAAATCTCGTAGACAGTTTGAAGTAGGACACACTTGCAGATAGATGGCGCGCTAAGCGAAAGGGGCTGCTCACTAAATTCCGAAATCCGATCTTTGCCGAGGATGTAGAGCACATATTATTATCACCAACTTTCAAATCGCGCAATGATCACCATTCAAAGATAAGGGAAATTAGAGCTCGTACTGAGGCGTTCAGACAGTCGTTTTCCCCTCGCGCGATCCGCGAGTGGAACGGACTGGGGGAAATATGACTTACTGTGCCCTCCGCCACACACCGGTTGATGGCTAGCGGAGTATACATGTAGATGTAGACTGGTCTTGCTCCGTCCGTTTGTTGTGGCCGCTCGTAAGTCGTGTCCGTAGCTGTGGTCGTCATAAGCGAAGTTCCTCCTGTCGTCCTAAGAGGAGCGGCCGATGGGGCCGGCGGCGGGGCAAGCCCCGGCGATCGGTCGGTTCCTGCACGGCGGAGGCAGCCGCCTGGCGAAATACTACTTCGAGCTGGCGTGTGTCCATTCTTCTCCGTTGTCAAGCGAATACCTATGTCTGCACTGCGGCATCATCCCTTGTACGACCAACAGTTCTTCTTTGTGTTCGCTGTGATTTTAACTGGGCCTGCGCTGGACCCCATGACGTGTTCAGTTGCTATCCTGTGTCCCTGTTAAGCAAATTATCGACCCGCACATTTCTACTGCTTCTGTAATAACGCTGTCCCAGTACGAATGCGTCGACGCCAGAATTTTGGTGTTTTTGTTTTCCGTACGATTTCCGGTACTGGGGCAATGCACGGCCATTGCAGATACCTGTGGCTGGCCCAGACGTGGGTGTCGTCGATGTTCTTTACATCTGTCCTCCAAAGTGCGGTTAGTTTGTAGGTGGAAGAAACCTTACACATACCAGGACTTCTTAAACCAAGATCATCTTTCACTGAGCCAAAAAGAGCTCTGGGTTTCGTTGGCGGAAGGAAGACTTTGTTTCTCCAGTTATCTTCCTGTTTCCGAAGAAACGCCTACGACGTATGACAAGATGACCATTCCTCTTGTTCTTCACGTTCTTCCCGCTAGTCACTTTGTCTAGCACGCGCCTCACGTAAGGCACGGCGAATCTCCCGTTCAGAATATCCGTTCTCTAAAAATACGGCACGGAGGTGGTGTAGCTCATCAGATAAGTTGTCAGGATCCGATATGGATCGTTCTCTGCGGACCAACGTCCTAAGAACGCAACTTCGGGTGTTGGATGGTGACGGCTGGTGGCCTGTAAGTATAAGTCCGTGAGTCCAGATTTACGATACACAGCGTTGCCCAAGGTGCCATCTTCTTTTTCTCCGCACCAACACATCCAGTAACAGTAGTTTGCCGTTTCTCTCCATATATATCGTACTGATGAGGTTCGGATGAAGAGAGTTTAGGTGTTGCAAAGATGACTCCAGCGACGTAGTGCCGTGGTGCCAGACGAAGAAGGTGTTATCCACATATCTCCGGAGGACAGATGTGTCCAACATCGACGAACCCCACGCCTGGACCAGCCAGAGGAATCTTTAATCGCCTGGCATTGCCTAAGTACTGCACATTGTATGGAATACCAAAACACCAAAATTGTCATTGACCTCTTCGTACTGGGACAGCGTTATTAAAGAAGCAGTGAAAATTCGCAGCTAGATTAATTTGCTTAACAGGGACACAGGATACCAACTCAACACGGCATGTGATCCAGCGTTGGCCATGTTACAATCACGGGGAACACAAAGAAGAACTGTTGGTCTTACGAGGGACACGCAAGTGGCTCCCGACAGAGCGCGCTGGGGCGGACGACGACAGCGCAGTATATGACTGACAGTCGTGTGAGTGCGTTCGTGGTCCAACGCTACCGATCTTCACATTTGCGCTATTTGTCAGCGAAATATGACGCGTTCAGGCCAGCGCTGTTTTCTCTGACCGACATAAATAGGAGGCTTCGGTCACAACCTGACAAGAACGGGTTGGAGTCCAGTAGTGTTCGGCACGTTTCCTTGCAATTGTGCGTGTGGATCTTTCATTACGTTACGGGTATTCTCTACGGCGTTGAGTTGTCGTTTCATACGACGTGATTCGTTACTGCCATTTTAGGCGTTATTTTTGGTGTGCGTCTTTTCCGGCGTTGTTGTAGATACCACCCTGTTACAGCCAGGGTTTCTTATGAATAAAGCCCGGCCATCGAGGCTGCTGCAAGGTGACTCTTCCGCCGCCCCGTGTGGCAATGTGGTGCCCATCGAGCAGCGTGCTGCCGGTGGTGCTCATACTACCACCTCCCAATGGGCTAAGGACTGCGCGCGGCGTGCCGACCGCCACAAGTCTCCGGTCACCTCAGGCACTGACACCGACCGCAGTGTGCCTTTCCCATACCCCCGTATGCAGGACCGCTCATCGTCTGACAGTTCATCTCGTCGCCTGGTGATTGACCTCTCACCCGACGGTTGTCCTTCCCAGTGGAATCAGTCACCTGCTGTAACTCACCTCTACCTGGACACCTTTCTTCGCGTTGCTTCGTCCGATTCCTCTTACCAACCGGATGGGCCTTCTGAGGCCGTCACCTCTGTCCGATCACGCCGTCACTATACCTCCTACCACTCGTCCGCACATGCTCGTCACAGCGGCGATGGCTCCGGCTCGGATGCCTCCCTTCCAGGGGAAGCCGCACCTGCTTCGGCCAAGGACGTGGGTACAACTGCTGATCTTTCCTCTCAGGCTGCACCATCAGCCCCACCAACACACCACCAATTTGCCGCCCCACCGAGTGCTGCTGCACCTACTCTGTCTAGCTGGCCTGACGGGCCTGCTGAGGACTTCACTACTGTCGGTCCACCCCATCACAGAAAATCCCAACGCGGTGACGGTGATTCCGAATCTGACGCGCCCTCTCGAGGGGAAGCTGCACCGAATGATGCCGTGGACGTGGGTCCTGATCCTGGTCCCGCTTCTCAGGCTCCATCGTCTGCACTACCAAAGAAGGAGAAAATTCCTCCAATTGTAGTATACCATCCAAAGAATTACCTAAAGCTGAACGCTGAACTGCAACGCCTCATCAGTGGGCAACTGCGGGTTGTCTTTCAGAAAGACTGTGTCCAGTACCTTCTTGATAGCAAAGAAGATGACCTTGCTATCCTTGACTTCATCAGATCATAGGAAATGCCTTACTACACTCACCAAGTTTCTGGTGACAGGAAGACAGAAATTGTCATTAAAGGCTTGCCACCTGAAGCTATGGAAGTGGATGTCAGGAGCGAACTGCTCCGTCTCAACTTTGCAGACCCTTTGGTCCATCAATACAGCAAAAGGGACCCTGAGACCCGCAGGTTAATCCCACTGTCCATACATGTGGTCTCCCTCTCTAGAAGGGTTGATATTGAAGGGATCTACCAAATCTGGTACCTTCTGAGCACTAAAGTCCACATTGAATCGGATGAAGCCGCACTGGGCCCTCCATTCGCCATAGGTGCCAGCACTTGCACCACACTGCTAATTACTGTTCCTTGCCATTGCAGTGTGTCAAGTGTGCTGGACTGCATGCGTTGGAGACATGCACCCTCCCAGCGTCAGAGAAGCCCACCTGTGCCAGATGTCAGGGAACTTCTTGTGACCCCCACCAGCTGGCCTTCTGGAAGGGTTGTCCTGTATATCAAAAGGCGCTAAAGTCTTCCTGCCCTACCAGGAAGAGACCTCCATCGAATTGGCTGCCTCCACCCCCATGAGACCTCGCCCATTTCCCCCTCCTCCGGGGTCAACCTGAGGTCCCTCCCATGGTGGATGTTCAGACTCCAGCTGCAATTGCAACAAAAGAGCCCCTTTCGGTTCCGTCCCATATGCCCACCTTTTCTGATGTGGCTCAGTCTCCTGTATCTGTTTCCTGTGGAAGCCACTAATTATCACCAAACAAAACCACCAGCTGCAGCATCCTCACAACGACCTGCTGAAGTGGCTCAACCTATTGGGGTGGTATCTCCTCCACCTGCACCAACTCCCGTGCCTGTTCATCACAGGATCCAGCGACCCTCCTGGGAAATACCCCCAGCTGTGGAGGCCGACACATCCTTTTGGAATGACATGTGAGAAACCCTGCAGGTTGTCTCCTTTTTCACGAGACACCACATCAGGCGGTTATTCATGACACGGCTCAAAAAATTCGTTGGTCTGAGGATGGGCTCATGAAGGTCATCGACCTGGTTGAAGGGCTCAGTCACATCTTAATATAATGGAAGATCGCCCACCACATGACCACCATCCCCCTAGGGATCTCGTCGTATGCATCCTTAATGCCAATGGTATCAAGAGGATGAAGACAGGACTGAACACCTCCATTCACGACTACCGTCTGGATATTCTTGTTGTTACGGAAACACACCTTAAGCCAACCGACGAGTTTCGCCTACCAACATGGTCTGCTATCGGACTGACTGGCTCAATCGCTGTGGTAGAGGCTCAGCTGTGTTCCTCCATAAGGCTTTGGTCCACAAACAAGAGGCTCTTCAGCCACTGGACTGCATAGTGGCCACACTGTCTCCACCTGCCTTGGGGCCATCACATTTGCTGCAGATTATTTGAGCCCTAACCAACCACTCCTTGAGGCCAACCTCTGCAAGCTGACATCATTTGACAAGCTAATCATTGGAGCTTATCTCAATGCCAAACATCCAGTGTGGCATTCTTGTGTCACAATTCCAAGGATCTCCTCCTCCTTGAGCTAGAAGATACCTTGGCACTGTCTATGGTCCTCACACTCCTACACACATACCAGTCTGCTCCAACTGCCAACCGGACGTTTTAGATGTGGCCAATTTTAAAAAAACTTTGCTGTACAGTTTTCCTTGGAAACAGTACATGACCTAACTTCTGACCATGACCCAGTCCTTCTACACCTTACCAGTGTTGCATTATCCTTTGACGTCTGTTCTACTGTCACAGTTACCAATTGGGACAAATTTGCACAGGACCTCAACAACAGCACTCGGTCAGACATAGACCTGATGACTCCTGCCAATCTTGTATGTGCAGTTGGCTACCATACCTCAAAACTCCAGCAAGTGGTAAAACTCTCCACTTCCCATGTTCCCAGGGCTCTAACCCCACTGCATGATTTACCACCACTTTTGCATGAACAGAAAATCCAGAAGAACTGCTACCGCCACCAGTGGAAACAATACCATGACCCTCAGAACAAGCATCGCCTGAAGCATCTCCAACGGGAGTTCGGTCACCTCTTAGGGGATTGAAAATGAGAACAGTGGGAGGATAGGATGTCCACCTTTCTCCTCCAGCATAAATTGGACTGGGCTGTCGTCCGAGCCCTGCCTCATATCACCTTGCAGAACCACCACCCCATCCAGATGGAAGCTGGTCTCACCTATGATACTCTCCGTGTGATGGAAATCTTGGCTGATGCATTTGAAGCCCAAACCCAACTGCTCGTCCTGGACCCCACACCAGATGTACTCCAGAATGACCAAGATACCCTGAGGGTTGTCGCCACCTTCCAAAACAGGCCACCTCTTATGGCCCCTCACCTTACATCCACAGTGGAAGTGCTCTGAATCCTCCAGAGGAAACGAGGTAATTCGACCCCTGGCCTGGATGGGATCGTCAGCAAACATCTCCATCAGCTACTGTGTAAGCCCCTGATCCTATTTAACAGGATATTGAGTGGCGGTTTCTCTCTGCAGTGGAAACAGGAAAAGCTTATTTGGACCCCAAAGCCTTCTAACGACCCTATGGTCCCTACCAACAACAGGCCCAACAGCCTTTTGACCACCATGGTGAAGGTCCTGGAGTCTCTCATACTCCACTTCATTTCCCAGCCTCTGGCAGCAGCCGGGATGATCCGTCCCGATGAGTTTGGGTTTACCTCCCACCTGTCCGCTGAACTGCAAGTTCTCCAGATCACGGAGCACATCAGCAAGGGTTTTAATTCCAGCATGTCGACAGCAGCAGTCATCTTGGATGTGCAGAATGCTAATGATAAGATTTGGCAGGACAACCTGGTGTATAAGATGCTGACGCAAACGCCCATCCCTGACATCTATGTTAAGATTGTGGATGATTTCCTTCACCAGAGTACCTTCCTCATTGCTCAGTTGGGAAAGGGCTCTAGTGTATGCCACATGTCGATGGGTACTCCTCATGGCTCTGTGCTGTCCCATGTTCTTTTTAATGTCCATGTCAATGACATGCCCGTCATCCGTCACTGCCATTTGGCGCAATACGCCGATGACACAGCACTTTATACAACCGGCTGCAATCCTGATCAACTCATTCTCGCCTCCAAAGGCATGTGGACGCAACAGTCACCTGGTGTCGCTCCAATAACATGGCCCTTAATGCCGCCAGAGCTACGGCAGTCCGCAGCTCGTGGTCGTGCGGTAGCGTTCTCGCTTCCCGCGCCAGGGTTCCCGGGTTCGATTCCCGGCGGGGTCAGGGATTTTCTCTGCCTCATGATGTCTGGGTGTTGTGTGCTGTCCTTAGGTTAGTTAGGTTTAAGTAGTTCTAAGTTCTAGGGGACTGATGACCATAGATGTTAAGTCCCATAGTGCTCAGAGCCATTTGAACGATTTTGAGCTATGGCAATGTACGAGTATTTCACAAAACGGCGCCCTATGCCACAACATCTCAGTCGGGGGGGTCCGGGTCCCATGTGACCAAGCTGCCAAGTATCTTGCGGTCTGGTTGGATAAGAAACTTTTCTTCCACCGCCACGCTGAATACATGACCCATAAAGGGTTAAAGTTGACAAAGGCGTTGTACCCGCTCTTCTCCAGCCGAGAACTGAATTTAGATACCAAGCTTCGGCTATATCACTCCGTTGTCCTACCCTCAGTAACATATGGTTCCTCTGTGTGGGTCACGATTAGTAAGTCCCAAATGCTGACGATCCAGTGCCTGCAGAATAAAGTTCTCGGGTAGAGTCTTCACGCTCCTCGGCTCACCAGGATTGTCACTCTGCATGAGGAGGCAAATACGGCCATTCTCCTGACGACCATTCGCCGCATGGCTCGCCAACTATACAGTAAAGTGGATGCCCTCCGTGAGACGGTCGCAGGACTACAAACCATCGGCACCACAGTTCCACGGCGCTGGCACTGACACCACGTTCCACCCACCATCCTGGATGACTCGGATTCGGGCTATGATTGAGAATAGGCCCAATACGACCACGTTTTTCTGTCCGTTTTCGTACAGTCACTAGCAGTGACGTGTTCTCGTGCAGCCACTTTTTTCTTTGGCCATAGAGTTGGCGCATTACTGCCACCCTCCTCTGCACTTCCACCGTCAGAGGGTGGCACGGAACAAAAAGTTCCACCGCCACACCTTCAACGTGCTATGCTCGGCTGTTATTCAGCCGTTGCTTTGAGTCTCCTCTCACTTGTCCATCGAAACCGTTGGACCGGATCTGAACCGGTGACGCTGTGTATTAGTAAACTGCACAAAAAAAAAAACCTGAACAGGGGGTTCGCCGCTCCTGAAGACATCGTCAGTTGCGCCTACTAAATATTGTGAAATTTTCGCAAAGACATCAGACGTCTCGCCCGAGAACCAGACCCCATGAAGCCACGGACCCAAACTGTCAACATCGCATTCTGGAAGCTGCTGGTGGCTCCATAATTGTGTGGACTGTGCTTACGTGGAGAGGTCTGGGTCGTCTGGCCCAGCTAAACCGATCTTTGACTGTAATGTTTACGTTCCGCTACTCAGACTATTTGCACAAACAAGGATGGAATTTTTGTGGATGACAATGTGCCATTACACCAGGCCACAGTTGTTCGCGATTGGTTTGAAGAACATTCTGGACAATTCGAGCGAATGATTTGGCTACCCTCAACGCCCGACATAAATCCCATCAATCATTTATGGGACATACCCGAGAGGTCCCGTGCACGACATCCTGCGCTGGCTACACTTCAGAAATTATCCTACGTCGAGTTGCCACAGCACGCCGAGAGATATTAAGTGAATCGTACGACTGTTGTCATATCAATGTATAATACACCGCATATAATTGCAAGCAAGTCGTAAAGAAAACGGATACAAAATGTTTTTTTATATTTTTATTTATGTACAATAGCTGCAGACATACAATAAACCCGCCGTCTTGTTCAAACGATTGCGGGTCGTGCTGGCACATAATTATACGTCAATACTTTGTTACTTTTAATAGGTAGCTTACATTACAATGCGACAACCTTTAAACTTAAAATAACCACTGAAAAGCATGAATGGTGTAATACAGTCTTACAGAGAAAGCTAGGCTAATAAAGCCAACATCGACGACACCACCTGATATCGCACGGACTCCCGTATCGAAGAAATACTAACAGGCATCCCTGGCGTATGGAAACAACTCAGGGATGAAAACAAAAAAGTCGCCAGCTCAGGATGGTATCCCAGTTCTGTCTTACAGAGAGTACTCCACGGCATTGACCCCTTACTTAGCTTGCATTTATTTCGAATCTCTCGCCCAGGGCAAAATCTCAACGAGAAAAGCGGAGGTGACTCCTGTATAGAAGAGCAAAAGAATCGGCCTTCAGACATATCTTTAGCATCGGTTCGCTGCAGAATCCTTGAACATACACCGAGTTCTAAAATAACAAATTTACATGAGACAGAAAAGCTTCTGTCCACGAATCAGAACGGTTTTAGAAAGTATCGCTCATGTGATACTTAGCTTGCTCTTTTCTCACATAATATTCGTATCCTGCGAACAATTGATGAAGGATAACTGGTTCAAATGGTTCTGAGCACTATGGGACTTAACTTCTGAGGTCATCAGTCCCCTTGAACTTAGAACTACGTAAACCTAACTAACCTAAGGACATCACACACATCCATGCCCGAGGCAGGATTCGAACCTGCGACCGTAGCGGTCGCGCGGTTCCAGACTGTAGCGCCTAGAACCGCTCGAGGATAACTGGCATATTCCACATTTCCGAAAAGCATTTGACGCGGTTGCCACTGCAGACTGTTAGAGAAGGTACGAGCATGTGGAATAGGTTTCCATATATGTGAGTCGCTCAAAGGTGTCGTAAGTAATAAGAGCCCAGGGCACTGTCCTCGACGGCGAGCGTTCACCAGGAGCGTTCGTCAGGAGTGCCCCAGGATATGGTAACAGGACCGCAGTTATTTTCTGTACACGCAAATCTGGCGGACAGTATGGGCAGCAATATGCGGCTGTATGCTGATGATGCTGTGGTGTACGATAGGGTGTTGTCGTTGAGTGACTGCAGAACGTTACAAGATGACTGAGACAAAATTTCTAGCCAGTGTGATGAACGGCAACTCGTTCTAAATGCAGAAAAAAATATAAGTTAATGCAGATGAGTGGGATAAACAATCTGGTCATGTTCGAATACAGCATTAGTAGGCTGCTGCTTCACACAGTCACGTCGTTCAGATATCTGTTTGTAACGCTACAAACTGATAGGAAATGGAACGAGCAAGTGACGATTGTGGTAGAGAAGAAGGTTTATTGTGAGAATATTGGGAAGGTGTGGTTCACTCAGTAAGGAGACTGGACATAGGACGCTATGTCGACCTCTTCTTGAGTACTGCTAGAGTGTTTGGGATCCGCAGCAGGTCGGATTAAAACACATAAAAGCAACTCAGAGGCGGGCTGCTAGATTTGTTACTGGTAGGTTTGAACAGCACACAGGTATTACGGTGATGCTATGGGAACTCAAATGGGAATCCCTGGAGGGAAGCAACACTTTTTTCGAGAAACACTATTGACAAAATTTAGAGAATGAGCGTCTGAAGCAGACTGCAGAATGATTATATTGCCGCCAACGTAGATTTTGCGTAAGGACGACGAAGATATAAGAAATTAGGGCTTATACGGAGGTGTAGGAGACTGTCGCTTTTCCCTCGCTCTATTTGCGAGTGGAACAGGAAAGGGAATGACTAGAGTGACCGGCACGAAAGTAAAGTCCTCAAGGTCACGGCCGCTGCCTGCCGCCAGCAGGGGCTGCAGGCCGTGATTCGCCCGCCTCTCGGCTTTGTTGCCATGTAGGTGCCGTTAGCGGGGCGGTAGATCAGAGCAGCCGAAAGCTCAGTGTTACCGTGCTATATCGAGTGTTCGCGCCTGATCTCAGGGTCTTATTGTGTTTAGAAAGGTGCTTTGACGTGTGTTCGGTGGTGAACAACAATGCAGGAGCAACGGCGTACTTGCAGTACTCCTCTGGTCGGTGTGCATAAAGGGCGGAAAGACATTCATAAACAATCGAGAATTATCAAATCAAATGTAGTCAAGTTTTATACTGATCTCGCCGACAATGAAGAATCGAGGAATAACTTAAATTCTGCTCAAATTCATAAACTTACTGCTAAAGCGTGTTGTGTCTCCAAGTCAACTGTAGGCCATGTTAGCAAATATGTGTCATTGGCAGACATGAATGAGTGTTTCGATTCTCCAAGAAATGGCTACAAGCGTCAACAGAAATCAAACGACTTTGACGATTTTAACAAAGAGCTAGTGCATAGAACTGTACTTGGATATTACGATAGAGGAGAGTATCCAACGGCTAAAAAAATACAGGCTGACCTCCGTGAAAAAATTAATTACTCGGGCTCAGATACCTTCGTTCTTCGTCTTCTCAGCTCCCTTGGTTTCCGATTGAAGAAGATTAATGACCGACAGAAATTCTTAATGGAGCACAGAGACATTGCAGCAGCAAGACCGAAGTTTTTGTGTACAATGCACTTCTTGCGTGCTGAAGACACCAGGCCTGTAGTGTATTTGGATGAAACTTGGGTTTCAGAGAACCACACCAATAAGTATATATGGCACGACTCCAAAGTAAACGGTGGTTTGAAAGTGCCTACCGGTAGAGGTGGCCGATTTATCATCGCCCACGCTGGTTCCTTAACCACAGGCTTCACACCAGAGGCCAAACTTGTTTTTAGTGGTGGGAGAAGTTCTTGCCAATCTGATTACCTTTCAGAAAGCAATGGAGAAGTTTTTAAGAATTGGTTCATTCAACTGTTGTCTGCGCTGGAAGAGGGGTCAATTATATTGATGGATAACGCCAGCTACCACTCCGTTCAGATAGGAAAGCTTCCACGTTCAAATTGGCGCAAGGCAGATATTATGGAATTGTTAAATAGAGAGAATGTTTCATTTTGAGTCGATGAAACGAAGGCTGAACTCCTGTCTAAGGAATAAATCGTGGGTGCCAAAAACACTTACGAATTAGATCACCTGACAAACGAAAGGGGACACAAAGTGATACGTCTACCGCCGCATCACTGCCAGTATCATTCCATTGAATTGATATGGGCCCAAGTAAAGGGAGAAGCAGCGAAAACAAATACTACTTGCGAACTTGCTGATGTCGAGAAGCTAACACACGAAGCTCTTGACAATGTTACTCAGCAGGACTGGGAGAGGTGAGCAAAATACGCAGAAGCATTGCAAGAAACTGATTTCTTGAACCGGTGTTTAAGAGACACCATAGTGGAATCTGTGATGATACACCTATCTAAGACAAGCGACAGTGAATATGAAGACACGGAGCCAGGTAAGTGCCGTCTATGTGAAAAGCTGAAGATTTAAATGTTTGTCTAATCATTTCAGTTATAGAGGACATACTGCGAATGTTTGTCCCTTACAGTAGACGTCTGATAAATTTATCACAAGTGGTGGCGATTAGTTTACTCGACAGTAACTCAATTAAAATAAGACTGTCAATTCTCCATTAAATAACAAAGGTTTTTCCTAAAAACCTGTATCGACTGTCTTTACATTCGGATATAATCTTACTGCATCCGCTTTACTTGTACATTCGAAATTTAACTCATTTCTCATAGACGGATTTACTGGTTGTTTCGTACTAAGGGTAATGCAGTTCATAAAATGACAAAACGTTATGGTGCTTCTGTATTCTAATTCTCCGAGAAGAGCATAGAACTCTACAATATTTGACGACTTTTACAAAAAGCTAGAACGTAGAACTGTATTACTTTGGTATGACAGAGGATAGTATCCGATGGCTAGAGAAATACAGGATAATGTCCGTGGTAAAATTGTTTATTCTGGCCAGTCACTTCAATGCACTGTCTTCTCCGCAGACTTGGATTTAATTCAGAAACTGTAATGGTTCAAATGACTCTGAGCACTATGGGACTTAACATCTGAGGTCATCAGTCCCCTAGAACTTAGAACTACTTAAACCTAACTAACCTAAGGACATCACACACATCCATGCCCGAGACAGGATTCGAATCTGTGACCGTAGCGGTCCAGACTGAAGCGCCTGGAACCGCTCGGCCACATCGGCCGGCCCAGAAACTGTAATGATGGACAAAATTTGTAACACAAGACCGGGACATTGCAGCAGTAAGAACGAGATTTTGAGTACCAAGCACGTATTGCGTGCTGAGAATAATAGGCTTACAGCAAATTTAGATAAAACTTGGCTTTCATAAAACCTTTCGAACAAATATTTTGCTCGACTTCAGTGAAAGTATTGGCTTCAAAATAACTAAAATTACTTTTGCGTAGCGTATATTGACGTTTTGAGTGATGGGTGCAATGACGAAGGATATGTATTAGCAGGCAGTAAAATATTTTCGGGAAATAGGGAACATTCTCGGTCATATTAAAGCGAGCTGTCCGAACAAAACTCTTGCCGACGGCCTACAACGACTCGCGGGCTGCTGCGCACGGAATATCGCTGAAGTAATTTCCCTCTGTACGTGATACGACGCAATAATAATGTCTGAAATATTACCAAAAATAATTTTGTAATTTTCTTAACAACTTTCTGGCGGGAAGTTTCTTTGCAGTCCTACAGAACGAAAATTCATGAGCGACTACATTTTTCGCTGCGCAGACGGCACAGTTTCATAGCTCATATAATATTTTATTTTTTATCTCATAATACTTTTATGTTTCCGATTCAGTCCAAATATGTTAGTGACTCTGTTACTACAGTTATTTTCTTCCAAAGTTTCTTGTAATGTTAGTTTTCGTTTTTTTTCCTATCAGCTAGTGAGAAGTTTCTTTTGGGAAGTACTCCATCATATTCTAGACTAAAAATAGTTGCCCAATATTTTTTTTAATTTTTACGAAAATTTGAAAATATCACTGTAAAAAAAACTGGCAATGCTGTAAGACGGCGAGATGACCTAGAAGGCCTATTTTCGTGCCGGCCACGTGGTACGTATGGTGGCTTGCGGCGTACGTATGCGTAGATGTAGATGTAGAAGAGTTCCGTGCCGGCTGCTGTGACCGAGCGGTTCTAGGCGCTTTAGTCCGGAACCGCGCTGCTGCTACGGTCACAGGTTCGAATCCTGCATTGGGCATGGATGTGTGTGATGTCCTTAGGTTAGTTAGGTTTAAGTAGTTCTAAGTTCTAGAGGACTGATGACCTCAGATGTTCCCATAGTGCTTAGAGCCATTGAACCATTTTGAAGAGTTCCGCAGATCGTACAAGCAGAGGGGGCTGTATCCGTGACCCGGTATAGTGCGACCAGAGAGGAGTTCTGGGGCACATGGTGGCTGAGCAGTCACTCCACCGTAAGTACTGCTCGTGGCGTCCCGGAAGTGGCAAACGCGGCTCGCGGCTGGAGTAGGTGGGCCGGAACATCTCTGTTGCTATCTCCAGCTGCGGCATTCTCGGTCACACGTTCTTCCGTTGTTTATGGCGTCGCGGGTCGCGAGTGACGTACGGGCAGCGACCGCTCGTGGGAGAACGGACGAGCAGATATCATCGCTATACTGTCCTGGTCATACTGTTCTGCGTGCTGATCCTGTTACTAAAAACCCACTTCGTTACCGCAACGGCAATACCGCGCCCTTCCTTCGCGAGAAAGATGCGTAAAGCGATTTTGAGCAGACTTGAATAGCCGTCGTTGACGCGGCGTTGGATCGCCGTGGCCTGTCGTACAATGGCGTCATTTACGAAGTGTAGACGTATGTTAACGACGTATTTTAAGAGAAATTTCGATAAATTCATCGCCTGTAGCAGCAGTAACTTCCTTCATAGCTGATCCACGAGGATATTGTTGTGGTCTTCAGTCCGAAAACTGGTTTGCAGCAGCTACACTCCTGGAAATGGAAAAAAGAACACATTGACACCGGTGTGTCAGACCCACCATACTTGCTCCGGACACTGCGAGAGGGCTGTACAAGAAATGATCACACGCACGGCACAGCGGACACACCAGGACCCGCGGTGTTGGCCGTCGAATGGCGCTAGCTGCGCAGCATTTGTGCACCGCCGCCGTCAGTGTCGGCCGGTTTGCCGTGGCATACGGAGCTCCAGCGCAGTCTTTAACACTGGTAGCATGCCGCGACAGCGTGGACGTGAACCGTATGTGCAGTTGACGGACTTTGAGCGAGGGCGTATAGTGGGCATGCGGGAGGCCGGGTGGACGTACCGCCGAATTGCTCAACACGTGGGGCGTGAGGTCTCCACAGTACATCGATGTTGTCGCCAGTGGTCGGCGGAAGGTGCACGTGCCCGTCGACCTGGGACCGGACCGCAGCGACGCACGGATGCACGCCAAGACCGTAGGATCCTACGCAGTGCCGTAGGGGACCGCACCGCCACTTCCCAGCAAATTAGGGACACTGTTGCTCCTGGGGTATCGGCGAGGACCATTCGCAACCGTCTCCATGAAGCTGGGCTACGGTCCCGCACACCGTTAGGCCGTCTTCCGCTCACGCCCCAACATCGTGCAGCCCGCCTCCAGTGGTGTCGCGACAGGCGTGAATGGAGGGACGAATGGAGACGTGTCGTCTTCAGCGATGAGAGTCGCTTCTGCCTTGGTGCCAATTATGGTCGTATGCGTGTTTGGCGCCGTGCAGGTGAGCGCCACAATCAGGACTGCATACGACCGAGGCACACAGGGTCAACACCCGGCATCATGGTGTGGGGAGCGATCTCCTACACTGGCCGTACACCACTGGTGATCGTCGAGGGGACACTGAATAGTGCACGGTACATCCAAACCGTCATCGAACCCATCGTTCTACCATTCCTAGACCGGCAAGGGCACCTGCTGTTCCAACAGGACAATGCACGTCCGCCTGTATCCCGTGCCACCCAACGTGCTCTAGAAGGTGTAAGTCAACTACCCTGGCCAGCAAGATCTCCGGATCTGTCCCCCATTGAGCATGTTTGGGACTGGATGAAGCGTCGTCTCACGCGGTCTGCACGTCCAGCACGAACGCTGGTCCAACTGAGGCGCCAGGTGGAAATGGCATGGCAAGCCGTTCCACAGGACTACATCCAGCATCTCTACGATCGTCTCCATGGGAGAATAGCAGCCTGCATTGCTGCGAAAGGTGGATATACACTGTACTAGTGCCGACATTGTGCATGGTCTGTTGCCTGTGTCTATGTGCCTGTGGTTCTGTCAGTGTGATCATGTGATGTATCTGACCCCAGGAATGTGTCAATAAAGTTTCCCCTTCCTGGGACAATGAATTCACGGTGTTCTTATTTCAATTTCCAGGAGTGTATATCTTGTTCATCTCCATCTCGGCATAACTACGGCGATCTGCATCAGTATCAATCTGCTGACAGTAGTGAAGTCTTACTCTCCGCCGAGTGGTCTTGGACGCCTTGCCACGGTTCGCGCGGCTCCTTCCGTCGGAGCTTAGAGTCCTACCTCGGGCATGGGAGTATGTGTTGTCTTTAGCATAAGTTAGTGTAAGTTAGATTAAGTAGTGTGTAACCCTAGGGACCGACGACTTCAACAGTTTGATCCCAAAGGATCTCACCACAAAAAAATGTTCAAATGTGTGTGAAACCTTATGGGACTTAACTGCTAAGGTCATCAGTCGCTAAGCTTACACACTACTTAACCTAAATTATCCTAAGGACAAACACGCACACCCATGCCCGAGGGAGGACTCGAACCTCCGCCGGGACCAGCCGCACAGTCCATGACTGCAGCGCCCAAGACCGCTCGGCTAATCCCGCGCGGCCCACCACAAAATTCCAGTTTTTTTCTTAGTCTCCCTCTACGAATCCCTCCTCTCCCCCCCCCCCCCCTCTACACTTGATACCCCCCCCCCCCCCCCGCCGGCCATTCATTGACGTCGCAGAATTCATGGAGACCTAATATCTTGTCGGACTTACTTTTTCCCGGAGTAGTGCAGCGTCTCGAGGTGGCATGGACTCAATAAGGCGTTCGAAGTCCCCTGCAGAAATACTGAGCAATGCTGCCTCTATAGAAGTCCGTGAATAGAAAAATGTTGCAAAAAAAAAATGTTAAAATGTGTGTGAAATCTTATGGGACTTAGGAAAATGTTGCAGGTGCAAGATTTTGTGTACGAAATGATCTCTCGTTTATTTCCCGTAAATGTTTGATGGCATTCACGTAGGGCGATCTGAGTGCCCAAACCATTCGCTCGAACCGTCCAGAAACCAATCGCGAACAATTGCAGCCTAGCAACATAGCGCGTTGTTACCCACAAAGATTCCATCGTTCTCTGCAGCAAATGGTCTCCAGTAGCCCAACATAATCATTTACATTCAATAACCGGTCTGCGCCACACTCGAACCCTACCACCAGCTGTTGCCAACTGAAATCGGCACTCTTCTGACCAAGCCACGACTTTCCAGTCGTCTAGGATCCAACAAATAAGGTGAATAGCCCAGGAGAGGCGCTACAGGCGATGCCGTGCTGTCAGCCAAGGCGCTCGTGTCGGTCGCCTTCTGCCACAGCCCATTTCGCCGCACTCGCCTGACGAGTACGTTCGTCATACGTCCCACGTAGATTTCTGCGACTATTTCATGCAGTATTCGTTGTCTGCCAGCACTCACGACTCTAAGCAAACACTGCTGCTCCCGGTAGCTAAGTGAAGGCCGTCGACCACGTCGTTCCCTGTGGTGAGAGGTAATGCCAGAAATCTGGTATTGTCGGCACACGCTTGACACTATGGATCTCGGAATACTGAATTCTCTAACGGTTCCGAAATGGAATGTCACATGCGTCTAGCTCCAACTACCAATCTGCGTCCCAAATTTGTTAATTCTCGTGCGCCCGTAATCACGTCGGAAACATTTATCACACGAATCATCTGAGCACAAATAACAGCTAAGCCAATGCACTGATCTATTATACCTTTGTGTACGCGGCCACTATCGTCACCTGTACACGTGCCTATTGCCATTCCATGGCTTTAATCACCTCAGTGTATATCTCCCACTACCAAAGTGATCTACATAAAATTACGGTGGGAATTTAGGAGACGATACACAAACGTTTGGCAAGATTTCTTCAAACTGAAAACCGATATATGTGACAAAATCACAAGTTTTATGTACGATAATAATTGGTTTTGTACAGGTTGGCCTACTGGGCATCTCAAACCGAAGGTCGCGGTAAGACGGCAAAACAAATCTGATACCTTCACTAATTTTATAGTACATTTTACTACCAAGTACTAGGAAATAAAAGTCTATATTGCAATTACTGACGGTTCTTTGGTTGATATTGACTGTTTTACAGAACAGTAGTTACTCTTGTCCGATACAGAATCCCATATTCCTGAGAAGGTCGACAACAGTTCGTGGCGCTAGTTTTACGCACTTATTGCTAGCTGGAGGCTTTCTTCATTCCACTGGCCTCTATTTGTAGTCCTCACGAAATTTCTAGACATCTTATACAAATAAATAAATGTAAAAAAAGTTATTAAGAGTGTGTATCTTACCCCAAAGAAAATATGGCGTCTGTCGCAGGCACCGTAATGAGATGGAAGTTGGAATACGTGTTCCGATATGACAGCAAACTGGAGGTAACTGGGTCACATATCCTCGACGATATAGATAGAGTAATTGGTAAACAAAAGGTTAGAACCGGTAAAAAATATAGAAATCAGTACTGTTGTTTTAAAATACATTTGCGATTACTGCAGCGTAAATTTTAATACATACCAGAGTTTTTTCTTGCTCTCAAAGGGGAAAAATATTCGTACCAACTGCACCTACCGCTTGCCGCACGAGACTTGGACTCAGGGGTGCAATGGACCACCGAGTGCTGTGCTTTCGTGACACAGTGAAGTAACACGAGCAAATAGGCATCATACCTTGATTACCATATTCCCCTGATTCACTCTGTTCTTCTGTATCACAGCATTAAAAAAATTTACTAGTCTCTTCTTTCCCCTAACAGGCCACACTCCAGGCAAACAGCTTAAATAAAGACTTCCTAGCACTTAAATTTAGATTCGTTGCTAAGGAATTAGTTTTCTCGGCCGCTTTTCTTATTATTTGTCTTTTCTATTTATTTGTCAGTCTACATTTTATAAACTTGCATCTTTCGTCTATCATCAGTTATATCTCTGACCAAATACCAAAACTCAACTATTATTTTTAGGGTTTGATTTCCTGGTCTAATTCCCACGACAACACATCATTTAATTCGTTTACATTCCATTATTGTTGTTTTATTTTTGTTGATACTCGCCTTATAATTTCTTTACTGTCTTCTCAGTACACTATCTATTGCTTTCAATTGGTATTCCAAGTCCTAGACTTCTCTCATGAACTTACGAAGTCATCGGCAAATCTCAAACTCTTTACTGGTTTTCCGCTGCTTTACAACTTGTTCAATATACATATTACATGAGATCAAGGATAGTCTACAACTCTGTCTCACTCAATTTACTGCTTTCCTTACGTTTTCTTCTGGTCTTATAAAGGCACTCGAGTTTCTATACAAATTGGAGATAACCTTTCGCTCCCTATAATTCTACCCCACCTAAATTTCAAAGAGTGTATTCCAGTCAAAAGTCGTCTCTAAATCTGTAAATGCTATAAACGTAGGTTTGCTGTTGAACCTATTTTCTAAGACGAATCATGGATCAGTATTGTGTAGCATGTTCCCATATTTGTCTGGAACCCAAAGTGCTCTTGCCCGACGGCCGGTGCCGGCCGCGGTGGTCTAGCGGTTCTAGGCGCGCAGTCCGGAACCGCGCGACTGCTACGGTCGCAGGTTCGAATCCCGCCTCGGGCATGGATGTGTGTGATGTCCTTACGTTGGTTAGGTTTAAGTAGTTCTAATTTCTAGGGGACTGATGACCTCAGAAGTTAAGTCCCATAGTGCTCAGAGCCATTTGAACCGACGGCCGGTGGTAACAATTTTTCTGTTCTTCTCCCAGTTTTTCGTGACAGTATTTTACAATCGTGACTTGTTAAACTGATGGCTTGGTAATTACAATTAAAATTAACACATTCTGGTTGAAGTCTGAGGGTATTTCACGTATCTTATGTGTCTTGCATATTAGATGGAATAATTGTCACGGGTGGACCTCCCAAGGAACTCAGTCGTATGCTCGGTATTGGGTCTTCCAGTGTTCTGTAAATTTATTCTCGCAGAAGCTTTCTCCCATGAAGTCTTCATCACCTTCCTGTCCGATTTCCAAAATATTATAGTCAGCAACAAATACTGAAACAATATTAAGACAAGAAGCACAGTATACATGTAAAAGTTTAGTCCCATCAAAATCTTCATTTATTGAGTTCTGGATCTGTGGACCTATATAAATTTCATCAATTACGAATACTAAATGGTTCAAATGGCTCTGAGCACTATGGGACTTAACATCTATGGTCATCAGTCCCCTAGAACTTAGAACTACTTAAACCTAACTAACCTAAGGACATCACACACAACACCCAGCCATCACGAGGCAGAGAAAATCCCTGACCCCGCCGACGAATACTAAAATAATAAAATTTGTCAACTAACATTTTCAAGTATGTACACCAAACTGTGGTACTAAAGTTTTCTTTTCAGTTTCAGGACTGATATTATCAGGTATTATTCGACCCGTCCGGATAGCTGAGCGCGTTAATGCGCCTCTTCTGGGTTTCGGCGAGGCGCGCCGCCCCCGCACCGAATCCACCCAGCGGTATGAAGATGGCATCTGTTCTTTCGGACGTTTAGGTTTCGGACATGTCCGAAAGAACAGATACCATCTCCACATAGTTAAGGCTAACCGGCCATTGACGTTCTTCTTTTGTGCTGGATGCACACGCATAGCCCGAACTATTACGGGACCTGGTAAGATTATCTGCCGCGAGTAATGAGTGTAGTGGGCAGGGGCACTACGAATGTAGTGTGTGGACATTAAGTTGGGAATGTGGGCCTCACGGGTAGCGTGCAAGGGACAAATCCCTGCAGTCGCACTATCGTCTGTGCCCTCGGTGGCTCAGATGGATAGAGCGTCTGCCATGTAAGCAGGAGATCGCGGGTTCGATTCCCGCTCGAAGCACACATTTTCAACTGTCCCCGTTGATGTATATCAACGCCTGACGGCAGCTTTGGGTGTTGATTTAATTATCATTCCACCCACCGGATTAACTGTTAGGGTCGGTGAGGCGGCCAGCCTCGGTGTGGTTTCAGGGCGGCTTCCCACACCTAGCTGAGTACCGCGCTTGTTCCCACGTCCTGCCTCAGATACACTATGCGCAAATGTTTAGAAAACGACCTCCAACGTGAAAATGTGCTTTACCCTGGACTCAGACGGATGGGGTACATGAATTCCGTCCCGGGCGGAGGCGTGGCGTCGGAAAGTGCAACCTGCCACCGTCACTAACATTGCTGGCAACTGTATAACAAAGTGACGGACGGAACAAGATAAGGATGAAGAAGAACAGAATAGCAGTTATTTTTCAACGACACTAATCACGGTATTTCTCATGGAGTTCCATAGAAACAGCTAGATGTATTTACATACGTACATGTGAGAATTATTTTGTTTGCAGTGATAAATAAAAGCACAGGTAAAGTACTTCTTATAGTTTAAATGTTCTACGGAGGTGACATTTTATTCGAGCTCCATTGCAACTACATTCGGGCCAAAAATGTTAACTGCTTAACTTTCTAGGGTCTTTTGCCTTGAAAATGTTTCCTTTCCAAAGCAACATTCCTTTGTACCATATCAACGGGCAAACCGTTACCGGTACTGATGATTATACGAACAGAAGTTATGGAGTTTAGGCCTATATCGTGAACAAGAACGTAATCAATATTTAACAAATTCCTGTATGCACTTTTATGAAAGGATATATGGCAGTTATCTACTAATTCAGAATATATAAAGAAATAATAAGCCACCAATGGCATAAGAGAAATTTAATAATTTAATTTCTTTACCGGTTTCGTGCCCTTAGTGCCCGTCTTCATAAGGTTGTATCTATCACATTATTTTAGAGAGTCAACAATAAGCTGCATTTTGCTGTTGACACTCGCAAACAATAAGGTGCTTCTCATTAATGACTCTCGAAAATAATGCGATAGGTATAACCCTCTGAAGAAGGGTAAAGAAATTAAATTTCTTTATTGCAACTGGTTTCTTATTATTTCTCTCTGTACGTCTACAGTTTCTGAGGATGGATAACATACTAATTCGGAAAATTTATATACAAATGTAAATTTTTCAACAGATGAGTAGCCTCTGTTTCAACATATAATTTAATGCCTTGATTTTGAGAAGTATGTTGGCAATTTTTTAATTTATGTAAGGACTCACTGGCGGCACGGGATATTATTGCTTTCACATGTTTTTCCACGTAACCAAAAGCTGCACACGATTTCGTTATTATAATTGGCTGAAAACACAACAACAAACAAAATTTTTCGTTTACTGCATAATTCACCAGCAACCGGTATCCCTTGTCGTTTGATCGAAATGTAGGTTTCAAAATAACGACTGTACTCTGTCACCTACGGACTAATTGAAAGAACTGTTCTTACCTTAGAATAAAGACTATATAGTAAAGACTGATCTGCGAAACGAGGTTTTCTCTCTTTTACGTTAGAGGATGTCCGTTTTTAATTTGAAATTCGAATACACGAGGCAATATTCCGTCACATTAGTTATAGGTTCAAAATAAAATCAACATCAAAAGCACTTTATAATCATAAAACTACTTTTCGATAGTAAGATACTATTTCGGGGATTATATTCCGGCTGCAAATTTTAAACAGTGTTGTTGCTATTGTTGCGGTCTTCATCCCAAAGCAAATCCTGTGCAAGACTCTTTGTCTGCATAACTACCGCAGCCCACATTCATTCGAGCTTGCTTACTGTATTCACGCCCTTTTGCCCCGCAACAATTTTATTCCTCCCGCTCCTCAAACATACAGTCTCACACTTCCTCCCATTACAAAACTGATAATTCCTTGATCCTACCAAATAATCATTCTTTTGTTCAAATTGTGAAATAATTTTTTTTTTCGAAGTTCAGTTCAGTACCTCCTCATTTGTTGTTCTATCTATCCATTTAATTTTCAGCATTCTTCTATACAACACATTTCAGAAGCTTATATTCTATTCTTGTCTGAAGTGTTTATTGACCGAAATTACCCTCCAAATATCTTCAGTAAAGTCTTCGTAACTCATAAACTGATATTCACCTTTAGTCGGATTTATTCGTTGCTAAGTGTCGTGACCTCATTTCTTCATTATTTCTATCTGGACCTTCGTCTAGATGTCTCCATCCACAGTAATGTTTAGCTGTTATTAATATAATGTGAGGAGGTAGGCCAGTAATCTTATTCACTTGATCCAACCACCTTCTTGTTGCTCTTCCTCGTAGTTTACTGCCTTCGATTTTGCCTTGTGGGATAGTCTTTTCTATATTATCCCCTTGTCTTGTCAAAATATGCCAAAGAAACTAGAAGGAAAATTAACAGCAATAGCGGCTCTCGGTCGCAAGAAAGTAGTCTTTTGACCCACTTTTCCGCACCTTCATCAGAGTGCCTGATGAAGGCACTCGTAGCAATGCCGAAACCTGGGTCAAAAGATTTCTTTTTTTGCGAGCGAGGGCTGCTATTGCTGTTAATTTTACTTTGTAAACGGTCGCTGACCACGCAGCCATGTTCAAAACTTTTCATCTGGAAGTAGCTTTGACTCATCGGGATGATAAACTTCGTGTGATACTAAGTTCTTTTATAGTGGAAGCATTGGTTCTTCTTTCCGTCCATAAAACGCGTAACGTCTTTCTCCACCATATCTCGACGGCATCAGTGCGGGTGTGACCAGTAGCTTTTCTTGCTATTGCCAGTCTGTTTTATGTACTTTCTACTTCGCCCACCATCAGTTATTTTACCACTCAAACAGCAGAATTCATTTGCTACGTTTAGTGTCGCATTTTCGAAACTAATTCCCTCAGCATCACCCAATTTTATTCGACTATATTCCATTATCATTGTTTTACTATTGTTGATATTCATCTTACATCTGCCTTTCAAGACACTATCCATTCCTTTGACTGCTCTTCCAAGTACTTAACCGTCTACGACGTAATTACAATGTCATCGTTAAACTGTAGAGTTTTTATTTGTTCTTCCTAAACTTACATTCCCCTTTCTTCCTAAACTTAAATTTCCCTTCCAAATTTCCCTTTGATTTTCGTCACAGCTTGATCAGTCCACATATGTACAGATGCCTCACTCCTTTCAGTAATATGAAACTTATTTTTAAGAAATTGTCGTTTGTTTTCGCCGTCTCAGTTGCACATATATTTTACAGTATGGCTAGTTACGGTCAGTGCTGATCATTGTAAGGTTATAAACAAAAAAGTGTGTAATTTACATTATTTTAAAATAAGCAGAAAAGTATCGCACATAACTGCTGAATTTATTTATGTCGATGGGTAAGGTAATTAAAACTTCTTCTCATGAACAATTTGACATTCTTTGTGTATTTACAGACAGTAGAATGGGGATTGGAAGCACAAAAACAACTGCAGTTTATCATAGAAAAGTTGGGTGCATATCAGTTAGGGAGAAAGACCAAAAAAATTACACATTAATACTGTGGTGTGCAGCTGTGGTCTATAGCTTAAACAGATAACTGGTGGAGGGAAATGAGGGGAAAATTAGGGTAACAGCGGAAAGGCAGTAAAAGTGAGATGATGAGAACTGGGATATAAGAGAGAACAACTTGCGCAGGGAAAGACAGTGCGAGGTATAACCTGAGCACAACGCATTTACATTCGCTAAAACATAGTAATTTGTGTAAAAGAGAGAGGTGTAATTTGTGTAAGAACATGACGTGTTGCTTACGGAACTGCTTAATCTATAGATGATCAACTTTGATGTAAAGTGGTCATACTATACAAGAAATGAGCAACGGCATAAGTAAACGATACATTTTTTATATAACAAAGTTGTTATTTTTATTGTTCCCTATCGTTTCTTGTACATATTGCACATTACTTGTCTTTCCGTATACCTCAACCTATTTTTCACAGAATTTTGAACATCTTGCATCATTTTACATTGTTGAACGCTTTTTAAATGTCGACAAATGCTATGAAAGTCTCTTGACTTTTCTTCAGTTTTTCGACGTCAGACCAGCTTCTGGTACCCTTACCCTTCCTGAAGCCAAACTGATGGCCATCTAAGATATCCTCAATTTTCTTCCTACTCTTCTGCAGGTTATTCTTGTCATTAACCCGGATGCATGAGCTGTTAAACTGTTTGCGCAATAATTCTCGCACTTGTCAGCTTTTCCTATCTTCGGAGTTTTAATTACTCATCCATATTTTTGATACTGTCCTCAATTTTAGGTACTTTATGCATAAAGCTGTGGCACGAGGCAAGGGAATTGGCCGGCATTGAGGGTCGGTCTGGGGAAGAGTGCTGACGCTACACCAATACGTTGTTAGTTGACACCCTTATGGAACGTCCGTTTTTACACGCTGTCCGCCTCAAGAATGAAACAAAGTTCACTGGATGCTCCAAACAGTTCACAGCCGTTTACGGGATGCTGGCCTTAGAGCCTGTAGCACTGCTGAGAAAGTTGCCCTTCCTGATGATCAGACTTTGTAGGCTTGCCTTCGCTGAATTGGCACCATGACATCTTCTCAGATGAATTAATATTTAACTCAGTGAGTTAGGGTCTGGTGGTGGTCTACAGGCCAAGGAAAGCACGTTACGACCTACAGTATGTGACGTAACATTCAATTGTTGGCCGCATCACTGTCTCGTGCTGAGGGTGGATGTCATCCGAAGGGACAACGATACTTCATCGAATTTATGGTCATCTTAGCGCAGATCAGTATATGCACGTCATGAAACATACCATGGCGTCGAGTGTGGGGATATACAGTCTGCTATGCCCATGGAGTGATCCACTTCAGGACGACTCACCAGTTCGATTGATAGGTGTGGTCGAGCGCCATGCTTCAAACTCATTGAAATTTTTTGTCCCAAAGTGAAGCGTACGTGAACTTACACTGGATGTCACCATCCCCACGCACACCTGACCAAATTTGTGAACTGGTGTTGGATACATGGAAGAGTCTCTCAGACAACGAGACATATTTCCATAGGGTGACAACATCCATGCCTCGTCGGATGAGGCAGGTAATTAATACCAATGGTCGGGTGGATCACATACTAAACCCATCCTTGATGTGACACTTCCCTTTTTTCACATTACTCCACGTTAAAGTACAGCATTTGATATAACTATGTTTGTAAATTGGAAATCTGTATAAAATAATTGTGCTTTAAATTTTATTTATTGAATTCATGAACTGAAATATATGTGTTGCCCTGATCTGAACCAGACGGAAAACTTACTGTCGACCAATATAAGAACAGGTAAACACTAAAATAATGATGTCAAAAAGACAGTTCAGTGACGGCATACAAAAGCTCTTTTCCAAGTTAAGTCTTCGGGAGCCCAAGGACAACATACCATCCACGGCGCCCATTTATCTATGTTAGTCTTCAGAACACCGACCATTGCAAAACATGCGTTCAGTGTCTTCAGACTGCACATCTGAAGCATTGTCCTCTATTACTGTTATGAGAGATTCCACATGAACTGAAAACTGTTTAATGTGTTTTTCTCCTTCCTAAATTCCCCTTTCTTCCTAAACTTAAATTCCCCTTCCAAATTTCCCTTTGGTTTTCTTCACAGCTTGATCAGTCCACACAGATGCCCCACTCCTTTCAGTAATATGAAACTTTCGCCTCTGTTCCCTTTGATTCTGCTACTGCTTTCTTGTCTTTGAATGGTTTCACACATGGAAGTGGTTAGCTACAGATTCAGCCAGGTCCTAAGAACATGTATTGATTTTGGGCCGCGCGGGGTAGCCGCGCGCTCTGAGGTGTCTTTCACGGTCAGCTACAGATTCAGAGCGTGCTGATTTTACTGTAGCTGATGGCTTTTGATGTGGCTCGCTGATTTTGGTAGCTGGACGAAAACCATTTGGATTCACATTAGTAGAATACCAAGAGGAGTTTGGGCAGGGTAAATGATCTTATCACATCTGGGGTCAGATTATCCAATTGGGCTCCTTGTCAGCCCCCCTCTTCTCCTTGGGGAATCTCTGGGAGTTAGTCAGGGTCACCAATGGGATCAGTACACACTGTCGGAAATTGTGCGCGTTGTGTTAAGTCATGACACAATTTTACAGTCGTCATGGGACATAAAATTGGCGGGATCCCCTTTGGCGGGAAACTCCTCACCTCCCCCTGGATCGGTGAGGATCAAACACCCTCTCATCCCCTCTCACCCTCCACATTTTCAGCTATTATAACTAGGGTACTTGCGTGGGTGGAGACACTCAGGATCTGATCAGCATAGGGAGAGGACAGGCTGTGTCTACTTGTTAATAAAAAATTGCGCTAAGCCACGTCACTTGAGTTCTAGACTATGGCTGTTCGTTAATAACACTTTGATATTACATCATTCGAGCCACCAACAGAGACCACATCCTCACAGATATATAAGTACTCTTATTCATCTCAGAGTACCACTTGCAACCTGAGGCCTCAAGTATTTTGTGGATGTATTTCAATCTCTGTCTTCCTCTACCGTTTTTACCCTCTATAGCTGCCCCTAAGACCATCGAAGCTATACCCTGATGTCTGTCCGCCCCCGGTAGCTGAGTGGTCGCCGGCACGGTAGCTCAGCGTGTTCGGTCAGAGGGTTAGCAGCCCTCTGTAATAAAAAAAACTGAGCTAATCGATCAACAACGAACTTCAACGGATGTCTTACGACGTCCGTTCCGAACAGATGCAACGATAAAAGCGAACAAAAGGAGATTAAAAAAAAGAAAAATGTGGTCAGCGCGACAGGATGTCAATCCTAAGGGACCGGGTTCGATTCCCAGCTGGGTCGGAGATTTTTCTCCGCTCAAGGACTGGGTGTTCTGTTGTCCTAATCATCATCATTTCATCCCCATCGACGAGCAAGTCGCCGAAGTGGCGTCAAATCGAAAGACTTGCAACAGGCGAACGGTCTAGCGGATGGGAGGCCCTAGTCACACGACATTTACATTTTTACCCTGATGTCTTAACAGATGTCCTATCATCCTGTTGCTTCTTCTTGCCAGACTCATCCGATTCTGTAGAAAACCTCCTCATTCCTTACTCTATCAGTCCATCCAATTTTAAATATTTTTCTATAGCACCGTATCTCAAATTCTTCGATTCACTTCTGTTCCGGTTCTCCCACAGTCTAGGTAGCGGAATTCCGTAACTTCATCTACCTCATGATCACCAATTCTGATAGGTTTCTCAGCTCTCATTTCTTATACTTCTCGTTACTTTCGTCTTTCTGGCATGTACTCTCACTCCGTGTTCTGTACTCATTAGACTGTCCATCCCAATCAATACATCCTGTAATTCTTCTTTACTTTTACTGAGGATAGCGATGTCATCAGCGAATGTTATCATTATATCCAATCACTTCTAATTTTAATCTCACTCGTGAACGTTTGTTTTATTTGCATAATTGCTTCTTCGATGTGTAGTCTGAACAGTAGTTGTGAGATACTACATCCTGTCTTACTCTTTTTAATCCGAGCGCTTCGTTCTTGTACTTCCAGTCTTGTTATTCCTTCTTGGTTCTTGTACATATTATATATTACACATCTTTCCCTACAGCTTCGTCCTACCTTTCTCAGAATTTCGAACATCTTGCACCATTTCACATTATCAAATGCTTTTCTCGGTTAGCCAGGTCCTAAGAACGTGTATTGATTTTGGGCCGCGCGGGGTAGCCGCGCGCTCTGAGGCGTCTTTCACGGTCCGTGCGGCTCCCCCCGCCGGAGGTTCGAGTCCTCCCTCGGACATGGGTGTGTGTGTCGTCCTTAGCGTAAGTTAGTTTAAGTTAGGTTAAGTAGTGTGTAAGCTTAGGGACCGATGAAATCAGCAGTTTGGTCCCATAAGCCCTTAACACAAATTAAATTGTATTGATTTTTCTTCAGTCTTGCTTCCATTATCTACCACAACAGAATTGCCTCTCTAGTACATTTGTGTTTCCTAAAGACAAAATTATCGTCATCTAAGAGACTCTCAATTTTCTTGTCCATTGTGTTGTATATTAATCTTGTCAGCAACATTCATGCATGAAGTGTGAAGCTGATAGTGCGATAATTGTTTTGCTATCTCTGGAATGTTACGTATGTATCCACATTTTCCGTATTTTTTCGTACTTTTCTCAATTTTACGTATTTTTCATCCTTTCTCGTATTTTTACCGTGTTTTTCACAAATATGCTCATTGTTGTTCATTTTTCGTATTTTATCCAAATACTATCCACTGTTCCCGACGTCGCTTCGATATAACGATGCTCTGAGCCAGTCACAATGCACCGTCTGTCGAACTTATCATTGCTATTGAAGCACATCTTGCCAATAGCAGGTCAACGTTAACCAAAGCTTTAACTTCGCTAATTGTTAATCCGTTATTAAGTTAACTTCGTTAAAGGTAAAAGAGTTACATTGCAGGAGACTTCTCGGAAATTAAAGCTAATCGTTAAGTCATAATAGTAAACTGTATGTTGTGGGTGTAGTGAAATGAGAAAGTGAAGAAAACATTACCGTTACGTAAATAAAAATGTTTAGGTTGGGAAACACTAGACAAATAAGGCAGACTTTAATCATTTAGTTTTATAACTATTTAGTTATCAATGTTAAATCATAGCAGAATCAAAAGGAGAACCAGATAGCATCTGACATCAGGTGCATATTTACCTTCATCAACATCAACATATTAAAATTTTCATTGGGGACCGAGGAGACAAAATGTCTTTGCTCACAGAAAATCTGATTCAATGACTTAGTTTCACAATGAATCCACGAAAAAACAGCGAACGCGAACTTAGCAAACAATAATGAACAGCCAACACCTAATTATTTCTCTTTCGCAATCGATTGCTTGCCTCAATAGCACGCACCCCGGCGTAGCGACGCACCTACAAGTACACTATCGGAACTTCTCAGAAGATAATTTCCGCGGGCGACGCGGCGTCATTTTTGCCATAAATAATAGATGCTAATTAATGATTAACGGATCCAAAAAAAGTTGGCGGTAGTTAAAGCATCTGTTAAAGTCTTAAAATTAACTGAAGAGTTAGTCCGTTACTCGAAAAATTAACTTTGTTAATTAGCTATTAGCGGTCTTGTGCCCAACTAGGTTCTTACCCATCTTAATCTTTTCTAATGTGGACACCATAGGGAGAGTTTTTAGGCTGTGTCTTTTGGTTAGTAACAAAATAAGTTAAAGCACATCACTCGATGTATATTTGTTAATGATAATTTAACAATACATCATTTGAGGCACCAGCAGAGACACATCCTGGCAGATACATTACTTACTCTCATTCCACCCAAGTTTTAACATTTTTCAGCCATTGTTCCAGGATTTTCAGCATTTTACCTAATTACGCTAGTTTCGACCATCTGCTCTCGACGTCGAGTCACAGCGTAGCGTAACGTGGCGCTGCGTCACGTCTACGTCAGGATGCTGTCACCTAAACGCAAAGCAGCACAGTTCCGATTTATGTATCACTGCTAATCCACCACTGCATTAGTAGTATGTGAGTAATGTCATACTGAATATGTAAGAAACGAACACATTGGCAGAAATAGACATCTTACAGGACACATCATAGCATATTCTATAATCGCTGCCGATTTCAGACCAAAGATAGTGAAAATACAAGAAATACCACACTGTGGCAGAGAATAGTTGGTGTATTCGTGTCCAGCCCGGTAGCTGACACAGAAGATATTGCTGCTCAATCAGTTCTGATTGAGGGATGTACCGCCTACAATATTAGCAGGTAGACGGGAATGTCGAAAACTGCTTCAGATACACATCTAGATTACGAAAAACTCCCCGCAAACGTATTCCAGATAATGTAAATCACACGAACCAAGTGAGATGCTGGTAGGTTATAGATCTCCTCGAACAGTTATATGGTTTTATAAACGAAGTATGTCTTTGATAGGCTTTTATATAGCTGACTGTGTAAGACCGCAGACCCAGAGCTACTGCTAGTGCTGGAGTAAGAGAGAGTGTTGGCGCACAGTTGTAGGTAGCTATCGGTGAGCGAAAAACGACGGAATAGGCAGTTTTTGTGCTGTGCTTTGTGAAGCCACCAAGTGTTAGAAAATCTAGGTATGTCAATATTGGAAGCAGAGGTCTTCATGCAAGTAAGGTAAAGATGTCAAATAATTACGATTTTTTTGATTTTACCACGTGTTAGAGTAGATGAGTTGGCTGATATTTTGTAATTGTCCAGCAACCCCAGAATGTACGTTAACCGTTTTGATAAAAGGGGTTAGATATTCCACTCTGCAATATTTCTAAGATTTTTTAACAGAGCTATGTGTAGAATGAGATTATCACTCTGCAGCGGAGTGTGCGCTGATATGAAACTTCCTGGCAGATTAAAACTGTGTGCCCGACCGAGACTCGAACTCGGGACCTTTGCCTTTCGCGGGCAAGTGCTCTGCCATTTGAGCTACCGAATCACGACTCACGCCCGGTACTCACAGCTTTACTTCTGCCAGTACCTCGTCTCCTACCTTCCAAACTTTACAGAAGCTCTCCTGCGAACCTTGCAGAACTAGCACTCCTGAAAGAAAGGATATTGCGGAGACATGGTTCGCAGGAGAGCTTCTGTAAAGTTTGTAAGGTAGGAGACGAGGTACTGGCAGAAGTAAAGCTATGAGTACCGGGCGTGAGTCGTGCTTCGGTAGCTCATATGGTAGAGCACTTGCCCGCGAAAGGCAAAGGTCCCGAGTTCGAGTCTCGGTCGGGCACACAGTTTTAATCTGCCAGGAAGTTTCAGAGCTATGTGTAATTTGATGATTTGCATTTGTTGGATTAGCGACGTTGCATAATACTTGCTGTTTAAATATCATTGTTTGTGAATCAATTGTGAGGAATGTAACTTCAACTGTCAGATGTTTTTGAAAGGTCATATATTTTTAAAGAAGTTGGATTTTCCTAATGTTCTCATTTATCAGAGAAATGAATTTCATGTGCTTTTCAAGTATTATGGTCAGCATTACACACTGCTGAGCCTATAGCTAACATTTATATAATTTTTGTGAGAGAGCAGAATATATCGCGTTCCAGTGTGACTGTTCTAGAGGTAAGACAATTTAATTTATTTGTTATGTGCACAGGGACCAAAGTTATCAGTTTTGAACAGGGCCAGATGATTCAGTGCCTAAGTGGCTGACCGTATTTTGCAGTGACTGTATTTCTTGATTGGTATTGTAAGTTGCGTTGCCCAATCAGTTCGCGTAAAGTTTTGGTGACAATAACACAGTGGAATCACACCACTTGCATTTACAACACGCAACAAGACAATTATAGTTCAGTACTCATTCCACAGATGAGAAATTCATTCAACGTAATCGTGAAGTTTATTATTACATTTTTAAAAGAACGTTACAACTTGTAATTACAACAGCTAAACAAAATAAGCCCTTCAAAATTATTAGTACATACAACATTACTGTAAGTCTCGTAGATTAACTACAGGAAAACCCGCATATTGCCATCGCTGTTAACGCAATTTAGAAGAATCCATAGTATTCCAAAGACACATTCTGGACAGCTAGCATGTGGTGGTGCTATAAGACTCGTAAATACCATCCTGCAAGAACACTGAATATGGGAGACACCACCAGGCTTCGAAGCACAATAAAAGGAAGTATAATTCTCGCAATATTAGTGATGTGGTGTCATTGTAAGACTCTCGTAAATAAATGAAGAAATAATGAGAAGTATATACCTCCTCGCCAAACAGAAACGAGACTGAGCAATGGTCATAGTGCAGCAAAAATAAACTATTTTTACATACGCATCAAAGACTCATGGACGTCAGGATACATCTCTTTCTATACTAAAAGAAAAAAAAAAATCTCCACAGATCAAGCACCGTCTGTCAACAAGCATATTCTCAAAGGACCAATGATTATATTTAACTTACAACCCACGTGATTCACATTGTGATGAATGACTGCTGAAAAAACGTACTGCATGTATCTGATAACAATAAAATCACAGCCCGCATCTCGTGGTCGTGCGGTAGCGTTCTCGCTTCCCACGCCCGGGTTCCCGGGTTCGATTCCCGGCGGGGTCAGGGATTTTCTCTGCCTCGTGATGGCTGGGTGTTGTGTGCTGTCCTTAGGTTAGTTAGGTTTAAGTAGTTCTAAGTTCTAGGGGACTGATGACCATAGATGTTAAGTCCCATAGTGCTCAGAGCCATTTGAACCATTTGAATAAAATCACAACCATTATTTCTCGATTCCTGCGGTCAGTGCAAGAGTCAATGGTAATATTCCCTGTCACACCTCTATATCTTCGAACCCACAGCCTCAAAGTGCGTAAGTTGGTTGACACCAACCACGGGAAAGTGGTCTACTCAAACAGACAAATGGCTTCTCTAGTTGCAAGAAGCTGTTTGATACGACTACCATTGATTCATCTGGCGAGAGCGCAGTGCAGCCAGTATGAGCCGTATTAATAAAAACGCACTAAAATAATTTCTATCACAAGTCTGTGTTTTGCTAGATTTGCCAATACATATCCAATACGTAATTTACGAGCAAGACCACACCCTTCTTGTACTGGTTACAATAAGAAGCGGGTATAAAGTGTCGGACGTTAAGATTTTACTACGAACCAGTTCCCCACTTGGAGCTCCTACAATGCCTTGTCTACGATATAGTCAGCGATGCTGAAGCATAAATCAGCTAATATCGGAGTCACGTTCAGACACTGAGGCTATTGAGAGGAGAGGCCTATAGATAGGATATTACTGAATTTTTTATCGGTGACATCTTATTTGGAAAAATGTCCGTAATCCTTGGAGGTGATATTTTCCTCTGATAGGACTGTGCTCGGGGTATACTGCTTACGGATCATACATTTCAGATAGTGTACGATAATTACATTTCACATCTATTAAGCCAGCCTAGTATGTGTCTGTGAGAACCATATACAGAAATGTGGTTTTATGGTTTTAAAAGCTTGCGGGCCACTGAGTAGCACTGTGAGTGTGTGCGTGTGTTAGGAAAATAAACGTCATGTTTGCATGATCTTACAAGCAATAAGCGCGCTTGAGTGCGGACAAGTCTTTTTTAAGCACTGGACTGTAAGTTTAATAGACTTTCATGGAAGTAATTCTCGTGATAGTTGTAGCTTGCTTCCATTAATCCAACTTGTTAAGCGTCTCAGACTGTCGATCAAATTCCGTTTTTTGTCGTAACACGAGTCGAAAATCTTAAAAATGTTATGCATGTCATAAATAATTACAGATTCTAAGGCCAGTCGTAGGTAGTTATTTACAACACCATCCTGACATTAGCACTGTGTAGTGGAACCGTAAAACATTTGGAAAGACAATAGCTGCAAGGGCATAATAAACTAAGTTTCTCAGTCTTGGTTCTATAAGAAGTAACGTAGGCAGACGTTACATAAATAGTAATGTCAAATAATTAAAACTATAGACACAAAGCACATAGCATTATAATAAATTACACTGGGCAACAAAAAAATCATTTTTGAATGTTTCGAGCACTTCATGAGGCAATTCCTACTAATTTTGGCTTGAGGAAAAACAAATATGACAATGAACAATTTTTATTAGCTCTAGTTTCTATGATATACACAAGGTGGAAGTATTACATATTAACGGACTGAGAAAAAAGGATACATTTTAATTACATACATGCTAACAACAATGAAAGTGCATTTGATTTTTTAAACTGGTAATTACATGCTAAGAGTTCTAAATTGCTGGAAAAATACTTCGCAGATGGTCGTGTCTGAAGAGAATCATGTGGTGGCCTATTGACTTCGTCGTCTTTTAGCTTGTCTCTTGTAATGGAATTCCGCAGAATCCCTACACAAAGTCCAACAGTAATTCGCAAACATTACTTCATTCCAACGGCCCTGATATCTTTGTTCCATAACAAGTCCTGATGGAATCTCTCACCATATTCATCACTAACGTCTCCACAACTAGGAGGGAAAAAGTCTAGGTGGGAGTGGAGAAAATGGATCTTAAGGGACATGTTGCATCCAAGGTAACGGTATTTTTACAGCAGCACTGTCACCAAATGCTTGTAGTTGTCATCTCTTTTGTTGCCTAAAAATCCATGAACAACACCCTTTGAAGGCTTCCCAAGCTTCGTTTTCTTTCCCCTCCAAAACTTGGTCAAATGCAGGATCCTTTACAAGTTCTCTTATTTGTGGTCCGTTAAAAATGCCTTCCTTAACTTTTGCATCACTTAATTTCGAAAATTTATATCTTATGTACTTAAAGGCCTGTGCTTCTCGGTTCAAAGCTTTGACAAAGTTTTTCATCAAACCCAGCATGATATGCAGGGGTGGTAGAAAAACGTCTTTTGGGTCCACAAGAGGCTTGGCAACGACATTTTTCTCGCTAGGGTGAAGATTTCAGGATGAGATTTTCACTCTGCAGCGGAGTGTGCGCTGATATGAAACTTCCTGGCAGATTACAACTGTGTGCCGGACCGAGACTCGGGAACTCGGGACCTTTGCTTTTCGCGGGCAAGTGCTCTACCAACTGAGCTTACCAACTTTACCCGCGAAAGGCAAAGGTCCCGAGTTCGAGTCTCGTTCCGGCACACAGTTTTAATCTACCAGGAAGTTTCAGGGTGAAGATTTCTTGCAGGCCAGTCTTCTTTAATATAATGCAGTTTCCTATCTCTACTGTCCCACGTACATAAGAAGCAGCAGTGCTTTGAGTAACCCAGTTGTGTTCCTAAGAGTATCGCAATGACTTTTAGATCACCACAGATTTTCCATTTGTGTTCATGGTATTTAATTGAGTCCAAGACAGCTGTCATATCTGCATATGTCTCCTTCATATGAACAGCATGGCTAACAGGAATAGATGAAAGAAGGTTCCCGTTGTGAAGTAACACAGCTTTCAAACTAAGCTTGGAGGAGTCTATGAATAGCCTCCATTCAATTGGATCATGGTTCAAATTCAAAGATTGCATCAAGCCATTAATGTCGCAGAACAAGATTATTTCTCAAAAAAGGGAAGCAGTTCCATGTGAAGTTTTCTGTACTGTGGGATTCTCACATCACTTTGGAGAAGATTCCATTGCTGTAGTCGAGACCCAAGTATTTCTGTATTCTCCTTTGGCAGGCCAAGGTCTCTAATGAGATCACGCTATTCCGCTTGACTCTGTGCGGTTTATCATATTTTCCCTCAAAATCAGGGTCATGGGATGTGGAAGGCTTGTTTGGTTCTTCTTCTACATCTACATCTACATCTACATCTACATGACTACTCTGCAATTCGCATTTAGGTGCTTGGCAGAGGGTTCATCGAACGACAATCATACTATCTCCCTGCCATTCCACTCCCGAACAGCGCGCGGGAAAAACGAACACCTAAACCTTTCTGTTCGAGCTCTGATTTCTCTTATTTTATTTTGATGATCATTCCTACCTATGTAGGTTGGGCTCAACAAAATATTTTCGCATTCGGAAGAGAAAGTTGGTGACTGAATTCGTAAATAGATCTCCCCGTGACGAAAAACGTCTTTGCTTTAATGACTTGCATCCCAACTCGCGTATCATATCTGCCACACTCTCTCCCCTATTACGAGATAATACAAAACGAGCTGCCCTTTTTTGCACCCTTTCGATGTCCTCCGCCAATCCCACCTGGTAAGGATCCCTCACCGCGCAGCAATATTCTAACAGAGGACGAACGAGTGTAGTGTAAGCTGTCTCTTTAGTGGACTTGTTGCATCTTCTAAGTGTCCTGCCAATGAAATGCAACCTTTGGCTCGCCTTCCCCACAATATTATCTATGTGGTCTTTCCAACTGAAGTTGTTCGTAATTTTAACACCCAGGTACTTAGTTGAATTGACAGCCTTCAGAATTGTACTATCTATCGAGTAATCGAATTCCAACAGATTTCTTTTGGAACTCATGTGGATCACCTCACACTTTTCGTTATTTAGCGTCAACTGCCACCTGCCACACCATACAGCAATCTTTTCTAAATCGCTTTGCAACTGATACTGGTCTTCGGATGACCTTACTAGACGGTAAATTACAGCATCATCTGCGAACAACCTAAGAGTACTGCTCAGATTGTCACCCAGGTCATTTATATAGATCAGGAACAGCAGAGGTCCCAGGACGCTTCCCTGGGGAACACCTGATATCACTTCAGTTTTACTCGATGATTTGCCGTCTATTACTACGAACTGCGACCTTCCTGACAGGAAATCACGAATCCAGTCGCACAACTGAGACGATACCCCATAGGCCCGCAGCTTGATTAGAAGTCGCTTGTAAGGAACGGTGTCAAAAGCTTTCCGGAAATCTAGAAATACGGAATCAACTTGAGATCCCCTGTCGATAGCGGCCATTACTTCGTGCGAATAAAGAGCTAGCTGCGTTGCACAAGAACGATGTTTTCTGAAACCATGCTGATTACGTATCAATAGATCGTTCCCTTCGAGGTGATTCATAATGTTTGAATACAGTATATGCTCCAAAACCCTACTGCAAACCGACGTCAATGATATAGGTCTGTAGTTCGATGGATTACTCCCACTACCCTTCTTAAACACTGGTGCGACCTGCGCAATTTTCCAATCTGTAGGTACAGATCTATCGGTGAGCGAGCGGTTGTATATGATTGCTAAGTAGGGAGCTATTGTATCAGCGTAATCTGAAATGAACCTAATCGGTAAACAATCTGGACCTGAAGACTTGCCCGTATCAAGCGATTTGAGTTGCTTCGCAACCCCTAAGGTATCTACTTCTAAGAAACTCATGCTAGCAGCTCTTCGTGTTTCAAATTCTGGAATATTCCATTCGTCTTCCCTGGTGAAGGAATTTCGGAAAACTGCGTTCAATAACTCCGCTTTAGCGGCACAGTCGTCGGTAACAGTACCATCGGCACTGCGGAGCGAAGGTATTGACTGCGTCTTGCCGCTTGTGTACTTTACATACGACCAGAATTTCTTCGGATTTTCTACCAAATTTGGAGACAATGTTTCATTGTGGAACCTATTAAACGCATCTCGCATTGAAGTCCGTGCCAAATTTCGCGCGTCAGTAAATTTTAGCCAATCTTCGGGATTTCGCGTTCTTCTGAACTTCGCATGCTTTCTCCGTTGCCTCCGCAACAGCGTTCGGACCTGTTTTGTGTACCACGGTGGATCAGTTCCATCTCTTACCAATTTATGAGGTATGAATCTCTCAATTGCTGTTGCTACTATATCTTTGAATTTGAGCCACATCTCGTCTACATTTGCATAGTCAGTTCGGAAGGAATGTAGATTGTCTCTTAGGAAGGCTTCTAGTGGCACTTTATCCGCTTTCTTAAATAAAATTATTTTGCGTTTGTTTCTGGTGGATTTGGAAGAAACGGTATTAAGCCTAGCTACAAAGACCTTGTGATCACTAATCCCTGTATCAGTCATGATACAGGGATCAGCTGTGGATTGTTTGTGGCTAAGAGGTCAATTGTGTTTTCGCAACCATTTACAATTCGCGTGGGTTCGTGGGCTAACTGCTCGAAATAATTTTCGGAGAAAGCATTTAGGACAATCTCGGAAGATGTTTTCTGCCTACCACCGGTTTTGAACAAGTATTTTTGGCAACATATCGAGGGAAGGTTGAAGTCCCCACCAACTATAACCGTATGAGTGGGTTATTTATTTGTTACGAGACTCAAATTTTCTCTGAACCGTTCCGCAACTATATCATCGGAGTCTGGGGGTCGGTAGAAGGAGCCAATTATTAACTTAGTTCGGCTGTTAAGTATAACCTCCACCCATACAAATTCGCACGGAGTATCTACTTCGACTTCACTACAAGATAAACCACTACTGACAGACACAAACACTCCACCACAAATTCTGCCTAATCTATCTTTCCTGAACACCGTCTGAGACTTCGTAAAATTTTCTGCAGAACTTATTTCAGGCTTTAGCCAGCTTTCTGTACCTATAACGATTCTTATTCCACACTGTCTTCATTTTCTATTTCAAACACACAATTTTCGGGTGGAGTAGGAACTGGTAAACTATCCGAATGTGGAATGGGTCGAATAGCAAATGGAAGATTCGGGTACTGAACTGTTCTTCTTTTCTTCATAGACAATCCTGCCTTTATAGTCAGGCAGAAATAGCAGTCATCTGTAGGGTTTGTAGGCTCCCGCCAAATCGTAGGCACAGCGAAAGCCATAGATCGTTTCTTCTTTTTCAGCCATTCTCGCAGTGTAACTGAACATGCGTTTCAACGTATATGTGGAGCCCAAGACTTATCCTGGTCCCCTACTTTCATACCGAAATAATACTGATAGGCAGTCTTTACAAGAGGCGTCAGATTGCGTTTCTGTAAGGAAAATGTTATTTCACCACAAATATAACAAAAGTTATTCACCATATTTACACATTTTCGTGGCATTTCTACAAATTTTACACTAAAAAAGCACTCGCGAACCAGAAATTTTGCATTAATTTGAGTAGAAACTACATGTAAATCACAGTCACAGCAACAGTGTCTATGTTTATGACTTACAAACAGCTGAAGAAAAAAAAATCCCCCAAATTTAAAATCTTCACTCTAAAAAATGAAATGTCACTTTGTCTTCAAAACAAGAGCTAATCTGTCATTTTTATGTTGATTTTTGAATTCAGCAGATGGAAATGCATGTAAATTTACTATTTTTAAGCCCGAAACATTTTCATTTTTGCCCAGTGTTATCGGATCTGATTATAGGGAATGAATGCATAGCTACGCAAGTCAAGAGTTTCGTGGATCACGACCTTATATCACAAAAGGTTTACCAGGAGCACTGTCATCCGGTCATAAAAGCCTTCATTCTGTCATCAGTAGGTACTTTAATTCTCCAGAAGATTCCTGTTTACATGTCGCCTCAGTCTACGTCTGGTGGTGTAATTTAGAATTCCACCATTAGATCGGCAACAAAACAGATGTCAGTATCGAAGTTTTATGTAATTGATTTCCACGTTACAACTATAAGCATACGGTGCATTTTCATAAACCATTGTAGGTCCTGACTCTCTTTATCAAGTGTCTATGTTTATGACTTACAAACAGCTGAAGAGAATTTGTGTTTGGTTATTTAACAGGTGTGCCAACTCCAAAAAAAAAAAAAAAAAAAAAAATTCCCCCAAATTTAAAATCTTCACTCTAAAAAATGAAATGTCACTTTGTCTTCAAAACAAGAGCTAATCTGTCATTTTTATGTTGATTTTTGAATTCAGCAGATACGGTATTGCATCCTGACATTACCAAATAATACATTACAACTACAGTTTTCCACAAGACGTACACATCCAGCTAAAAGTATAACACGTATTGTAGGGTTAAGAGTGACAACGAAAAAATGTCACTATCAACAAGATCTAAGCTGTACTTACATCCTATTAGAGAAAACTGCGGAACAACGTTAGGGCTGCATATACGAAAATGCAATGTAATGGTATCAGGGAGGTACAATTTGTTCCATATCGTTACCAGCAGGACAGCTGCGACTCACTTTTACATTATCAGATCTACGTCTACATCGCTACTCCACAAATCATAGTTAAGTGCCCGACAGAGGGTATTACCTGACAGAATGATGCTCTATTACTCCACTCTCGAACAGCGTGCAGAAAAAACGAACACCTATATCTTTGCCTTTGATTTCCCTTATTTTAATTTGATGATCCTTTCTCCCTATGTGCCGGCCGCGGTGGTCTAGCGGTTCTAGGCGCTCAGTCCGGAACCGCGCAACTGCTACGGTCGCAGGTTCGAATCCTGCCTCGGGCATGGATATGTGTGATGTCCTTAGGTCAGTTAGGTTTAAGTAGTTCTAGGTTCTAGGGGACTGATGACCATAGATGTTAAGTCCCATAGTGCTCAGAGCCGCCCGCATCTCGTGGTCGTGCGGTAGCGTTCTCGCTTCCCACGCCCGGGTTCCCGGGATCGATTCCCGGCGGGGTCAGGGATTTTCTCTGCCTCGTGATGGCTGGGTGTTGTGTGCTGTTCTTAGGTTAGTTAGGTTTAAGTAGTTCTAAGTTCTAGGGGACTGGTGACCATAGATGTTAAGTCCCATAGTGCTCAGAGCCATTTGAACCATTTTTTTTTTTTTTTGCTCAGAGCCATTTGAACCATCTCCCTATGTAGGTCAGCGTCAACAAAATATTTTCGCGTTCGGAGAAGAAAGATGGTGGTTGAAATTTCGTGAGAAGATTCCGCAGCAACGAGAAACACCTTTGTTTAATGCTGTCGACCCCAAATCCTGTATGATGTTCGTGACACTCTCGCCCATATTTCTCGATAATAGAAAACGTATTGCCCTTCTTTCAACTTTCTCGAAGTACTCCGTTAATACCATCTGGTAAGGAGTATCAATATTACTGTCACTAGAATTTCCCATATTCTTCAGGGAAGATAATGTATCCACTGCTGCCCTGCTTTGGCGAAAGAACAGTTCTCCAGTCTACAGATAGTCCTCAGTAGAACTGTCGACATTGCTGTTTAATAGTTCATGTAATCGATTTGGAGGTTAAATAATTTAAACTATAGACATACAGAGCATAGCATTATAAGCAATTATCTGACCTTGTTACATGGACTGTATGCATAGCCAGACAAGTTAACGGTATCTAATTCTTCGGAAGAATCTGGTTTAGATGCCATGTCAGTTTGTCTTAGTATTCGTAAAAGTGTAGGACAAAATACTGGAATGTGTCTTAGCATGACGATATTACGTCCAACAGCAAATGCATTTTATTAATGATTATTATTCATTTTATTAATGATGCTTATTCACTCTTAGTAGCAAAAAACCATTTCGCATAGGTCGTCAACATTGTCACATGATATTCTAAAAGTAATTGAACTTGCAATGCCGTGCGGAGTGGTCGCGCAGTTAGAGGCGCCATGTCACGAATTGCGCAGCCCGTCCTGCCGAAGATTTGGCTCCTCCCTCGGGCATGGACGTGTGTGTGTTGTCCTTAGCATAAGTTAGTTTAAGTAGTGTGTAAGTCTAGGGACCTAAGACCTCAGCAGTTTGGTCCCTTAGGAATTTACACACATTTGAACATTTTTGGACTTGCAATGCAATTACATTACTATAGTATGTGTGCCGTGACTTGTGATACCCCATAGCCATGGGGTAGCGGGCGGGGGGCTCAGCAACGACAAGCAGAATGTGACTAGTGCTACTCTACACATCAAAAACACACACATTATTAAAGTATCAGCGCCGATGTCCATAATAATTGCGAGATCTAGCTCCCAAACCTGTCACCTGTGTGTTAGGATTGACCCTAGCACGGAGGGTCTTCATAACACGAGGGTAATCCCAAAAGTAAGGTCTCCTATTTTTTTATAATTACATAGGCCTGTTTATTTCTATAATGATTTACATCAGTTTACAGCTTGAACATTTAGCTATTTTTATACATAATCACCACTTCTGTCGATGCATTTTTGTAGACGCTGTGGCAGTTTTTGTATGCCCCTGTCATACCAGCTCGCCGCCAGCTCTGCGACATTGGCGAAGAAGGATGCCGCCACTGGCGTGATTGTTGCTTGGTCTCAGGTGTAAAGTGGTACGCCCAGGTTTCATCATCCGTGACAATTGATTGAGTCCAGAAAGTTGTCCTGTTCGGCTGCAAGGCGGTGAAGAAATGCACGGGAAGGATCAACTCGTTGCCGCATGTGGTCCTCAGTCAGCATGCGTGCCACCCATCTTGCGCACACCTTCCGGTAGTTCAATGTTTCCGTTAAAATTCTGTGAGCGGTGCTTAGGGAAACCTCAGCAACCAACGTGCAGAGATCATCCAGCGTGATCCGCCGATCTTCACGCATGCTTTGCTCAATCTTCGACACTGCCTCCTCAGAAATTGGCGGTCTCCCACTCCTTTGTTCGTCGTGAATTTCGGTCCGACCAGCTCCAAACTCTCTACTCCACTTACGAACATTTTTGACATCCATGCACGAGTCACCATACAATTCCGTCAATTGGCGATGGATTTCAATCGACGCAGTGCCCTGTGCGTTCAAAAACCGAATAACTGCGCTCAATTCGCACTTGGCGGTAACATCCAACGGGAGCGCCATTCTCAACGGCTGCCAAGCCAAGACTGAGCGCCTCAGCGCGGCGTGCGCATGTTTACACACAGCGCGTGAAGCGCTCTTCATAACAGTGTGATCAACTGCCACACAAACAGAGTTCTGTACTTATATAAAAGTAGACCTTACTTTTGGGATTACCTTCTTATATGAATCGTATGCGTACCTTGTTAAAATAAAACACTTAGGTCCACAGTTCAGTGCTTATGTATCCTCTGTAGTAGTACGGCCTACGAAACGGCGATAATACTTTTTTTTCCTTTTTTTATACGAGCACACACTAACAGCACAAATTTTTGTAATCGATTTCCACTTTAAATTATAGTTATAGACGTATAGGTAATATTTTGCTTTAGATCCCCACAGGTCAAACACATTTTAGTCGACCGTTCGTATAAAACATCTGAGTAAAGGCTCAAGATGGCATCACTTTTGGTTATGTCACCTAACTTCTGTCCTCTGACCGTAAATTCGACCCTCCACGCCAACGTGCGTTTACTCTCCTCCAAAACGGTCAATGACTCGTGTGGAATACAGTAAATTTTACACAACTGAAACCACCAAAGAGAAGAATCGAATAAAACTTCGAATATACAATAAATAGATTAAAACATTAGACAAACATTAAGCCATAGCATTATGAGCTAATCTAAGTCATGTAGATAAAAATTGCGCTATGCATGTTCTTCAGAGCCCGTTTTTATCCTCCATTAGCAAGCTTCCCGCGGTGTCATCAATAGTGGTGTCAACACGCAACCAAGGTGTTTCGCTTCGATTCTAGAACCATACCACTTTACACAGCATGCAGATATTTTTACGATTCCAAATAAATATCACTTTCAACTGACGTGGGGTTGCAGAATACCACAGCATTCACAATAAAGTAACATTAGTGGTTTCTCACGCACACACTGAACTGCTGCAAATGTGACAACGTCATCTTGCCACCATGTCTCTCTAGAACGCACCATCGTCCGTCTCTTATGTCTACTTGTTACAGCCCCTCTCGACTGATTACCCTATCTGAATAATGGTGTCGTTTTATTCCTAAGTATATAGGTGTGAAGTCATGTCTATCCGTCTGTCTGTATAAATAACAGAATCCATATCTTTAGTGCTGATCTCTGTTAATTAATAATTTGCTCATGCTTGTAGCTTTCTAGAACATTATCCAAGAGAGATTACCAAGCACTGTGACCTAGTGCTTATGTCACAAAAAACACATCTAAGGATTTGCCTGTCTGTCTGAGACCCATACTAGGTTGGCTTAACAGATGTGGATATAATTATCGTGAACCATATCTTAAACAGGTGACCCCTGAAGAAATTTCCCCAGGATAGTCCTTTAAGAGGAAAATATCACGTGTAATAATTAGACATTTTTCCAGACGAGATGTAGAAGAGAACGAAAAAAAAATTTAGTAATTTTCTATCTACAGTCTTCTCCTCTGGACGGTATCAGGGTCTGAACTAAACCCCGATATCAGCTGATTTATGCTTCGTCATCAATGGCTGACTATGTCTAACGCAGGATGCTGTTGGAGCTCTAACAATAAATGGTTACCAGGGGCAGATAAATTTGTGGTAAAATCTTAACGTCCAACACTTTACACCTGATGATATTGTTCTAATCAGTACAAGTAGTGTGTAATCTTGCTACTGAATAATGCATTTTTGTTAATAAGATGAGCAAATCCAGCAGCTCAAAGATGTGTGGTAAAAAATATTTTAGTGTATTTTTATTCACACATCTCCTGTTGCTACTTCACGCTCTCGTCGGGCGACACAGTGGTAGGGTTGTCAAACAGCGTCTTGCAATTACAAATGCCGTCGCTAGTTTGTGGGCACTGCTTCGCTTCTCTTTAGTTTAGCGGTCGCATTACGGTCGTAGTCTTCTGGGTCTTCTGACCACAGGTGACTGGAAAGGAATTTCTTCTCAGCTAGTGGTAGCAGCGCGCGCAGGTCAGCGATTCCCCTCTTATCAGTATGCGTAGGCCACTTGTCCGCGTTGCCGTCAGCTAATGTCCTCATTTTGAGGCTGTGGGCTCGGGGGCTAGCCGTTCCATTTACGTGCCGCTTCTGAGCCGTGACAGGCAGTAGCGACACAGTCTAGCGTTGATACAGAAATGGAGAATAAATATTTGTGGTTCTACTGCTTTCAGGTATGTGCAGCCTGTTTTCTCTGGAGTTATTGAATAATGTTGGTGGTAGATTAATAATAATAATTAGTCTTTGGAGAATATGACTGTCCGCAGCTTGTGGTCGTGCGGTAGCGTTCTCGCTTCCCACGCCCGGGTTCCCGAGTTCGATTCCCGGCGGGGTCAGGGATTTTCTCTGCCTCGCGATGACTGGGTGTTGTGTGATGTCCTTAGGTTAGTTAGGTTTAGGTAGTTCTAAGTTCTATGGGACTGATGACCATAGATGTTAAGTCCCATAGTGCTCAGAGCCATTTGAACCATTTTTAGAATATGATTATTGACGGAATGTGCTAGATCTGTGGAGATCTCGCTTTTTATGGTACAGCGAGAGGTGTATCGTGACGTCCATGAGTCTTTGACTGTGTAGGTAAAAACAGTTTATTTTTGCTGCTCTGTGACCATTGCTCTGTCTCGTTTGGGTTTGGCAAGGAGTTACATACTTATTATTTCCCCATTTATTTACGGGAGTCTTATGATAACACCACATCACTAATATCGCGACAGTTACACATCTTTTTATTCTGCTGCGGGACCTGGTCGATCTCGTCCATACTCAGTGATCTTGTTGGACTGTATTTAAGAGTCTTATGGCATCACCACACGCTAGCTGTCTGCATGTGGCTTTGGAATACTATGGGTTCTTCAAAATTACGTTAATAGCGATGTCGATACTCGGATTTTGCTGTAGATGATGTACGAGACTTATATTAATGCTGTATATACTAATAATTTCGAAGGGAATGTTGTTCGGCTGAGAATGGGGACGCCGATAGATAAGCGCTAGTTTTAGAAACATGATGGTTGTGGGAGGAGAAGAAGCTTGTTTGTGATTGGTACAGAGAGAAAGGGTGGAGGAGAAGGGAGTGCTTGGCGCTTAAACTGTTAGCAACATTTATTCGCAAAAACGTCCAAGATTACCTCTGGTGAACACGTAGGTGCCTGCGAGTTACGACTGGTTTGCCTAGGTGGTAAGACCCTCCCTGGATGATTATCTCTTGTGCAAGCCACCATGTTACAGACGATTACTTCTATAATTATACAAGTTTCTCCATCATGCCTGGGGAGATGGTCTGGCTCAGCGTTGGCCAGCCATGTAGGGCTCTCTCGTCCGTCCACAGACATGGATTCGGTGGCAGCTGCGGCTGTTCGAGGAGATCCATACCCAACCGGCAGCTCACTTGGGTTGTTTGACTTGCATTATCTGACAAATGCAGGGGGAAGAGTTACTTATAAGATAGGAGTGTATTTGTAGCAGTCTTTGACATTTCCATCGATGTGGTTGCCATTATTACTATGGGCAGTAGATCCCTCAGTCAGTACTGATATAACAGAACTGTCTTTTCTGTCAGCCACCAGGCTGGAGAGGCATGCACCAATTATCTGCCCTGGTGTGGTGTTTCTTATACATAGCTATCTTTGGTTAGAAATCGGTAGTGGTTATAGAACTGGCAATGACATTTGTAAGATCTGATGAATTATGTCTACCATTGTGTTTGTTTCTAACATATACACTATGACATCACACACATACTATCAATGCAGTGGTGTCTTAGCAATGACACAGAAATCAGGACTCTCCTGCATTGTGATTGAATGACAGCATCATGACGTAGACACGACGTCGAGAGCAGTGGGACAGAACTCACGTAACTGAGTGAAAAGCGAAAAACTATGGAAAATGGATGAAAAATATTTGAAATTTGGGAGGAATGAGAGCATACTTAGCATATTTGCCGGGATGTGGTCTCTGCTGCTGCCTCAAGTGGCTTAATATTAACCTGTTTTAAATTAAAAGACAGTGAGTGATGTGATTTTGTATATTTTGCTATTAACAAATAGACCCAGGCGACAACCTTTCGCTACGGTGCCCACTCAGGTGTCCACTTTATAAAAGGTGAGCATTGGGAGAGAATTTGTCAATAGCAATGACACATAACTCGAGCAGATGCTTTATTGTGATTCGCTGAGAACACCATGACGTCGACCCAACGTTGTAAGCAGTGGGGATGATCGTGAGTTATTGGATAAAACACGAGAAATGTGGAACAATATATATAATTGTAAAAAACTCCGGGAATAATATGGAAAAAGTCGAATATTACGTTAAATTAAAGAAAAAACGAAAAAAGATGGAAAATATGGATAAATAGGTAAACTTTGGAGGAATAAGGGTACTCATACACTGAAGCGCCAAAGAAACTGGTATAGGCATGTTTATGCAAATACAGAGATACGTAAACAGCAGAATATGGCGCTGCGGTCGGCAGCGCCTGTGTAAGACAAAAAGTGTCTGGCCCAGTTGTTAGATCGGTTACTGCTGCTACAATGGCAAGTTATCAAGATTTAAGTGAGTTTGAACGTGGTGTTATAGTCGGCGTACGAGCGATGGGACACTGCAGGTATCGATGAAGTGGGATGTTCCCGTACGATTATTTCACGAGTGTCAGGAATCCGGTAAACCATCAAATCTCCGACATCGCTGTTGTTGGAAACTGATCCTGTAAGAACGGGACCAACGACGACTGAGGAGAATCGTTCAACGTGACAGAAGTGCAACCCTTCCGGAAGTTACTGCAGATTTCAATGGTGGGCCATCAACAAGTGTCAGCGTGCGAACCATTCACCGAAACATCATCGATAAGGGCTTCCGGAGGCGAAGGCCCACTCGTGTGCCCTTGATGACTGCGCGACAGAAAGCTTTACGCCTCGCCTGGGACCGTCAACACCGACATTGGACTGCTGATGACATTGTTGATGACCGGAATCATGTTCTCTGGCCGGACGCGTCTCGTTTCAAATTGTATCGAGCGGATGGACGTGTACGGGTATGGAGACAACCTCATGAACCATGGACCGTGGATGTCATCAGAGGACTCTGTAATGGTGTCTGACGTGTGCAGTTGGAGTGACATGGCGCCGCTGATACGTCTAGACACGACTCTGACAGGTGACACGTACGCAAGTATCTTGTTTGATCACCTGCATCCAGTCACGTCCATTGTACATCCCGACGGACTTGGGACATTCTAGCAGAACAACGCGACACCCCACACGTCCAGAATTGCTTCAGAGTGGCTCCAGGAATACTCTTCTGAGTGTAAACACTTCCGCTGGCCACCAAACTCCCCAGACATGAGCATCACTGAGCATATCTGGAATGCCTTGCAACATGCTGTTTAGAAAAGATCTTCGCCCCCTCGCACTGTCACGGATTTATGGACAGCCCTGCAGTATTCATGGTCTCAATTCTCTAGAGCGCTACTCGAGTCCATGCGACGTCGTGTTGCGGCACTTCTGCGTTCTCGGGGGCCCTACACGATGTTAGGCAGGTGCACCAGTTTCTTTGGCTCTTCAGTGTAGACAGAATCGAAAGAAAATGTTTACAGACGTATGGAAATTTGTTGAGAATGGTGGGTCATCGGTGTGCAGTGAAAAGTTTTGATTGGAAACCACGTGTCAGGCATAAAAACGGCTCACGACGACGTTCTTGGGATGACAACATCAACGAAATAATTGGAGCATCGCGGTACTCAAGGTGGATGTCCTGAATAAAGGTTTGGTGGAAGGTAACATGAATACAGCGAAATTTGTTATACTGATATTTCTTAGTCCTCTAATAATAATAATAATAATAATAATAATAATAATAATAACATTCTCTTATTCCTACAAAACGAAAGCCTTTAAATTGCATGGATGAATTTTGTTTAACATTAAGTTTTGTGATGCAGTTTTTGTCGGCCCGTACAATTCTCTTAAAGATTACAAGGAATACGCATCAGTGTCTTACTCATAGAGACAAGAGAAGCTACCACAGAAAGGCCGTTGGCGCCTACCACGACAGGGGACACGAAAAGTGTTAGCCAGATGGTGGAAGTAAACTCTGATTCCACACCAGGTGTGACGGCCGGACACCTTGAATGTGAGCCACTTGCGCAGTTACGCTAACTCTTCCTTCGGCCCACATATAACGCTGCCGGTCAAATCCCTGCACACTTTGCGATCACTGTAGATACCGTATTCTTCCGTACATAGCACATAATGTTTAACTGGATTAATTTCCTATGTTTTGCATAGTACATTTCACTGATACGATATTATGTTGCCGCTGTAACGCAATGCGTTAACGGGGAGAAAGTGTTGGTACACCTTATGGCGTGGCTGTACACGCCGAGAATTACCGATGTTGATTTATTGTTAGCTATTTTCCATGCGAAGAGTCCTGTTTCGTCGACTGTACTTGAGAAAGACAAAGATCGACATGGCCTAGGAACCACTCACTATGCAAGTTAAATATCAGCGGCCGGCCGGTGTGGCCGAGCGGTTCTAGGCGCTAGAACCTGGAACCGCGCGACCGCTACGGTCGCAGGTTCGAATCCTGCCTCGGGCATGGGTGTGCGTAATGTCCTTAGGTTAGTTAGGTTTAAGTAGTTCTAGGGGACTGATGACCTCAGAAGTTAAGTCCCATAGTGCTCAGAGCCAAATATCAACGCCAATAAGTCATACTCCGTGTATGTAACACCAAGCTACACACTTCATGAAAAATAATAGCCAAGCATTTATAATCGTGTGGCGAAAAACCAATTTTTGCTCCAATCCAATTGCTCATTCAGCACATCAGTGGGATCTTTGCTCTTACAAACGGTACTAGGAAAGTTTTGCAACACGACGTAACGATAACTCGAGGGAGGCTGATTGTTGCTGTGTTCTGAGAATACTTCATACTTGCGTTGTAGCCGCTGTGCCAATTGTTTGGGCGCCGTCGTTCACTAGCAGGGTTGGTTTGAAAGTGCTTACTATGGCATCAGGGTCAAGAAGTGAGAATCGGGCATTTTTGTGGACAAGTTCGCACGTGTTTTAAATATAGACCAGTGCTTTGAAGAAATGACCATTCGGTGATGTGTATCCTCATCGCACACTCGGAGACACGGCGACCCGTGCACACTGGCTCGGACCCAACCATGCAGAGAGGTAACCCTTGCCCATCGGCGACGACATCTCTGCACGAGGAAGGAACTGACCCACATATTCAGGATATTCAGGTGTCGCAGATAATTCCAAAGAGGAAATACCATTCTGGAGGACGCTGAGAGGTCGGCACGAAAACATAGATGCTGTGAGCAAAATGCTATACTAAGACGTGCGAATAAGCTATATGCAGGTAGAGGATATTCTGCATGATCATTAGCAAGTAAAGAGACTTTTCTGTCTATGGCTGCCACATAGACTGACGGAAGCACAGATGACAGAGGACGTGTGACTTCGTGTCGCGAGATGTTAAAGTAGTTTCCTAAGGGACAATCTCAGTATGTGAATAACATCGTGACAGATGTCCGCCCCCGGTAGCTGAGTGATCGCCGGCAAGGTAGCTCAGCGTGTTCGATCAGAGAGCTGGTTGGCCTCTGTAATAAAAAAAACTGAGTGGAAGGATCAACAAACGAACTTTAACGGATGTCATGTGACGTCCGCAACGACCAAACCCAACGATCAACAACGTACAAAAATGCAAAAAAATATAAATGTAAAAAGTGGTCAGCGCGACAGAATGTTAGTCCTACGGGCCCGGGTTCGAATCCCGGCTGGGTCGGAGATTTTCTTCGCTCAGGGACTGGGTGTTGTGTTGTCCTAAACATCATAATTTCATTCCCATCGACGCGCAAGTCGCCGAAGTGGCGCCAAACCGAGAGACTTGCACCCGGCGAAAGGTCTAGCCAACGGGAGACCCTAGTCACACAACATTTACATTTTTATCGTGACAGATGTAACATTTTTGGAAATTTGTGGTAAGAACTATGGGACCAAACTGCTGAAGTCGCCGGTCCTGACAGATGAAGAGGCTTGGCTGTATTATTATGATGTCCCGACTAAGACTCATAACAATGTTTGGTTCTTTGAAGATGTCGACACACCCATAGCTGTCAGGAAATCCCGTTCCGTAAAGAAGTAAATGATAGCCTTTTTTTTCCAAATCGAGTGGAATTGTGGAGCGTGTTGTTTTGGACACACAGAAGAGAGTCACTAGTAAGTGGTACAGTGAGCAGTGCCTGCCCAGTCATTCAGTCTTTGAAGAACCTGTAACCAAAGCCAAGAACGGACACTTGGTTGCTCCATCGCGATAACACTCCAGCTCACCTCGCCAAATATTTGCGGGGTGTAGAACTGAAACTTCTTGGGTACCCTCCTTACAGACCAGACCTTACCCCTTATGATTTTGCACTATTCCCACATGTGAAAATGAAGCTGAAAAGAGTGCAGTTGTCATATGATGAGAACCTCCAGAGGGCTTGGGACAACGAATGTGGCTTACTCCCTACAGAAATTTAGGAGAGTTAGTTTAGGGATTGGTTTCAGAGGATGAGGAGGTGTATTCAATGTGGCGGAAATTGCTTCGAAAAAATTAAATAAAACCACATTGCAAAACTTACCGAGTACCATTAAATTGTTAAAAATTTCTAATGCCACGATAATATTTAGGAAACTTTCTTTAGATGCCTCATACATGAAATCTGGTTTCACAGGACAGAGCGGATCAGGTTGTGGAAAGGGGCCAAAATCAACTACTGTTAGATACACAAGAACACACAACTTTATTCCTCGAAAACCAGTGGACAGTTTGGGCTGAGGGCCCAAGTAACTTCTCAATAATAAAAGTTTGGGCTGAGGGCCCAAGTAACTTCTCAATAATAAAGTTTAAATAATTCCTATTAAAACACAGGGATTTAGAGAAACAGCTGAAGACCTTACTTAAGTAAAATTCAAATATCCTTAAATAATTCCTTTTAGGGCACCAGAATTTAGACAAACGGCTGAAGGCCTTACTTAAGTAAAATCAAAATGTCTTCTCGGCTAAAGGCCCAAATAATATTTCAGATCAGCAAAGGAAATTCTTTAAAAGACAAGCATTTACAAATATCGACTAAAAGCCATATTAACGAAAATTTAAATTAATTTCTCGGCTGAAAGCCCAATAATTTTTCAATATAATAAAAGCCAACCTTCAAAGACAAGCATTTACACAGTACAACAGAAAACCATCTTAAGAAAACTTGAAATATCTTGACAGCTAAAGGCCCAAACAATTATTCAAAATAATTAAAGAGAAACCTTACAGACAGTAATTTACACATTACGGGTGAAAGCCACAGATTTGAAAACAAACGCGGCTGAAGGCCTAAATGCAGAGAAAACAATTATTTTAAATAAAACACGGCTGAAAGCCTAATCTTAAAGTACTTCACATAAGGTTCGGCTGAAGGCCATATACTGAACATAGAACAGACAAAATTAATACACTGCTAAAGGTCTGGCACAGTACTTGGGACTAAAAGAAAATCACAATCTAAAACCAACAGAACAGTGGTGCTCAGAAGTGTTCCAAGAGTCGGCCTGAGGAGGTAAGTTTAACGTAAGTTTAGGTAAGACAGGCAGCCAAGCTTAATACTAAATAATCGGATGGCAACCCGACCCAGAGACGGCTGAAGGACCGACCAACAACCTAACCAATTCCCTTCCACCGACCAACGGCGAGACAACCGAAAATATCAGCGAGGACGAAGATACCAGCAGCACTACGTCTTGACAATTGGAGTCTAAATACAGTCAAGGCACAATAATCACTCAAAAATATTAACAAACACCGATGGCTGCCGAACTACACGCCCTGCCGGACAGCATCAACACAGGAAGGAAACACACACTATCTGCTCTGACCCAACCGACCGACTGCCTAATCCAGTACGAAAACAGCATTCATAACTGCTCAGTGGAAATCACAAAAGCTACACACAGTTCCACGTAAACACTTGCATCAAGAACTCCGACAATCCTAAAACCAATCACTGTGGAACGACAAGGAGAAATCACAAGTCCACAAACACAGAGTTTCCATTGCGGTCGGCGACCAAATACACGTCGCCCGATGAGACGACCGTCCAAACGACCAACCAAGGTCGTTCCCACTCAAGTTATGTGTGTCGGCAACAGTTGGGCGAGTCTTGGCTATCCGGCGCTCACTACAGCTCCATCCCGACTCCCTCGATGTCCATTCTGAACTCGGACACGGCGACCCGTGCACACTGGCTCGGACCCAACCATGCAGAGAGGTAACTCTTGCCCATCGGCGACGACATCTCTGCACGAGGAAGGAACGGACCCACGTCCGGCAAGATGACCCACTGACGAGGCCCAGAAAAGGTCAAAATACCAAATACATGTCGACGGACGAGATGACCGACCGAACGACCAACCAACGGTCGTTCCCGTTCCAATCTCCTTCCGTCGGACAGTTCATGTGTGCGGCTGGCGGTCGGCAAGTACTGGCTGTCCGCGTCTCACTGGCACTCCGTCCCCGACTCCTGCTTCGTCCCCCAACTGAACTCCAGACACACGACGACCCGGAAATACAAGCGGTCGCTCCAGAGATAGTACGACAGTGCACTTATCGATAAGCGCTGCTGCTTCCACTCACGGGCAAGCAAACCAGCAATCTAGTGACGCCAGGAAGTCGAATTAAAAGAAAAACGAGGCGACAGAACCACAAAAACAAGATGACGAGCAATAAACTTCAAAAAATGGCTCTGAGCACTATGGGACTTAACATCTGTGGGCATCAGTCCCCCAGAACTTAGAACTACTTATACCTAACTAACCTAAGGACATTACAAACATCCATGCCCGAGGCAGGTTTCGAACCTGCGACCGTAGCAGTCGCGCGGTTCCGGACTGCGCGCCTAGAACCGCTAGACCACCGCGGCCGGCAGCAATAAACTGCATGACAGCGAGCCGCGCACGGCTCAGTACAAAATTTGACGACTAAAATGAATTTCACTCAGAGAGTGGTTGTGTAACAGATATTATTTTCTACAGCCAGCATTACTACCATATGTGTGCATCCGGAATCTTTTTTAAATGGTCTCCTAGAACGTCTCACAAACTGACATTTACAATCATTGCACTCTATCTTACATACTCCTCTGCTAGCTTATTTATCTTATTTATTGTCGGCCGAAAGCTGTAATCCACTTAAGATTCTTGCACAGTACCATAAAATCCCATTTCTTAAACTGATCCACCATCCCGTTAATAAATGGGCCATTATACGTCGAATTAGCCATTATCTCCCGTCATTTCCTTGACGGCTGAACTTCTTCATTCCTCAGTTTATTATACAAGAATCTCACCTCCTTTCCCTTATATCCATCTGACTCAGCAATCTGTTCCACTACAATGGATTCAGTTTCCTCGTCTTGTGCACAGAGGTGCAGTTTTATCAACATGTGCAACGTGGGTCGAACAAGGGTTATCTGTGAGTTCTTGGCTGAAAATTATCAGCTGCAGTAAAAGCGGCTTTCCGGCCATTGGGATGTCGTAGGAAGATAATCAAGAGAGACAGCGTTCTCACACCAAGATAGGAAAAAAAAAAAAAAAACTCATTCGCACAATCACTTTACACGACAAGACTTCCTATTTCCTCGTCAGACATCAGGGGCTTGCATATTTTCAAACGCAATGAAACAATACAGAGCAAACCGCCTGGGCAGAATCCACTAGTAATCCTATGAACAGGTTGAGCGTCTGGCCTCCAGGCTAATTTGGAAATTTGTGGTAAGGTCTTATGGGACCAAACTGCTGAGGTCATCGGTCCCTAAGCTTAAGCACTACTTAATCTGACTTAAACTAACTTACGCTAAGGACAACACATACCCATGCCCAAGGGAGAACTCGAACCTGCGACGGGGGAAGCCTCGTGGACCGTGACAATACGCCTAAAGCCGCGCGGCTACCCCGCGCGGCCTCCCAGGCTAATGACGTCCATATGTGACAACTGGTGTATATTCAGAGCTCTCGTAAATATGTGTGATTAATTGAGTAATTACAATTAATTAAAGCAATATTACATCAAATTAATACCTACTGTAAGCTATCAATTGAAGGTTTCACTTTTTTTGCGTATTTTCCGGAAAAAGAAAACATTTCATAGGCGCGAATTTTGGCCTAGGATTTGTTTACGTTATTTCAATAAAGTACAAATTGTGTTCTTAGTGTATTCTTAAACGCTATCCATTTGATTCCCTAGTAAGTAGCTGAAGTGAAACGTTCCTAAATGAGTGAAAACTTTATATAGTGCAAGCTCAGTTCTTTGTCTACTTTCTGTTTCGTCACGTAAACAATACAGGTTTAATCGTTTCTATTTCTCTGGAAGTTTTGAATTAGTATCCGAGCTTTAGGCCTAAACTTTCTAAGAAATTCAATACATTAACTGAGTATTCTAAGAAGTTATTCTTATTTAACTTACACTAAAGCTAAAATTTGTTTGCCATGAGTGAGAAGTGTATGACTTGACGTAGGATTGTTAGTTCCGGGGTGTGGTGTGAGGAGTGTTGCAGTTTATTTCATGTAGGTGACTGTAGCGGCGAGCGAATTGTGGAAAGAAACAAGACTAATTGGCTGTGTAGGATTTGCTGTAGAGATAGGAAGATAGTGAAACAGGAGGAGAAGTTTGGTGCCATTCAGGAGGAACTAGTTAAAGCAAACCGAGATCAGGAATTGTTAAGGGCGGAGAAGGGAAAAGGGAGGTGGGGAGTGACAACAGGTTATAGAAGAAATAGCAATAGGACTTTCTCAGACACTGTTGTTGTGAATGTGGAAAACAGGTTTGATTGGAAAACAGGTTTGATCTGTTGTCACAGTTCGAGACAGATGAGCCACAAATAGATGTAAGAGTAGATAGGATGCGAGGTGCTGGGGTGGAGAAGAGTTTGTATCTCTTTAATTCTGGTGAATTTTACATGGGAACTGGACATGCACTCAACCCCTCCTTACCTACCACCTAACTGATTGTGTGCACAACGGTAAAGAAAGGAATTGATGGTGGACCCTGCTAGTTGGTAAAATAAGGAGTGCACACTCACAATAATTTAATAAAAATCGTAATATACTCAGAGAGAAAAAAAAGAGAACTTTATCGTAATAAACGACAGGAAATGGGATTCTGCATCTATCTATGAAACGATATGCAGACTAAATATTACAATGAGATTTATTGTACATCAGGACATAAAGGCACTTGATTATCGACACATACAGTAGGTTAAAGGATAGAGTGTACTGAACTGAGATTAAGAGTTGGCTCGAGAACAAGGAGCTCCTACTCTCTGTGATCCAATAGATTGACGATAATGACTGGAGGTGCTAATGAATCAAATATTATTCCCCCGACTATAATGCAGTATTGCGATTAGTAGTCAGAGCTCAAATGGGATCACATGGAGAAACAAGCAAGGCGAACTCGCAGCAAAGCGAGCGTGCGTGCTGCTGAGGACTTCAGTATAAAAATGATAGGTCCTATAATGCCGTAGTCGCAAAATACTTTACCAGACCTGAAGCATGCAGCACGCCGTCGGTAGGTAGCGTTCTGATGTCGTAGGCGCCGACTTCTGCTTTGCAGCGACTCTGTTTCAACCCCTGGCCTCCAAGGCTGCCCGAGAATTCTGAGTTCTGCCGAAAAGGTGCGACTAAGTCGCAAGACCGTCCGACTCCGACGAAGATCATATCCCGAATGTCCTGCGCCCGCGCCATGCAGGACGAAGCCAACGTTGCTCAACTCCCCACTACCCTCGAAAACCACGAATCAGCATTCAGTGCTGATTCCAGAAATTCCCCCACAGTATCTCAGAACATCATTCGCGCCAATAGCGACCGATCCTTCCATTTCGAGCAGGGCTTTATAGCGTCAGCTAGCTTCAGTTTAAGTTGACCAGTCATACTCTTGCTATTCAGCTGAAGCCACTGAACTTCCCGTTTGACGGGCTACGAAAACAACATGCCTAGACCACCGGCCATCCGGCGACAGACAGTCGCGCCCAGCAGGGCACGGAGCAGTATTCTCACAAGGGAACCTCCCCATCGCACCCCCCCTCAGATTTAGTTATCAGTTGGCACAGTGAATAGGCCTTGAAAAACTGAACACAGATCAATCGAGAAAACAGGAAGAAGTTGTGTGGAACTATGAAAAAAATAAGCAAAATATACAAACTGAGTAGTCCATGAGCAACATAGGCAACATCAAGGAGAGTGTGAGCTAAGGAGCGCCGTGGTCCCGTGGTTAGCGTGAGCAGCTGCGGATCGAGAGGTCCTTGGTTCAAGTCTTCCCTCTAGTGAAAAGTTTACTTTCTTTATTTTCGCAAAGTTATGATCTGTCCGTTCGTTCATTGACGTCTCTGTTCACTGTAATAAGTTTAGTGTCTGTGTTTTGCGACCGCACCGCACAACCGTGCGATTGTTATTGAAGTCGCGAGCTATATTTGCTGGATTCATATTGCCCACGGAATACATCTCACGTATTTAATGCACTCTCGTCCAAAGTAGCGAACAGTCAACTGCCAGCCAGGGAGCCTCGTTAGCATGAATACTCCCTTCCGTGCGCTGTAGTCGACTGACGTCGTGTGTTTCGATGTTTGTTTAGGTGTAGCGTCCCCATACTACGACGCAGTTACCTCGCATCGGAAGGACGGACCGACAGATAATAACTGTCTGAAAATACAAAATTAAACTTTTCACTCGAGGGAAGACTTGAACCAAGGACCTCTCGATCCGCAGCTGCTCACTCTAACCACGGGACCACGGCGCTGCATAGCTCAGGCTATCCTTGATGTTGCCTATCTTGCGCATGGACTACTCAGTTTGCATATTTTGCTTATTTTTTCATAGTTCCACACAACTTCTTCCTGTTTTCTCGATTGATCTGTGTTCAGTTTTTCAAGGCCTATCCACTGTGCCAACTTATAACTAAATCTGAGGGGGGTGCGATGGGGAGGTTCCCTTGTCAGTATCATGAGTTCACGAGAAAATTGTAGTCAGTCTGCGCCAGGAGTCTTCGTCCCGACGCGCCGGAACGGTAAACACCAAAACTGCGGCCGCACTCATATGTCTCGCAGGCCGCTTCGCCCTGCATACAGTAGGCGAAACTCGACCGACGTCAGTCGTCCTACGAGGCGCTTAAACCCATAGATGTACGACCCTCTCAGTATTCGTGGAAGTGCAGCACCCCACCGGAAACGCAGTGTGCCGCGTCCTCCGGTGTTCGCCTCGCACAGGTCACCCAGGGAAGTAACAGAGGAAACTAAAAACAAAACAGTTCCCGTCATGCACAGCAATCAAGTGAAAAGTTCTTTGAGCTCTCAGTACAAATTCTCTCATTACAATAACCTTATTCGGCCTGTTACCACCGTGAAATCACAAAAACATTAATAAAGTTGATGAAAATGAGACGCGACATGCAAAATAGGGCATGAAACCTCTCAAGGACACAACAAACTTTAAAAAAAAGTTTTCGAAAAGTAATAAGTCAGAAAAAAGGTGTGAAGAAGAAAAAGAAGAAGAAAGTTTTGTTGTTAGGTAGATCACATGGTAGAGATGTTGGCCAACTGTTGCAGGATGAACTAGAGTCATGTAACCAGGTCACAAGTTTTTTAAAATCTAATGCCAATCAGGGTCACGTGATAGTGGATGTAGATTCACTTTGCAAGGACTTCACAAAGGAAGACACCATGATAATAGTGCATGGGGCGGGGAACAGCATAGACAGGAAGCCTTTGGGGTCTCATATCGGTACTGTTCCTGTTAACTTTGTCAGCAGGCGGGACTATACTAGGCATGGCCTGTATCTCATCAGGAAAGGGAAGAAAAAACTGTCTGGGCTAGTAGCAAATAACTTAAGGAGGGGGGGGGGCACTGTCACAAATGGTAAAGTACCAGTGGTTATAAGTGACAGAACAGCAGTCTTTTTAGTGTAGTGTGGACAGAAACAAAAGATGTTCAGAGACAGGCTGAAAATGAAATTCACATTGACAAAACTGGCAGCCAGAAAGCAAATTTTAATATGCACAATTCATGCAGACAGCCTCTGATTGAAACTAGAGATATTCAAAAAGTCACAGAAAAATTAGATTCGTCCAGTTGTAATTCAGCCAGTGCACAAAATCAGTCATCCTTATTGCATTAGAATGTCCGAGGGCTGAGGGGTGAGCTTAATGAGTTGCTTATTTGCGTTGAAGAATTAGAGGTGAGCAAACCTGCTGATATAATCTGCCTCTCTGAACATCATGTGACCTCTGGTATAGACTTGTAAAATGTTACAGGATTTAGGTTAGCTTCTCACTTCTGTGCCGAAAATGTGGAGAAAGGAGGAGTTGCCACAATTGTCAGAAACTGATTTCAAGAATACTGATGGTAATAAATTTTGCGCAGAATAGCACTTAGAAGCTTGTGCAACAGAAGTAATATTTCATAATAAACAAAGCTCTGTTGCCCATCTCATAGCAAAAAAAAAAAAAAAGGAATAGTTGTTGCTGGTGATTTTAATGTGGATTAATTGAAAAGCTCTGTCTGTGAACAATTATTGCAATCAGTCATACTGTCATTAAATTTAGTTCCTACTGTGAACTTTGCAACTACCACATGTAAATGCTCTGACACTGCTACTGATAACACAGGGTGTTACAAAAAGGTACGGCCAAACTTTCAGGAAACATTCCTCACACACAAATAAAGAAAAGATGTTATGTGGACATGTGCCCGGAAACGCTTAATTTCCATGTTAGAGCTCATTTTAGTTTCGTCAGTATGTACTGTACTTCCTCGATTCACCGCCAGTTGGCCCAATTGAAGGAAGGTAATGTTGACTTCGACTGCGACTCATTGCTCTACAGTACTAGCATCAAGCACATCAGTACGTAGCATCAACAGGTTAGTGTTCATCACGAACGTGGTTTTGCAGTCAGTGCAATGTTTACAAATGCGGAGTTGGCAGATGCCCATTTGATGTATGGATTAGCACGGGGCAATAGCCGTGGCGCGGTACGTTTGTATCGAGACAGATTTCCAGAACGAAGGTGTCCCGACAGGAAGACGTTCGAAGCAATTGATCGGCGTCTTAGGGAGCGCGGAACATTCCAGCCTATGACTCGCGACTGGGGAAGACCTAGAACGACGAGGACACCTGTAATGGACGAGGCAATTCTTCGTGCAGTTGACGATAACCCTAATATCAGCGTCAGAGAAGTTGCTGCTGTACAAGGTAACGTTGACCACGTCACTGTATAGAGAGTGCTACGGGAGAACCAGTTGTTTCCGTACCATGTACAGCGTGTGCAGGCACTATCAACAGCTGATTGGCCTCCACGGGTACACTTTTGCGAATGGTTCATCCAACAATGTGTCAATCCTCATTTCAGTGCAAATGTTCTCTTTACGGACGAGGCTTCATTCCAACGTGATCAAATTGTAAATTTTCACAATCAACATGTGTGGGCTGACGAGAATCCGCACGCAATTGTGCAATCACATCATCAACACAGATTTTCTGTGAACGTTTGGGCAGGCATTGTTGGTGATGTCTTGATTTGGCCCCATGTTCTTCCACCTACGCTCAATGGAGCACGTTATCATAATTTCATACGGGATACTCTACCTGTGCTGCTAGAACATGTGCCTTTACAAGTACGACACAACATGTGGTTCATGCACGATGGAGCTCCTGCACATTTCAGTCGAAGTGTTCGTACCCTTCTCAACAACAGATTCTGTGACCGATGGATTGGTAGAGGCGGACCAATTCCATGGCCTCCATGCTCTCCTGGCCTCAACCCTCTTGACTTTCATTTATGGGGGCATTTGAAAACTCTTGTCTACGAAACCCCGGTACCAAATGTAGATACTCTTCGTGCTCGTATTGTGGACGGCTGTGATACAATACGCCATTCTCCAGGGCTGCATCAGCGCATCAGGGATTCCATGCGACGGAGGGTTCGTGTCCTCGCTAACGGAGGACGTTTTGAACATTCCTGTAACAAAGTGTTTGAAGGTTCTGTTGTGTGTGTTTCCATTCCATGATTGGTGTGATTTGAAGAGAAGTGATAAAATGAGCTCTAACGTGGAAAGTAAGCGTTTCCGGACACATGTCCACATAACATATTTTCTTTCTTTGTGTGTGAGGAATGTTTCCTGAAAGTTTGGCCGTACCGTTTTGTAACACCCTGTATATTTGTAGGCAAATCTAGGAAAAAAGTCATATCACAAAATCAATTGTAAATGCGCTGTCCGATCATTTCATGAAGCATCTTGTGTTAAATGTTGAAACTTGTCAAGAAAAAAAAGATCTATTAAATCGAATACAGGAGGGTAATAAATCCGTCAAAAATTGAGAATTTCAGGAGATTGCTCAAGGACATGAACTGGACAGATGTTTACAATACTTCTGACTCAAATGGGAAATGCAAAGCATTCATTAATACAGTTACTTTCGCTTTTGAAAATTGTTTTCCTCTAAAGGTAACTCAAATCAAACAGACGTCAAAAAATAAACCATGGATTACACAAGGAATAAAGATATCACGTGGGACAAAAAGGAGACTGTATCTACGATCTAGGAACAGCTCAGACGTTAGCATTGTAACTCATTGCAAAGAATACTGCAAAATATTGAAGCAAGTAATCTTAAAATCGATATTATGAGGAAAAGATAGCTGCATCAGGCAACAAAATAAAAACTGTATGGGATATAGCGAAGACAGAGACGGGTGGGCCAAAGAGGGAGAGGAACATATAGCTCTAAAAATAGAGACATTGATAACGAGTGCATGTAGTGTTGTAAACGTCTTAAACAAGTACTTTATTTCTGTTGCTGACAGCTTGGGATTATCAGGACCGGTGAACAGTGTAATGGAGTATCTGAGATAAGTCTTTAAAAATAACTTCAGTAAAATGTAAATGACACTCACATCTCCCGAAGAAGTAGCATCCATCATAAAATCCTTCAAATGTAAGTATTTTAACGGGTATGATAACATAAGAAGTTGATCAAAGAATGCTCTTGAGAGTTGAGATCTGTCTTAAATTATTTGTGTAATCAATCTCTTATCAGAGGAACATTTCCAGACTGGCTAAAATATGCTGAAGTGAAGCCTCTTTACAGGAAAGGGGATAAAGAGATACCATCAAACTAACGACCAATTTCACGTATCCTGGCTTTTTCAAAAATATTTTTAAAGGTTGTGTTCAAGCGTCTCCTTAAGCATCTGACCACAAATAATACTCTGAAGAGCCAAAGAAGCGGGTATAGGTATGCGTATTCCAATACAGAGATATGTAAACACGCAGAATTCGGCGCTGCGGTCGGCAATGCCTATTTGAGACAACAAGTGTCTGGCGCAGTTGTTAGATATGTTACTGCTGCTACAATGGCAGGTTATCAAGATTTAAGTGAGTTTTAATGTGGTCTTACAGACTGCGCACGAGCGATGGGACACAGCATCTCCGAGGTCGCGATGAAGTAAGGATTTTCCCCTACGAGCATCTCACGAGTGTGTGGTGAATATCAGGAATCCGGTAAATCATCAAATCTCCCAATCGTTGTGGCCGGAAAAAGATCTTGCAAGAACGGGAGCAACGACGACTGAAGAGATTCGTTCAACGTGACAGAAGTACAAAGCTTCATCAGATTGCTGCAGATTTCAATGCTGGGCCATCAACAACTGTCAGCGTGCGAACCATTCAACAAATGGCTGCACGACACAAAGCTTTACGCCTCACCTGGGCCCGTCGACACCGACATTGGACTGTTTATGACTGGAAACAAATTGTATCGAGCGGATGAAAATGTACAGGTATGGAGACAACCTCATGAATCCATGGACCTTGGACGTCACCAGGGGACTGTTGAATCTTGTGGAGGCTCTGTAATGGTGTGGTGCGCATACAGCTGGAGTGATATGGGACCGCTGTTACGTCTGGATGTGACTCTAACAGCTGACACGTACCTAAGCATCTTGTCTGATCACCTACATCCAGTCATGTCCATTGTGCATCCCGACGGGCTTGGGAAATTCCAGCAGGCCAATGCGAGATCCCACACGTCCAGAATTGCTGCAGAGTTGCTCCAGGAACACTTTTCTGTGTTTAAACACTTCCGCTGGCCACCAAAAACCACAGACACGAACATTATTGAGCATATATGGGATGCCTTGCAACGTGCTGTTCAGAAACGATCTCTACGCTCTCGTACTATTACGGATTTATGGAGAGCCCTGCAGGATTCATGGTGTCAGTTCCCTCCAGCACTACTTCAGTCATTACTAGAGTCCATGGCATGTCGTGCTGGGGCACTTCTGCATGCTCTTGGGTGCCCTACACGATATTAGGCACTTGTACCAGTTTTGTTGGCTTTTCAGTGTATATTGTCCAAGTCACAGTTTGGGTTACTTAAGGGTTCTGTGGTACAGAAAGCTATTTCCACTTCCAGTAAGAATGTACCTAGTTCATTAGATAATAAATTAGAGGCTACTGATATTTTCTGTGACTGAGTGAACCACAGCATTCTCTTAAGTAAATTAGAATATTATAGTTTCACTGGGAATGCTGTGAAATGGTGTGAGTCTTACCTATCTAACAGGAAACAAAGGGCGTCGTTGCGAAATACCTGTGGAGTAAGCAGTCAGTCTTCATCTGACTGGGAGTTAATTACATGTGGTGTTCCTCAAGGCTCCATCTTGAGTCTATTCCTTTTTCTTGTGTACATTAATGTCCTATCGTCTGTTACATTGCCAGATATTAAGTTTGTTTTGTACGCACATGATACAAACCATTGCAATAAGTATCAATTTACGCACGGATTTAGAAATAGCTTCTAATCAAATTTTCGCTGACATTAATAAATGGTTTAAAACTAATTCACTGTCATTAAACTTTGAAAAGTCTCACTATATGCAGTTCAGTACATGTAACAGATTTTCTTCCAGCATGTGTATAACATATGAAAACATGCAGATCGAAGAGGCTGCCATTGTTGAATTTCTGGGTTACAATCGCTAATACATTCAATTGGGAAGCCATGCCACAGAACTGCTGAAGCGCCTAAACAAGTCTGTAGCAGCAGTGAGACCCATGATGTCAGATGTAGGAGCTTTAAATATAAGAAACTTTCATACTTTGCTTACTTTCATTCTATTATTTCATATGGGATCATATTCTGGGGTAGCTCATCAAACCGAGCAAAAGTTTTTAGTGTGCAAAAGCGTATAACAAGAATCGTTTATGGTGTAAATTCAAGAATATCATGTTGAGACCGGTTCAAGGAACTTTGTGTTCTAACCCCTGCTTCACAGTATATTTATTACTTAATGAAATTTGGTGCAAGTAATATATCTCTATTTCCAATCAATAGCTCAATATATAGAATCAATACTAGGAATATCTACATAAAACCCAAAATCACTTCCCTTGGTCCAAAAAGGGGTCCAATATTCAGGAACACACATTTGCAATAAATTGCCAGCAATCACTGAAAACTTGGTTTCAGATAAAGCACAGCTTAAACAGCGTTTGAAAGTCTTTTTGATAGGCAATTCCTTCTACTCTCTAGATGAATATCTTAACCGGGACTGGTAGACCAGGTTAAGTAAAAATGTCTGCTAGATATCAGATTTGACAGCACTTGGTCGCAACAGCTAAGATTAGGTATTTTGTGTATGATAAATTTATTAAAAGTGCATAACAATATTTCATTCTGCCAGTGTATTAATTTTGTAAATATTAGCAGTTCCAGTTTACTGTAATGTAATCACCCATTTTGACAATCTCCTAACAGATGATCAGGGTAGTAAGTCGTATATGCAAATGTATTACGTTTTTGATGTTATTATTTCTGACATGTTCCATACCCACGAGAATCATCTCATGTAACGAAACCAGAACCTAATCTAATCTAATCATGCATGGCATGCTAACGTCGGATACATACGTTTCGCGGTTTTCTTAGTAAATGGGCCAAAACAAGAAAATAAATCTATCAAACATGGGCTCTAATGTGCATGCCTAAGGAGCTACCCTACTGTGACATACCTCCCACTGCTCTTAGGGTATGCGTTGTAGAGCCGTTATTTCCTGAGTATTTTTTTCTTATTTTGATCCACAGTATGCCCTACAAAAATATGAAAACCGTAGAGCAGCAGATGAGATGTCTTTCACAATATCGAAGATGAAAAAGTGCTCACAGTGTTAATGTACGCATTTTAGAGTCCACGCTTGTTTTAGATCACACCACTTCCTTGGAGAGTTGCCTATCCAGAATCTTAGCAACAACAGTACCGCTACATGTATTCCACCTTAGAGGAATTAGAACGATTTTTGCTTATGACTTTAGACTTGGTCGTTCCAGACCAGGGTCCCATACATGTAATTTCTACATTTATCCTTCACCATCATCCCTGAAAATTTCTAACGTCATCTCGGGATATCCGCGTATAACAGAGTACCTGTTCGTTGAGCATCCATTCTTGTGACTCAGGTGCTTCAGCTGGTATGGCAAACTGTTCTGTCACAGGAATTATATAATGCTTTATCTGTAGCAGCGTCTTTTAAGGGTACTCTGGTGGAAATGAGAAACTTTTAAAACCCAAGATCGCACTCAATACTGTTTATTAATGATGACCGATTCCAACAGTTAAGGCAGTCATGTTCCAATCTTCAAGAAAACTTGTTGTTATTTCTGTATTAAACATGCCATGTTGACATTAAAATGGAAAGCATGTAGACCACCCACTATAACATGGCATGTGCGATATAGTCATAATGGAACAGTAGGTACAACAACAATTTTTCTTGAAGATTGGGAGACGACAGTCATAACTGTTGAAACCATGGTGATGAATAAGTAGTATTGAATGCTACCTTGGCTCTTAAAAATTTCTGAAAACCAAATACACACCGTTCGTTCCCATCCCTTAAAAAAAAGGCTCTGAGCACTATGGGACTTAACATCTATGGTCATCAGTTCCCTAGAACTTAGAACAACTTAAACCTAACAAACCTAAGGACATCACACAACACCCAGTCATCACGAGGCAGAGAAAATCCCTGGCCCCGCCGGGAATCGAACCCGGGAACCCGGGCGCGAGAAGCGAGAACGTTCCCATCCCCAGTTGCGAAATTTCAGTCTAATGGAATGACTTCTCTTTGATATACACTACTGGCCATTAAAATTGCTACACCGCAAAGACGACGTGCTACAGACGCGAAATTTAACCGACAGGAAGAAGATGCTGTGACATGTAAATGATTAGCTTTTCAGAGCATTCACTCAAGGTTGGCGCCGGTGGCGACACGTACAACGTGCTGCCATGAGGAAAGTTCCCAACCGATTTCCCACAGACAAACAGCAGTTGACCAGCGTTGCCTGGTGAAACGTTGTTGTGATGCCTCTTGTAAGGAGGAGAAATGCGTACCATCACGTTTCCGACTTTGATAAAGGTCGGATTGTAGCCTATCGCCAATCCGGTTTATCGTATCGTGACATTGTTGCTCGCATTGGTCGACATCCAATGACTGTTAGCAGAATATGGAATCGGTGTGTTCAGGGGGCAGTCGAGATGACAGGCATCTTATCCGCATGGCTGTAACGGATCGTGCTGCCACGTCTCGATCCCTGAGTCAACAGATGGGGACGTTTGTAAGACAGCTGCCATCTGCACGAACAGTTCGACGAAGTCTGCAGCAGCGTGGACTATCAGCTCGGAGACCATCGCTGCTGTTACCCTTGACGCTGCATCACAGACAGGAGCGCCTGCGATGGTGTGCTCTACGATGAACCTGGGTGCACGAATGGCAAAAGTCATTTTTTCGGAAGAATACAGGTTCTGTTTACAGCATCATGATGATCGCATCCGTGTTTGGCGACATCACAGCGAACGCTCATTGGAAGCGTGTATTCGTCATCGCCATACTGGCATATCGCCCGGCGTGATGGTATGGGGTGCCATTGGTTACACGTCTCGGTCACCTCTTGTTCGCATTGACGGCACTTTGAACAGTGGACGTTACATTTCAGGTGTGTTATGACCCGTGGCTCTACCCTTCATTCGATCCCTGCGAAACCCTACATTTCAGCAGGATAATGCACGACCGCATGTTGCAGGTCCTGTGCGGGCCTTTCTGGATACAGGAAATGTTCGACTGCTGGCCTGGCCAGCACATTCTCCAGATTTCTCACCAATTGAAATCGTCTGGTTAATGGTGGCCGAGCAACTGGCTCGTCACAATAAGCCAGTCACTACTCTTGATGAACTGTGGTATCGTGTTGAAGCTGCATGGGCAGCTGTACCTGTACACGCCATCCAAGCTCTGTTTGACTCAATGCCCAGGCGTATCAAGGCCGTTATTACGGCCAGAGGTGGTTGTTATGGGTATTGATTTCTCAGGATCTATGCACCCAAACTGTGTGAAAATGTAATCACATGTCAGTTCTAGTATAATATGTTTGTGCAATGAATACCCGTTTATCATCTGCATTTCTTCTTGGTGTAGCAATTTTAATGGCCAGTAGTGTACTTATTTGCTAGAATAGATATTTTAATCAAGTCAATGTTGGTGCGTCTCTAGAAATGTCTTTGCTGGTCATAGGGGCTCATTTCTAAGGGGGACTCGTTACCAAAGACAATTACACTCCATTTGAATTCATAAGCTTCAACGCTCTGTGTCATTCTGGATAAGATAATTTTGGGTATTGGACAGCGTCATAGTAAAAGAATAATTCAACTCAGTTGCCGATATTTCGACTGACTTGCTGCGGTCCTCTTCAGGGTGGCTGACTGCTGTATGCTGGTGGAATGTTTTCCTTACATACTGTCATTTTCGGTTATTTGGCGGCTACCCATGTCACATACCTGAGATGTCATAGGACAATTTGAATAGGCTGTTATGAAGGGGGTAGCTGTACGGGGCGCTATTACCTGTGCTACCCCGATGGATGAGTGGAAGGCAAATGGTAGAAGCTAGCACATAGGTTTTCTGCTGCCTGTGCCGCTCTGGTATGTGGTTGGTAGGCGATGTCTCGATGGTGGTTGCAAGACAATATCAAATCGCAGCTTGTATCAAGAAGGTAGCGTGTTTCTGCAGTGAGGTGTTAAAGCCACTCGGCAGTTCTCTCGCGGCGCTATTTATACTGTTAACCCCGTGACAGGTGCTGCTGCTGCTGGCTGGCGAACACGTGCGGTCGCCGAGCTGGAATCGCTGGCAGCTAGACCGCAGGTCATACTTGTTGCTATCCTCCCTGTTCGTATTGTTAGGGCGTTTAATTATTTCAGTAGCCTCTCTTATATTCCGCTTCTGCATCCACGGCTACCGAGCAAGCACTTGACCCGGGTTTAAAAGTGTAAACTGTGACCGCGGCAGTACGGCCGTGCGGACTACACGCCTCGCTGCTCGAAAACACCAAATCCCGGATACAAGCTGCCGATTTGCTGTTGCTTTTTAGTCACGACTGAGAGACTGCCTATCAGTCGCTTACCAGAGCGGAACATGCAACAGACAAGCCGATGCGCTCTCTTCTACTAGAGTTGTCTTCCAGTCATCCACCAGAGTAGTACAAGGCAGTAGCGTGCCGTATAACCATCCCCTCCTAAGAACCTCTTCAAATTGTCCAGTGACATCTCAGAAATATGACTCGGTAGCCACTAGATATCCGAAAATGACAGTATATAAAGGAATACATTCGCCAGTATGCAGCAATGAACCACCCTTAAGAGAACCCCAGAAAGTCGGAATGTGGCAGTTTAGTTGTTTTATTAGTTTACAATGTCGCAGCCCTATGCCCAAAATTATTTTATCCAAGATTCTGCTCCATTCAGTCCGATTCCAGGGAGAAGAGGTGTTTGGGAGAGGCCCGGAACAGTGGCGGTATACCAACCTGACTGGCCCGTCATACGGCCAGACAACCAGAAATGGAGGTCTGGGGTGACATTTATGTTCATAGCAGGACCACTTTGGCTGTCAACAACGGCGCGCTTAGAGCACAGCGGAACGTCGGCAATATTCTATGCTCCGTTTCATTGCTCTTCATGGCCAGCCACCCTGGAGTTACACTTCGGCGGAATAATGCCCGTCCGCACACAATGAGAGTTTCAACTACTTGCCTTCGTGCTTGTAAACCCTACCTTGGCCTGCGGTACCGCCGGATCTCTTCCCAATTTGAAACGTTCCTCCAACCAACTCGGGATACTAATAAACTAACGCAAGAGCTACACGGAATTTGACACGGTATGCCTCAGGAGGTGCTCAAACAACTCATATCTGTCAATGCCAAAGCATAAGGGCCATAGGTTATTGGCTTGCTCAATTTGTGAGGCTCTTTCTCTTGAATAAATCACGCAATTCTTCTGAAATTGTAATCATTTGTTTGTCTGTACATATTCATCACATCTACTGTTTTCCGTCTCGTACGGATAATTGCTTCATGTGAGTCGTTCTTTTTTTTGTCTTTGAGTGTATACCAAGTATACCACATATCTATAGATACTACAGCACGTCATATTTCTGTAACCAAGGTAAGTATGTAATACAGAACTACAGATCCGTTTTCATCATGGGTGAAATACGCATGAACAGTGAGTGTACAGACTGAATAACTTATAGTACAGTTCCTTATGTGTTACCACAGCATAAGGTTAAATATCTTGCAATTCTGGGTGTGATGCCAGATGGTCACAGACTAGCTTTGTTTCTGGTGAGACAGATTAGCGTATACGACTGCATTAGAACTGTTATATCCATATGAACCTGCGCTTGTGCACATGGTCACTCATCTGACAGGCTGTGGTGTGGTTTCTGTATCACGCATAACATAAGGAGCTATTTATGACAGTTATATACTTTTACGGGTTGTGTATATTATAAATTAAGGTACAGCACTTATTTTTGTTCCATTCTACTTAAGAGTCTTTTACGAAAACTACACATTTGAGCAGAGGTCTCATGATACTTGGCAAAGATCTGCATCTAGGTTATTGACTGATGACAGACTTTCCCCTCTTTTCGTTCTTACTTCATTGATTAATTACAAGATATTGTGCATTTTGTTTTAGGATTTATCAAGACGTCGCCAAACATACTGCACATATGGTAACGTTTAGTTGTTAACGTTGTTTTAGACCTATTTTGCATTCGTGATTATCTGTGTCCTGCAATACGCGATAGTACCGTTGGAAGGTGTAACGATCTGAGTGCATTTGTTACAGGATCTCATTACGTTTACCGAACTGTTATGAACTGCACGCCAGAACATAGAAATCACCTCATGCAGTATTCTTTGTTCTTAAAATGTGTAAACGTTAAGAAAATGGCATATACACTGGTGTGCTTACACACGGCTGTATTTTTATTTATTTATTTAAATGTCAAGTTCCGTAGGACCAAATTGAGGAGCAAATCTCCAAGGTCATGGAACGTGTCAGTACATGAACTTACAACATAAAAAGTAATAACAGATAAAAATAAATGTCCATGAACCTGAAAGAAAATCAGTCCATAAGTTTAAGCAAACGCTATCAGCAATACAATGAGAATCATCTTAATTTTTCAAGGAACTCCTCGACAGAATAGAAGGAGTGACCCATGAGGAAACTCTTCAGTTTCGATTTGAAAGCGCGTGGATTACTGCTAAGATTTTTTAATTCGACTGGCAGCTTATTAAAAATTGGATGCGGCAGTATACTGCACACCTTTTTGCACAAGAGTTAAGGAAGTCCGATCCAAATGGAGGTTTGATTTCTGCCGCGTATTAACCGAGTGAAAGCTGCTTATTGTTGGAAATAAACTAATATTGGTAACAAGAAACGACAATGATATACACTTTTCATTTTTTATTAGAAATGCGAAAAAACATGAATTCCTTTTACGGCAGCGCCATCTACTTTGAGTAGTGCCATCGGCGCTGTATTTTTTTTTTAAGGATTCTGTACAACTATCGATAAAAACGGAACCCTTACAGGACCACTTTCTTGTCTGTATGTCTGTCTAAGTGATAAAAATCCTTTTTCTTTGGAACGAGTAGACGTATAAAATTGAAACTGATATCACGTTGTAAAATCTCAGGTTCCTTGACGGTGTAAAACACTGAAACTTCTGAGTCAATATAGTGAAAAGAGACCGACATTTGTGTCACATATATATATTTGCTGTAGTGTCCGTTCTTGTTACACAACTGAATACTAGCGTCCCAGCAGAGACTTTTCTTGAAATAACTTGTTCTTTAGATGAAGTCCCGATAATCGCGACATAACCCGAAATTTTGTGTGACGTAGACACAAAACATTCTATTCAAATTTTTTGATAGTGCAAAATTCGTTTAAAAAACATAGCTACTAGTTTCATCAGTGTCTATTGTCGCAATAAAAGTGTAATTAAACGTTTCTAAATCGTATTTAACTAACACATTTTGTATTGAAAACATTCGTATTGTTTACTAGTTAGATAGACGCGATGTGGGCCTAAATTTTCCGAGTTAAAAAAAAAACCTCACCAAACACACCTGATAACGTAAATTCTCTAAAAGCAAAGCAATTACAAATTCATTCTTTAATCACTGTATCTCTAAATCAGTACAAAAGCAATAACCACCGCACATAAGACCTTTGTGTCATGTTTTGTTTACACACTGCCAATCTCGCGTCCTTGACATTCTTTAAAGTTATTCTTTCGAAAAAGACCATGAGTGAGAAATGTGGGAGCTGTTATAGGGTAGTGAGTAGAGGGATTTGTTGCCAATATTGTAGGAAATATTTTCACTGGGGGAATGCAGTGGGGAGAATGTTGGGAGAACAGAAGAGGCTCTCTCCTGGAACTGCAGAGTATGCAATAGGAACATTTTGATTGGGGAACAAGAAAGGCACAGTTGGAGGAAGCAAGGAAGGAACTCATAAGGATCAAGGGAGAAAGGGGAGAGGAAGGTGGTTGGGAACTGGCAGCTGGTAGGAGGATAGGAAGAAAGAGAACGCGATCTGACAGTTTTATCATCAACACCAAAATCAGGTATCTACCACTGTCAGAGTTAAGTGGAGAAGAGCCTCACGTACAACGAGGAGCAGGAAATGTGCAGCACATTTCAACTGAGGCCAAGAAGCCTAGGAAAGTACAAAGTGTTAGGAAGAAGAAAGTGCTGCTTCTAGGTAGTAGCCATGGGCGAGGTGTAGGCCCTCAGTTACAGAAAAGTTTAGGGACAGCGTACCAGGCCAGCAGTACCTTCAAGCCAAATGCAGAACTAAGTCATGTGATGGAGGACCTAGGGTCTTTATGTAAGGACTTTACGAAGGAGGACCGTGTAGTGATAGTGGGTGGGGCGGGAAACAGTTTGGACAGGGATGGGGCAAGATAGCTTCCATGACTCATGGCACCAATGTACACTTTGTTGAGCTGTTCCGGCGTCATGATCGTCCACACCTTAATGGAGCTGTGAGGCGAATCAATGTGGGGTTAGGTATGGCTCTGAGGACAGCAAACTTTGCTCATGTTTCTCTGGTGCCCGTCGGGATTATCAACAGATGGGGTTTCACTAGGCATGGCCTACACCTAAACATGACTGGGAAGGGAAGATTGGTACAGCTGATTCATGAAAATATAGGGGGTGGATCTCGGGCCACACATGGCCAAAAAAATTCAAATGGGTCTAAGCACTATGGGACTTAACATCTGAGGTCGTCAGTCCACCAGACTTAAAACTACTTAAACCTAACTAACCTAAGGATATCACACACATCCATTCCCAAGGCAGGATTCTAATCTACGACTGTAGCAATAGCGCGGTTCCGGGCTGAAGCGCCTAGAACCGCTCGGCCACAGCGACCGGCACACATGGTCAAATACCTGTTGTCATAGGTAGGAAAAGAAGGTCTTTTTCAGGATAAATCCAGACAACAGGCTCCCCTGCCTAAAGAGTATCTCCAGCAGTTTAAAAAATACTTAAACAATCAATCACAAAACAGATTTTAACACTACAAATATCACGTATACCAGTGGTCACAAAGAAAAATAAACCACTGGAAAGAGTAACGTGGGGCATTTCACAGACTTAACAATCCTCCATCAAAACATGCAATCAATAAGAAATAAAATACAACTATTAGAAGTTGAGCTCCAAATCTTTGAACAGCACAGTAGCTTGTATTACTGAGCAATGGTGTAGAGACACAGAAATCGCACATGTAGTATTATCATTGTATGAAAAGGCAAACTGTTACTGTAGAACTACTTCAAGGGGTGGAGGATCATGCATTTATATCAGAAAAGGAACACAGTTCAAATCAACACATGACCTAAGTACAGTAAGTGAAAAGAAACACTTTGAAATATCAGCTACTGAATTAAAAGGGCTTGATATCACCAAGAAATTAATAACTTTGTGTGTGTATAGATTTCCCAGCGGCAGTGTGGACACTTTTTTCAATAAATTAACAGAAGTTCTAGATAAAGTCTAAGTACAAAGGTCAACATAATTCTTTGTGGGGACACTAACATGAACACTAATATCATAAATGAATCCAGCAGCACCTTCATCAAATCCTTCAAAGTTTTGGCATGTCCCTATTGGTCAATAGTGCAACAAGGGTTACTACATCGACTGCATCAGTAATGGACAGAGAAAATGTGATGTAGCTGTAAAAGATCTCGGACTATCAGACCATCAGACCATCTCTGTCAAATAATAACAGTAAAATTAGGCATAGAATCATTCCCTAAACTACAAGCCTACAAATGACATCTATCAGAAATCAGAATAAAAGATTTTTCAAAAGAACTAGAAAAACAAAGCTGGGATGAAGTGTATAAGGAAACCAATATGAATATGAAATTCTCTAAATTCTCCACATTGTTTAAATTGAACTTTGAAAAGGCTTTTCCAGAAGTATGCATGTGTGTATCAGCATCTCACAAAAACAGATGGATAACAGCAGGTTTTAAGAAGTCCTCCTGCAAAAAGATTCGCAATGATCCAGGATTCTTAAATTTCTATCATAGATACAAAAAGATCTATAGGAAGGTGATGTTCGCTGCAAAAAAGTCATTTAATGACAAAATAATATATAATGCAGATAATAAAAGCAAAGCAGTCTGAGATGTTGTAAAAAAGGAAAAGGAAATGGGTAGACACAAACAAATGCAGAATAACATACTGCTAAGGGGGAGGGGGGATAAAGTAATAAATGGTACACAACACTTAGCAAACTATGTAAAAGAGCATTTTTCAAGTATTGCAGAGAAGGTACAGCAAAAAATCCCCAAAAGAAATATAACACCTGTAAATAATGTTGCACTAAATACAATGACGTTACTTCCAACCACAGAGAATGAAGTCATAAAACTGTTCAGAAACTAAAAAAAGAGGCAGTAGGTTTGGATGAAGTACCAATGTGTGAACTGAAACAATGCATAGGGATTATACAAGCCCCTTAACAAATATAATAAATTAATCCTTCACATCAGGGACATTTCCAAAGCAGTTAAAACAGGCAGGAGTTCTACCTTTGCTTAAGAAAGGTAATGGAGAAGGCACAGAAAATTACTGGCCCATTTCCCTGCTGTCAGCATTCTCAAAAATAATAGAAGCAATTATGAAAGACAGGGTAATGAATTACCTGAATAAATACAATCTTTTAAGTGAATCACAGTTTGGTTTCCAAAGTGGCAAAAATACGGTGTCAGCCATAGTCGAATTCACAAAAGTTGTTCTTGATGCTCTTGATAAAGATGAGTGTGTCACAGGCATATTTTTGGATCTTTCTAAGACATTTGATACAGTCGAACACAAGATTCTATTAATAAATTAGAAGCATTAGGAATAAGAGGGGTAGCTAATGACTGGTTTCGATCATTTCTAACAGATAGGGTACAAAGAGTAGAGGTAACACATACTTCAAATAGATCCAAACATTTAGTAAAAAATTTATCAGAATCCAAATACATTAATGTAGGGGTTCTGCAAGGTAGCACATTACGACCAATACTGTCCCTGATATACATAAATGATTTTCCCAGTAGTGTTAATCATCGTGAAAAAATTATCTTCGCTGATGACAGCAACATTATAGTCACTGAGGAAACAAGAGGACTCCTTGCCAAGAAAGCAAATGAAACTCTCAAGGAAGCTTATGATTGGTCAATAAGCAATAAAGTGACATTGAACATAAAGAAAATTAATGCCATGAATTTCAGTTTGAAGAGGAAAAATGACAATGTTAAATTAAATGTAGATGGCGCCTCTATAGACTGTATAAACAAATACAAAATTTCTAGGAATGAATATTGATTCTCAGCTGACGTGGTGTGAACGCACAAAGGTACTTGCAAACAGAATGTCATCAGCACGTTATGCCCTTAGAATCCTATGATCAGTGTGTAATATGCAGTGTCTTTTAGTTACATATTATTTGCATGTACACTCAGTTCTTAGCCTGGCATTCTTTTTTGGGGAACAAACGCATAAAATATGAACACAATTTTCAAACTCCAGATAGGAGCCATAAGAATAATAACCAGAACTACTAGTCGAGCTCATTGTAATGATTTGTTCAAAACACTGGGTATTTTAGCTGCTCCATGTGAATAAATTTTCCAGTCAGTTGTACACATCAAAAATAACATTGGTAATTACTGCACAAACAGCTCTGTCCATGACCATGCAACAAGAGATAGACTAAACTTACATCTATCAAGAAAAAATAAACACAAAACTCAAAACAGCATTTTCTACCAAGGAATGAAACTGTACATAAAATTACCAAAGGAGATTAAAGAAATTGAAAAAATACACTTATTTAAAAAGGCAGCTAAAATACCTGTTATGCAATACATTTTATACATTGAACGATTACTTAGATAAAATAGAGTAGGGATTTGATAAAAAAATGTTATAGAAATAAATAATAATAATAATGATTATAAAACATCCAACATTCTACATAACACCTTCACTTTATGTTTTCTTCTTTCTTTTTTCCTTTCTAGAAATACTTACCCCCAAGCTTTGCATAGCACAGTACTAACACCTCTTCCTCTTTCTGAGCTCAACATCTCACTCATTATGGAGGGATGCTGACTCAGTTCTTCAGGATAGCAAATAGGAAGTTGCAGTCTAGAAAATGGCCCAGAGATCACCAGTGTGTGTGTGCATGTGCCTGTGTGTGTGTGTGTGTGTGTGTGTGTGTAGTGAGTGAAGTGTTACAATACAATGTGCATATAGTGTGTACAGTGACTGACAGTGAGATATGAGTGAACAGTGTGGTATTACATTATTTAATAAGTTAACTGTAAAAAAAGTATTATATACCAGGAGTAAATCTAATGATCGTCTGTAACTATAAGTCTGTAAATACAAGTGTATACGAGTTAGCTTATTTTAAATTGGTCTAAACTTGTAATTACTTCCACATGTCCTTGTAAAAAAGAGATCTACAAATGAAAAAAGCTACTACTACTACCTGTTTTTACACTCGAAAACTCACTCATCAAAACGTTTGGGTTGGCCTAGAATGTCCAATATTGACAACAAGCAAGGTTTCACAGCAAAAGCAAACGGAAAAATATGAATTTTTAATTATATCACACGAAAAAAATATTTACTTATCATGTATTGTCAGACTGTCTCCGTGTCTGCAAAGACACCTTCTTCTCGGGAAATGGTTGAAATTTACATCACATTCTGAGATCTGCGGCCGCTTGGAGGTGTAAAAAGAGTAAGCTAAGTCAAAGTAATCAAAAGACACGGACCTTTATGTCACATATTTTGATACAACTCAATCACCAGAAACTATGGGGTAGTTTCAGTTGATCTAGAATCATGAAATTTGGCAAGAAGCAAAGTTTCATAGTGCAAGTTAAAGAAAAAATGCTAGAACTGTTGTTTTTTTATTATATTACAGGAAGAAAATGCTTATTTTGTCATTTGCTATCTGACTTCAAACTTAGAACTGAAACATTTTCGAAAGTCTTGGAATTCCCGGGACCGTTATCTTGCCAGTATAAGTGTCGATGAAATTTTATCAGCATACTCTGAGAGGAACCTGACTGGTATACAGTCTGGACCGGAAGCCTTGCCTTTATTAAGCGATTTAAGCTGCTTCGTTACTCCGAGAATATCTACTTCTATGTTTTTCATCTTGGCAGTTGTTCTTGATTGGAATTTAGGAATATTTACTTCGTCTTCTTTGCTGAAGAAGTATCGGAAAACCGTGTTAAATAACTCTGCTTTAGTGGCACTGTCATCTGTGACTTCAGCGTTGTTATCGCGCAGTGAAAGTATTGATTGCGTCTTGCCACTGGTGTGCTTTATGTATGACCAATACCTCTTTGGGTTTTCTGCTAGATTTCGAGACAAAGTTTCGTTGTGGAAATTATTAAAAGCACTGTTCTGTTAGTTGCATATTCTGTTTTGTATACTGTTGTATTCATTTTAAAATGAAGGTACCTTTATCATAGTGTGTTAACCTTTTTAATTCATCTTCTTTGACAATGGTGAAGCGCCGAAACACGGTAGAAAGAAATAAAACAGATATTTTGTGATTAAGACGACGGCGAGGTTCTATGCATTTATAGCTGCCAACTCCTCCGTTTAGTAAGTTTATGCAGACAAATTCCAGAGACCTGTCACTAGATGCACCACAGTCACTGTGAACACACCGACGTGCACTAACCTGTGACAGTGTCACCAGACGACTATCACGAGGATGATGTTGGAGATGTAGGAAGCAGCCTTCAGCAACACCACCAACACCAAGAGCAGCGGGTTCACGCGGTGGCGAAGAAGTGACTAGAAGTGCTGGGAGCCTGCTATATATATATATATATATATATATATATATATATATATATATATATATATATATATATATATTCCTCAGCGCGTAGCAGTGTACGAGTGTACGTACGTGGAGAAATGGCTGCGTCACGCCGATCTTGGTCGCCGCACTGTGAAGGGCGTCAAGGTCGACTTCCACCAATCGGAGTTAGAGTCAGACTGTTCTATCACGGCGATGTTAAATTATATGACTTTATGAACATTTTTCTCCATAACTATTTGGCATATTATCATGATTTTTTTTCATTGTGTTCCTTATATCTTTATCTTCATTTTAAACTGAAAAGACTTAAAGATAATAAAAACTTATATTTAAAAATATATTTTTTAAGTAGCCATAAAAACTTGCAATTTTTTACTTGAATTAAATTTATACCATAGTTCTTTAAAAGATATTCATATTTCCTGAGTTTAAATCAACAACTAACAAATAAGGAACAATTTTAAAAAAATCATGTTGATAGCATTATTAGTAGTAAAAAAATATTTCTAACCATTAAAAAACACAGTTGTCGGGGAAACGCAAATAAAGATAAGACTATTGAACAATGATTTTATTCTTACTTTAGTACATTCCAGCTTCATATGAAGGTCTATCTGGATCTTCTAGTTCTTCAAACTGGTCCTCAATCTTTCTTCTTGCTTGCTGTGTGGCCTGGCGACACTTTTTCCCACTTTGCCCGCTTTTTTAATCCGAAGTTCGTCGTCTTTTTTCAAAACCTTGACACAGTTCTTGCCTGGAGGTATACCTAGATGACTCAAAATTTTACACTTTGTTAAATTTCCTTCACTGAAACCTGTAATAGCTTCGTACACTCCCAACTGAAATGCAGTCATCAAAATAAAAGTTGCTTTTGGTAGCCGCGATCACACAACATTGTTGATCGACTCTGACGGATTTTGCGTTCCACCATGTAGGCACTTACGGAAGAGGTCAGGATGGGCCAAGTCTCTAAATATGGGCTTTATTTGTTCCATGACAGCGAAAGGGAGATGAGTGTGGTCATTGTGGTCATAAGGCTCATTTTTCTCATGGGCTTTTCGGTATTTGCACCAGCTTGTCTCGCCTTTGGGGCATAGTCCGCATCAATATGTGTCTTTGTTGGTAGCCGATAAATGAAAAAATTCTGCCCAGACCGCTTCCTTCATATCCATTAGAGTTTTTGTAGAATTCCTTCTTATAGCTAGTCCATAATCTAGTTGTATTTGATTTATAGTCTCACCAGTAAGGCTGCCACGACTCCCGACGGTTTTGCCGCCGGAAAGTTTTGTTTTCCCAAGTTTCTATTTCAATTTCCTGAGGTGACTACCCATCCCCTTCTGGACGTGATCGCAACATTCCAATTTCTCAATTGAGAAGTCGGGAACATATGATTTGGCCTCACAAACCTTAGCGTAAGAAGTACTGTCCCCGTCTCCTAAATAATACTTGTACCGCACTCCGTATTTGGACAGCGATTCTTGGAACATTTCCAAAACTCCTTTTACCTCCATTCCTCCACTTACTTCAGAATACTTAGCTAGACAATCAGCATCATGATTGTTGCTCATTCTATTTTCGCATCTGCAGTATTTGGATAAAATTTTAACATCAAATACTTGGCTGTGTTTTCTGCTATTTCAGTTACAATTCCTTTGAGTGAAGTGTGGTCCGTACGTTGCCACGATCCGTCAAATATTGCTGTCAAGTCTCTAGTACCATCATTTTCACCGACACATTCTTCAACAGCAGCCTTCATACTCTCTTCACAGAACTCTTTTGCCGCACCTCGAAGCATCTTATTGTAATATTTCAAAGCTGGCGGAGTCGGCAAGTTCATTACACCGCAGAAAGTTTTACCAATACATCGAAATGCGTAGGCTAATCAAACATTCACTTCTGATTGTTTAGAGTCTGGTAAGCATGGAGAATTAGTAGTGGACACTTCAAAAGAAAAGTCACAGCACTTTATTACTATCGGTACTTGTAAGCCTAGCCTGGTTCCAGTAGAGACGGTAAGAGATCCTTTACATTTTACGCACACCGCAATTTGGCTAACTAGGCTACCTAAATTGTTGATATTAACAAAATCATAGCAACCATCTTCTTTTATATATATATATATATATATATATATATATATATATATATATATATATATATATATATATATATATATATATATATATATATATATATAATATTTAGCCAAGTTTCGAGTAAGCTTCTTAGAAGAAGAGCTTGATGTATGTGTAGGGGGGGGGGGGGGTAGTAATACGTTGTCCGACTCCTCCTGAAAAGTGCTGTCCCGAAATTTCAATACCGTAGTAAATTTGTCCGTGACGCACAATGCGTCTCTTGTAACGTGGATCTTGTTTAGCATCTCCGTAGAGCTCTCTCTCGCCAAGTAAACGATCCCGTGACGAAACGCGCCGCTCTTCGTTGGATCTTCTCTATCTCTTCTATCAGTCCTACCTGATAGGGATCTCAGAAAGATGAACAATACTTAAGAATCGGGAGAACAAGGGCCTCATAAGCCACTTCTTTCGTGCATGAGTTACATTTCCTTAAGATTGTTCCGATGAATCTGAGTCTGGTGTCTGCCTTTCCCACTATCTGTTTTATGTGGTCACTCCACTTAAGATCGCTCTGGATAGTTACGCCTAGATATTTTACGACAGACGCTGTCTCCAGCTGTGTGCCATCAATAATGTAGCTGTACGGTAGTGGATCTCCTTTCCTACGTATGTGTTGTCCATGGTGAGAGGCAGTGCTTGAAATTAAGTATTCTTGGCGCGCTCTTGACACTGTGAATCTCAGAACATTGAATTCCCTAACGATTTTCGAAATGGAATGTCCAGTGCGTCTTGCTCCAACACCCATTCCGCGTGCGAAGTTTGTTAATTCCCGTCGTGCGGCCTCAATAGCGGCGCAAATCTTTTCACATAAATCACAGTCGGTGCGTTGCGGAACGCAGCGACAGACAAGCTATGTAGCTCCCGGTAACAACTGCGCGAGGCGAGGTGTCTGTTAACACCACCGCTGCTATTGCGCTGTTGTTGGAAGAGGAAGACGATGACATTTTATTGTTGCATTCCAGGAAAAGACGAAAGCTGGCAACGCGTTTATATAAAAGTATAACTGCAGAAGGTAGTTACACAGCACCGATATGTGATGAAAATATCTTCAGGAGCTACTGTCGTTTAAATAAAAGACAGTTTAATTTCGTGCTCAGTTTTATTAAAGATGACATAATGCCACAGTGCCTAAGAAACGCAATAAGTGCAGAAGAAAAATTATATTTGACGCTGAGGTAAGTCCACAAAATGTTATACATTAATAGATTGTGCTGCAGTTCCCAGACTTTGTGAGAGAGTTGTGGAGGTTGAAGGGCTGCTGTTATCACTTGGCTGGTGTGTGCTGCACTCTGCAGCCGTTATTTCATAATCAGGACCGATCATACTAATTTTTCTTCTGGCTTCTGCCTTATAAACTGGAGGTAAACTCCTTACAACTGTGCTGATGTCACGGAAAAATAAGTCAATATCATCATCTTTGTGTTCCATAAACGTCTTTGGTAAATTTTGCCTAATTTCGTCCCTTTCTTTCCACATTTGTAATATTGTGTCATCATTACTACGAACTTTACTGCGTTTTCTTTTCCGTGCTGGCACATAACGTTCATCGTTTGTTACCACAGATGTTTCACCACAGTTTCCTATTGTATGTGTTTCTGCCGTATCTTCTTCCTGTGATGCCGAAAGGACTGTCTTCTTGGCTTTCTTGTATTGTTGTGTGTGATGATGTCAATGTAATATTTGTTCCTTCAGATCTGTGTTGTGCAACACTGTCAAGGAACGATAGCTGTTCGTGACTTTTTGTTTTTGAAATTTTTGAGGCAGCAGAGCCCGTTCCTAATTTGCTTTTCTTCTTGAACCTCTGGTAACCGTCCCTTAAAAATGTCCACTTCTTCTTACAGTCGTCACCTGTAAATGGAAATTTATGTATGTTTTCGTTTGTTTCAGATTCTTGGCTACAGGCGAAAGTTACCGGTCTTTGTCATTTGCATACCGTATATCACCATCTTACATATCAATAGTTGTTAAAAATGTTTTGAAGATATTAAGAATAAGGCTGCTGCCCATGTTAATGCCACCTTCTACTGAAGCAGATTTCAGACGTATTGAAGAAGACTTTTGGCTCAAATGCAATATACCTAATTGTGTAGGCGCTATAGATGGAAAACATGTTCGCATAAGGGCACCAGAGAAAAGTGGACTTCTGTTTTTCAATTGCAAAGATTTTTTTTTCAATTGTTCTGCTGGCTATTGTGGACGGAAATTGTAAATTCATTAGCGTTGATGTCGGCGCTTACGGAAAAGAGTCTGATAACGGTATATTTCAGAAATCGGCTATCGGTAAGAAAATAGCCGTAAAGGAGTTTAATATACCTCCACCAAAATGTTTGCCAGGCACAAATGTGATATTACCACATTTCCTGATAGGAGATGGAGCGTTTGCTCTCAATGATTGTATGATGAAACCTTATTCGAGAAGAGTTGCTGCATCACATCGAGACAAACAGATCTATAATTATAGATTATGTCGTGCTCGTCGAGTGTCAGAAAACGCCTTTGGGTTATTAAGCCAAGTATTTAGGGTATTTTATAGTAATATTGCTGTGGCGCCTGAAGTGGCTGAGGACCTCGTTTTGTCGGCATGTTATTTACACAATTTGCTACGAGACGGTTATCTTGAAGAAAATGGTACTCCATTTTATAGCTATAGTTTTAACGAGGCAACCAGCCAAAACAACATGCATAGCTTTTCTCGTTTTGAAAGATTTGTAAACAGCAGTGGTTTTGAAATTAGAGACAAACTTGAAGATTTTTTCTCCAGTGAATACGGTTCTGTGGCGTGGCAAGAGGCAGCAGTTAACAATGGGTTGTGAATAACAATGGATTTTAAATAATGATTTATGTAAGGCGAAACATATATACTATTGCCATTTTAGCATGATCATATAATAATTGTTAAGGCCTGACCAGACACAATCCGGCCTACCGCTGCGACGGACGGCGGAACGGGAGGCCGGGCCCGTCAGCGGCCAGGGCACAGTGTCGTGCGGCCTGTGCCTACCGGCCGCCCACAGTGACTGTCGGTGCGTCATCTGTTACGTCACAGTGTGGAAGGTACGCTTAAACTTTAAGATGACGCGCAATTGGCGTTAGACGATTTGGAAGCTTCACGCGGGACACGTAATCTTTGTGCGAGTCCATTTTTTTTGTTTCTTTTTCGTTCTTTTTTTTTTTTTTTTGTTAGTGCAGAAATGAGTAGCTCGCACTAGCGATACGAAATGGCACCAGGAAGAGGAGATGTTGGGTGCACGACATTAATAGCAAGAGAGAAAGCTTAGGAGAATACCATCGTCTGTGTATTGATCTAGAGTCTGTCGAAGATAGGTACTTCAAATATTTTCGTATGTCGCGAGAATGTTTCGAGGAACTGCATCGCCTGATTAAAAGGTAGCTCTGAGAAGTTCGCAACGAACTGGAGAAAGCCATTTGATACAAGGCACAGACTAGCCATTTGTCTGAGGTAAGTTTTACCATTTGTGGCCTCTTTGTGCATCAAACAGAAGTCATATAAATTATTCCATTTCAGTTTTGCTGTATCATATGAAAGGATCGGCGGAAGAAACTGCTATCCCACAACGTAGTTACGAGTGGAGTGATAAATTTATCTTCAGTGTTTACGGATACAGCAAACGATAGTAACATCCAGTTCCGTATGTCCCGCTAGAGAGAACTTTATACTTAATAGATTGTTTTGTTTCATTGTATTCATAACATTATCATTGAATTTAAACAAACATATCTTTGGTCGTTAACTTATCTATTCGTTCTATCGGCGTAATTTATTTTAATCTTTTCCAGATACTTGACTACAGGTGACAATCACCAGAACATAGCTTTTTCTTTTCGGTTAGGACGTTCAACAGTTTCAGAAATTGTGAAATAAGTGTGCCAGGCAATATGGACGGTTCTACAGCCCAAATATTTACCTACTCCTACAACAGAGATGTGGAAGAAATCTGAAGAAGGATTTCTAGAACTTTGGGGGTTTCCGGACTGCCTTGGAAGCATAGACGGAAAGCTTATCAGGTTAAAATGCGCGAAGGATAGTGGATCTCAGTTCTTCTGTTACAAACAATTCTTTTCGCTGCTTCTCCTGGCGATCGTTGATCCATACTACGAGTTTACAGTAGTTGATATTGGAAGTTATGGACGTCACAGTGACAACACTATTTCTGAGAATTCAGCTTTCTATCAAGGGTATAGCGAGGGCGAAAGTATTCTACCTCCAAATCAGGATCGCGTGTATCATACAAAAAGTAGTATTCTCTCACCTCCTCTATACGTCTTTCTGTGTCCATGATGCATGCACTGCGAGCTGCAAGACATAAACCGCCTCACGCCGCTGCTTCCAGTGTGACCACAGAACAGTTGAGTGCGCCAACAGAGGCAAGCAGCCACTCCGGTTTGCGGCGATTCTGTGATCTGTGACAACCCGGCGGCGCGGCGGCCGGTGCGGCAGGCCGGCTGCGGGTGCGTCAGAGCCGCACTGTGTGGGACCGCCGCCATACAATAAGGAGCGATTCAACAGTGCGGCCTGCCGGCTGCGGTTCAAGGCCACAGGCCGGGCGGCCAGGCCGCATTCTGTCTGGCCAGGCCTTTAGTGCACATACGGATCTATTTGTTAGGAAATAATTGGTTGAATATACGTACTTGTTTTATTTAACCCTTGTGCTATAGCTTTCCAGACGTTATCTTTCACTAAAACATTTCTGTATTCTTCATGCCCTGCGTCATAAATTACAGAATATTTCGCCACACTGTTAATTAACTTTTATTCATCGGCGTCCTTGAAACTCATTTTCACTGAATTGGGTACGTTCGGCCAGTAAAAGCAGTCTCCGGTCGCTATGCGGTTCGGCGGCGGCGGCAGCGGCAGCGGCACTACTGGTCCCTGACCGGATGTGCGGTGGGTGTGCCGCCGAAGCAGGTATACGGCGGCAGGCGTCGCAGCCGCCGCGTTCAGCACGCCTCACATTGCAAACAGTGACAACCAGTGGTGCCGCCTGCGGCCGGTCGGTGCAGTCTGCTGCCTGCGGTCGTGTTCGGAATCGCACGTTAAAGGTGCAGCAGCCTCATTCTTAATATCTTCAAAACATTTTTAACAACTCTTGATATGTAAAGTGGTGATATACGATAGGCAAATGATAAAGACCGGTAACTTTCGCCTGTGGCCAAGAATCTGAAACAAACGAAAACATACAGCTAATATAATTTCCATTTACAGGTGACGACTGTAAGAAGAAGTGGACATTTTTAAGGGACGGTTACCAGAGGTTCAAGAAGAAAAGCAAATTAGGAACGGGCTCCGCTGCTCTCAAAAAATTCAAGAACAAAAAGACACAAACAGCTATCGTTTCTTGACAGTGTTGCACAACACAGATCTGGAGGAACAAATATTACATTGACATCACCACAGACAACAATACAAGAAAGCCAAGAAGACATTGGAGATCGAACTCGTCAACTGGACCTTTCGGCATCACAGGAAGAAGATACAGCAGAAACACATACAATAGGATATAGTGGTGAAACATCTGTGGTAACAAACGATGAACGTTATGTGCCAGTACGGAAAAGAAAACGCAGTAAAGTTCGTAGTAATGATGATACAATATTACAAATGTGGAAAGAAAGGGACGAAATTAGGCAAAATTTACCAAAGACGTTTATGGAACACAAAGATGATAATATTGACTTCTTTTTCCGTGACATCAGCACAGTTGTAATTAGTTTACCTCCAATTTATAAGGCAGAAGCCAGAAGAAAAATTAGTATGATCGGTCCTGATTATGAAATAACGGCTGCAGAGTGCAGCACACACCAGCCAAGTGATAACAGCAGCCCTTCAACCTCCACAACTCTCTCACAAAGTCTGGGAACTGTAGCACAATCTAATAATGTATAACATTTTGAGGACTTACCTCAGCATCAAATATAATTTTTCTTCTGCACTTATTGCGTTTCTTAGGCACTGTGGCATTTTGTCGTCTTTAATAAAACTGAGCACGAAATTAAACTGTCTTTTATTTAAACGACAGTAGCTCCTGAAGATATTTTCATCACCTAACAAATGTCTTTTTATCAGTGCTGTGTAACTACCTTCTGCAGTTCTACTTTTATATAAAGGCGTTGCCAGCTTTCGTCTTTTCCTGGAATGCAACAATAAAATGTCATCGTCTTCCTCTTCCAACAAGAGCGCAATAACAACGGTGGTGTTAACAGACATCTCGCCTCTCCCAGTTGTTCCCGGCAACTGCATAGCTTGTCTGTCGCTGCGTTCCGCAACGCACCGACTGCCGCGGTTGGTCGCTGTTGCCGTGTTCGGAATCGCACCTTAATACTGACCATTTACGCAGTCAGGAGTGTCCCACGATGGGTGCGGTGTGCTCAAAAGGCGGCGGGGCAGACACATCCGTGCGGAGAAGCTGCGGCCCGGACAGACGTTGGCGTGGGCGTGCAGACCCTGCGACGGCTGCAGTGTGGTCGGACGGCGGCACGGAGGCGGTGGCCCGCCCGATAAACTGCGCCTCTAGCAGGCAGCGGCGTGAACGTAGCAACCGTGCGACAACGGCACAGCGGCTGAACAGCCGGCCGCAAGTGAATGCAGTGGCGCTACGAACACTGTGGTGAAATGCGTAGCGGCACGAAACGTGAGACGCAGAAACCGCAGCACGAAAATGTGCCTGCACAGAATCGGTGGATACACAACGGTATCGCCTACACTGGAGAAGGAATGCCGGTTATCGCTGAAACAACCGGGTTTTCTGTTATATCGTTTTTCTTCACACCAGTACTTGATTGTTAAAACCGCTCGAAAAAACTGGTTTCTGAAGTAATCGATTTTCGTTTTCTTGTTCCTGTCCTTTCCTGTAATAAGAATAGAAATCAAATGAAGACTGAAAAAATATCACTCTCCCAGTTACAAAATACATACAATCAAAATATTTAATTAAACAGGCAAATAAGAAATAATTTAGACCGTCCACCACTCCCTCATTTCTCGAAAAGGATGAATACTACAAAAATCATGATTTTAATTTTTTTGACATTTATCTCAAAACTCATGTTGTAATCAGGGACCATGTCACTGTTCGGGCATTACGAATAGTCAGTCCTAGAGGGTGAAAAACTGAGGTTTTCTTGTTAATTTTTCCGTTTCCAAAGGATGTAAGCAGATAAAGGCACGTTATGTAGACACAGGCAGCAGAATAGCTACTTTCTGTTTTTACTGTGTATTGTAAACGAAGCATTGTTATGTCTTTAATTTATTACTATTACCACAATTCCCTCCCTCTTCTATTATTGCATGGAAATGGTGGACAAACCGTTATATTTTCGAATAAATGAAACATTGTACTTAATTGATACGTCACTTTGTAAAAATATTTCCAAACTAGGATTGATTCCCTTCTGCAGTGATAGTGAAGTGGAAACGTGAAGGGACACAGAACAAAAGCGTACAGGCTGACCTCGTCTGTTGACAGGTTTGCTGCGTGCGACAACTGAGCAAAACTACCGTATTAACCAGGTGGGGGCAAATCTTGCTTACTGCTCGTGCACGCGTACCTTCAGCCACAACACACGAAATTCGGGACGTCATCGCCTCAGCGATGCTGTACCAGTCCTTGTGTCATGTATTTGTTGCTCGTTTCTGTCGGCATTGTTCTTAAAATACACTATGTGATCAAAAGTATCCGGACACCCAAAAAACATAGGTTTTTTATATTAGGTGCCTTGTGCTGCCACCTACTGCCAGGTACACCATGTAAGCGACCTCAATAGTCATTAGACATAGTGAGAGATTTCCGCGGAACTCACGGACTTCGAACGTGGTCAGGTGATTGACTGTCACTTGCGTCATACGTCTGTACGCGAGATTTCCACACTCCTAAACATCCCTCGGTTCACTGCTTCCGATGTGGTAGTGAAGTGGAAATGTGAAGTGACACGTACAGTGTAGGGAAGCAGCATACTCACGCCTTATAAAATTCACATCAGTCTTTCCACTGTGTGCCAGCCTAGTCCGCTGTAACTAGCTCTGACGTCATAAATATTGTGCAATACTTTAAAATGAAGTAAATAACCTGAAACGTTTCTAGCATGTCAGGAGTAATACAAAATCAATATGTGTTGGATATCAGTTCAATAACTTTAACCATTTTCGAAATTTGGATGTTTTTCTGTAAAAATCATTGGCGCAACAGAAAAGAGCTAGAAACTTAAAAATTTATATTTAGGTTCCTTTTGCATAATAATTTAGTAGAAACAGTATTCTGGATCTCACAAATTAAAATTTTAGTTGAAATTCATGATTTTCTGGTTTTTGTCTTAGATAGTAAGGAAGCAAGATAGATTAAGTAGGCGAATAAATAAAGCTAGGATTTTTAAATTTAATTAGAAGGGAGATCCGCTATAATCATAAAAATGTGAGAAGTTTCAACAGAATAACTATAAAACTATAGCTATAGCGTATCTCCAAAGAGAAAGTTCAGAGCTCATCTACTGCGTGTAGTGTAATTAAATTAATTCTCTCGCCCAAAATATTTGACTTAGCAATGTCAGACTTTTATTATGATTACTTACCTGTGTGTTGATTGCACATTTAAACTGAGAGCTTCATCGGCCATCAGCAAAGGAAGCAATGATTTATTCGATAACTTAAAGTGGTGCATTACTAGACCAGCGGCTAGTCGGGAGAGCAGATTTGATCAGGCGTTCCCTTAGCTGTCCGCACTGCGGCTTTGTATGTAAGAACGCTGCGCGAGAAAAGGAAGGCCCCAGTTCTCTCCAGACGCTTATTAGCGCACCACCTGTGCCGGGAGTCGTGTCGCGTCGGAATCGTTGATATAAACAGCCTCGGATGCAGTAATAAGTTACTCGGGATACGCGTAACCATGAAATCGTTTTCGGGTGAAGTGTTAATTTTGGGATGACGTTAATGATCTATCTTTAGTTTGCGTACGTCGTATTTTCACGTGCCGCCGTAGAACAGACATTCTACCATTATTAGCGTGGCGTTTGATGAACATTATCATCAAATTATGGCGAGCATTCACTTAAACATTTAATTTGAACAGTTATAGTTGCATCAGCGAATTAGACTCTGAACTGCTCTGGTAGTTGGATTGTGTGGAATCTTTTTGGTCTGTGACTTTCAGAATATAGTGAACATTTTAGAGATAATGGTTTTTGATTATGAATCCCAGACAATCTCCTAATTCCTCAGAACTATAAGCTGTAGCTATAAATGTATTTCTCAGATGAAGTGGGCACTAGGAATTCTAATTACAGGCTTCACGTTTTGCTAATCACTTTCTGGTTGCCAATATTGTAGTTAGCAAGTGTTGAGAACGGCAAACAGCATAAATACAAAACATTTATTCTATTATTCCAGCCGCCGCCCCACATATGGTGCATCGGCCGGGAAACAAACTGAGTAAAAGTGAAAGTAATTTTTAAATATTTGGATTCGGAAGTGAAATGCGGCACGCAACTGAGCAATGGAACAGTGATAGACACTGTTACGTGTGCATGTGGGCGACGCAATTGGATTAACAATGCATCTGGATTGACGGAGCTGGCGTTGAGTCTAGCTGCACTGCTGGCATCGCGAGAAGTCAGTCTCGCCGAACCGCAGTCATCCGTCGTAGCGACCGGAGCCGCGTCTGCTGTTGCGGGTTACGCCCACACCACGGCAGTTGTCGAGGTGCCGTCTGCAGTTCAACGCGCCGTGTCACACCAGTAATCCTGGTACGCTGCGCCGGCAACGCCATACGTCGTGCAGAAGGAACTAAGTTAAGTGAAAAGCTGTTAAAACTTTTACTAACCTGCACTAAAAGACTGTCGGCGATGGAACCGCAAAAAGAAACAGAAGTTAAACCTAAATCAGGACCTATGTCTGTTGAAGGAACTGTAAATCCAGACAACAGTTCAAGTGTAAATATGCATGAAAATAGTAATGTTAAAGTGAAATCCGAACTAGGTCTCCTGACAGTAGTGTGGAAAAGGGCAACGATTCAATAGTAGAGACCCCTGTAGTAAAGCAGAAATCAGAAAGTGTTAAGTTATTGGATGATAGTTTCTCTGATGAATTAAAAATGAAACAGTCATCAGAGATGGTAGAGTTTAAAAAGGAGAAGTTAGATATGATTGATAAATAGGAAGTTTCATTTAGTTTTGATGATTCTGGTGTTGGAGCTAGTTTCTTGTCACCTGAGTGTGATAAAAAGCCAACTAGTGAGCAACCCAAAGATACTGGGGCTATTGATTTAAATGTAATATTACAAGCAATAGCTGCCAGTAATGCAAAAATGTCAGCCAGTAATGCTAGAATGACAGCTGAGTTAAAATCTGATATAATTGAGGTAAATAACAGGATTGTGGCCAGCCAAACCAATTTTAATAAACGGTTTGAGGCAATGGACAATATATTAGAATCCAATAAAGCTGAATTAGAAACTTCCTTCAAGACTGGCTGCAATAAGCTGAAAGAGGATCTGGACAGTTTAAATTATAAAATTGATTACAACCATGAGGATATTAAGAAAAAGGTTGCTCAACAGTTATCTATGTATAAAACAGTAAAATCCGAAGTTGCTGAGGTTCGCAAAGACTTCCAAATGGAAGATGCAAAGCTGGAGCACAAGTTAACAGAAAAGATCGAGGCGGAATCTGAACTGTGCTCAGATAGGTTTAAAGATGTTAATATAAAAGTAAACATATGTCAAGCAGAAGTAGACGCAATCAAAACTGATACTACTCATATTGTGCAAAGAGTAGATTATGTTGAAATGAAATTAGAAAATATTAGTACTAACATTGCAAACATTGAGAGTAAAGTAGCTTCAGTAACTTCTGGTAATGGTAGTATGCAACAACTTGTAGCTGCAAACGCCGCTTTTATCGGGTGTCGGCAGTTCTTGCGGTTCGATCCAGATAAAAATATCCACCCGCTAGATTTCTGGAACGATTTTGAAGATGTGATTCCACCAACTTGGTCGGAACGAGAGAAAATCTCATTTATTAGAAGCCATTTAGCGGGTGACGCCCATGCGTTGGTCAGCTGATGTTATGTTGAAGTGTAAAACATTAGCGGAATTTAAAACAGCTTTCATTAATGAGTATTGGTCTAGCAATGAGCAACATGAAGTGTTAAGAGAATTTTGCAGTGGAAAACGCTTCAATGCAGGCAAGGAATCTATTAAAGAGTTTGCCAGGTTATGGATCTCACGTTTGTCACATTTGGCCGAAAAGCTAAAACCTGAAATGATAATACTAGGTCTTGAAGCCAAACTGCCATGGTATTGGCAAACTAGAATTATACCTGCCCCTAGACACAATCTGGATCGTTTCATTGGATATTTGGAACGCGTAGAGCGTGTGGCTGCCAATGAGGAGCAAGCACGTATTAACAGAAATGCTAATAACACTAGTAGTAATTTTAAGAACGAGCAGAATGGGAATGTAAACATCAGAACAGTAGGTGTTCGCCATCCTAAGAAAGGTAGGAATTGGAGAAATAATTACCAGAACCAACAATGGCATCCAAATGATAGTAATTTTGTTCCTAACAAAAATGTGCAAGTAAGCAACAGTGTTGAAAGCAATGCTGTGCCAGTTAACTATAATGCAAATAAAGGTAACAGTAGTAGGCAGAAGCTGGAAAACTAATTCCCATCTATGAGGATACTGGCGCCCACCAGGCGGTTGCTTTTCCTAAGCTAGTAATTACAGCAATTAGTATGACATCAGAATACTCAAACTGAGGATTCGGATGATGGTCCGGTAGCATCCATTGATACTGCAGAAATATTAAACCACTCACAGTATTTGATAGATACCGTGTTAGAGACGCTTTCTAAGTGGGAAGAGAAAGAGAAGGCGCAGCAGTGTAACGGTAGGGAAGAGCTACAAAATACTGAAGACAGGTGAAGAAGCAGAAGAAATTCATGCTTATATTTACGATGAGAATGATGTGCTCGTATCTAAAGTGCCTGTGCAGGATCTTGATACTGTACTAATAGATTTAGGACAGGAGGTAAGTGAGAATGTAGAGGGTAGCCTGTTGGGGGTCGGTGAACCCAGTAGCTGTGACCAGTTGTCACTGGAGAAGGAACCCGACGATAATAGTGAAAGTGGTTTAGCTGTAACTAGTGTTATGCCCGGTCTGGAGGCGCAGAATCGCTCAGACTACAGTAATTTGGGTCATGTTCAGCAAACTAAATGTAATGAAGTCGTGCGGTGTTTCGATTTAAAATTAATAGACCGACTGGAAAAGGCAGCTGAAAATGTAATTCAGGAAACCCCTACACACTGTGACCTAAATGTAATGAAGACAGATGTCGATCACTTTAGTTGGAGACAAATCCAAAAGGAACTATTGGACGAGTTTGAGGAACCACCTGTTCAACCTAGAATTAGCCACCCTATAATAATAGTGAATATGTTGGGTATCAATATACGTTGTCTCTTAGAGTGCGATATCTCAGTCCTTCTTTGATGCATTACCTAGTAAAGACAAGCTTACCGTAATGCGGGTATCAGGACTAAGAATAATTGGTGCTACTGGCAAGGTGTCAAAAACGGTAAAGCAAGAAGCTTTACTGCCCTTTGATATTAATGTTAATTTAATTGATCATCCATGCTAAATAGTAAACAATCTCAGTATTGAGGTTTTAATTGGCATAGATGTCTTGACGAAATATCAGAGTGTTGTTGACTTTGAAAGAAGCCAGTTAAAATTGGTCTTGCCGATAACCGGAGTAATTACGGTACCTTTTACTGATAAACATGTAGTAACTAATGATGAAACTTGGGAGCTGCCTATACGACTTCTGAAAAATAGGGGATATTGAAACTAAGGTGTTAATCTTAATGAAAGTAAGCTAAACACAGAATAAGAAGAAGCAATTATTTTGGACAAAATAGAAGCTAAATTTCAGGAAATCGATAAAATTTCAGCTAATCAGAAGGAAGAACTGAGACAGGTTTTAAAAAGGCATCATAAGGTATTTTCAAATCGACCTGGCGTGATCAAAGGTTATGAATGTCAATTAAAGGTGAAACCTGGCCAAGTGTTTTTCAGGAAGCCATACCAAATACATGTAGCTAGGAAGGAGGCGGTTCGAAAGGAGATTCAGAGAATGCTAGAGTGGGGTGTGATTGAAAAAGCGGTCAGTGAGTACAATAATCCTCTTGTTGTTGTACCAAAAAGAGACGGGAGTGTCAGATTGGTCTTGGACGCTCGTTGGTTGAATGAAATAGTGGTTAGGGAAAGTGATAGACCGCAGAACATGGACGAGTTATTGCAAAAATTCGGGGGAGTAAAATTCTTAACCTCTATGGACATCATGTGTGGCTATTGGAATTTGCCACTGGCAGAAAGTTCAAGGAAGTACACAGCTTTCTTGTACGAAGGAGTTTGTTACCAATACCGTGTGGTACCTTTCGGACTTGATATCTCTGTTTGTGCCTTCGTAGTGTGATGTGCCATGTATTAGGACCAGCCTTAAGTAATAAAATGTCTACGTAGATGATCTGTTAATAGCAACTCCTACCTGGGAAGAACACATAGTTTTATTAGAGGAAGTGTTAGAGGCTATTGAGAGAGGTGGGTGCACCCATGTTTTTGTTGTTGTGGATGCATTTAGTAAATATATTACTCTATACCCAATTAAAAGAGCAAATGCAAAAACGTTGGTAGATAAGTTGGAAAAAGATTTCTTCGTGAACGTTGGCGTTCCGAAGAATTTGCTGTCAGACAATGGGCCTCAATTTACTTCTGATAAATTTAAAGAACTTCTGGATAAGGCCAGAGTGAAACATCTTAAAATATCTGCGTATTTCCCCCGAGGAAATATGAGTGAACGTATTATGAGAGAATTGAATAGGCTTTGCAAGACTTATTGTGCTCGGAAACACTCAAGTTGGGCAGAGCACATGAAGTATTTTGAGAATGTAATTAACAACTTAAGGCATGATGCAACTGGTTTTGCAACTTGCGAATTGATGTTTGGCCAAGAACCACACAATGTGACTGCAGATATGGTAGAATTCCCAATTCTAACGCAAATATCCACAGACGAAAAGAAGTTAAGGGCTGGGGCAAATATAAGGAAAAGAACATTAGAAAGAAGCGTCATGACGCAAAAGCTGTACCCACCAGTTTTGAAATAGGTCAGTTAGTCCTTGTCAAAACCAAGGAAAAATCAAAGAAAATAAATGCAGAAACAAAGAAAATCATGTTCGTATACCAAGGATATTTCAGGATCATAGGAAAACCACATGCCAATGCATATAGGCTAGAGTACCCTAAGAGTAAAAAGCTATTCGGTCTCAGGAACGTGATCGACCTAAAGAAGTTCATAGGTAGTGAATGAATTCTGTTGGGAGGAGGTTGTTCTGTAACCTCTACACAGTGTGGCAGGTGTGCAGTCCCAGCTGTGTGAGATCTTCTTTCCTTTTTAGGTCTCACTCATTCTTCATCTTTCCTATCCACCAAAATTTCGGCTCTTACTCTCAAATACTAAAATCTTCCGGCATGACTATCAAGCCAGCATTAAGCTAATGAATTCTGTAGGGATGAGGTTGTTCTGTAACCTCTACACAGTGTGGCAGCTGTGCAGTCCCAGCTGGGTGAGATCTTGTTTCCCATTTCAGGTCTCACTCTATCTTCATCTTTCCTATCCACCAAAGTTTCGACTCCTTCTTTGCAATACAAAAATTTTCCGTCATGGCTATCAAGCCATGAGTTCTGTAACCATTCTATCCACCGATTAGTGAAGAAAATTCCTAATGTGACAAACCTAACAGTGACATAAACAATAGAGAAGTATGACGTAATTAACATACAAATATATTTGAGTAACAAGTATGTATAGAACCCTGGTAATATTGTAAGTACAAAGTGTTGTTTTATTGGAAATGGTCCCACAATAATAATCTTCCCCGACCTCGGGGAAGATCAGTTTGGATTCCGTAGAAATACTGGAACACGTGAGGCAATACTGACCTTACGACTTATCTTAGAAGAAAGATTAAGGAAAGGCAAACCTACGTTTCTAGCATTTGTAGACTTAGAGAAAGCTTTTGACAATGTTGACTGGAATACTCTCTTTCAAATTCTAAAGGTGGCAGGGGTAAAATACAGGGAGCGAAAGGCTATTTACAATTTGTACAGAAACCAGATGGCAGTTATAAGAGTCGAGGGACACGAAAGGGAAGCAGTGGTTGGGAAGGGAGTAAGACAGGGTTGTAGCCTCTCCCCGATGTTATTCAATCTGTATATTGAGCAAGCAGTGAAGGAAACAAAAGAAAAATTCGGAGTACGTATTAAAATCCATGGAGAAGAAATAAAAACTTTGAGGTTCGCCGATGACATTGTAATTCTGTCAGAGACAGCAAAGGACTTGGAAGAGCAGTTGAACGGAATGGATGGTGTCTTGAAGGGAGGATATAAGATGAACATCAACAAAAGCAAAACGAGGATAATGGAATGTAGTCGAAGTAAGTCGGGTGATGTTGAGGGTATTAGATTAGGAAATGAGACACTTAAAGTAGTAAAGGAGTTTTGCTATTTGGGGAGCAAAATAACCAATGATGGTCGAAGTAGAGAGGATATAAAATGTAGACTGGCAATGGCAAGGAAAGCGTTTCTGAAGAAGAGGAATTTGTTAACATCGAGTATAGATTTAAGTGTCAGGAAGTCTTTTCTGAAAGTATTTGTATGGAGTGTAGCCATGTATGGAAGTGAAACATGGACGATAAATAGTTTGGACAAGAAGAGAATAGAAGCTTTCGAAATGTGGTGCTACAGAAGAATGCTGAAGATTAGATGGGTAGATCACATAACTAATGAGGAGGTACTGAATCGGATTGGGGAGAAGAGGAGTTTGTGGCACAACTTGACCAGAAGAAGGGATCGGTTGGTAGGACATGTTCTGAGGCATCAAGGGGTCACCAATTTAGTATTGGAGGGCAGCGTGGAGGGTAAAAATCGTAGGGGGAGACCAAGAGATGCATACACTAAGCAGATTCAGAAGGATGTAGGTTGCAGTAGGTACTGGGAGATGAAGAAGCTTGCACAGGATAGAGTAGCATGGAGAGCTGCATCAAACCAGTCTCAGGACTGAAGACCACAACAACAACAACATACAAATTCGTGTACAAGCAGGATCTGAAGTGGCAGTGAAACCTATTGTATGCTGTAAAGCTAACTAATTAACAGGAAAAGAGATTGCTTAGTGTTATGAAAAATATGCATATAAGTTGTAAGAATGAACTCACCTTCTGTAGCAAGGAATGGCAGTGTAATAAAGTTGAACAGTGTTCGTGGTTGAGACGTGAAGGACGCGTCCTTGAAATATTTATAAGGTTGGAGCTGACCGTTATTTGGTGTAGTGTGTGACAGGACACACCTACACGTATTGAGGTTATGAGTTGGAGGCGTGAATGCGACCATAGGTACCCTTATGTTAGATGAGACAGAGCAGCTCATGGTGTCCTATAGGTTTAAGGAATTTAGCATTACGCTCGGACATAATTACTTAATGCACTTTAGCGGTAGGTCGAGAGAGACTACCTGTGCTTTCAGCATCCAATCAAGTGGAAATGGATTGCAACGTGAGCAAACTGATCAGCTGCAATACACTATAGATATGAAATAAATGTGCTATCCTATGCATTAAATGTTAATAGAGTGAGTGTTAAATAAGTACAAACACTAGCAACATAATTGAGTAACATAATGGCAGACGTGAAACATTATTTATAGCCAGCATAAATACACTTCGATGAAGTACATAATTGCAGATGTGGAACTGACACAGCAGCAGAGGAACAGTAAGTGGATTTAGTAGTCAACTAAACGTAGTGTGTTTTGAACACTCAGAACTGCACTATTACCACAAGTTACTCACATGTACAAAGAGGCTGAGTAGACAACTGCTAATCAAATATACTCATACTATCTCTAAGAATAAGGTAATCGAAGATGAGCCAGTTAAGTAAATAAAATACAGATTTGTCAGGAATGTACCAAGCATTGGTTCAGTGTTCCGGCCCAGAAATAATAAATTGAGATTAAATAGGATTTATGATTGTATGCTTTGAGCATAAATTTTCTCTAGTACGTGACTAACGGCGTTTTGAGCCATTTGTTTACCGATTTTATGACAGTTAAGTAACCGCGAGAGTAAAATTGAAAAAGTTCTGTTAACTTTGTTCCAGTAACATATTGAAAGATAAAATGTATATATCCCCATTTCATTGTGAACCACCCTTAGATATTAAGTGAACAGAGTCTGAGGCACTCTTTTTATTTGTTCTACAGGACAAACCAGATAATGGCAGCCTGGTAGCTGCGTGAAAGTGTGGAGTGACTTAGACACAACTCACAATGACCCCTCCCCTTCCTCCATATAATTTAGATTGAACGTGAAGGACGCACACCATAGCAACTTCCCCTCCTCTACCCTTGTGGATGGAAGTATAGAACGCCAGCCAAAGCAGCTACAACCACGGTTGTAAAAATGAAATTGTCATGATTTGTGAAATTTTCTTTCAGGTTTAGAAAAGACTGCTAGGATATAATTATCTGTTTATGTATCATGAATAACTGTGTTCTTTTCTTTGAATTTGTGTATGTAAAAATATTTACAGACAATTCAATGGATTTAAGATTTTCATAATTTTACATATTTTTAAGTGTTTGCCTGTCTAAGGCAATATGTATGCCAAAGTGTTTCATTGATTTTGCTTATATTTTGAGTGATAATGTTGCTTAAGAGGCAGTGAACATGCCAGCAATTTAAATAATTAAAGTAGGTAATAAGTTTTCTTTTAATATTTCTAAATGTTTACATTTCAATTTTAAGTTTTCATAGGGAGTTAAGCTGTACTCTTGCTTCCCTTTTTGTAATTAATTTTTTTTTCATTTACATTCAAAAAAATTAAGTAGAGGGTGATGTAGGGAAGCAGCATACTCACGCCTTATAAAATTCACATCAGTCTTTCCACTGTGTGACAGCCTAGTCCGCTGGAACTAGCTCTGACGTCATAAATATTGCGCAATACTTTAAAATGAAGTAAATAACCTGAAACGTTTCTAGCATGTCAGGAGTAATACAAAATCAATATCTACATCTACATCTACATCCATACTCCGCAAGCCACCTGACGGTGTGAGGCGGAGGGTACCCTGAGTACCTCTATCGGTTCTCCCTTCTATTCCAGTCTCGTATTGTTCGTGGAAAGAAGGATTTTCGGTATGCTTCTGTGTGGGCTCTAATCTCTCTGATTTTATCCTCATGGTCTCTTCGTGAGATATACGTAGGAGGGAGCAATATACTGCTTGACTCTTCGGTGAAGGTATGTTCTCGAAATTTTAACAAAAGCCCGTACCGAGCTACTGAGCGTCTCTCCTGCAGAGTCTTCCACTGGAGTTTATCTATCATCTCCGTAACACTTTCGCGATTATTAAATGATCCTGTAACGAAGCGCGCTGCTCTCCGTTGGATCTTCTCTATCTCTTCTATCAATCCTATCTGGTACGGATCCCACACTGTCGAGCAGTATTCAAGCAGTGGGCGAACAAGTGTACTGTAACCTACTTCCTTTGTTTTCGGATTGCATTTCCTTAGGATTCTTCCAATGAATCTCAGTCTGGCATCCGCTTTACCGACGATCAACTTTACATGATCATTCCATTTTAAATCACTCCTAATGCGTACTCCCAGATAATTTATGGAATTAATTGCTTCCAGTTGCTGACCTGCTATTTTGTAGCTAAATGATAAGGGAACTATCTTTCTATGTATTCGCAGCACATTACACTTGTCTACATTGAGACTCAATTGCCACTCCCTGCACCATGCGTCTATTCGCTGCAGATCCTCCTGCATTTCAGTACAATTTTCCATTGTTACAACCACTCGATACACCACAGCATCATCTGCAAAAAGCCTCAGTGAACTTCCGATGTCATCCAGAAGGTCATTTATGTATATTGTGAATAGCAACGGTCCTATGACACTCCCCTGCGGCACACCTGAAATCACTCTTACTTCGGAAGACTTCTCTCCATTGAGAATGACATGCTGCGTTCTGTTGTCTAGGAACTCTTCAATCCAATCACACAATTGGTCTGATAGTCCATATGCTCTTCTTTGTTCATTAAACGACTGTGGGGAACTGTATCGAACGCCTTGCGGAAGTCAAGAAATACGGCATCTACCTGTGAACCCATGTCTATGGCTCTCTGAGTCTCGTGGACGAATAGCGCGAGCTGGGTTTCACACGACCGTCTTTTTCGAAACCCATGCTGATTCCTACAGAGTAGATTTCTAGTTTCCAGAAAAGTCATTATACTCGAACATAATATGTGTTCCAAAATTCTACAACTGATCGACGTTAGCGATATAGGTCTATAGTGTTGGATATCAGTTCAATAACTTTAACCATTTTCGAAATTTGGATATTTTTCTGTAAAAATCATTGGCGCAACAGAAAAGAGCTAGAAGCTTAAAAGTTTATATTTAGATTCCTTTTGCATAATAATTTAGTAGAAAAAGTATTCTGGATCTCACAAATTAAAATTTTAGTTGAAATTAATGATTTCTGGTTTTTGTCTTAGAAATTAAGGAAGCGAGATAGATTAAGCAGGCGAATAAATAAAGCTAGGATGTTTAAATTTAATTAGAAGGGAGATCCACTATAATCATAAAAATGTGAGAAGCTCCAACAGAATAACTATAAAACTATAGCTATAGCGTATCTCCAAAGATAAAGTTCAGAGCTCATCTACTGCGTGTAGTGTAATTAAATTAATTCTCTCGCCCAAAATATTTGACTTAGCAACGTCAGACTTTTATTATGATTACTTACCTGTGTGCTGATTGCACATTTAAACTGAGAGCTTCATCGGCCATCAGCAAAGGAAGCAATGATTTATTCGATAACTTAAAGTGGTGCATTACTAGACCAGCGGCTAGTCGGGAGAGCAGATTTGATCAGGCGTTCCCTTAGCTGTCCGCACCGCTGCTTTGTATGTAAGAACGCTGCGCGAGAAAAGGAAGGCCCCAGTTCTCTCCAGACGCTTATTAGCGCACCACCTGTGCCGGGAGTCGTGTCGCGTCGGAATCGTTGATATAAACAGCCTCGGATGCAGTAATAAGTTACTCGGAATACGCGTAACCATGAAATCGTTTTCGGGTGAAGTGTTAATTTTGGGATGACGTTAATGATCTATCTTTAGTTTGCGTACGTCGTATTTTCACGTGCCGCCGTAGAACAGACATTCTACCATTATTAGCGTGGCGTTTGATGAACATTATCATCAAATTATGGCGAGCATTCACTTAAACATTTAATTTGAACAGTTATAGTTGCATCAGCGAATTAGACTCTGAACTGCTCTGGTAGTTGGATTGTGTGGAATCTTTTTGGTCTGTGACTTTCAGAATATAGTGAACATATTGTGAACATATAGTGAACATTTTGATTATGAATCCCAGACAATCTCCTAATTCCTCAGAGCTATAAGCTGTAGCTATAAATGTATTTCTCAGATGAAGTGGGCACTAGGAATTCTAATTACAGGCTTCACGTTTTGCTAATCACTTTCTGGTTGCCAATATTGTAGTTAGAGAGCCAGTGTAGAGAACGGCAAACAGCATAAATACAAAACATTTATTCTATTATTCCACCCACCGCCCCACAACAGCACAGAAGCGCACAGGTCGACCTCGTCTGTTGACTGACAGAGACCGCCGACAGTTGAAGAGGGTCGTAATGTGTAATAGGCAGGCATCTATCCAGATCGTCACACAGGAATTCCAAACTGCATCAGGATCCATTGCAAGTACTATGACACTTAGGTGGGAGGTGAGAAAACTTGGATTTCATGGTCGAGCGGCTGCTCATAAGCCACACATCACGCTGGTGAATGCCAAACGATGCCCCGCTTGGTGTAAGCGTAAACATTGGGCGATTGAACAGTGGAAAAACGTTGTGTGGAGTGACTAATGACGGTACACAATGTGGCGTTCCGATGGCAGGGTGTGGGTATGGCGAATGCCCGGTGAGCGTCATCTGTCAGCCTGTGTAATGCCAACTGTAAAATTCGAAGGCGGTGGTGTTATGATGTGGTCGTGTTTTTCATGGAGGGGACTTGCACCCCTTGTTGTTCTGCGTGGCACTGTCACATAACAGGCCTACATTGATGTTTAAAGCACTTTCTTGCTTCATACTGTTGAAGAGCGATTCGGGGATGGTGATTGCATCTTTCAACACGATCGAGCACCTGTTCATAATGCACGGCCTGTGCCGGAGTGGTTACACGGCAGAAACATCCCTGTAAAGGACTGTCCTGCGCACAGTCTTGAGATGAACTCTGTAGAATACCTCTGCGATGTTTTGGAACACAGACTTCGTGCCAGACCTCACCGACCGACACCGAAACCTCTCCTCAGTGCAGCACTCCGTGAAGAATGGGCTGCCATTCCCCAAGAACCCTTCCAGCAGCTGTTTGAACGTATACCTGCGAGAGTAGAAGCTGTCGTCAAGGCTAAGGGTGGGCCAACATCATATTGAATTCCAGCATTACCAATGGAGGGCGCCACGAACTTGTAAGTCATTTTCAGCGAGGTGTCCGGATACTTTTGATCACATAGTGTATCTCTAATAGCTTTTCCCGTTTTCTATAATAACGCAATATTTTAGACAGGTGCAAGTTATAGGAACAAAAATTACACAATTAAAAAAAAAAGCTTTATTCAAAAGCGAAAGATTTTAGCAACACTGGTATGGCTAATTGATATATCAGTTTTTTACTAGGTTATTAGTAAAAAAATAAAAAAAAGACTCGTATAACCAAGACCAAAGTAATACCGAAAAACACCTGCAATTTAGAACTAAAATATCGGTATCGATTTTAACCGGCCGTCTTTGCCTTCCCTATGCTGCGGCCTACTGCTACATCAAATGAGCACCCACACACACACCGAACACACTGCTGCTACTGATCTGTCTAAAGCTCAGGGCCCCCACACTAACAGTGCATTGCTAAAGCCTAAATATTTCTTGGGATACCCGACACAGAAATAAAGTCTGAAATGAATTGCAACTACAGTCCTATCCCTTACGAGCCAGCCCAAATTCTTTTCAAGTGAAAGGTTAATATAATGAGCTCAGTCGTCAGTTGAAATCAGTTCGGTGCTACCTAACCATCAAAGGGCGAATACACGAACCTCTATCTGTTTATAGCTCGTGGGCATATGTAGAAGTTCCATTTCTCACTGTTGCACCCTGCACTTACGACTGATCTAATAATCATATGGTCAGCCTATTCATCAATCAGTTAGCAATATGCAACTGCACATAAATAAATGAACTCTTAATAAAGGAGATAACTGAATGTTTGCACAAGATATTGATTTAACCTTGCTACAGGCTTACATTTCACTATCAGCTTATTCAGATTTCACAGATTACTTTCAATGGTGACCTTACACAGGTTAATACCATACACAGTGGAACATTTATATATTTATGGGGTTTCCATAGGTTATAGAAATCAGGGAATTTCAAACGTGTCAGGGAAATCAGGGAAAAATCACTTGCCGGCCGAGGTGGCCGGGCGGTTTTAGGCGCTTCAGTCCGGAACCGCGCGACTGCTACGGTCGCAGGTTCGCATCCTGATTCGGGCGTGGATGTGTGTGATGTCCTTAGGTTAGTTAGGTTTAAGTAGTTCTAAGTTCTAGGGGACTGATGACCTCAGATGTTAAGTCCCATAGTGCTCAGAACCATTTGAACCATTTTTTTGAAAAATCACGGAAGTTGGAAAAACACTGGAAAAATCTCGTTTTTGTCTCAGTAGATGAAATGGTTTGTTTACTGAGATGTCGTGCATCGTCACTGGTTGGGTGCAGCTGAGTACATGCGCCGATTCCCTACTCTCTTCAAACCACTGCCCTCAACTTGCAGGCAGTGTTGCCACCATTTTTCGCAGCTGGCCTAGCAGCTGCTGACTAGAGGCAGGGAGGCGTGAGGAGTGGTTTGTTTGGACCTGCTTCTCAGAGACTGCAGACGCAGCGGCCGGAGACGGTGGTCATGTATGCCTGAGTTGTGTGTGAGTGATTGTGTGAATGTGCATGTGCTCTCTTTTTCTGACAAAGGCTGTGGCCGAAAATTTAGTTGTGAGAGTGTGATTGTCTTTTCCACGTCCCTGTCTGCGGCTCAGCGATCGTCTTTACGGTGAATTGCTACCTATCCTCATTATTATTGATTCGCGGAGTATTTGCACAAGTTACCTGTTGCATGGATTGATCACTGCAGGCCCATTTCATCAACAATCCGTCTGTGACGCCTGAATAGCTGGCCACACGAGCGGATTTCCGCTACAGGCCCAAACCGCAGGCCATTTCTGCTGGTATCTCTAACGGATGGGGCGTGCCAATCTGAAGCCCTTCGTTTCCCACTAATGTACACGTCCTGCCTATCAGATCTGGTCTCACTGAACTGCTTGCAGGCTGGTGTGTTTGTATGTGGCGTAATGCAGTGGATTTCCATGATTTATCCATGGACCAAGGAGTGCAGTGCTTGTCAGCAGGCCAGAGGCCACAGGCGATGGGTTTCAGAAACTGCGACTGTTTACTGCAAATACCTTGTGCAGTGCGGCGTTCTATAGACATTTTATTTATTCTAGTACATTTTTGAACTTCGAAAGTAGTTTATATATTAGAAAAAATGGACGATAAGGAGAAGAAAACTGTGGCAGTCGCTGGCGATTTGTACACTATGTACTCAAATATTTCTCGAAAGAAAACTCACATAATACCTGTAAAACAATAGGTATACACACTAGGTAATAACCGACCATAATGAATGTAGTAGAACCAACATTTTATTGCCAGTCACCTATATTGTTGGTTTACACAAATCTTCCGCCCCCTTATACATTTCTTTCAAGAGGGCTATTTCTTTCTGAGATTATTTCTGAAATCGGTGAGGGTACTTTTAATCTGTCTTGCGACTCCAAGGAATTGCGTATTTTTGTCACCAAATGAGCTTTAATTTATTGAAATAATCTGTCTTGCGACTCCAAGGAATTGCGTATTTTTGTCACCAAATGGGTGTCCTTTTATTGAAATAAAGTAACTTCAGTGGTCTTAATGAAACACTTGTACCATTTGGTTTGCTTTCTCCATCTCAAAACAGTTCATTACAAGATTGTTCCTCATGTTAGAGAACACCATCTCCTTGCAAGGTTTATTCAGATATTTCCTCGTTTGCCTCTATTGTTTCTTCTAACGTAGCTGCAAAGACGGATAGTCAACTGACGTTTTTACTTGCTCTTAAGGTCTCAAAATTTTTCAGGGAAAAACTGGTCTGGAAATCATGGAAATATCAGGGAATTTCACTTCGGGAAACTTGTGGCAACCCTGATTTACATATACAGGGTGGTCCATTCATCGTGACCGGGCCAAATATCTCACGAAATAAGCGTCAAACGAAAAAACTACAAAGAACGAAACTTGTCTAGCTTGAAGGGGGAAACCAGATGGCGCTATGGTTGGCCCACTAGATGGCGCTGCCATAGGTGAAACGGATATCAACTGCGTTTTTTTAAATAGGAACCCCCATTTTTTATTACATGTTCATGTAGTACGTAAAGAAATATGAATGTTTTAGTTGGACCACTTTCTTCGCTTTGTGATAGATGGCGCTGTAATAGTCACAAACATGTGGCTCACAATTTTAGACGAACAGTTGGTAACAGGTAGATTTTTTAAATTGAAATACAGAATGTAGGTACGTTTGAACATTTTATTTCGGTTGTTCCAATGTGATACGTGTACCTTCGTGAACTTATCATTTCTGAGAACGCATGCTGTTATAGTTTGATTACCTGTAAATATCACATTAATGCAATAAATGCTCAAAATGATGTCCGTCAACCTCAATGCATTTGGCAATACGTGTAACGACATTCCTCTCAACAGCGAGTGGTTCGCCTTCCGTAATGTTCGCACATGCGCTGACGCATGTTATGAGGTGTTGTCGGTGGATCACGATAGCAAATATCCTTCAACATTCCCCACAGAAAGAAATCCGGGGACGTCAGATCTGGTGAACGTGCGGGCCATGGTATGGTGCTTCGACGACCAATCCACCTGTTATGAAATATGCTATTCCATACCGCTACAACGGCACGTGAACTATGTGCCGCACATCCATCATGTTGGAAGTACACTGCCATTCTGTCATGCAGTGAAAGATCTTGCAGTAGCTTCAGTAGAACATTACGTAGGAAATCAGCATACATTTCACCATTTAGATTGCCATCGATCAAATGGGGGCCAATTATCCTTCCTCCCATAATACCTACAGTAATCCTCCAAGGTCGCCGATTTTCCACTTGTCGCAGCCATCGTGGATTTTCCGCTGCCCAATAGTGCATATTATGCCAGTTTACGTTACCGCTGTTGGTGAATGACGCTTCGTCGCTAAATAGAACGCGTGCAAAAAATCTATCATTGTCCCGTAATTTCTCTTGTGTCCAGTGGCAGAACTGTACACGACATTCAAAGTCGTCGCCATGCAATTCCTGGTGCATAGAAATATGGTACGGGTGCAATCGATGTTGATGTAGCATTCTCAACACCGACGTTTTTGAGATTCCCGATTCTCGCGCAATTTGTCTGCTACTCATGTGCGGATTAGCCGCAACAGCAGCTAAAACACCTACTTGGGCCTCGTCATTCGTTGCAGGTCGTGGTTGACGTTTCACATGTGGCTGAACACTAACTGTTTCCTTAAATAACGTAACTATCCGGCGAACGGTTCGGACCCTTGGATGATGTCCAGGATACCGAGCAGCACACATAGCACACGCCTGTTGTACTTTTTGATCACAATAGCCATACATCAACACGATATCGACCTTTTCCGCAATTGGTAAACGGGAAATGTATCACGAAGCAAATACCGCCCGCACTGGCGGAATGTTACGTGATATCACGTACTTATACGTTTTTGAATATTACAGCGCCATCTGTCACAAAGCGAAAAAAGTGGGCCAACTAAAATATTCATATTTCTTTGCGTACTACACAAATATGTAATAAAAATGGGGGTTCCTATTTTAAAAAAACGCAGTTGATATCCGTTTGACCTATGGCAGCGCCATCTAGCGGGCCAACCATAGCGCCATCTGGTTTCCCCCTTCAAGCTAGACGAGTTTCGTTCTTTGTAGTTTTCTCGTTTGATGCTTATTTCGTAGGATATTTGGCCCGGTCATTATCAATGGACCACTCTGTATTTAACTCCTTATGTGGAGCATAAGGCTGCAGCTAATGATTGGAATCTTGTTCTTTATTCTGTTAGTATTTTCACTTCTTCCCATCCTATTCCTTGTTGTTGACCTTCTGCTTCAGCTGATAGTCTCCACGTGATTCTGGGCCTGCTTCATCTCCGTCGTCCCTGCGGGTTCCAATAAAGTGCGTCCTTCGCAGAGCTCGTTGTTGACGGGAAGTTGAACACTAACCTCCTCGCCCTCACGTCGTATTGCACCCTGAAACGTGGTAAGCGGGCTTTCGCAAGATGGTTTACATCTTTTGTCAAGCGTCTGCCAGTTTTTCAGCATTTCTGTGACACACTCCCGGGAGTCAAAACAACCTTTGACCGTACTAGTTGTTACTTGTATATATTCAGTATCTCTTGTTACTCCTGTGTCGTATGGGTCCCAGACATTTGAGTACTATTCTAACAACAGTCGTTCGTATGAAAATCCCTTGTAGACTGACTGCTCTTACCCCGTTTCTGCCAAAGAACCAGTCTGCTATCTGTTTCACCTACGATTGAGCATATCTGAATATGACTGTTTCCAATCGTCGCAATTGATATTTTAGTCTTAGGATAGTACATTTTGCCCGCATCTCGTGGTCTGCGGTAGCGTTCTCGCTTCCCACGCCCGGGTTCCCGGGTTCGATTCCCGGCGGGGTCAGGGATTTTCTCTGCCTCGTGATGGCTGGGTGTTGTGTGCTGTCCTTAGGTTAGTTAGGTTTAAGTAGTTCTAAGTTCTACAGCACTGATGACCATAGATGTTAAGTCCCATAGTGCTCAGAGCCATTTGAACCATAGTACGTTTTGAGTTTTCTGAAGTGAACAATTTCAAATTAATAAACATTTAGAGCACTCTGCTGGTGTTCACACTACTTCGAAATGTTGTCAATATCTATGCATCTTCTTTTCAGGTAATACTTATTAGATTGCTGGGTCATCTGTTAAATCTGTCTGCTCTTCCATGTCATTAATGTAGAATGTGACTAACAAGGCGTCCCTGAGACGTTCTAAAGTCGATTACTCTCCATTCGAGATGGCATTTTGCGTTCTTCCTAACAGAAATTCTTCGGTCAAAGTGTGCGTTTAATTTGATATCCCATTCGATCACACTTTCATCACTAAGCTTTGGTGTGATACTAACTCAAAAGTTTTTCGAAAGTGAAGTAACACTGCATCCACCTTCGCTTTCACGAAGAAAAGTGCAATTTGTAGGAGTCCATGCTGGTTGACATTCCGCTGGACATCCCCCATTACGTTTACTCTTAGAATGTATACTGAGGTTCAATAACTTATGGATATCAGTAGTATTGGACGGTCATTTTATGGATCATGAGTACTGTACTTGCAGACCACTCCAAATTTGCTTTATTCCAAACACCGAAATTCTATAGAAGTCACCTTGTGTCCTCCTACAGTCACTCAGAGACGACGGTTTGCCGTACAAAAATGGTTCAAATGGCTCTGAGCACTATGGGATTTAACATCTTAGGTCATCAGTCCCCTAGAACTTAGAACTACTTAAACCTAACTAACCTAAGGACATCACACACATCCATGCCCGAGACAGGACTCGAACCTGCGCCCGTAGCAGTCCCGCGGTTATTGCCGTACACTGCAGCATATTAATCTGGGAAGTTATCCCTGGAACATTGTTTGTAAAGGAACAAAGGAGATTGTCGTTTTCGATTTTGGGCGATTGTCAGGAGAAGCGTTAACAAATCATCGCTAGAACCATCCTCTTTGCAAAGTACAGTTAAACAAAAAAAAAAAAAAAAAAAAAAAAAAAAAAAAGGAAACGGCGTACCTCGAAAGAATTACCAGGATGGGACGGAAATCTGTAGATGTGATTTTCATGTGTGATGTTCATGTACAGAATGTCCTGCTGAGGGGTGTCGTCCCAAATGCTGTCCAACTGTCGCGTTAGATCGTCAAAGACCCGAGCTGGTTGGAGGGCTCTGACATAATACTCCAAACGTTCTCCATTGGGCAGAGATCAAGCAGCCTTGCTGGACAAGGTCGGGTTTGGCAAGCACGAAGACAAGCACTAGAAACTCTCACAGTGTGCGTGCGGGAATTGTCTTGCTGAAATATAAGCTCAGGATGGTTTTCCATGAAGGGCTACAAAACGGATCGTAGAATATCATCGACATACCGCTGTGCTGTAACAGTCGCGCCGATGACAACCAAAGAGGTCCTGGTACGAAAAGAAATGGCACTTCACACCATCGCTTGGGCCATAGAGAAGGCGACAGTCAGGGTGGTATCCCAATACTATCAAGGGCATCTCTACACACGTCTTCGGCCTGAAGTCTCATTGACTGGAGTACGATTGTCTTCAGTGATCAGTCTCGCTTCGAATTGAGTCCCGATAACCTGCAAAGGCGTATCTGGGAACATCCCAGACACCGTTGCGATACCAACCTGACTGTCGCTCGCCTTACGGCTCTACGGCCGGGAGTGATGATCAGGGGTGCCATTTCATTTTATAGCGGGAACCTTTTGGTTCTCATGCCCGGAAACTTTACAGCACAGCGGTACGTTGACGAAATTCTACGCATTGTTTTGATGCCCTTCACGCAAGCCATCCTGTGCTGGCGTTTCAGCAAGACAATGATCGCCCGCACACGGTGAGAGTTTCTATTGTAATGGCCAGAGGTGGATGAACGCCTTATTGGCTTGCCCAATGTATGAAGTACTTTCTCTTAAATGAATCCTGCAATTTTTCTGAAATTGTAATCATCATTTGTTTGTCTGTACATGTACATTAGATCTACAAATTTCCGTCCCGTTCTGATGATTCCTTAGTAGTGCATAGCTTCTTTCTTTTTTCAGAGTGTACGTTAACAGACCCGCCACGCTAGCCGAGAGCGCTAATGCGCTGCTTCGTGGACTCGGGTAGGCGCGCCGACCCCGTATCGAATCCGCCCGGCGGATTAACGACGACGGTTGGTGTGCCGGCCAGCCTGGATGTGGTTTTTAGGTGGTTTTTCACATCCCCCTAGGTGACTACCGGGCTTGTTCCCATGACCCGCCTCAGTTACACTGCTCGCAGACACCTGCACACTTTTGCACTATTCCATGGATTACACTAGTCGCAGACAGTTGGGGTACACTTATTCCGTCCCGGGGGATACGGGGTGGCGGCAGGAAGGGCATCCGGCCACCCCTTAATCTAACATTGCCAAATCCGATTAACCATGCCTATCCTGCAGGAAAAAGGCACAAGCGAAAGAAAGAAAGAAAGTGTGCGTTAACAGGTGGGGAGTGGAGCAGAGGGAATCCCAATATTGAATCTTTAGGAAGTGCGCGTAAGTATTTGTGTGTGTCCGCGTGTGTGTGTGTTTCACAGTGCTTTGCCGGAAATGGTCCCACTGGAGATCGCTTACGGCTACCGAGGGACCTATAGTTTAACACAGACTCCAGACCACGGTATAACTTCCCATTTACCAAATCACTGCCATGAAGCGATAATTGTCTGAAATAAATGGTGAACCCACCGAGAAATGAACTCAGGACGTTTGAATGATTTGTCTATCATTTATCTACCTAACTACACTGTGAAACGGGGTACCATTTTCTCCCTTAAGGCTCTCATGGTCAGCTGTGCATGAGCTGCCCAAAGTAAGTGAGATATGAAGGAAAAAGTCAATGTGCTTCTTGTGTGGCCTTTACGATGGGCTGATTGATTCTCGTAAGACTCATTACAAGTTCAAACCCTGGCGACAGCTTTGCTCTGACCACCATAGAGACACAGTAAGTGTGACGCCAATATAATGACGCCAGTCAAGTTCTCCTTACAATGGACGAAGATGCGGAAAGATGTGCGACCTTGGTCAGAGCGGGCTGCTGTGAGATAATAGCGCAGTGCCTGGCACGCAGAAGACCGCAGCTTCCTCGATAGACACGTCATCCCACAGCCATCTCCACTACGTACCAGGCCGGTCTCACATCGTACCGTCAGCCTTCCTTCTCGTGCCCCTTCCACGAATGGAATGGGAGCGGGTTAAAATGGTACCGGCAGCTTTACGTACCCTCCGCCATACACCGCACGGTGATCTGCGCTCTACAGATGTAGGTGTATATGTAAGAGCTGGAGCAATTTGGAACGGGAATCCCTGCTACTCATACTTACAACATAATATGCTACAAGTATTAAATTCTGTCTAGCACAGTAATTGAAGAATTAGACATGTACGTAACTTCTGTACAGGTAGAAATAAACCTGCTGAGCTAAAGCGATCATTGCTGGGCCCGGTCACGGATAGCAGAGTTCTGCATTACGAAAAGGTTGCTGTGGCACTACTATGCACTGGTTAAATATAACCGAAAAGTCTTCCCACTTCCTACCTTCATGGAGAAATTGCACAAAATGCGTCTTACAATGTACACAGGACGAGTCAGGAGGAAAGTTACATGCTTTGTGAAGTTCATATGTTCATACCCTCTATCCTGAATGGTTCCCGTGGTACAACACGTTTAACATCACTTTAGTACGTTTTTCTTGAATAACTCGAAAACCACAAAAACGTGTCGCAGTACAAAATTAAACTGCATTAAAGTTCCTGCAAAGAAGGTCCTATTCTGTTTTTCTCTAATAATTTGCGCGGAGAGAGGGCGAGATTTTCGGAAATCTGGCGCGACGCACATGCGCGTAGCTTAGTTTTGTAGGCCAGTTTTAGGTAGTTTCCCGACTTTATAGACCACGGGGTTTCTGTATCAAATTATTCGTCTCAGGTTCCTCTATGCATACGTTGTAAATAATGACGATATTTGAATAACACAAAAATTAAAACAAAGGACATTAAATGTGTTCTCTCTCGGAAACCAGGCGGAATAGGGCGTATGGCCATATGAAGCTTTTCGTTCAGAATCAGTAATACTATCACCTCTCAAAGCATCTGCATGCCTCTCGTTATCTACTGCCGTAGGAGTGTGTTGTTAAAAGAAAGAAAAGTCTTTCAGACTACAGTATTGTGGTTTTCAGAGGGATTCCTGTTACGACCTTCATTCGTATTCTTAATAACAGAAAGATATCAAATCATCTTCAAACACGAATATTTCTCCCTCATTGTAGAAACTATGATAGATAATTTATGTACTTATGACATCGTCAGTGGGGGGGGGGGGGGGCAATCTTGAGCATTATGAACACTGAATAAATTTGTAATTGCCAAGATCGCTATAACAGTTTATTCAGTCGATGACCAGTTTCGGCAATTCTCTGTTGCCCCATCGAATCTGCAGAAGATGGGTCCGAAAATGCTAGGATACAGCAACTAATATAAAAGCACACATAATTATGTCCAAAATGTGCAATTCATGGAATACAACATACCTTCGTTTACATCATTACATAATATTCTCCTTCAGTACAGTAAATGGTGTTACACATTGTATGTCCATGTTGGTATCGTGAGCTATACTAGACCAGGCAAGTCAACTGTGCTTTCGAAGTACAAATCGATACTATAATTTCACATTAGTTTAAGGCGTACCATTAGCTGTACAAATAGAGCTTTTAAGTGGTTATAGGTTGTCATATTGGTTATGATTTTGTCCAAATGGCTCTGAGCACTATGGGACTTAACTTCTAAGGCCATCAGTCCCCTAGAGCTTAGAACTACTTAAACCTAACTAACCTAAGGACATCACACACATCCATGCCCGAGGCAGGATTCGAACCTGTGACCGTAGCGGTCGCACGGTTCTAGACTGTAGCGCCTAGAACCGCTCGGCCTCCCCGGACGGCTATGATTTTGTATGAAGGAAAATTTGATAGAGAATTACTAAGAATGTTTATAAAACGTTTTCAAAAATTTTCTAAAATGATAAAAGAAGGTTTACATGTAAATTACGTTTTATGAATGTTGCACGTTGTTTTACAGATATTTAGAATACTGTCTTGGCTGATATATATGTAATAATAATTTAGACATATGTAATTATGTGGAATATTAGAGTAATGACACGGTATCGATTTGTGAGACCACTGTGTAGTCTGATGTACTTACGTATCAATAATAATTTTGACGCTGGGTTCTCTCAGTTGTAAAGTGGCGATGAATGTGAGCATTTGTAATCAGTGCAATAGTAAGTGTGCACATATTTGTTGTTTTAAAACTGACATGCCGACTTCTAGTACAGCTCAACATGGACATACTCGTACATTGTGTAGCACCACTTAATGTTTGAATTTTCTCATTTTGAGAGTACTGAACGGCCATCTGTTTTAATTGTTAAAAACCATTCAAAAGCCAAAATCACATAAAATATTTCTTTATTTAAGACAACCGTTTTCAACAGTCCCTCCTGCCATCTTCAGGTCTTAAACATCTTTTTGATGTAAAACATGTTCATTTTACACCAAACCTCATGCACAAGATGTCAAGTGGATACAACTCTGCATATTATCAACGTTACTCATCGCTATAATATTTAAAAACATAAAGCCTTGTCCAAATCACATGTCCATATAAAAATTAAAATTACGAACAACTTCAGTTGGAAAGACCACATAGATAATATTGTGGGGAAGGCGAGCCAAAGGTTGCGTTTCATTGGCAGGACACTTATAAGATGCAACAAGTCCACTAAAGCGACAGCTTACATTACACTCGTTCGTCCTCTGTTAGAATATTGCTGCGCGGCGTGGGATCCTTACCAGGTGGGATTGTCGGAGGACATCGAAAGGGTGCAAAAACGGGCAGCTCGTTTTGTATTATCTCGTAATAGGGGAGAGAGTGTGGCAGATATGATACGCGAGTTGGGATGGAAGTCATTAAAGCAAAGACGTTTTTCGTCGCGGCGAGATCTATTTACGAAATTTCAGTCACCAACCTTCTCTTCCGAATACGAAAATATTTTGTTGAGCCCAACCTACATAGGTAGGAATGATCATCAAAATAAAATATGAGAAATCAGAGCGCGCTGTTCGGGAGTGGAATGGTAGAGAGATAGTATGATTGTGGTTCGATGAACCCTCTGCCTTGCACTTAAATGTGAATTGCAGAGTAATCATGTAGATGTAGATAGTGTTAACAGATGCTTGTTACATAATACAGAGCATCATACAAAGCATCTGTGAGTAATATGTATATGGGCGTGGCCTTTTGGAAAAGGTGCTTTATGTTTTTAAATATTTTAGCGATGAAAAACGTTTATGATGTGCTGAGTTGTATCCACGTGACATGTAGTGCTTGAGGTTCACAGTAAATCGAACATGTTTTACCACAAAAAGGTGTTTAAGACCTGAAGGTGACATCAAAGAGCCGGCCGGAGTGGCCGTGCGGTTCTGGGCGCTACAGTCTGGAGCCGAGCGACCGCTACGGTCGCAGGTTCGAATCCTGCCTCGGGCATGGATGTGTGTGATGTCCTTAGGTTAGTTAGGTTTAATTAGTTCTAAGTTCTAGGCGACTGATGACCTCAGAAGTTAAGTCGCATAGTGCTCAGAGCCATTTGAACCATTTTTTTGACATCAAAGACTGTTGAATCTGGTTGTCTTAAATAAAGAAGTATTTTATGTGATATTGACTTTTGAATGGTTTTTAACTACTTACTGTACTGAAGGAGAAGAATGTGTAATGCTGTAAACACAGGTATATTGCTATTACATGTACTGCAAATTTTTGATGTAATTATGTGTGCTGTTATGTTAACTTCTGTGTCCTAGCATTTTCGGGCCACCTTTTGCAGATCCGATGTTGGCAAGAAAGAATTGCCAAAACTGGTCATCTGTATGAATAAACGGTTTTAGCGATCTTGGCAGCTGAAAATTTATTCAGTGTTTCTGACAGATAATTGATGACTTACTTGGACCGTAGTTGATTGAGGGCTCCATCTTTTTTCCTCAAATATTCCAATAAGTACCTCTTTCCATGACTATCCCTTCTACAATTCGCTTACATATTCATTCAGCCTTTCTGATTTTGCTCTTTGTTCTTCTTAAGAATTTGTCTGCCTTCATAGCTTAGCAGTTAGGGCTGCTGATTGTCAAGCGGGGACCCGGCTTCGATTCCCGATACTGTAAGGGATTTTCCCTTGATGGCAGGAGGACACTCAGCCTCTTAATGCCTCCTGAAGAGCTGCTTCAGCAAGGAGTAGAAGCGCGAGCTCTGTTTACCCGACAACGGCCGGGAGAACGGTGTGTTGACTCCACGTGCCTCCATTACGCATCTCGATGACGCCAACGGTTAAGGATGACAAGACGTTCGGTCGTGCTCGATTGGTACTTCTGTCACAAGAACGGCGGTGCTTGCTGTCTTCCACTTCTTAAGGATTTAATTCATGTGTATTCATGTGTATTCATTTATATTGCAAGTTTCCCAGTTGATTATTTTTGTACTAGAATTCCCTCTTCCTCCGATGAGTCGCATTATCTTCATGGCTTTTCCACGTATTATTTTCCTTGTGCGAGCGCGCTCGTGTGTGTATACGTATGTTCTGCAGTAGTAGTAGTTGTAGCCTTTTCATCTGCATCTACATGGATACTCCGCAAATCACACTCAAGAGAACGGCCTTCACAATAATTCTCTATTTCCCTCACGAACAGCGCGCTGTAAAAACGAACATCTATATTTTCCCGAGTGAGCTCTGATTCCCCTTATTTCATTATGATGATCGTTTCTCCCTATGTAGAATGGCATCAACAACGTGTTTTCACATTCGGAGGAGTAAGTTGGCGATTGAAATTTCGTGAGAAACGCCCTTGTTTTAAAGATGTTTAGCTCAAATCCTGTATCATGTCCTCTCTCCCCTATTTCCCGATAATACAAAACGTGCTGCCATTCTTTGAACTTTCTCGATGTACTCCGTTAATCCTATCTGGAAAGGATCCCACACCGCGGAGCAGCACTCCAAAAGAGGACGTACAAGCTTAGTGCAGGCAGTCTCTTCAGTAGATCTGTTGCATCTTCTACGTGTTCTGCTAATAAAACGCAGTCTTTGGCTCGTCTTCCCCACAACATTTTCTGTGAGTTCTTTCCAATTTAAACTTTTCGTAATTATAATTTCTATGTATTTAGTTGAATATACGGCCTTTAGATTTGATTGACTTTCCGTGTAACCAACTTTTAAAGGATTCCTTTTAGCATTCACGTAGATGACCTCTCACTTTTCTTTATTTAGGGCCAATTGCGTATTTTTGCACCACATGTTTTGGAAAACTACTGCAGAAACACATCTGGGACACGTTTTATAAGATTCATCAGACCACTAACATCAAAATAAATGGAAATCGTGCTTTACTTTAACCTCGTACAGTTTTGCGATGGCTTCATATTAGCGAAGCTGCTAAATGTCAGGCAAAATCTTTTATTTGTTGTAACTCCGTAACAAAACATTTGCTACATGTAGAATAATATATGAAAATACTTGCATATCTTCGTGAATATATATATATATATATATATATATATATATATATATATATATATATATATATAATTTCACAACACCATTATATTCCAGGCACAAATTTTAATTCCACTAATATGTATGTTGGTAGGACATGTTCTGAGGCATGAAGGGATCACAAATTTAGCATTGGAGGCCAGCGTGGAGGGAGACCAAGAGATGAATACACTAAGCAGATTCAGAAGGATGTAGGTTTCAGTAAGTACTGGAAGATGAAGAAGCTTGCACAGGATACAGTAGCATGGAGAGCTGCATGAAACCAGCCTCAGGGCTGAAGATCACAACAACAACAACAACATGTATATCATTCTGTAAACATTGTCGCTCTCTTTTTTTTCCTTCACATTAAAATTAACCTCGAAACTAGTTATATGCTTTTATGTTATTCAATCACTACTTATCGGATAAGCGTTGAGGGATCATTATTACAGCCAGTGCTCGCTTCGACTGTTCATCATAACGTAAGAGTAATCCGATATTCGTTTGTTTCAGATTACAAAATATCTTGCTGGTTTGTTTACGAATTTGTGTTGTAACCATACTGGTATGACGAGGAATGTAAGAGATACATTCCTCGTCATACCAGTATGGTTACAACACAAATTCGCAGTGCGATGACCATACAGTTATCAAAATAGTTTTAGTAGAGCAATATCTCATCCCTGATAATGTCTGAGCGTGTTAGCGCCCTGTCTCTAAAGCTAAATGCTGGTCTCCAAGAGATATTTATTCACTGCGTTAGATGTATACTTACAAGGGAACCTCCCCATCGCACCCCCCTCAGATTTAGTTATAAGTTGGCACAGTGGATAGGCCCTGATAAACTGAACACAGATCAATTGAGAAAACAGGAAGTTGTGTGGAACTGTGAAAAAATAAGCAAAATATACAAACTGAGTAGTCCATGGAACACGTAGGCAACATCATGGACAACGTGAGCTCAGGAGCGCCGTGGTCCCGTGGTAGCGTGAGCAGCTGTAGAATGAAAGGTCCTTCGTTCAAGTCTTCCCTCGAGTGAAAATTTTACTTTCTTTATTTTTGCATGGTTATTATCTGTCCGTTCGTTCATTGACGTCTCTGTTCACTGTAATAAGTTTAGTGTCTGTGTTTTGCGACCGCACCGCAAAACCGTGCGATTAGTAGACGAAAGGACGTGCCTCTCCAATGGGAACCGAAAACATTTGATCGCAAGGTCATAGGTCAACCGATTCCTCCACAGGAAAACGCGTCTGATATATTATATACGACACTGGTGACGGCATGTGCGTCACATGACAGGAATATGTTGTCGACCCACCTAACTTGTACACTTGGCGAATGGGTAAAAAGATTCTTCTACCTTGCCCGATTTAGGTTTTCTTGTGGATGTGATAATCACTCCCAAAAAAGTGATGAAAACATAAGAGTTTGTCACATAAAATGAAAATAAAAAATTAAACTTTTCACTCGATGGAAGATTTGAACCAAAGACCTTTCGTTCCGCAGCTGCTCACGTTACCACGAGACCACGGCGCTCCTGCGTCACCAGTGTCCTTGATATTGCATATCTTCCCATGAACTACTCAGTTTGTATATTTTGCTTATTTTTTCACAGTTCCACACAACTTCTTCCTGTTTTCTCAATTGATCTGTGTTCAGTTTCTCAAGGCCTATCCACTGTGCCAACTTATAACTAAATCTGAGGGGGGTGCGATGGGAAGGTTCCCTTGTTAGCATGTCAGCTTTAAATGACTAGTTCCGAGCTCTTATTTATTCACGTTATCACGTCGCAGTCCGGCTGGGTTACTAAGACTTCGACAAACAGGGGAGGGAAAATATTTGTGAAACAGTGAATGTGGCTTTACTGCTAAATGACGATATCCGATACGGCAAGGGTTCCCCAGTTGATGTGTTCCTCGACTCCTGGAAGAGAGTAGATACATTCCACCATTGGCGTTTAGTGAAGATAATGTGAAATTACCGAGTATCGGACCGAAAATACAAGTAAAATCAGCATTTTCTTGTAGACAGAGCTTAACACCTATCTTAACGGAAGAAAACAGACGTATTTTGAGATACTAGGGGCAGTCAAATGTAAACCTAACACCCGCCACGACGGGGCCATGGAATGTGTCCATTCAAAAGCAATCACCACATGTGTAACACATTTATCCCACTGGGAGATAAGACGATCAAATCCGACAGCCCGAGAGCAAACGGTAAAGCCAACTCTCCCCCGCCAAAGAAATCCAAAGCGCCGGCCGTTGTGGCCGAGCGGTTCTAGGCGCTTCAGTGTGGCACCGCGCGACCGCTACGGTCGCAGGTTCGAATCCTGCCTCGAACATGGATGTGTGTGATGTCCTTAGCTTAGTTAGGTTTAAGTACTTCTAAGTTGTAGGGACTGAAGTCCTCAGATGTTAAGTCCCATGGAGCGCAGAGCCAAATCCAAAGCTGTTCACACAAGTTCCAGTAAGGTCACGATGAGTTTCTTCTTCGACTGCAGGGGCACTCTGCTCGTCGAGTTCCTCTAGCATGGAACCACAACCAATGCCACAGAGCTACTTTGCAGAAACTGCGACGCGCCATACAGTCAAAAGCTCTGGATTGCTGTCGGACGGAATCTTCTGTTGCACGATAACGCCCGCCCCCACTCTGTTAATCGGGCGAAGGCTACACTTCAACGATTTGGTTGGGAAACACTGCAACACCCTCCAAACAACTCGAATCTTTCATGTTGTGATTTTCACATATGTGGCGACCTGAAGAAACACATACTGCCGGCCGCTGTGGGCGAGCGGTTCTAGGCGCTTCAGTCCGGAACCGCGCTGCTGCTACGGCCGCAGGTTCGAATCCTGCCTCGGGCATGGATGTGTGTGATGTCATTATGTGAGTTAGGCTTAAGTAGTTCTAAGTCTATGGGATGTTAAGTCCCATAGTGCTTAGAGCCAGTTGAACCATAAAATACCAATGAGCAACCATCTGGTAAGACCAGGAGTGGAATGCTTACATATTATAAAAATCTATGCACATGTGTGTGTGTGTGTGTGTGTGTGTGTGTGTGTGTGTGTGTGTGTGTCATCTCCTCCTAAATCACTGGATCGATTTCAACCAGACTTGTTACACATATTCCTTACTGTTAGGCAACAATCTCTCTATATGTAAGAACAACCTCCCTATAGCAGTTCACGAGATATGACATGGTAAACAACTGAGATGCGTGAAAAACTGCAGCATCATGCATTACTTTTAAATTTATTATTTCTTTGCTAGTACCTCTCTTAGGAACATACACTATGTGATCTTTAAGTATCCGGACACCTGGCTGAAAATGACTTGGAGTTCTACAGGATACAGCTCAGGACTCTGTGCAGGCCAGACCTTTACAGGGATGTTATTGTCATGTAACCACTCCGCCACAGGCCGTGCATTATGAACAGCTGCTTGATCGTGTTGAAAGATGCAATCGCCTTCCCCGAACTGCTTTTCAACAGTGGGAATCAAGGAGGTGCTTAAAACATCAATCAGGCCTGTTATGTGATAGTGTCACGCAGAACAAGGGGTTTAAGCCCACTCCATGGAAATCACGACCATACCATAACACCACCGCCTCCGAATTTTTCTTTTGGTACTCCACACGCTGGCAGATGACGTTGACCGGGCATCCGCCTTACCCACACTCTGCCATTGGATCGTCACGTTGTGTACTGTGATTCGTCACTCCACACAACGTTTTTCCACTGTTCAATCGTCCAATGTTTACGCTCCTTACACCAAGCGAGGCATCGTTTGGCATTTACCGGCGTGATGTGGGCTTATGAGCAGCCGCTCGACCATGAAATCCAAGTTTTCTCACCTCCCGCCTAAGTGCGATAGTACTTGTAGTGGATCCTGATGCAGTTTATATTTCGTGCGTGATGGTCTGGATAGATGTCTGCCTATTACACATTACGATCCTCTTCCATTGTCGGCGGTCTCTGTCAGTCAACAGACGACGTCGGCCTGTACGCTTTTGTGCTGTACGTGTACCTTCACGTTTCCACTTCAGTTCCCACTTCACTATCACATCGGAAACAGTGGACATAGGGATGTTTAGGAGTTTGGAAATCTCGCATAAGACGTATGAAACAAGTGACACCCTATCACATGACCACGTTCGAAGTCCGTGAGTTCCGCGGAGCGCCCTCTCACGATGCCTAATGACTACTGAGGTTGCTGACATGGGCTTGGCAGTAGTTGGCAGCAAAATGCACCTAATATGAAAAACGTATATTTTTCTGGGTGTATGGATACTTTTGATCAACTAGTGTATTTCGCTGTCAGTATTCACATACGCCGTTGAATGTACCTACACAAACATATCACTATGCAGTACATAGTTCAAGCGATATGACGTCATAAACACTACGATGTGTGAAGAAACGCCGAATCATGCACGAAGATTTAATACATTTAATCTTTACTGTAAAGATATTGCTACAATCGAGTCAACTTAAAGATGTCCCTGACTCCTGGCAGAGTTTTTGACTGCTTTCAACTGCGAAGTGCAAACGGATGTAGTTGAAAACAATAGTCGTACAAAGATCCAAGAAGAGGCGTTGCCACAGAGACGTTCACAAAATCGCGTTGTAGACACATGAAGCTGCTACGCCCAGCGTGTAGAAACTTTCCGGGAGACTGTACTTACACGTTCGTATATTATGCACATTTCTTTGTATGGCTGATTCATTACTGAAAAGGCATTTTCACGAACACATGGAAATGAAATTTTTTGATATTACACTACAATCGCTGTTAAACTTTCGTTTTCTTTTCGAATAGAAATTACGAATGATGAATACCTGGCCAATGCCGTGTCTGTCGGATAACGACCGCATAAAATACATTGTAGGAAGAAATCAGATTCCATGGCAAGATTAAATAAGATAATCTGAAAGAGTTCATCCATGAAAGAAGTGGTTTACAAACCCTTTGTTTGAGCGATCCATGAGTATTGTATACCCGTTTTGGACTCTTTACTACTTTCAATTAATGGAAGAGCCAACGAAGAGCGGTGCCCTTCGTCTGGGATCGTTTATCGACGCGAAAGCGTTATGAAGTAGCGAAGCAAACTCCTTTGCAGTAGATATAAGGGAGGTGTAGTGCGTCACGGAGAAGTTTACTGTTACGATTCTGAGAGCGTATGATCCGAGAAGAGTTGGGCAACCTTTCATACATATACACTGACGGAGAAATTCGCAACGCCAAGAAGGAGGATCTCAAGTTGATTCCGTATTTCTAGATTTCCGGAAAGCTTTTGACACCGTTCCTCACAAGCGACTTCTAATCAAGCTGCGGGCCTATGGGGTATCGTCTCAGTTGTGCGACTGGATTCGTGATTTCCTGTCAGGAAGGTCGCAGTTCGTAGTAATAGACGGCAAATCATCGAGTAAAACTGAAGTGATATCAGGTGTTCCCCAGGGAAGCGTCCTGGAACCTCTGCTGTTCCTGATCTATATAAATGACCTGGGTGACAATCTGAGCAGTTCTCTTAGGTTGTTCGCAGATGATGCTGTAATTTACCGTCTAGTGAGGTCATCCGAAGACCAGTATCAGTTGCAAAGCGATTTAGAAAAGATTGCTGTATGGTGTGGCAGGTGGCAGTTGAAGTTAAATAACGAAAAGTGTGAGGTGATCCACATGAGTTCCAAAAGAAATCTGTTGGAATTCGATTACTCGATAAATAGTACAATTCTCAAGGCTGTCAATTCAACTAAGTATCTGGGTGTTAAAATTACGAACAACTTCAGTTGGAAACACCACATAGATAATATTGTGGGGAAGGTGAGCCAAAGGTTGCGTTTCATTGGCAGGACACTTAGAAGATGCAACAAGTTCACTAAAGAGACAGCTTACACTACACTCGTTCTTCCTCTGTTAGAATATTGCTGCGTGGTGAGGGATCCTTACCAGTTGGGATTGACGGAGGAAATCGAAAGGGGGCAAAAAAGGGCAGCTCGTTTTGTATTGGCTCAAATGGCTCTGAGCACTATGGGACTTAACATCTATGGTCATCAGTCCCCTAGAACTTAGAACTACTTAAACCTAACTAACCTAAGGATAGCACACAACACCCAGCCTTCACGAGGCAGAGAAAATCCCTGACCCCACCGGGAATCGAACCTGGGAACCCGGGCGTGGGAAGCGAGAACGCTACCGCACGACCACGAGATGCGGGCGTTTTGTATTATCTCGTAATAGGGGAGAGAGTGTGGCAGATATGATACGCGAGTTGGGATGCAAGTCATTAAAGCAAAGACGTTTTCCGTCGCGGTGAGATCTATTTTCGAATTTAGTCACCAACTTTCTCTTCCGAATGCGAAAATATTTTGTTGAGCCCAACCTACATAGGTAGGAATGATCATCAAAATAAAATAAGAGAAATCAGAGCTCGAACAGAAAGGTTTATGTGTTCGTTTTTCCCGCGCGCTGTTCGGGAGTGGAATGATAGAGAGATAGTATGATTGTGGTTCGATGAACCCTGTCCCAAGCACTTAAATGTGAATTGCAGAGTGGTCATGTAGATGTAGATGTAGAGGTAGCCGAAAGAAAGTTGGTAGGCGTGTTTGTACATCTTGAAAAGATTTCGCGCCAGTCGTAGAAGAGTGGTGCTTGTCCCAGAACTAATTGGATGAAATGTCGTTTGCCTTAAATACGCGCTGAAACGGTCGTGAGCGTTATTTACCTTTGAGATTGGACGAATGAGTTGGTGTTAGTCAAGAATGCCTGTAAGACGACGAAGGCTCCATTATCAACATCTCACTGAGTTTGAACGAGCGCGTAATAGGGCCATAAGAAGCTGATTGTTCCTTCCACAAGGAAAAGACTTTGCAGGAATGTAACCACTGTACATGGTTGCTGGCAGCGCTGTCAAGGGAAGGTACGATCGCAAGGCGACTGGGCCCCCGACGGCCACGTGGCCCTAGTGAGAAAGAAGACCATCGTGTTTGGTGTATGACTGTGGCCCACCGTACTGAGTCTGCAGCAGCAGCTGGCACAACAGTGACACAACGAACTGTCACAAATCGGTTACTTCAAGGACATCTCCAAAGCCAGACACCCTGTAGAGTGCGTTCCATCTTCCCCAAACCCTTGCCGATGGCGTTTTTAGAGGGGTCAAGCGACTCCTCATCGGAGGGCGGAGTGGAGGTCTATTGTGTTTTCTGATAACGATGGTTTAGCTTCGATGCCAGTGATGACCTTGTGCAGATTAGGAGGAGGCTAGGTGAGTGCCTGCAACCAACCCGTCTGCGGTCTAGACTGGACCAATCCTTGAGTTATGGTCTGGGGTGCCACGACAGCAGCTCTCTCGTGGTTTTCCCACGCACCATGACTGCAAATTTGTACGCCAGTCAGGTGATTCGACCTGTTGTGCTGCCACTTACGAACAGCATTGTAGGGGTTGTTTTCCCACAGGATGAACATGCTCTACGGAGTGTCGACATGTTGCCTTGGCCTGCTCGATCACCGCATCTGTCTCCAATCGAGCACATTTCTGACGTCATCTACGACCTCTCCAGTGGCATCTATAACTAGCATTAAGTGCCTGGTCCGAGCACGGGGCTCACAACCCGAACCTCGCGCCACTGTTAAGCACTAATGAAGGACTGGGTCCCTTACTTCGATTGCACATAATTCATTAAGGTCAATCCAACACATTTATTTCAAATAACATAAATGAAGTTACATTTGAATCTGTCTGACATTAAACAGGAATAAAAAAACAATTTCAATATTAGCTGATTTAGTGCGTGAAGCGCGGGTTAAGCCAATAACCAGATAAACTAAACAATTCTCCGTAATTCAAAAGAAAGAGAAAAACAAAATTGAATCAATATACTCCACTGACAAATATCCAAAAAACCTTACAATACAACTCAAAAGAATACACTGAAGTGGGGAGCAGTCATTCACCCGACAGAACACTTCAAAATGAGTTCAATAACACAGCTGCGTGCCCCAGAAAACTGCAAGACATTAAAACATTAAATACACTTCATTTGACGAATAACAAATACTCATTAACATTACGCCACTCCTGTTTGAACCGCAGTGTCCCAAAGAAACAGGCGCTTATTCTGAAAGAACAATTTTTTTAATATGTTTAAATTACAGCATTAAGGAATTCCAAAAGATGTCCAATCGAACCCCCCCCCCCCCTTTTCAGTTGAGGCACAAATCTTTCCCCTTTCTAGGCGGAGCCTGAGCCAGAAACACAGAATGCCACAAAAACATAGTTTTGCTGTGAAATCTTACAGGACAACAGGAAGCAGTAACAGACAAGGGGTCGGCACCCACAAATAACATAGGCTAAGAGCCAGGCTGGGAGCACATGCTACGAGAACTTGTTAACACTATGCTCACCACAAACTCTAGTCATTCCGGCCGAACATCCGCTTGCGGTGGCTGCCAGAAGGACGAAGCAACCAACAGGCCCACGCCGTGATTCTCACACAGGCACCTCAAATTGTACAAACATCTAGGCCAACACCAACTCCGGACTCCCCTCTCACTGCGAGGCTTGGCACAGTTTATATGAAATGCCTTCCAGGCAACCAGTAACCGCCGCAGGAGTTTCACGATTAGCAGCGTAACAGACATCACACATGTGCTTACGCCAGAGCCACAACTCCGCCAGTCCCACCGGCCGCCCCAAACCGACTGCCTCTCGCCGTCCCGCGCGCCCCAGCCGATAACGCAAGGATACCCATGCCCGGGACGCGCCACAGATAACAAACCGATCGCTGATGATCGACCAGCGATCTGGCTCAGTGCCCCTGTGTTGATCGACCAAGTGCAACACTCATGGAACTCCGTCCCACAAACTGACATCCGGCGTCTGTATGACACAAAAATTCTGGTGGTTCCACCAGTTATTATTGTACCAGCATTTCACATTTGCGGAGGCTTTTCTCGAGTTTACATTAACTGTGGTCTGGCAGTATCACTTAAATGTGTTGCCTAGACACACATATTCACAAAATTTCGTTACTCTACGTTAATTATTGCTTACTGCTGGGATTTTTTCCCCGTTAGCGTACGTCTCGCCTAACGACAACGACGAGAAAATCCTTTCCGGATTACATTCAAGAATGAAACAGTGAAGGGAGGAATTTATAGTGGCATCAGAAGTACCCCACACATGGCAAGGCAGCTTGCGGGGTGTAGATGTAGAAATGGATACCGGTTCACAAATAGGGGAGACCGGGGCACAATGGCCATATGTCCGACCATGGCCAACTGGTATTAATTCGGTAAACTGCCGTTAGAGATAAGGCACCGACCAAGAAGGCTGTGACAACAATAACGCCGTCATTCCACAAACGCCTCTCTGCAGTCTGAGCCGTGCACGGCTCGCGTTTATCCCATTTATTGTTTGTCATCTCCTATTAAGGTACAGCCGCTTCGTTTTCTTATTCCATTTACTGGCGCCACTAACTTCCTGTCTTACTTGCCCATGAGCGGCAGCAGCAGCGCGTATCGATAAGTGCACTGTCGTACCAACTCTGGAGCGACCGATAGTATTTCGTGTGTCGTGTGTCTGGCATTCAGTTCGGGACGGACCGGCAGTGCAGTCGGGATGCAGCAGCAGTGAAGTCAGGGGACGGATCGCCAGTGAGACGCCGACAGCCAGTGCTCGCCGACCGCTGGCGACACACATGAACTGTCCGACGGAGGGAGATTGGAGCGGGACGACCGTTGCTTGGTCGTTCGGTTGGTCGTCTCATCGGCCGACGTATACTTGGTCCTGTCACCGTTTCCGGGCCTGGGAAGTTGGTCAGTTGGCGTGGTGGAGGGAGGAAATCTCCACGGCACGTGGTTTGGCCGGGCCTGCTGGCGGCCTTTGTGCGGTGTCGGAGTGTGTGGTGCTGTTCCCATTGCTACGAGGTTCGTGGCTCACCGATCCTGGACATCAAAGTTGAGTTTTGACTTAATCTACCAGAAAGTCACGACTGTTCACATTCTGTCGTTTGGAGCTCGTTACCGGTTGCTGGGATATTCCTGCGAACAACAATGTGTGTTTTCAAGTTGGCAAATTTTAGCCACCCTCCGTTGGAGTTTAACTGTTGTTGTTGTTGTTGTTGTGGTCTTCAGTCCTGAGACTGGTTTGATGCAGCTCTCCATGCTACTCTACCCTGTGCAAACGTTTTCATCTCCCAGTACCTACTGAAACCTACATCGCTCAGAATCTGTTTAGCATATTCATCTCTTGGTCTTCCTCTACGATTTTTACCCTCCACGCTGCACTCCAGTACTAATTAGTGATCCCTTGATGCCTCAAAACATGTCCTACCAACCTATCCCTTCTTCTAGTCAAGTTGTGCCAGAAACTCCTCTTCTCCCCAATTCTATTCAATACCTCCTCATTAGCTATGTGATCTGCCCATCTAATCTTCAGCATTTTTCTATAACACCACATTTCGAAAGCTTCTATTCTCTTCTTGTCTAAACAATTTATCGTCCACGTTTCACTTCCATACATGGCTACACTCCCTACAAATACTCTGAGAAAAATCTTCCTGACACTTAAATTTATACTTGATGTTAACAAATTTCTCTTCTTCAGGAACGCTTTCCTTGTCATTGCCAGTCTACATTTTATATCCTCTTTACTTCGACCATCATGAGTTATTTTGCTCTCCAAATAGCAAAACTCCTTTACTACTTTAAGCGTCTCATTTCCTAATCTAATTCCCGCAGCATCAACCGACTTAATTCGACTACATTCTATTATCCTCGTTTTGCTTTTGTTGATATTCATCTTTCACATCTGTCAACACTTCCTTTCTGTGGGATTGGAATTATTATATTCTTCTTGAAGTCTGAGGGTATTTCGCCTGTCTCATACATCTTGCTCACTAGATGGTAGAGTTTGGTTAGGCCTGGCTCTCCCAAGGCTGTCAGTAGTTCTAATGGAATGTTGTCTACTCCCTGAGCCTTGTTTCGACTTAGGTCTTTCAGTGCTCTGTCAAACTCTTCATGCAGTATCGTATCTCCTACTTCATCTTCATCTAAATTCTCTTCCATTTCCATAATATTGTCCTCAAGAACATCGCCCTTGTATAGACCCTCTATATACACCTTCCACCTTTCTGCTTTCCCTTCTTTGCTTAGAACTGGGTTTCCATTTGGGCTCTTGATATTCATGCAAGTGGTTCTCTTTTCTCCAAAGGTCTCTTTAATTTTCCTGTAGGCAATATCTATCTTACCCCTAGTGATATGCGTCTCTACATCCTCACATTTGTCCTCTATCCATCCCTGCTTAGCCATTTTGCACTTCCTGTCGATCTCATTTTTGAGACGTTTGTATTCCTTTTTGCCTGCTTCATTTACTGCATTTTTATATTTTCTCCTTTCAGCACTTAAATTCAATATCCCTTCTGTTACCCTGGAATTTCTATTAGCCCTCGTCTTTTTTGCCTACTTGATCCTCTGCTTTCTTCAATATTTCATCTCTCAAAGCTACCCATTCTTCTTCTACTGTATTTCTTTCCCCCATTCTTATCAATCGTTCCCTAATGCTCTCCCTGAAACTCTCTAAAACCTCTGGTACTTTCAGTTTATCCAGGTCCCATCTCCTCAAATTCCTACCTTTTGCAGTTTCTTCAGTTTTAATCTACAGTTCATAGCCAATAGAGTGTGGTCAGAGTCCACATCTGCCCCTGGAAGTGTCTCACAATTTAAAACAGGGTTCCTGAATCTTGTTCTTACCATTATATAATATATCTGAAACCTTCTAGTATCTCCAGGCTTCTTCCATGTATACAACCTTCTTTCATGATTCTTGAACCAAGTGTTAGCTATGATTAAGTTATGTTCTGAGCAAAATTCTACCAGACGGTTTCCTCTTTCATTCCTTCCTCCCAATCCATATTCACCTACTGTGTTTCCTTCTCTTCCTTTTCCCCATGACTATTAAATTTTCGTATCCCTTCACTATCTGAATAATTTCTTTTATCTCATCATACATTTCATCAATCTCTTCGTCATCTGCGGAGCTAGTTGGCATACAAACTTGTATTACTGTGGTAGGTGTGGACTTCGTATCTATCTTGGCCACAATAATGCGTTCATTATGTTGTTTGTAGTAGCTTACTGGAATTCCTATTTTCCTATTCATTATTAAACCTACTCCTGCATTACCCCTGTTTGATTTTGTATTTATAACCCTGTATTCACCTGACCAGAAGTCTTGTTTCTCCTGCCACCAAATTCATTAATTCCCACTATATCTAACTATAACCTATCCATTTCCCTTTTTAACTTTTCTAACCTATCTGCCCGATTAAGGGATCTGACATTCCACGCTCCGATCCGTAGAAAACCAGATTTCTTTCTCCTGATAACGTCCTCCTGAGTAGTCCCCGCCCGGAGATCCGAAAGGGGGACTATTTTACCTCCGGAATATTTTACCCAAGAGGACGACATCATCATTTAACCATACAGTAAAGCTGCATGCCCTCAGGAAAAATTACGGCTGTAGTTTCCCCTGCTTTCAGCTGTTCGCAGTACCAGCACAGCAATGCCGTTTAGGTTAGTGTTACAAGGCCAGGTCAGTCAGTCATCCAGACTGTTGCCCCTGCAACTACTGAAAAGGCTGCTGCCCCTTTTCAGATACCACACATTTGTCTGGCCTCTCAACAGATACCCCTCCGTTGTGGTTGCACCTGAGTTACAGCTATCTGTATCGCTGAGTCACGCAAGCCTCCCTACCAACGGCAAGATCCATGGTTCATGGGGGGGGGGGGGGGGGGAGTTTAATTGTACTTGGTTATTTGAATTGAAGTGCACAAGCGGAATCTTCTGCCTTGTGGCCGTCAACGTTTCGGTTACCTGCCCTGGCTGTTGTCGTAAATTCAGGCAGTGTATTTTCCTCATTGTGCTGTCGCTGTCCAGCACAGTGTGTAGTTTCACAGCTCAGTGTATAATTGGTTGTGGGCGCCAATACCTTCTGCATTGTTCCATTGAACCCCCTGTTGTGTACTGGGTGGGTGAAGTGGAGGTTATCTTGTCGGTGGGTCGGTTGATTGCTTGTCGGTTGGGTTGTCGTCGGATCGACAATGGTTGGGCTGACTATCTCACCTAAGTGAGCGTTAAGTGTGTGAATTCCAGGCCGACCATCGGAACATCTGAGCGCTCTTGGGTGTACTGCCTTTTCTTGTTTCTTCTTGTTGTTTGTACTTGTATAGCTTCTAGCCGATTTTTAGATTAAGGTTGTTTTGCCCTTAAGGTGTCAGATGGTTTGTGCCTTCAGCCTAATTTAAGAACTGTTTTACGTAAAGCCTTTGACATTTTAAAAATTAATGTTATTGAGTCTTAAGTGTTGGGCCTTCAGCCGATTTTGAATTTAAGTTGTTTGCTCTTAAAGTGTCAGGTTCTTTGGGCATTCAGCCTAATTAAGGAACTGTTTTAAGGAACTGTTTTAAGATAAGACCTGGCCTTTTAAACTTCTGATTTTGGTTGAGCTTTAAGTTATTGGCTTTCAGCCGTTTTAAAATTAAAGTGGTCTTGCCCTTAAGGCATGTAATTGTAAGGTGGATTCAGCCGCTAATTAAGTTCCAAAACTAAAGCTGTGTGTGTGTTTTTTTTTTAAACTTTTATTGGCTCTTGTAACGTTTGATCAAGTAAAAGGTTGTATGTTCGAGTGTAACTGACAGACGCTTATTTTGGCCCCTTTCCACAACTTAAACTACCTGTCTTGTACTGGGGGTTTCGCAGGGCATCTCACAGTCACATTGTGGAGCGACGAAGGGCTTGCGTTTTATGATTTCTTGCTGGTGAAAGAAAGTAAATTTTGCTTGCTCAAGATGTTTTGTTGTGTTGTGTTGTGTTCTTACTAAAAAAGTAAATTCAACGATTAAGGTCCATAGATTAATGATTGTTTTGACACTGTATACGGCGATAAATACTCTGGAGGTTTTCATAAATGATCTAAAATAATTCCAGTATGGCGTAGGGACAGAGTGACCCACATTGCCAACCTGCACCACTATCTTTTTGTAGGCAAACACTCTCGTTAACCTTAGAACGACCAGTGTAGTCTGGCTGCATTGATTTTATACCGCTTACACATATGCTATGTTTTATTTTTTTTCTTCTTACCACCAAAACCCATAACTCGTGTTCAACTATTCATCTAAAGTTATTGTAATAAACGTTTGAAATTATTACTTACAGGGCAATGCAGGACATAAACAGGGCGGCACAATTAAGCTTCGGGGCTTGAGCCAGTGCAGACAGAAAAAAATTTACCGTATGCTTACCCAGCTTTAAAGGAACTGTGGGATTTGCGTTGTTAGTAGTGTTGGGTGTCATGACATGCCGTTACGCGCCAATAATGGTACGGCTACATAGTGTTGAAACGGAAGCATCAGTGTTCATTACATTTGCAGACAGTTGGATCTGGACAATGTGAGCAGGGCTTTACTCGTAAAGTTGTTTAATTGAAAGAACAGCTATAGTGTTGGTGCTCTCCGCGAGTTTCGACGGTGGAGATCCACGTCACGCTGGTCCTGAGGTCACTCGGTTACTCTGTAACACACTTTGAGAAAACCGAATCAATCGCCGATCATAATGAAAATGCGTGTCCACCAAGATCGCCAGATTTGAACCCGTGTGATTTCTGGCTGTGGAATTACCTGAAGGACAGATTTGGTGAACGTGACACTAACACGCGTTGGAGGCTGGAGATGGGCACAGCGAAGTTTTGGACAGCAATAGAGCAATCTCTAGTGCGGTTCCAGTCTGTCACCAATGCACTTTGTCGTCATATTAAACAACATTTCTAACCTGGAACGTAAACACTGCACGTAATTAACAAATGTTATCCTCTCGTGTGGAAATTAAAAATGCGTTTCTTTCAATGGTTTGTGTCTCTTATTCGTCTTTGGCATGCCATTACAAATGTTGCCACAAAGTTTCGTTGTCCTACGATCAGTCGTTTTTCTTGGGGGCCTTCTTAAGTAGCAAAAGTTTAATTATCACCAACCTGTACTTTCAGATAACAAATTTACGTTTTGCTTCGACTGTAGTCGTGTTTTTACTCCTCGTCGTTCTGGCATTCTGTTTTTAGGATGGTTCAAAATCATGAAAAGAAAGTGAAAATGGGCAATGTCTACGAAACAACTATGCAGTGATAGGAGTAAATGGCATGAAAGTTCAGTCTTGGAAGTAAGTAAAGAGTTTAACATAGCTAGAAAAACTTTAGAGCGATACTGCTACGAATTTAGAACCTTCTGAAACGATAATAAAATTCTGGCGTATATTTTGCTTCGCAATAATATTTCAGGTAACGTATTTGTTTGTAGTTTCGTAATTAATATTTTCGGTATTTCAATAATAACACCAAATACAAAGGGTCGCAATATGTAAAACAAAGTTCGCTAATAATTTCCTCTAATCTTTATTTATTGATGGATTATTTAATTACATGGCTAAGACAATTTCATTTTTCCAGGTGGTTGAACCCGAACAGGAAAACATGTTTAAAGAGTATCTTACTGAAGTCTCAAAAATGACGTGAAATGACTTTTTTATTCAATTTTTGACGAGTAAAGATCCTATCGGGCGTTCAGACGACGACTGATAAAAATACTTTTCTGATAATCTGTTTTTATGATAACGACAAATCTATTTGTTAGTGTTAGTGCCGTATAGCAGTAGAAATCTGTATTAAAATAAAATGTGAACTTTAAAGTCGATATACACTATGTGATCAAAAGTATCCGGACACCTTGCTGAAAATGACTTACAAGTTCGTGGCGCTCTACATTAGTAATGCCGGAATTCAATATGGTGTTGGCCCACCCTTAGCCTTGATGACAGCTTTCACTCTCGCAGGCATACGTTCAGTCAGGTGCTGGAAGGTTTCTTCGGGAATGGCAGCCCATTCTTCACGGAGTGCTGCTCAGAGGAGAGGTGTCGACGTCGGTCGGTGAGGTCTGGCACGAAGTAGGCGTTCCAAAACATGCCAAAGGTTTTCTACAGGATTCAGGTCAGGACTCATGCAGGCCAGTCCATTATAGGGATGTTATTGACATGTAACCACTCCGCCACAGGCCGTGCATTATGAACAGGTGCTCGATCGTGTTGAAAGATGCAGTCGCCAAACCCAAATTGCTCTTCAACAGTGGGAAGCAAGAACGTGCTTAAAACATCAATGTAGACCTGTGCTGTGATAGTGCCACTCGAAACAACAAGGGGTTCAACCCACTCCATGAAAAACACGTCCACACCATACACCACCGCCTCCAAATTTTACTGTTGGTACTACACACGCTGGCAGATGATGTTCACCGGGCATTCGCCATAACCCGCACCCTGCCATCGGATCGCCACATTGTGTACCATGATTGTCACTCCACACAGCGTTTTTCCACTCTTCAATCGTCCAATGTTTACATTTCTTTCACCATGCGAGGCGTCGTTTGGCATTTACTGGCGTGCTGTGTGGCTTTGAGCAGCCGCTCGATCATGAAATCCAAGTTTTCTCACCTCCCGCCTAAGTGCCATAGTACTTGCAGTGGATCCTGATGCTGTTTGGAATTCCTGCGTGACGGTCTGAATAGATGGCTGCCTATTACACATTACAACCCTCTTCAATTGCCGGCGGTCTCTGTCAGTGAACAGACGAGGTCGGCCTGTACGCTTTTGTGCGACACTAGTGACCCCCTTATCACCTGACCACTTTCGAAGTCCGTGAGTTACTCATTCTGATCTCTCGCGATGTATAATGACTACTGAGGTCGCTAACATGGTGTACTTGGCAGTAGGTGGCAGCACAATGCACCTAATATGAACAACGTATGTTTTTGGGGGTGTTCGGATACTTTTGATCACATAGTGTACTTTCAATAAAATAATCAATGTAACAATTAAAATAAATGGTAAAACCATAAGGGTCAACAAGCCTCAACTACTGGCCGCGTGCTTAGCTGGATGGTTACGTGCTTACCTCCCACGCACGGGGCCTGGGTTCGATTGATGAATATTCTCTAGCCTTGTAATATCGGTTTAACATTGCTTTTTAATTATAGACTTTGGAACTATGTTCGAGATCAGAGATGTTAATCAAAGAGGTTAGCTTTACTTTGTCAGAGAAGAATCAGTGTGTGCTAGTAGCTACTGTGTGGTAATTGACTTGGTTTGAAATAAACGAAAGCTGGCCTGCTGTGGAGTGGAGGCAGCATTATTTGGAGCAACCTAGTGATACGGTGTTTAAAGAGAATTATTAAGTAGAAGGAATGTAACATTGTATGAATGAGAAAAGGTAACATTTAAGCTTAACGTGGTTTGTTGTATTTGTAGTCACTTTGTATGCTAACTGTTATAACAGCGCTTATGATTTAGATTTTCTGTAAGGAATTTGTAATGAAGGTATATGGTTTTGTCTTGACAGCAGTGATAAATGCTAAAGAGAGATTTTGCGAATTAGTTTATATATGAGAAGTGTAGAAAGCTGTATTGTTGCCGTGTCTTGATGAAGCTCAGTTAAAAGTTAAAGTGCCGATTCAGTTATTTCTTTGTCGGTGGGATAAGTACCAGATTTTTCATTTGCATTCATGGTTTCCTTTCAATGCTCATTCCCATTGCTCATCGCGAGTTATGTGCTGAGTAACATTTCTGAGTATTGATGAATTCCTGTCTTGCATTGCACACCTCGAGATCGGCGAGTGAAATTTAGTTTTGACAGTCAGATCATAATTTTATTAAAAAACAAGGTGAGGAGACGAACGTTCCATTGCGCACAGGTAAGCCATAAATTTCAATAACATTGTTGCTCGTACTAAGAGCTAAGCACAGTGATTGCCAGAATGCATTTACGAGAGTAAATTCAGTACAGGTTCAGAGGTTTAATGCTTGAAATATTTTATGAAAGTGGTACATTGTGATATCATACAGATTTAACAGATCGTCTGATGCGTTTTATTCACTGATGATTTGTTGTGCAATGTCCGCAGCCCGTGGTCTTGCAGTAGCGTTCTCGTTTCCTGCGCACCGGGTCCCGGGTTCGATTCCCAGTGGGGTCAGGGATTTTCTCAGCCTCGTGATGACTGGGTGTTGTGTGTTCTTCATCATCATTTCATCATCATTGACTCGCAAGTCGCCGAAGTGGCGTCAACTAAAAAAGGACTTGCAATACGCGGCCGACCTTCCCGGCATGGGGCCTCCCGGCCAATGATCCCATACGATCATTTCATTTCATTTTTGTTGTTGTGCAATTACGATAATAGTTCTGGTACAGCAATTGTTCTATAAACTAACCAAGATTCGCAACATTCAGGGCCAACATTTAACACAAGGTCATTTTGTCACAGAGTCAGATAGCGAACCTAAAATTATTGAGAAGAGATTTCTTTCTCGCAGTCGGTTTGATTGACTGACCCCTTATTATGGATTTCACATCTCATTAGGTGGGTTTCTGTATTTGCTTCTAAAGTAAGCTGTATAAATGTTTATCGCATATTTCAACCTCTGACCTCAAAGTTATGCAAGTCATAAAACACTTCGAAGGAAATTTGCATCTGTCGTGTTCCCTGATGGACGCACATTTATATGGTAGTCTGCAGATTTCTGTAGTCGGATAAAGATTTGTTCTGTGACCATGTATACTAATATTTCAGTCACATTCTTTGATGTAGCAATTGCTTTCAGAATTTATGACGTAACGATAAATTGTACACTGCTCTCCACTACAGCAACATAATTTGATTTCTTTATCTATTAACAGTGAACAGTATAGACAAATTTTTAGGGGAAGAGTTAAAATTTATTTGTACTGTAATGGAACTACCGTGTATCCTCTGCAGCTGTGAACACCGACTCTATGAAAATTGTTTTACTGACAGTTGTGAACTTTTATTATACTACAGAGTGTTGTGCAAGTGAAATTCTGTCATTTTATGCGTTTGTAGTGTTATATTCTGCTTTGAATAAGTGATAATGCTATTGATCTGTCCTGTTGCGCCACACGGGGTAGCCGTGTGGTCTGAGTCGCCTTACCACGGTTGTCGCGGCTCTCCCCGTCGGAGGTTCGAGTCCTCCCTCGGGCCTGGATGTGTGTGTTGTCCTTAGCGAAAGATAGTTCAAGTTAGATTAAGTAGTGTATAAGCCCACGGACCGATGGCCTCAGCAGTTTGGTCCCATAGGAACTTACCACAAATTGAATTTTTTCCTGTTGCTAAAGATATACTCCCACTTAAAAGTGTTCTTGTTTGTTGAATTTTGAACTCTTATATGGTTAGACAGACAGTGATTCTTTATTGTGTATGCTATCTTGTGTCCTTTACCGAAGTGCAGGTATTTCATTGCACACTTATATTATCAGAAGCTTGGATTTGCATTTATTCAATGTATTCTGTCAATGGTAATTTAAATATTTTTCTGCTTTCATTAGCATTTGCAGAAACTGATTGTAGTAGTTATCTGTATAGCGCAGATCTTCTGTACGTGAGAGATTTCTTTTTTGTTTGCTACTTTATGGCATTAAAATGTCAAGAGCTACCAGGGCTAGGTCAAATGTTAGAGCTGCAACACATCAAACTTATGATGATTCTGTTGACAAGGAGGTACAAGAGAACAGGGATCCTTTCATAATAGTGATTTAACTTAGATAGATATGAGAATGGTTGATAGGAATGATCAGGGTAATTTTTCAGTATCAAACATGGAACCAGTAAGTGCAGTTGGGGATTCTGCTATGGAAAGTGAGTGTAGGATGTAATTTGTCACAACAGTCAGATTCTGTAGTTAAAGACTCAGATTTTGCATCGAAAACTGTTGACCAAACTGAGCGAGTCTCTATTCGTTCCTGTAGTATTGCCAAAGATCGGTGCTATGAATTTTTTCAAAGTATTCTCACGGTATTATCACAGCAAAATAAAGAACAAAATAGAAAATCTGAAGAACATGACAGAAGACTCGACAAAAAGTTAGGGACTATTGCCAGCAATCCGAAACAGAATAATAAAAATTTAAAGGGAAACTTTAGGCGGATTTAAATGAGTAAACACAAAGTTAAACAAGATGTACGTGAGGAGTTCAACCCTGTAATGAATAATCTAAAGTCAAGAGTCGAACACATTGAAACGGCAGAAATTTCATAGTTAAAACAGCTAGTTAGTCTGTTTGAAAGCCAGATACAAAGTCTGGAAGAGCAGTGTGCACCACTTAAGGCTAAAGATAAGTTACCAAATGATTCCACATCTTTACCCCCTCTTCTGATGTTAAAAGACAAATTGTAGTTTTAGCCAAAGAGAGACACCCACGTCATCATGAGGTGACTGATTTAGCTTTATCTAACATTAAGAGAACTGCTGAAAACAGGAATAATTGCAACGATGTGTAAATATCAAATAGTTTTATGTAGGCGAAAAGGTCTTGGTGAAATATCACCAGTTTTCTCATAAGGAAAAATCAATTAATCACAAGTTCTTTCTACTATACAATGGACCATTCCACATATGTTACGTTGTTCACGGAAATGCCTTGGAAATGAAAACACTGGGAACACATAAATCGCGAGGTCTTCATAATGTATCTAATATCAAAATATCCATTTCTCTATGATTGGTAAATCAGCTGGTGACTGATGCCTCCTCGAGCTGGGTGTTACTATTCTTTCTTGGTGCACTTGACTTCTTCTACTGTTCTTTTTAGCTGACAAGTGTAAATAATTCTCTCCTACTACCTGATGGTATATCTGGTGCAGTAAATTTTCATACTATTTCATACTCCACTAAATTGTTTCCCAACTGCCGTTTGCTATGAACGTTTGTCAATTGCTGCATAATGTTTCGGAAGCCAACATTGAAATATTTCAGAATAATTTTGTGAATCTAACAATCCTCATCTATTGTCTAATGGTAATACGGAGATGTTAATTGACAGTTCAAGCTGAATATGTATATTCTGAGAAACTGGACACAGTGTAAAGAATGATACAGAAAGGGTAAAGTGTGATATTGATAGGTATCATGTATAATTTTGGTATCTGAATCGATTGTGAGCGAGCAGCAATGTATGTTGTGAAGCTGTATCGGTGTGCGCTGAGGCGCAGTGGCAGATAGTAGTTAACTGTGTTAAAAGTGAGGAAGCAGTTGTCATGATATGTAAGTCTCAATTTGTCGATGTGATTAATTAAGATGATTATGCAATGGTAACTAATCCGAGAAGAAGGAAGTTTAATGAAATCTTTTGTTTATGTAAAGAGGAATTATAAGGTAATTTTTTGAAGTCATTCTTTTATTATTTCATCGCCATTTTTTACTTACCTTTCTCTTACAATTTCTAATAGATCATGTTCAAAAAATGTGTGTGAAATCTTATGAGACTTAACTGCTAAGGTCACCAGTCCCTAAGCTTACACACTACTTAACCTAAATTATCCTAATGACAAACACACACGCCCATGCCCGAGGGAGGACTCGAACCTCCGCGGGACCAGCTGCACAGTCCATGACTGCAGCGCCTTAGGCCGCTCGGTGGTCATGGTTTTTTTCAAAAGTAGGGAAAGAACCAAGTGTGTTCCGAGAAAACTTCGATTTGCAAGTAATAGAGAACTCATTGCATCTCACTATTGTCTATGTGTAGATATAGTAAGTTTCAGATTTAGCATAGCAGCAGAAGAATGCGTTATCCAGATTTGCAAACAATAGAGGTAGAGATTAAATATTTTTAAGTGTTCAATTCAGTGAGGGCCAACTTCTTCATTCTGAGACTGTTAAATTTTTTTGTGTTCTGCATCAGTTTTAGTTCCGGGATCACTGATCAGTTCAGGAAGTTCATTATTCAGGCAGTTTATATTATTCAAAATTCTTGCAGTCAGATTGTTAACTTTTACATTGTGAAAGACTTCCCTCTATATTACGACAATTATGTATTATTATAGTGAAGCTTTGCCTTCACATTACAACAGTACAAGTTTCATTACGACAGTTCATTTATTATTACAGCTCAGATCTTACAATCAGAAACAGTACTTCAGTCTTTTTTTATTTGTTTAGATAACTTTTAACACTTGTTAAAAGAAGTACCGAGATCCAAAGACAGGTGCTTATGATGCAGTTGTATTTGTGTGATGTAATGAGATGTTGATATTTTGTAGAAGTGAAAATGTTACTTATGTTGAGCAGTAATGAAGAAATAATGTACTGGCGTACGAAGTGTGCATTAAGGTGTAAAGATGTTTTTAAGAATTATTATTTCAGGAAGCCAATGAGGAGTAAAGGAAGATTTTGTCTCAGTAATCATGATGTATGTGTGGTTTAATTTTAACGTTATAGGTAGACTACAAGTAGTGGAAACGACAAGCAAAATGCATTTACCTTGAACATCTTCTTTTAAAACTGTGCTCTGCATTTGCGAGGAATTATTCAAAAGACGACAGATCTGCTTTGTGGCTGACATCTTATCTTTGAATTCTCTGCAATTTCCAACCTAGTGTGCTACTCTTTTGTCACCAGGAATTGTAGTCTCAATGAAACCAGTGAACTTTGACTCATGCTAATATGATGTCACTGCTAAGTTTTTTCTCTTATAGTATAAAACATTGACTGACACATGACTGATATTAACAGTACACTAATGCATTAAATAGAAACTGGATCCAAATCCTTTCATAAATGTCATGTGTTTCAAGAATAGAGGTGAATACTAAATATTGATAGTTAAGTGATGTTTAACCAATGTGGTTAAAAAGATATCAAAATTTTTCTGACAGATCCTATATACGATTCATATGATTCCCAGGTTATAAGGTAACTATTTAAATCTCTGTATATAAAAGGGAATGTCCTGACTGACTGACTCATCACTGCCCTTCCCAAATCGCTAAGGATAGAAACTTGAAATTCGGTGATGGTGTGGATCTTATACTGTAGGTGTCGTTTGAGAAGGGATTGTTCGAAATTCCCACCCTAAGGGGAAATTGGGGATGAAGGGTTTTTTGAAAAATGTCGCTATTTAGGCAATTTTGAAGCTAGACCTACGAAAACTGGTATTTGGTTTCTTGATCAGAAACAAGGAAACACGTGTTTCAGCGTTACTGGAAATTTAAACCAACAGGGATGAAATAGTGGGTGAAAGATTTTTGTGAAAAGATATCATTATTAAAGAACTACTAAAGTATTTGTAAAGCTGCAATTATGAACATTGGTATTTGACTTATCGGTTACAAATAACAAGATAAGTGTTTCAGTGTATTTGGAAATTGAACCCCTAAGGGGGATGAAATAGGGGATGAGATTCTTTATGAAAATATTTTATTATGAAACTATTTTTAAAGCTGTATCTGTGAAAATTCGTGTTTGGCTTCTCAGTTAGAGGTGAAAGAAATAAATGTTTCACTGTTTCTGGAAATTCAGTATCTAAGGGGGGGGGGGGGAGGAAATAGGATCAGAGTCTCAGAGTCATTCACTAACTCGTCAGTACTCAGCCAAAACCACTAAGGATAAAAACTGGAAATATGGAGTGGATGTGGATCTCTTACTGTAGACATCGTTTAAGAAGGCATTGTCCGAAATTCCGATCCTAAGGGGGCTAAAAAGGGGATAAAAGGCTTTTCGAAAGTACGTCGATAATAGGGGAATTTTGAGCTAGAACTACGAATCAGTGGTTTTAGGATTTTTGGAAATTCAACCACTAAGGGGGTAGAATAGTGGGTGAAATCTTTTTTGCAAACAAATAATTATTGCTAAAGAGCTACTAAAGGATTTTAGGGCTTCAGCTGTGAAGATGGGTATTTAACTTCTTGTTTAGAAATAAGAAAATAGGTATTTCAGTGTTTCTGGGGATTCAACCCCTAAGGGAGTGCAATAGGGGATGAAAATGTATAAGAAAATATTTCGTTAAATGAAAAAATTGTAAAGCAAAATTGGTGTTTCATTTCTTGGTTAGATATAAAGAAATATTTGGTCGGGCATGGAAGTTGCTATGGGAATATGTCCACAAGAATGCAATAGACACGATTAACAAAAACTTTGCACTCCAGCTACCCGAAGCAGTTTTTTGTCAGAAGTACATCCACAAAAGACCATGCTTATAGGACCTTGATTAACATGGAAAGTTTAGAAAGTGTTGCATTTTGTGAACAACATAAAATTCTATTGAATAAAAACAAAAAAAACGAAAAAACAAAAATAGCTTTACAGTCCATACAGTCTATGTGAGCAAAGCAACAGGCGCTAACCAGATTATGTGTATTAAATAAGGATTTTGAATAAGGCACATGTACATGGAATTCATTATGGTATTAAGATGGATGTAACTAGTTATCTAACTCCTTAGTAGCCTGCATCTCGTGGTCGTGCGGTAGCGTTCTCGCTTCCCACGCCCGGGTTCCCGGGTTTGATTCCCGGCGGGGTCAGGGTTTTTCTCTGCCTCGTGATGGCTGGGTGTTGTGTGCTGTCCTTAGGTTAGTTAGGTTTAAGTAGTTCTAAGTTCTAGGGGACTGATGACCATAGATGTTAAGTCCCATAGTGCTCAGAGCCAGCCTTAGTAAATTTGTTTCATGCATTTTGGAGATGCATGTGAGATGACCTTGGCTAACATGCACGCAAAAAGCTCAGTGGAAGTAATTATAGTGGATGACTTCATACAATTCGCTGTGGCAACAAGTTGCATGCCATACCATGTTCCATCTTATGAAAGACGGAGCAATGGAAACACTGCTGACTATACCAATCCTACAGTAACGGCTGGAGCTCTACAAGATCTGGGTTGCCAGTGGAGGTTGTGACATGACACTTCCATCCTCCCTGAGTCTGCCTGGTTAACATACTTACGTTCGACCTCTGTGGGCCGTCAGTGGAGAAATTTAAGCTAAAGTACTATTGTCCCTGAGTCTGCCCCAGAAATGTGTTTATGCTAACATATTAGTGTAACTGTGACATGCTTGTGTGTCACAAAGCAGTGCCTACTTCATGAAGTTTTGCATCATAAGTTTTACATCACACAGCAATAATATATTGAACAGACATTTGCAAATACTTTGTAATGGTTGTACCATACTGTAAAACTGTATGCATCTACGTTACTGTATTTGATCAGACAAGATTACGGACTCACACAGCAAGCATTTCGTTATTCCATGTTTTCTCTATTGTAACAAAATGTAAAATGATTTCCTGCTAAAAACTTAATACCATTGGCTATATGTATGTAACGCTACTTGCATTTAACCATATGTATCATGTTTGTACTACTTTGTGCTTGTTCACAGATATTGTATGTATTGGCACCCACCCCAGAAATGTGTAGCCACACATTTTGTATAATCTATCTTTTGTGTTTGATTCCTTTAGAAGAAACCACTCTTCAAAATTCTTGTATAATATAATTATTAATGGTGCGCCACTATAATGGTGGATTGTAGATATGGCTCTGAGCACTATGGGACTTAACATCTGTGGTCATCAGTCCTCTAGAACTTAGAACTACTTAAACCTAATTAACCTAAGACATCACACACATCCATGCCCGAGGCAGGATTCGAACCTGCGACCGTAGCAGTCGCGCGGTTCCCGACTGAGCGCCTAGAGGATTGTAGATAGTAGTTGCATCTAATACCAACATATTTCCAACTACCGTTACAGTAAACCGAAATACAGAGTTTCTTTTTTTGTATCCAGTAGTCGAAATACTTAAAACTTTTGGGAAACGAGAGCAATACGTAATTAGTTCTCCCAAGTATAAATATAGCCTCAGCCTCCTTCTGTCTATTCGGTAGCACTTTTCCTCACTAATTGTCTGCGACAGGTACAGCCCATCACCATGAGAGGAACAGCAAACAAACGATGTAAAAAGAATGCGAATGTTCGCTAATCATCTTGTTGCTATTTTAATTATCATAACCGACAGTCCAAAAAACAAAAAGAAAATGAGAAAAGGGTATGCCTCGGATTGAAAAGGACAATATATTCCATATTAATTTACTCATTAAAATCCGATATCTCTTGTGGCCAAAAATTCATTAATAACGTGACGTGGGACAACATTCAAAACTGAGAAAGCAAATATGGTCACTAAATTGGAAACTGAAAAAAAGAATTAGATGTACCTAATTTCTGGTGACACTAGCCTCATATGAGTGATTTTTAACGTTGGCTTCGTTAAACCAATCCCACTGCTTATTGTTTAAACGCTAGTGAACCGAGCTGCGACCAACTAGTTTCATCATTAAGTTGTTTAGGATTATTGTTGTGGGGAATGAAACGCTCTTTAATTTGTACTACAAAATGACAATCATTTACCATTTCGGCGATTTTAAAATCAGCCAAAATAACCTACATTATTTTTATGCAACAGCTACAGTACACTTTATTTATAACTATAACTTAATATTGGCGCTGAATATGCTGTTTGAATGTACTTAATATTTTTAACTAAATAATCTGCGAGGCCTCAGCGGTCTTCATAACTTTTCAATAGATTACTTTTTTATATATTTTAGCCCAGTTTCTAAATGTGGGCAGTGGCTTTCAACCAGGACCTAATGCTGCGTCTCTTCACGATCTTTTACGGTTCTCTCTATCGTGTCGTACAGCTTAAACCATTTCTTCTTCCTCTTCTTCCATTCAAGATTCATCTCCAACTTCATGTGAGTGCAGTTTTTGCTCCGTTCCTTCTTCATGTACCCCACCAAATAGTTGATTTTAGGGTGTGGGTTTCCAGTAACATTATTTATTTTGTTGTTTTACCCTTCAACGGCATTCGTTGTTCGGTGCCATTTTCCATAGCAATTACATGCTGCTGTGGGGTCATCCTGTAGCTAGTTGTCCACGAAGTAGTCAAAAAACTGAGAGAGCCTTTCGTTAATAGGAGCTTGTGCATGAAATGGTTCAAATGGCTCTGAGCACTATGGGACTTAACTTCTGAGGTCATCAGTCGCCTAGAACTTAGAACTAATTAAACCTAACTAACCTAAGGACATCACACACATCCATGCCCGAGACAGGATTCGGACCTGCGACCGTAGCGGTCGCTCGGCTCCAGACTGTAGCGCCTAGAACCGCACGGTCACTCCGGCAGGCGCTTGTGCATGAATCTCAACCCATCCGTTACTCGCGTCTTCCAGTTTTACAGGTGCCAGCGCTGCGGGCAGGCTAATGTTAAGACTTAAATATTCGTTTTTGACTTAATCTTCAGTTAGACCGAGATCTTGAAGTGTTCTCTATAAACTCTTCTTCATGTGGAAATAACATCCATTTATTTCACTTGAGCGCAAAACTTGACGAAGGGCCGGTATCGCAGCTGCTTCAAAATCGACGTTCACTTCTCTAAGCCACCACTCAGGAATTGCTTGTTTAATCAGATGAAATAGGCGAACACAGATGTATTTCTTCTTATTAGGGAGCTGTGCAAATACAGCAGGAAGAATGTCTGTTTCGTCATGTGTGTCTCCTATGTCTGCTTGTATGGTATAGATTCGCGCAAACTGTTTGCTGCGGCTCTTAAATGTTCCATTCATAAAACAATGGTAAGACGGTTTTAGGATTTCCTTTTTTCCACTAAAAATGACCATCCTCTCCTCTAAGCTATCGTTTTCTAGAAGGAAACAATTCTAATTTTTAAGAGATCTTCTAGCAAATTAGGTTAATAAGAGTTCTTGCGCTGTTGTCAGTTCCCCCGCGCTATACTCCGCTGACGAAGCAAGGTCCTCTTCATAGATTTTGAGTTAGGCATCACTTTAACAAAGTCATAACTTTTATTATGAAGATTTTCAGTTTCATCCGCATGTATCTCGGATAACTGCATAGTTTCTTGTTGAGCCCTCCTCTGCGCCCTCCCCACTTGCTTCTTCACTTCAAGAGCTGCCTGAACAAGTGGTCCACAGAAATGTTTCAATAGGTTAAACACTCTTCCGTTTTTCGAATGCGTCTTTCCCTTTCAATGATCCGATTTTTGGCGTAAGCACACCGACGTAAGACCACCATCTTTACATTCCTTCACTTTATGACTCGCGTAACCATTGTAATGATAAAAACGCCTGCCCTTGGTCATTGTAATAACTTCCATATTGATGGTCACATTAGGAACTTTGGAAGCAAAGTGAGCATAAGGACTTGTGTTTCTGCCCTCGTGACGTTCACCTTTGGGACGGGTAAAACCACAAGTGTTTGGACACCATATGGGGGAATTCCAAGGGCCGGTTGATGGTGGATGGGGGAGGGTAAGGAGAGAAGGGTACCCAACCCTACAGAGCAGATAAAACCGCAAATGTCCGGCTGTTGTAGAAATATATACCATCAGCCGTTATTTAGCCTTTATTTAGGCTATTAGTTTCAACGCTGCAGCAGCGTCTTCTTCAGGCCCCAACAGATCTAATGTCCAGAGTATTCCAGCAATGTATGTGCATAATACAGGAAACACTGCAGTAACTGGATTCCGTCTATATTATGCACATATACCACAGGAATACCGGACGTTCGACATATTGGGGTCTGAAGAAGACGCTGCTGAGGCGTTGAAATAAATAGCCGAACTAAAATGTTCAAAAATACCAGTTGATGGTTTCCGTTTCTACAACAGTCCGACCGGCCCCTGGCCCTCAATCCATATTTTTACGGTGGATTTACGAGCATATGTCTGGTGTCGCAAGCCTCTGCGTCCGCCAAGCGTCCGGACACCACATCAGTCTCTCCTTACCTCCTTTTATGCTTCTTTGCCTTAATGCATCAAAAACATTAAATAAAAATTGAGCATTTGACCGAGTATCCATTAATACGTAATCATTAAGCCCTCAATACGCAATCATTAATACGTAATCAGTATACCACCGCTAAAAACGAGTCACATAGATGTAATAAATAATACATTAAATCATGTCGAGTTACAACAGACTTGTGCGTCTGTACGCGTAGCACGCAGTACTGGGGTTTCGTTACAGGTGCCTAACTGTTTACACTGTTGGTGTTGTAAATGGCTAAGTATCTCACAATTATTTTTTAGTAGGTAAAGATAACTATATCTGTTGGATTCAGGGTGTTTCAGAACTCTTATTGTATTCAGTCTTCTGACTGGTTTGATGCGGCCCTCCACAAATTCCTCTCTTACGCCAACCTATTCACATCAGAGTCGCACTTGCTGGATTTGTTCCAATCTCTGTCTTCCTCTATAGTTTTATCATCTACAGCTTCCTCTAGTACCACAGATGTAATTCCGTGTTGTCTTAATACACGTCCTACCATGCTGTCCCTTCTTCTTATCAGTGTTTTCCAAATATTCCTTTCCTCGGCGATCCTGCGGAGAACCACCTCATGTCTTACGTTATCAGTCCACCTCATTTTCAAAATTCTTCTGTAGCAACACATCTCAGATGCTTCGATTGTCTTCTGTTCCGGTTTTTCTACAGTGACAGATAGTTACCGTACACGTGATTACACTGTTGCCAGGTTGCCAACTCTAACGTCCATTAATTGCCCGAAATATGCGCGGGGGGGGGGGGGGAATTTTGTGGGAGAGGTTTTTGTATTACCAGTATGTGAGGAAGTGCGTTGCGAAATGAGTGCGCGAATTTTTCTTCGCCCTGTACACTGTTACCAGCAATCACTGTATAAATTTTAACTACAATATCGTACTATAGAGTTTCGAAGTCAGGAAAAGCGGTTGAAATTGAAAGGCTTCAAATTTAATGTATTCGTTTGATCTCTCAATTTTATCAACAAATTATTTTCCAAGATTTCGTTTCGAAACACATAATCCTCAGCAGAGCCAGAACTTCACCCTAGGTCGCCTGTGGCACGTACGCGGTTGTTTTAATTAAAACTTTCGGTACTTGAGCCGGTGTAGAGGAATTATTTACCGTAAGGGTACCCACCCCCCATGAACCATGGACCTTGCCGTCGGTGGGGAGGCTTGTGTGCCTCAACGATACAGATAGTCGTACAGGAGGGGTATCTGTTGAGAGGCCAGGCAAACGTGTGGTTCCGGAAGAGGGGCAGCAACCTTTTCAGTAGTTGCAGGGGCAACAGTCTGGATGATTGACTGATCTGGCCTTGTAACACTAACCAAAATGGCCTTGCTGTTCTGGTACTGCGAACGGCTGAAAGCAAGGGGAAACTACAACCGTAATTTTTCCCGAGGGCATACAGAAGAAATAAAAACTTTGAGGTTCGCCGATGACATTGTATTTCTGTCAGAGACAGCAAAGGACTTGGAAGAGCAGCTGAACGGAATGGACAGTGTCTTGAAAGGAGGGTATAAGATGAATATCAACAAAACCAAAACGAAGATAATGGAATGTAGTCGAATCAGCTCGGGCGATGCTGAGGGAATTAGATTAGGAAATGAGACACTTAAAGTAGTAAAGGAGTTTTGCTATTTGGGGAGAAAAATAACTGATGACGGTCGAAGGAGAGAGGATATAAAATGTAGACTGACAATGGCAAGGAAAGCGTTTCTGAAGAAGAGAAATTTGTTAACATCGAATATAGATTTAAGTGTCAGGAAGTCATTCCTGAAAGTATTTGTATGGAGTGTGGCCATGTATGGAAGTGAAACGTGGACGATAAATAGTTTAGACAAGAACAGACTAGAAGCTTTCGAAATGTGGTGCTACAGAAGAATGCTGAAGATTAGATGGGCAGATCACATAACTAATGAGGAGGTATTGAATAGAATTGAGAAGAAGATAAATTTATGGCACAACTTGAATAGAAGAAGGGATCGGTTGGTAGGACATGTTCTGAGACATCGAGGGATCACCAATTTAGTACTGGAGGGCAGCGTGGAGGGTAAAAAGCGTAGAGGGAGACCAAGAGATGAAAATACTAAGCAGATTCAGAAGGATGTAGGCTGCAGTAGGTACTGGGAATTGAAGAAGCTTGCACAGGATAGAGTCGCATGGAGAGCTGCATCAAACCAGTCTCAGGACTGAAGACCACAACAACAATAAGGGTACCGAACTCCATAGGAATGATATTCAGACTGTGCGCTGCAGGATCTGTGTTGTCAGTAGTGTTAGCATGACTTGCCCTTCGACGACGGTACTGGTACAGCGATGTAGGGTTGAAACACAAGCATCGGTGTGCAGTACAGTTGCGGACAGTCAACATGGAAGGTCGAATTAACTGCAAGTTTGGTAATTGTTTCTGGGAGAGCCCAACAGCCAACTGCGCCACAAATTGTTGAAGAATTTGCTATTGGCGTGGCTGAGAATGCCGGACGGAATGTACGATCCTCAAGCACTGCATGAGCTGCGTTGCGACAGCTGATTGCTCCAAGGCCCACTGTTCGAAAAGTGCTGTGAACAACTGCGAAATGTTGTCTTTGGTACCATTCCAGTATATCGTGGATGCAGATAATCGTCACACTGGGCAACGTTTGTAACCTGGAACGTAAACATGGCACGCAGCTAACAAATGTTACCCTCTCATGTGGAAATTAAAATATTTTTCTTTCAATGGTTTATTCGTCGTTTCTCTTCCGCGTGTTCGTAGAAATGTTTCCTCATGGTCTTACGGCCACTCGTTTCTCATGGGGGCCGTCTCGCTTAGTGGAATTTAAATTATAACCACACTTATTTTCAAAATCAAATCTAAATTTATCTTCGAACGTAGTCATGTTTTTGCTGCTCGTCGTCCTGCCAGTTTGGTTTTAGATTGGTTCAGAATTATGAAGAGGAAATGAAAGTGGAAATGTTTCTGAAACAACTACGAAATTAGTAGTGATAGAAGTAAAACGGCATGAAAGTTAAGTCATGGAGTCAGTAAAAGAGTTTAACATTCGTAGGTAGGTTGAGCCGGTCCTGGTCTAATGATTTATCACCAAAAAATCTTCAAATGTTTGTGAAATCCTATGGGACTTAACTGCTAAGGTCATCAGTCCCTAAGCTTACACACTACTGAATCTAAATTATCCTAAGGACAAACACACACACCCATGCCCGAGGGAGGACTCGAACCTCCGCCGGAACCAATTTATCACCATTATGTGAACAAAAATATCTTATCACATTCAAAATCACCCCTCCCCTCTCCCCTATGCCCTCCTCCTTCCGTTTGGGCCAATTTGGTCAGGTATAAACGGCGGGACATTGTCCTATTGGGAGGGGCATATGGGCCCAGCCTGCATGTTTGTCAGTTTTTCCTGTGAATATTTAGGCCTAATTTATAACCCGTTTATCTTAATGGCTATAATTTACGACCCACTATCAAAACATGGATACCTCGGCACTTACCTTATCTTACTCTTTTCTTAAGACTCTAACTTATTACTGTTGGCCGTCGTATGTATTTAGTATTATCTTTAGTACTATAATTTATGAGCCAAAATGAATGCCACTATCAAAACATGGCTGCCTCTATGTTTATGTCAACCTTATCTTAACGGCTATAAATTTGTCATACAACAAGGCGTCATAATCTAACACGCCTGCCTAAGTGGAATCTGACACTGTGATATAATTGGGGACATGGAAAAACAGCAGCAAATTTTAAAAAATCCAAGGCTGCTTCTATGGGAGCATTTCTCCAGCCATTTATACAAGGTCTAACGGTTCTAATGCGGATACTTTTACATGCAGTATCTTAATATATATGCGCATAGTGTATTAGTTGCCTTTTCTCTGTGTTGAACAGTCTTCCCACAAACGCGTCAGTAACGTTACTACCTGATGTTTTCTCCATGGTCGTAATTGCACCACGCCAGTCAACATAGACTAATCGTTTTGCAGCGACACTTCAGCACCTGACCTGCTGCTCGGGAGAAAGTAAGCATTAATACCTTGCTCTTTCCCATGTACTTCAAGGTACCACACAACCAAAAGACATATCTCAGTCACCAATAGAAATACCTGCATTCACACCTGAGCCATCCTGCAAGAATCGATTGCCTGCGGCCATAGACGTTATGTTGGCGAACTTTAACTGCCAGGAGGCACGCATACGCCAGACGACGCCCCTTAGCAGCCGGCCATGTGGTGCAGCAACTCAGTTGCTGATAGCACTGAACGGGGAAAGCGAGCGGCTTTGTATCCGGCATCGTCCTGCTGCTCTGAGGCCCGGGGTTCGCCATCGACAGGGGACGAGCAGGCGGTTCACCTACGATACGGAGACTTGACCGAGTTCGGCAACCACCTTCCCGAGGAGCCGATGCGTGAAGTCGTCATCTGGTCAGCAGACACATAGACTGAGTCGATCTACAGCGCGGCCAGCACGCTTGAATCAGGAACGCATCAACTCACCCGCCTCTGCCTGGACAGGCGTCCACCGCAGGTCGTGTTGGCAGCAGCTTGGGTAGTAAGAGGCCGCCTGTCATGGGACAATAACTGCAACGCCCAAGTCCACTAATATTGGCAGATCTCCATAATATTTTATTGGATGAATGTGTTTCAGACTGACTGGGTGTTAGTGTATTGTCTCATAGAATTCATTGTGACTCGCTTCTCGTTGCGCGGTCTGATGCAAGGTTACGGGGCTTATGCATCAGCCTTTTTCTCTCCACCCCCTCGATCTCTGTTTTGCTCTGCTGCTTAATCACTGAACTTCTCATTGTTCTCTCTTAATTACCCAGTTTGGAGGTCATTTATTTGTGTCAATGATTGCACATAGGCCGGTGGGCGGGTTTCTCTGGTACGTGGTGTTTGGTTTCGTTAATGAGCAGAAATTCCTACACTACGAGATTTTACCTTTGTAGGAATTGTGGCTGTTTTGGTTGTCAGTTGTGTCCATGCGTAAATTACGTGGAGGTTATTATTTCTCTCAGATCCTAGTGTAGTACGTTCTCTAAGGGGAGAGCTTACAAACCTCAGAATCTGTAAAGAACATTACCGGAGCCCAAATATTTGATCAGGTGAACGCCTGCAACTGAGGATCATATTTATACGAGGGCCGTTCAGAAAGTAACCTCCGGTTGATTTAAAAAAATACACCAAGTTAAATAAAAATATTTTAATATATACATCTTACAACTACATCTTTGCACTATTTTTCTACATAGTCTCCATAGCGATTGAGGCACTTATCGTATCTCTTCACAAGCTTTGAAATTCCTTCTGCATAAAAATCACCCGCTTGTGCCTGGAGCCAGCCTGTGACCGCACCTTTGAGCTCTTCGTCGTCATCAAACCGCTGTGACCCGAGCCATTTCTTCAAATGCATGAAGAGGTGATAATCACTTGGCGCCAGGTCTGGGCTGTAAGGTGGATGGTTGATAACGTCCCACTTGAAGGACTCAAGAAGGGCCGTTGTTCTGCGAGCAGAGTGAGGACGGGCGTCATCGTGCAAAAAAACGATACCGGAAGTCAGCATACCACGGCGTTTGTTCTGTATAGCCCGTCGTAACTTTTTTATTGTTTCACAGTACACGTCTTGATTAATGGTCGTACCACGTTCCATGAATTCAACCAACAACACCCCTTTGGCATCCCAAAACACCGTTGCCATCAGTTTTCTGGCAGAAAAATCTTGCGAGGCTTTTCTTGGTTTGGTAGGCGAATTTGAATGTGCCCACATATTTGATTGTTCTTTTGTCTCAGGGTTCACGTACTTAATCCAGGTTTCGTCACCGGTCACGATTCTGTTTAACAATGGTTCTCCTTCCTCCTCATAACGTGACAGAAAGTCTAATGCAGAGGCCATTCTTTGAGTTTTGTGGTGGTCGGTAAGAATTTTGGGCACCCATCGTGCACAGAACTTACGGTAACCCAATCTTGCTGTCACTATCTCGTACAAGAGAGTCTTAGAAATCTGTGGAAAACCAGTAGACAACTCCGACATTGAGAAACGTCGATTTTCACGAACTTTTGCATCAACTGTCTGAACGAGTTCGTCAGTCACCAATGATGGTCTACCACTCCTCTCTTCATCATGAACGTTTTCTCGTCCACTTTTAAATAAACGTACCCATTCACGGACAACTCCTTCACTCATAACTCTTGGTCCGTACACGGCACAAAGCTCACGATGAATAGCTGCTGCAGAATATCTTTTGGCTGTAAAAAACCTTATGACAGCACGCACTTCACATTTGGCGGGGTTTTCTATTGCAGCACACATTTCAAACTGCCACAAAAACTAAACTAGCGCAGGTACGACGTTCACTCGACCACGGCTTGATGCCGACTGACCTGTTGAGTGCGTGAACGCACAGATGGCGTCGCTACTCCCCCCACAACCCGCACTGTGACCAATCGGAGGTTACTTTCTGAACCGCCCTCGTAGAATAAAAACTCGGTTTATTTGCTAGCACTCGAAGCTGATTTTTGTTCTGTAAATACATTACCTGAGATTTAAATTGTTCTAATCTTATTTCTTGTTATTTACGTTGAGGTGAAGTTCTTTCAGTCTCATTGTTTTGGAGTAATTAACTCGTTCGTAACTGCTTAAATCTGGTTATTTCTAGTGAAAATTTCTTCATGCGTGAATCGTTTGGATCTTATGTTTTCTGAAGGTATTTACTTGTGTTTGAGATGGTTATTAACTGGCCCAGTCAATGCATATTTGTCTGTTTCTTTTTAAAATTTAATTTCTTGATACCTGTGTATATGTTTTAGAAGTATTGGATGTTGATGTTATCTTACCAGTCCATATTGTGTCACATCCAGACTATCAGCCTCACAGCTGACAGCTTGTTCATTTTGTATCTGGTGTTGTAGTACTGAACTTTTGGATTTATTTTTAATACCAAACCGGAGGGCAATAAGCCGTTTTGTCATGGTGCATGATGTTCAGTTTCTCTGGTCCAGTCCCTCACTTCAAAAGTAACCACCACAGGCTGGCTGCATTTCATTTCGTAATAGAGCGTGGTTAGTTTGGCAGCCACGCTAAGATGCATTAAATAATTCAGCACATTTCATTATAAAAATCTTCGTTTATTTAGCGAATTTTTTGTAAAAAAACTCTTTTTGGTGGCAGATTATACTTGTTGGTTGTATTTACATGTGTGTTTGGTGGTGGCGTCGAAGATAGGTTAGTGTATTGGATCAGCTGTCTTAAAAAGAATAAATACCTGTATAAGCTGCAAATTCGAGGGTTGGAACTTAAATAGTGGCAACTATTTATTCACAACCGATACAAAAGACTTACATGTTTGCACCTATTGTTCTTCAAAGTAGTCGCCAGCGTTGTGTAGAACCCGCTACCAGCGATGTGGAAGGCGTAGTATACCGTTAGCAGAGCCTTTTCTGTTGATCGTGCAAATAGAGAGCTCTAAAGTTATGGTGATTCTCGTGTACGACTGTGATGGTGTTATCCTAACGCATTACGTTCCTCCACGGCAGACCGACAATGCACAGTATTACTGTTCGTTTTTGGAGCATCACCTGCGACCAGCTTTGCGAAAGAAGCGGCGACACTTTCTGCGCAAACCACCCATCGTTTTGCACAATGCGAGGGCCCATACAGCGCAAGCTGTGGCCGCTCTGTTCGGTCGATGGGACTGGGAAGTACTGTACCATCCACCATACTCCCCAGACTTAAGTCCTTGTTTGTATTGGTTGTGAATAAATAGTTGCCACTATTTAAGTTCCAACCCTCGTATATAGCCAGCGCGAGAAGGGAAGCCTCGCTGAGCTGTGCGTACGGCTACGCGGGACATCAATGCGTCCATTGCAGGTTAGTGCAGCTGAGATTTGCAAGTTGAGTACCACTCTTAGCGACTGTGTCGCTTCTGTTTCGAACTTATACCAAAATATCACCCTTCGAAGGCCAGGTGAAAACCTAGATCATCCACTGGTTTCACCATGTTAAGGATTTGGATTGGGTTATTAGTGATCACCAGCAGAAGTCGGTTGTTAATGGTTTAGAGTATCAGGCCAGGTGATTGCAAACGAAATTAAGTATCTTGGAATGGGGTAGAAATTCCGGCGAGCTTGAGGAAGAATATCCTGAGTTGGACGTAGCTGGCTCTCCCAGCGAGAGGCGCACTAGCGTGGGTGATGGTGTGGCGAGTCATTCATCAAAGTTGGAAAACCCTCTGTTAATTCTGTTTCGCGGCGTGCATAATCTGTCTATTGATAGTATGCAACAACTGGCCAAAATTTTGCTGTCTCGGTCGCCGTGGAAATGTAGGCAGATGTATTTAAGATTTCCTTGCAAGTAATTTTTCAGCTGCTGTATTCCTTGTGTTGGGGTTCCTTAACCGAGATGATTAGTGATGTGTTGGGGTTCCTTACATGAGTTACATAAGAGAATTTTGAGGGAAAAGTTGTCAGATAGCTTCAACTGTGATCTTGTTAATCAATTCTTCCTTCGTGTTCAAGTGGGAGACTTTAGTTAAATATATAAGTGTGGTACAAATGGTGGTCTGAGCCTTTAACTTTCAGCTCCCGGAATCAGGTGATTGCTAACATTTTGCAGGGGGTGAAACCAGAGGACCGTTGGCACGTTCTCTTCGCCGAAAGGCTAGTCACAGTTGGACCACTTGATATCGGCATTGAAGGTGTTACGCAGGCCGAGCTTAGGTGTGAATGGATGGAAGTCACCTCTCTCTTAAGACATTCTGGGTACAAATCTTAATGTGAAAAGGGGGAGTTTCTATTGTTGCGGCCTGCATGGACATTTTTCTCGCCAATTCCATATGAACAGCGGAAGTCTGGTAGCAGCTGACGCCATAAGGAAGTAAGACGCCGCTTTTCCTGCATCTTACTTTGTGTTTGTAGTAAGATAAGGACAGTTGTCAATAACAATCAGCCCTTAGTGTGTTCTGTGCTTAACGAGGAGCTGGTCAGCGTCTTGCTAGACTCAGAGAGCAGTGTTTCTTTACTAAATAATGATTAATCCTTCAGGCACCAGGAGATGCGCTAATTTGGTAACTTGTGTGCCGTTTCTCAGGTTTGCAGGGCTGTTAATGGTCAGCTATTGCCCTTAATTGGTTCACTATTGGGTTGTGATTTTATTAAGATGACCGATTTGGTTTTGGATTATGTGGATAGGAAATTTCATTCTAAGTTCCTTCCGTCCCAAAAATTTAAGTTCTGTGACCTTTTGAATTACCAGGTGTATTTACCGTAGCTACAGCTACAGCTTGGGGATCTAATTCATAAACTGAGTACTTTACCTTTGCCGGAATCAATGATCTCGATGCACATTCTTCTGGGAGATGATCACTGTCCTGCTCCTGCAACAACATTGGGTCAATACCGGAGTTGGAGGCATCCGTTTGCACAATAAACGGCCTTTCAAAATTTGGTACCGCCAGGACCAGGTCAATACTCAACGCAGACTTCAAGGCATTAAAAGTCGATTGTCGTCTGTAAGTCCATCTAAATGACTCGCCCTTTTTCCACGATTGGTTTGCAGGAGCAACAAGTTAAGCAAACTTAGGGATGAACTTGCTAAAAAAGTTGATCGTACCAACAAAACGGGCTACACCCTTCTTGGCCCTGAGTAGTCGGAAACCATGGATATTCCGGGTGCATGAATGAGCAACTTTGACACTAGCAGCAGATACTAGATAACCTAAGAAGGAAATCTGCTTGCAAATCAAATTAACCTTGGAAGGTTTGACAGTGAATCCTACATTCCGCAACCTCATCAGGACTTGCCTCAGATACTTGAGGTGTTCAGGAAATGACTTTTCACAAATCACTGTGCTTTTAAGGTTTTTATATGCCAAGTTGAATTTAACGTCTCCCGAAACTAAATCTAGAACCCTAGATAAAGCTGTGGCTCCGGTTGCTAACTCGAAAAGTGCTCTATTAAACCCATATAAGTTCTATTTGGTAGAAACACCATGACGATCTTTGGCTCTTCTGCTAAAGGGATTTCATAATAGGCCTGATTTAAGTCGAGCACAGTAAAATGCTCAGATCCGGCAAACTAAACAAAATAGCTGTGGAAGTAGGGTAGGGGAACTGATTCTAAATTAAGTTTGTTACTTAAGGCCCACTAATCCACCCTTAGCTACTAAAAAGCTGGGAGTGGTGTATGGCAAGATAAACGACCTAATTACTCCGTCCCGAAACATATTCTCCACCGGCTGTCATAAATTCTTCATCTTGGGAGGCGTGAAACTTTAGGGTGATTGCAACACTGGGGTCTCATCTAAAAGGGAAATATTGTGTTGTCTTGGTAGTCATGTCCAATTTATCCGTTAACACTTCAGGAAATTTTCCCAACACACAGAGCAAGTTTTGCAACTGGTCAGCCGGCAAATGGTCAACATCAGACTCATTTAGGATCTACGAAGCGGATAGTTTTCGCAGGGCAGGAAGTTCTGTGGTACAAATTACAAAATAGATCGATGTATTATCGCTCTTGCGGGAACGGAAAGTTGAAGATTTGTATCCCTCGAGACTTCGTTCTGGCCACATTAAAGTACTACCATGAATCCGCAGTAGAAGGCTATTTAGGGGTTTATAAAACCATTCACAAAATTAAAGAGGCACTTACCCGGCTGGATTTCTGTAAGGATGTCCGGATGTTAGCGGGCGAGTGCCAGGTCTGTAGAATCGCGAAACTTAATCCCATTTACCGTAGGAGGCTTCTTCAATCCACCCACTCATAGACCAGTTAGTCACTGATAATGTTGGACCACTGCCTCGTGTCGGGGAGGGGGGGGGGGAGGGAGGCGGGCATAAGCTATCTTTGTGGCTGTGGATGCCTTTTCGTGTCTTATTTGGTTGATACCCAGTAGCAGGGTAACGGCGGCAGTCACAATTAGTCATTTAACTTGAATTTTTTCCTTGTTTGGATCCCCCAAGATTCTAGTTAGCCATAACGCTCCTTCACCGATCGTGGGAGTTCCATAAATTGTGTTTTCAGCATGGCATCGCTCATACTACCACCACAACTTACTACCCTATGCCATCCTTTACTAGCAAGCGAGCTGGCGGAGTGATTATCACACTGGACTCGCATTTGTGAGGACGACGGTTCAAACCCGCGTCCGGCCATCCTGATTTAGGTTTTCCAAGATTTTCCTAAATCACTTTAGGTAAATACCGGGATGGTTCCTGTGAAAGGGCACGGATCACTTCCTTCCCCATCCGTCTCTAATGCGAGGGGACTGATGACCTCGCCGTTTGGTACCCTCCACCGAATCAACCAACCACTCTTTACTAAAAGGTAACCTATAACCTAAAGCCCGCGCTGATTGTTTCTCGAGCTGACGCCCAGGGTAAATGGTACTGCTCCTTGCCTTGGTTGAACTTAGGATCCAATATTGCCAGCCACTAGACTCATAAGACAACTCCAGCTGCCCTAATGTTTTCTGCTAAGTGAATTCACCAACGCCTAATCTCTAGGCCATCAATGATTTATAAGTAGAAATGGTGAGTATCTATACTATTTAGGAAAACTGGAATAGTGCTGTGTTTAACATATAGCGTGCCCGCAGGAGAGAAACAGAAAGGTAGAACACAGGTTGGCGTCCCGGAAATTTTAAAGCTGGGGTCTTAGTGTTGGTTAAAGATTTCAGTGCATATCCTCAAACTGATAAAAGACTGTTGGGGAAGCTATTGATTGGTTTGTAGGGACCTGTGCAGTAGGTCCCTGTCCAATGCTTTTAGTGCTCACTCCAGTCACTGAACTGGTCGAGAATCCTCCTACTTGGCGGAAACTCCAGGTACGTCTCAGTCACACTAAGGGTAGAGATCCCAAGTAATTGTCTTTCTTGTTGACTTCTTACCCTCACTCAGAGACGGGGGCAGTTGGTAATGGGAATGGGGATGTCTGAGCTGTCCCATGATAATTGATAGCTCGCAGTACTCTGCGACTGTAGACGTTATGTCACTGAACTTGCAGCTCCAGGAGGCACATGGGCGCTGGGCGAGACCTCTTAGCGGCCAGCCACGTGGTGCAGGAAGTCAGCTGTTGACAGCACCAAGCAGGGAAAGCGAGTGACTGTGAGTGTCCAGTCCCGTCCTGCTGCTCTGAGGCCTGGGGTTTGCTATCGATAAGGGCGAGCGGGCTGTTCGAATGTGATAAGAGAAAGTGGCTGAGTTAGGCAACAGGACCAACCAAATACATTTAATCACCTTTCCGAGGTGCCGATGAAGTCACCATCTGATCAGCAGGCGCCTACCCTGAACCCAGTCTATAGCGTGGTCAGCACGTTGGAATCAGGAATGCATCAATTGAACTGCCTCCACCCAGTCCGGTGTCTACCAGAGATCATGTAGACAGCAGCTTGTGAAGGACAGCTGTCTGCCACAGCAAGCAAGTCAACTAACACCGATAGATCTCCACCCGAAAGGATGATATTGGGTGAACGTGTTTCAGACTCACAACTTTATGATTGTGGTTGCTGATGTACTCTCGCTTTTCCTTGTACAGTCTGGTGCACGACTAAAGGTTGCTGGCGTTCGGGCTCATACATCTGTCTTTCCCCACACCCCCTTCCCCATGCCTGGGTCTATGTCTTGCTCCACAGCTTAATCACTGGATTTTATGGTCTCTACTTAATTACCGTATTTTGTATATTATTTAAGGCTGTCATTGACTGCAAATCGACTTTTGAGCAGATTCTAATGACCCCAAACAACCGCCACCTGCGACTTCAGTGGTGTCAAACGAGAGCTCATTGGAGGGCAGGATGGAGACCAGATGTGTTTTCTGATAAAAGCTGGTGCTACCACGGTGCCTGTGATGGCCATGTTTTGGTTGGTGGGAGACCAGTTGAGGGCATGCAACCAACTTGTTTCCATGCTTAGACACACTGGACCTACACCTGGTGTTACAGTATGGGGTTCGGTTTCGTACGCCAGCAGAAGCATACTCATGGTTATTCCACGCATCCTAACTGCAAATTTGTATGTCAATCTGCTGATTCGACATGTAGAGTTGCCATTCATAAACAGCATTCCATCTTTAACATCCAACAGATTCTCCCACCCAGTCGGAGTGTCTACAGTGCTAGCTAGCTATTTGAGACACCACTTATATACACTAAAACACGTGGATTGCGGTGTGGTGGAGTGTGCCACAGTGTTAGTCAGGACACTGTGAGCAGCTGTGTTGACTTTAACCATTTTAAATACAGCTTTATGCATATACTTACAAAACCTAGCTCCATGACCACTAACAATGATGACACCCATTTTTACTTTCTTGTACATTGGTAACAGTACATAAATACTGATGAACTGCATCTGTCAAAGCTTCTTATATATTCTAGAGGATCCAAGATGTATATAGCAGACACAATTCACGTTAGAGGAACCATGGAAGATGCCTATCAGAGGGAGGGAGACTGACTCTTGCGAGCACCACTCTATCCTGTGCCGCATAAACCCACTATCATGTTTGGATCTATGTCGAAATCAGGGACTTTGCACTGGAAAAAAGAGCTTTTGTGTCAAAATCGATTCATGGAACAGATTCTTTTAGGATTTCTGATAGTATTCTGGTTACAGATAAGTAAACTGCATATATCGCCATGTCACAACAAAACTGTAGTAGCAAATTACTCTTCAGTCCACGTCCGAGTTCTTGGCATAGGATTCACAGACTATTTCAGACATTCCACCCTCGTACAGTACATAGGAAAAAATGAACACTGAAGTCCTCTGGGACAAGCTTTGATTTCTCTTGCTATGCTACGAAGACCGTTTGTCCCTATGTAGGAGGGGGCAACCAAACTATTTTAACATTGTTAAGCTGTCATGCTGTGACATTCTGTGACATTCTCTCCCAATGTATGTACAAGTGTTATTTACACATAAACAGATTATTTATTATTATACAAAGGTGTTGTTGTGAATTTCTGATCGCGAATGAAAAATTCGTCTGATCTTTCCAAGGTAATCAGCGTTATTTCCACACACAAACTACCTATACTATTTTGTCAAAAAGTCGCCTTAGTCTCCTCAAACCTGCCGTATATTAATATTATCGATGCATTATACTGAACCAATCTAGGTAATTTCCAACATTAGCGGTCGGCTGGCATTATCTTGATTTTACTTCAGGTGTTCTCTGCAGTTGTCTGTGTGGGATGTAATCCTCAGTTGGGAATAATGTCTCTCATTAAAAAGACACTGAGGCTGAAACTTTAACAAATATGTGCCACAGGCGCACGGAGTATCAACGCGCTTTAAAAGAAACGCATATTGCTTATTATAAATACAGATCTGTGATCACGAATGGTTAAAGAATATGCATTCATTTGGACCATTAAAGGCTCTCGTACAGCACTATAACAAGCAGAATAGCTCAAGGCCACTTCCAAGAACAGCTGATAATGTTATCACAGAGACGGGAGGAGTCAGTAGAAAGTTTTGTCAATAGTAATGAAAATTAATGTAAAAACATATGAGCTGAGGAAAAAAGAAGCAAGCAAAACTATTCTCAAGGAGGCAGGACATTGTGATTTAGATGCTTTTGTAAGGGGACTGTAATGCTGAGGAGAGGGTATGGGCAGGAAACCTTCAGATTAGCTATGAAGCTTGAGGTGATATGTGATATAACAGCAGTACTGGGTACAAGAGGTGTCTTCTCTGTTGATGTGGGTTAATATAAATATTCTTTTTCGTCGTGCTACAACAGAGCTTAGCCGATGTACAATACAAGTACAATACAATACAGCTAAGCCAGCTGGGTGAAACTGCCACAAGTGACACACTTTCACAAAGTCTGTCAGACGTGAAGAGCAGGCCAACTAAAACTCCAGGCAAAGTCACTAAGGCTCGATATACATGGTCAATGCACTTGGAAATTACTTTGGGTTATTGTCGGGATGGAACTACCTATTAACATGTGTGTGGCAGAACCAAAGGGGAACTATGTATTGGATGCATCGCGGCATTTTATACATAGAAGTATCACAAACGTACATGATATAGCTGGAGAGAGAGTTGTTCCCATCAGTGTGGATGATTTCGACACTGATGAATGAAGTTTGTTCAAGTGGTTGTTAGTTACTGATTTACATGTGCTACATGAAGATTATCTAGACAGGTCAAATGTTTACTGTAGCCATTAGCAAGCTGCCAGTAAAGTTGCATTACATGCCAAAGTGGAGCATTTGAAGGGAGCTGAGAGAGTAGCTATGGAGAAGTAGTTGTTACAGTAATTTGAGAACCTGTTTAATCTTTACAGTCCACTGTCAGTGACACCCATAATGCAACACAGAATTATGGCTCGAGATAATCCACCTGTGTATCGAAAACATATAGCCCCCACTTCTGAAGAATTTATCAACCAGTAATTGAAAAATAGCTCTAGGGAGCTGCTGTCATTATTTTACAAAAGAAGTCGTCAGACGGAACGAGGGAGTATGCATTTTCTTGCGGTTATCACTATCAATGTTGTAGAACAGTGATAGATGTAAATCCCATACCTCACATTACAGAAAAAACGTATAATTTAGAGCAGTGTAAGTACTTTTCTGCAATAGACCTACAGAATGGCCCCCATCAACTAGAAATAGTGCTAGAGGACCTAAATTCAACCTGCATTTCAACCAGTAGTCACACCATTTATTAATGTCCGCTACTAAACGATGCCATCGGCAGAGCTGTCATTACTCGTTTAATTGAGATAATGTGTAAGGAAGTAGTGCACCAGGTTTGGCTGCAAGACTGGACAGTGCAATGTCATGAAGAAAAAGTCGTTCAAATGGCTCTAAGCACTATGGGGCTTAACATCTGAGGTCATCAGTCCCCTAGTCTTTGAACTACTTAAACCTAACTAACCTGAGGATAGCACACACATCCATGCCCGAGGCGCTATTTGAAACAGTTAACGCAGAACAGGGAATCAGCGATCATAAAGCGGTTACTGCAGCGATGATTTCAGCCGTAAATAGAAATATTAAAATAGGTAGGAAGATTTTTCTGTTTAGCAAAAGTGACAAAAAGCAGATTACAGAGTACCTGACGGCTCAACACAAAAGTTTTGTCTCAAGTACAGATAGTGTTGAGGATCAGTGGACAAAGTTCAAAAGCATCGTATAATATGCGTTAGATGAGTATGTGCCAAGCAAGATCGTAAGAGATGGAAAAGAGCCACCGTGGTTCAACAACCGAGTTAGGAAACTGCTGCGGAAGCAAAGGGAACTTCACAGCAAACATAAACATAGCCAAAACCTTGCAGACAAACAAAAATTACGTGAAGCGAAATGTAGTGTGAGGAGGGCTATGGAGATGCGTTCAATGAATTCCAAAGTAAAGTTCTATGTACTGACTTGGCAGAAAATCCTAAGAAATTTTGGTCTTATGTCAAAGTGGTAGGTGGATCAAAACAAAATGTCCAGACACTCTGTGACCAAAATGGTACTGAAACAGAGGATGACGGACTAAAGGCCGAAATACTAAATGTCTTTTTCCAAAGCTGTTTCACAGATTCTCTAGATTGTCGCACAGATGACAAAATGGTAGATATCGAAATAGACGACAGAGGGATAGAGAAACAATTGAAATCGCTCAAAAGAGGAAAGGCCGCTGGACCTGATGGAATACCAATTCGATTTTAAGCGAAGGAACTTGCCCCCCTTCTTGCAGCGGTGTACCGTAGGTCTCTAGAAGAGCGTAGCGTTCCAAAGGATTGGAAAAGGGCATAGGTCATCCCCGTTTTCAAGAAGGGACGTCGAACAGATGTGCAGAACTATAGACCTATATCTCTAACGTCGATCAGTTGCAGAATTTTGGAACACGTATTATGTTCGAGTATAATGACTTTTTTGGAGACTAGAAATCTACTCTGCAGGAATCAGCTTGGCTTTCGAAAAAGACGGTCGTGTGAAACCCAGCTCGCACTATTCGTCCACGAGACTCAGAGGGCCATAGACACGGGTTCACAGGTAGATGCCGTGTTTCTTGACTTCCGCAAGGCGTTCGATACAGTTCCCCACAGTCGTTTAATGAACAAAGTAAGAGCATATGGACTATCAGACCAATTGTGTGATTGGATTTAAGAGTTCCTAGATAACAGAACGCAGCATGTCATTCTCAATGGAGAGAAGTCTTCCGAAGTAAGAGTGATTTCAGGTGTGCCGCAGGGGAGTGTCATAGGGCCGTTGCTATTCACAATATACATATATGACCTTGTGGATGACATCGGAAGTTCACTGAGGCTTTTTGCAGATGATGCTGTGGTGTATCGAGAGGTTGTAACAGTGGAAAATTGTACTGAAATGCAGGAGGATCTGCAGCGAATTGACGCATGGTGCAGGGAATGGCAAATGAATCTCAATGTAGACAAGTGTAATGTGCTGCGAATGCATAGAAAGATAGTTCCCTTATCATTTAGCTACAAAATAGCAGGTCAGCAACTGGAAGCAATTAATTCCATAAATTATCTGGGAGTATGCATTAGGAGTGATTTAAAATGGAATGATCATATAAAGTTGATCGTCGGTAAAGCAGATGCCAGACTGAGATTCATTGGAAGAATCCTAAGGAAATGCAATCCGAAAAGAAAGGAAGTAGTTTACAGTACACTTGTTCGCCCACTGCTTGAATACTGCTCAGCAGAGTGGGATCCGTACCAGATAGGATTGATAGAAGAGATAGAGAAGATCCAACGGAGAGCAGCGCGCTTCGTTACAGGATCATTTAGTAATCGCGAAAGTGTTACGGAGATGATAGATAAACTCCAGTCGAAGACTCTGCAGGAGAGACGCTCAGTAGCTCGGTACGGGCTTTTGTTAAAGTTTCGAGAACATACCTTCACCGATGAGTCAAGCAGTATATTGCTCCCTCCTACGTATATCTCGCGAAGAGACCATGAGGATAAAATCTGAGAGATTAGAGCCCACACAGAAGCATACCGACAATCCTTCTTTCCACGAACAATACGAGACTGGAATAGAAGGGAGAATCGATAGAGATACTCAGGGTACCCTCCGCCACACACCGTCAGGTGGCTTGCGGAGTATGGATGTAGATGTAGAGGCAGGATTCGAACCTGTGACCGTAGCAGCAGCGCGGTTCGGGACTGAAGCGCCTAGAACCATTCGGCCACAGCGGCCGGCTGTCATGAAGAGACAGGTATTTATTTGCTTGTACTTCCATGCTAGGAGAGAGATTAAATTACTTTATCGGGTCTGTTAGCAGTAGGTGATGGCATACATGTGTGGCAGCTGCTAACTCTTACCATGGTAGTGGGTGAGAGAACCCAACTTGTACAGTGCCGCTGGCTGCTTTATTACAGTCACTCCATACTGGATCGTCAACTGGACCATATGCAGTGATGTGTGCTTTAGCTGCCCGAGCAGCTTCCAGAAATGACAGGTGACAACTCACACAAGCGTCATTTAAGGAGGTTTTGGCCGACGTGTCTCGTGTACCGTAAAAAGAGGACATGCGTTCATTCAGGTGCCTCCCTTACGATACCCCCTGTGGTTTCTGAACCCCATATTGGCTGGTTTCATCTCACACACGAATTTGAAGTTCGTGTTATTTGCTTTGTTCGTATGCAGTTGAATACGTGAGTGGCCGGTATATTGGTAAGTGCTAACATTTAACTGATACGTCGTCACGAAAATAATTTGTGCAGTTTCCACGTTCGAAGTACTTAACTCTTGATCCACGTTTCGTGGACAGCTACTCTGACATCAACATAATGGGAACGCTGAAAATTTCTAAATCAGGGACAGAATCTTCCGGGGTCAGATGTTCCAGAGTCGTTACAGCGGCAAGAGCGGATACGTCCCACGTCCAACTCGATCTCTCAGTTTCATCACAGTAAATCTGTGTGTACAGAGGTGAACTGGCTGTTCATATTGTTCCACTTCAACAATGATCTCCAACCTTGTGTCAACGTTTAATTCAGCAGACAACCACGAAAACGCTTATGGGACGCCTGTTATAAGGTAAATGGGTGGTGTCCTCATCAGCGTCATTAAAAGTAAACCTATTTATTATAATAACGATAAAGAACTTTTACTTTTTATCTTAGTAATCACGGAAACGATGTTTAGATGTACATCCGTTAGATTTAACAAATATATCATAAATTACTGGAAATATTTTGGAGTCGATTAATCACTTATCTTACGCAACCTGGTTAATCCAAGTATCTGGTGGAAAACTGAATATTTTTATGTGTCCTGATACTCTTCATAACTTGTAGACGCCTTTAATACCCACTTTACGAACTGCACGTCTAATGTCTCCGAAGACACTGGAATCATAATCGTCTTTTATATTACATACACGGCCGAAGAATTACTCCAAAGATACTGAAAGTCATACAAGAATCCATGTAATCAGATTGACGCCAGTGTTCACCTTTTTGTGTTAGTCGACTGTAAATATTGATGTTTGATGGACGTATGTTATCGACAACGCACAGAAGCAACGTATTTTTCTTGCATCTCTTTCGTAGTGGAACGTTGTCGCACATCAAATTGTGTGCCAGAAATGATCTACAGGCCGGTCTCTTGCCGACTGACTGTGCAAGGATCATCCACGACTCACCTACACAGCCTTTAAGTTCGGCAGTACGTCTATGGCATGCCTCTCAACAGCTCACACTCCGTATACTTCCTCATAACATGAACAGCATTTGACATCCCACTGTAGATGTTTCTGAACGGACTTCTACAAATTATCATTTTGAAAGGGCATCAGTTAGGATAAAACATTGATTTCTAACTGTCCTATTTGTCTACGAGGAAGAAGAATTTACACAGTTGGTAGACAGTCGAGTGCAGCACTAGCATTTATGTAAAAGCAGTAGGTGAACTCGGGGAGCAACGGAGCAGAACGGGATACAATGATTTTTTTGGGAAATTATTACATAAACATTGAAATTGTTATGAATATCATCTTAAAACTAGGATACGGAGTTGTTTTATGAGAAGTTTACATTTGACACTAAGGAATATGAAATCTATAAAAAATCATTCTCATTGAGAAAATATTTTAATGTCATTTTGGAAGATAACTATTTTGTACGGTTAATACTGCTGTTCTTACTGTACAAAATCGCATCGCTCGCGCAGCAGATGTATTTCCTGCCTTGCGAACAGACAACGTACGATGCCTAGTCTCATGCAGCTAGACACGTTTCTTTGTCGAATGTGTGCCGCGAGCCATTTGTTTCTGCTGTTGATAGCGTAATATATGACAATGAGATGCTTCACCGTTGGTGTAATGAATCTGCTCTCCATTGACTTCAGATGTGCTACCTACTCTTCATCGTGTTCTATAGTGAACTTATCTTTAATTTCTCTGTCTGATTTGTTAACTTCGTAATTGGTATTATTCTCAGCTTTACTAACGTATTTTTAGGGCCAGTTGTACAATCCCGGGATAAATCCATGGCTAGCTAACCGAGGAATAAGCTAACCACTGGTTAACTTGGAGTGCGCGTTGTACGTCACCATTTTATTCCTCGGTTAGTTATTCCCAGAATAACGTTCATATCGAGTTAAGTCGGCAGCAACTGAAGAGCACTCTGGCTATTTGTGCGTAGCTTATTTCATATTTACGTAATCGTCGTCTGCAGAAATAGCGTTTCAAACATGAGTGATGAACCTTCCAGACCGCAAAACTTTTCGCTTGAAGATACTTTGAGGCTGGTAGATACTGTGAATAAGTTCAAGAGTATATTAGAAAACACGAAAACTGTTGCGGTCTCATTCAGTGAAAATATTAGTGCAAAAAATTTAAATAAATTAGTAGGGTACACACATGTATAACTTCCTATCTTGAATTTAATTAAATGATCTGCTACTTTTTATTTGACGAGTAAGAGATCTTTCTTGATTTCCGAATAAAGTGTATGAAAAAATATACAACAGTTTTCATTTACAAACAACTTCACGTAGATCAACAGAGAAGTTACAATAGACGATCGATTATTATTATTATTTGAAGAAAGAAACACGTAAATATTAAGTAGCAGAGGCTGTAGATTGGTGGCGCCCCATATGTGGAATGTAAGCTCCAAGTTTTGTACAATTAAATACACGATTTGATAAAGTTGTCAACAGAAGGACGCCACAGTTAGTTCGATTCAGATTCAACATTTCTATACGGCAGTATTCCATCAAATGTAGCTGTAGGGTAGATGGTGAAATGAATTGTAAGTAGGCACATAAATCAAAGCAACTGTGAAGTGCGGGCTGCTTTGTGAAATACACTCCTGGAAATTGAAATAAGAACACCGTGAATTCATTGTCCCAGGAAGGGGAAACTTTATTGACACATTCCTGGGGTCAGATACATCACATGATCACACTGACAGAACCACAGGCACATAGACACAGGCAACAGAGCATGCACAATGTCGGCACTAGTACAGTGTATATCCACCTTTCGCAGCAATGCAGGCTGCTATTCTCCCATGGAGACGATCGTAGAGATGCTGGATGTAGTCCTGTGGAACGGCTTGCCATGCCATTTCCACCTGGCGCCTCAGTTGGACCAGCGTTCGTGCTGGACGTGCAGACCGCGTGAGACGACGCTTCATCCAGTCCCAAACATGCTCAATGGGGGACAGATCCGGAGATCTTGCTGGCCAGGGTAGTTGACTTACACCTTCTAGAGCACGTTGGGTGGCACGGGATACATGCGGACGTGCATTGTCCTGTTGGAACAGCAAGTTCCCTTGCCGGTCTAGGAATGGTAGAACGATGGGTTCGATGACGGTTTGGATGTACCGTGCACTATTCAATGTCCCCTCGACGATCACCAGTGGTGTACGGCCAGTGTAGGAGATCGCTCCCCACACCATGATGCCGGGTGTTGGCCCTGTGTGCCTCGGTCGTATGCAGTCCTGATTGTGGCGCTCACCTGCACGGCGCCAAACACGCATACGACCATCATTGGCACCAAGGCAGAAGCGACTCTCATCGCTGAAGACGACACGTCTCCATTCGTCCCTCCATTCACGCCTGTCGCGACACCACTGGAGGCGGGCTGCACGATGTTGGGGCGTGAGCGGAAGACGGCCTAACGGTGTGCGGGACCGTAGCCCAGCTTCATGGAGACGGTTGCGAATGGTCCTCGCCGATACCCCAGGAGCAACAGTGTCCCTAATTTGCTGGGAAGTGGCGGTGCGGTCCCCTACGGCACTGCGTAGGATCCTACGGTCTTGGCGTGCATCCGTGCGTCGCTGCGGTCCGGTCCCAGGTCGACGGGCACGTGCACCTTCCGCCGACCACTGGCGACAACATCGATGTACTGTGGAGACCTCACGCCCCACGTGTTGAGCAATTCGGCGGTACGTCCACCCGGCCTCCCGCATGCCCACTATACGCCCTCGCTCAAAGTCCGTCAACTGCACATACGGTTCACGTCCACGCTGTCGTGGCATGCTACCAGTGTTAAAGACTGCGATGGAGCTCCGTATGCCACGGCAAACTGGCTGACACTGACGGCGGCGTTGCACAAATGCTGCGCAGCTAGCGCCATTCGACGGCCAACACCGCGGTTCCTGGTGTGTCCGCTGTTCCGTGCGTGTGATCATTGCTTGTACAGCCCTCTCGCAGTGTCCGGAGCAAGTATGGTGGGTCTGACACACCGGTGTCAATGTGTTCTTTTTTCCATTTCCAGGAGTGTAGTTGGTTTTTACAGTCTCTCTAACAAACTGTGAGAACATAGACATCATGGAGATTGATTTGACTGAAAATTCTGAAAGGTGTCACTGGTTAGCTTGCTGTTCTATTTACGTCTTAGAATGATTTATTCATTACAGCAGCAACAGGTGTTATAGAGAAAATCCTTGCTAAATTATTGAATTCTTTTGGTGCATCTACTTTTGCAATTCTTGGCATATATAAATAATGTTCCTGTGATGTGATGTGATGGTTATTAATTATATTGAGGATATATATGAAGAATAAGATGCCAACATTTACAGTAAGCACCCAATATCTTTTTTATAATCTTGGGGTGGAAATGTACGTAAGGCACATACCGAAGTGGAAGCTGCTGTTACTTTGTCTCACCATAAATGGTTGAGAATCTGTTTAATACGTAATTTTGGGTTGTGCAGTCATCTTTAGCACCTGTATGTAATCTGGGAGTGGAAGGTGAAGTAACCAGAGGCCTGGCACCTCCACTGTGTTCTTCCTTCTTTTGTTGTCGTCTCAGCTTAGAACTTTGAGATTTGTTTTCAGAATAACAATACCTGTTCTCAAATGTGAAAGAATCAGCAGAACTGGAGATGGTGCTGCTTGAAAAGTACCTTGACAAGAACCAGCGAAGGTAGAAAGAACTGCAGATGGTGCTGCTTGAAAAGTACCTTGACAAGAACCAGAGAAGTTAGAAAGAACTGTGTTTATTAAAAAAGGAACGTAAGCTCAAAATTCGGATCACAAAATAAAAATACAAATGATTTCAGAATAAAAATATATTAATCCATGTACATTTGTTTATTTTCTTTTATTTTCTTTTAATTACATCAGTGAACTGAAATAATTAAACTGTCTCGTGTGCATGTTGTCCAGTATCATACACATCCTTTTAATAATCATGCTGGCCGTCCCCTTGTCAATACCAATAAAGTCTCCCATTGACAGAATGAAATCACCAGAAGCAAAATATGTGTCTGTAGTAACTGGTTCATTGGTAGAACGGAGTCATTTCTGAAAGAAAGAAAAGAATGACATAAGACTATTCAAGAGAAATTTAAAAACATAATTTGCAGCCACTCTTTCCACTGTCATGATTGTGTAGATACAATAACTAAAGATTCCTGTTAACTTAATGAAGAGTATCAATGTTCTTGTCACACAGAGATAATTACTCTATGATAAATATGTATATGGTTATTTGGATAATAGTAATAATTGTGAAATACAACAGCTACCTGCTAGAGCTTTTTTTTTTTAAAAAAAACTGCTTTCCTATTAATTTTACTGTGTTAAATTTAGACTGAGTAAACACAAATAATTTACATGTTTATGTGAATAATTCTAAGATAAATATTCTGTTGCTCTGAAGCATTCACTAAATGATAGAAAGTTATTGTCTCACTGGGATATAAGAGTGAACAATATTTTCCGCTATAGATTTGTCTGCACATCAGTGCACTATCAAACTTCTTGTTACATTATACATCATAATAAGGCATCATTTCAGAAAAAATGGTACCTTACACAAGAACAATATAAGATATTTCAGTTTAAGTTACCTTCAACTAAATATAGTTTGACATATAGAAGAACACTGAAAATAGCTTTATATTCAAGGAAATGTAAAGACATAGCATTCCAGGCTCTTCTCCCACATGCTACAACTATGGAAATAACTAGGTTTCTGTTCTTACAGCATAGAAATACAGCTATTATTTTATAAAAATATGGATGGGCTTATGTAGATAATACTGATAACAGAGAAACAACAGCTAAGTTCTATAGATGGGGAAGCATCACTTTTTTAAAAAAAATCTTACTTTCCTCTTAATATTACTGTGTTAAACGTAGCATGAGTAATAACAAGTAGTTTACTGGCTTCAGTAAATAATCGTAGGCGGGAGACACTCTTCTTACTCTGAAGCATTAATGGGTCTGTCATCGTAACATTTTCAATAACAGATGGAAAGTTGTGCTGTTTACAAAAGGGGGCATTCCCAATAGAAAACAGAGTGGAATAATATTTTCTGCTATTGGTGAGATTGGGATTCTACTGTTTTGTCAAATCGTTTTGCAACCCGAAAAATCAGTGTTTCGTCAGAAACAGAAAAGGCTGGTAATGCACATTGTACCCATAATTGATGTGGTTTATCGATTTGGTTAAGTCTGTTATGGCACTGTCTGCTAAATAAAATGAAATAATCCTTTTCGCTACTGCAGCAATTGTAACACACCAGTTGGACAAGACTAATTTAGTTCGAATCGTCATTTTAATGTGCCTGATTTACATAAATAACACGACGGGATTCACGAGGCACTGAAATCGAATGCATATTACCACAAATAAACGGTATTATTTAAGAAAACAGAGAAATAGTCTCACCTGTCCGTCATACGCTCCAGTTTCCCGCCTACGAGACTGACAAGACGAAGTACGGCTTCCTTAGATAAACAAAATCTGGATATAAATTCGGAATCGGCGTCGTCATTCTTTCTTTTTCTTGCTCATTATCTTGAGCAGTTCAGCCAAAATCTCGTCATTGCTGGCTGCATCTGTCACTATCCCTGCCATCTTGAAAAATTATTCCCCGGTTAAGCTCGCTAAACGGCTAGAAATCCCCGGTTAGGCGTTATTCCGTGTTCGTACAACGCGTATCTCGCGCTGTTCCGAGAATGGAGCTCAACCGGCTGCTAACCGGAGATTGTACAACTGGCTCTTAGAGGTTGATTTGGGTACGTTAAGCTCATTACATGGTTTTAAAACTCCCATTTCAGAAGATAAAACGGCCAACACTATCATAGCCATTTATGTACAGGGTGTTTCAAAAATGACCGGTATATTTGAAACGGCAATAAAAACTAAACGAGCAGCGATAGAAATACACCGTTTGTTGCAATATGCTTGGGACAACAGTACATTTTCAGGCAGACAAACTTTCGAAATTACGGTAGTTACAATTTTCAACAACAGATGGCGCTGCGGTCTGGGAAACTCTATAGTACGATATTTTCCACATATCCACCATGCGTAGCAATAATATGGCGTAGTCTCTGAATGAAATTACCCGAAACCTTTGACAACGTGTCTGGCGGAATGGCTTCACATGCAGATGAGATGTACTGCTTCAGCTGTTCAATTGTTTCTGGATTCTGGCGGTACACCTGGTCTTTCACGTGTCCCCACAGAAAGAAGTCACAGGGGTTCATGTCTGGCGAATAGGGAGGCCAATCCACGCCGCCTCCTGTATGTTTCGGATAGCCCAAAGCAATCACACGATCATCGATATATTCATTCAGGAAATTAAAGACGTCGGCCGTGCGATGTGGCCGGGCACTATCTTGCATAAACCACGAGGTGTTCGCAGTGTCGTCTAAGGCAGTTTGTACCGCCACAAATTCACGAAGAATGTCCAGATAGCGTGATGCAGTAATCGTTTCGGATCTGAAAAATGGGCCAATGATTCCTTTGGAAGAAATGGCGGCCCAGACCAGTACTTTTTGAGGATGCAGGGACGATGGGACTGCAACATGGGGCTTTTCGGTTCCCCATATGCGCCAGTTCTGTTTATTGACGAAGCCGTCCAGGTAAAAATAAGCTTCGTCAGTAAACCAAATGCTGCCCACATGCATATCGCCGTCATCAATCCTGTGCACTATATCGTTAGCGAATGTCTCTCGTGCAGCAATGGTAGCGGCGCTGAGGGGTTACCGCGTTTGAATTTTGTATGGCTAGAGGTGTAAACTCTGGCGCATGAGACGATACGTGGACGTTGGCGTCATTTGGACCGCAGCTGCAACACGGCGAACGGAAACCCGAGGCCGCTGTTGGATCACCTGCTGCACTAGCTGCGCGTTACCCTCTGTGGTTGCCGTACGCGGTCGCCCTACCTTTCCAGCACGTTCATCCGTCACGTTCCCAGTCCGTTGAAATTTTTCAAACAGATCCTTTATTGTATCGCTTTTCGGTCCTTTGGTTACATTAAACTTCCGTTGAAAACTTCGTCTTGTTGCAACAACACTGTGTTCTAGGCGGTGCAATTCCAACACCAGAAAAATCCTCTGTTCTAAGGAATAAACCATGTTGTGTACAGCACACTTGCACGTTGTGAACAGCACACGCTTACAGCAGAAAGACGACGTACAGAATGGCGCACCCACAGACTGCGTTGTCTTCTATATCTTTCACATCACTTGCAGCGCCATCTGTTGTTGAAAATTGTAACTACTGTAATTTCGAAAGTTTGTCCGCCTGAAAATGTACTGTTGTCCCAAGCATATTGCAACAAACGGTGTATTTCTATCGCTGCTCGTTTAGTTTTTATTGCCGTTTCAAATATACCGGTCATTTTTGAAACACCCTGTAATATCTTATTGCTGTCTCTCAGTCTTTCTAATGTAAGTTCACATTATGCAGAAAAGCAAAGAAAGAAAAGAAATATCTAGTTTGAAACCTACTTTTATCAACAAATGAAGGGGCTGAACTGGACACTATATCATTCTGCCCCGTCCCATTTCGCTCGAAGGGCACATTTCTCGTTTACAACTTTTAAACGGAATAATAACAGATAGATTTCAAATGGTTCAAATGGCTCTGAGCACTATGGGACTTAACAGCTGAAGTCATCAGTCTCCTAGAACTTAGAACTACTTAAACCTAACTAACCTAAGGACATCACACACATCCATGCCCGAGGCAGGATTCGAACCTGCGACCATAGCGGTCGCGCGGCTCCAGACTGAAGCGCCAAGAACAGAAAGATTTAAACGCATTATATAACTAAGGTGTCACGAATGGCATGAATTTTCAGATTACATGTCATTTAAGGGCGTATAATTAACAATTAACGGCTTACATTTTGTAGCCATGACGGATACAAAGCCAACACCCACGACAGGAGTTCAAATTTATATGCCAACCAGCTTCGCAGATGCTGGACATATTGAAGAAATATATGAGAAGATAAAAGAAATTATTCAGATAATTAAGGAAGACGAAAATTTAATTTTGATGGGGGACTGAAATTCTATAGTTGTAAAAGAAAGAGAAGGGAAAATAGTAGGTGAATATGGACTGGGAGATAGGAATGAAACAGGAAGCCAGTGCACTGATTGCCCTGGGGAGAACAATATTTATTCATATGGAATGACGAACATTGCGGTGAATTAAGACTTTTATAATTCTTGAGAAACATACGTAAAACTGTACAGAAAAGAGCTTTTATCATTTAACGTAATTATATTAAAAACAATATTGATTTATTGTGTGTGATAGTCTTTGTTCTATGTTAAAAGTATTAATAACTATGAAACAGTCGAATGATTTAGTGTAATTCCTTACTCTGGCCTTGATCTTGGATGTGGATAGACGTGAGAGACATTGGAAGTGCACTTACATTGTATTTTGTTTAAATACGAGATGCATTCAAGTTCTAAGGCCTCCGATTTTTTTTTTAATTAACTACTCAACCGAAATCGATGAAACTGGCGTTACTTCTCGACGTAATCGCCCTGCAGACGTACACATTTTTCACAACGCTGACGCCATGATTCCATGGCAGCGGCGAAGGCTTCTTTAGGAGTCTGTTTTGACCACTGGAAAATCGCTGAGGCAATAGCAGCACGGCTGGTGAATGTGCGGCCACGAAGAGTGTCTTTCATTGTTGGAAAAAGCCAAAAGTCACTAGGAGCCAGGTCAGGTGAGTAGGGAGCATGAGGAATCACTTCAAAGTTGTTATCACGAAGAAACTGTTGCGTAACGTTAGCCCGATATGCGGGTGCGTTGTCTTGGTGAAACAGCACATGCGCAGCCCTTCCCGGACGTTTTTGTTGCAGTGCAGGAAGGAATTTGTTCTTCAAAACATTTTTGTAGGATGCACCTGTTACCGTAGTGCCCTTTGGAACGCCATGGGTAAGGATTACGCCCTCGCTGTCCCAGAACATTTTTTCAGCACTGGCGGTTGCCCGAAAGTTTTTTGGTGGCGGTGAATCTGTGTACTTCCATTGAGCTGACTGGCGCTTTGTTTCTGGATTGAAAAATGGCATCCACGTCTCATCCATTGTCACAACCGATGAAAAGAAAGTCCCATTCGTGCTGTCGTTGCGCGTCAACATTGCTTGGCAACATGCCACACGGGCAGCCATGTGGTCGTCCGTCAGCATTCGTGGCACCCACCTGGATGACACTTTTCGCATTTTCAGGTTGTCATGCAGGATTGTGTGCACAGAACCCACAGAAATGTCAACTCTGGAGGCGATCTGTTCAACAGTCATTCGGCGATCCCCCAAAACAATTCTCTACACTTTCTCGATCATGTAGTCAGACCGGCTTGTGCGAGCCCGAGGTTGTTTCAGTTTGTTGTCACATGATGTTCTGCCTTCATTAAACTGTCGCACCCACGAACGCACTTTCGACACATCCATAACTCCATCACCACATGTCTCCTTCAACTGTCGATGAATTTCAATTGGTTTCACACCACGCAAATTCAGAAAACGAATGATTGCACGCTGTTCAAATAAGGAAAACGTCGCCATTTTAAGTATTTAAAACAGTTCTCATTCTCGCCGCTGGCGGTAAAATTCCATCTGCCGTATGGTGATGCCATCTCTGGGACGTATTGACAATGAACGCGGCCTCATTTTAAAACAATGCGCATGTTTCTATCTCTTTCCAGTACGGAGAAAAAAATCGGAGGCCTTAGAACTTGAAGGCACCTCGTATATGCGTTTTTTGCTCTTAAAATCTTCATCTATCGTTGGCGTCTGTACATGTTAGAAAACTAATGACTTATTTTCTCAGAATACCAGAATACCATTTGTACGGCCGCAACGTCTTATTTGAATACTGACAATATTAAACGGCACAGAACCACAGCATTAACTAACAATGCTTGCATTTTTATTACATTATTTAACTTCAGTGTCGTTTTATTTGTAAAGATTTTCATTAAATTCTTATGGTTGCCGCATAACGGCTATCTTTCATCTCAGCTACGTAAATTCACAGAAATTAACTTACTCCGAAATTATCAGTGATAAACATGCCACACAATAATATTTCTCTACACGAACCCAGGACGTGAAAGAAGTATTAATTTCAATGAAACTGCAATGCAAGAAGAACCTGAGATGTTTTGTTAACAGATGAACTAGTAAGTACTCACACTGTTCTTTACGTGTTTCAGACTGTGGGTATTAAACCTTCAAATAATATTTCCACAAAAAGACTGTGTAATTTGCCCGTGATAAGTTGTGTTGCGACTTTAGTGTGTGTTGCGTCATTCGATGTGCAACTATATGTACATGTGCCTACAAATCATACAGTTTAATGAACTGCACATATATACATAATTACAGCACACCACTTGAAGTACAGAACGGAACACAACATACATATTAAAATAATAACACTCCACCTAGTAGAGTTTTGCGCAGAGCATAATTTACTCATCGCAGATACTTGGTTTAAGATTGTTTACGTGATAGTAAGACAGAGATTTCGTAACCCAATTTTAAATTGTAAGACCTTTCCACGGGCAGATGTGAACTCTGACCACAATATGTGTAGGTTAAATCTGAAGAAGTTGTAAAAAGGTAGGAAATTGGAAAGACAGGTCTGGATAAGTTAAAAAAAGAACAGAGTTGTTGAAAGTTTCCCAGAGGGCATTAGAACAGGGGAAAGGAATATAGCAGAAGACGAATGAGTAGCTTTATGAGATGAAATAGTGAAGGCAGCAGAGAATCAAATAGGTAAAAAGACCAGGCGTAATAGAAATCCTTGGACAGCACAGGAGATGCTGAGTTTCATTGATGAAAGGAAAAAATTTAAAAATGCAGCAAATAAGCAGGTGAAAGAGAATACAAACGTCTAAAAAATGAGATTGACAGGAAGTGCAAAATGGCTAAGCAGGAATGGCTAGAGGACAAATTTGAGGATTTAGAAGCATCTTTCACTAGAGCAAAGATAGATTCCGCCTATGGGAAAATTAAAGAGACCTTTGTTGAAAAGTGAAGTAGCTGTATGAATTTCAAGAGCTCAAGTGGAAAACCAGGTCTAACCAAAGAACGGAAATCTGATAGGTGGAAGGAGTATATGGAGGGTCTGTACAAGGGAGATGAACGTAAAGTAATATTAGAGAAAGTGATGAGGATGCAGCTGAGAATGAGATGGAGATATGATATTCCGAGAAGAATTTGACATAGCACTGAAAGACCAATGTGGAAACAAGACCCCCGAGAGTAGGCAATGTTCCGTTAGAACTAATGATAGTCTTGGGAGAGCCAGCGATGACAAAACTCTGTCATCTGGTGTGCAGGTCGTGTGAGACAGGTGAAGTACCTTCAGATTTCAAGAAGAATGTAATAATTGCAATTGCAAGAAAGGAGGTGATGACAGGTGTAAAAATTACCGAACTATCAGTTTAATAAGTCAAGGTTGCAAAATACTAACACGAATTCTTTACACAATAATGGAAAAAATGGTAGAAGCCGACCTCCGGAAAGATCAGTCTCTATTTCAGAGAACTTTAGAAACAAGCGAAGCGATATTGACTTACTTCAGAGGATAGGTTAAGGAAAGGCCAACGTACGTTTATAGCATTTTTAGTCTTAGAAAAAGCTTTTGATAGTTGTTGACCGGAAAACACTCTTTGAAATTATGAAGTTAGGAGGGCTAAAATACAGGGAGGGAAAGGCTATTTACAATGTGTATAGAATCTAGATGGCAGTTGTAAATTTCAAGGGGCATAAAGGGAAGCGTTGGTTGAGAAGGGAGGGAGAGAGGGTTGTTGCCTATCCTCGATGTTATTCAATCTGTAGGTTGAACAAGGAGTAAAGGAAAGCTAAGAAAAAATTTGGAGTAGGAATTTAGATCCAGGGAGAAGAAATAAATCTTTGAGGTTTATCGATGACATTGTCATTGTGTCAGAGTACTTGTGTCAAAGTACTTAGAAAAGCAGTTAAACGGAATGGACAGTGTCTTGAAAGGTGGATATAAGATGAACATCAACTAAGATAATAATAATGGAATGCAGTCGAACTGAATCAGGTGTTACTGAGGGAATTAGAGTAGGAAATGAGATACTTGAAGTATTAGATGAGATTTGCTCTTAGGGCAGCAAAATAAGTGATGATAGCCAAAGTAAAGAGGAAATAAAATGTAGACTGGCAATGGCAAAAAGCGTTTTTGAAGAAGAAAAATTTGTTAACATCGAATATAAATTTAAGAGTTAGGAAGTCTTCTCTTAAGATGTTTGTCTGGAGCGTAACCGTGTATGGAAGTGAAACGTGGACAAAAACAGTGTAGAGGAAAAGGAAACAGAAGCTTTAGAAATGTGGTGCTACAGAAAAGTATTGAAGATGAAATAGGCAGATAACTACTGAGGGGGACTGAATAGAACTGATGAGAAAAGAAATCTACATCTGCATCTACATCTACATTTATACTCCCCAAGCCACCCAACGGTGTGTGGCGGAGGCCACTTAACGTGCCACTGTCATTACCTCTCTTTTCTGTTCCAGTCACGTATGATTCGCGGGAAGAACGACTGCCGGAATGCCTCCGTGCGCGCTCGGATCAGTCTAATTTTACATTCGTGATCTCCTCGGGAGGTATAAGTAGGGGGAAGCAATATATTCGATACCTCATCCAGAAACGCACCCTCTCGAAACCTGGACAGTAAGCTACACCGCGATGCAGAGCGCCTCTCTTGCAAAGTCTGCCACTTGAGTTTGATAAACATCTCCGTAACGCTATCACGCTTACCAAATAACCCTGTGACGAAACGCTCCGCTCTTCTTTGGATCTTCTCTAACCCCTCTGTCAACCCGACCTGGTACGGATCCCACACTGATGAGCAATACTCAAGTTTAGGTCGAACGAGTGTTTTGTAAGCCACCTCCTTTGTTGATGGATTACATTTTCTAAGGACTCTCCCAATGAATCTCAACCTGGTACCCGCCTTACCAACAATTAATTTTATATGACCATTCCACTTCAAATCGTTCGTACGCATACTCCCAGATATTTTACAGAAGTAACTGCTACCAGTGTTTGTTCCGCTATCATATAATCATACAATAAAGGATCCTTCTTTCTATGTATTCACAATACACTACATTTGTCTATGTTAAGGGTCAGTTGCCACTCCCTGCACCAAGTGCCTATCCGCTGCATATCTTCCTGCATTTCGCTGCAATTTTCTAATGCTGCAACTTCTCTGTATACTACAGCATCATCCGCGTAAAGCCGCATGGAACTTCCAACACTATCTACTAGGTCATTTATATATATTGTGAAAAGCAATGGTCCCATAACACTCCCCTGTGGCACGCCAGAGGTTGCTTTAACGTCTGTAGACGTCTCTCCATTGAGAACAACATGCTGTGTTCTGTTTGCTAAAAACTCTTCAATCCAGCCACACAGCTGGTCTGATATTCCATAGGCTCTTACTTTGTTTATCAGGCGCCAGTGCGAAACTCTATCGAACGCCTTCCGGAAGTCAAGGAAAATGGCATCTACCTTGGAGCCTGTATCTAATACACTCCTGGAAATTGAAATAAGAACACCGTGAATTCATTGTCCCAGGAAGGGGAAACTTTATTGACACATTCCTGGGGTCAGATACATCACATGATCACACTGACAGAACCACAGGCACATAGACACAGGCAACAGAGCATGCACAATGTCGGCACTAGTACAGTGTATATCCACCTTTCGCAGCAATGCAGGCTGCTATTCTCCCATGGAGACGATCGTAGAGATGCTGGATGTAGTCCTGTGGAACGGCTTGCCATGCCATTTCCACCTGGCGCCTCAGTTGGACCAGCGTTCGTGCTGGACGTGCAGACCGCGTGAGACGACGCTTCATCCAGTCCCAAACATGCTCAATGGGGGACAGATCCGGAGATCTTGCTGGCCAGGGTAGTTGACTTACACCTTCTAGAGCACGTTGGGTGGCACGGGATACATGCGGACGTGCATTGTCCTGTTGAAACAGCAAGTTCCCTTGCAGGTCTAGGAATGGTAGAACGATGGGTTCGATGACGGGTTGGATGTACCGTGCACTATTCAGTGTCCCCTCGACGATCACCAGTGGTGTACGGCCAGTGTAGGAGATCGCTCCCCACACCATGATGCCGGGTGTTGGCCCTGTGTGCCTCGGTCGTATGCAGTCCTGATTGTGGCGCTCACCTGCACGGCGCCAAACACGCATACGACCATCATTGGCACCAAGGCAGAAGCGACTCTCATCGCTGAAGACGACATGTCTCCATTCGTCCCTCCATTCACGCCTGTCGCGACACCACTGGAGGCGGGCTGCACGATGTTGGGGCGTGAGCGGAAGACGGCCTAATGGTGTGCGGGACCGTAGCCCAGCTTCATGGAGACGGTTGCGAATGGTCCTCGCCGATACCCCAGGAGCAACAGTGTCCCTAATTTGCTGGGAAGTGGCGGTGCGGTCCCCTACGGCACTGCGTAGGATCCTACGGTCTTGGCGTGCATCCGTGCGTCGCTGCGGTCCGGTCCCAGGTCGACGGGCACGTGCACCTTCCGCCGACCACTGGCGACAACATCGATGTACTGTGGAGACCTCACGCCCCACGTGTTGAGCAATTTGGCGGTACGTCCACCCGGCCTCCCGCATGCCCACTATACGCCCTCGCTCAAAGTCCGTCAACTGCACATACGGTTCACGTCCACGCTGTCGCGGCATGCTACCAGTGTTAAAGACTGCGATGGAGCTCCGTATGCCACGGCAAACTGGCTGACACTGACGGCGGCGGTGCACAAATGCTGCGCAGCTAGCGCCATTCGACGGCCAACACCGCGGTTCCTGGTGTGTCCGCTGTGCCGTGCGTGTGATCATTGCTTGTACAGCCCTCTCGCAGTGTCCGGAGCAAGTATGGTGGGTCTGACACACCGGTGTCAATGTGTTCTTTTTTCCATTTCCAGGAGTGTATTTTCTGGGTCTCATGAACAAATAAAGCGAGTTGGGTCTCACACGATCGCTGTTTCCGGAATCCATGTTGATTCCTACAGAGTAGATTTTGGGTTTCCAGAAATGACATGATACGCGAGCAAAAAACATGTTCGCCGGCCGGAGTGGCCGAGCGGTTCTAGACGCTACAGTCTGGAACGGCGCGACCGCTACGGTCGCTGGTTCGAATCGTGCCTCGGGCATGGATGTGTGTGATGTCCTTAGGTTAGTTAGGTTTAAATAGTTCTAAGTTCTAGGGGACTTATGAACTCAGAAGTTGAGTCCCATAGTGCTCAGAGCCATTTGAACCATTTGAAAAAACATATTCTAAAATTCTACAACAGATCTATATAAGAGATATAGGCCTCTAGTTCTGCGCATCTACTCGACGACCCTTCTTGACAACTGGAACTACCTGTGCTCTTTTCCAATCATTTAGAACCTTCCGTTCTTCTAGAGACTTGCGGTACACGGCTGTTAGAAGGGGGGCAAGTTCTTTCAAGTACGCTGTGTAGAATCGAATTGATATCCCGTCAGGTCCAGTGGACTTTCCTCTGTTGAGTGATTTCAGTTGCTTTTCTATTCCTTGGACACTTATTTCGATGTCAGCCATTTTTTCGTTTGTGCGACGATTTAGAGAAGGAACTGCAGTGCGGTCTTCCTCTGTGAAACAGCTTTGGAAAAAGGTGTTTAGTATTTCAGCTTTACGCGTGTCATCCCCTGTTTTTTCATCATCCCAGAGTGTCTGGATATGCTGTTTCGAACCACTTACTGATTTAACGTAAGACCAGAACTTCCTAGGATCTTCTGTCTAGTCGTTACATAGAATTTTACTTTCGGATTCACTGAACGCTTCACGCATAGCCCTCCTTACTCTAACTTGGACATCGTTTACCTTCTGTGTGTCTCAGAGGTTTTGGCTGCGTTTAAACTTGCCGTGAAGCTGTCTTAGCTTCCGCAGTAGTTTCCTAACTTTGTTGTTGAACCACGGTGGGATTTTCCCGTCCCTCACTATTTTACTCGGCACGTACCTGTCAAAAACGCATTTTACGTTTGCCTTGAATTTTTTCCATAAACACTCAACATTGTCAGTGTCGGAACAGAAATTTTCGTTTTCATCTGTTAGGTAGTCTGAAATCTGCCTTCTATTACTCTTCCTAAACAGATAAACCTTCCTCCCTTTTTTTTATATTCCTATTTACTTCCATATTCAGGGATGCTGCAACGGCCTTATGAAACTGATTCCCTGTTCTGCGCTTACAGAGTCGAAAAGTTCGGGTCTCTTTGTTATCAGTAGGTCCAAGATGTTATCTCCATGAGTCGGTTCTCTATTTAATTGCTCAAGGTAATTTTCAGCTAGTGCACTCAGTATAATGTCACTCGATGCTCTGTCCCTACCACCCGTCCTAAACATCTGAGTGTCCCAGTCTATATCTCGTAAATTGAAATCTCGACCTAAGACTATAACATGCTCAGAAAATTTATGTGAAATGTATTCCATATTTTCTCTCAGTTGTTCTGTCTGCCACTAATATTGCTGAGACGGGAGGTCGGTAAAAGGAGCCAATTATTAACCTAGCTCGGTTGTTGAGTGTAACCTCCACCCATAATAATTCACAGGAACTATCCACTTCTACTTCACTACAGGATAAACTACTACTAACAGCGACAAACACGCCACCACCGGTTGCATGCAATCTATCCTTTCTAAACACCGTCAGTGCCTTTGTAAAAATTTCGGCAGAATTTATCTCTGGCTTCAGCCAGCTTTCCGTACCTATAACGATTTCAGCTACGGTGCTTTCTATCAGCGCCTGAAGTTCCGGTACTTTACCAACGCAGCTTCGACAGTTTACAATTACATTACCGATTGCTGCTTGGTCCTCGCATGTCCTAACTTTGTCCCACACCCTTTGAGGCTGTTGCCCTTTATGTACTTTCCCGAGGCCATCTAACCTAAAAAACTGCAGAGTCCACGCCACACAACCCCTGCTACCCGTGTAGCCGCCTGCTGTGTGTAGTGGACTCCTGACCTATCCAGCGGAACCCGAAACCCCACTACCCTATGGCGCTAGTCGAGGAATCTGCAGCCCACATGGTCGCAGAACCGTCTCATCCTCTGATTCCGACCCTCCACTCGTCTCTGTACCAAAGGTCCGCAGTCAGTCCTGTCGACGATGCTGCAGATGGTGAGCTCTGCTTTCATCCCACTAGCGAGACTGGCAGTCTTCACCAAATCAGATAGCCGCCGGAAGCCAGAGAGCATTTCCTCCGATCCATAGCGACACTCATCATTGGTGCCGACATGAGCGACCACCTGCAGATGGGTGCACCCTGAACTCTTCATGGCATCCGGAAGGACCCTTTCCACATCTGGAATGACTCCCCCCTGTATGCACACGGAGTGCACATTGGTTTCCTTCCCCTCTCTTGCTGCCATATCCCTAAGGGTCTCCATTACGCGCCTGACGTTGGAGCTCCCAATTACCAGTAAGCCCACCCTCTGCGACCGCCCGGATCTTGCGGACTGAGGGGCAACCTCTGGAACAGGACAAGCAGCCGTGTCTAGCCGAAGATCAGTATCAGCCGGAGACAGAGCCTGAAACCTGTTCGTCAGACAAAATGAAGAGGCCTTCCGTTCAGCCCTCCGGAATGTCTTTCGCCCCCTGCCACACCTCGAGACGACCTCTCACTCTACCATGGGTGATGGGTCAGCCTCAGTGTGGGCAGTATCCCGGGCAGTCACAGCCGTAATCCGATCGGGGGATGCGTGGGACGAACTGGCCGTCCCCGACAAACCCTCATCCGGACCCCTACAGTGATGCCCATTGGCAACAGCCTCAAGCTGTGTGAGCGAAGCCAACTCTGCCTGAAACTGGGAGCGAAGGGACGACAACTCAGCCCGCATCCGAACACAGCAGTCGCAGTCCCTATCCATGCTAAATACTGTTGTGCAAAGATCGTCTGATCTACAGAGAGCACAAACATTTTGACACCAAATTTAAACGTTATTAAAATACAAGATTGCCTAGTAAATGCAGTAATGCTGCTACTTGCGCACTGATGACACACTGCTCGGCGGCAGAAGGAGACTACGCGATTTTACACTATTCATGTACTAAAACGCGATGCTACAACTCTCAAATACTATAATACGCCCGAAATTTATGAATTAAACAATGCAAGTACCCAAAAACACGCAAAGAAATTAATAATTAAACTATGTAACAAATAAGTGAGCTAAGAGTACATGACTTGCTGCTTACCCAGTGTAGAAATTTGTGGAATAACCCGAGTAGGACAAGGGATCGGTTGACAGGACACATTGTGAGTCACCTAGGGATCACGAATTTAATATTGGAGAAAAGTGGGGGATGTAAAACTCGTAGGGGGAGACCAAGAGATGAATCGTTCGTTGTTGTCTTCAGTCCTGAGACTGGTTTGATGCAGCTCTCCATGCTACTCTATCCTGTGCAAGCTTCTTCATCTCCCAGTACTTACTGCAACCTACATCCTTCTGAATTTGCTTAGTGTATTCATCTCTTGGTCTCCCTCTACGATTTTTACCCTCCACGCTGCCCTCCAACACTAAATTTGTGATCCCTTGATGCCTCAGAACATGTCCTACCAACCGGTCCCTTCTTCTTGTCAAGTTGTGCCACAAACGTCTCTTCTCCCCAATTCTATTCAATACCTCCTCATTAGTTATGTTATCTACCCATCTAATCTTCAGCATTCTTCTGTAGCACCACATTGCGAAAGGTTCTATTCTCTTCTTGTCCAAACTATTTGTCGTCCATGTTTCACTTCCATACATGGCTACACTCCATACAAATACTTTCCGAAACGACTTCCTGACCCTTAAATCTATACTCGATGTTAACAAATTTCTCTTCTTCAGAAACGCTTTCCGTGCCATTGCCAGTCTACATTTGATATCCTCTCTACTTCGACCATCATGAGTTATTTTGCTCCCCAAATAGTAAAACTCCTTTACTACTTTAAGTGTCTCATTTCCTAATCTAATTCCCTCAGCATCACCCGACTTAATTTGACTACATTCCATTATCCTCGTTTTGCTTTTGTTGATGTTCATCTTATATCCTCCTTTCAAGACACTGCCCATTCCGTTCAACTGCTCTTCCAAGTCCTTTGCTGCCTCTGACAGAATTACAATGTCATCGGCGAACCTTAAAGTTTTTATTTCTTCTCCATGGATTTTATTACTTACTCCGAATTTTTCTTTTGTTTCGTTTACTGCTTCCTCAGTATACAAATTGAACAACATCGGGGAGAGGGTGCAACCCTGTCTCACTCCCTTCCCAACCACTGCTTCCCTTTCATGCCCCTTGACTTTTATAACTGCCATCTGCTTTCTGTACAAATTGAAAATAGCCTTTCGCTCCATGTGTTTTACCCTTGCCACCTTTAGAATTTGAAAGAGAGTATTCCAGTCAACATTGCCAAAAGCTTTCTCTAAGTCTGCAAATGCTAGAAATGTAGGTTTGCCTTTCCTTAATCTATTTTCTAAGATAAGTCGTAGGGTCAGTATTGCCTCACGTGTTCCAACATTTCTGCGGAATCCATACTGATCCTCGCCGAGGTAGGCTTCTACCAGTTTTTCCATTCGTATGTAAAGAATTCGCGTTGGTATTTTGCAGCTGTGACTTATTAAACTGATAGTCGGTAATTTTCACATCTGTCAACACGTGCTTTCTTTGGGATTGGAATTAGTATATTCTTCTTGAAGTCTGAGGGTATTTCATGTGTCTCATACATCTTGCTCACCAGATGGTAAGAGTTCTGTCAGGTCTGGCTCTCCCAAGGCCGTCAGTAGTTCCAATGGAATGTTGTCTACTCCCGGGGCCTTGTTTCGACTCAGGTCTTTCAGTGCTCTGTCAAACTCTTCACGCAGTATCATATCTCCCATTTCATCTTCATCTACATCCTGTTCCATCTCCATAATATTGTCCTCAAGTACATCGCCCTTGTATAGACCCTCTATATACTCCTTCTACCTTTCTGCTTTCCCTTCTTTGCTTAGAACTGGGTTTCCATCTGAGCTCTTGATATTCATAGAAGTGGCTCTCTTTTCTCCAAAGGTCTCTTTAATTTTCCTTTAGGCAGTATCTATCTTACCCCTAGTGAGATAAGCCTCTACATCCTTACATTTGTCCTCTAGCCATGCCTGCTTAGCCATTTTGCACTTCCTGGCGATCTCATTTTTGAGACGTTTGAATTCCTTTTTGTCTGCTTCATATACCGGGTTTTTATATTTTCTCATTTCATCAATTAAATTCAATATTTCTTCTGTTACCCAAGGATTTCTACCAGCCCTCGTCTTTTCACCTACTTGATCCTCTGCTGCCGTCACTACTTCATCCCTCAGAGCTACCCATTCTTCTTCTACTGTATTCCTTTCCCCCATTCGTGTCAATTATTCCCTTATGCTCTCCCTGAAACTCGGTACAACCCCTGGTTTAGTCGGTTTATCAAGGTCACATCTCCTTAAATTCCCACCTTTTTGCAGTTTCTTCAGTTTTAATCTACAGTTCATAACCAATAGATAGTGGTCAGAGTCCACATCTGCCCCTGGAAATGTCTTACAATTTAATACCTGGTTCCTAAATCTCTGTCTTACCATTATATAATCTATCTGATACCTTCTAGTACCTCCAGGATTCTTCAATGTATACAACCTTCTTTTATGATTCTTGAACCAAGTGTTAGCTATGATTAAGTTATGCTCTCTGCAAAAAAAGAGATGAATACAGTAAGCCAATTCACAAGAATGTAGGCTGCAGTGTTTTTTCAAGATGATTTGCTTGCACAGGGTAGATCAGATGGACAACTGCATGAAACCAGTCTTCGGGCTGAATATCACAACAGCAACAACAATAGACACACGGCTGGAAACCTGAAGGACAACCGCTCACTTACAAGTCTACGACAAACGAAGTCAAAATGTCTGTCGCACCTTCTTCTCCGTTCAGAGACATTATTACATGTCATTATAATAGGTTGCAGCTCTCTCCAGCGTAGAAAAGAGGTCCCGTTGTGCCTGCCTATCCCGTTCTGCCCCAAGTTCCATTACATGTTTAGCAACTGTGTGTCAAACGGTAAGGAAGTATTTCTTTATGGTTGCTTATATTGCAATGTAAAACTTTGTAACTTTGTATTTCCTTTTTGCAAATGACACATACCATAAATGATGTTGAATTCCGAACACTAATAACTGACTTACATGCGACAGTTCAGTCCTTTTATGTCTACGGATGAAAACATGAAAACGAAAATCCACAAAATACTGAAGACACGAAAGCATTTTACGGGGCAGGAAGCTGGCTACGAATAACGTGCTAAATACACGATCTACATACGACAGATGTAATTGCTTAAAAGGTCGACAGGTACGTCCCACGTGGTCCTTCTCCCCAGCTACACTGAAATAAAGTCCACCAGCTTCGCCTCACTGCAAGAGAAAATGAAAAACCCACATTTTTATCGTTTCTGCCTCAGGTCACTCAAATGCTTTACGTACCAAATTCCATTATTACCAAGATATCACCAGTTGGCATGTTTAAAATGAAAGAAACAAGGTGACAGTAAAAGACTAGCAAACTAATTTACAAATCAAACTAACAGTTGTACAGACTACGTGAAGATTGTCAGCGCCTTTGGGGACCTGTTCTGTTGCCACTTTACCATGTAATGTATTAATGTACGTGTAGTAGTGTACAGAAGTTAGTTTCATTTATAAAGTAATCTCTACGTGTTTCACATGTACCGGTGCTGTTTCCCTTTTCCTTTCTCTCTAAACAGATAAACTGCACTCGGTTTGTGCAGTACTGTGTAACAGAGTACGCAACTTCCATGTCATCTACTTTCACTTCACTAGCTGACGGTGATTTTCAGATTTTCTACTAATTTACGAAACCCTGAGAATAAACTTGAAGATCGGTTGCAAACCTGGAAAGCAACTAAGCAGGACAATGGTAACAGAAGTACTAAGGACGACCGAACAGTTACTGCGAATTCCCCACTAGCCCACAGATTTCCTGTTCTGAGTAGTGAAGGAAATGCAGTCTAATAATAAGGTGACGACGTCTTTCTATGGTGGGCTGCATATTAAAAGATAATTTTGCACATTTACGAGTGTCGACGGAATTAACTAACGAGAATTCCGCAAGGTGGTGGAAAACTGGCCACAGTACGCGCTCCTGAGGAACTGCTACTTCCAGTAGGAATGTTTGCTTCTTAATTAACTAAAAATGTTATATATTTAGGCTACAGGAAGTACTATTCAAATGTACTTACATTTAACAGTTATGGTGAACATATTTACCGCTATGCGGCGCATGCTAGTTTTCAGTTAGAAGGTCATCGGCAGAATCGAAGGAAATGACCAGTGGCAGTGTTTAAATTAATAACTTGCTTGTCTTCATATTATGTTGTATGTTATGTCTTCGGGTAAATTATCATAGATTTTTGTGGTCACATATTTCACCTCTTTTAGAGCCACAGACAGCGTTAGCAATGTATAATTACGACCAGTTTCCTTATGGTATTGTAGCTATGGACATTACAAGTTCCACACAGTGACGAATTATGTTTGTGCAGACCACTCGCAGACTTGCAATTGGTTCTGATTTAGTGGATTTTTATTTTCTCAGTTACTTCAGAATGTACAAAAATAGAAAGAGAGAAACGAAGAGAAGGAAATTTACAGCGTACCTTAATTTCGTTATGTTTGTGCAGACCACTCGCAGACTTGCAATTGTTCTGATTTAGTGGATTTTTATTTTCTCAGTTACTTCAGAATGTACAAAAATAGAAAGAGAGAAACGAAGAGAAGGACATTTACAGCGTACCTTAATTTCGATCTTACGTAGTAACTTTTTAATGTACTTATGTTGTAGGTCTTGATAAGTGGATTCCAACACATTATTTAGAGCTACATCCTTTGTTCTAAGGGTCCAGATTACGCTCTGAGCTCACTTATATTTCTTGAAATGTTTTACACTCCAAACTTTCTTTAGTTGTGAATCGATCCGACGGATATTTCTCCATGTCCAGTATCCTTCCCTGAAGTTACTAATAATAATAAAAATACCAGCTCTTCACTTTTGGAAACAGACTTGCTTTAAATCTAGCTGAAATGTGTCAGGCAACTCATAATATTTCACGTGTCTACCAAATTATGTGTACAACACATCATGCTGACTTGACAAAGGAAATGAAAGTAATTTATTTGCATCTAACACGCTTCTGTTTGCTTGCCTCCCTGGAGAACTAAACTTGAATGATGAAAGAGATTTTCAGTTCCAATTGCCGCATTAACATACATTGATTTACTACTTTATAATTACCTTTTATTGTAAAACAAAGCGTTCTTCTTCTTCTTCTTCTTCTTCAGTGATGGTCCGTTTGACTTTCCTGCCTTCTCTTGTTCACATTCGCCCGAGCGGTTCTAGGCGCTACAGAACTCGGTTTCAAAAGGCAGAGGTACTGCAGTATACTTTGAAGATCAAAACGTCTAATCTGTGAGTCCAGATGCTTCAGTTGCGACAGTTTCTAGAAGAGAGAAAACAAATTTGAAATTTCAAAGTCGAAAAGATGTCCTCTTCAGGAACTGGAACCTTCGCAACTGCATAGGGTGCAACACGGCCCCGCATATAGTCACAGAGCTACAAATTCACTGTTAGAGTTAGTATAGCTACACAAGAATACGACAATCTGGTGGAACGATAATTGACTTGGTTCAGTCCCAGGCTGTTAAGAATCGATTTTACTGGCCAATTTGAGGGTGGTTTTGGTATATTTCATTCATTCATCTGGTCGGTCACAAGTTCTAGCATACAAGTACCCAACAAAAAAAGTATTTTACAAAACATATCTTATGAGTTTTAGCTATGCAAGTCAACATTTAAAAAGAGAAAGCTTGAAAATGCTGAAAGAAATCCATAACTTGATCAGATGTGTTTCCAAACAAGAAGTTGTTGCATGACCGAAAATAATTAGCCTTTTTTATTATTTACTGCTTATTTCTCCATTTCGAGGAGTATAAATGTTCGTTATTTGTATTTATGTCCTACAGGATTTTTTTTTCCGACGTCCTTTTTTTGCTTCACATTTATGATTTTCGTTTCATATCACATTGTCGACATATAAATAACTGCTTTTGTAATTATAATCTAGCTTTATTTCATAACTCGTTGGATGCGCAGGATTTAATCATATGAGGATGAAATCTTAGATCGTCGAAAAAAAAGGTTCAAATGGCTGAAAGCACTATGGGACTTAACATCTGAGGTCATCAGTCCCCCAGACTTAAAACTACCTAAACCTAAGTAACCTAAGGACAACACACAGTTCCATGACCGAGGTAGGATTCGAACCTGCGACAGTAGCAGCAGCGCTGTTCCGCACTGAAGCTCGTAGAACCGCTCGGTCACAATGGCCGACAGATCCTTGAATCAAAATGGTTGCATTCATATTCATAATATGAGAAGATAAACTCTTCATATTCAATTCAATAAGCTTACCGTTTCAGTATCAAAATATCTGAAAAGTGCTAACCGGACAACTATTAATTATTATTATTATGAGGCGTGACACGTTTTTAAACGCACAAGAGTTATGTAAAAAATACTAATTTCAGAATTCTGCTCCCCTTTGGGGAAAAATTTCTGTATACGCCCGGCTTACGTACTACTGGAAAATTAACTGACAATTCACTTTCGTTTCTAAAGTTATCCGTATGTTTACGTATTACTGATTGACGTTCAGTTATTCTCTCTGTATAGACGACTGTACTTTCCTTTACTACTTCTTCCCTCTCCTCTTGGCCGGCCGGTGTTTGCCCGAGCGGTTCTAGGCGCTTCAGACTATAGTCGTAGGTTCGAATCCTGCCTCGGGCATGGATGTGTGTGATGCCCTTAGTTAGGTTTAAGTAGTTCTAAGTTCTAGGGGACTGATGACCACAGCTGTTAAGTCCCATAGTGCTCAGAGCCTCTCCTCTTGAGTAAGCTTTCTTAAGAGACTAGGTTCTAACGTTTCTTTATTCGCACTCATTTTACTACACTCAACTTTGAACACTTCCCGTGTCTCAAAATCTTCGTTTCGCATACAAATCCTTAAATTTTTGCATTTAGCTTTCCAATCATCGTACTCCCTACATTGATCTTTCTGTTCCGAACCACGCTTAGATCTCCTTTCTTCATAGTCCGTCCGTTCAGCTTCCTTTTGCGTTTCAAGTTTAGCCTTCCTTTCCTCGTACCGCTAACGTCAAGCTTCCTTTTCCGTTTCGAATTTAACTCCCCACTCTTCCATTTTAATTTTATTAGCTCCTGTTTAGGTTTGTTTCAGCTTCTTGCATCGCAACGTAAATCTTTTCCCAATTTACCCATTTCAGATGATTGCAAATACACTCCTGGAAATTGAAATAAGAACACCGTGAATTCATTGTCCCAGGAAGGGGAAACTTTATTGACACATTCCTGGGGTCAGATACATCACATGATCACACTGACAGAACCACAGGCACATAGACACAGGCAACAGAGCATGCACAATGTCGGCACTAGTACAGTGTATATCCACCTTTCGCAGCAATGCAGGCTGCTATTCTCCCATGGAGACGATCGTAGAGATGCTGGATGTAGTCCTGTGGAACGGCTTGCCATGCCATTTCCACCTGGCGCCTCAGTTGGACCAGCGTTCGTGCTGGACGTGCAGACCGCGTGAGACGACGCTTCATCCAGTCCCAAACATGCTCAATGGGGGACAGACCCGGAGATCTTGCTGGCCAGGGTAGTTGACTTACACCTTCTAGAGCACGTTGGGTGGCACGGGATACATGCGGACATGCATTGTCCTGTTGGAACAGCAAGTTCCCTTGCCGGTCTAGGAATGGTAGAACGATGGGTTCGATGACGGGTTGGATGTACCGTGCACTATTCAGTGTCCCCTCGAGGATCACCAGTGGTGTACGGCCAGTGTAGGAGATCGCTCCCCACACCATGATGCCGGGTGTTGGCCCTGTGTGCCTCGGTCGTATGCAGTCCTGATTGTGGCGCTCACCTGCACGGCGCCAAACACGCATACGACCATCATTGGCACCAAGGCAGAATCGACTCTCATCGCTGAAGATGACACGTCTCCATTCGTCCCTCCATTCACGCCTGTCGCGACACCACTGGAGGCGGGCTGCACGATGTTGGGGCATGAGTGGAAGACGGCATAACGGTGTGCGGGACCGTAGCCCAGCTTCATGGAGACGGTTGCGAATGGTCCTCGCCGATACCCCAGGAGCAACAGTGTCCCTAATTTGCTGGGAAGTGGCGGTGCGGTCCCCTACGGCACTGCGTAGGATCCTACGGTCTTGGCGTGCATCCGTGCGTCGCTGCGGTCTGGTCCCAGGTCGACGGGCACGTGCACCTTCCGCCGACCACTGGCGACAACATCGATGTACTGTGGAGACCTCACGCCCCACGTGTTGAGCAATTCGGTGGTACGTCCACCCGGCCTCCCGCATGCCCACTATACGCCCTCGCTCGAAGTCCGTCAACTGCACATACGGTTCACGTCCACACTGTCGCGGCATGCTACCAGTGTTAAAGACTGCGATGGAGCTCCGTATGCCATGGCAAACTGGCTGACACTGACGGCGGCGGTGCACAAATGCTGCGCAGCTAGCGCCATTCGACGGCCAACACCGCGGTTCCTGGTGTGTCCGCTGTGCCGTGTGTGTGATCATTGCTTGTACAGCCCTCTCGCAGTGTCCGGAGCAGGTATGGTGGGTCTGACACACCGGTGTCAATGTGTTCTTTTTTCCATTTCCAGGAGTGTAGCTCTCCTTTCTGACAAAGATTCCCTGTTACTCTCATATAGTCTAATTTGTCACCTAATTTTGACGAAAATTCATTACACAACTCCAGCATAGCTTTGACGAAATTCGATGTTTCATGTGTTTTGCATTAAGGAAGCAGTAAAAATAATAGTACCAATAGATTATCTTAAAAATAATCGTTGAGATGAGTAGTGAGTCGGGTCGCAGACAGGCTACCGACGTGGATGTGTTGTGGTACGGCAGAAGGACCCGCAATCTTTAACGACAGTCGCGGCCCCTTGGGGGCGATGCTCAGTTCCTCACTCACAAGGGCACCGTACGAACTTCCCCTCACCAATTTGATTCGTATCGGAAGGGTCTGTAGGGCACGGCTAGGATTGCAATATGCGTAAACAGAAAGAAACAACTTTCAACCGTTTTCGTGGGAACAGAGTTTGAAAATGTACTGCGTGCTTGTAGAAAGTGAACATTAATGAAACTGACAAACTGAAGGGACGCATTCCTGACTGGCAGTGGACAAAAAAGGTCCTACGAATATGTGTCCTGAAGTACATCGTTGCCATGGTAAATGGTGCTGACGAATGACATTTCCTGTGACCACGTGCCGTACGTTCCTTGTGTGTTGCAGACTACGTGACTGACGCAGCATACTGTAAATGGCAGAATGGGTCATTATTCGTGTCGAGGAGAAGCCGAAATGTTGTTTGTGTACGGCAGAGCACAAGGAAACGGCCGACAAGCAACGACTATACCAAAACTATACCCTCGCAGACACCAACAATATCGCTCACTTCGAGCTCTATTTTGAGGTTTGTGTGATCGTAGGTCCTTTCAGACAGACGCCCCAAAAGGAACTGAAATGTTGTGTGATGTGCTTGGCGTCTATGGGGGTACTTGTCTTAGTATAGCCGTGTTGCCTCGCGACCATTTCCATCCGCTTGGCCGTACACAAACACTATTCCCCACATGAATACTGGAGCATTCTGCTACTTACAGTACACTGCATCAACCACGCAGTCTGTAACACAATGACCACACGACACGTGGTCAGAGGAACTGTCATTCGTCAGCGCCTTCGGTTTACAGCAACAACAATAGCCACAGGCACATTTTACCGGTAGGTGTTGTTGCGCAGTGATATCGTTGTTTACGTTGAACATGCAGGCCGAAATGGTTCAAAAGCTAATCATTTCTGCAGAACATAGTAATGTACATGTCCTGTGCATATGAACGTCCTAGTCTTTCAAGGTGTTGTATTGTTTCTGAACATGACTGCATTTTAAAGAGAGTAATTTCGTACTGAGACCTGTTGATTAAGCTCATCGAGTGTAAGCCATGTAACACAATTTGGTCTAACATTCGCTGGTCGGTGTGGCCAAGCGGTTCTAGGCGCTTCAGTTTGGAACCGCGTGACTACTACGGTCGCAGGTTCGAATCCGGCCTCGGGCATGGATGTGTGTGATGTCCTTAGGTTAGTTAGGTTTAAGTAGTTCTAAGTTCTAGGGGACTGATGACCTCAGATGTTAAGTCCCATAGTGCTCAGAGCCATTTTTTTTGGTCTAACATTCTGTCCGTTCATAGCAGTTGAGTTCAGTTGTGTATTGTTTTCTGCTGTGACATGGCCATCCTGTTGCGATGCTTTGTCATTTTCAGTATCTTATACATTAGAGTCTGATTTAGTATTTTCGTGATCACTGCCGTAAGTACTAAATTGACACTTGACTCCATTTTTAATGACAATAACAGGTGCACACTGTAATTGATTTACTGAAATATAACAGAAAAACGGTATTTGTGGAGAATTTCACACATGGTATACGTTGAAGACAAGATGACTTCTCATTATTGTTGTTGTTACACATACGAAAATCGATTACTATTGCAATGAAAAATCAACTCCACCCTAATACTATTGGATGCGGAAGTGTTTTAAAAGGGGTAAGGATCAGGATATTGTGGCGAAATTGCTTCTGCGTGCTATGATCAATGGAATATTCTTGATTCTACCTTTGTTTGACTTACTCGTGTTCACCTTTTGCAAAGATCATTTACTTGTCTCTGGAGAAAATTTTCTTCAGTTCCCATAATTTGATTCAGTTTTTACTGGTTCACGTTCTCCTTTTTCTATTTTATCCTCATTGCCGAATACATGGAATAAAGACAGAATACAGTTCGTATTTCAACAACCACAGTTACAATTACATTACTTTTTACTTATGATCCGTAGATTGCGGAATCTAGTCTCTTTTCGGACGTCAATGTTTTATATTCTATTTTTTACTACTGGCTGGATAATGAATTAGAGTTCAGAATTGGATATGCTTTCTGACTTTTCAACTGTGAAGTCTTAAACTGAGTTTAATGAAATGCGTTTATGGCCGGCAGCCGAGCAGATATCATCAAACATATCTGAAATAAACTGTCTGGGAAATTTAACAGTAAATGCTGTTAGTTGTATTTCCTTCTCAAAAGGTAACTTTATCTCTTCTTTCCTCTGCGATGGTGGACTCGAATACAGCCGAAGTAGAAGTGGCCAAATGTTAACTGTGTCGCCTAATGATCAAAATCATGTTTCAGTGCAGTGAGATGAACTGTTTGTCAAATAAACAGACAGGTGCCGTAATTCTTTACATTAACCGAAAATCCAATGTTATTAAAGAAACTGTTTCAATAGGAAGAGCGAAAAAACTGTTCGTGTCCTCTGTTCCTCAAGAGCCACCACAGACTCCTCTCTTTCTGCCGACTTAAAAAAAATTGACAGTCACATCTCACTGCTCTAACAGTATCTCTGCTGCAGCGCATCGCTTACTTTTTTATCCCACGTTTACCTATTTGGAAACATCCAGCAAATGCCATTAACGTGTCACAGAGGTCTGGCCATGCATTTCACACCTGGAAGTAAACTCCCATACACTAATATAAACAACACGTAATGGTGTAATGGTGAAATTAATTGGAACCTGTCTGGCGCTTAGCTCACGTGAATGTACACATTAACAGTCCGTCATTAACTTCTTATTTGTCAGTCAGTGAAGAATTTTCACACAAATCCATGTTACGCTTGCGTCAAGTACTTCGCCATCAGAAAGCAATGGGTCACCCTGGATAGTACTCACAGTTAATTAGCTGCTTGGTGCATAATTCATCAACAAGAGTGTACAAATTACGTCCACTGTGGAACTGATTATGAGTACTTAATGCCAAGTACACTTGTCTCAGTTTGGAAGGTGTAAATTTTTTTTAAGTCGGCAGGAAGAGAGGAGTCTGTGGTGGCTCTTGAGGAACAGAGGACACGAACAGTTTTTTCGCTCTTCCTATTGAAACAGTTTCTTTAATAACATTGGATTTTCGGTTAATGTAAAGAATTACGGCACCTGTCTGTTTATTTGACAAACAGTTCAACTCACTGTACTGAAACATGATTTTGATCATTAGGCGACACAGTTAACATTTGGCCACTTCTACTTCGGCTGTATTCGAGTCCACCATCGCAGAGGAAAGAAGAGATAAAGTTACCTTTTGAGAAGGAAATACAACTAACAGCATTTACTGTTAAATTTCCCAGACAGTTTATTTCAGATATGTTTGATGATATCTGCTCGGCTGCCGGCCATAAACGCATTTCATTAAACTCAGTTTAAGACTTCACAGTTGAAAAGTCAGAAAGCATATCCAATTCTGAACTCTAATTCATTATCCAGCCAGTAGTAAAAAATAGAATATAAAACATTGACGTCCGAAAAGAGACTAGATTCCGCAATCTACGGATCATAAGTAAAAAGTAATGTAATTGTAACTGTGGTTGTTGAAATACGAACTGTATTCTGTCTTTATTCCATGTATTCGGCAATGAGGATAAAATAGAAAAAGGAGAATGTGAACCAGTAAAAACGGAATGAAATTATGGGAACTGAAGGAAATTTCTCCAGAGACAAGTAAATGATCTTTGCAGAAGGTGAACAGTAGTAAGTCAAACAAAGGTAAGATTAAGAATTTTGCCATGATCATAGCACGCAGAAGCAATCTCGCCACAATATCGTGACCCTTACCCCTTTTAAAACACTTCCGCACCTAATGGTATTAGGGTGGAGTTGATTTTTCATTGCAATAGTAAACGCTTTTCATATATGCAATAATAACAATAATGATAACAATAATGATATGATACTGCGTGAAGAGTTTGACATAGCACTGAAAGACCTGAGTCGAAACAACACTCCGGGAGTAAACAACATTCCATTAGAACTACTGAAAAGCCTTGGAAGAGCCAGTCCTGACAAAACTCTACCATCTGGTGAGCAAGATGTATAAGACAGGCGAACTACCCTCAGACTTCAAGAAGAATATAATAATTCCAATCCCAAAGAAAGCAGGTGTTGACAGATGTGAAAATTACCGAACTATCAGTTTAATAAGTCACTGCTGCAAAATACTAAAGAAAATTCTTTACAGACGAATGGAAAAACTGGTAGAAGCCGATCTCGGGGAAGATCAGTTTGGATTCCGTAGATATATTGGAACACGTGAGGCAATACTGACCCTACGACTTATCTTAGAAGAAAGATTAAGGAAAGGCAAACCCACGATTCTAGCATTTGTAGACTTAGAGAAAGCTTTTGACAATGTTGACTGGAATACTCTCTTTCAAATTCTGAAGGTGGCACGGGTAAAATACAGGGAACGAAAGGCTATTTACAGTTTATACAGAACCCAGGTGGCAGTTATACCAGTCGAGGGACATGAAAGGGAAGCAGTGGTTGGGAAGGGAGTGAGACAGGGTTGTAGCCTCTCCTCGATGTTATTCAATCTGTGTATTGAGCAAGCAGTAAAGGAAACAAAAGAAAAATTCGGAGTAGGTATTAAAATCCATGGAGAAGAATAAAAACTTTGAGGTTCGCCGATGACATTGTAATTCTGTCAGAGACAGCAGCGGACTTGGAAGAGCAGTTGAACATAATGGAAAAGTGTCTAGAAAGGAGGATATAAGATTAACATTAACAAAAGCAAAACGAGGATAATGGAATGTAGTCGAATTAAGTCGGGTGATGCTGAGGGAATTAGATTAGAAAATGAGACACTTAAAGTAGTAAACAAGTTTTGCTATTTGGGGAGCAAAATAACTGATGATGGTCGGCGTAGAGAGGACATAAAATGTAGACTGGCAATTTCAAGGAAAGCGTTTCTGAAGAAGAGGAATTTGTTAACATCGAGTATAGATTTATGTGTCAGGAAGTCGTTTCTGAAAATGTTTGTATGGAGTGTAGCCATGTATGGAAGTGAAATATGAACGATAAATAGTTTAGACAAGAAGAGAATAGAAGCTTTCGAAATGTGGTGCTACAGAAGAAATCTGAAGATTAGATGGGTAAATCACATAACTAATGAGGAGGTATTTAATAGGATTGGGGAGAAGAGGAGTTTGTGACACAATTTGACTAGAAGAAGTGATCGGTTGGTAGGACGTGTTCTGAGTAATCAAGGGATGACCAATTTAGTATTGGAGGGCAGCGTGGAGGGTAAAAAGGGTAAAGAAGGGATCGGTTGGTAGGACGTGTTCTGAGTAATCAAGGGATGACCAATTTAGTATTAGAGGGCAGCGTGGAGGGTAAAAATCGTAGAGGGAGATCAAGAGATGAATACACTAAGCAGATTCAGAAGGATGTATGTTGGAGTAGGTACTGGGAGATGGAGAAGCTTGCACAGGATAGAGTAGCATGGAGAGCTGCATCTAACCAGTCTCAGGACTGAAGACAAAAACAACAACAAGACAACAACAACAATAATGAGAAGTCATCTTGTCTTTAACGAATACCATGAGTGAAATTTTCCACAACGACCGTTTTTCTGTTATATTTCAGTAAATCAATTACAGTGTGTACATTTTCTTGTCATTAAAATGGAGCCAAGTGTCAATGAGAAATTTAATACTGACCGTAGTGATAACGAAAATACTAAATCAGAATCTAATGTATAAGATACTGAAAATGACAATGCATCACAACAGGGTGGCCATCTCACAGCAGAAAACAATACACAAGGGTGAACTCAACTGTAATAAACAGGCAGAATGTTAGACCAAATGATGTCAAATGGTTAACAGTCGATGATGTTAATCCAAATTCTTCAATAGGAAATGCCTCTCTACAAATTTACTCATCTTCAGAAAAAACATGACTCCTTGCTTGAAAAACTAGAAGTAGGACGTTCATATTCACAGGATATGGACATCACTATGTTCTGCAGAAATAATTAGCATCTGAACCATGTCGGCCTGCAGGCTCAACGATGTCGTTGCGCAACAACACCTACCAGTAATATGTGCCTGCGGCTCTTGTTGTCGCTATAAACCGAAGGTAATGCGTCAGTGTTACTTGATCAGACGTGCAGGATGCCTTGCAGTCGTACGTGGGAAAAGTGCTGTAAAATCAGTGAGTTTGATGAGGGCGCTTTATTGGCATGAAAGAATATGATGCATCCATCCGGCAAACTGCTGTTCGTGTGGGACGAAGTGTTTCGGCAGTGCAACGGGTGTGTGTAGATTGGTTCATGGAAGGCCGTCCAACGCGACACGATGGATCAGATCAGACCACTCAGATCTCCCCCCAAGAAGATCGAGACAACCCATCTGAATGGCATTCCAGGACAGATACGCCTCCTCCTCGGCTCTGGCGCAACAATGGAACAGTGTAACACATCGTACACTATCAAGGGTGGCAGGCCGTCATCGTTTATTACGGCACTGTTTATGTGCGCGTCGTCCACTTCTCCACCTACCTTTGACGATTGCGCAGAAATATGCTAGACGGCAGTGGTGTATGAAAACGCGTCACAGGGGCGTGTATGGCGGTCATCGTATAGTGTTTTCGGACGAATGGACGAATGGCCACCTGCTTAGCCGAGTCTAGCCTGCACGGTAGCTCAGCGTGTTCGGTCAGAAGGCTACCTGCCCCTTCAAAAAAAAAAAAAAAAAAAAAAAAAAAAAAAAAAAAAAAAAAAAAAAAAAAAAAACCGAGTTAATTGGTCAACGATGAATTTGAACAAGCGTCATGGGACGTCCGCCCCGAACAAATACAACGAACAACGAACAAAATGCGACAAAGAAAAGTGGTAACGTGTTTGCCTACCATTCAGCGGGCCCTGGTTCTATTCCCGGCCGGGTTGAAAATTTTCTCCGCTCGTGGACTGTGTTTTGGTGTTGTCCTCGTCATCATCTGATGATAACCGTCGCGCAAATCGCCCAGTGTAGCGTTATCTGAATAAGACTTGTAACCTGACGGCCGAAATTCCCCAGGTGGGGCCTCCTGGCCATCAATGCCACACGATCAGAGAATGGTTCAAACGGCTCTGAGCACTATGAGACTTAACAAAAATGGTTCAAATGGCTCTGAGCACTATGGGATTAACATTTGAGGTCACCAGTCCCCTGCAACATAGAACTACTTAAACCTAACGTAAGGACATCACACACATCTATGCCCGAGGCAGGATTCGAACCTGAGACCGTAGCGCTCATGCGGTTCCAGACTGAAGGGCCTAGAACCGCTCGGACACTGCAGCCGGCCTATACGATCATTCCATTTCATTTCGGACGAAGCCAGGTTCTGTTTGTTTGAAAATTATAGCCGCATTTTGATTTGCCGCAGACGGGGTGAGCTGCATCACAGTGACTGCATTCGCACAAGATATACAGCGCTAACTCAAGGCTTTATGCTGTGGGGTGCTATCGGGTACAACCACAAGTCATACTTGGTACATAACCAGGGCACTGTGACCAGTGTGACTTATGTGAATGACGTACTGCAACCCGTAGCCGTACCCTTTCTTCAAAACAACCCAGACGCCATTTTTCAGCAAGACAGTGCACGACCACATGTTACTGCACGAACGCGTGCCTTCTATGTGTCACAGGACGTCAACCTTTTGCCTGTCCCGCCACATGACCAGACTTGTTGCCAACGAAAATACACTCCTGGAAATGGAAAAAAGAACACATTGACACCGGTGTGTCAGACCCACCATACTTGCTCCGGACACTGCGAGAGGGCTGTACAAGCAATGATCACACGCACGGCACAGCGGACACACCAGGAACCGCGGTGTTGGCCGTCGAATGGCGCTAGCTGCGCAGCATTTGTGCACCGCCGCCGTCAGTGTCAGCCAGTTTGCCGTGGCATACGGAGCTCCATCGCAGTCTCTAACACTGGTAGCATGCCGCGACAGCGTGGACGTGAACCGTATGTGCAGTTGACGGACTTTGAGCGAGGGCGTATAGTGGGCATGCGGGAGGCCGGGTGGACGTAGCGCCGAATTGCTCAACACGTGGGGCGTGAGGTCTCCACAGTACATCGATGTTGTCGCCAGTGGTCGGCGGAAGGTGCACGTGCCCGTCGACCTGGGACCGGACCGCAGCGACGCACGGATGCACGCCAAGACCGTAGGATCCTACGCAGTGCCGTAGGGGACCGCACCGCCACTTCCCAGCAAATTAGGGACACTGTTGCTCCTGGGGTATCGGCGAGGACCATTCGCAACCGTCTCCATGAAGCTGGGCTACGGTCCCGCACACCGTTAGGCCGTCTTCCGCTCACGCCCCAACATCGTGCAGCCCGCCTCCAGTGGTGTCGCGACAGGCGTGAATGGAGGGACGAATGGAGACGTGTCGTCTTCAGCGATGAGAGTCGCTTCTGCCTTGGTGCCAATGATGGTCGTATGCGTGTTTGGCGCCGTGCAGGTGAGCGCCACAATCAGGACTGCATACGACCGAGGCACACAGGGCCAACACCCGGCATCATGGTGTGGGGAGCGATCTCCTACACTGGCCGTACACCACTGGTGATCGTCGAGGGGACACTGAATAGTGCACGGTACATCCAAACCGTCATCGAACCCATCGTTCTACCATTCCTAGACCGGCAAGGGAACTTGCTGTTCCAACAGGACAATGCACGTCCGCATGTATCCCGTGCCACCCAACGTGCTCTAGAAGGTGTAAGTCAACTACCCTGGCCAGCAAGATCTCCGGATCTGTCCCCCATTGAGCATGTTTGGGACTGGATGAAGCGTCGTCTCACGCGGTCTGCACGCCCAGCACGAACGCTGGTCCAACTGAGGCGCCAGGTGGAAATGGCATGGCAAGCCGTTCCACAGGACTACATCCAGCATCTCTACGATCGTCTCCATGGGAGAATAGCAGCCTGCATTGCTGCGAAAGGAGGATATACACTGTACTAGTGCCGACATTGTGCATGCTCTGTTGCCTGTGTCTATGTGCCTGTGGTTCTGTCAGTGTGATCATGTGATGTATCTGACCCCAGGAATGTGTCAATAAAGTTTCCCCTTCCTGGGACAATGAATTCACGGTGTTCTTATTTCAATTTCCAGGAGTGTATGTGGGGGTATGGTGAATCGACAGGTGTAGTGTTGTGATCCACTGTCAACCACCATAGATGAACTTTGGAACCAGGTGAATGCAGCCTTGTTGGCTATACCACAGGACGTCATTCGCGCCTAATACGCATCGATGCCATCAGCCATGGAACAAGTTATCAGGACCTGTGGCGGACCCTGTGCCTACTAGGCAACAGGACACAAGCTGAACCGAAATGACTGAAATGCTAATCATTTCTGCCGAACATAGTCATGTACATGTTCTGTGAATATGAGCGTTCTATCTGTAGTCTTTCAAGGTGTTCTGTTTTATTTTTTGAACATGATCGTATGAAATGTTTTAATATAGTAAGTCACACTGGTTGGCTGTCACAAGTCTCAATTCCTAGTCGCTGTTGCTTCCTAGCGGTCTGAACCACAATACGATCATCTAGCTCCAGATGATGGATTTGTCTATTTTATTCGTGTTTTTTTGTTTTGTTTTTATAGCTATAAATATTCATTTAATAACACAATCAAAGCGCACTCTCACTCTGTGTTCAATGAATGAAGACGCCGGCCGTGAAAGCCTACATGGAATGAATATATCCAAAAATTTTTTTTTATTTGCTGTCAGTTAAACGATCTTTTTAAATATCGGCGTTGAGGTTAGGTTCAAGGTCTGTTTTTCCAACTTGGTTTTGTCTGAAATGTCTGTTAGGGGATGACCGTCTTAAAAATTTCGGGGATTTTTGTAACATGAGATAACGTATGCCGGCACGATTTGAGTACGTTTCTTCGCTTTTTTCCGGTAAATATATTGAGAAATCAGGAAAAACACAAGCTGAGGTGTAGTTGTTCCCGACATCATGCTTGCAGCAGTGAGGGAAGTAAAGCAGGGGGGATTATAAATTGATCAGTTGCTTGTTGGCTTATGTCCCGGGTCCTTCGGCCTACGTTTGTTCGATAATTTTCCTGACATTCCGCACAGTCATACGTGCTGGCGAAACGCCAGAAAAGTTATCAAACGTCTGCGGAAGAACCCGATGCAGAAGGCAACAGGCAATTTGTTAACAAGCGCCCACAGAAGCTTTAACAAAGTTGGATAATCAGTTCGGCACGTATTACACGACATGGCAGTTTGGTTTGTTGTATGCCGTCTGCAGGGTGTTCCACTCTTACGGGCCAGCGGTGTGCATTTAGCACCAAACCGTAGTCCCAATGTGTCAACTTTTGGATGTTCCTAAAAAAATTAATGTTAATACGGGAAGAAAGGAGCCAATATGCCGTTTAGGTTACTCCCTCGTGCTGTAGACATACCTGCAGCTCTGCACGATGGTTCACAATTATACCAGTTACTGCCTTCCGCGGACGACGGGGTGCGCTGTGGCCAGGCGGCCGGAACTCAAAGCGTCCCCAGCTTTCGAGACAGGCAACCTTTCGACACCGACCGCAGCTTCCGACCGGATGCGCCGCTTGACGAGCGGTAGTTGGCCGACGCCGAGTCACTTTAGCCTAGCCACCTTTAGCATTTCCCGGTCATGCGACGTCATGGTGACGCCTTAAGAGGAAAATGTTAGCGGACGCAGCAAAGCGAACAGATCTGTCCACACAGTATGTCTTTCAAAAATGACAAGGGGACTGGACCGTATCTCAGTATTTCAGGGAAAGATATTATACCTGTACCAAACTAGTTATTCCACGTATACTAGTTTTACCATGGTGGCTGGTTTCAGTTGTACTTGGTCAAGTGCTTTTTTTCTAAATCTTCCATGGCGATTCCGTCCATCTGGTCATAAACGTTTCCACTGAAGTGGATATAGATTGATGTGAGCACAAACTCGAAGAGTATTGTTAGTTGGTCTCGAATTTCAGGCTTATCAATTCCATGGATTCCTATATTGGTATCATGGTGAAGAGAGATACTACATTCTTGTAGACGCTGTACAAAATCGCTGCGTACAGGAACATAGATCTGAGAAGTCGCCTCCTGAAACAAACCATCGAACTTCTTCGATGAGAAAACTATCAAGAAACATCTGCCACGAGTTACTGCTCCGCCAACAACATAGGACAGTCAGCAACATAGGACCAACAGCATATGGCTTGGCCAAACACGTGACTGCAGTACTGAATCCATTTATGGGAAAATATGAACAGCACATCCGTAATTCCATTCATTTTACAAGAACGTCAGCTCAATGATAGTAACCTCATGGTGAATTTTGATGCAGTGTCCCTCTTCACCAGTGTACCACTAAAGGAATCCATGGAATTGGTAAGTAAGAAATTCAAGACGATCCTGACGAGCATGTTAGAGTTTATACTCACCTCATCTTGCTTCTTCTTTTGCGTAATTTTACTCCCCAAAATGGGGCGGACTGACAGCGGTACAATGCCACTAAAGGAATCCATGCAATTGGTACGTAAGAAATTCAAGACGATCCTGACGAGCATCTTGGAGTTTATGCTCACCTCATCTTGCTTCTTTTTCTGTGTGTTTAATTTTACTCCCCAAAATTGGGCGGGCTGGCAGCGATACAATACGCCGCTCTTCAGCCAAGAGAGTTACAGAAAAAAAACATAGTCAGAAAAGAACACATAACATAGAACAGTATAAATTGGTGAATAAACAAGAACAAAAATAGATGAGTGTAAATGGTGGATTTAAGAACACATAGACGAGAGCCACATACACATGGGGAGATCTTGCTTCTTGTTCGATGGGATCTTTTATGAAAAGACGTGCGGGGTCGCCATGGAGTCTCTTATGCCACCGGCTGCGATATATTTGTTCATGGATGATCTCGATGAGAAATCCCTGGAGACTGTTGTTGTTTAGGGCAACCTGTGTGTATGTGTAATCTTATGGGACTTAACTGCTAAGGTCATCAGTCCCTAAGCTTACACACTACGTAACCTAAATTATCCTAAGGACAAACACACACACACCCATGCCCGATGGAGGACTCGAACCTCCGCCGGGACCAGCCGCACAGTCCATGACTGCAGCGCCTAGACCGCTCGGCTAATCCCGCGCGGGTAACCTGTCTAAGCGCACAACTTGTCTTCATGTTACTGTACCAAATCCTTCGGAATTTTGTCTCCAGGTGCTTCAGTTCATTTGGAAGGCAATCTTGATCGCAGATGGATCACACCCCGTGAACAAGTAAGTGCTAAACACCATCACACTAGACGTTTTGGTAACAACTGGAGGCGTGTAGTCAAAGATCAGTGTGAGTGGAAGCTTTCTGTCCCCACTGTGTCTCAGTTTTCTCTCTGTTTACCATTTCACCAGGACATATAGAAACGAGAGGCCACCCTCCCCCCCCCCCTCCTAGCATGTAGACGGGGTGTGTTGATGTGAGCGAGAAATTCACCTAAGCGATGTAATCTATGTGGCCAAACGATGAAAATGTCATCCACGTAACGGTAGGAACAGAAGGGGGAGGAGAGACAAAGGAAAGGGAAGGGAGGGAACTAATGACATCAGCTGCATCGGGACACATTGTGGAATTAGCTGTGAAAGTGAAAAGTACCTGGGGTCCCGTGTTTACTAGGCAGTTGCATTACACATTACGCCATCCGAGACAGTGTTCATCGCAAATGCGTGGACTATCTCTGCACGGTCCCTGACTGACACACACCGAAACTTAGCGCCATCTACCGGCAGTCCTTATCCATGTCCTCCAAGTTCGGTACTTTGAGATTTCCGCTGGATGTCGAAGGTGAATGTGCATCCACATTGAAGGTTGTGGACATGTCCGAAAGAACAGACACCACGCATTCATATAAGAGGAGCACAAGTCAGTACAGTGCGCCCACTTTGTTGGCAATACCTCCAGAGAAGTCAGAAAAATCTAGGAGCGATCAAAATCAATGTGTATTTCGCCCTCTTTCTAAGACCTTGACTGCTAGGTCCAGTAAAGAATGATCTAGGCCCTCGCAAACCAGAGGTCTACCAAATTCTCCATCAATGCAAGGCACAAATTGGAAAATATACACGCACAAGAAGAGAGTTGCCGTGAACATAGGATAAAAACTGGCTTTACTGAAGATTACAATAAGACCAAAGAACTTAAGCAATTTTCTTCTCTCTAAGACTGTATGATTGAGACGCCAGTGATATCTCGGTCCAAGACGTGATTATTAACAAAGTTAACGTTCTGCAACAGAGACAGGCGTGGAACTCTGCACGAGCAGAGAACAATCAAATACACATGTTTGTGTGATGGAAACGATCTGTCGATTTAATGGAAAGAAATTTCTTCTGATAACAAGGTCGCTAGATATTATACAGGGTGTTGCAAAAAGGTACGGCCTAACTTTCAGGAAACATTCCTCACACACAAATAAAGAAAAGATGTGTCCGGAAACGCTTAATTTCCATGTTAGAGCTCATTTTAGTTTCGTCAGTATGTACTTCCGCGATTCACCGCCAGTTGGCCCAATTGAAGGAAGGTAATGTTGACTTCGGTGCTTGTGTTGACATGCGACTCATTGTTCTACAGTACTAGCATCAAGCACATCAGTACGTAGCATCAACAGGTTAGTGTTCATCACGAACGTGGTTTTTCAGTCAGTGCAATGTTTACAAATGCGGGGTTGGCAGATGCCCATTTGATCTACGGATTAACACGGGGCAATAGCCGTGGCGCGGTAGGTTTGTATCGAAACAGATTTCCAGAACGATGGTGTCCCGACAGAAAGACGTTCGAAGCAATTGATCAGCGCCTTAGGGAGCTCGGAACATTCCAGCCTATGACTCGCGACTGGGGAAGACCTAGAACGACGAGGACACCTGCAATGGACGATGCAATTCTTCGTGCAGTTGACGATAACCCTAATGTCAGCGTCAGAGAAGTTGCTGCTGTACAAGGTAACGTTGACCACGTCACTGTATAGAGAGTGCTACGGGAGAACCAGTTGTTTCCGTACCATGTACAGCGTGTGCAGGCACTATCAGCAGCCGATTGGCCTCCACGGGTACACTTCTGCGAATGGTTCATCCAACAATGTGTCAATCCTCATTTCAGTTCAAATGTTCTCTTTACGGATGAGGCTTCATTCCAACGTGATCAAATTGTAAATTTTCGCAGTCAACATGTGCGGGCTGACGAGAATCCGCACGCAATTGTGCAATCGCGTCATCAACACAGATTTTCTGTGAACGTTTGGGCAGGCATTGTTGGTGAAGTCTTGATTGGGCCCCATGTTCTTCCATCTACGCTCAATGGAGCACGTTATCATGATTTCATACGGGATAGTCTACCTGTGCTGCTAGAACATGTGCCTTTACAAGTACGACACAACATGTGGTTCATGCACGATGGAGCTCCTGCACATTTCAGTCGAAGTGTTCGTACGCTTCTCAACAACAGATTCGGTGACCGATGGATTGGTAGAGGCGGACCAATTCCATGGCCTCCACGCTCTCCTGACCTCATCCACTTGACTTTCATTTCTGGGGGCATTTGAAAGCTCTTGTCTACGCAACCCCGGTACCAAATGTAGAGACTCTTCGTGCTCAAATTGTGGACGGCTGTGATACAATACGCCATTCTCCAGGGCTGCATCAGCTCATCAGGGATTCCATGCGACGGAGGGTAGATGCATGTATCCTCGCTAACGGAGGAACTTCGAACATTTCCTGTAAGAAAGTGTTTGAAGTCACGCTGGTACGTGCTGTTGCTGTGTGTTTCCATTCCATGATTAATGTGATTTGAAGAGAAGTAATAAAATAGCTCTAACATGGAAAGTAAGCGTTTCCGGACACATGTCCAGATAACGTACACTCCTGGAAATGGAAAAAAGAACACATTGACACCGGCGTGTCAGACCCACCATACTTGCTCCGGACACTGCGAGAGGGCTGTACAAGCAATGATCACACGCACGGCACAGCGGACACACCAGGAACCGCGTTGTTGGCCGTCGAATGGCGCTAGCTGCGCAGCATTTGTGCACCGCCGCCGTCAGTGTCAGCCAGTTTGCCGTGGCATACGGAGCTCCATCGCAGTCTTTAACACTGGTAGCATGCCGCGACAGCGTGGACGTGAACCGTATGTGCAGTTGACGGACTTTGAGCGAGGGCGTATAGTGGGCATGCGGGAGGCCGGGTGGACGTACCGCCGAATTGCTCAACACGTGGGGCGTGAGGTCTCCACAGTACATCGATGTTGTCGCCAGTGGTCGGCGGAAGGTGCACGTGCCCGTCGACCTGGGACCGGACCGCAGCGACGCACGGATGCACGCCAAGACCGTAGGATCCTACGCAGTGCCGTAGGGGACCGCACCGCCACTTCCCAGCAAATTAGGGACACTGTTGCTCCTGGGGTATCGGCGAGGACCATTCGCAACCGTCTCCATGAAGCTGGGCTACGGTCCCGCACACCGTTAGGCCGTCTTCCGTTCACGCCCCAACATCGTGCAGCCCGCCTCCAGTGGTGTCGCGACAGCCGTGAATGGAGGGACGAATGGAGACGTGTCGTCTTCAACGATGAGAGTCGCTTCTGCCTTGGTGCCAATGATGGTCGTATGCGTGTTTGGCGCCGTGCAGGTGAGCGCCACAATCAGGACTGCATACGACCGAGGCACACAGGGCCAACACCCGGCATCATGGTGTGGGGAGCGATCTCCTACACTGGCCGTACACCACTGGTGATCGTCGAGGGGACACTGAATAGTGCACGGTACATCGAAACCGTCATCGAACCCATCGTTCTACCATTCCTAGACCGGCAAGGGAACTTGCTGTTCCAACAGGACAATGCACGTCCGCATGTATCCCGTGCCACCCAACGTGCTCTAGAAGGTGTAAGTCAACTACCCTGGCCAGCAAGATCTCCGGATTTGTCCCCCATTGAGCATGTTTGGGACTGGATGAAGCGTCGTCTCACGCGGTCTGCACGCCCAGCACGAACGCTGGTCCAACTGAGGCGCCAGGTGGAAATGGCATGGCAAGCCGTTCCACAGGACTACATCCAGCATCTCTACGATCGTCTCCATGGGAGAATAGCAGCCTGCATTGCTGCGAAAGGTGGATATACACTGTACTAGTGCCGACATTGTGCATGCTCTGTTGCCTGTGTCTATGTGCCTGTGGTTCTGTCAGTGTGATCATGTGATGTATCTGACCCCAGGAATGTGTCAATAAAGTTTCCCCTTCCTGGGGCAATGAATTCACGGTGTTCGTATTTCAATTTCCAGGAGTGTATTTTCTTTCTTTGTGTGTGAGGAATGTATCCTGAAAGTTTGGCCGTACCTTTTTGTAACATCCTCTATATTTCACGATGACCGCTTTCGACAGGAGCTTGCTGTCATATTCTGACCTTGGGAATGATTCCATGTATCCGCTTTAAATTTCCGAAGAAGATGACAGCAAGCTTCTGTCCAAACTAGTCATCATCAAATAAATAATACGTAGGGTGTTCAATAAGGAATGCAACACATTACGTTTTCACCAGCTTCGGTTGAAAAAAATGCTGAATTTGTTATGCAACATTATAGAATATTCTCGCTTTAGCACCTATAGTTTCATGAATCTCGTACAGATGGGGAAGCTATTCACAGCACTCAAAATTGGCATCTATAGCGGAAGTGCATTCCAAGCAGACAGCTGTCACAGAGTTTCTTTTGCCGGAAAACCAGAGCATTGCAGATATTCATAGCACTTGCAGAACGTCTAAGGAGACCTGGTGGGAAACAAATTACAGATGAGTCATTGGGCGAAGCGACTGTCATCATCAGAACAAGGTCTCGCAAACCTGACCAGTCTTCGGCGTGCTGACCGGCCGCACAAAGCTGTGAGTCCTGCAACATTGGTGTATGCGGAAACTCTCATTCCATGTGACTGATAGATCACAATCAAACACCTCCCTGCTTAAGTGGACACCTTCGCTGGTAGTAGTGATGCGCACGTCCATCTATTGGGGTGCTGAAAGATGTGTGCCCACTGCGTTCCTCGCCGTTTACCAGAAGACCAAAAAGAGCGAGGAAGGACCATCTGCGCGGAATTGCTTGCTCGTTATAAGGTTGATCATGACGATTTTTTGTCGAATATCGTCACATCTACATTTACATCTACATCTACATCTACATCTACATCTACATTTATACTCCGGAAGCCACCCAACGGTGTGTGGCGGAGGGCACTTTACGTGCCACTGTCATTACCTCCCTTTCATGTTCCAGTCGCGTATGGTTCGCGGGAAGAACGACTGCCGGAAAGCCTTCGTGCGCGCTCGAATCTCTCTAATTTTACATTCGTGATCTCCTCGGGAGGTATAAGTAGGGGGAAGCAATATATTCGATACCTCCAGAAACGCACACACTCGAAACCTCGACAACAAGCTACTCCGCGATGCAGAGCGCCTTTCTTGCAGAGTCTGCCATTTGAGTTTGTTAAATATCTCCGTAACGCTATCACGCTTACCAAATAACCCTGTGACGAAACGCAGCGCTCTTCTTTGAATCTTCTCTATCTCCTCCGTCAACCCGACTTGGTGCGGGTCCCACACTGATGAGCAATACTCAAGTATAGGTCGAACGAGTGTTTTGTAGGCCACCTCCTTTGTTGATGGACTACATTTTTTAAGGACTCTCCCAATGAATCTCACCCAGGCACCCGCCTTACCAACAATTAATTCTATATGATCATTCCACTTCAAATCGTTCCGCGCTCATACTCCCAGATATTTTACAGAAGTAAGTGCTACCAGTGTTTGTTTCGCTATCATATAATACATTAAGGATCTTTCTTTCTATGTATTCGCAATACATTACATTTGTCTATGTTAAGGGTCAGTTACCACTCCCTACACCAAGTGCCTATCCTCTGCAGATTTTCGTTCATTTCGCTGCAATTTTCTAATGCTGCAACTTCTCTGTATACTACAGCATCATCCGCGAAAAGCCGCATGGAACCTCCGACACTATCTACTAGGTCATTTATATATATTGTGAAAAGCAATGGTCCCATAACACTCCTCTGTGGCACGCCACAGGTTACCTTAACGTCTGTAGACGTCTCTCCATTGAGAACAACAAGCTGTGTTCTGTTTGCTAAAAACTCTTCAGTCCAGCCACACAGCTGGTCTGATATTCCGTAGGCTCTTACTTGGTTTATCAGGCGACAGTGCGGAACTGCATCGAACGCCTTCCGGAAGTCGAGGAAAATGACATCTACCTGGGAGCCTGTATCTAACATTTTCTGGTTCTCGTGAACAAATAAAGCGAGTTGGGTCTCACACGATCGCTGTTTCCGGAATCCATGTTGATTCCTACAGAGTAGATTTTGGGTTTCCAGAAATGACATGATATGCGAGCAAAAAACATGTTCTAAAATTCTACAACAGATCGACGTCAGAGATATAGGTCTATAGTTTTGCGCTTCTGCTCGACGACCCATGATGAAGCATGGGTTCATGATTTTGAAAAACCTCCTCCATAGAAAAAATTCAAATCTGCATCCTCAGCTGGTAAAGTCATGGGAATGGGCTTCTGGGACTCTGAAGGGATTATTTCGTCCAGTGTGTTCCCCCATGGTGTAACGATCAAACTGAAGAAGACCTCAGCATGTTCGCCACCGAGAAAAGCAAATGAACTTTTCTTTCTCCACGACAAAGCATGGACTCACACAAGTCTGCACACCCGAATAGATCTTACAAAACTTCATTGGGCTGTTCCTCATCCGTCCTACATCCCGGATTTCGCACCTTCCGACTTCCATCTGTCTGGCCCAATGAAGGATGCACTCCATGAGAAGCAGTAAGTGGATGACGTGGAGGTTACTAATGCTGCAGGAAGTGGGCCCCGACATCAACTAGTAGAGTGGTACTATGCGGGCATAAAGGCCCTCGCAGTGAAGTAGCGTAAGGCTGCCGCATCGATCGGAGATGATATTGCAAAATAGTGTTTTGCTGACAAAAGATTGGGGAATAATATGATGCACTGGAATCCTGAATAAAACCAACCTGCTTTTAGAACAAAAAAGTATTGCATTACTATTGAACAGCGCTCGTTTTTAGCGATCTTGTCTCGATGCGAAATTTCTTTCCAAAAGATCAAAGTGTTGTCGTACAGCGTGGTCAGCACCAGACAGCAGTAGCACTGAGACTGGGGACCGCAGTTCACAGCGGGGCGTCGCTGAGTCCCTCCCCCAACGCTCCTCCGCCACCACCCCCTGCACCGCCACCACCCACACCACCACCGCCCACTGTGCATCAGCTGCACGAATAGAGACAGGCGCAGAGTGATGTAGGGGTAACGGCAAACTTATAAAGGACGACGGCCTGAGGAGAGTAGTTGTCACTGGGAACTATCAGAAGATGGTACTAAGTCTGCTTCCTGAAATATCGTGGAGAACTCGCGACGGCCCTTCGAAGACACTCAAGAACTCTAAAACAAACACACTGAGAAGATGGAACAACAAATGAAAATTTTAGTGAGGTGGCTTCCTACGGCGATCAGATATTTAAAGAATTGTATTTTTAACCATAAGCTGTATAAATAACCCCTTTTCTCTACCGGTTTCGCTTACTCGGCCATCATCACTGGAAGAAAAGACAAATACATTGAATGGAAAAGTAACTCATCTTCTTCTTAGATATTTCGAAAATAATGTAACGTTGAAAACTTTCGAAACATCTTTTCCATCTAATGTATTTGCCTTATCTTCCAGTGACGATGGTCTGAGTTACCGAAATCGGTAGATAATAAAGGTTTGTTTATACAGACGATGGTTCAAAGAGTAGTTGTTTAAAACAAAATACGCTGAAAGGTGGCTACACTGAGCCACAGCGCCAGAGATCGCTAGAGAGCATTGTTCCGCCGCCTCCACGGGCAGTGATTATTGAGATGTCGTAGGGCAGTGCTTGTCGAGGACTCGTGGTAGTCAGTTCGTGTTCAGATGTGCTAGTAGGGAGTGCTTGCTGAGATGTGATGCTGAAAGGTTCTTGTTGAGATGTGGTAATAGCGAGTCGGTGTGGAGATATATTGTAATGATTAGAGTGATTTTGGTCAATATATGAAGGTAACGAAACTTCATTTTTTTTCATTATTTCCATGTTTTAAATAATGCGTCATTACAGGTTCAGTCAACAAAGCATCTGGCTTGTGTTCTTGTATTAGAGTGTAATTCTGGTTTTCTTGAGTAATTATGGTATTTTTATTTTCTTTAATTAATTCAGTATAAATGATATTTAAAATTTCTTGTGTTATTGAAAAAGAACCGTGCCAGATGCGTACGTTGAGTCATACTTCCACACGCAGAACAGTTACACTTGGGCTTTGGTTTCGTAGGTTTTATAGTTGCTGGGGACTTAATTAATTAATTGTGTTAATGAAAATTTCCATTTCATTCTTTGTTATTGTTCTATGCAGTCAGATAGCGTAATAATACTAGTCAGGGCCAACCGTTTACGAGACTTCGTAATCGGACAGACAGCTACTAAAGCAGAAATTAAAATTATTTGCATTCAACATTTTAATTAAGCCCCCATGCACGTGGCGACCGCTGCTTCGGATCGTCCCTTGGAATTCTTCTGATTGTAGAAATAGTAGACAGTAGGATTGTTGTAGTAATTTGTAGTTTAGTAATTGTAGTCTATTTTGCATGTGTAGATTTGGTAATTGTCATTCTTCTAATGGATTTTTTTTTTCAGAATTTAATTTTGTTGTCTTGTATACACGTTTGACAATTTAGTGCATTTATTTCAATTGTTCGATTAATCGTGTTTGAGGGAAACATTTCGTGTGAATGGTATTGTTGGAGATAAAGTGTCATTGTGTGTAATTTTCATATAGTGACGAGTTTTGTATGTTTTGTAAATGATTACGCGATCGATGAAAAAGGCAAAAATGATGGATAGTGAGAATGACGAAATTGTTAACATGGCGAATTCGCCAACAGAGGAAAACAGTATCATGAATAATGAAGTGGAAAACAATTTAATAAGTCGGGAAAATAGTCCGGAACCATTTCAAAATTTTTCTCAATCAGAAAATTCACAGAATACGAGATTAACGATAGAAGATTCTGAAATAGTATCGAACACAGATAGCTTTACAGCCATGACGAAAGAAGTTGGTTTTGCGGGAAATGTTAGGGGCGAAAAGAATTTCGAACCGGCTATTATGGAGCAGTTGATGAGTGCGATATTAAATTTACGATCTGAATTAAAAACAGATAGGGGAACAATGGAGCAGTTTCGATCTGAATTAAAAACAGATAGGGGAACAATGGAGCAGTTTCGATCTGAATTAAAAACAGAAATAGGAACAATTACAACTGGTATGGGAACAATGGAAACACGGTTAGACTCACTGGGATCACAAATAGGAACAATCAAAACCGAGATGGGAACTTTGGGATCTGAATTAAAAACTGATATGGGAACAATGGAAACACAGTTCAGATCTGAATTAAAAACACAGATGGGGACAATGGAAACACGGTTAGACTCACGAATAGGGACATGTTTCAAAAATATGAAAGATGAATTAAAGAAAGAAATCAGAGAAGAAGTACAACCGATTTTGAATTCTCACAATAATAGATTAATTGCAGTAGAGATTAGACAAAGGGAACAGGATAGAGAACAGGAGGAGAGAGATCGCGTGATAGTACAGAAATTTTCAGAGTTAAATTTACAATGTGCACACGATAAGGAAGAAATATTTGAGAAAATCGCGGAATCCGTACCAAATGACAGAATAAATAACTTAACGCAACAGTGTGAACAGTTAACTACTAAATGTGACAATACCGAAACCCGAGTCGCGACACTTACGGAAGACGTAAATAAACAGAAAGAGCAATTAGGTGACTTATCGGAAAGAGTTGAGGAGATTTCAGATAAATTGACAAGTCTTAGTTTAAATGGGGATAGAGATTCAGATGATACAGCTCCATTACCATTTGCAGAAACCGAAGAGTACCAGAACATAAATAAGCATGTTGAAAATCAGGGAAAATTTAATGAACGCGTTAAAAGGGAAGTTGAGGCATTACGAAAGCAAGTCAAACAAATTGAAGGCGAAATCGTAGGAAATGACAGCAGAAGAAATTTAGAATCGCAGATAGCAGAGGGGTTTGAAGAAAGTAATTTATTTCATTTACGGGACACAACAAGAGAGCGCCAGGCGCGCGAACTTGACAATAATCGACATTCAAACTGGGACAGACGCGGTAAGTCTTTGTCGCCACGAGGCGAAAACTTTGACTATAAACACTTTTTGACTGTTCGGAAATTTAAGATCTTCCGCAATTCTAAAAATGACATACATCCATGTGCATGGTTAGATCAATTTATGTATGCACTCCCACCAAATTGGCCACTAAGTCACAAACTGGAATTTATGTGTGGATATTTAGAAAACGAACCGGCGACGCGGATGCGTGCACTCATTAGAGATTGTAATAATCTGAATGATTTTTATCATGCATTTCTATCGGCATATTGGTCCGAAAACACGCAAGACAGAGTCAAACACAGTCTTATTATGCAGCGTAATTTCAAACAGTCTGAATTCCGCACGCCAGCCGAATATTTTGAAGACATGATTCGAAAGAATCAGTTCCTTTCCAACCCTTACAGCCCGACTGAATTAATTCGCATTTGTTTAACTAAGCTGCCACAATCAATAAGACAAATTGCTTTAGCCGGAAGATGTAAAGACGACATTGAGACTTTTAAGACTTTGCTACAAGAACTTGAGTATGACAACGACGACGGGATTTCTTGTAATTTTTTCAGTAGCAGTAATTACAATACATTTTCAGAGAAAAGGGATAGTGATCGGAACGGACGTTATTTGGGTAACTTTGAGAATGACAGACGTAACAGACAGGACAATAGATACCAGCCTTATGACAATAACAAACGTTCTAACAGAGATTACACAGACAATTATAATAACGGTAATTCTTACCGGAATGATCAATCATACGGAAACAGTAATCGGTATCATCAAGACAGAAATTATTCATACAATAATAGAAACTCTTACTACAGAAATAACCAGGGTAGTAGATACAACAATAATTTCAGAAGTGACAGTCGAAATTACACAAGAAGTAGTTATGCAGACAGACAGGAAAACAGAAATTTTAATAACAGACACAACCAAGAATTTGCATCTAACAGACAGGAAGGACCTAATTGGCATCCTCCACGTGACAGAACTTCAGAGAGACAAGTGCAATTAGTAGAAATTGATCCGCGAAATGACGCGAATAATCAAAGACGTGACGCAAACAATCGACAATGACTAGCAGCTTCGGCTTCTGGCAGCAATATAGACGGTTCAGAAAGTAATGACACTTCGACTTTACACTACGTACGACTGGAAGACATGAGAGACATTTTGCTAGGCGAAAAGGAAAATAATGTAGACGCATTTTTACATCCTGTTATTGAAGTATGTGTGGGTAAGAATAAGTTCACTGCAGTTTTAGATTCTGGGAGCCCATTGAACGTCATTAGTGAATCAGTTTTTCGTATATGTGAAAGAACTATTGCCTGTCCCGTGTTACCTATTTCTAAAACTACAATTCGAGGAGCGATTTCTGGAAAAGGTGTGGAAGTTAAACAACAGACCAACCTAAATTTCATTTGTCAAAGATACGAATTGTCTGCTAATTTTATTATTGTTCCATTACTCAGTACACAGATTATATTAGGTATGGAGTTTCTTAACACACATAAGGCAATTTTGAACTTTAAAGAAGGAAGTGTGAATTTGACTGTTGCCGGAATGCCGAAATGTTTGAAATTTTTCGAGTGTTTAGCAAGATCTGAATCAGATACAAAATGTTTAAGGTTTCTTACTTCTGATGTTTTCGTTGAGCATTATGACGACAGTGTGTTTATTCATGACAATGACAATAGATACAGAGACGCGATGGAGGATATAATTAGTAGCGAAGAATTAATTAATGAAAAGGTTAAGAAAGCTGAAGTGCCAGATGACGTTGCAAGAGAAGAGCTGCACCATATTTTGACTTCACATGCTACAGTGTTTAGTCATCACACAGGAACTATACAAGGCTTACAATATTTATTTAAAGTAAAAGAACACACACCATTTCGCGGGAAAACGTACGCTATTCCTTTGGCTTACAGAGACAAGGTTAAGAATGAACTTCAATACATGTTAGATCAGGGCATTATTGAGCCAGCAGTCAGCCCTTATACCAGCCCATTACACGTTGTTCTTAAAAAGGATGGGTCAATTCGTTTGGTTCTGGATTCCAGACAGATAAATAATATTATTATTCCTGAAACTGACCGTCCACAAAATTTAGATGAACTTCTTCAACATTTCCATGGAATTAAAGTTTTATCCACGATTGATATGCGCGCAAGTTTTTGGCAAATAGAACTCCACCCTGATTGTAGAAAATATACTGCTTTTTTAGCCTTTGGTAACTGTTACCAGTTTCGGAAATTACCGTTTGGACTTACTGTATCTTCAGCAGCATTCATTCGTAGCTTAAATGAAATTTTACCTGTTTATCTTCGTGACAATATTACTTCTTATGTTGACGACATTCTTATTGCTAAACGTTCTTGGAGTGAGCATAACAAAATTTTGGATTCATTATTACGTATTTTTGCACGAGTTGGCATTACAGTGAACTTAGCAAAATCTGAATTTGGTCGTTCTCAGGTGAAATTTCTCGGTCACATTATTTCTACAGAAGGTATTCTACCTGATCCAGAGAAACTAGACGCTATGCGTAATTATGCTGTTCCTACCACAAAACGTGATGTTCGTAGTTTCCTTGGTGTCTGTAATTTTCTTAGACGCTTTGTTAGATTGGACAATTTGGCCACACCTCGTTTATGTGAATTATCTGGAAAAAATTCTAATTGGTGTTGGGATGAGGAAGCTCAGTCAGAATTTGAACAACTTCGTGATGCTTTAGTTGCTGCTCCACTTCTTTCACATCCGGATTTATCTAAAGATTTTTGTTTGGCGACGGACTCATCATACAAAGGCCTAGGGGCACATTTATTTCAAGAGATAGAAGAAAACGGCGTTGTAGTACAGAAGACTATTGCATTTGGAAGTCGTGTTCTCTCTAAATCCGAAAAGAATTATTCGATTACGGAACCTGAAGCTTTGGCTGTTGTTTGGGCTTTCACAAAATTTCGCACATTTTTGTTCGGTAGACATACTAAGGTTTACACTGATCATCGAGCTTTGGAATTTCTTATGTCAACAAAATTAACTCACGGCAGATTGTCACGATGGGCGTTGTACCTACAGGAATTTGATTTTAGTATTGTTTACATACAGGGATCTTCAAATATTGTTGCTGATGCTTTATCACGTGCACCTATGGGTTTGAAACAAAGTGCTGAAGAGGACTGCAAAGAAAACCATTATTGTTTGATGTACATTCAAGGTGTGGCGTTTGAGAACTTTATTTCGTCTTCGCTCCAGGACATCGCTAAGGAGCAAAATAAGGATCCAATCTGGAAGGACATTAAGGAGAAGTGGAGGAGAAAGGAAAGCGTAGCGATTAGACAGCATTATTTAGTTCGCAATGACATTCTTTTCAAACGAAAATCGGTCGACAACTCTGTTTGGTTAGTTTGTATTCCTGATGAGTGGGTCAATAAATTGATTTGGTACACACATTTCAGTTATGCGCATTTTGGTCCCAGAAAATGCTTTCATAAATTACGAGAAAATTGTTACTTCAGTAATATGGAAAAACGTATTCGATCCGTTCTGGCCAAATGCAAATTATGTCAAAAGGCTAAGCCGCCAACAGTTTCTCACAGAGCACCGTTGTTTCCTATCATTCCAGCGAAATTAAAGGAGATGGCTGCAGTTGATTTGTTCGGTCCAGTGGTTCGTTCTACTAATGGTTTTGCGTACATTTTCGTAGCAGTGGAGTTGACATCAAAATATGTGTGTTTTACACCTTTACGCAAAGCAACAGCTCGTTCAGTATCTAATGCTTTCATCAAACATTTTCTTAAAGAAGTTGGTCATGTTGATAAGGTTATATCAGATAATGGATCACAGTTTCGCTCTAAAATTTGGCTTCGTACTCTACGGCGTCGTAAAATTAAACCAATTTTCATTTCACTTTTTCACCCTCAATCTAACGCTTCAGAGAGATGGATGAAGGAAATCAATAAATTGTGCCGTCTTTATTGTCATCAGAATCACAGAACGTGGGATCAGTATCTTCATATTTTTCAAAACATTCTGAATGAACTCCCTAATGATTCAACTTCTTTACCGCCTATACTGATATTAAAAAACAAAGCACCGACAAATCGCATTTCTGAAAGCGTTCGTTTTCCGCCTTCACGGAAACTGCGGCATTCTGAAGTTGTTAACCTGGCTCTACAAAAAATTGCATCTGCGGCTACTAGAAGAGAGAAATCAGCTAAACGTCCTGGTCGTTTAAAAACTTTGTCAGTTGGTCAAAAGGTATTAATTAAGTCCCATCGTTTATCTCACAAAGGAAAAGGCTTGTGTCGCAAATTTTTTCTGCTTTATAACGGTCCATATAGGGTTCGCAAAATCATTCATGATAACACTGTTGAAGTAGAAACTCTTAAATCTCGGCGCTCTAAGGGAATACATCATATATCGAACGTTAAAATTTTTGTGGAATGACATACTTTTGAGAAACCAACAGCTACATGTAAACACGAAGAGAGTACAAGGATACCGCGCTGTGTTTTGGCGGCGGCACATACTCAAAGCAACAGTCAGTCTGCGCGCCGCACAAGGCAGTCGTTGACCGCAAACAATGACTTCCTACGTCACGCGCCTACAGCTGATCGAGCGCTCAGTGCGAATGCACTGACAGACGTAAACAAATACACAGTCTAATTTCTCCGAATAAATTCTGTATAAAGCTATGATGACTTCATAAATTATGTTATTAACGTTCAGTATTTTTCAGGATACGGTTGTATAAAATATTTAAGACCTTCAGGTAAATTCTGTGTGTGTCCGACGTTAAGACGACTTGCTTTGGAGAAAATTTTCAGGAAGAATGTCATTTCGAAGAAGAAAGTAATAAATAAAAAAAAAGGTAACGGTTAATTGAGCTTATTTTTCAGGTAACAGAATTCCACTTAGGTACGTACTTTAAACGTAATTTGCTGCTTGCGATTACGTGATTCATACTTTGTGCTAATTTCATGTTCTATGAATTTACTAGTGAACGACGTGCTTACGCATGTTAACTGATTTTGACAATGATTGACTAATGAACAGGGTTGTTATTTGTATATATTATGCATCGCTTGGCTGCTATGCTTTTTCACTGATGTCATATTTTTTTATTATGTGCCTGCTGTGCTTATTTATTTAAATTATAATTGTCACCTGATTAATTGTGCTGATGTGGTTAGATATGTAAGTTATACTTTGTGATTTATCTGCTTGCGCCTTCATGTTTACTTATTAAGATTACATATAAACATTTATTTGCTTATGTCGATGTGATGCTAATGACCTGTTTATTGTGTAAGGCATGTTTGCTGCTGTGCGTATGGATTGCATATTTACACATTTCTGTTTGTTGTCATAACTACTCTTCAATTTAGTATATAGAAATGCTGATATACTGTGTACGAACATAGAGTTTAGGTTACACTGTGGTATTAATTATAGATTGTTCGCTTGGCAGAGCCTCGTTATAGGGATTGTGCTGCATCCACTTGTTGACATTCTGTTCTCTACTGGTATATTTACTTGCTATTGGATGTTTTGCTTACGCTCAGTGCTTTATATTTTAAGATAAGAAACTGAACTGCTATAATTCGACGAACGACATTAGTACAAGAAAGTCATAGAAGTCACATGAGCTGAGGTTTTATGGAAGCTGTATAAATTTATGCTACTAGGAAGGAAGCTAACGACATGACAGACCAAAACTAGGTTTAGACCATTGACAGTATTACACTGCATTTTCGTGAGCAATTGAAATAGGAAGTGACACTTGACACAAAAAAATACTCCACATGTTTGCTTCTGCTATGATTCTTGAAGTGGTGTACACACTGTGAAATATTATGATCATTCACACTCCGTAATCGTACTTAATTACTGAGAGTTATTCGAACTAAGTCTGTTAGAGGTCATGTATGCATTTCTTTTATTTAATGATGGACAAGGAACCAAAATGTATCTTATAATTTATAATGAGTAGAAAATTTGGGTCAGATGGATTACACAGAGGTTGTGTGTTGACACTGTATCTTCGGATTGTATGGATGATGAGGTTTGCATTAGGATTTTATCTGTACTGTTCGAGGAGACTGACTAGAGGAAGGAGTTGCTGTGGAAGCGAAATGATATTGGTGCTGAGGTTTATATGTTATCGACGTATTATTGAGGTATTGAGATTGGGTGAAGTTGATGATTATTGGAGTTTTGGTGGATAAGAGGTAAAGTAAGTGAGGAAGATTAAGTGATGATGATTGGAGTTTTGGTGGATAAGAGGTAAAGTAAGTGAGGAGCATATTCTTTTTGTTGGTCCATATGGAACAAGGAGGATGAAGATGGCAGACTAGAACACCCAAGTAGAAAGAAGATTGCCTACACACACACTTTGTTAAATCAATAAGCAGTATACACTTTTTTTTTGAAGAGAGGAAGTATTTGCATATCTTGGCTCACTGACAGTTGTTCAGCAACAGTACAATGTGATCTGGCTTGGCAAACATTGGTCTTGACATGATGACTATGACGTTGACTTAACTATTATTGACTGTTATACATTGCTGCCACTACTACTTGATCCACATGATGAACATAAAATTTCGACAGAATTGCATTTACACAGTTAACACTATTCAATTACACAGTACCACTAACGTGGATGAAAGATGAGTGAGTGTGTTTTGTGTGTTTTCCTTTTATAATCCCAGAGAAGTGATCCCAACCTATCTCTTAAATATTATTTCACTTGTTTGTTGTGGCTTGCACTGACACCCATAAATATTATAGGTTAACTGTTATTGTGTACTGTAATAGTTAATGTGACAATTACCTGATATCATTTGTGTGTTTATTATGATTTGTATGTTTAGTGTAAGAGCATTGATAATAATTTGTTAAAGAAATTGTATGTGCATTCAAACTATTGTTCATGACTGAACTGTCTCAGTAGTTATGGTGAATAGTATGGACTGTTACTTGTACCTTTTCTACATGATTGGTGCCACTAGGACATGTTTAATTTCTGCTTATAAACTCTGATGAACAGTGTGATCAGTGACGGTGTATTTTATGGAACTGCTTCTGCTGAGAAATGTGACTTGTTGCTGTGTGTACCTGCTCAACATTGCTGGGTACCACTGATGGACTGCTTCTACTGAAAAGATGTCACCTGTTGATGTCTGCACCTATTCAACATTGCTGGGTGCCACTGATGGATTGCTTCTACTGGAATGAAGTCACCTGTTGCTGTGTGCACCTGATCAACATTGCTGGTGCCACTAATGGACTGATTCTACTGAAATGGTGTTACTTGTTGATGTCTGCACCTGCTCAACATTGCTGGGTGCCACTGATGGACTGTTTCTACTGAAAAGATGTCACCTGTTGCTGTGTGTACCTGCTCAACATTGCTGGGTACCACTGATGGACTGTTTCTACTGAAAAGATGTCACCTGTTGCTGTGTGTACCTACTCAACATTGCTGGGTACCACTGATGGACTGTTTCTACTGAAAAGATGTCACCTGTTGCTGTGTGTACCTGCTCAACATTGCTGGGTACCACTGATGGACTGTTTCTACTGAAAAGATGTCACCTGTTGCTGTGTGTACCTACTCAACATTGCTGGGTACCACTGATGGACTGTTTCTACTGAAAAGATGTCACCTGTTGCTGTGTGTACCTGCTCAACATTGCTGGGTGCCACTGATGGACTGCTTCTACTGAAAAGATGTCACCTGTTGATGTCTGCACCTACTCAACATTGCTGGGTGCCACTGATGGATTGCTTCTACTGAAATGAAGTCACCTGTTGCTGTGTGCACCTGATCAACATTGCTGGTGCCACTAATGGACTGATTCTACTGAAATGGTGTTACTTGTTGGTGTCTGCACCTGCTCAACATTACTGGGTGCGACTGATGGACTGCTTCTACTAAGATGATGTCACTTGTTGGTGTCAGCACCTGTTGACCATTGCTGGGTGCTACTGCTGGAACTGTCAACTGCTTATTCTTGGGCTATGGAAAGCGTTTATGTGAATATTTGTATAAACTGATTTTTTGTGTATTACTGTTTGTGAAAAGTTATGAGACTCTTACCTGCACATATTCGTCATTGCTGACGCTATTGATTGAACTGTTTAACCACATAATACTTGTGTAAACTGTTATGTAAAGTCACATGTATGAAAGAATTTGTATTGCTTACTGTATTTTATATATTAGGTTATTGAAAGGTCAGTGCAAAGCCAAAATTTTATCTAGTATGTGATATTTACGTATTAATATTATTTTTTATTTTTGTCTGTATTTTTTTGACGAATTTGGTGGTATTTTCACCACCAATGCTGGCAAAAATACCATCAAATTCTAGCCGTGGAGGAAGGGCATATGAAAGGTGGCTACACTGAGCCACAGCGCCAGAGATCGCTAGAGAGCATTGTTCCGCCGCCTCCACGGGCAGTGATTATTGAGATGTCGTAGGGCAGTGCTTGTCGAGGACTCGTGGTAGTCAGTTCGTGTTCAGATGTGCTAGTAGGGAGTGCTTGCTGAGATGTGATGCTGAAAGGTTCTTGTTGAGATGTGGTAATAGCGAGTCGGTGTGGAGATATATTGTAATGATTAGAGTGATTTTGGTCAATATATGAAGGTAACGAAACTTCATTTTTTTTCATTATTTCCATGTTTTAAATAATGCGTCATTACAGGTTCAGTCAACAAAGCATCTGGCTTGTGTTCTTGTATTAGAGTGTAATTCTGGTTTTCTTGAGTAATTATGGTATTTTTATTTTCTTTAATTAATTCAGTATAAATGATATTTAAAATTTCTTGTGTTATTGAAAAAGAACCGTGCCAGATGCGTACGTTGAGTCATACTTCCACACGCAGAACAGTTACACTTGGGCTTTGGTTTCGTAGGTTTTATAGTTGCTGGGGACTTAATTAATTAATTGTGTTAATGAAAATTTCCATTTCATTCTTTGTTATTGTTCTATGCAGTCAGATAGCGTAATAATACTAGTCAGGGCCAACCGTTTACGAGACTTCGTAATCGGACAGACAGCTACTAAAGCAGAAATTAAAATTATTTGCATTCAACATTTTAATTAAGCCCCCATGCAACGCTATCACCACAATGTCTTCCCATTTCAACGTTTAATGGAAGGAATCAGATGTTACAGGAAAAGATGAGTTCACAAATTGTGTAGTGTATCACAAGACAGTGAATAACTTCAGGAAGTTCTATTTACAAAGGTACTGCATGTATTACTACACCAAAGAACGCAGAAACTGAAAATCTGAAGGGCCTGGGCATGAACACGGCGTTTTAATAAAAGAAAGCTCTCTGATGCCGAGAAATAAAACAAAGAAAAATCAAGTGCGATTACGCTGAGGTACAAAACTGCACTACTTTTAACAAAATCCTTGTGCCCATTCACTGTTGGCGATTGAGTAAGTGTGCATGTGGCTAGGGCCTCCCATTGGTAGACCGGTGAACTGATGCAAAACTTGCATGTCGATGTGGATGAAATGATGAAGGCGACACAGCACCCAGTCTCCAACCGCAGAAAAATCTCCAACCCGACCGGGAATTGAACACGCAACGATCGTATGGCAGGCTGCCACACTGAACACATTCTCTTCTTTTTCTACTTAGCTATGGAGGTGGACGGTGACTCATTAAAAGAAAACCTAGCAGCTGTAGCCGAAGATTTATGTCCACATTAACAGAACGGATCCTGCAGTTATCAAACATGACAGTTGTGTGCCAAGTACAGGCATGGCAGACAACGTTCAGTATCAACTTGTAAATCTTAGTAAAGAGTTTATGGCGTATTGTTTAGCGGGTCGATGAAAGTGTAAGGCGGCGGAATAAATGAAGGTCAGATTCGCACCTTCCATGAGAGCTTTATACATTGCAACGGGAAGGTGAATATGACACCTAACTTAATTCGCCGGTTATGATCAAATTTGCCTATCAGTATGTAACGCAAAACAAGGAAGACACGCAATCGATGGTAATTAACACACCGTTCGCATATAATGCACGTCTATGAGCAGAAGGTGCAACACGCAGTGAGAGGCGTCTTAGTTTGGAATTTCAGGGGGGCGAGCAGAGGGAAGGCCATTTCATAGGGGGTACCACGGAAACCACTTAAAGGGGAGAGGTCAATGACCAACCAGGTGACTCAGACGGGGAGAGCGGGTATAACGGCCCATATGAGGGAGGACAGGAAAGAAAGCTTTTAAAAACTGTGTTTCGGAATTCCAAAGGGATATGAACAAAACCAGTGACGAATTTTCGATCACGTGTACAGTGAGTGCTACACACGTGAGAGAGTCAATGTACGCATTTAGGTGTCTGGAATGGGCATTAAACGTTCGATTGGCGGAAACGCACTATGAAGGAGAAAAGAGCCAAAGTTTCGACGCAGTTTAATGGTAAGGACCTTGCGATTGGTGGAGAGAGCTTCTATAAAATAAGAGGAACGCTCCTATTGGTCGAAAAAAGCCGTGACGTGAAGAACGAATGAACCCAGGTGGGGAGACAGTACGGCTATGAGTAAGACAAGAGGGAAATTTAAGAAGGACTCTTCTCTGAACTGGCGTCAAATGCAGAACGGAGCACATAATGATCTGTAGGATGCAGAGGAGTAATTTGTGTGAACACTTCATTCACAGCAGCTGATATCCAGCCAGATATTAGCTGCAGCATCGTTTAGCTCCAACTGTGGAGAAACGAACCAGCCAATTCGTTTATTGTTCTTGCGAGAACTGAGAGGGCATTATAATACGCATGCTGCTCCAACCATGCGCGTGTATATCGCCACATTCTAAGACTATGGATGAGTACATGTTTTTTCGTATAATAAGAATTATAGGGAAAGTTTCTGCTGGAAAATTCAGCAAAGGTGTAATTAGTTTTATAGGAATTTCAGCGGAGAAGAGTGGCCCAGCAGACTACAGCTCATCGCAGCTGAAGGTAAATACCACGTGCAGAGGCATAAACTTGTTGGTTCACCAGCTTGCGTCCACTGTAAACTCGAGCGACCTTGGGTAATCTTTTGCTCAATTTGTCACGTAACTAATCATCCACCGTAGACTTGATTGTCATCCTAAAAATAGTACCGAAATTTAAACCGGAATCGGACGATTTTCGTAGTACTGACCAACATCACAACGTAAGTGTAGGCACAATTTTGTAAAGAAACTTCTAGTTAAATTTTAATATTGTTGTGTTTAGAATTATTTAACATTCTGAGGGGTAAGTTTTAATACTGTTGTGTTTAGGATTATTTCACTTTTTGATGTTGATGAGAAGCGTTACCCTGACAACTGTTTTTTGTTGTCACATTGAAAACTGTGTCAAAGCGTGTATTTTGTGCTAATATTGCGACATTAAACATGTCATTTCAACTTACACAGTTGTCTTCAATCCTAGAATAAGTAAACCAGAGATATTGCACCTTACAAAAGTATTGGTATTATGGGCACAGACTTGAAACCTATTTTCTCAGAGTGTAAACAGTCAACTTTAGGGTAGAGAATGGTTCCTGGATTTGATAGCAATGAAGAACATTACGACTGGACGTGACATTATTAGCAACATTCCAAAAAGTGTGTAATATATAACGATACTGTATGATTTATTTGTTCAGATACCTAAAGACAGAGCGCCAACCGTGTTAGGAAATAAATCAAGATTTGAAGCGCAACTGAATGAGAAAATGAAAAACCTTTCAACGTCAATGTTCAGAGGATGATTCATCAGAAGAATTTGCATGCAAAGAAAATCGCTTTGAAAAATGTAACGAGAGTAGTTGTTCGTGATCAGAACATGAACATGAACATTATTCAAGATGTCGACAACCACTATAGAAGTTGCCTTCTTACAGTGAGGTGCGCAAGGTTGGTTGAGGATACCTGTTAAAACGATTTACTTCCATTTTAGTAAGGAGACAGATTCTTGTTTAAATGAGTAACGAGTGTGTTTCTGAAGTGAAACAGCCGTGAGAGATAAGTGATCTTGCCCTCCTAGCGTAGACAGACAATCACATGAAATTCTATAACATTTCAGAATGAGGAGCTGTAGATAACGAATTTATCGTCGGTATACATTCAGAGTGAAACTATCACTTTGGTAGCATTAGTTAACAAGACATTCTGTTCATTTTCCAAAACTTGTCACTGAAGAATTCTAATATTAATGTTGGTTTATAACGCTATCTACCTATCTACCCAACCTTAACGAAAATTTACTGTTCAGAGGACGACGCTTTTAACGAACCTTTCGGCCGATTTGCAGCTTGAAGTTAACGACAGGTAACAGAGAGGCAAAATTAATAACATGAGAAGTGTTCAAGATTTAGACGAACATTTCCCTCAAACTCGAATTTCTCGTTTGCCTATGATGGCTGTAGACATAACATGTTTACTTGGTTCCACATGAACAGCTGTTTTCAACAACGAAAAACAATTAAACGCTAAGTCATAGTCATACCGTAACCTGAACTGCACGCTCCATCGACAACGCACGTGAGCTACTGGACCAAATACCGACAGGTCAACAGGAATTGCATAAAACTGGACAGCGAGAAGGACAGTGAAAGTGATTCTTTCTTTTGGTGTCATCGAACAGAATGGGAGCAAGCTGAAGTGGGCTTAACTTTGGAAGAAAGCGAAAGCTTCCCTAATCATATCAGTCAAAGAAGTTTCACGTCGCTCGAAAACGAAACTTTAACAGAATTAATGTAGGCGATACTGAGCGGTTTCTCTTGTCAGATACGAGCGTGTTCATATATTCTTCGACCTAGTGGCCACACGTTACAGGTAAAAAGGTCCGCTCGGCACCAATGTCTGAGAGGCGAGATCAGTAGAAATAAAACATAATAATACCTGCGGCTGTATTGTCTACCTTAACTACAACGGTCGCTCTGTGCCGTGCAGGTAGGATCTGTGTTTGCTAACTAAAATTTTAAAAATATCGAAATGTGTAGTGATTACGAAAGTCGGTTGTAAGCGTCACTTCAAGAAGCTGTAAACTAACCGTCATTCTGTCAAATTGGGATTTCATGCAAATATGTATCCTAAAACATGCCCTGAATAAAATGCGATCTTTTATATCGAGTTTAGAATTTAGAAATGATATTGCAACGCTAATTGGATACACTTTTTTTAAAGGAATGGAATATGAGAAGGATACGTATAGCTTACTTTCTGCAAATAAACAACAGCAGCGTAAATGAACATCTAAATGGATTCTATGATCCTACTAATTTGTGAAAAGCTCATCATGGTTTTAGAGCATATAAGTAACTCAGACTGTAGACACGTTACGTGCAGTGACCGTATTTGGATTAATCTGTTGAATTAAAATTTTCTATTTGGATTGCTGAAATTTGAAAACACGAAGTAATCATGTCTTATATAAACTCAGGAACCGCCAGTTCCCTGTGCCTTCGACTGATGACTAATTTATTCCGGCCTGAGAAACACGTCGAAGTGTTCTGCTGACTGCAGTTTGCGAAACGTGTATGCTGAATCTAATAGCGGTTCGGAGAGAGTGGTGACTCTTGCGAAGGCAGATTATCTATAGTGTTATGTGAGAGCAATGCAGATTGCAAAGTGTACATACTATCATAAACATATGGGAATCCTTAAAAGGGGACAGGGGATCACGAACAAACCACGTGAACTATGGTTCAAGAGACCATAATTTCATCAAAAGTATAAACATGGCACAGTCTTTCGTGCATGAAACATATGATACAATCAGTGCTCACAAAGGAAAGGTTTAAAGAATTTCATATGCTTTAGATAGTGCTGAAAACAGTTCACTAGACGAGGATGAGATTAATTCAACGGCCCTAATTTCGGATAGACTAATGTAAACGAGATTCTGTATCATACGCCGAGAAATGACCAACTCACGGCTGGAGATCTGGAAATTATGCAAAAATTAACACACCAAGCCGCACAGTGAAAGCCAGAATTTCGGAAAATATTTTTAAACACAATATCCGAGAGTGCTGGCCTTTGTGGGCGAGCGGTTCAAGGCGCTTCAGTCAGGAAACGCGCTGCTGCTACGGTAGCAGGTTAGAATCCTGCCTCGGGCATGGATGTGTGTAATGTCCTTAGGCTAGTCAGGTTTAAGTAGTTCTAAGTCTAGTGAACTAATGACCTCAGATGTTAAGTCCCATAGAGCTCAGAGCCATTTGAACCATCTGTGAGTAATCAACAGAAAGGGACCTCAGTTCTGCTTAATACATTACTCAAACATGGCTGCGCCTATGCACTACGAAATACGCCGACCCGAACCCCAAGCTTTGTCCGCTTAAATCTCAAGTTCCAAGTCGAACACTAGGAGCGCACGGCTTTAACTGCCTGACGTTACAAGTTGCCATACAACCATACTGAGTCCGTCGAAGGCAGTGATACTTTCAGAGATCGATTGTTCGGCAGATAAACATCTTTGCAGAGCGTCTGAGACGAAATTAGAAGAAGAAAAATCGGCCATAAAAGTTGTGAATGCGCCAGATAGCTTTCGAAGTTTACTCTGAAAGCCTGGCCTATAACACTAGAAAAGTTTGGTGTCCCACATCGTTGTCTTACATAGAGAATAAAGATTTAGAATGTTAATAACGTTTGTTTTATTTAGAAAGCTTTAAGAGTTTCCACATAAAAAATTCGGAGGCATCACTTTTCAGGACTCCCTCGTATATTTGGAAGACCATTTTATATATAGTTCCGTTATTTCAGTAGGCGATACTCTGAGATGTTAACATTTAATCGTTGGTTTCCTACTTTTCTTCTTCTTCTCTTGTGCAATTCCAACTTGTGAAAAAGTTGTATGGCTGCATTTTTAAGTCATCATTATCTGACTGACTTGATTTGGCTTCATAAGTTCTCATCGTATACGCTGCTGGGTTAACATATGTGCTCCTTAACTGTGATGTCGTAGTGTCGGAGAACACCCTTACATTTTTTCCTCTGCTTGTCAGTAGAACAGTGTTGTCCCAAAGTTAACGTTCATGAGATCTATTCAGTAAATAACATCCCGCAATTTGTAAGTGCAGGCAGAATAACGTGAATACTTTAATAAATAATTTAATTTATTAATTAATTATACATTTTCAAACACTGATGGCCAAATTAATGTTATATTTACAGTCAGTTGCAAGGCTTAGATTTGTAGTTTGCTCGAATTTTGCTCGAATTATTTCAATTTCGGATTACACAAAATAATTCTAAAATACATAGCGACTATATATTTCTTAAAAATGTATAAAATTTCTTATGTAGTCACAAACGAGAGTGGAATATATAGTATTATGAGAAACTGTAGTTCAGTTTTAATTCTATGGTTTCCTCCCTTCAAGAAACAAAATCCTACACAACATTAGAGCATATGATGTCCATCTCTCGTGGAAAGTATAGCAATCGTGCAACTTCAACTAGCAACGTTACACTCAAAAACATTCTACTACCTTCCTCACACTCAAAACAACTTTGGCCGAGCGGTTCTAGGCGATTCAGTCTGGAACCGCGCGACCGCTACGGTCGCAGGTTCGAATCCTGCCTCGGGCATGCATGTGTGTGATGTCCTTAGGTTAGTTACGTTTAAGTAGTTCTAAGTTCTAGGGGACTGATTACCTCAGATGTTAAGTCCCATACTGCTCAGAGCTATTTTTTTAAAAAACACCTCTGCTGTATTGAGCTTACCAGGAACATCAGAAAGTCCCAGCAGAGGGCTCGAAACGTCCATTGTGTGAAGCAATTAAACCTAACATCCTACAAGATTTTACTTTCAGGGTAATTTGAATGTTCATCTCGGGATGTTGTCCTACTTCAAAAGTGTAGTGTCTGAACTGCTACCTAAAAAAAATGGTTCAAATGGCTATGAGCACTATGGGACTTAACATATATGGTCATCAGTCCCCTAGAACTTAGAACTACTTAAACCTAACTAACCTAAGGACATCACACAACACCCAGTCATCACGAGGCAGAGAAAATACCTGACCCCGCCACGAATCGAACCCGGGAATCCGGGCGTGGGAAGCGAGAACGCTACCGCACGACCACGAGCTGCGGACAACTGCTACCTAAATCGCCGAGATATTTTGCTAAGGTGTAGCTGCTACCAGTGACTATCGTTTGAAACATTGTACATCTTTCTAGATCTACAGACGTAATACAAAGTTTTATTGATTGATGTAAGGTGTATTTAGTCTGTATGACGTAAATTTGCTTATTTTCATCGTACAGAATTGTTTTAAATGTCTGTGAGTTTGTGTCATTGAAATAAACACAAATTTGTGCTCCAATTTCTTACAGCATTAATGTATTATAGATAATCTGATACTCGCTGGATACAGTGGCCAGCGTTTCCACAAGCTGCAGCTGCCAAAGGTCGAAGTTTTCTGAGAGTTTTTCCACAAATCTTACTTGTCCGCTAATGTCTAAAGTCTACCTAAGGCTGGAACACAATCCTCCGCCTTAAGCTCTGGTGTGCAAGTTGTTCACTGCACTACATCTCCCCACACCTTGTGCTCCTCGACTGTTTTTGTGTCAATCCGCAAGCCACGTTACCGTGCGTAACAGAGGTACAATTGCCATTTACCTCATTTCCTGTTCCAGTTCAGAATGGGTAAGCGGAAACAACTGTTGTATGTAAGCCTCCGTGTGGTCTCTACTTTTATTTTCATGTTCTTTTTGCAAGATATACAGGGACTGGACAAAAAAACGGAAACTTCGCGAGAAACGCGTGCTTGAACATAAATGCAGGAGACAGCCAGCAGGTTACACTTTTGTGTTTGACCACGGATGACACCTTTGCAATGTCCTCAATACGTTGCAAGCGCCAGTCGTGATCAGAACAGAGTTTTGTGTAGTTATGAGCACATTACGTAGGAACTAAGTGGATGCGAACGTGGGCACGTTGTTGGTGCTCACATGGTGCTTGCTTCAGTAAGTGAGGGAGCCGAAGTGTTTCAAGAGGCGCCGAATCGAAGATTTACAGCATACAGGGAAAGCATATAAGCATATAAAGTCCCAAAGCGAATGAAAGTGTATGCTACTTGATCGTTATTGAAGGTCATTGAAGAGGACTGTCCACCCCCGGTAGCTGAATGGTCAGCGTGACGGATTGTCAGTACTCTGGGCCCAGGTTCGATTCCCGGCTGGGTTGGGGAATTTTCTCCGCCCATGGATTGGGTGTTGTGCTGTCGTCATCATCATTCTATCATCGTCATCGACTGCAGGATGCGGAAGTGGCGTCAAATTGAAAGACCAGCACCCGGCAAACGGCCTGCCCGATGGGTGGCCCTAGCCATACGATTAAATAAAATTGAAGAGGACACTGACGAAAAATAAGAGGGCGACAGCTGCACTAGTCACTGCAGAACTGAATGTCGGACATTCGAACCATGTCAGCATCAAAACGACCAGAAGGGTGCTCCAGAAGCAGGGAACTGCAGCGAGAGCTGGAATTCAAAAACCAGTCATCAGTGACGAAAATGCCTGTAGCAGGAAAACGTGGTACTGAAGCCATAAAACCTGTGCTATGGAGCAATGGAGGAATGAATGTCATTTAGTTGAGTGAATCTTGTTTCACACTTTTTCCAACTATTGGCCGAGTTTACGTCCTAGGATTGAAATAAGTCAGGGGTTCTGCGATGAATTTGGCAGTCATATTGTGGTATTCCATGGTTGGTTGCTCTGCAAGTGTGGTGTACGTACTGTAAGACCTTCGGTACACACACCATCAGATTATTTGACTTGTCGCTCTAACGAAGTAGGCGAGTGTCAGCAATATGTCTCATGGTCTTATCGTGGCGTGTTTATCTTCTACCGTTAGGTCAGACGATAGAAATGCCACTTGCACGCTTAGAGTAGCAGATTGACGGTGACCAACTTTAAACAGAACTTGATTAATTTTCACACACATTTATTAAAATAATAAAAAGAGTAGACATTACGTAACTTGATTCTGGATGCTGTTTACAATTGACAATCTGAAGTTCCTTTGGTCTTGGTACGTTAATCTTATTCTCACATATCTCTGATACTGGACAAAGTGTCTATGCATTTATCTTCATGGCTATGTACAGGAATATGGTAATATTATTAGGTACAGACTGAAACTTGACTATAGACTGGTGCAGACTAATGCAGACTGACTAATCGGAGGTCTGAACACTCGTTATAATACCTCGAGCGTTCAGGTATCACTGCGCGAGTGTGATCAGCGAGGAGAAAAGGTTTACATTAGCAGCAATCTCATTGGCTGAGTTACATATTAATACGCGGATCAGCGGAAGCAGAATTTGGTCCGTCTCTAAGACAGCGCCATCTCGTAGTGCGGAGTAGGACGAGCGCTGCGCCTGCGCTGTTGTGCTTAGCGGGGCGCGCTCTAGTGGGAAAGTTGTGTACGCGCTGACTACGCAGAACTATGTACACAACAGCAAGATTAGATTACTGCCAAGGATTATGTACCAATTTTGGCTCATCGGGACCATCCCATGGTGCAGTAATTGCTCCCAATCCGTGATACTGTGTTCCAAGACAACAAGTTCCCTGTTCACATGGCTCGCATTGTCCAGGTCTAATTTTGTAAGTACGAGAGTGCATTGTCGTATTTCCCCCGGTCACCACAGTTTTTTTGGAGCTTTTGTGGTCTACTGTGGAGAGAAGGGTGTAGGGTCCCGTGATTCGCCACTCCAAGCAACGTTTCTCCACTGTTCAATCGTCCAATATTTACACTCCTTACACCAAGCGAGGGGTCGTTTGGCATTTACCGGCGTCATGTGTGGCTTATGAGCAGCCGCTCGACCATGAAATCTCACCTCCCGCCGAACTTTCATAGTACTTGCAGTGGTTCCTGATGCAGTTTGGAGTTCCTGTATGATGGTCTGGGTAGATGTCTGCCTATTACACATTACGATCCTCTTCAACTGTCGGCAGTCTGTCAGTCAACAGACGAGGTCGGCTTCTACGCTTTTGTGCTGTACGTGTCCCTTCACGTTTCCACTTCACTATCACATCCGAAACAGTGGACGTAGGGATGTTTAGGAGCATGGAAATCTCGCGTACACACGTATGGCACAAGCCACACCCCATCACCTGATCACATTCGAAGTCCGTGAGTTCCACAGAGAACGTCATTCTGCTCTCTCACGATTTCTAATGACTACAGGGGTCGCTGATATGGAGTACCTGGCATTAGGTGGCATCACCATGCACCTAATATGAAAAACACATGTTTTTGGGGGTGTCCGGATACTTTTGATAACATAATGTTGACACTGAACTAAGCCTTTCTTCTTGCGCCTGAGATTGGAGGTGACTGACACGTGCGTGACGGTTTCGCGCTCAGCTCAGGTTGTCGGTTTGCTTTCCGCTGGCGGATGTCACGTCAAAGTCCTCCACAACTACTTCTTTGGTGATAATCAGTCCACTTCACAGTACCACTTATATCCAAGATCCTCAATTATTTTTTGGATCTATTACAATCTCTTCCTTCCCCTATATTTTTTCCTCACTATCTACATCTACATCATACTCCGCAAGCCACCTAATGGTGTGTCGCGGAGGGTACTTTCGGTACCACTGTCATATCCCTCCAACCCTGTTCCACTGGCGAATAGTGAGTGGTAAGAATGATTGTCGGTAAACCTCTGTATTGCCTCTAATTTCTCGAATTTTCTCCTCGTGGTCAATAAGCGAGATGTTTGTGTGTGTGTGTGGGGAGAGGGATGTAATATGTTGTCCGCCTCCTCCTGAAAAGTGCTGTTCCGAATTTTCAATAGTAAATCTCTGCGTGATGCAGAACACCTCTCTTGTAACGTCTGCCAGTGGAGTTTGTTTAGCATCTAGGTAACGCTCTCTCGCCAGCTAAACGATCCCGTTACGAAACGCGCCGCTCTTTGTTGGATCTTCTCTATCTCCTCTATTAGTCCTACCTGATAGGGATCCGAAACAGATGAACAACATTTAAGAATCGGGAGAACAAGCGCCTTATAAGCCACTTCTTTCGTGGATGAGTTACATTTCATTAAGATTCTTCCGATGTATCTGAGTCTGGTGTCTGCCTTTCCCACTTTCTGTTTTATGTGGTCATTCCACTTAAGGTCGCCCTGGATAGTTACGCTAGCTGTTTGTCATCAATAGTGTAGCTGTACAGTAGTGGATTTCTTTTCCTATGTATGCGATTTATGTTACATTTACTTACGTTCAGGGTCAACTGACAATTCCTGCACCATTCACCAATCCTCTGCACGTCGTTCTTCAAATTCTTACTAACTTCTGGCGTTGCTACTTTGGTATAGACAACTGCACCATCCGCGAATAGCCTTAAAGAGCATCCGACGCTTTCTACAAGATCATTTATATATACTGTAAACAGCAATCGTGATAACACTCTTCCCTGTAGTACTATGAACCGGGAGGTGGAGAAATCGCTATCACACTGGACTCACATTCGACAGGACACGGACAATCTGAGCAGCTGTATTAGGTTATTTGCAGATGACGCTGTCGTTCACCGATTAATGATCATCAGCAGATCAAAACAAATTGCAAAACGGTTTAGGAAAGGTATCTGAATGGTACGAAAAGTGAGACTTGACCCTAAATAACGAAAAGTGTAAAAACATGCACATGAGTGCTAAAAGGAATTCGTTAAACTTCGGCTACACGATAAATCAGTGAAATCTAAAGCCCGTAAATTCAACTAAATACCTAGGAATTACAATTACGAACAATTTAAATTAGAAGGAACACGTAGAAAATGTTTAGGGAAGGCTAACCAAAGACAGCGTTTTATTGGCAGGACACTTTGAAGATGTAACAGATCTACTAAGGAGAATACCCACACTACGCTTGTCCGTCCTTACCAGATAGGACTGACGGAGTGCATCGAATAAGTAGACAGGGCAGCACCTTTTGTATTATCGTGAAATTTGGGAGACAGTGTCACTGATGTGATGCAGGATTAGGGCTGGACATAGTTAAAAGAAAGGCGTTTTTCGTTGCGACGGAGTCCTCTTACGAAATTCCAATCACCAACTTTCTCCTCTGAATGCGAAAATGTTTTCTTGACACCTACCTACCTAGGTAGAAACGATCGCCACGATAAAATAAGGGAAATCAGAGCTCGCAAGGAAACAAGTAGGTGTTCGTTCTTTCCGCGCGCTATACGAGATTGGAATATAGAGAATTGTGAAGGTGGTTCGATGAACCCTCTGCCAGGCACTTAAATATGATTTGCAGAGTGTCCATGTAGATGTAGATACATATCTGCGCCTGTTTTTTTTTTCTTTTTTTCACTACAGTGACTGGTGGCACATACTGCTCTACTCTTTAAGCAATAAACTTTAATTTCAAATTATTGTACTCTATTTATATTTAATGAATGAGTGTATTATTTAAGTATGATCATTTTATTGTCATTACATTAGTAACAGAAGCATTCATTGTTGCAGTGAGATATTTCGAACACAAATGCCTCTTCCTAAACGTTTCTTTTTTGTTTGTCGTTCCTGATGTTTTAACTAATTAAAATTCTAGATGTCGGGTACCAAACCATGTGCATAGTGTACGAATGTTACTATACTGCTCCTGATGCGATGTATCGTGTTTGTATTAGCATAAAACCTGTGCGGGATAGCAGCCAACACAGAGGGTCCTAAGCGATGTCCGTATAGGGGCGCGGATACCGACCCGCAACACAAGTCACAACGTTATGCGGGCCGTATGCAAGTGTCGAGGAGCGCTGTTTGATGTACGTATCATGTAATATAATCCGTAAGGTGACAGCTACTCCTCTAAAACGCGAATTTCACCAATGAAAAGATCTCACTGGATTATCAGTAGTTATTTCAAGCGAATACCATCCGTATGCAACCAATTCCATCGAAGTGCAACGACGACGGTGAGCTCTTGATCGTTTCTCACTGCGACAAAACATTTTTTCCTACCATAATGCTTAGAGAAACGATCTAACTGTCTGACATGAATTACCTGGGATGTGGTTTTCTAACCCGATTAGTGAAACGTAAGGGCATTCAATCTACAACAATGACTTTTATGAATATAATTAAAACACACAAACGACTGTGGCTATGCTTCAACACCACTGTTCGAAGCATTGCTCGTTTATAATCTCAGGGATTCACTTACAATTAATTTAATGTATCAACGCACATAGAAATCACTCATTTCAATTTATTCCACAATATAATAGAGGTGATAACTTCCATAAAACTGAGTGGAAGCAATTATTTTCATAATCTGACAGGTCAGAGAGTATTTTGGTTTTTCTTAGTTAAAGATACTTTCGATCTTAAGTAGAACTCACAGCAACAAATCAAGACTCACAGAAAAACGGTCAGTATTCAAAAGTTTTAACTCTGTTATCATTGAACACATCATTATTATATCATCCTTACAAGAGAAAGAAAAGGCCATACATCCGGAATAGCTTACCTTCAAGAACTCACCAGTTCAGTAATATATTCAGCCTGAACAACCGTCACAAGTCATTGCTAGTACAGTTAACAAACTTTTTAAAAAATTAATCTTTTAGAAACGTGTGTATTTACAAATTCAGATTCTTGGCATCAGTTCAAATTTGTACTGAACAGTAACAGCTTTGTCAGTCACTAAAGAAATAGGGCGAGTGAATTTTTAATTAAGAGCTAATATCAATTTAATTCATATTAGTTTCAGCAGCAGCTTTTTGACATACATTGCTAAATGAAATTCTCATTCAGACTTTCTCATGTCATTAACAACTTCAACTGTATGCATTCACGTTGCTCCAGCATCTTCTGTAATGTTATTGCATCGTCGTCTCGGTCTTTCCACATCTCTTACCGACTGAGGTGGCGCAGTAGTTAGCAAAAAAATGGTTCTAATGGCTCTGAGCACGATGGGACTCAACATCTGAGGTCATCAGTCCCCTAGACTTAGTACTACTTAAACCTAACAAACCTAAGGACATTACACACATCCATGCCCAAGGCAGGATTCGAACCTGCGACCGTAGCAGCAGCGCGGCTCCGGGCTGAAGCGCCTAGAGCCGCTCGGCTACAACGGCTGGCACAGTGGTTAGCGCACTGGACTCGCATTTGGGAGGACAACGGCTCAAATTCTCTTTCAGGCCATTCAGACTTACATTTTCAGTGATCTCTGTGAATCGCTTAAGGCAGATGCCTGAATGGTTCCTTTGGTAAGGGCACGACCGATTTTTTCCTATCCATTTCTACTCCGAGCCAGTACTCAGTCTCTAATGGTTTCATCATCGTCGGGACGTTGAACTCTTATCTTCCTTCTTTCTAACTTTATCTCCTGAGATTCAGCAAAGGAGTTCCTTGGTTAAGGATACATGGTACTTCTCCGCCTCAATATTATGTAAAAATCAACACCTATTTCTTTCAGGCACTGTTTATAATATATATGTTCTACAGATTTTTTTGTTAATATCAGATAATGCAGCACACTTTCTAAACAAATTAGAAGTATTTTGAATATTTTTGATCCTCCTTAGGGGTATTAAAAATTACAAAGAAACTTACGCAATTTTTTTTCCAAAATGCTTCCTCAAATTGAGGTACCATTTAATCCAATGTTATACATTTGAAGGAGACCAAATTTTCACCAGATATGCATGACATGATGGCTGAGGTACTGGACCTGTTCAATTCCACCTATTATGTATATTACAAGGATAAAAAATATCACATCTTACATTTTCATTTTTATAATTTTTTCCTAATAAAAAGGTTATTTTTCCATAATTAGTTGATTCTGCAATAAAGCTTCGTTCTACTACATACGTATGTACTACTGAAAGTTACAGAAAAAAATTAGAGCAATAATTTATAAACTTTAGGAAATATTTGTATCTGAATTCTGAAAAATACAACTTGCAGGAAATTGCGAATGAAGATATGATTCCAATTAAACTGTGGCTTAGAACATTTCTGAAGCATAGTTTTCATCCTGCGGCTTTTCTTCATCTTCAGTCTTCCTCTTGGCATTCCTTTTAGCATTGCCTGCTTCTTTGGTAACTTGAAGAGCGAATCTTTCAGCTTCATGCACCCACTATCTGTCACACGCAAGCAATTGATCTTCCATATTAGAGCCACATTTTATACCTAAATTTCTCAGGACTTCCAAACTTCCTACCACTCCATGATCGAAATATATCACTGCATCTAGTACACCAACGTTTAATGTATTTAGTCCTACAAAAACATTCTTGGGTAATCTTTCCCATATGCAATGGTTGAAATTTTCATTTGTATTCTGAGTGCCCCCATGAAGACATTTACTAAGCAACACAGGGTCACTCAGGTCTCTAAAAATTGGCTTTTTCTTTTGCTTTTTGGTAACCACACCAACAATCTGCTCCTTTAGGGCAAAGTTCGTGAACAGGTTGGTCACGTGTGGGCAACTTATGAAAGTAGGTGGCCCATACTGCTTTTCTCATTGCTGTAACATCATTCAGAGGTGCATTTCGTCTAATGGCCAGTCCATAACAACTCTGAAGAAGGTCTATTTCAGTTTCTGTCAATCTGCCTCGGTCAGTTAGAGATTTTTCCATCAGATAGCAACTTTCCTTTCGTTTCTCGTCGTATCTTCCACAGTCTAGCACCCATCCTCTTTTGCACATGTCCACAACACTCCAGTTTTGTTACCAAAGTATCACCATAAACATTGAACTCATTAATTTTATTGAAATCTTTAGAGTCCCCATCGCCTAGGTACTTCGCATATCTGACGTTATAAACGGGCACCGACCTCTGAAATATTTGTAGAGCTCCATCACACTATGCTGTAACCATCATAATTCTTAGAACACTGATGTTCAGTATGTCCTTCAGTGTTACCACGGCAGGTGTGGCAGTACTTAGATAAGCACTCAACATCAACAGCTTTTCCATTCTCCAGAGAAGTAGCACTTACAACACCATTCAAGGGACGATGTCCTCGACGTTGCCGTGTCCAATCGAGTGCAACAGCAATGTCCCTGATTCCACTAATATTTACAGTTTCTTCTACTGCACGTGTCATAGATGCTTTGGACACCACCGTCAATGTACCTAAAAGTATTTTTATTTACTTGCAGAATCTACTGGGAGGAGGAGGAAGGTCCATCAAACACAAAACGTTTGAGCAGCGTTTTTTTTTCCTTTTCCTATTGCATGCATTGTATTCACTAACTTCTTTTTCACATATATGAATTATGCACAATGTTCGAAGTCATTTTGGAGGTAGGATCTACACAGAACAGCTAATTTTGACGCTAAGCCCTTCCTGCTACTTTGTTGTTCAGTTATTTCCAAACAGCCTACACCATCACATTGTTTACATTTCGCCACTTCCTTTATCAAAGAAGATAAGATACCCACATCAACAACAACAAATCCACTACAAACAGCGTCAAAAAAATGGTTCAAATGGCTCTGAGCACTATGGGACTTAACATCTTAGGTCATCAGTCCGCTAGAACTTGGAACTACTTAAACCTAACTAACCTAAGGACATCACACACATCCATGCCCGAGGCAGGACTCGAACCTGCGACCGTAGCAGTCCCGCAGTTCCGGACTGCAGCGCCTAGAACCGCATGACCACCGCGGCCGGTAGAGAGCGTCATTGTTAACACAAAAATTTGTATCTCCAGGGGGCGTGTCATGTTGGAGTTTCTTCCCTGAAGAACGGATACATAGGTTACTTTCAACAGTGTGGCTTGCTTCGTTTGTGAACAGGTTCCCACGGAATTTCCTTTTGTTGAATTTCTTGATGCGTGGCGTAGTTCGTATTTATTGCACACTAAAGGATATGTACTTCTACAAATACATGTAGCACTTGGGCAACGATCATTCAGTAACAAGTGAACAAACTGCTTCAGCGAAACAAGAGTAAATACTAGCAAAGGTAATCATTTACAGGCACTATAAACCTGCACTGTTACATACATATGCAATTTGTCATATGTGTAATCACTGGAAACAGGAAGTTCACAGTTATCTTCGAAATAATACTGGTTTCTGTAACAGAAATATAGGGGGCGTGGCGGCATACATGATGGTAACTTTAAAATTTGGTATATGTAGGTCATTTTACATTTGAAACCCTATAATGTATATATCAGTGTAATCAGGAAAGACTATAGAATTTAATAAAGTCATTTTTCCACCATTTATAAGTAACTTGTATCCTTATTAAACTATCATGTAGCCTCACTATGCGTTTTGACCACTTCTATTACTTTTACATAAAAGTCATAATTAAGTTCTCTCGAATCGATTTCCTGATCCACGTACTTGTTTTCCTGTCCTTTTAGTATCTGTCACAAGCTATGTTCAATTGGCTGCTGACAGACCAACAGTTTTTGAATAGTTTTCACTTGGGAAATCCATGTCTGAATGCCGTAAATCAAAATCAGTAATACACACTGACTGTGGACGTCAAACGTTCCAGGAAAAAGTTCAGTGTTCTTCTTGTTTCTTCATTTTGGCTCCTTATGGAGTGCATTTGATGTTGGTAGTTGGCATTACGATTTTTGTTTTCTTATCTTCCCACAAACTTTCGTGAAATCGCTTTGATTTTTCTTTCTTTCCTATTAAGTAAATTGAGATGAAGGGGAGAAAGGAAAGGAAAGGAAAAAGAAGGAATTATTGATGCCAGCTGCATCGAGACTTTATGCGGTATCAGCGGCGACGAGTCAAAGTATGTGCCGGACCGAGACTCGAATCCGGGATGTCTTACTTACTAGGCGGTCACGTTAAACACTGAACCATTCGATCACAGTGTTAATCGCAATTATGCGGACCGTCTAAGCACGTCTACCGGTCTACCCACCTGTCTGCGCCACATGTCCACAGTCCCCGTCCATGTTCAAATGTTCAAATTTGTGTGAAATCTTATGGGACTTAACTGCTAAGGTCATCAGTCCCTAAGATTACACACCAGGACAAACACACACACCAATGCCCGAGGGAGGACTCGAACCTCCGCCGGGACCAGCCGCACAGTCCGTGACTGCAGTGCCTGAGACCGCTCGGCTAATCCCACGCGGTCCCATCCATGTCATTTGAAATTCCCGCAGGAGGTCGGAGGCAATTGTGCAGCCATAATGAAGGTGACGGATTCATGGCCAATCGAGGCAGCTATGTCCGAAAGAAAGGACACCACGCATTCATATAGCCATATAAATTTCTTTCTTCTGACAATTGCACGATATTACTTTTGTATTACGGTGGCCCAGTGTGGTTCGGAAAGCATATGATATTTCAGGGATCTTTCTAGGTTTCCGATACCTCCAACTCTGATGACAATATGATATCTGCAAGGTATTTGATGGAGTGTGACACAACATTCAGGTATTACTAAAGAAGTAAACAACATTATTTTCTGATGAATGATACAACCTTTGCATACTAATTTATTACAGGTGCTTCAACCCACTTGCAGTTTTTAATGTCTGATTTTATACAGTCCAATTATCAACTTTTTTTCGTCCTTAGCCAGTCTCTTTATTTATGTATGCACAGTTGCCATCCTTAAATCTTTCTGCTACAAATACCGGTAACTCCATTTGCTTCCATAATTTGCACTCTGGTCCATTGTTATTTTCACATGTTTCACAAAGTATAGCAATTGAAATATACTTCGAAATTGTTTGGAACAGGGCCACAAGCTTCCATTCACTGCCTTCGTTTCGGTTCAGTATATTGAGTGAACAACAGATTCGAGTCTCTTATTCCGTCAAAGACGAAGTCATTTGAGACACAATACAAGTTCGAATTCGATATGGATACTGACGAAAATCACAGAGTACTCTTTAAATGAAACTATCGCAGTATTCGTTGTAATTGAAGGAGAAACAGCAATCTGACTGGTGAAACAGGTAACCAATTTTCTCCATTTCTTTACTAGATCGAGTTGGAGGGCCCATATCTTTTCCTCATTAATAAATTGTGCGCTAAATCAAATGGCTTCCTTTTTAAAAGGTTTAAACGCCGTCGAGAAACTCGTTTTCAAACAGTTATTCTTCATCATCTTTCAAAATTTTCGGTACCCACCGTCCATAAAACCCTGCCACAGTTATTTCTTTCTTTAATGTGTAACGTACTCTTTCTTCTGATACCCTTATGGCATCAGTTATTTCATACGAATTTCATCGTCGATCCTTCAATACCGTAGCATGCACTTCGTCAGAGTTGCCATCTGATGTTTCGAGATGTCATTCACGTGGAGCATTTACTGTAAGATAAATACGAAATGACTAAATCAGTCCTTCACTTCTTAAATCTTGATAACGAACAGACGAACTCAATGTGCACCTTTTGCAACTTTGGAAAAGTTTACATTGGCAATAAAGGGTGTTCTAGTTTACTGATCTGAACGAGGCACACCACACAAGTCCACCGTAAAAGGGCTATATAAACAAAATTGTATTCCATGGTAAGTTATCTACTTATGTTAGAGGCAAAATAACAACATAAATAAATAAGTAATTTATATCGATGCCAGGTTCTTAAATTTACTCCTGGCTCTCGTGCAGCGGTCCGCCTCCGTAGCTGCGTGATCAGTTGAGATGGATGCCATGCGGAAGGCCTGGGTTAGATTCCTAGTACTAACAAGGATTGTTCCTCGGTGGGAGGACTGGTACGGAGAGCATTCAGCCTCTTGATGTCGATTGAGGAGCTACTTCAATGAGGTAGTAGAAGCTCCACGGTCTGGAAAGTCAGCCATACCGCAGGGAGAGTGGTATGCTGATCACATGCAGCTGCACCCCGCATCGCAGGACATCGCGAGGCCGAGGATGACACGGCCGCCCGTCGACATCCCTTGAGTGTTTGTGTCCCGGACGAAGAGTTTGTTTTTTCGTACATAGTCGCTGGAATACATTTCATATAAATTTTCTCAGCATGTTATAGTCTTTGGTGGAGATTTAAATTTACCAGATATAGACTGGGACACTCAGATGTTTAGGACGGGTGGTAGGGACAGAGCATCGAGTGACATTATACTGAGTGCACTATCCCAAAATTACCTCGAGCAATTAAACAGAGAACCGACTTGTGGAGATAACATCTTGGACCTACTGATAACAAAGAGACCCGAACTTTTCGACTCTGTAAGCGCAGAGCAGGGAATCAGTGCTCATCCCTGAATATGGAAGTAAATAGGAATATAAAAAAGGGAGGAAAGTATATCTGTTTAGCAAGAGTAATAGAAGGCAGATTTCAGACTACCTAACAGATCAAAACGAAAATTTCTGTCGTGACACTGACAATGGAAAAAGTTCAAGGCAATCGTAAAATGCGTTTTAGACAGGTACGTGCCGAGTAAAACTGTGAGGGACGGGAAAAACCCACCTGGTTCAACAACAAAGTTAGGAAACGACTGCGAAAGCAAAGAGAGCTTCATTGCAAGTTTAAACGCAGCCAAAACCTCTCAGACAAACAGAAGCTAAACGATGTCAAAGTTAGCGTAAGGAGGGCTATGCGTGAAGCGTTCGGTGAATTTGAAAGTAAAATTCTATGTACCGAATTGACAGAACATCCTAGAAAGTTCTGGTCTTACGTTAAATCAATAAGTGGCTCGAAACAGAATATCCAGACATTCTGGGATGATGATGGCATTGAAAGAGAGGATGACACGCGTAAAGCTGAAATACTAAACACCTTTTTTGAAGAGCTGTTTCACAGAGGAAGATCGCACTGCAGTTCCTTCTCTAAATCCTCGCACAAACGAAAAAATGGCTGACATCGAAATAAGTGTCCAAGGAATAGAAAAGCAACTGAAATCACTCAACAGAGGAAAGTCCACTGGACCTGACGGGATACCAATTCGATTCTACACAGCGTACGCGAAAGAACTTGCCCCCCTTCTAACAGCAGTGTGCCGCAAGTCTCTAGAGGAACGAAAGGTTCCAAATGATTGGAAAAGAGCACAGGTAGTCCCAGTCTTCAAGAAGGGTCGTCGAGCAGATGCGCAAAACAGTAGACCTATATCTCTGACATCGATCTGTTCTAGAATTTTAGAACATGTTTTTTTGCTCGCGTATCATGTCATTTCTGGAAACCCAAAATCTACTCTGTAGGAATCAACATGGATTCCGGAAACTGCGATCTTGTGAGACCCAACTCGCTTTATTTGTTATGAGACCCAGAAAATATTAGATACAGGCTCCCAGGTAGATGACATTATCCTTGACTTCCGGAAGGCGTTCGATACAGTTCCGCACTGTCGCCTGATAAACAAAGTAAGAGCCTACGGAATATCAGACCAGCTGTGTGGCTGGACTGCAGAGTTTTTAGCAAACAGAACACAGCATGTTGTTCTCAATGGAGAGACGTCTACAGACGTTAAAGTAACCTCTGGCGTGCAATGGTGGAGTGTTATGGGACCATTGCTTTTCACAATATATACAAATGACCTAGTAGATAGTGTCGGAAGTTCCACGTGACTTTTCGCGGATGATGCTGTAGTATACAGAGAAGTTGCAGCATTAGAAAATTGCAGCGAAATGCAGAAAGATCTGCAGTGGGTAGGCACTTGGTACAGGGAGTGGCAACTGACCCTTAACATAGACAAATTGTAATGTATTGCGAATACATAGAAAGAAGGATCCTTTATTGTATGATTATATGATAGCGGAACAAACACTGCTAGCAGTTACTTCTGTAAAATATCTGAGAGTATGCGTACGAACGATTTGAAGTGGAATGATCATATAAAATTAACTGTTGATAAGGCGGGTGCCAGGTTGAGATTCATTGGGAGAGTCCTTAGAAAATGTAGTCCATCAACAAAGGAGGTGGCTTACAAACCACTCATTCGACCTATACTTGAGTATTGCTCATCGGTGTGGGATCCGTATCAGGTCGGGTTGACTGAGGAGATAGAGAAGATCCAAAGAAGAGTGGCGCGTTTCGTCACAGGGTTATTTGGTAAGCGTGATAGCGTTACGGAGATGTTTAGCAAACTGAAGTGGCAGACTCTGCAAGACAGGCGCTCTGCATCGCGGTGTAGCTTGTTGTCCAGGTTTCGAGAGGGTGCGTTTCTGGATGAGGTATCGAATGTATTGCTTCCCCCCTACTTATACCTCCCGAAGAGATCACGAATGTAAAATTACAGAGATTCGAGCGCGCACGGAGGCTTTCCGGCAGTCGTTTTTCCCGCGAACCATACGCGACTGGATCAGGAATGAGAGGTAATGACAGTGGCACATAAAGTGCCCACCGCCACACACCGTTGGGTGGGAGTGTTAATGTTTTCCATGCAGTGAAGGTGTTCGAAATTATTACTCTGTTTTGTACTGTACTCATATTCAGTTCTATGCTGTTGAATGCTACTAGCGTGTTAAATTCGTTTACTGTCCTGCAATGTTATTTTCTAGTTTTTAATGTGTCGTTCTCAAGCGCGTTGTTGGATAGGCGTAACCAGTTACTTCACGCAGTTAGTTTTTGGACTAAAAATTTACTTGTTTGGAGAATATGCGGACCGCGAGTTTCCTCTTATATATCATTTACTCTTCAGTTTGTGCGTAACTTCTCTTAGTCGTGGATGCTACATTCGGTTGGCGCTCTTAGAGACAGACACTACAGTGATAACAGCGTACTGGAAACTGCAGAGGAACGTCCGGAAGGAAACTGTGGTTCGCCGCCGAATTTCCTTGCCGTAGGAGTCCGACATGCACAATTGCCTCGAATCTGACGTATCTGTTCTGCACGTCTCGACAGAGAATGTCAACCCCTGACAGTTACATGGAATCACATAGTATTATGGATGTTAACAGGCAAGTCGCCTAAAATGGTGTTAACTGAAAAGACTTGCAACTCGGCGGCCGAACGTCCCCACGTGGGGACTCCCAGCCGTCAGTGCCATACGATCACTTCACCACGGGTTGTACAAAGCGCTAATCCAGTCGGTGATTCCCGGAATATTCTGTTTCTTCAGTTTTCAGAGAAGTAACGAACGGTTAATGTGTACGTCATTGATGTTCCCCACTGGTGTGTCATGTTTGTCATTTACGTTACAGTCTCTGTGTAATCTATCCTTTGATTATTCCTCGTCCTCCATAATTTCTCCAGAACACAGTTTACATATTTTTATCGAGTCCACGTCGTATTATTGATTACAGGAAGCAGCTTCCTGATGAATAAACTGTTTTAAGATGCCTAACGAATCCTGTCACTGATGGTACCGAAACTCACCTTCCGATCTGATAAAGCTCACAGTCAAGATGTTTCCTCACATCACAATTTGGTCTTCATATTTACAGTTTCAAGTCAATATGTAGATATAATACACGTTCTGAGCTTGACTAGGACATAGAAAATTGTAAAAAAGCCTTTTAATACGATCCTGAAAACGTAAAGATTTTGAAAGCACAAAATTTAGAAATGACTAATGTTGTGAACAGTTTCTTCCAGTGTTTAAGGACAAAGACAAAAAGAAAACATCTCCTTCAAATTTTTTGGACAGGTCCTAACACAAAACGACTCACGAATGTATTTTGAAAGTCTGTTGCGATGCAGTTGAAAATTTTCCATTTCAGACACATTAGAACGTCGATTCAAAAACTCTCTTTGGAGCTCCAGATCTTCTCACTCTTCAATTCATTTATCTTCTTGCACATCCAGCGTTGTCTCCAACTATCCTTAATACAACTAATGTACACTCCTGGAAATTGAAATAAGAACACCGTGAATTCATTGTCCCAGGAAGGGGAAACTTTATTGACACATTCCTGGGGTCAGATACATCACATGATCACACTGACAGAACCACAGGCACATAGACACAGGCAACAGAGCATGCACAATGTCGGCACTAGTACAGTGTATATCCACTTTCGCAGCAATGCAGGCTGCTATTCTCCCATGGAGACGATCGTAGAGATGCTGGATGTAGTCCTGTGGAACGGCTTGCCATGCCATTTCCACCTGGCGCCTCAGTAGGACCAGCGTTCGTGCTGGACGTGCAGACCGCGTGAGACGACGCTTCATCCAGTCCCAAACATGCTCAATGGGGGACAGATCCGGAGATCTTGCTGGCCAGGGTAGTTGACTTACACCTTCTAGAGCACGTTGGGTGGCACGGGATACATGCGGACGTGCATTGTCCTGTTGGAACAGCAAGTTCCCTTGCCGGTCTAGGAATGGTAGAACGATGGGTTCGATGACGGTTTCGATGTACCGTGCACTATTCAGTGTCCCCTCGACGATCACCAGTGGTGTACGGCCAGTGTAGGAGATCGCTCCCCACACCATGATGCCGGGTGTTGGCCCTGTGTGCCTCGGTCGTATGCAGTCCTGATTGTGGCGCTCACCTGCACGGCGCCAAACACGCATACGACCATCATTGGCACCAAGGCAGAAGCGACTCTCATCGCTGAAGACGACACGTCTCCATTCGTCCCTCCATTGACGCCTGTCGCGACACCACTGGAGGCGGGCTGCACGATGTTGGGGCATGAGCGGAAGACGGCCTAACGGTGTGCGGGACCGTAGCCCAGCTTCATGGAGACGGTTGCGAATGGTCCTCGCCGATACCCCAGGAGCAACAGTGTCCCTAATTTGCTGGGAAGTGGCGGTGCGGTCCCCTATGGCACTGCGTAGGATCCTACGGTCTTGGCGTGCATCCGTGCGTCGCTGCGGTCCGGTCCCAGGTCGACGGGCACGTGCACCTTCCGCCGACCACTGGCGACAACATCGATGTACTGTGGAGACCTCACGCCCCACGTGTTGAGCAATTCGGCGGTACGTCCACCCGGCCTCCCGCATGCCCACTATACGCCCTCGCTCAAAGTCCATCAACTGCACATACGGTTCACGTCCACGCTGTCGCGGCATGCTACCAGTGTTAAAGACTGGGATGGAGCTCCGTATGCCACGGCAAACTGGCTGACACTGACGGCGGCGGTGCACAAATGCTGCGCAGCTAGCGCCATTCGACGGCCAACACCGCGGTTCCTGGTGTGTCCGCTGTGCCGTGCGTGTGATCATTGCTTGTACAGCCCTCTCGCAGTGTCCGGAGCAAGTATGGTGGGTCTGACACATCGGTGTCAATGTGTTCTTTTTTCCATTTCCAGGAGTGTAGTTCAGTGATTACATTGTTAATTTCTACTATTTTCTTTCCTCGGAGTTAATTATACATTGTTGTAGTCTTAATTTTCAATCACTTCCTGTATTGCATATATTATTGAAGTGCAAGTACACTACAAGCCAATAGTCCATTGTCATCAACAGAACGAAGGCTGTTGAGAAGCCGGTTCAGAAATGTTCCATTACCACATATTCCTTCGTCTTATTCTCAGGTTCTCAGGTTATGGACAGAAAAAAGTACTCTAGCGCTGCTTAAAACACCTCCTTGTCTAACTCCTCTTTCGTCTGAAAACTTCTCACTATTCAAGTGCAGTCTAATGAAATATATTCTTCACTGTACTAAGTTTAATCAATGAGTTGTTTCTCATAGTCTTTTGGTACAGATTTATTTGGAACTGAGTTAAAAATTTTCTAACATCTATCATTGCCAGAAAAAGCGGTAAATGCTCATTTCTTCCACGACCTGAGACTTGTCCATTACGGTTTATCCACTTTTAAAATCAGGTAATTCAGTAGTTATATTAAAATAAAATGTTTTTCTACGTGACTACTAATAATTTCAGTGAATTTCTTTTCTCTTCTGGAGAGAATGCTCTTTGGTCTGTTTGCTTGTCTCCTAGTCGCATTTGTCTGGTTTTGAAAACTGTCTTTCTCCACAGTCGTTCAGTTTATAAGTGTGCAAGCTCGATTTATGTACAAATAAGGGCATTATAACCCACAATAGAGTCTCCAAACGTTACTGCGTCATTTCCCAGACTTCGATGTAAAATGTTTATGGATCGTGTGACCGTGTGATAAAAAAAATAGAATGAGACGTACGAGCGCTATTCACAAGTATACATCTATTTCTTTTAAACTATGATATACGGTAATTCATGACCCTTGAATAAGCAGTGATGTTTCGGGAATAGGTCTTTCATTGTGTGGTAAAGTATACGAGTGTTAGATTGACAAGTTGATAGTTTTGGTTTCTATTTCTTTTCCTCCCACGCCCGGGTTCCCGGGTTCGATTCCCGGCGGGGTCAGGGATTTTCTCTGCCTCGTGATGACTGGGTGTTGTGTCATGTCCTTAGGTTAGTTAGGTTTAAGTAGTTCTAAGTTCTAGGGGACTGATGACCATAGATGTTAAGTCCCATAGTGCTCAGAGCCATTTGAACCATTTTATTTCTTTTCCGCTGCTCTTAATTTTCACCCACCCAACAACACTACGTTATCCTTCCAATACCCCATATATTTGTAGCTTGTCGTAACTCAGTAATGCATTTCTTACCCTCTTCATATCCCTTAACTGACGACTTCTAATTACTTCATTAGCGCACATTGACTTTTCTAACCGGAGAAATTCCAGAATACATGGAAATGCTATAAAATTTGTATTTTCTATATTTGAGGTATTTAGCTCTAAATTCCAGAGTATCCAACAACATACATAGCTTAATTAGATTCAGCGTAGTCGTGTTGGAGCTGTAATATAGATGTGTTCGTAAAATATAAAAGGAAATAAATCCACCTCAATTCACAATTTGTGTTGTTAATAAACTCCATTCTAGTAAATACTTCGATTTGTGGCTGAAGGCAGATATGTTTCTTTCATAGTTTGATTAAGAGAGCCTTTCACAGGGCGTAGAGCTTTAAACACTGTGTGACGAGCCAGATTACTATTGGAGCTGGAGCCCATGTACCTGCAATTAACTGTACTTTCAAATATTTAATGTCTACATATTTCTTGGATCAGAAAGCGTCACTCAGATTCATACAATTCTGTCTTCCTGTTTCTCTCTGCTCGAAGCGCTGTTCGGTGCGGTATCACCAGTAGAACCTCAGGATAACCTCATCAGTATTACACAGCGTTTATTGTGGCACCACCGAGTGGAGTGACACTGACATATGCAATAACCCAGTTGCGAAAACATTACAGTATTGAAAAAACTTATTCTGACTATCGTTCACCAATAACGCCAAAATTATTAAGTTAGTTACAGACATTTATCATATTTCACACACATTCCCTAATACAACGTAGCTCAACTATGTTAGCATAAGCACGATTTTAATTTCGGTATCATTTTAATTCTACAAAATTTGTCTCAAGTCAGTAATATGACTGACCCTAAGTTCTTAGACTACATCGCTTCTACACTTATGCCACAAGGGAGATACTGACTACTCTGTTTTCTTTGAATCATGCTCCGTATGACGTTGGGAAGACAGGGGAAGGCATCCATTTCCTTGCGTCTTTTCAATTTTCATTTCAAACTCGCTGCATTCTTCAGCCTACTGTAGGAGGAAACTTATATGCATTAATTGCTGACAGTATGGTCCTTTCTGTAGGGAAAACATTTAATATATGTTTTTTTTTCAATTGTTTTCTAAATCCAGTTCTTTAAAACTGACTCATTTGTGAGAAGTCTCATATCATTTACTTAGAAAGTGCACACTACTTAGTGATAGATTGGTGGGTCGTACAATTATGGCTTTTCTGGCTGAGAAATATTGAGGAACTTAAAAAATGTTGCTAATATTCAGCGCTTTGGTACCTAGAGTATATACACACGCAGAGGATGCCGACGTCATGTACGTCTAAAGTCACTTTTGGAAATAAAATGCGACACTTCGTTGCTACTCAGCGGGTAGATGCTCACGAATTTCTAAACTAACTGATATTTCACACACGCGTGTACATCGAACTAAGCTTGAGGACGTGTACTGCCATTAATACCAATATACGAAAGTTTGCTGAAAAGTAGTGCCTCTGAATTTCTTATGTAAAAACTCTTAAGGGTATTTTTAAATACAACAAACGTTATTAACATTCTACATCTTCATTCGTATCTGCATATTTATTTCTCAACATAGTCACCTGGCCACGAACACGTTTCATTCAACAGGGGAACCGATTCTTGAATCGTCACTATACAATGTTTGACATTGTTGACGGAACCACAACCTCATCTCTGCTTGTGCTGCTTCGTCACTGTCAAAAAGTGGTCCTCGAAGGTGTTCTTCAAATTTTTGGAACAGATGAAGATTGGAAGGGCCAAGTCGAGGCTGTACGGATGACAGTGAACCCAAGGCATCGGATTGTTGCAGATGCCGCAGCGGTCGTGCAAAGTATGGCATTGTCATGCTGAACGAGAGGGTTCTCCACATATAGACGAACTCATCACATTAGAAATTCGATTACAGTACGTTGTTTATCATTCATCAGCAAAGCTACGTTACACAACGCCATTTTATATGCTATAATTCGGAGGCATCTAGCGTCAGAGGGCTGCAAATATGGAGATATGAATAACAAAGGTGTAGAATGTTAATAAAGTTTGTTCTATTTAAAAAGCTTTAAGAGTTCTCGTAGTAACTGATTGTAAACGGCATCATTTTCGTGAATAGGTGGGTGATAATAGAATTTATGGAATGCACTCATCATCAAATGGTGAATGAGTATTTACCTATGACAGACAAAAGAGTAGTCATACGTGAGAGGGAGACTTTCGTTATAGCACTGTGGATAGTTGTTTATCAGCAAACGTATTGACCCAGGAAATTGGTACAGCCGGCTTAACGGAATAGCAGAGCCCGCATGGTCTATGTACGCGGTACTTGATCGATGTTCCATTGACAATGTTTTCGGAGCCCATGCACATCCTTCGTTGTTAAGTTTCTTGCTGTTTTCATTTCTGCTGCTTCTAATTACTGTCGTCTTTCTTCGATTTACTCTCAGTCAGTATTCTATACTCATTACATTCGACGGTTCCTGTAATTCTTCTTCACGTTCATTGAGGATAGTGATGTCATCAGCGAATCTTATCATTGATATCCTTTCACACTGAATTTTAATGTCACTTTTGAACCTTCCTTTTGTTTCCGACATTGCTTCTACTACTGAACAGTAGCTGCGAAATCTACATACCTGTCTTACACCGTTCTTGATCTTTCACTCTTATTGTTCCAACTGTGTTCTTATTCATACTGCATACTACTCGTCTTTTCCTTTAGTTTGCCCGTATTTTTCTTGTAATTTCGAATATCTTGCACCATTTGGCATTTTCGAACGCTTTTCCCAGGTCGACAATCCGTATGAACGTGTCTTCATTTTCCTTCGGTCTTGCTTCCGTTATCAACCGCAACGTCAGAACTGCCTCTCTAGTGCTTTTAAGTTTTCTAGGTCTAAGCTGAGAAAGAAAACTGGCGTTCTACAGATCGGAGCGTGGAATGTCAGGTCCCTTAATCGGGCAGGTAGGTTAGAAAATTTGAAAAGGGAAATGGATAGGTTAAAGTTAGATATAGTGGGAATTAGTGAAGTTCGGTGGCGGGAGGAACAAGACTTCTGGTCAGGTGACTACAGGGTTATAAACACAAAGTCAAGTAGGGGTAATGCAGGAGTAGGTTTAATAATGAATAGGAAAATAGGAACGCGGGTAAGCTACTACAAACAGCTTAGTGAACGCATTATTGTGGCCAAGATAGATACGAAGCCCACACCTACTACAGTAGTACAAGTTTATATGCCAACTAGCTCTGCAGATGACGAAGAAATTGAAGAAATGTATGATGAAATAAAAGAAATTATTCAGATAGTGAAGGGAGACGAAAATTTAATAGTCATGGGTGACTGGAATTCGAGTGTAGGAAAAGGGAGAGAAGGAAACGTAGTAGGTGAATATGGATTGGGGCTAAGAAATGAAAGAGGAAGCCGCCTGGTAGAATTTTGCATAGAGCACAACTTAATCATACCTAACACTTGGTTTAAGAATCACGAAAGAAGGTTGTATACATGGAAGAACCCTGGAGATACTAAAAGGTATCAGATAGATTATATAATGGTAAGACAGAGATTTAGGAACCAGGTTTTAAATTGTAAGACATTTCCAGGGGCAGATGTGGACTCTGACCACAATCTATTGGTTATGACCTGTAGATTAAAACTGAAGAAACTGCAAAAAGGTGGGAATTTAAGGAGATGGGACCTGGATAAACTGAAAGAACCAGAGGTTGTACAGAGTTTCAGGGAGAGCATAAGGGAACAATTGACAGGAATGGGGGAAAGAAATACAGTAGAAGAAGAATGGGTAGCTTTGAGGGATGAAGTAGTGAAGGCAGCAGAGGATCAAATACGTAAAAAGACGAGGTCTAGTAGAAATCCTTGGGTAACAGAAGAAATATTGAATTTAATTGATGAAAGGAGAAAATATAAAAATGCAGTAAATGAAGCAGGCAAAAAGGAATACAAACGTCTCAAAAATGAGATCGACAGGAAGTGCAAAATGGCTAAGCAGGGATGGCTAGAGGACAAATGTAAGGATGTTGAGGCTTATCTCACTAGGGGTAAGATAGATACTGCCTACAGGAAAATTAAAGAGACCTTTGGAGATAAGAGAACCACTTGTATGAATATCAAGAGCTCAGATGGAAACCCAGTTCTAAGCAAAGAAGGGAAAGCAGAAAGGTGGAAGGAGTATATAGAGGGTCTATACAAGGGCGATATACTTGAGGACAATATTATGGAAATGGAAGAGGATGTAGATGAAGATGAAATGGGAGATACGATACTGCGTGAAGAGTTTGACAGAGCACTGAAAGACCTGAATCGAAACAAGGCCCCCGGAGCAGACAACATTCCATTGGAACTACTGGCGGCCTTGGGAGAGCCAGTCCTGACAAAACTCTACCATCTGGTGAGCAAGATGTATGAAACAGGCGAAATACCCTCAGACTTCAAGAACAATATAATAATTCCAACCCCCAAGAAAGCAGGTGTTGACAGATGTGAAAATTACCGAACTATCAGTTTAATAAGCCACGGCTGCAAAATACTAACGAGCCGGCCGAAGTGGCCGTGCGGTTAAAGGCGCTGCAGTCTGGAACCGCAAGACCGCTACGGTCGCAGGTTCGAATCCTGCCTCGGGCATGGATGTTTGTGATGTACTTAGGTTAGTTAGGTTTAACTAGTTCTAAGTTCTAGGGGACTAATGACCTTAGAAGTTGAGTCCCATAGTGCTCAGAGCCATTTGAACCAAAATACTAACGCGAATTCTTTACAGACGAATGGAAAAACTGGTAGAAGCCGACCTCGGGGAAGATCAGTTTGGATTCCGTAGAAATACTGGAACACGAGAGGCAATACTGACCTTACGACTTATCTTAGAAGAAAGATTAAGGAAAGGCAAACCTACGTTTCTAGCATTTGTAGACTTAGAGAAAGCTTTTGACAATGTTAACTGGAATACCCTCTTTCAAATTCTAAAGGTGGCAGGGGTAAAATACAGGGAGCGAAAGGCTATTTACAATTTGTACAGAAACCAGATGGCAGTTATAAGAGTCGAGGGACATGAAAGGGAAGCAGTGGTTGGGAAGGGAGTAAGACAGGGTTGTAGCCTCTCCCCGATGTTATTCAATCTGTATATTGAGCAAGCAGTAAAGGAAACAAAAGAAAAATTCGAAGTAGGTATTAAAATCCATGGAGAAGAAATAAAAACTTTGAGGTTGGCCGATGACATTGTAATTCTGTCAGAGACAGCAAAGGACTTGGAAGAGCAGTTGAACGGAATGGATGGTGTATTGAAGGGAGGATATAAGATGAACATCAACAAAAGCAAAACGAGGATAATGGAATGTAGTCGAATTAAGTCGGGTGATGTTGAGGGTATTAGATTAGGAAATGAGACACTTAAAGAAGTAAAGGAGTTTTGCTACTTGGGGAGCAAAATAACTGATGATGGTCGAAGTAGAGAGGATATAAAATGTAGACTGGCAATGGCAAGGAAAGCGTTTCTGAAGAAGAGAAATTTGTTAACATCAAGTATAGATTTAAGTGTCAGGAAGTCATTTCTGAAAGTATTTGTATGGAGTGTAGCCATGTATGGAAGTGAAACATGGACGGTAAATAGTTTGGACAAGAAGAGAATAGAAGCTTTCGAAATGTGGTGCTACAGAAGAATGCTGAAGATTAGATGGGTAGATCACATAACTAATGAGGAGGTACTGAATAGGATTGGGGAGAAGAGGAGTTTGTGGCACAACTTGACCAGAAGAAGGGATCGGTTGGTAGGACATGTTCTGAGGCATCAAGGGATCACCAATTTAGTATTGAAGGGCAGTGTGGAGGGTAAAAATCGTAGGTACTGGGAGATGAAGAAGCTTGCACAGGATAGAGTAGCATGGAGAGCTGCATCAAACCAGTCTCAGGACTGAAGACCACAACAACAACGGGTCTAAGCTGATCATTACCTAAAAGATCCTAATTTTTTGTTTTTCATTCTTCTGTATATTATTCTTGTCAGCAACTTGGATGTGTTAGCTGTTAAGCTGGTTGTACGATAAGTCTCCCATTTGTCGGCCGTTGCAATCTTTGGAAGTGTGTGGATGATGTTTTTCCGGAAGGATTGAGGGTTTACTGTCAGTTTAACTCATTCTACATACCAACGAGAATAGTCGTTTTGTTTCCACTTCACCCATTGATTTTAGAAATTTCGATAGAATGTTATCAATCCCATCTGCCTTATTTTGTCGTAAGTCGTTCAATACTCTTTCAAATTTTGATACTTGATCACCTCTCTCTTCCTTATCAACTCCACTGTCTTCTTCTATCACGTCATCAGACAAGTTTCCCCCCCCTCACAGGGGCCGTTAGTGTACTCCTTCCACCTTTCTCCTCTGCGTTTAACAATGGAATTCCCTTTATACTCTCAGTGTTACCATCCTTACTTTGAACTTCACAGAAGTTTGTTTTGAGTTTGCTATTTGCTTACTGTCTTCCAATATTAATTTCTCTTTCGATTTCTTCACATTTTTCATGCAGCCATTTCGACTTAGCTTTCTTATTCTTCCTGTTTATTTCATTGCTTCATGTCTTGTATTTTTTTTTTTTTTTTTTGCATTTCTGAATTTCGTGGAACGTTTTTGTGATTCCTTCTTTCGTCGACCAAGTGAAGTATTTCTTCCGTTATCCATGCTTTCTTCCTAGTTATCTTGCTTGTGCCTATGTTTTTCTTTCCAGTTTCCAGTTTCCAGTGATTGCCTCCATTCGTTAGTCTTTGCGCATTGATGTCAACTCTTCATCATTATCAAATCGGCTACTGGATATCTGACTTCATGTGCCTGATGATGATGTAATCTAACTGCAATATTGCTGTATCTCTCGGCTTTTTCAAAGAATACCTCCTTCTCTTATGATTGTTGAACAGAGTATTTGCTATTACTGAGACAGAGAGTGGGCGAAATCGATAGAAGGGTAGCGTTTTGTAAGGACAAAGGGGAAAAAAGTGCCAAGGCAAGCACCAAGGGAAAAAACCTCTTCGACAGTAGGACGGGTAGTAAGGGCAGTAGTGGCTTGCTAGCTGCGACAGTGCATGCAAGGTGAGGTTATGTTAGTGCGAGGTATCGTGCATCGTTAGCTTTGTCGCTGCGGGTGCTCGTTGAAGATGGGTCAGTTCAGTGCTGCAGCTGGGCTCCTGTAAATTTTCCTGGGCCTGTTACTGCAGCTTCGTCCCTGTAACAGTCCGAGGTCGTCATATAGTAGTGGGCGATCGGCCGTAGATCATAGGCGAGTCAAGCATCAGGGGTTGCCAGTAGTAGCTGTGTTGCAGGGGCTCGCCAGCACTGTTGTGTTAGCGTGTTATGGACCATAGATATTTAGTTCCTTGCTAATAGGGCCTTTGGTCTATTATGTTTCCATCTATGGTTTTGGTTGTAGTTCCCCAGAGAAATAATAAACGGGTTATGCGAGTGTCTCGTGTTTCTGTACAGTCGTGTGGAGAGTTTTTGGAATACCTGCTAGAGGGTATTTAGCCGATATTTCCGGTGAAGATCCACGGTGCGTGTGTAGCGCAGAGCATCGCTTATGATTCTGAGTACTTTGTTCTTTATGAACTGCAGACGGCGCAGGCGTATGGGTGCATCGTATCCCCAGACGGGAGCAGCAGACGTCATCAGAGGTCTAATAAGTGTGGTGTACGTGGACATGGACACCCTCTTATATAGCGTGCTACGAATATTAAGCATAGGATAGAGTTGTTTGAGCCTCGCGTTTGCTTTGTTGATCACGTGATGAATGTGGTCCCCCCAGAGTAGTTTCCGGTCCAGCCAGACACCGAGGTATCTGACATTCTCACGGAAACGTACTGGGCGTGCATGTAGTGTTATTGGGATGCAGTGTTTATGTTTGCGCAGCAGTTTCAGTCTTCTAATGAACAGAACGGCTTCGCACTTGTCGACGTTTACTCTAACACGCCATTTCAAATGGTTCAAATGGCTCTGAGCACTATGGGACTTAACATCTATGGTCATCAGTCCCCTAGAACTTAGAACTACTTAAACCTAACTAACCTAAGGACATCACACACAACACCCAGCCATCACGAGGCAGAGAAAATCCCTGACCCCGCCGGGAATCGAACCCGGGTAACACGCCATTTCCCCAACCAAGGCTCTGCCTCTCTGAGTGCAGTCTGCAGTCGTGAGTTAATGTTAGACGGTTTCGTCTTGCGCGAAGATGGCAGTGTCATTCGCGTAGATTGCCACCATTGTGTTGCGTGTAGCTGGAGGGTCATTAATGTAGAGGTTAAATAGTATGGGCCCTAGGATGCTCCCTTGGGGTACTCCAGCCTGAATATCATGTCGTGTTGATTGTTTGCCCAGCACGTCGGTGTTGAAACTCGTGTCCGTGAGATATGAGTGTATGAGACGTACGAACCCGTCGGAGACTTTGCATCGCTGAGTTTGCGTATGAGGCTGTTGTGCCACAAACGGTCGAAGGTCTTTTCGATGTCCAGGAACACTGCCCCAGTTGCTTTGTTTGTGTTGTATCCGTGTGTTATGTATTCAATGACGCGGAGTTGTTGTGTTATCGAGTGGTGATTCCTAAAGCCGAGTTGCTCCGGCTTTGTCGTTTGTAATGGAGTGCCTAGTGAGTCGTTTTAGTATTACCTACTCAACGATCTTGCTGATCGCGCTCAGCAGACTGGTGGGTCGGTAATTTTGTGGGAGGGAGTGGTCTTTCCCCGGCTTCCTGAACATCAGGACCTTGGCCGTTTTCCAAAAGGCGGGGAAGCGGTGGTGTTTAAGTATGGCATTTGAGATGTGTGTAAGGTATTCTACTGCTTTATCCGTGAACTCCTGGAGGACACGGTTTTGAATGCCATCGTGACCAGGGGCCTTCCTAGTTGTGTTATGCATGATGGCCCATTTGACTTCAGCTGTGCTAGCCTGTCGGATGTCGTTGCGCGATGGTTGGGCCAAGATGCGTGTTACCGCCTGGTCGGTCGCAAGTGTGAACGCTGGATCTGAGGGATCCAGGTTCGGTATGAATGACGCTGCAAGTGTGAGGGCCATCAGTTCCGCTTTTTCTTCCGCAGAATAAGCCAGTCCGTCGGGCCCTTGTAGCGTGGGTGTGTACAGTTTCTCCCTGGTGAAGTGACGCGCCAGCTGCCACACGCCAGGTCGTTTGGTGTCCAGCCCTTCGAGTTTCTGGTACCACTGTTGTTTTTTAAATGTTTGGAATTTGTCCCGGATTAATCCCTGGAGTCCGTTATTGTGCTGTTTGAATTGCTGGCGCACATTACCTAATGGTACAGAGATAATAAAGGAGGAACATGGAACAAATAATTTACCATAAATTGAAGCTGAACAACCACCTATTACCTATTCATAGACTGAGAATGCCAGAAAGGAATGCAAGGCAGCCGGGCCAAATGAATTGACATCAGACATGATCAAGGCAGCTGGCACCCAAGGAATACAATGACTACATCGAACACTGGGAATCATTTGGAAGGAAAAAGAAGTACCTTATGACTGGAAGAATGAGGTTATAATACCACTGTTACATAAAGGAAGGATGAAAAAAATGTTATAATTACTGAGGAATCAACCAGTTAACACCCTGTCTTAAATACTTGTAAAGATTATTGAGAAAAGATTAAGATCGTAGTTAGAAACTAGCCTCAGGAGGAACATGTAGTCAGAAGCAGAAGAGGAAGAACATATTCATCTTTGCACTAAGTTAACTCCAAAGTACTGCCAAAAAATTGTTCAAATGGCTCTAAGCACTATGGGAATTAACATCTGAGGTCATCAGAACTACTTAAACCTAACTAACCTAAGGACATCACACACATCCATGCTCGAGGCAGGATTCGAACCTGCGATCGTAACAGCAGGGCGGTTCCGGACTGAAGCGCCTAGAACCGCTCGGCCACAACGACCAGCTTACTGCCAAAAGGATAAAGATCTCATACTCGTTTTCCTGGATTGGGGAAAAACATATGAGAATGTGCCAGCTGTAAGAGCTGAGAGTGTCTAGAAAAATGCGAAAGTTAAGTGCAAGTGGGCAAAGTGACCGAGACTGCACGACTCAAGTGGTTTTGACGTGTGGTGACAATGAAGGATAATCATCTTTCAAAACAATACTTGAATAGTAATATACATCAGAAAAGACCAATAGGACGATACACAAAAAGATGACTTGGTTAGATTAAGAAAAGTCTGAAACATAGAGGAAAAAACTGGAAAACAGTATCAAGACAAGAAGTATATGAAGATGGAGCAAAATGAAAGCAAATTTGTGCAAGAATACCCTACCCGGCTCGTTGGAAGGATACGAAGACAATGATGATGATGAGGAGCAACAACATTTGGAACACAACATCACTGCACACACATACACATGTACAAAAAAATCCTTCTCGTCACTTGACATTCACTGGGAATTTCAAAATGTGTATGAGTTCCTAAGGGACCAAGCTGCTGAGATCATCGATCCCTAGACTTACACACTACTTAAACTAACTTACGCTAAGGACAACGCACACACCCATGCCCGAGGAAGGACTCGAGCCTCTGGCGGGAGGGGCCGCGCAATCCGTGACATGACGCCTCAAACCACGCTGCCAGTTAGCGCGGCGCACTGGAAATTAATGTATAAATAACAACGTAGCACATGATGATGATAGAATACTGCCGAAACTCTTCATACTAATAATCTTTTCTTTTGAGTTTTCTTCTGAGTGGTCTAATGCGACCCGCCACGGATTTCTCTCCTGTGTCCACTTCTTCATCTCAGAGCAGCACTTGAAACCTACGTCCCAAGCTATTTGCTGGATGTATTCCAATCTCTGTCTTCCTCTACAGTTTTTACCCTCTACAGCTCCCTCTAGAACAATGGAAGACATTCCTTGATGTCTTGTCTTTTCCTCCATGATTCTTTGGAGAACCTACTCTTTCCTTACCTTATCAGCCCACCCACTTTTCAAATTCTTGTGTAACACCGTATCTCAAATGCTTCGATTCTCTTCTTTTCCGGTTTTCCAACAGTTCATGTTTCACTATCATAAAATGCTGTGCTCCAAACGTACATTTTCAGAAATTCTTTCTCAAATGAAGACCTATGTTCGATATTAGTAGACTCCTTTTGGCCTTTGGCCAGGAATGCTCTTTCTGCCAGTGCTAGTCTGCTTTTTATGTCCTCATTGCTCCGTCCGCCATGTGTTATTGTGTTACCTAGGTAGCAGAATTTACGAGCATTAACTTCATCTACTTCATGATCACCAATTCTGCAACTTTTCAGTACTTTCGTCTTTTTTAGGCTTACTCTTAATCCATTCACTTCAGCATATACCATAAGTTTTCTTCACTTTCAGGAAATTTTATCATTGATACCCTTTCAACTTCAATTTTAATTTCACTCTCAAACCTTTCTTTTATTTCCAACATTGCTTCTTCGATATATAGATTTAACACTAGAGGCGAAATCTACATCTTCGTCTTACGCCTTTTATAATCCGAGCACTTAGTTCTTGGCCTTCCACTCCTATTGTTCCGTCTTGATTCTTGTTCATGCTATATATTAAGCGTTCTTTCCCTATAGCTTACCCTATTTTTCTCAATTTTTAACATCTTGCCCCTTTGACGTTGTCGAACGCTTTTTCCAGGTCGACAATTCCTATGAACGTATCTCGATTTTTCTACAGTCTTCCTTCCATTATCATCCGCTGCGTAAGAGCTGACTCTCTGGTGCATTTACCTTTTCTAAAGCCAAAGTGATCGTCATCTAAGAGATCTCAATTTTTTCCGTTCTTCTGTGTACTGTTTTTGTCAGCAACTTGGATGCATTAACTGTTAAACCGACTGTACGATAATTCGCGCTCTCGTCGGCTGTTGCAACCTTCGGAACTGTATGGATGAAATTTTTCCGGCTGTCTGATGGTGTACTGTCGGTCTCATACATTCTAAAGACCAACGAGAACAGTCGTTTTGTTTCCACCTCATCCAAATATTTCACAAATTTCAATAGAATGTTGTCTGTCCCTTCAGCCTTATTTTATCTTAAGTCACCAAAAACCCTTTTAAATTCTGATACTAGATCCCCTGTCTCTTCCCTTCCCGACTCCAGTTTCTTCTATCACGTCATCGAGCAAGTCTTCCCCTCACAGAGGCGTTCGATGTACTCTTTCCACCTATCCGCTCTCTCCTCTGCATTTAACAGTCGAATTCGCGTTGCATTCTAAATTTCACCACCCATGCTCTTATTTCACCGAAGGTTGTGCAATAAATATTGCACAATTAAAGAGACTGAAGCCTTGAAATTATTATTTCATAGAAGTATTGTACTTGTCATTTGCCACCACGATGTATTATCATTATCTGTTTACAACTATTGTCTGCTTTTGAAGTGAGATCCACCATTATGAATTGTGATGACTGCTGTGCCATACGCACACCAAACTCGAATGAAATAAATGAAAATATAACATATATTTCTTTATTTGGAAATACTCCCGTGACTGAAAACGACAGTTCGAACACGTTCTGCACAATATTTTGCAAGGAGGTATACTTCTGCAAAATTCTGCTGAGTAACGAGAGTCATAGCACTACCAATCTGAGTACTGCAGCCGCGCGAAGTGGCCGCGCGGTTTGAGGCGTCATGTCACGGACTGCGCGGCGCCTCCCGCCGGAGGTTCGAGTCCTGCCTCGGGCATGGGTGTGTGTGTTGTTCTTAGCATAAGTTAGTTTAAGTAGCCTATAAGTGTAGGGACCGATGGCCTAAGCATTTTTTTTGAGTACCCCATAGAATCAGTTTTTCATTTTTTGTTTACTCGTCTCTAATTTCAAGCTAACATTTACGTCTCTTTATACATTAGAATACCTCAGATTCAGAACTCGTAAAAATATGATTGATGACTTTATACACGAGCATTCTTGTTTATGCTTTACAGTGACTGTTATTCATATCGAATGAAACAACGTGTTTACCGTTTTCAGTAACTTTTTATTGATATATAAGACGCGTTTCAAAGTCTTAAATCTCCATCGTCATCTAGATTTACATGTGCTAGTATGACATATGTGTGTGTTGTGTTACGATAGTGTCTGGTAACCCTTTTTGTTTAAAAAAATATGACAGTTTACATGGGATGTGTTATGACAGAGAAAGGAACATGTCACCACTGGAGACAGTGCCGCCGGCCGGAGTGGCCGTGCGGTTCTGGGCGCTACAGTCTGGAACCGAGCGACCGCTACGGCCGCAGGTTCGAATTCTGCCTCGGGCATGGATGTGTGTGATGTCCTTACGTTAGTTAGGTTTAATTAGTTCTAAGTTCTAGGCGACTGATGACCTCAGAAGTTAAGTCGCATAGTGCTCAGAGCCATTTGAACCATTTGAGACAGTGCCACAAGTTACCCCAAAATCGTAACACAACTCACACATATGTCTTATTAACACACCTAAATCCACGTGATGAAGGTTTAAACCTTCGAACCACGTCGTAGATGTAAATAAACAGTGACTGGTAGCAGTAAATTTGGTTGCTAACTGTTCTCGAGTTTTGTTTACCTGTTTAAGAAATTAGAACTAACAGAACAGTGCCGGTACAAGACAACACATCGAACTTTAGTTCCCTGTTTCGTTTAATAATACATCGCGAGAGATGTAGTAAGTTCCTACTGGACAAAACTGCTGAGGTCATCGGTCCCTAGGCTTACACGCTACTTTATCTAACTTAAACTAACTTACGGTAAGGACAACACACACACACACACACCCATGCCCGAGGGAGGACTCGAACCTCCGACGAGGGGAGCCGCGCGGTCCATGGCAAGGCGCCCTTAGACCGCACGGCTATCCCGCGCGGCGGTATACTTGGAGTATCAGATTAGTCAACGACGTGATTTTTCCCGCTACAGTCAACAAGGAAAAACAAGTCACGCATCGTTCTTGCGGAAGTCACTACAAGTAACTCGTTGACTGACTGCTGATTTCAATATCCGGTGCTCCGCAGATGTTGAAATGAGAATGCCCTGTCTTTTGTGCACCGGCAGTTTACTGAATAACTCTGTTCTTGCCATTCAGCAATTCGTGAGCTTTCATACATCGATATCAGGTACATTTTGACGTATGACTACCATCTTCTAAATCGAAATGCACAATTTATGCATGAGAATTTAATAGAGACTTCAAGACTGAAGTTACGAAAGGCCCAGTAGGAAAAGAGAAAGAATTATTATACCAAGAGTTTGCAATCATTCAAGATTATCGTAGCAGAGAAGACATTGCAAACGTATTGTCACAAGCGTTGAAGCGTTCCTGCAACAATAAATTTGTACTGTTATAAGATAAAGACGTGTAACTGCGGAACAAGTTTCGTAATCTGTGGGCCCACGTTTGGACCATCGAATTGTGTCTGAAATGAAATGTTGACAGAGGGAAACGGGCAGAAAAGTGAAGTTTTAAGCTTCCGGAATGTTGAAACTGTCTAGGCAGATAAAGTAATCAGTGAAGATATGCTGCATAGAATAGCCTAGTTTTTGGAAGCTACTCAACACAAGAAGTGACATTAGAGCGCTAGCAAGCATACAGGTATGAGGACCGTACATAAAATACGCTCGACACCAATGGTTAAAGCAGTCAAAAGAATTGTAAAATGTCTCTTAAGAATATGTCCCCCGAACGGTATGTTCTTCTTTTGAAAGTCCAGCAATGAAATTTATGTGTTTATACTCTACCTAATGACTACCGCTATAAACGTAAATATCTGAACTCCGGACGTTCAAACAGGAGCAACTTTATTCACAGACATCGTAAAACGGAAAGTATCACCGTAACACAGATAGAGCATGCGCTTAATTCTGTGTTTATTTGTAGAGCGTTGAAACGACATGTGCGTGGCTTATCTGCTTTCTAAAGCACTTAAGTTATGAGAGAAATATTGTAATATGTTATGTGTTTAAACAACAAACAGCTGAGGAAAGGATTATACCGCCAGACTGCAGAACGAATGGTTTGTAAACAAGGCTCCACACCCACAAGCAATGCTCGCTTACTAAGCTACGATAACAGCTCATGGAAAAGAGCTCTAACGTGTCAAAGGAAGAATTACACCTCAGGTATGAAACGATGCCAAAAAATGATTCCACTTTGATGTGAAAGCGGGAGCGCCACGTCCAATGTCCGGCACGCAGTGGAGCAGATAGTGGTAACGAGCCGTCGGTAAAACATGTGAATGCTTTCCACGTTTGTTCCCTTTGCTGTTCTGGAATAAAGTCTGAAAAAAAGCTGTAACAATTTTGTATTATCTATCTTCCTTGATCTACCATCTTTAATATAATGTCACGAATAGCTGTACAGAGTAATTCAACACGAGTATAGCGATTACAAATGGTTATAGCTATTTAATACATAGTGATACATCAATAAGAATTTCAGCGAATGTCAAAGAAAGTTCATTTTTTACGTACTTTGTTGTGTGCTCTGTCACGTCCGAAATGCATTTGCCGACGTACAAACTGAAGCAAATGTGGGGCCATCGACGCGAGCGCATTAGAAATACGTATTTTGAGTTGTGGAGTTTTTTTTCGGCGAAAGGAGGCACATGCACAAGATCTCGCTCATATCCCAGCAAAACGAAATTTCAGGGTGTCAAGTCGGGAGGTCTGGGTGAACAAGAGCAGAACACAGCACGACCAACGGTTTTGATGTTTTCGCTAGCGTATCACCTCGCAACTGGCGGTTTCCGATTTGCTGCTCTTACGCATCGACTGAAATTTTGAAGTATCTCTTAGATTCTCTGTAGTTGTTATAGAAGTATCACTGAGCATGAAATAGTTGTAACGGATTGTAATCGCTGTATTCATTTTAAACTGAACTGTACTTTTCACCGCTTTCCCTGCCATTTTTCGTCCTTCAGAGGTAAATATTAGTAACCAAGACTCATGAAAGGCACAAGGTGCTTTACTTTACGTTTCTTAGCTTTCTTCGACATGATTAGCATCAATTTACATTTTACCTACGGCGCAGGAAGTGGTATCGCCTGTACAGTTTCGACGTTGCAATAGGGCACCTACCCTAAATGTATTCTGTTAGAACATACGTGAAAAGACATAAGAACGTAAGAAATACTTAGTTGAGTGCCTAAGGAAATGTTTTAGTAGCTAAATGAGTCACGTGCATTCTAGGAAGGAAGTCCTCTCGGATGGTTTCGCGTTATGTTTAAAATGCGTGTGGCGTCAAGAATTTTCCTTGCTGGAACTGGCTGTTGGTGTTGTCCTCATCATCTCATCATCATTCAGGTAGTGGCGAGACTGGAAATGGTAAATACTGGAACTTGTACGCGCGCTTACGACTACGATGTTGAGCGCCCCACAAACCAACATCATCATCCTCATCATCACTTTTCCTTGCCTTTATCAACGTCGCCTCATCAAAATCTCATCACGAAGTAGATGAAGAGAACGAATTCGGCTGTCTTCGAAGCAGCTACATCTACATCTAAATGTTTACTTAGCAATTCACAGCGATGTGCCTGGCAAAGGGTTCATCGAAATACCTTCAAGCTGTTTTCTACCTTTCCGCACTCGAATGGCGTGCGGGAAAAACGAGCACTCTGTACATGCTCTAATTTCTCTTATCATGATTATCATTTTCAACTATGTCGTTGGGCACCAACAGAATATTTTCTCAATCTGAGGAGAAAGTTGGTATTGAAATTTCACGAAAATATTCTCCCGCAACGAAATACGCCTTTGTTTTAATGATTGTCGTCCCAGTTCACGTATCCTGTCCGCAGCACTCCCCTCCCCCCTGTTTCGCGATAATACAAAGCGAGCTGCCCTTCTATGAACTCCGTCGATGTCATCCGTCAGTCGCATTTGATGCAGAGTAGACAACGCACAATAATACTCCAGAAGAGGGCAGACTAGCGTGGCGTAAGCAGTATCTTTAGTGGACTTGTTGCACTTTCTAAGTATTCTGCCAAGCAATCGCAGTCTGTGGTTTTCTTTCCGCCAACGTTATCTATGTGATCGTTCCAATTTAAGTTGTTTGAATTGTAGTCCAAAAGTATTTAGTTAAATTTACAGCCTTCAAATTCATGTGATTTATCGTATAGCCGAAATTCAGTGGCTTTCTTTTAGTAATCATGTGGATCACTTTAATTTTAGGAATAAATTCCTGAGGCTACGACAGGGACGAAGCCTCTCCGTCGTTTCTAGGTCCCCAGTTCAATGCAATACAATACAATTGTATCATTGACTGTGGAAGAACTGCAAAGGAAGAAATTCGAAGCATTTGCGATGACGCGCTTTTGAAGGGTACTGGATATTAGGTGCACTGTTAAGAGATAAGGAGATTCACCGCAAAATCAGCGAGAAGAGAAACACGTTAGAAACATTAGCAATAGGAAAGGACAGGATGACAGGGCATGTGTTAAGACATCAAGGAATGACTTTCTTGGTATCTGAGGATGCTATAGAGCGTAAAAACCGCAGGGAAAGACAGAGATGGGAATACAATAAGTGCGAGTGTTACTCTAACATAAATAGGTTAGCACAGGTAAGAAATTACTGGCGAGCCGCATCCATCAAACCAGGCAGAAGTCTCATGACACCCCCTAAAACAGAAGTGCCCCCATACTGAAGTATTAGTGGTCGGTTTTCTAAGGGCCATCGAGCTCAGACATCCATCGACGCGGTGGCCCACGGTTTGGCGTCATATCCACGAGCTTTTCCTTCCCTCCAACGTGTGGGCAACTTGGTACCACGTCACCTGTGTAAAATTCGCCACAAATCAACGTTTTCACGCCATCGGACTAACGGACTCTCCGATTTGTTCAATTTGCCACCTCATGGACGACTATGTCCACCAACTGACTTGCGATGCTTTCCAGCGACGTCTGTAAACTTGGTCGACAGTTCGTTGCGTATTACCTCCGCGTTCGGCCAGCTTCGATTGACCCATAGACTTTTATCCATGCTGAGGATACTTATTTCCCCGCCACCAAAACTCATGCGATTGTATGGGTCAAGTACGGACGGTCACCTACATGTACAAAGATGGCGACAAATCACACCTTGACTTCTGGCAGTACAAACAAACCTCCCACAGTGAAGTCGAGCACCGACAGCGCTACCACGCCTTCTTCACCACTTACCTACAAGTGATCTTTCGATCTTTACATCACCCCCGCTCAGCTGGATGGTGCCACATTCGGACGACCCCCTCCCTCTGCTGACATCTGAGACTCTCCGCGCTACTTTCTATATTGTAACCCACAGTGGAGTAGGCGCATGGACACCATACTCCTTTCTTTTATGCCTCTTTGTCTTCTACCCTCCTTTCAAGCGCCTCTTCCCGGTAGACGCGCCGGTGACACAGTGGCCAGGCCTCGCATGTTGATCCCTGCCCACTCTGCCACCACGCTTCCTCTGCCGGGCAGTTGCCTGCAAGCCTTACCACACCCCCGCACCTTCTTCCCTTTTTGTCTGTTGCCTCACGCCTCTTAGCTTATTTCAGTATTATTGTTATTATTTTTTTCCGACCCTTGTTAATACAGTCTTCTGCTCACCATGTTCGAGTGTAATGTCTCGTGTTGATTCCGCCGGAAGGATGGCATCTCTGTTGTATTTAACCTTGAACAAATAAAGATATTTTGTTTGCTTATCTCGTTCATAGTATAAAAGTAAAAAAAATAATAAAATAAATGGGGAGCGTCTCCCATTAGTAATCAAAACATCATCGGTCCCGGGATCGAAACCCGCCATCGCTTAACTTTAATTAATAATCAGCGTTGGCGGCCGAAGACTTCTTGCATTGGAAGTCACCCTCATTCTGCCAACGGCCTTGTCAAAGAAGATGGAGGAGCGGACAGAGGTTCAGGGAACACTCTTGTCCTTTGGGTGGGAAACTGCCACTACAGACGGAAGAATCAGCAATAATCAACGGCATGAGAATACAGAGCGCGATGGAAACTAATGCATTAAAGACACATAACGTGTATCCACAGGACATGTGACCTGAAATTGAAAAAGTGTCGTGATGACAAAAGATCCCGGAATAATCCCTCTTTCGAACGTTCAGGAGGGGACTGTCAAGGGGGGGGGGGAGGGGGGGATGATTATGAGAAAAAGATTGAATAACCAAAGAAAAGGTAAAATATCTGAAAAGCGAAATGCAAACTCTCAGTCTTGGTATACAGTAGCAGGGGTGCAGGGGTCAATGAAGTAAAATGGACAGAAGACAAGGATTTCTTGTCAGATGAGTTTAGGGTATTATCAACAGCAGCAGAAAATGGTACGACAAGAGTAGGATTCGTTATGAATAGGATGGTAGGGCAAAGACTGCGTTATTGTAAACAGTTCAGTTATACAAGCGACAGCAAACCAACACCAACAACCATTGTTCAGGTATACATGCCAACGTTGCAATCCGAAGATGAAGAGACAGAGAAAATATATGAGGATATTGAAAGGATAACACAGTACGTAAAGCGAGATGAATATCTAATAGTCATGGGGGACTGGAATGCAGTGTAGGAGAAGGAGTAGAAGAAAAGATTACAAGAGGATCGGTGCTTGGGACAGGGGATGGGAGAGGAGAAAGACTAATTGAGTTCTGTAATAAATTTCCACTAGGAAAAGACCGGTTGATACGGGAAGTTTTCAGTTACATTAGATCATGGACAGACAGAGATTCCGCAATCAGGTTCTAGTTTGTAAGGTGTACCCAGGAGCAGATATAGACTGAGATCACAACGAAATAGTGATGAAGAGTAGGCTGAAGTTCAAGAGGTAGTCAGGAAGAATCAATACGCAAAGAAGTGGGGTACAGAAGTAGTAAGGGATGATGAGACACGCTATAAGTTCTCTAAGGCTATAGATACAGCAATAAGGAATAGCTTAGTAGACAGTAAACTTGAAGAGGAATGGACATCTCAAAAAAGGGCCATCACAGAATTCAGAAACAAAAAGTACAAAGAAGGTAACTGCGACGAGACCATGGGTCATAGAAGAAATATTTCAGTTGATCGATGAAAGAAGGAAGTACAAAAATGTTCAGGGAAATTCAGGTTTACGGATATACAAATCGCTGAGAAATGAAATAAACAGGGCGTGGAGGGAAGCTAAGACGAAAAGGCTACATGAAAAATGTGAAGAAATAGAGAAAGAAATGGTTTTCGGAAGGACTGACTCAGCGTATACGAAAGTCAAAACAACCTTCGGTGAAATTAAAAGAAAAGGTGGTAAGATTAAGAGTGCCAGAGAAATTCCACTGTTAGATGCAGAGAAGAGAGAGGATAGTTGGAAAGTGTACACTGATTGCCTCTGTGATAGGGAAGATATGTCTATGATAGACGAAGATACAGAAGTCGAATTAGAAGATATAGGGGAATCAGAATTTAAGAGAGCTTTGGAGGACTTAACGCAGAAGTTGTAGATAACATTCCATCAAATTTATAAAATTTTTGGGAAAGTGGCAACGAAACGACTAATTACGTTGCCGGCCGCTGTGGCTTTGCGGTTCTAGGCGCTTCAGTCCGGAACAACGCTGCTGCTACGGTCGCAGGTTCGAATCTTGCCTTGGGCATGGATGTGTGTGATGTCCTTAGGCTAGTTGGGATTAAGTAGTTCTAAGTCTAGAGGACTCGTGACATCAGGTATTAAGTCCCATAGTGCTAAGAGCCATTTTGAACTAATTACGTTGGTGTGTGGAATGTATGAGTCTGGCGGCACACCATCTGACTTTCGGAATAATATCATCACACAGTTCCGAAGACTGCAAGAGCTGACAAGTGCGAGATTTATCACACAGTCAGCTTAACAGCTCATGCATCCAAGTGTCTGACAAGAACAATATACAGAAGAATGGAAAAGAAAACTGAGGATGTGTTAGATGACGATCAGTTTGGCTTTAGGAAGGCTAAATGCACCAGAGAGGCAACTCTGACATTGCGGTTGATAATGGAAACAAAACTAAAGAAAAATCCAGACATGTCCACAGGATTTGTCGACCTGGAGAGAGCGTTAGACAGTGTAAAATGGAGCAAGATATTCGAAATTCTGAGAAAAATAGAGGTAAGCTACAGGGAGAGACGGGTAATATACAACGCGTACAAGAGCCAAGAGGGCATATTAACAGTCGACGACCAAAAACCGAAGCGTTCGGGATGTAAGACGTGCATGTTGTCCTTCACCACTACTATTTTATGTGTACATCGTAGAAGCAATGATGGAAATAAGAGAAAGGTAAAAGGATAACCATACGATCCGCTGATGACATTCCTATCCTGAGTGAAAATGAAGGAGGGCTATATGATCTGCTGAATGGAATGAACAATGTGATGAGTATAGAACATGGATTGTGAGTAAATCGAAGAAATACGAAAGTAATGAAGATTAGCAAAAATGAAAAAAGCGAGAAACATAATATCAGGATTGACTGTCACAAACTAGATGAAATTAAGGAATTCTACTGCCTAGGCAGCAAAATAACTAGTGAGGGCAAGGAGGACATCAAAAGCAGACTGCCATTGGTAAAAGGAGCATTCCTGGCCAAGAGAAGTCTACTAGTATCAAACATAGGCCTTAGTTTGAGGAAGAAATTTCTGAGAATATGCGTCTGGAGCACAGCATTGTATGGTAGTGAAACATGGACTGTGGGAAAACCAGAACAGAAGAGAATCGGAGCATTAGAGATGTGGTGCTACAGGCGAATGTTGATTATTAGGTGGAGTTACAAGGTAAGAAATGAAGAGGTTCTGCGCAGAATCGGAGAGGATAGGAATATGTTAAAAACACTGACAGGGAGAAGGGACGAGATGAGAGTACATGTGTCACGACATTAGGGAATGACTTCCATGGTACTAGAGGGAACTGTAGAGAGTAAAAACTGTCGCGCATAAGTTGAAGACGTAGGTTCGAAGTGCTACTCTAAGATAAAGAGGATGGCGCGGGAGAGGAAATAGTGGCGGGCCGCATCAAGGGAGTCAGTAGACTGATGACCAGAGACAGGATTATATGCTTTTGCATGTTGCATGTGCAATTGAATATTTGGCCCTCTTCACCGATTATTACATATTTTAAGTAAATACTAGTTACGATGCATATTTCGCACATGTTTGCGATATTTTAAAAATTTAGACGGGCGGTCTCCAGTTCGATCTACTTTTAATGTCTCTCAGATAGACCGTGACCTAGAACTGCGTGCAATCGCAAACAGAAAGGCAACTGCCCAGCGAAATCATTAGAGAAGAGGTACAGGAACAGGCAGACAGAATCAATGCTCCTGCGCCCACACCCCCGATTAATCCCCTCCGCTGTCATACCGTAAGTGTTTGCAGCAATTAAATTAAATGATAATTAACTGGACACCCTAGCTACAAACAGGCGTTGATGTATTTCATTGGGGACATGTTGGAAATGTTTGCCCCGACCGGGACTCGCACCCGGGATCTCCTGCTTACATGGCAGACGCTCAATCCAGCTAAGCCACCGCGGGCACAGAGGATAGTGCGTCTGCAGGGACTTATCCCTAGCACGCTCCCCGTGAGATCCACATTCCCAACATGTCCACACCACTACATTCGTAGTGCCCGCAGTGGCTCAGATGGATAGAGCGTCTGCCATGTAAGCAGGAGATCCCGGGTTCGAGTCCCGGTCGGGGCACACATTTTCAACATGTCCCCAATGAAGTACATCAACGCCTGTTTGTAGCTAGGGTGTCCATTTAATTATCATTTCATTTCTAGCAAAGCTGCATGGTCATCCACGGTAGCTGTTCTTTCGGGAACAGATACTACCGTCATATATAGTTAAATTATGGCTTCCCGTCCATTGACCTTCTTGTGCGAACGCACACGCTATGCCCGAACTCGTACGGGACTTGGTAGATTAATCTGCCACGAGTAATGAGTATGATGGGCAAACATCTATTAGGCGCACTACGAATGTAGTGGTGTGGATATGTTGGGAATGTGGATCTCACGGGGAGCGTGCTAGGGATAAGTCCCTGCAGACGCATTATCCTCTGTGCCCGCGGTGGCTCAGATGGATAGAGTGTCTGCCATGTACGCAGGAGATCCCGGGTTCGAGTCCCGGTCGGGGCACACATTTTCAACATGTCCCCAATGAAGTACATCAACGCCTGTTTGTAGCTAGGGTGTCCATTTAATTATCATTTCATTTCTAGCAAAGCTGCATGGTCACCCACGGTAGCTGTTCTTTCGGGAACAGATACTACCGTCATATATAATTAAATTAAAACTAGGGAATCGTTTAGTCGCACGTCCGTAATTTCAGTTTAGCTACCTATTTACTTTTACACAGTCGAACGCGTTTACGATGTGTAGTGTGTAACGCGTTGTGCGCCGTACCGCCCGAAAAAGGAAACGTCGTTCCGCGGGTAGCTGACATTTACATATGACGGAATCTATTAATATAGTCGAGTGTGCGAGAAAACGTTTCGTGCAAAAAAAAAAAAGTTTCAGATGGACCAGCATATCAAGACAAATCTTCATATCGCAGGAATTTAGAAGAATGGACCTCGACAACTAGTGACAATAGCAAGTTGCAGTAGCAGGAATTTGTGCAAAGGCAACCAATCAAGTCGGTTTAACATGGATCTACGTGAAGCATTCATTGCAAGCAATATTCCTCTTCGCAAACTTACAAACCCTATCCTCAAAGGCTTCCTGCGAAAATTTTGTTTAAATCAAAATATACAAGATGAATTAACATTGCGGAAAAATTACATACCGACAATTTACGTCAAAATTCTGGAAGAAATACGCAATGAACTCAAGGACAGCATTAACTGGATTTCAGTTGACAAAACTACAGACACTTGTGGCCATGGCATTGCAAGTTTAATTGTTGGTGATTTAAAAGGAAGCCTTCTTCTTCCTATTTGGCGGCCTGCAAAGAACTGGAAAAAGTAAATCATGCTACGATCGTCAGATTTGCGAGTGAGGGTATTAGAAAAATATTTGCAGATTATTCTGCAGATGAAAGGGTTATTGCGTTTGTTTCAGATGCTGGTCCCTATATGATCAAAGCAGGAAAAGACCTCCGAGTATTTTATCCTAATTTGATTAACCTTTTCTGAAGAAGTACGTTCCACACTTGTGAATGTAAATAAACTGATTTCATCCACAATGAAAGTGTTTCTAAAGGCTCCTGCTCGCATCAAGATGTACACAGAAAAACTACCAAGTGTGCCTTTACCTCCCAAACCAGTGGTATCTCGCTGTGGTACGTCGTTGGAAGCTGTTTTGTTTTACAACGAATATTTTGAGGCCATTAGAGGGGTAGTAAACGACTTCGATAGTGCAAAGGGTTTGGCAGTTTGCCAGTGGACGGAAGCTTATAATGATTACGGTTTTAGAAAACACATTGCTGTGATTAGCACTCATTTTTCCCTTATACCTGCAAACTCAAGGTTTGGCGTTAAATGAATCTATTCAGTTAAGGAGTAAACTTATTCTAGTGAACTCCTCGCTGTCACAGGTATTCCCAAGAAAACTTAAAGAAAAGTTTGAAAACATTTTAAACAATAACCCAGGCTTTGAACCCTTGTGTCAAATTGACAGTTTTATTAACGTGACGGGTGATCTTTTACCTGAAACAGTAAGTGCCAACATACCACCGAAATTCAAATACTGCGCAGTTACCTCAGTTGATGTAGAACGGTCCTTTTCTGCATATAAAAATGCCTGGAGTGATCGAAGACACGCTTACTACCGAACATTTGGGACAGTACTTGGTCTACAGTAGTATAAAAATGTAAAATAAATTGTAAATGATGCTTTGGTTTAATAGTATTGATTAAAAGTTAATGCCGTTCAAAAAAATTCATAATTCTATGTTGATTTTTAAATAAAATATTACGGAGAATTTGAGCTTGCTCCTCTGCGTGTGATGTATCTCGAAGTTGGTCCTGTACATGTTGACTGTTTCGCTGCGATTCACTCGCATCGCATCCGCTTGTTACCTACAACAATAGCAAGGAAGGAACCATTCTTGAAACACATTATACGTCCCCATTTCGCAAATTTTTAGAAAGTAATCCCAGAAAGGCCCCGTTCCTAATCTCTACCGAAAAGTATTCAGAAAATGATATCAGCGTTCTAAATGAACCGATTTTTCACGTTTCCGGCTCTCTTCCTCATAACTGATATGCACAGGATCGGCTTTGAGATACAGCGCACGCAGTACCTACCATGTTTTTTATTATTTGATCTTGCGTATTTCGACGTATTTAATGCATTTTAAGCATTTTTCATGCATATTTGCATACATATTTTGAGATTATTATGGTGACAAAAAAAAAAAAGGTGACGGTGTTCATCAATGGGCTGAGGATTCTTAACATAGCCAGCGCTTTCAGATATTCAAGGATTTGCACTTCGCGAAAAAACGACTAGCTCGTGGAATCACTGAGACACATAAATACGTCACTGCTGCTCGAAAGTAATAACGTTTACGAACTTCAGCGTTTGTGTTGATCGCGTCACCAGGAGACCGCGAGGAGGACGAAGACGAGGATATAGCGCCTGTCGCCGACTCGCCCCGGTCCGGTAGAAGAAGGATGTGCGTCAGGATGCGTTCCTGGTGCGGCGCGTCGGCAGGGTATTTAAGCTACCGGCTCCGGTGAGGAACCCAGTCGCAGCTGACAACGCCGCCGCCGCCGCCGCCACCGCCCCCGCCATGGATACCTGCTGCCGCTGCGCCTTGTTGCTCCTGCTGTCGGCAGTACTGATGTCGCAATGCGGGGCTCGCTCAGTGCCGTTCAACAAGAATGTCTGGAAGCGCAACAACAGTTCTGCTCTCTGCAAAGTCAGATTCGACGGCATCTATGTGAGCTGTATGGATACATCGATGAGGTTCATTGACAGCGACACAAAGAAAGTCTACGAATGCAGGGATCTGAAGGCTGGTCTCGGGAACCACAGCTTCGGCTGCATTCCTGTGGAGATTGATATAAGGCATTGAAACGTGTGTGTGTGTCAAGTACTTAAGGATAGTCGCCAATTGTTCGTGGAGTTTGTTGTCTTACAACAAGCTTATACAACATGTCCGTGACTGACGTCAATAGGTAATCTACTCTTATGACCAAAACGCTTAGCATATTTAGCTACTGTTGCAGCTACTCAACACTCATTCGAGTTGTGAAAATTTATATTAGCAATATTTATTTATTTTGTGTATTAATTTATTTATATCTATTTATTTTTCTGAATATACACTTGCTTCTCATAAGAAGCGTTTAATTTATGTATAAATGTGTCTTAGTGAACTGACAGTGTTCACGTAACGATTATCGTGACTGTTATACAACTGAGACCTCGCAAGGAGTCCTTGCTCACCTCACTGGAATTTCCTTTCTAGTGGCCAATGAAAGTCTGATTATATTTATGTACTATATATTATACAAATAAAAAATTAACGTGAAATATGAAATTCTGTTTGATAAGATAACCTCAAAGTATTTTTGTCAAGTATATTCTTTCCTGTAACTGATCAACTTACTTTTCAGTACTGTTTCAAGGTTCAGCTTGGAGGCAATGAATGATCAACATTGCCCTCCAGGATCTTTTGAGCTTACCATCTGTTATTGTTCTATGACTTGTAATAACTAAGAGATACGAGTAAACACGAGACATTATTCTAAGAGAAGTCATGTGCTACGCTCGTTTTATTACTGCTGGAGACTCACATTCAGAATAATTTGAATAACATTAACTCGGAAGTTAAAACCATTATTTTAAAATATTTTATAGTTGGTGATTTCGCTATTGATCCTTCTTATGGCATTGCAAAACACGTTACCTCCGGTTACTGTTACAGTTATTGGGTCCACACTGGATACCTTGAGTGCAATGAAGCCATCTAGTAAATTAAGAATGAGTCTTACAGGCATGAAAGAAGTCTTATTTTTATATCCACAAACTCATAATTACGAACTTGCTCTAAAACAATAATAATGTCAAAGCTGACTCTTGATACAAGGAAATAAGTTACCATAATTTCATCACAACACATTTTTTTTCATTTTTATTTATTTGTTTGTTGCGAACGCGACAATGGCAGTATCTGAGAGGATGGATGGTGAAACAACGTAGGGCTCCCGCTCTCTATCAGGAAAAGTTACGAAACCATAACTTATCAAAATGTCATTCACAAACGCACGACACTGGACTTAGTACATCAACCATCTTCTCGTGTCTTGGTACACATGGTGATATCGGACGTGATAAGTCGCCGCTAAATAAGGATAAAAATCGTAATCCTTATTCTGAAAGTACAGATGAGGTAAAAAATATGACTATTGCCCCTTTATTTAAATATTAATAAAGCGTATTAGTTACAAACATATAGCGTAAGACAACATTGTTTTTCAAGGAGTACAAAACAGTTGAAATTAATACATGTACCCAGCAACAAATTGTTAACCACATATTTTTTTTAGGTTTTTAAATTCCATTATAAAGAAAATAAAACAAGGTAACATCAACTAGGCTAAAAGCACAGAAAATTTTTTTTCTTGCTTGCAATTCTGTAAACTGTCTCATTACATCTTTTAAATTTACTTGATCACTAATTTCATGCTGAGTTGCCAAAATGACAAAACCATTGAGATATATCTTTCGATAAGTCGATTTCTTTTATCGAAAGATTTTACATCCCTGATCGAATCTTTGTGTCAAAGTACCAAATATAATATTATATGAATCGGCTTCAATATCTATAAAGTCTTACTGATCCCAGTCTTGCAATTATTTATGAGGGACTAATCATAATAATTGGTTTCAAAGTTACCACTTTAGGCGTTACAATCCAATTGCCTATTCGATATTTGGTTGCCAAAACACCGTATTTATTTTCTGATTAATTTGCTTTCCCCTACACAAGTGGTAATTAAAAATAATTTCATACGACGCTAGTGCAACCTTTAATATGGCTGAGAATGGTCACATGATATTTGAAGTCGGCGGAAAAGCCCCCACTGCACAAAAGCGTATGGCAGCATATGTAGAACTGCATTACGATAGATTTGTCACTGATGAGTTTTACACAGGTTGAGAACTGCCAGGGCTTTCGAAAGTCATGAATAATACGTAACCAGTCATTGGTTGTTGTTTCATGAAGGGATAAACTAAATTACGGGCCCACATCATTAACGTCGACATGCAGCAGGATTTTGGAACATATATTGTGTTCGAACATAATGAATTACCTCGAAGAAAACGGTCTATTGACACACAGTCAACATGGGTTTAGAAAACATTGTTCTTGTGAAACACAATTAGCTCTTTACTCGCACTAAGTGCTGAGTGCTATTGACAAGGTATTTTACATTGATTCCGTATTTCTGGATTTCCGGAAGTCTTTTACAGTGCACCACACAAGCGGCGTGTATTGAAATTGAATGCTTATGGAATATCGTCTCAGTTATGTGACTGGATTCGTGATTTCCTGTCAGAGAGGTCACAGTTTTTTGATGGAAAGTCATCGAGTAAAACAAACGTAATTTACAGCGTTCCAAGGTAGTGTTATAGGCCCTTTGCTGTTCCTTACGTATATAAAAGATTTGGGAGACAATCTGAGCAACCATCTTTCGTTGTTTGCAGATGACGCTGTCGTTTATCGACTAGTAAAGGCATCAGGAGATCAAAACGAATTGCAAAACAATTTAGAAAACATTTCTAAATGGAGCGAAAATTGGCAATTGACCCTAAATAACAAAAGTGTGATGTCATCCACATGAGTGCTAAAAGGAATCTGTTGAACTTAGCTTACACGATAAATCAGTCAAAACTAAAGGCCGCAATTTCAACTAAACACCTAGGAACTACAATTACTAACAACTTAAATTGGAAGAAACACATAGAAAATTTTGTGGAAAAGGCTATCAAAAGACACCTTTTATTGGCAGGACACGTAGAAAATGTAACAGATCAACTAAAGAGACTGACTACACTACGCTTCTCTTTTAGAATACTGCTGCGCAGTGTGGGATCCGTGCCAGATAGGATTGACAGAGTACATCGAAAAAGTTCAAAGAAGGGTAGCACGTTTTGTATTATCGTGAAATATGGGAGTGTGCGTTACTGATACAGGATTGGTGGTGGACATCATTAAAACAATGGCGTTTTTCCTTGCGGCGGAATCTTCTCCCGAAATTTCAATCACCAGATTTCTCCTCCGAATGCGAAAATATTTTGTTGACATAAGGAGAAACAATCACCATAACAAAATAAGGGAATTCAGAGCTCGTACGGAAAGATATAGGTATTCGTTTCTTCCACACGCTATACGATATTTGGAATAATTGTGAAGGTGGTGTGATGAAACTCTTGCCAGGCACTTAAATGTGATTTTCAGAGTATGTATGTAGATGTACATGTCTTTATGGAAAATGATACGATTGGCAGAGTGGCCAAAACAGTAATTCAACTTCGTCATTTGCTGACAGTCGCCATAAGAAACCTGCATTCAAGTTGTCACTTTTCCCTGACATAAGGCTCTTTGCAGAGTGTAATAGAGATACATATACAAATACATCACAAGTGTATGTGCTAGAGGCTATATTCTGCCAATAAATACGCAACTGACCTACCTAATGAAAGGTGATGTTATTTGCTGTTGAACTGCATTAACAAGAAATCCAATTTGTCTGTGTGTTGATACAGTGCTCAATAAGTCTCTCCTGAGTAAGCCTTTTCCTTTCTGCGTAACTATTGCATCATACATCCATTCTAATCTGCTAACCGTCTACAAGCCTTGCTCTCTCTCTACGATTTAGCCTCCATTACCAGACCGACGATTCCTTGGTGCCTCATTATACGTCGTGTCAACTAAGGTCTCTTTTAGACAAGCTGTGCCATAATTTCCCTTCCTCCTCTATTTAACGCAGTACTTCTTCTTTAGTTATACGAACTTCGTATCTAATCCTGAGCATTATTCATCATCACGTTTAGAAAGCGTCCATTGTCATCTTGTCAGAACTGTTAGTCGTCTACGTTTTACTTACATACTAGGCTACACACCACAGAAATACCTTTCTGGAATACTATACAAACATCAAAATTTATATTCGATGTGAACAAATTTTCTTTTTCAGAAACGCTTTTCTTGCTTTGACGGTCTGCATTTTATATCCTCTCTGCTTCTCCCTTCTCAATTACTGCTTCCTTTTCAAGTCATTGAAACATTAGAGCTACAGTTTGGTTTCTGTAAAAGTTGTAGATAATCTCGTGTCCCGATGTTTTATCGCCGATACCTCCAGAGCTTCAAAGAGGGTGTTTCAGTTAAGAATGTCAAAACGTTTATCTACATATGCAAATGCTATTTAACACAGGTGTGCCTTTCCTCAGTCTGTCTACTTAGCTAAGTGGTAGGATCAGTATTGCCTCTCGTGTTCAGACATTTTACAGCAATCTAACATTGTGCTCATGTTAGCCTTATAGCCCCTCCCCCTATCCTCCCTATATATACCTTCACCTTCTAGCCTTCTCTTATTTGCCTAGTTCTAGTTTGCCAAATGAACTCTTGACAGTTGATACTTCTTTGAGCAAAGTTTTCTTTTTTGTTTAATGTCGGCACCTATGTTTTTCAAGTCCTAAATCGCTGTTAAAATTTTGTACTCTCTGCCAACGTCATTTTTAAATATCTCTATTCCCCACGGCCTACTTTATTGGCTGCATTTTTATATATTCCCCGGTTGTAATTAAATTCAATGTATCATTTTTTATCCAAGTATTTCTACTGCATCGTTTTCCCATTTACATCCTCTGCTGCAATCGCCATTTCTTCTTTCAATGATATCCATGCGGATTGTAGTTGATTCCTGCCTCTGTGTCAGTAAGTCGCTGCCTTAAGATTATAAAAATAAAAACTCTAGGTCTTAAATTATTCCGATTCCATCTCCTTAATCTGCTACTGTTTAGCGTCTCTTTAGTTGCAAACTGCAGTTCCTGACCAGTAAATTATCGTCGACCTGTGTCTGCAACGGAAATGTCTTACAGTTTAAAATATGGTTTCGAAAACTCTGTTCCACATACATATTATTCTTTCATGATGGTTCAGGTAAGTGTTAGGATGATCACTTTATCCTCTGTGTAAAATTCTATCAGATGTGTTAGCGTTATATCTGTCTTGGTGATGATAATTTCAGTGGCAGCTTAGAGATGGCTGAGTGTAGTGATACTACCACATTGGTAATTTCAATAGCTAACACTCAGAGAGAGGTTAAAATACATTATCTTAACATAGCAACAGCCAGGCATTTTCAATTATAAACAAATGAATATCAGACAATAGATAATTTACTATCATTACAGTAAACTGGGTGTAGGTAATGTAATTTGCAATATTAACCCTCCTACCACCGAATATTGTTTATTACACATAATACCACTAGAATCTGTTTCTTATGAAGGATAATTTCGATCAGTGTTAAATGGTATCACATTGCTTTTATTTTTCGACGTTCTGAAACTTGATGGTAGTGGCCTGAAAGGAAATGAAAATTCAAAATTATTTGTAATCATTTGAACATAAAAGGAAATACGAAATAATTTACAACCATTTATTCCAGTAAAAGGCGGAAATGAATCTGATGAAACTAGGAATATCTTCGATCAAATTCCAAAGCGACAATTACGAGGCACTGCATTTAAGGCAAAAAACTACCGAGTAGTTTTTAAACATAGAGCATTCACATTCAGTGTATTTTCTATCCACAGATATTTCGCAAGATGGACACTGTCCTTTTTTTCCATATGTGGTGTTGCTAAATGTACTTGAGTACTAATATTGTCCAATTTTCTACCAATGAGTAGGTGTCCTTATTGAATGTGGAATGCCTGTCTCTCGCAGTTAGTTCTTTCTGCTTAGGCTGATGTAAGAAGAAGCCACATTATAAATGCATTAAGTCCTCTAGTATCTATTATGTTGTAAAATATCATTGGCCATCATTTGTTCTACTTTTAGTGTACGTTGCCACCATCTTTCCCTATGTCCCTACTTCTGAGTGTTTTACTATAATATAGAATCATTGCTGGCTTCGATTCTTCAGAATCCTCCAACTCTTTCCTTGAATGCATAGTACAGGGCAAAATTACAACTATGTCCTTTTTTTGGACAGTACAGAACAATTGATGTATGCTGTTGGAACCCAAGCTCGGATGAATATTTGACTCGATGTTTAGTCCGAGTGAAAACTTCAGATAGCTTTCCTTTTTCTTATAATTGTTTCTAAAAGTGAGAGATCGATTTTCAATACTGCTCTGCCAAACTAAGGCTTGTGAAAAAATTGTCAACATTTACATTTCTGCCACGGTTTTCTAAGTCTTTCGGCGAATCTAAAGCAACTCTCTTGCCTTCAACCACCACATGTAATTAATTTTGTTATCAGACCACTGACTGAGAACACAGAATGGTTTACAATCACCTAAAGCCCATAGTTCCAGCCAATATTTTCCTGGTTTTGAAAGAATACCTTGCCGAAATGGACATCTACCACGAACTGTCAAGTTGTTCGTGAATTGCTACTTTTCTGTGAGGAACATAAACGTCTGGAAATGTCTTTACCTACAGTTGAAATATTTCTTTATTGGGAACTACTTTGTCAAGCGACAGCTTGCGACGTCTCGCATCCGCATCATCAAATTTGATGCAGTTTGAAATTTGGATAAAACTATTTCTGCCCAATGCTTCACTGAAAGTGGGTCTCCCATCCACTTTATTTGACATGTGTGTGAGTGCTTCCTTACGCGTCTTACATCTGCTAGGATGAAGACACGGATGAAGCACTAAGTTCAGCAGCACGTATTGGATTCCATCCACTGTAGTAAAGAAGACTTCCCTCTGTTAGTCCACGTAAGTATTTCATCAACTATACTCTTCCTAAGAAACAATTGATAAGATTGTTCTATGTCGTCCACATCTTTTACCGCGCATTTTGTTGGGCCTGGCTTCACTCGCATTATGTTGCGTCTTCCCCCTATTCCACAAGTTCTTCTCAGCTTGTGTTTGTGCCACACTTCTTTGCTTTTCCACCTATACTAAACAGATAAAAAGTATATCGTGGCACTAGACGCGCTACTGCACGTATATGGTAACTTGTAATGAAATACCTACTTACCTATAAACGTCAGTAGTATGTCACTCTCATTACAGGCTGGATGTTTGTAGTGCCTACATCTTATTCCAATTTCCTCCTGATTCAGAAATATGGTCGTCTAAGACGTTTGTTTCACCATCACTACATGATACAACAGAATCTACAAGTATATCGCTGATATCACTATTTGTTTCTCCATAGAGGATTCCCTCAAAAATGGTTCAAATGGCTCTGAGCACTATGGGACTTAACTTCGGAGGTCATCAGTCCCCTAGAACTGAGAACTACTTAAACCTAACTAACCTAAGGACATCACACACCCATGCCCGAGGTAGGATTCGAACCTGCGACCGTTGTGGTCGCGCGGTTCCAGACTGTAGCGCCTAGAACCGCTCGGCCACCCCGGCCGGCGAGGATTATCTCGCAGTACTGTTTCGAGCACTTTCTTTTTGGAAAGGTGACAAGCCATTTCCAGCTAAATGCAGCAGATACAGAACTAATCTCCCCAAGGGTGCATCGGATAACTATCGCCATATGAAATACTGTCAACAAACGCACTTTCTAACAAATTTCCAAGAACGTAACAAAGCAAATACAGGAAAAATTATAGATTGTAAAACATTAATGTCAGTCGGGTTTCTGCTGGTTATTCGCGTCTTTCTTGCACGATATTTTAACTTCGTGCCTCGCAGTCATTTTCAGGTGCTGCTGAGTATCAGACAGCACTTGGAGAAGTTTACGAGTCACGAAGTTAAAATATCTTGCAAGAAAGACGCGAATAACCGGCAGAAACCCGATTGTTCAACATGAGAACGCCTCGCGGGAAAGCCCGAAAAATTTCAGCATTAATGTATTATAAAATCCCAAGAGAGAAATGGAGTCACACATGATCCCATAGGTATTCGGTGATTCTGTCACGATTTTCTGCAAAACGAAGTGCATTCAAGAAGCTATAATAATGCATTTTGAAACAGTTAGTTATTCCAGGAAAAGTCACATTTTTTTCACAATTTGAAGAAACTTAGAGCAAGATTTATTTTAGAGAAATTTACGCACTGATGTCTCTAGAGACCCCACGGTATTAGGAGGGCTAAAAGCTGCTATGAAAGTAACAATAAGTTTCTATTCTTGTGCGATAGGTTTTCTAAGTAAAATAGTGAACAATCATGCAGGGTAGTCATGGAATCTATGATGAAATAAGGAAACATGAATAATGGCACCGGTAGTTCCGCCTGGTCCCGCCCCACACCTCAGCGGCGGTCCGTCATTGGCTACCGCCAGCGTCTGCCGCTTCCAGGTGGGAACGCCTACACCGCGAGCCGTCGTCACCGCCCTTGCCACGCGCCGCGCAGTAGCGGGGATGACCCGAAGTGGCTCGCGGTAATGAGAAAGGCAGCCGAGCGCCATTTACATAAGAATTCGCCACAAGAATAAAAAGTAAGTTCTCACACTAAACACGAGATGTGGAAGAAAAGAACAAAATAAAGTACATTTTTTTATGTCTTACAATTGATCAAGGTGTAGATGCAGTAGATGACAGATTTGAACAACATGGTAATCGCAATAACCATTTTCAACTGTCGTGTAATGTATCCGATTTTAATACCATTTCCAAAGAAATGATTCTAAAACACTAGAGGCATTTAGAATGTATTTTAACGGATAGCGATTCTTTTGACGTAAATGGGGTGGAATTAGCAGAGAAATTCCAGAAGTGTCAGCGCCTTTGGGCAAGAAAGAGACCCTAAGCAATGTAATAAGTTCAGTTAGAAAGTTAAAATTTGTCCCAGCTCTAAACAGGTCCTTAAGAGTATTTCTAACGACACCTAATAACTGTAGCAAGTGGCGAAAGGAGCTTCTCTAAGTTAAAATTTATTAAATACCCTTTACTTTCAACTGCAGAAAATCTTAATTGTTTGGTCTTTTAGGCAACTCGGCATGAAATTAGTGATCAAGTAATTTTAAAAGATGTAATGACAAAGTTTACAGAACTGGAAGCAAGAAAGAAATTTTTCTGTGATTTTAGCCTAGTTGATGTTACCTTGTTTTACTTTCTTTACAATGGAATTTTTAAATGTAAGATATTAAATGGTTAACAATTTGTTGCTACGTACAGGTATTAATTTCGACTGTTTTGCACTCCTTGAATATCAATGTTATCTTACGCTGTATGTTTGTAACTAAAGTACGCATTATTAATATTTAAATAAAAAGGCGGTTGTCATAATTTTTTACATCTGTACTATTAGAATAATGATTACGATTTTAATCCTTATTTAGCGGCGACTTAATCACGTCCGATATCACCATGTGTACCAAGTTGGCTCTGAGCACTATGGGACTCAACTGCTGTGGTCATACGTCCCCTAGAACTTAGAACTACTTAAACCTAACTAACCTAAGGACATCACACACATCCATGCCCGAGGCAGGATTCGAACCTGCGACCGGAGCAGTCGCACGGTTCCGGACTGCGCGCCTAGAACCGCGAGACCACCGCGGGCGGCTGTGTACCAAGACACGAGAAGACGGTTGCTGTACTAAGTCCAGTGTCCTGCGTTTGTTAATGACATTTTGATAAGTTATGGTTTCGTAACTTTTCCTGATAGAGAGCGGGAGCCCTACGTTGTTTCACCATCCATCCTCTCAGATACTGCCATTGTCGCGTTCGCAACAAACAAATAAATAAAAATGAAAAAAAATGTGTTGTGATGAAATTATGGTAACTTATTTCCTTGTATCAAGAGTCAGCTTTGACATTATTATTGTTTTAGAGCAAGTTCGTAATTATGAGTTTGTGGATATAAAAATAAGACTTCTTTCATGCCTGTAAGGCTCATTCTTAATTTACTAGATGGCTTCATTGCACTCAAGGTATCCAGTGTGGACCCAATAACTGTAACAGTAACCGGAGGTAACGTGTTTTGCAATGCCATAAGAAGAATCAATAGCGAAATCACCAACTATAAAATATTTTAAAATAATGGTTTTAACTTTCGAGTTAATGTTATTCAAATTATTCTGAATGTGAGTCTCCAGCAGTAATAAAACGAGCGTAGCACATGACTTCTCTTAGAATAATGTCTCGTGTTTACTCGTATCTCTTAGTTGTTACAAGTCATAGAACAATAACAGATGGTAAGCTCAAAAGATCCTGGAGGGCAATGTTGATCATTCATTGCCTCCATGCTGAACCTTAAAACGGTACTGAAAAGTAAGTTGATCAGTTACAGGAAAGAATATACTTGACAAAAATACTTTGAGGTTATCTTATCAAACAGAATTTCATATTTCACGTTAATTTTTTATTTGTATAATATATAGTACATAAATATAATCAGACTTTCATTAGCCACTAGAAAGGAAATTCCAGTGAGGTGAGCAAGGACTCCTTGCGAGGTCTCAGTTGTTTAACAGTCACGATAATTGTTACGTGAACACTGTCAGTTCACTAAGACACATTTATACATAAATTAAACGCTTCTTATGAGAAGCAAGTGTATATTCAGAAAAATAAATAGATATAAATAAATAAATACACAAGATGAATAAATATTGCTAATATAAATTTTCACAACTCGAATGAGTGTTGAGTAGCTGCAACAGTAGCTAAATACGGTAAGCTTTTTGGACATAAGAGTGGATTACCTATTGACGTCAGTCACGGACATGTTGTATAAACTGGTTGTAACACAACAAACTCCACGAACAATTGGCGACTATCCTTAAGTACTTGACACACACACACGTTTCAATGCCTTATATCGATCTCCACAGGAATGCAGCCGAAGCTGTGGTTCCCGAGACCAGCCTTCAGATCCTTGCATTCGTAGACTTTCTTTGTGTCGCTGTCAATGAACCTCATCGATGTATCCATACAGCTCACATAGATGCCGTCGAATCTGACTTTGCAGAGAGCAGAACTGTTGTTGCGCTTCCAGACATTCTTGTTGAACGGCACTGAGCGAGCCCCGCATTGCGACATCAGTACTGCCGACAGCAGGAGCAACAAGACGCAGCGGCAGCGGGAATCCATGGCGGCGGCGGCGGCGGCGACGTTGTCAGCTGCGACTGGGTTCCTCACCGGAGCCGGTAGCTTAAATACCCTGCCGACGCGCCGCACCAGGAACGCATCCTGACGCACATCCTTCTTCTACCGGACCGGGGCGAGTCGGCGACAGGCGCTATATCCTCGTCTTCGTCCTCCTCGCGGTCTCCTGGTGACGCGATTAAAACAAATACAGTAAACGTTTTTACTTTCGAGCAGCAGTGACGTATCTATGTTACTTCGCGAAGTGCAAATTCTTGAATATCTGAAAGCGCTGGCGATGTTAAGAATCCTCAGCCCTCAGGTGAACACAGTCACTTTTTTTTTTTTTTTTGAGTCATCAGTAGAGGAAATGACTCTGAGCACTATGGGACTTAACATCTATGGTCATCAGTCCCCTAGAACTTAGAATTACTTAAACCTAACTAACCTAAGGACAGCACACAACACCCAGTCATCACGAGGCAGAGAAAAACCCTGACCCCGCCGGGAATCTAACCCGGGAACCCGGGCGTGGGAAGCGAGAACGCTACCGCACGACCACGAGCTGCGGACCATCAGTAGAGGAGACCGGATTATATGCACCATAAAATCCAGAAAATAAGTAAGCAAATATGCATCATAAATGCTTAAATGCGTGAAATACGTCGAAATACGCAAGATCAAATAATGAAAAACGTGGTAGTTACTGCGCAAACTGTATCTCAAAGTCGAACCTGTGCATATCAGTTACGAGGTAGAGAGCCACCCACGTCAAGAATCGGTTCATTTACAACGCTGATATCATTTTCTGAGTACTTTTTGGTAGAGGTTAGGAAGGTGACCTTTCTGGGATTATTCTAAAAATTTGCCAAATGGGGACGTATACCGTGTTTCAAGAATTGTTCCTTCTTTGCTACTGATGTCGGAAACAAGCGGATGTAATGCGAGTGAATCGCAGCGAAACAGTCGATATTTACAGGACCAACTTCGAGATACATCACACCCAGAGGAGCACGCTCAAATTCTCCGTAATATTTTATTTAAAAAGCAACCTCTACCAAAAAGTAACTGATATGCACAGGTTCGACTTTGAGATACAGTTTGCGCAGTGACTACCACGTTTTTCATTATTTGATCTTGCGTATTTCGACGTATTTCACGCATTTAAGCATTTATGATGCATATTTGCTTACTTATTTTCTGGCTTTTATGGTGCATATAATCCGGTCTCCTCTAGTGATGGTCCGCAGCTCGTGGTCGTGCGGTAGCGTTCTCCCTTCCCGCGCCCGAGTTCCCGGGTTCGATTCCCGGCGGGGTCAGGGATTTTCTCTGCCTCGTGATGACTGGGTGTTGTATGATGTCCTTAGGTTAGTTAGGTTTAAGTAATTCTAAGTTCTAGGGGACTGATGACCATAGATGTTAAATCCCATAGTGCTCAGAGCCATTTGAACCATTTTTAAAAAGCAACATAAAATTATGAATTTTTTTGAACTGCATTAACTTTTAATCAATACTATTAGACCCAAGGATCATTTACAATTTTACATTTTTTTACTACTGTAGACCAAGTACTGTTCCAAATGTTCGGCAGTAAGCGTGTCTTCGATCACTCCAGACATTTTTATAAGCAGAAAAGGACCGTTCTACATCAACTGAGGTAACTGGGTGGTATCTGAATAGGGGTGATATGTTGGCACTAATTGTTTCCGGTAAAACTTCACCCGTCACGTTAATAAAACTATCAATTTGACACAAGGGTTCAAATCCTGGGTTATTGTTCAAAATGTTTTCCAACTTTTGTTCAAGTTTTCTTGGGAATGCCTCTGGCAATGAGGAGTTCACTAGAATGATTTTATTCATTAACTGAATAGATTCATTCAACGTCAAACCTTGAGATTCAAGCTTTTTAATACTTGCAGGTATACGGGAAAAATGAGTGCTAATCACAACAATGTGTTTTCTGAAATGGGAATCATTGTAAGCTTCCGTGCAGTGGCAAACTGCCAAAGCCTTTTGCAGTATCGAAGTCGTTTACTACACCTCTAATGGCCTCAAAATGTTCGTTGTAAAACATTATTGCTTTCACCCACGTATCCGTGCGAGTTACCCCTGTTTCGTGAGGTAAAGGCGCACTTGGTAGTTTTTCTGTGTAGGTCTGGATGCGAGCAGGAGCCTCTAGAAACACTTTCATTGTGGATGAAATCAGTTTATTTACATTCACAATTTTTGAACGCATTTCTTCAGCAAGGCGATATACTCCATAAGCAAAGCACGTCACTTAATCAAATTGGGATAAATACTCGGAAGGCTTTTCCTGTTTTCATCACATAGATGGCCAGCATCTGAAATAAACGCAAACACCCTTTCATCTGCAGAATATTCTGCAATTTTTTTTCTAATACCCTCACTCACAAATCTGGCGATCATAGGATAATTTACTTTTTCCAGTTCTTTGCAGGCCGCCAAAAAGGAAGAAGAAGGTTCTTCTTTTAAAGTACCAATAATTAAATTTGCGGTGTAACGGCCACAAGTGTCTGTAGTTTCGTTTACTAAAATCCAGATAACATTATCCTTGATTTCACTGCGTATTTCTTCAGGACATTTACGTAAATGGTCGGTATGTAATTTTTACGCACTGTTGATTCATCTGGTATATTTTGATTTAAGCAAAATTTGCACAGGAAGCCTCTGAGGATAGGGTTTGTAAGTTTGCGAAGAGGAATATTGCTTGCAATGAATGCTTCACGTAGATCCATGTTAAACTGACTTGATTGGTTAGCTTTGCCCAAATTCCTGCTACTGCAACTTGCTATTGTCACAAGTTGTCGTGGTCCATTCTTCTGAATTCATGCGATATGAAGACTTGTCTTGACATGTTGGTCTATCTGAAACTTTTTTTTTCAAGGAAACGTTTTTCTCGCACACTCGACTATATTAATAGATTCCGTCATATGTAAATGTCAGCTACCCGCGGAACGACGTTTCCTTTTTCGGGCGGTACGGCGCACAACGCGTTACACACTACACATCGTAAACGCGTTCGACTGTGTAAAAGTAAATAGGAAGCTAAACTGAAATTACGGACGTGCGACTAAACGATTCCCTAGTTTTAATTAAATTGCTGCAAACACTTACGGTATGACAGCGGAGGGGATTAATCGGGGGTGCGGGCGCAGGAGCATTGATTCTGTCTGCCTGTTCCTGTACCTCTTCTCTAATGATTTCGCTGGGCAGTTGCCTTTCTGTTTGCGATTGCACGCAGTTCTAGGTCACGGTCTATCTGAGAGACATTAAAAGTAGATCGAACTGGAGACCACCCGTCTATATTTTTAAAATATCGCAAACATGTGCGAAATATGCATCGTAACTAGTATTTAGTTAAAATATATAATAATCGGTGAAAAAGAGCCAAATATTCAATTGCACATGCAACATGAAAAAGCATATAATCCTGTCTCTGGTCATCAGTCTACTGACTCCCTTGATGCGGCCCGCCACTATTTCCTCTCCCGCGCCATCCTCTTCATCTTAGAGTAGCACTTCGAACCTACGTCTTCAACTTATGCGCGACAGTTTTTACTCTCTACAGTTCCCTCTAGTACCATGGAAGTCATTCCTTAATGTCTTGACACATGTACTCTCATCTCGTCCCTTCTCCTTGTCAGTGTTTTTCACATATTCCTATCCTCTCCGATTCTGCGCAGAACCTCTTCATTTCTTACCTTGTAACTCCACCTAATAATCAACATTCGCCTGTAGCACCACATCTCTAATGCTCCGATTCTCTTCTGTTCTGGTTTTCCCACAGTCCATGTTTCACTACCATACAATGCTGTGCTCCAGACGTATATTCTCAGAAATTTCTTCCTCAAACTAAGGCCTATGTTTAATACTAGTAGACTTCTCTTGGCCAGGAATGCTCCTTTTACCAGTGGCAGTCTGCTTTTGATGTCCTCCTTGCCCTCACTAGTTATTTTGCTGCCTAGGCAGTAGAATTCCTTAATTTCATCTAGTTTGTGACAGTCAATCCTGATATTATGTTTCTCGCTTTTCTCATTTCTGCTAATCCTCATTACTTTCGTCTTTCTTTGATTTACTCTCAATCCATATTCTGTACTCATCAGATAGTTCATTTCATTCAGCAGATTATATACTTCTTCTCCACTTTCGCTCAGGATAGGAACGTCATCAGCTAATCGTATCGTTATCCTTTCACCATGAACTTTAATTCTAATTCTGAATCTTTTTCTTTTTTCCGTCATTGCTTCTTCGATGTACAGATAGAATAGTAACGGTGAAAAACTACATGCTTCTCTTGCATCCTTTTTAATCCAAACGCTTCGTTTTTGGTCGTCGACTGTTATTATTCCCTCTTGGCTCTTGTACGTATTGTATATTACCCGTCTCTCCCTGTAGCTTTGCTCTATTTTTCTCAGAATTTCGAATATCTTGCACCATTTTACACTGTCGAACCCTTTTTCCATGTCGACAAATCCTAAGAACGTTGAAAGCTCCCTTTTGAATGTAAAGAATGATTGTGCTGGTACAACTTCTACGTTACTTTATTTTCAAACACCAGAGTGAAACTGAACGTACTGACACTGTTTTCTCTTTACATATTCTGATCATTTCCAAATTGACACAAAATATTTTAGCGCAACGCAATCTGACTTTTAATAATCCCTCCAAAAAAATAGCCCTGACTAACAATAATCTATACCTTTCATGTATCACTTACCTCAAAAAAATCTTCGTTACTCGAACTACTGCAATACAGTGAAAGCCAATACTGCCAGGTAAATAAAAGATTCTAACTACTGAAGGCACTAACTACTGATAGGCATATAGCTAGCATATGAAAGGTTTTGGTAGAAAGCAATGTATTTACCTTAATAATGTTCAAAGGTCGTAATATATGTATAAGTTCGTGACATCCACCTTAACAAATTTCCTTTTTCTGATGGACACAAGTCCAGATCGTCTGCTGATATTAACATCTCAGAACTCTGGTATCTCTCTCCCTAAATCCACCACTGCTGGCGGCTCACCTCCAACTGCCCAACGCTACGGGCTGTTCACATCCAACTGCCAAAACACTACACTAGCGAATAACTTCCAACAATGAGTCCAACCAGCCACAGACTGCACACAGCGCAGTCAGCGATGTTAATACCGAGCGCTACGAGGCGTAACCAACATAAAAACCTAAACAGCCTACTTACAACGTGTCTTGATTTTTCTTTAGTTTTGCTTCCATTATCAACCCCAACGTCAGCCTTTACGTTCCCTAAAACCAAACTGATCGTCATCTAACACATCCACAATTTTTGTCCATTCTTCTGTATATCATTCTTGTCAGGAACTTGGATGCATGAGCTGTTAAGCTGACTGTACGATGATTCTCGAACTTCTCAGCTCTTGCATTCTTCGAAACTGTGTGATGATATTTTCCCGAAAGTCCGGTGGTATGTCGTCATACTCATACATTCCACACACCAAAGCAATTAGTCGTTTCGTTTGCACTTCTCCGAAAAATTTTAGAAATTTGATGGAATGTAATCTACACCTTCTGCATCATTTGATCGTAAGTCCTCCAAAGTTCTCTTAAATTCTGATTCCCCTATCTCTTCTAAGTCGACTTCTGTTTCTTCTTCTATCACATCAGACAAACTTCCCCCTCACGGAGGCCTTCAGTGTACACTTTCCACCAATCCGCTCTCTTCTCTGCATCTAACAGTGGAAGTTCCGTGGCACTCTTAATGTTACCACCCTTGCTTTTAATTTCACCGAAGGTTGTTTTGACTTTCCTATACGCTGAGTCAGTCCTTCCAAAAATCATTTCTTCACATTTTTCATGTAGCTATTTCATCTTAGCTTCCCTGCACGCCCTGTTTATTTCATTCCTCAGCGACTTGTATATCTGTAAACCTAAATTTCCCTGAACATTTTTGTACTTCCTTCCTCCATCGATCAACTGAAATATTTCTTCTATGGCCCATGGTCTCGTCGCAGTTACCTTCTTTGCACCTATGTTTTTGTTTCCGAATTCTGTGATGACCCTTTTTAGAGATGTCCATTTCTCTTCAAGTGTACTGCCTACTAAGCTATTCCTTATGGCTGTATCTATAGCCTTAGAGAACTTATAGCGTGTCTCATCATCCCTCAGTACTTCTGTATCCCACTTCTTTGTGTATTGATTCTGCCTGACTACCTCTTGAACTTCAGCCTACTCTTCATCACTATTTCGTTGTGATCTCAGTCTATAACTGCTCCTGGGTACACCTTACAAACTAGTACCTGATTACGGAATCTCTGTCTGACCATGATGTAATCTAACTGAAAACGTCCCGTATCACCCGGTCTTTTCCAAGAATACTTCCTCCTCTTGTGATTCTTGAACAGAGTATTCGCTATTACTAGTGGAAATTTATTACAGAACTCAATTAGTCTTTCTCCTCTCCCATTCCTTGTCCCAAGCCCAGATCCTCTTTTAATCTTTTCTTCTACTTCTTCTCCTACACTGCATTTCAGTTCTCCATGAGTGTTAGACATTCAGCTCGCTTTACGTACTGTGTTATCCTATCTATATCCTCATTTATTTTCTCTGTCTCTTCATCTTCGGCCTGCGACGTTGGAATGTATACCTGAACTATGGTTGTTGGTGTTTCTACAACTGAACTGTTTACAATAACGCAGTCTTTACCCTACCATCCTATTCATAAAGAATCCTACTCTTGTCATACCATTTTCTGCTGCTGTTGATGTCACCCTAAACTCATCTGACAAGAAATCCTTGTCTTCTGTCCATTTTCTTCACTGACCCCTACTACTGTATACCTAGAGTGAGCGTTTGCATTTCGCTTTTCAGATATTCTGTTTACCCCTACCACATTCAAGCTTCTGACATTCCACGTCCCGACTCGTAGAATGTTACCTTCTCTTTGGTTATTCAATCTTTTTCTCATAATATTCCCCCCCCCCCCCCCCCCCCCGCCCTTGACAGTCCCCTCCTGAACGTCCGAATGAGGGATCATTCCGGGATCTTTTGACAGTGGGGAGATCGTCATGACACTTTTTCAGTTACAGGCTACATGTCCTGTGGATGCAAGTTATATGTTTTTAATGCAGTGGTTTCCATCGCGTTCTGCATTCTCATGTCGTTGATCATTGCTGATTCTTCCACCTTTAGAGGCAGTTTCGCACCCCAAGGACGAGAGTGTTAGCCTAAACCTCTGTCTGTCCTCCATCTTCTTTGACAAGTCCGTTGGCAGAATGAGGGTGACTTCTTATGCCGGAAGTCTTCGGCCGCCAATGTTGATTATTAATTAAAAGTTAATTGGTGGCGGAGTTCAAACCCGGGACCGAAGATATTTTGATTACTAATCAAAGACGCTATCCATTTAATTTTTTAATTTTTTTTCATTTTTTTACCGGGAAAGAGGTAAGTAAACCCGTGGTCTGCGTGTTTGTGTTGTCCTAATCATTTCATCACATTCAGGAAATGGCGAAACTGGAAAGTGAAAAGGTTGGGAATTTGTATGGGCGCTGATAACAATGCTGCTGAGCGCGCCACAAACCAAAATCATCATCATCATCATCACGTACTATGCTTCGATGAATATATTAGACAGTCTACAATTTTTGCCGATCCTTTACCAAGTGAGCGAGCTTGGAATCCTATGTGCATTTCCTCGCGCTTGCACAGGGTAAAGTTTTTCCGTCTATGGTGGTCTTTAAAACTTCCGATTAGTGGTCGTTCATTCGCAAGAAATAATCGTTCTTCGATCGTTCGAATGCAGAGCGGGTATGAGGTCCAACTGCATCGTTAGTTCCGTTGAAGGAGTCGAGAATGGTCTACTTTGGGCAACAATACAGCGTGCCCATTTTGGCCAACCTGTGGCTTTTGCCCTCAACTTGTACTGAGGTTAAAATAGTCATGAGATGCCTCCTAATTCCACATAAAACGTTTTGTCCGGCGTAGTGCAGCAGCTCGACGTGGAGTTGACTCAAACGTCGCTGGTAGTCCCCTGCACAAATATTGCGCAATGTTGTCTTTATAACCATTTATAATCGCGAAAGTGTTGCCATTACAGATGTACACGAACTGACCTCTCTTAAATGACTTCTCTTAAATACTCGACGGGATTCGTTTCAGGCGATTTGGATAGTCAAATCACTCGCTCGAACTCTGTAGATTGTTGTCCAAACCAGTTGCGAACAATTGTGGATCGGTGACATGACATCGCTGTTTGGGAATATTAAGTCCATGAATGGCAGCAAATGCTCTCTAAGTGAGCTGTTCAGTTGGACCAGAGGACACAGTCCCTTCCATGTAAACACAGCCCACACCATTATGGAGACACCAGTAACTTTGACAGTGCCTTGTTGACACTTTTGATCCATGACTTTGTGGAGTCTGGAGCTCACTCGAACGCTACTATCGGCTCTTATCAATTGACTCATCTGACCATGCCACGATTTTCCCATCGTCCAGGGTCCAACCGTTGTGGTTAATAGTCCAGAAGAGGCGCAGCAGGCGATGTCGTGCTGTTAACAAAGGCACTCGCCTCTGTCGTCTTCTGCCATAGGTCAATAGCGCCAAATTTCGCAACCCTAACGGATACGATCATGGTACGTCCCACATGTCATGGAGTGTTACTTGTCTGTTAGCATTGACACCTGTACACAAACACTGCTGGTTCTCGATCGTTAAGTGAAGTCCGTCGATCACTGCATTGTTCGTGGTGAGAGGTAACTCCCGAAATTTGGCATTATCGGCACAATCATGGCACTGTGGATCTCGGAATATTGTAGTCCCTAACGATTTCAGAAATGGAGAGTCCCACGCGTCTAGTTCCAACTAACATTCCTCGTTCAAAGTCTGTTAATTCCCGTAGTGCGCCCATAATCATGTCCGAAACCTTTTCACATGAATCGCCTGAGTACAAATTACAGCTCCACCAATGCAATGCGCTTTTATACATTGTGTAAATGATACTACCGCCATTTGTGTGCATGCATATCACTGTCCCATGACCTTTATCACCTCAGTGTATAGCAGTTTATAAGCGATTTCGAAACTCATACTCCTCTTGCCCCTAGTAGACCGGGGACACGTTTTCCGACTCAACCCCACCACACCATCTCACCCTCTGTTCACTCCATACTTCACTGCCCCAGTTAATTGACTCAATAGCCATCTCTCCCCCCCCCCCCCCCCCCCCCCAATCCTTTCGGAACTTTACTCACAGTTGCCGAGAGTTCCTAAGATCTGAAGTAAATGTTCTCGGTTTGACTTTTAAGTGACTATCTCGGAAGTTAGCCCAGCTTGCTGAACGTTCTGCTGCTAGCAGATAGGAAAGAAAGAAAGTACATTGCGAGTAAGAATGGATTTGCTCCACTCTTTCATTAAATGATCCCCCATTTTTGATTGTAATTTGATCAATTCGGGTTTACTAGCCACCTCTTCAGATATAGTTCTTCACATAAAGAATTACAATAAGCCACTACAGCTACCTTGAACTTTGCAGTTGTGACATTATGTCCAGACCAAAAAACGTATACAATTACAATTTCACGCAGTCGTAGTGGAGCAAAATTTTTACAACGATATAGTCTTTTACACGTTTTGTGTATCTTCTAAGGATGAATAATTTACAATGAGGGAGTGTGTGTCACGCTCGAGTCTCATCGTGCGTTTTTGCGTCAGGGCCAAAGTCAAAACCTTTTGATTAAACTGGGTAGCGCCTCATTCCGAAAGGCAGAGAAATTTAAAAGCCGTGCCATATTATCTTTCTTAAAATATATTGCCAGGAAAAAAATGCAACACCCTCAAGGACTGTTTGAAGTGGCTCGAGGGTATACTATGTGCAGGGGCTGTAGTATTAGTAAGTCATTTGTCATGGTCATCGGGCTTTCAGATGGAACTCTGGAGATTTGTCTGACTGTGACTCTGCAGGCAGTAACTGTACTGAGTGTAGAGGTGAACGGTTTGCGCAACATTCATTAAACGGTACAACATACTTCTGTTGAACAACTGGAGCCATTTAAACTGGGTCGCATCGTGGACCTGTGGGAAGCTGGATGGACGGATGCACGTATTGCTGCACATTTTTTCGCACGGTCTCTCGGTGCTGTGTTCCTGCTGTGGAACATTCGCATGCCCGTAGACCAGGTTCTGGACGTTCACGTAGTGCAGATGCACATTATGTTTGACGCATTGTGAGAGCAGCAGTCGCCGAGCGAAAATCATCCAGGTAAGAAATCTTGTCACATGTTTCTCCAAGAAGCACTGTGAACCGTCTGCTTTCAGCCGGACTAAGACCTCGTGCGCTTCTGGCCATGGTGCCACTGACGCCACGACACATCCATGCACGGCTACTCTGGTGTCATGAAAAAGTCGACCTTATAGTGGAATGACACTCTGCTATATGATAAGAGGACGTCATGTCTGTACGCGAGTGAAAGCCGTACACGTCTACGGCGTGGGCCTGCTGAGCGGCCTATTCCGGAGTGTATTCGCCCACGATACGCAGGTCCCACCCCACCATTCACGATGCACTTCCTTTCACCTTGAATTTTAATTCAACTCCTCAACCTTTTTCTTATTTCCATCATTCCTTCTTCCCTATTCAGATTGAACAACAGGGGGGATAGACCACATCTTACACATTTTTTAATTGAGCACTTGGGTATTTATCCTTCCACTCTTACTATTCCCTGTCGGCTCTTGTACATTTTGTGTTTTACCAGTCTCTCCCTATAGCTTACCTCTATTTTTCTCAGAATTTCGAACATCTTGCACCATTGTACATTGTCGAACTCTTTTCCCAGGTCGACAAATTCTATGAACGTGTCTTGATTTTTCTTTACTCTTGCTACTACTATCAACCGCAACGTCAGAATCTCCTCTCTGGTGCCTTTATCTATCCTAAAGCCGAAATGATCGACATCTAACACATCCTCAATTTTCTTTCCCATTCTGCTATACATTACTCTTGTAAGTAACTTAGATGTATGAGCTGTTAAGCGGATTCTGCGATAATTGTCGCACTTGTCAGCCCTTGCAGTCTTTGGAATTGTGTGGATGACAATTTTTCGTAAAGTCAGATGGTATGTCGCCAGACTCATATATTCTACACGCCAACGTGGAGACTCTGGAGGCTCGTTTTGTTGCCACTTCCCCCAATGATTTTAGAAATTCTGATGGAATGTTATCTATCCTACCGCCTTATTTGATCTTAAGTCATCCAAAGCTCCCTTAAATTCTGATTATCGAACTGGACCCCCTATCTCTTCTAAGTAAACTTCTGTTTCTTCTTCTATAACATCAGACAAATCTTCCCCCTCACAGAGGTCTTCAGCGTACTCATTCCACCTATCCACTCTCTTCTCTGCATTTAACAGTGGAATTCCCGTTGCACTCTTAATGTTACCACCCTTGCTTTTAATTTCACCGAAGGTTATTTCGACTTTCCTTTATGCTGAATCATTCCTTCCGACAATCACTTCTTTTTCGATTTCTTCACATTTTTCATGCAGCCATTTCATCTTATCTTCCCTGCACTTCCTATTTGTTTCATTCCTCATCGACTTGTATTTCTGTATTCCTGAATTTCTTTGAACATTTTTGTACTTCCTTCTTTCATCGATCAATGGAAGTATTTCTTCTGCTACCCATGGTTTTTTCGGCGTTACCTTTTTTGTACCTATATTTTTCTTTCCAACATCTGTGATTGCCCTTTATAGAGATGTCTAGTCCTCTTCAACTGTACAGCCTACTGAACAATTTGTTATTGCTGCATCTTAGAGAATTTCAAGCCTATCTCGTCATTCCTTAGCGCTTCTGTATGCCACTTCTTTGCGTATTGATTCTTCCTGACTAATCTCTCAAATTTCAGCCTACTCTTCATCACTGCTATTTGTGGTATGACAATGAGTCTACATATGCTCCTGGATATGCCTTACAATCCAGTCTTTGATTTCGAAATCTCTGACCATGATGTAAACTAACTGTAATCTTCCTGTAACACAAGGCCTTTTCCAAGTATACCTCCTGCTCTTGTGATTATTGAACAGAGATTCGTTATTACTAGCTGAAATTTATTACAGAAGTCAGTTACTCTATCTCCTCTCTCATTCCTTGTCCCTGTAACCTTTTCTTGTACACCTTCCTCTACAACTGCTTTCCAGTCCCCCATGAGTATTATATTTTCATCTCTCTTTACGCACTTTGTTACCCTTTCAATATCCTCGTATGCTTTCTCTGTCTCTTCATCTTCAGCTTGTGACGTTGGCATGTATACCTGAACTGTCGTTGTCAGTGTTGGTTTACTGTCGATTATAATAAGAAAAATCCTATCCCTGAACTGTTCACAGTATCACACTCTCTGCCCTACCTTCCTATTCATAACGAGTCCTACTCCTGTTATACCATTTTCTGCCGTTGATATTATCCTATACTCATCTGACCATCAATCCTAATCTTCTTTCCATTTTACTTCACGGACGCCTACTATATCTAAATTGAGCTTCTGCATTTCCCTTTTCAGATTCTCTAGATGTGCTACCACGTTCAAACTTCTGACATTCCGCACTGGTGGAACGTTATCATTTCGTTGGTTATTCATGCTTTTTCTCATGATTGACTCATAAGTAGTAGAAAAGCCATCAAGTACAGAATAATAACTCTTTCATTATTTATGCACTCCGGTTACTACTGGAACACACGCAGAACTGAAGGTTACTCCACACGTTAATGAAATGCAACACTTGTGCACAATTCTGATCTAAACGCCCGAGAGATGTAAAAAGGTTACAAACAGACGTGAGGTTGCTTTGTCAGTTGATCAAACCTCGCAAGCAGACAAAAATATCATGCTTATCCCTGGCTTAGGGAAATAAATAAATCAGGAAGTAAACAGCAAATGTCGTAGTTAATTAACTGTAATTGGTAACAGGTCTAGAAAGCACAAAACTCAACTCAGATGGAGGAGCGATCAAATTTTAGCACACCCAAGTCTGTGGCTATGAGTATGGGACGTTCTCACCGAAGAAAGAAACTGATCGCCTTCCACCTGATGGCTCAACCTCTCCATAGTTACGACGGCACGCAGCCCTTCCGCGTTGCAGCTACTATGCCCAACGGCTTCTTCAAGCAGCCGTCGCCTCGCGACTCTGTTGGGCTTGTCAAGGCAGGCCGGACGGTCACACACGACGTACCTACATTTGCTCGCACTAACGGAGAGTAGACGACATTCCATTAGAACTACTGACTGCCTTGGGAGAGCCAGTCATGACAAAACTCTACCAGCTGGTGAGCAAGATGTATGAGACAGGCGAAATACTCAAAGACTTCAAGAAGAATACAATAATTCCAATCCCAAAGAAAGCAGGTGTTGACAGATGTGAAAATTACCGAAATATCAGTTTAATAAGTCACAGCTGCTAAATACTAACACGAATTCTTTACAGACGAATGGAAAAACTGGTAGAAGCCGACCTCGGCGAAGATCAGTTTGCATTCAGCAGAAATGTTGGAACACTTGAGGCAATACTGACCCTACGACTTATCTTAGAAAATAGATTAAGGAAAGGCAAACCTACATTTCTAGCATTTGTAGACTTAGATAAAGCTTTTGACAATGTTGACTGGAATACTCTCTTTCAAATTCTAAAGGTGGCAGGGGTAAAATACAGGGGGCGAAATATTTACAATTTGTTCAGAAACCAGATGGCAGTTATAAGAGTCGAGGGGCATGCGGTTGGGAAGGGAGTGAGACAGGGTTGTAGCCTGTCCCCGATGTTATTCAATCTGTATATTGAGCAAGCAGTAAAGGAAACAAAAGAAAAATTCGGAGTAGGTATTAAAGTCCATGGAGAAGAAATAAAAACGTTGAGGTTCGCCGATGACATTGTAATTCTGTCAGAGACAGCAAAGGACTTGGAAGAGCAGTTGAACGGAATGGACAGTGTCTTGAAAGGAGGATATAAGATGAACATCAACAAAAGCAAAACGAGAATAATGGATTGTAGTCGAATTAAATCGAGTAATGCTGAGGGAATTAAATTAGGAAATGAGACACTTAAAGTGGTAAAGGAGTTTTGCTATTTGGGGAGCAAAATAACTGATGATGGTCGAAGTAGAGAAGATATAAAATGTAGACTGGAAATGGCAAGGAAAGCGTTTCTGAAGAAGAGAAATTTGTTAACATCGAGTATAGATTTAAGTGTCAGGAAGTCGTTTCTGAAAGCATTTGTATGGAATGTAGGCATGTGTGGAAGTGAAACATGGACGATAAATAGTTTGGACAAGAAGAGAATAGAAACTTTCGAAATGTGGTGCTACAGAAGAATGCTGAAGATTATATGGGTCGATCACAGAACTAATGAGGAGGTATTGAACAGAATTGGGGAGATGAAGAGTTTGTTGCACAACTTGACAATAAGAAGGGCCTGGTTGGTAGGACATGTTCTGAGGCATCAAGTGATCACAAAGTTAGCCTTGGAGGGCAGCGTGGAGGGTAAAAAGCGTAGAGGGAGACCAAGAGATGAATACACTGAACAGATTCAGAAGGATGCAGGTTGCAGTAAGTACTGGGAGATGAAGAAGCTTGCACAGGATAGGATAGCATGGAGAGCTGCATCAAACCAGTCTCAGGACTGAAGACCACAACAACAACAATAACAACAACGGAATCAACATCTCTCTCGGGCACGCTGCTCGTGCCTCTATAAAGCCGTTCTTCACAGTCTGGCCTGCCCTCCGCTAGTCCTATTCTGTATCGCCCATATTATTCGGATCCGCAAGTTAGCGTCAGTAGTGATGTCATTTTTGGTTCGGTAGCGGAAGTTGCTCTTCTGTGTGCTACTCACGCCTGTCTCTAACGGGTCCGCCAGCCTACGTTTTGTCGGATGTTCCGAGAAACGAAGTGTCGGTAAGGCCGTTCGTTCGGTCCGGTGTGCTCTGATTGCGGAGATAATTTGTTATTTTAGAAATATTGAGTGATTTTTAGTTTTGGCTTTAGGGATTAGGTTTTATTGAAGGATCAGCGGGACACATCGGAGTGGAAAGTGAGTGCATGCATTTCACCTGAGAATCATGGAAGTGTACATGGTGCACGTGGTAATTTTAAGAGGAAGGATAGAGCGTTGAGAGCTTGCAGGGCTGCTCGAGAATATGCGGCGCCATGCTATTTGGCAACGTAATCTGTGGGAGGAGATAACCTTTTTGAAATGCCTGAGAGCAACTCTGTGATGAGGCACAGCCTGAGCAGGAAGGTGGCCCGTAATTTGTTCGAGGGACTGTGGCCGTACATGAGAGTAAATCAAACAGCTACAGCCATCTGTTTGTACCTGAACGTACGTTTCTTTAGCTCGTCCTGCAATAAGTAAATCAGTTGAACAATTCTTATCAGTCATCAAATACAATGGTTATGTTTTCCTTCTGGGTTTTGACAACTCTTACCTTTCTGGGATATGAGTCTGATAAAAATGGGGTGGGGGCTGACGATTCAGTTGTCACGAGCCAGTCAAACGTCTCAAGATGCACTGGCGAAGATGTGAGGGCTCTCAATTCGCCTGAACTCGAAAACAAGAATTAGAATAGCTTGTCTGGTAGCTGTGTCAACTGGCCGCGGTGGGAGTGGGTGCTGTGCACACTGCGATGCGTTGCACAATCATTGGGTGAGCGTGCCTACAGCTGTGCTCACTTTTCCTTGATTGGCTAGCGCTCGGAGAGACGGTAACAAGGCAAAGGCCCACTTCGGTTCCTTGGGATCCGCAGTGACTCGCTACCGAACCGCTTACGAAATTGCACTGATGTTTGGCTGCAGTAGCCCACCACTCACTGCGCTCTCTTACTGAAGCGATGGGCAGAGCGAGCAAACAATGCAGAATACGGCAACAGTGTCGTCGATAACGTGCAAACTCCAGAGATACTGGTGTGCATGCCACAGTTATCATATACGCTTACAATGACATATTACATGTCACATTACTTGTCAGTGACTGGCCTTGTCCTTGAGAATATTGCACTTTTTGAACAGTGTAGCATCGTGAAGTTCTACAATTAAAGTGTTGTACACATCTCACACCACACAGTTCTGCTGTGGGCAACCTGTCAGTGGGATATTCAATCTGTGAAAGGGCACAACTGATACTACTGTACGTTACAAGGGCTAAACTACAGAGCCTGCCCTCGTGCAGATGTCAGCCAGATGGGCTATAGCGTCCGCTCTGCACTGTCCTGGCCTGTGGCCTTATTCTGTATTGTTCGGTCGCTCTGCCGATTGACTCGGTAGGTGAGTGCACCGAGCAGTAGGGTTACTGCAACTGTAAACCGTTCGGTAGCGGGACAGTACAGCTCCTGAGCAACAGAGGTGGGCCCAGACCGGGTTGCCGCCTCTCCTCGAGCCGGCCAATCAAAAACAAGTGACCATAGCTGCGGGCGTGTCCACCTGACGACTGCACTCCTAGCACGGTTCACCGTAGTGGACCCAGTGGGCCACACCCGAAGCAGCTAGCTGACACAGCCAGCACACACATTATACCCATTATGGTTTTCGAAATGCGTGTTTACAGTGAATAGTGTTGGTCATAAAAGACATCAGTGGAAGTGGCGGAAGAAAGTGAAGAAGTTAGTGTATTCACATCCCAGAGACATTGAAAGGACTTCGTGTGTTGCCATTGTGTGTCTGTTGTTTATAAGTGCTATATCTGAAACAAGACCAGCAACTAAGATGCAGTACAACACTTTATTGTTGACCTGTTTCAGTCAATATATCTGGCCTTCCTCAGAATAAAAACCAGTCTTAAAAATTGTAGCCATTAGGCCACTGCTGAGAGCCATAATTCGTAAACATGTGACACCTAGCGCTTTCGTTCACTTGCTTCCAAAATCTACTAAATGGTGGCAGAAGCAGCTAATACCTGAGTAGGTCATACTAAACTTATCTTCTATTCTAACAATTTTTAGACAGTTAAAGCACTGGCTTAACTATTTATATATATATATATATATATATATATATATATATATATATATATATATATATATATATATATATTATTTAAGCCACATGCGCACATGACGTTTTAGGTCTGTAATAACATTTGTGCGTAACTGATCAGATAGATTTCGTAAAATTCCATAATAATGCCTTCAGGGCAAACCGTTATAGCTGATACTAAGTGAATACACGTTAGTCTTCTGTAACAAGTCGTACAGCAAGCAGTGTAACAATTTAACCATTAGTATTGTGAAGGAATGCATGATATATTTCAAATTATACAAGAGAGATTGTTAAGGTTTTCCTCGATTTTCGACGATGTTGCCCTCGAGCATTTCAAAGGGGTTCGTCTCATCCCACATATTATGTTGCCAAATCACATGGAGCTGCATCTTCTCGAGCCACCTTGCACGCCTTTGTTGCTTTTGCTCTCTTCTTAACAGTACTATGTGCAACATGTCAATTTCCACGATTTTTGGCTGAAATCCATAAAAACGTTTAGAATTTCCTGACCTCTGGGATCGCATGTCTCTGTGTATACATAATAACATTTATGAACTCACTTTCCATTCGGATGTGCCCTAGTAAGTCTTCAATAAAACCCGATCACTAAATTAAAACAACAAAAAATCATTCAATATATCTAAAATAACAAATTATCTCTGCAATCAAAGAACACCAGTTCGAAAGCACAGAACCACCAACATCTCACCTCCTCTCGGTAAAGTAGACAAATAATCGGCAGGCAGACCTATCGTTAACAGACCTTAGTAGCGTACAGGTATCTATTCGGATACCGAACCGAAACTGACGTCAGTACCAAAGCTAACCGACGGAATCGAACGATATGTTCGATACCGAATAGAGCTACTGCACCAGTGGAAGATCGTGTGAGACAATTACCAGGCGCGTAGCCTATACTAGCTGCGCCTGGCCGCGATCGAGCTCCCCAGCGCTAGCGTCCCACAGCGCAGCGGTGAGATGTGCATAACCTATGTATGTTATCGTCACATTTTCTTCTTTTTTGTTCTGTTGATCATCAGAACTTCTGACTTATTTGATGCGGCCTGCCACGAATTCCTCTCCTGCGCCAACTTTTTCGTTTCAGATTTTCGCTTGCACTTTCTGTCCTCACAAGGGAACCTCCCCATCGCACCCCCCTCAGATTTAATTATAAGTTGGCACAGTGGACAGGCCTTGAAAAACTGAACACAGATGAATCAAGAAAACAGGAAGAAGTTGTGTGGAACTATGAAAAAAACAAGCAAAATATACAAACTGAGTAGTCCATGCGCAACATAGGCAACATCAAGGAGAGTGTGACCTCAGGAGCGCCGTGGTCACGTGGTTAGCGTGAGCAGCTGCGAAACGAGAGGTCGTTGGTTCAAGTCTTCCCTCGAGTGAAAAGTTTAATTTTTTTATTTTCAGACAATTATTATCTGTCCGTCCGATGCGAGGTAACTGCGCCGTAGTATGGGGACGCTACACCTAAACGGAAAAATTTGAAAACGTTAAAAACATATGTTTTGACAGAGCACAGGCAAAACTTTGCGACTGTGAAACTGTTGCATTCATTTGTTGCAGTTTATGTGATGTGATGTTTTCACCTCTTTTTTGGGAGTGATTATCACATCCACAAGAAAACCTAAATCGGGCAAGATAAAAGAATCTTTAACCCATTCGCCAAGTGTACAAGTTAGGTGGGTCGACAACATGTTCCTGTCATGTGACGCACATGCCGTGACCAGTGTCTTGTAGAATATATCAGACGTGTTTTCCTGTGGAAGAATCGGTTGACCTATGACCTATGACCTCGCGATCAAATGTTTTCGGTTCCCATTGAAGAGGCACGTCCTTTCGTCTACTAATCGCACGGTTTCGCGATGCGGTCGCAAAACACAGACACTAAACTTATTACAGTGAACAGAGACGTCAATGAACGAACGGACAGATCATAACTTGGCGAAAATTAAGAAAATAAATTTTTCACTCGAGGGAAGATTTGAACCAAGGACCTCCCGTTCCGCAGCTGCTCACGCTAACCACGGGACCACGGTACTCCTGCGCTTACACTCTCCTTGATGTTGCCTATATTGAGCATAGACTACTCGGTTTGTATATTTTGCTTATTTTTTTCATAATTCCACACAACTTCTTCCTGTTTTCTTGATTGATCTGTGTTCAGTTTTTCAAGGCCTATCTGCTGTGCCAACTTATAACTAAATCTGAGGGGGGTGCGATGGGGAGGTTCCCTTGTTAGTTACTACTGGTGTGTTGCAGTCTCTGTCTTCCTCTACAGTTTTCCTCTTTACAGCTCCATCTAGTACCAAGGAAGTTATTCTCCGATTTCTTAACACGTCTCCTATCGTCTTGTTCCTTCATCCTGTCAGTGTTTTCCGAGTGTTTCTCTCTTCGACGATTCAAAGTAGAACCTTCTCATTCCTTACCTTATCAGTCCACTTAATTTTCAACATTCTTCTGTAGCACCACATCTCAAATGCTTCCCTTATCTTCGGCTCAGATTTTCACCGAGTTCATGGTTCATTACAATACAATGTTGTGCTCCAAATGTACGTTCGCAGAAATTTCTTCCTCAAATTAAGGCTTGGGTTTGATACCAGCAAAATTCTCTTGGCCAGGAATGCCCTCTTGCCAGTGCTAGTTTGCTTTTTATGTCCCCCGTGCTTCGTTCGTCATGGGTTGTTCGCTTCCAAGGTTGCAGAATTCCTTAATTTCGTCTACTTCGTGATCACTAACGTTGATGTTGAATTTCTCGCTACGCTCATTTCCACTGCTTCTCATTACTTTCTCCTTTTTCCAGTTTATCCTCATTCCGTGTACTGTACTCATTCCATTTGTTGAAAGTAGTTATGTGCATATTAGGTAAAATGACAAGTCAGTATGGTACTGCCACGTAAAATGATCGAGGATATGTTACAGTTTGCTCATGGTCCAGCATAAAGGTATACAAGAAGAGAGGAATCACATTTGAAAACACTGTACACAAGTGCCTAAGCCAGTTTACCCTTCATTCTCCGACCTATATCTGTCTTCAGGACGAACATACCGTACTACATAATAGCGAAATAACGTTGAAAAATTATGTTTTGAGTGGGTATTTAAGATCGACTCTCTAATCGACAAATGAACTGTGCGGCTGAAAGGGGTAGAAGTTACACCTTCAAGAGCAGAAGTATAATTTGTGATACATGACTTGGTCAGGTGAGGGAGGAACTGCGATCTGTATTATTATAAATTTTATGGTCTTGATATCAATCTAAGGTAAGTATAATTGGACGATTTGAAGATGGTTACCAATGAACCGCAACTGATTATCATCTATCTGGACGCGTGCCCGTCAGAAAAACGAAATTGCAGTAGTTCGAGTAACGAAGATTTTTGTGAGGTAACTGATTCATGAAGGGTATAGGTTATTGTTAGTCAGGGCCATTCTTTTGTAGGGATTATTGAAAGTCAGAATGCGTTGCGCTAAAAATATTGTGTGTCAGTTTAGTGATGATCAGAATAAGTAAAGAGAGAAATGTCTGAGCACGTTCAGTTTTGCTCAGCTGTTTGAAAATAAAATAACGTAAGAGGTTTATCAGCACACTAACTTATAATTTTCCATCGGGGCGTTTCAGTCATACTTCTGTACACGAGATTTCCACACTCCTAAACATCCCTAGGTCCACTGTTTCCGATGCGATAGGGAAGTGGAAATGTGAAGGGACACGAACAGCACAAAAGCGTACAGGCCGACCTCCTCTGTTGACAGACAGAGACCGCCGACAATTGAAGAGGATCGTAATGTTTAATAGGCAGACATCTATCAAGACCATCACACAGGAATTCCAAACTGCATCAAGATCTACTGCAAGTACTATGACAGTTAGGCGGGAGGTGAGAAAACTTGGATTTCAGAGTCGAGAGGTTGTTCATAAGCCACACATCACGCCGGTAAATGCCAAACGACGCCTACCTTGGTGTAACGAGCGTAAACAGTGGACGATAGAACAGTCGAAAAACGTTGTGTGGAGTGACGAATCAAGGCACACAACGTGGCGATCCGATGGCAGTGCGTGGGTATAACGAATGCCCGGTGAACGTCATCTGCTAGCGTGTGTAGTGCCAAGAGTAAAATTCGGAGGCGGTGATGTTATGATGTGGTCGTGTTTTTCATGGAGGGATCTTAATGCCAAAGGTCTACACTACCTAACTAAAAAGTGTGGGAACGTATTAAGGGTCACCAACATGAGGTGTGTCCACCCTTCATCTTCATAACAGCTTGAACTCTGCTGGTGACACTTCTAATAGGGTGTCTGAATGTCGGTGGAGAAAAAACCAATAACAGAGAAGGTTTGCTGTTGTTTGGGCCCAGGGGTCGGGAACTGAGTCGACATTCTAACTCACACCAAAGATGTTCTGTTGGGTTCAGGTCGAAACTCTGGGCAGGCCAGTCCAGTTCAGTTCAGAAATTTTACTGTCTACAAGCCATTGCCTGACAAGATGCTGCTTTGTGAAAGGCTGTATTATTTCGCTGGTAACTGGTTTCCGTCAGTTGATGACCATTCTCAGACCCATTGACCATACGTTTCCAATTGGTGAGAGATCTGGAGAATGTGCTGGCCAGGGCAGCAGTCGAACATTTTCTGTATCCAGAAGCGCCCGTGCAGGACTTCCAACATGCGGTTGTGCATTATCCTGCTGAAATATAGGGTTTCGCAGGGATCGAGTGAAGGTAGAGCCACGGGTCGTAAGACATCTGAAATGTAACGTCCATTGTTCAAGGTGCCGTCACTGCGAACAAGAGGTGACCGAGACGTGTAACCAATGGCACCCCATACCATCCCGCCGGGCGATACGCCAGTATGGCGATGACGAATACACGCTTCCAATGTGCGTTCACCGCGATGTCGCCAAACACGGATGCGACCACCATGATGCTGTAAACAGACCTGGATTCATCCGAAAAAATGAAGTTTTGCCATTCGTGTACCCAGGTTAGTCATTGAGTACACCATTGCAGACGCTCCTGTCTGTGATGCAGCGTCAAGGGTAGCCGCAGCCATGGTCTCCGAGCTGATAGTCCTTGCTGCTGCAAATGTCGTCGAACTGTTCGTGCAGATGGTTGTTGTCTTTCAAACGTCCCCATCTGTTGACTCAGGGATCGAGACGTGGCCGCACGATCCGTTACAGCCATGCGGACAAGATGCCTGTCATCTCGACTGCTAGTGATACGAGGCCGTTGGGATCCAGCACGGCGTTCCCTATTACCCTCCTGAACCCACCGATTCCATATTCTGCTAACAGTCATTGGATCTCGATCTACGCGAGCAGCAATGTCGCGATACGATAAACCGCAATCGCGATAGGCTACAACGCGACCTTTATCAATGTCGGAAACGTGATGGTACGCATTTCTTCTCCTTACACGAGGCATCACAACAACGTTTCACCAGGCAACGCCGGTCAACTGCTGTTTGTGTATGAGAAATCTGTTGGGAACTTTCCTCATGTCAGCACGTTGTAGGTGTCACCACCGGCGCCAACCTTGTGTGAATACTCTGAAAAGCTAATCATTTACATATCACAGCATCTTCTTCCTGTCGGTTAAATTTCACGTCTGTAGCACATCGTCTTCGTGGTGTAGCAATTTTAATGGCCAGTAGTGTAACTGATTCGCCTCGATGGGCAATGAATCCATATCCTTCAGTACGCATGGACATTTACGTTCAAGCTCCAATGAGAATCTGAAATTATTAAGCATGGAGGACATCGACAGGGACTGCGTTAGGTGGTGCCAGGTGGGAATGTGTCGGCCGATTCAAAATGGTTCAAATGGCTCTGAGCACTATGGGACTCAACGTCTGTGGTCATAAGTCCCCTAGAACTTAGAACTACTTAAACCTAACTAACCTAAGGACATCACACACATCCATGCCCGAGGCAGGATTCGAACCTGCGACCGTAGCAGTCGCGCGGTTCCTGACTGAGCGCCTAGAACCGCTAGACCACCGCGGCTGGCTGTGTCGGCCGAGAAGTGTGCCTATATAGTCCACGTATTTGTGATGAACACTGTGTTCATGTGACGGAGTCGTTTACGCAGCTGCCTAGTGAGCAGAAGATGCTGGGTCACAGTCACTCTCTGGCACACATTTTCAGTCGTCACTGCTGATCCCACATCAAGTCCCGACGCAAATGACGTAATTAATTCCTTCCCTTCCATTTCCTATCTCCCCCCCCCCCTCTTCAATTTACATTAAAAAATTATGGTTATACGAAATGAACTTCAAAATTTTTACTTCAATACATGCCTGCTCAATAGGTAGTATCATCAGAATTGCCCAACCACTTCCTCTAAATGGCTCTCCTGTGCTTTCTAGCCTTTTGTGAATAGATTTTTACTGCTTTATCTGATGATCTGAGCCGTTTCTTGTCTAAGTAAAGCGTAGACGTTATAGACTGCGAATCTACACAGAGGCCCATCTTTGCACTTTGTCATATTACACACAAATTTTAGGTAGTCTGTTCCGTATCAAATGAGTCACACACTCATTTTTATTTTGAGTCCGGCCGTGAAGACATTTCTTTAGTGGACAAATATCTGATTTTTTTCGTCCGTGATGGGAGATGGCAAATGATGAGAGTGAGTGTATTGTTGTTTAGTTATTTTGCCTCTACTGATCTTGGCCCAACGATCTCCTCCTTTTGTACATAGCCCATTTTGGGATTCGCGTTGCCTGAAGCTGTATGAAAAAACATTGGCTAGACTAATCTTCTCATTAATTCTCAATCTCCTCTATTCTATCTAATTACTACACTATAGCACTTCCGAATATGGCCTATAGCAGCAACTGTCAGTTTTGTCCAATCTAAAACTTTTTCGTCCCTCTATTTCTTGCCTTTCGTGCTAGCCTTGAGCTGTCTTTATCCCATCCATTTCTTAATGTGGCCAACATACTGTAGTTTGCAAATCATCCGATACTTCCCGAAGGGCGTCAGTTTCTCAATTTCTTTGAACGCTTTGTGTTCTACCTCCAAGATAGTTTATCTATTTAATGTTGTACCATGTTACTGAGCGTTGATAAATCTTACTCCACCACTTGAACCACAATAATTTGATATGCACCCACCTTCATGCTTATTTTTCATTTCATCCTTGCTTCTGAAATACTTGGAATGTATTTCCACATCGACGACCTTGCCAACGTCCACACTTCTAGTTGTTGCAACACTATTGAGAGGTGTGTTGCCTCTCTTCTACCAGCTTCCTTCAAAATTGTGGAAGAGTTCCTGTTATAATTATTTTCAACAACAGCTTCCTCAAAAGTCTTTTCATATTTTCCTGCTCTACATTCTCAATGGCAGAGTCAGCTGCAATGCTGTATTTGTCAAATTTTGAGGGTGGAGCAGGGATGTTCGTCACACCACGTAACATGTCATCTGCGGCCCTGCCCTTACCTACAGACCATAATCCATAAACCAGTCTAATGTTTATAATATATAGTTTAACTGTACGTGTAGTAAGATGTGAAGAATTGAAAGAAAATAACAGTGTGTTTGCAATAATTCCACATTAACTCTAATTCACAAGCAAGTCCTATAAGTATTTTTTTTTTCAGTGAAACAGCACATTTGCCATATTGTTTGCAGCACACATTGGTCTCCAAAGCATTGATATAAAGACACACTAACGATCTCATATTTTGTAGTCCAGCATTTAGTGTATTGTATTGTTTTTCAATTCCAGCTAGGGTTTTTTTTTCAGAGCACTGTCAGGTGTAGTGGCAGGAATGTCACTCAATGTATGACTACCAGTGTAGGCGTTAGACACTACTTGGATATCAAACACTGGTGTAGACATTGAATCAGACAAATGCTGAGTACCCTTTACTTCCTTGCGGCGATGTACATGTTTTTTAAATATCTGCAGACTACGTCTTGCATGTTGAAGGGACGAAAATGCAATGACTTCACCAAATATGACTTTCACAAAAGGTACATGTGTTTACTCACAAAGGGAACAATCCAAATGGCGCAAAATCGACTGTCACCTTTCTTATATTGTAGCCGACAGCAAGGCAGGCTATATCAGGCACATTTTGTGTGCAGAACATCATGTACCATAATTAAAAAAAAACAAAAACAGTTTAAAATACTTTTATGTACGTCATCCCAATATTTTATACATCGTTATAAACGGGGGACTCTAAATATTTCGAAAATACTTTTTTCCAAAAACTCATTCCGTATACCCTTAAAAAATGCACTCAAGAACTTCACTTTAATAGTGACGAAGTGGTAGTGACGAAGTGGTGCAAGCAGAGATGAGATTGTGAATCAGTCAACAAAGTCAGACATTGAACAGTGATAGAATCAACAAACTGGTCTCTTGTTGGGAGAAACGTGTTCGTCGCTAGGATGACTACTTTAACAAGTAAATATGTAGACATGAAGAACACAGATGTAGAATGTTAAGCAAGTATGTGTTTGTTTAAAAAGCTTTGAGAGTTTACACTTAAAAATTTGGAGGCATTATTTTTCAGCACACCGTCGCATATTAGAGACGATAGTCTTATGGGATTACAAATTCTTCTCCATTACAAATTCTTCACTTAAGAAAGGGCCAGGGATTAAATTTCCTGAATGAGCCTGCAATCACTGTGAATATTTTATGAATAAGGCTTTCTATTTCGCTTAATATTTGGTTTTACTTGTAATGTCGTTTGGGCTCTTACCATCAGACCTATAATCAACATTGAAGTAACGTGGGCTTGAGAGGTGTCTGTTAATCATCAGGCCACAAAAGAGAAAAAGTTTAAATACTAATAAAAAAGACGTTCGCTCACCAACATTTGGTACTTGTAAAAAAATATTCAGTGTCAGTATCTACGAAACCTAAGTGGGCGTGGTCATCATTTTTTTCATGGCATGCTTATAAAATGATAGTTTGTCTTTAGAATCACAAACATTAAAAGGTAACTTATAAAACGTTATTAAAATGAGTACTCATGCATATTCATAAAATTAGTTTCTCAGGTGACAGCAAAAGTTCATTTAGAATTCACCTAAATTTCACAGAAAGTATCTATTATAACTGCTTTACTATCATACCTATGCAGCGGATGTATAAACCTTAGTATTGAACATATTCTGTTTTAACATGCCATTGTGATTGTAAACGTTGTATTTGCTCTGATAACGCATACTTGAAAACTGCCATGTGAGCTAAATTTTTGCTTTAAATGTACTGAAAAGTGTGGACCAGTGAAAAATGTTACAAAGAAGTAATCAATTTGATTACTAAATCAATATATTTTGGACGGCAGTACCATCTTTCGGAGAAACCAGTAACTTGTGTCAAGAGGCTGGTCAGTGGACACGCAACCAGCGAGAGCTGTACGTACCTGCCACACGCAGAGCGAATTTTGGTCAAGTGAACGCCAGGATAACACCACGTAGGCAACACATATCACACCAGCGATTCTCGAAAAAATTCAGAAACCGATTAGAGCCAACTTAACTCGGTTCATTCAGAATTGTGTATGGACCTCTGCCTTCGTTGGTAAAAAGCTCGATGTCCTTCAGCATGTCTATTTGCGGTTCTGTGCAACACTTCCATGCTCCCACTTATCCGACCTAACTTTAGCTTTTGAATTTCTTACTGCGTCGTCTGTGTGCTGCCTCTCCTATTGTAAGAATGTTTTCTAAATCGCGTCACGAAATTCCTCACAGTGTATCACATATATAATTTTATCACAACCGTGGCAGTTTATTTTAGAACTCCTGAGTGTATTTGTCACGATTTTGCGCAGTATAACATGTCTTGTTATTATGTTCCTGTAATGTTAATTAGAGATCTGATAAAGGGAGCAATAGAAACGACGATATAAATACATATCACACGCTGGAAAAAATAGTGACACAAGTAAAACAGATGTACTTATTTTTTTTTATTTTTTAGTCATTAGTTTTCTGACTGGTTTGATGCGGCTCATCACCGATTCCTCTACTGTACCGACCTCTTCATGTCAGAGTAGCAATTGCAACCTACATCCTCAGTTATTCAAAAATTCAGATGGCTCTGAGCACTATGGGACTTAACATCTGAGGTCTCAGTCCCTCACGTGAACTTTTATGACTTATCCACCCCAAATAATATTTTTTTTTACTTATTGTAAGATAATAAAACATTCGATCGTCTATCAGGCAAAATTAGTACTTAAATTACACTAAAAAGTGAAACCATCTTGAAACTGTTTTATTAGAAAAATACAAAATGCAAAACTATAATTTGTGAAAATTAATACAATTTAAAAGGGAACGTCAGTTAGGTGCAATTTAAGGAACACAATTTATAGAAATGTAGAATCATAAATGGACATGTTCCATGTTGGAATACTTTTCTCCGAGAACAGGAACTCAGTATGAACTTTTTCATAGCAGATAATTCCATTTTTTCTTGTACGCTGCAACTCACGAACTTCCTTAATACAGTAATCGTCAAAACAGGTTCTACTCCTTCAAACATAAGTGCATGTCTGAAGGACGCTGTAATGACAAATATATAAGTAGATACTGCATAACCACAAACATTGTAATAATCAGCGGATCGCTCCCCACAGTTCTTATATATTTGAAAAATGCCACATTACCGCCTTGAGCTGCTGGTAAAATACTTCACTTGCACAACCAGTTTCAGTCTTCTGATCATCATCAGGGTCATAAATGAATTCACAGCATCATATTATGTGAAATATAAAATCATTATCGTTTGTTGATAAAGCCGTGAATTATACACCTTTATCACACCATAATATAAATTACGACGTCGATGAGTACACTATCACAGTTTTTATAGATTGACAACGTAATTTATAATACAATATAATAATACTGTATAATTAATGGTTTTATCACCTGACGTTAATGATTTTATATGTCGCTTAGCATGATGCTGTGAATTCATTTGTGAACCTATGATGATATGACGACAGAAACTGGTTGTGTAAACAAAGTATTTTACTATCAGTGCTAGACCGTAGTATGACATTTTTCAAATCGAATTAGTCAACGATAGTAAAAATCACATTCACTATACCTTATATATGAAAAGTCTCGCAACTAAGAACGTGCCGCTCTTTTTGAATTACCCACGCACAACTGCCAGCAGCAACGCTGAAGCGACACTGATCCTGCAGTATTGAATCATAAACTAGCCTACAGAAAAACTGACACAACTGCCCTGAACTGAACTGATTGCTGGATATAGCTGCAATGTTTTTCGCTGACGTTGGGGCACCTCAGACGTATTTTTCAGTGACATAAACTAAAAATTGTTTTTCTTTTTACTTGCGTCACTTTTCTTAATGGGGTATATATATATATATATATATATATATATATATATATATATATATATATATATACTTACAATATAAACAGCAGGTGGTGCTCCACAGCTCTTATATATTGGAAAAACGTCACAGTCGCATTACCGCCTTGAGCTGCTGGTAAAATACTTTATTTGCACAACCAGTTTCAGTCTTCTGACCATCATAAGGTTCATATGTATCTATGTCACCGAGCCATCCTCATTTAGGTTTTCCCTGATTTCTCTAAATCGCTTCAAGCAAATGTCGGGATGGTTCCTTTGAAAAGGCATGGCCGATTTCCTTCTCCATCCTTCCCTCATCCGATGGGATCGATGACTTCGCTATTTGGGCGCTTCCCCCAAATCAACCAACCAGGATATTATCATATCGACCTGCCTTACTACCTCTGATTTGGAGTTAACTCCGCCACGCCGTTGGAACATCCAGTGGGCCCCAACGGTGGTTTTGGCATCGTGGCTATACTGCGTTGCATCTTCGAAGTGAACTGCTAGTACATCATTTGAGTTAAGCTAGCGGACGCCTCCGTTGCAACTTGAACATGTTATTGATGGGCGTTGATCGGCTTTAAGCTAAAGGATTATTTGGAAAATAAAGGATAGCACATGGGGTAGTTTTAGAAGAGCTACTCTATGTTTGATTTAGTATATGATTAGCTTAAATAGGTTTACTTGATAAGACGTTATTGTGCAAGAAATATCTGCTGCATGTGACGCAAATTGCTTCTTCTGAGGCTTAATATGACTACCGTGTGGTATTAACACGAGTTCTTTTGCAGTTTCCATATGATGTTAATCTGCAGTGCCTTTTTAAGAAACGGACGAAGTTGAGCCACACCCCAGACAAAGTACTGAATCTGTTCAAATTAGTTAATGTCAAAAAGCCATGTTGGGATTCATCCTTCTTGTAAAAGATTTTGGAACCTTACGATTTAATAAATTTAACTTTTAATTACATTTTTTAAAATTTCATTAGGAAGACAAAATAATAATTTTCCAGAACATTAAGTTGTGGCATTTGGTCGAGCTATTTTGTTTTTACGCATATTACGTCCACAATAAATTTCGGCATAAGCGAAGAATCCTTAATGCATAGCTATTGTGAAAAATGGAACTTAAGGTATTGTGATGTTCAAGAAAACAATGCTCTAATATAAGTGAAACCTGTGCCTGACTTATCCCAGGATACAATGTAATTCTTCCAAGCTGTATTGGTATATTGTGTTGAGGGTGCGTTAGTTTAATGCTTGGGTTTCATTCTGGTTGCTGTTACCATGTTTCTTGTGGTCTAGTTTTTTTTCTAAGTTGTCAATATTGCAGTTGATACTGTGTGATATTTTCTGTTTCAGTATGGAAGCAAAGAATCTACTTAATCCAGCTCGGTTGAAAAAGGAGGAGCTAGGCCATGAACTGCAAATTTGAGGTGTGGAAAGATGCACAAGGACTACTTGTGAGTCAATTCATGATGTTAAGCAGAATGCGACTGACGACTGGTAAATCGTTGTTTTATTGACACACAACCTCTTTCGCGGCCTAAAGCCGCATCATCAGGTGCAACCCACATGGTACAGTGAAAGATATAATGTCTGCGCTATGTGGATTATTAAAATTAATGAAGGTAATGTCTAAAATATACTCATAATATTAAAAGGTCACAGGTGTATGTATCGCTCCTAGTCAAGATTTACATGGTAGGGAAAATGAGCCTGGAGAACAGAGCTTCAGCGTACAAAGAAACACAGCAGAGGAAAGAAAGTACCTTACTGAAACTTCCTGGCAGATTAAAACTGTTTGCGGACCGAGACTCGAACTCGGGTTCGAGTCTCGGTCCGGTACACAGTTTTAATCTGCCAGGAAGTTTCATATCAGCGCACACTCAGCTGCAGAGTGAAAATCGCATTCTCGAAAGTACCATACTACTAATCTGACTACAGCAGATGTTGAAAGTGACCATCATTCATCTCTTGATACTTTTGAGCCCTGGTCAGAAAGTTTCTGAATCCAGATTGAAGCTGGACTGCTGGAATTGCTGGAATCTCATCCGAAATGTTCTGCTGCAGTTCTTGAAGACTATGAGAGTTATTGCGATACTTCTTAGATATGAGGGCTCCCCAGCAGTGTAATCGCAGACTGAGAGATCGGGTGACATGTGTGGCCAGCTAGGACCGCGACCAGACTGATCTCTGCTAACAACTCTTTCAGGCTTGAAGATTGTGGTCAATGTGATCCAAGGTTCGGCCGGCTGGATGAGCAGTCGCTCCATTTTGTTGGAAGTAACTGTAGGTCTTTTCCTCCTCCGTTAACGCTGCCACAAATGGTTTCCAAATGTACGGACCGCTTTTATTTACCCCACTCTGTATTATTGAGTGAATACTGTCTACATTAAATTGGCGAACGAAGGGTGGCAAATACGTGATACATTAATTTCGTTTCACTGGTGGGTGGATCATGTAATTATACACACTTTTTCTAAGATTTTACTGCTACTAGAAGAAAAAATTTATAGTGAGAGAATGCTAATTTAAAAAAGCCGGATTGGCTGTAAAATAGTCAGTACTAAATTAGTCGAAGCACAAGGCAAATTACTGTGTGGAATGATGTAAGGTGGTAGTTTTTTACCGTTGTGATGGCAGAGTTTTGAGAAGAGCAGAAGCGGCCCGCACAAGCGACTAACACCCAAATCTCCTGTTGGCAAACACTCAGATCGGTACCAAACGTTGTGTATCGATGGAGTACCAACCAAAACACCGATTTAGTTCGGGCAGTATGCTATCATCCAGTGGAACATGCGTAAGCGGTAATTAAAAGTAACACAAGAAGTACGGAGAACGGGAATAGCGTATCGGTGAATAACTGAAGATGTCGCGAGGGTGAGGTGGTAGAGCGTCAGTCATCGTACCACAGGTCGCGCATGGAAACGCCTCTGATGACTTTTTTTGTTAACTCTTTACGTTTGAAACTGTTAAATGGGAGAACATTTTCTTATTATGCAAAAGGATTTTTCGGAGTTTGTAGCAACATTCTTTCGAGAGTTTGCTCTTGCTTCGTTAGCTGAAAGTAGCAAACCTATAGAGTACATCTGTATAGACAGTACACCACACCTATCTATACAAATGTACTCTACAGCTTTGCTACTTTCAGTTAACAAAGTGAAAGCAGACTGCCAAAAGAACATTGCTACAAACTCCGAAAAGTCCTTTTACATGTCACGAAAATGTTCTTTCAGATAGAGTTTCATGCGTAAATTATTAAAAAAATTGTCATCCGTGGAGTTTGAACGCGGGACCATATAAAAGCTTCACACATAAACAATTAAAAAAAGTTTTCGTCAGTGGGGTTAGAAAGCGGGATCAGTGGTTGACGACCTCTCGCTCTGCCAACTCACCCCGCGGGATCTACAAAAATGAAACACTCACAGATAAGCCTATCCTGTCCTCCGTAGCTCTGATGTTACTTTCGACTGCAGTTCACGCATGTTCTGCTGGACGACAGCACATGGCACGAACTAAATCGGTGTTTCCGTTTGTACTCTGTTGACATACAACGCTTCGTACCGATCTGAGTATCTGACATCTGGAGGTTTGGGCGTAAGAGAGCCTTACAGGATGGCGAACGGAAATTATCTTGTGTGATGTCATATATTTAGAACTAGGAGCGCTGGGTCACTACGTTTACAAGCAAGTTTAATATTAAATTTTATTACGTACTAATTTTAATCTTGTAAACAATCAGAAGAATGGTACTTTAATTCTAGGTGATAATTCATCGTCAACTGCGCATTTTCTTTTTTATTTCTATAAGTTTCTACTTCCTCTAATTCAAAATATGACTTTTTTTCTTTTATTGAAGTACTTTTAAGTTTTCTGGAGGGCTTGTGATGCTGTGCCCCACTTCGCGTAATTGCAGTTTTAATGCAGATCGAGGATTACTGAAGTTAAGGCGTTCTTGATATTTTGCGAAATTTCCTACCGGTATGCACTACATAGGAATAAAATTATGCATCAGCCTAGAACTTTTTATCTACTCATGGACTGAGGCACAAAGTTTTACTTCTATCTAGGATCTGTGATATCATATAAAAGAGCTGAATAGCTGAACTGGGTTTCCTCATTTAATAATAGCTGTGGGGATAGAAATATCTGTTGTTTTTTTTTATTTATAGAATTTCCAACTGGCTTAGTCCTGTCCCCTTTTCCTCTATGTGGAAGTCTTCTGAATCTATTATGTATTTGTGTTTTTTGTTAAAGCAATGTTCCGCAAAGGCTCAATCAGGCTTCTTCAATCTCCAACTTCTTGAAGCGTGGTGCAGATTGACCTTCCAGTCTGTCCAATGTAGCAAGATTGACAACCTGTCATATGACCTTATAAACCCCACTTTTTGTTATGACTGGTGGCATTGAAGAAGCTACTACCTATTGTCTGAGGGACATAGAAACACAGAGAAATCCTTTGAATTCAAAATGTTACGTATCCTTTTTGAAGTTTTCCCTACAAAAGGTAATATACACCAATTATTTTCCAGTTTTTGTGTGTCGTTCGTTGGGGAATTAGGGGCCTAGCTTGCTTCCTCGTCTTTTTACTTAGAATTTTGTAAGTGATTTTGGGTCAAATTCATTATTTGTGGCTATTGGCGGGAGTGTCAGTCTTGCTACGTTGGACAGACTGGGAAGTCAATCTGCACCAGGCTTAAAGAACATAATAGAATCTGGAGACTGAAGAAACCTGATTCAGCCTTTGTGGAACATTGCTTTAACAAAAACCACAAATACATAATAGATTTAGAAGACTTCTACATAGACGAAAAGGGGACAGGACTAAGCCAGTTGGAAATTCTAGAAATAAAAAAAAACCAGATATGTCTATCCCCACAGCTATTATTAAATGAGCAAACCGAGTTCAATTCTTCAGCTCTTTTATATGATATCACAGATCCTAGATAGAAGTAAAACTTTGTGCCTCAGTCCATGAGTAGATAAAAAGTTGTAGGCTGACGTATAAATCTGTTCTTATGTATGTTTAGTCATTTTAGTGTAATTGCTGAATTGTGTAATTCCATATGCAATCTGTCAACAACAAAAAAATAGTCAATGAAGGAATTTTACTTTAACTGAAAGGTCGATACATTAAGAAGTTGAAAGGCTTATCATTTCCTTGTCGTCAATCTTTGCTTTATCAACTTTGGAATCAGTAATGTACTTGATAATGGGCTTATAACCCAATACCTAGGCTATTTAGTAACCATAATGGAATTTGTGAAACAAAAGTCGCTATATATTTCTTCTGCCAATCATTGCGTGTTGTGCAGACTTTTCATTATCTTCTTTTACCACAGGTGTTTCCTGATGCCTGAGTCCAAAGAATTAGAATACGCTGGAATGCTGTTTCTCGGTCTGATACATATGCCTATTTTTTCTAATACTACATCCAAATATGGTCTTCTACTAAGAACAGAGGGTTCCTTAGTCTGATTGGCTGGTGTAAGCGTTATATGTCTCTGATCCGCAACGAGAAAGAACATTTTTGTTTTTTAGTATATTGCTATTAATTGCGTTAATAAATTGTAGATCATCACCTTTACTAAATATGTATGGGAACTGGATGTCAATCCTATTCTACGTCTCCCCTCTCACTCTGACCATCTCCTCCTTCCCCTCCCTCCAACTCCCCTCTACATTCATTTCCTTCCCCCCCTCTCTGTCCACCTATTCTTTTCTCTCCTCCTTCCCCCTACATCCAGTGCCCTCTACATTCATTTCCTTCCCCCCTCTCTGTCCACCTTTTCTCTTCTCTCCTCCTTCCCCCTACCTCCTGCTCCCCTCTTCATTCATTTCCTTCCCCCCTCTCTGCCCACCTTTTCTTTTGTCTCCTCCTTCCCCCTACCTCCCACTCCCCTCTACATTCATTTCCTTCCCCCCACTCTGTCCACATTTTCTTTCCTCTCCTCCTTCCCCATCCCTCCTGCTCCCCACTATATTCATTTCCTTCCCCCCCTCACCGTCCACCTTTCCTTTTCTCTCCTCCTTCCCCCTCCCTCCTGTTCCCTTCTACATTCATTTCCTTCCCCCCCTTCTCTGTCCAACTTCTTTTTTCTCTCCTCCTTCCCCCTCCCTCCTGCTCCCCACTACATTCATTTCCTTCCCCCCTCACCGTCCAACTTCACTTTTATCGAACTGTGATCCTTGTTTAGTGGTGTTGTAAGCGAAACCTTGAGTGGGAAATGAAGTCTCTTAAAATGAATGGGTAAATCGGTTGAGATCGTGGGTATATGAGGTACGAGAGAGACCTCTCCAGGTGCTGGATCTGTCAAGATAGTAGCTTCATTGACAGTATTTCGCATTGCTCTAATCTGCGAACAGGTAGTGTTGCAAAATTTTCCGATGATCCAGATTCCTGCCGGCCGTTGTGGCCGAGCCGTTCGAGGCACTTCAGTCCAGAACCATGCTACTGCTACGGTCGCAGGTTCGAATCCTGCCTCGGGCATGGATGTGTGTGACGTACTAAGGTTAGTTAGGTTTAAGAACTTCTAAGTCTAGGGGACTTATGACCTCAGATGTTAAGTCCCATAGTGCTTAGAGCCATTTTAACCATTTTTGATCCAGATTCCGTACTAATATTTTAATCACAAGCCCTTAAGCTATAAATACAACTTATTTGAGTTCTGCTAACATCGAGCGCGAGAAATAATACGAAGCTCCTCATTCTTGTGTATACGAATTTTGTTAACATTATACTCGGCAACGCTGGATGCTTGGCGGCAGCCGTCAGTGCAGGTCAGGGCGGTGCTGTCGATGCTGGAGTACTGATTATTCTTCGTGTTTCGCTGTCCCTGCTAAAACATACTGATAAAACGAATATCGGACTAGACTAATCTGGGACCACTCTATCGAATGGGTACGTAAAATTCTGCTTTAAAAGTAATTTTTTGCTGACGGGAAAAAACCTAAGCTTTCCGTCGCAACTGGACGTCGCATCAAAAAAGTGTTGAGCACTAATTGTGTGTGCTGACTCAATCTACACGGTGCGAAAACGAAACTGCAAATATCTGTTGACACACCAGTGGAAAAGCACCTAACGACTCTTAGGCGACACAATCCAAAAGTTTGTTAGAGTATAATCTAAAAATTTGAAGTATATCGGCCAAGTCTTTCCGAGGTTTTTGCTGAAAACTTTTCTCCGTTACGTGATATCTGCGAGTGTATTTACATGTTAAGTATATTGACAAGGATGTAGTCCATGTGTGCCCAAATGTTTGCTAGAGTATTGTACAAAAATTGGAAGTAAATCACTCAAAAACTTTGGAATTCTAGCAAAATTCATACTCTTTAAATGGCATATAGGTATTTATCTACCAAATACATTAAAACTACACTGAAGAGCCAAAGAAAGTGGTACATCTGCCCAATATCATGTAGGGCCCCGCGAGCAAGAAGAAGTGCCTTAATAAGACATGCCATGGACTTGACTAATGTCTAAAGTAGTGCTGGAGTCAAATGACACTATGAATCCTGCAGAGCTGTCCATAAATCCAAAAGAGTACGAGGGGGTGGAGATCTCCTCTGCACAGCACGCAGCAAGGCAGCTCAGATATTCTCAATAATGTTCATGTCTGGAGAGTTTAGTGGCCAGCGGAAGTGTTTAAACTCAGAAGAGTGTTCCTGGAGCCAATCTATATCAATTCTGGACGTGTGGGGTGTCGCATTGTCCTGCTGGAATAGCCCAAGTCCGTCGGAATGCACAATGGTTATGAATGGATGCAGGAGATCAGAGACGATGCTTACATACGTGTCACCTGTCAGAGTCGTATCTAGACGTATCAGGTATCGCATATCACTCCAACTGCACACGCCCCACACCATTACAGAGCCTTCACCAGCTTGTACAGTCACCTGCTGACGTGCAGCATCTATGGTTTCATGAGGTTGTCTCCATACCCGAACACGTCCATCCGCTCGATACAATTTGAAACGAGACTCGTCCGACCAGGCAACTTGCTTCCAGTGACCAACAGTCCAATATCGTTGTTGACGGTCCGAGGCGAGGCGTAAAGCTTTGTGTCGCCCCCTCATCAAGGGTACACGAGTGGGCCTTCGGCTCCGAATGCCCATATCGATGATGTTTCCTTGAATGGTTCGCACGCTGACACTTGTTGATGGCCCAACACTGAAATCTGCAGCAATCTGCAGAAGGGTTGCACATCTGTCACGTTGAACTATTCTCATCAGTCGTTGTTGGTCCCGTTCTTGCAGGATCTTTTTCCTGGCGCAGCGATGTCGGAGGTTTGATGTTTTACCGTATTCCTGTTATTCATGGTACACTTGTAAAATGGACGTAGGGGAAAATCTCCACTTCATCGGTACCTCGGAGATGCTGTGCCCCATGGTTCGTGCGCAGAATATAACACCACGTTCAAACTCACTTAAATCTAGATTACCTGCGGTTTTAGCAGCAGTAACCGATCTAAAAACTGCGCCAAACACTTGTTGCCGACAGCAGCGCCGTATTCTGCGTGTTGACATATCTCTGTATTTGAATACGCACGCCTATACCAGTTTCTTTTGTGCATCAGTAAATGTTGCCTATGACCGTTCGAACGTTTTTTAGAGAATTGTTTAAAAATTTGAAGTAAACTATTGAACATTTCGCATACTTTTCTGACTACATTTTCCCGCTATATGGTATATATTTTGGATGTTGAAAAAAAAAGGTGTCGAGTACTTTGAGTGGTGGTAGTACTCGTGGAAACAAGAAAAATAAGTCAGAAGTAAAGCTGTGAGTACCGGGCGTGAGTCGTGCTTCGGTAGCTCAGTTGGTAGAGCACTTGCCCGCGAAAGGCAAAGGTCCCGAGTTCGAGTCTCGGTCGGGCACACAGTTTTAATCTGCCAGGAAGTTTCATATCAGCGCACACTCCGCTGCAGAGTGAAAATATCATTCAAGTCAGATAAACATGGGTCCGGAAATGCATACTTTCTGAGACAAACACGAGATTATTTTGCTGTAGGTGTTCACCGTGGAGTTCTTTCATGACAATGAACCCTTCCGCCTTCCGACGTATGGAATGAGGCACCCTTCGAAATATACCCGGCTGTTGTTGTACCTGAGCCGGCCGCGGTGGTCTCGCGGTTCTAGGCGCGCAGTCCGGAGCCGTGGGACTGCTACGGTCGCAGGTTCGAATCCTGCCTCGGGCATGGATGTGTGTGATGTCCTTAGGTTAGTTAGGTTTAAGTAGTTCTAAGTTCTAGGGGACTGATAACCACAGTAGTTGAGTCCCATAGTGCTCAGAGCCATTTTTGTTGTACCTGCTGGCACGCAGTGGAGACACGGCCCTGTAGTATTCGCACATCATTGATTGGAGCGGAGTAGACCAATTCCTTTAAATTCCCTATGACCAAAGGTGTAGGGCATTGATGTCTGGGGAACGAGCACGCCAAGGCGTGCTCCCCGCTCGACCAATCCAGCTGTCGCGAAATGTCCGTGTCAAATGTTAGAGAATATTTTGACGAAAGTATTCAGGTGCGCCATTGTGCGTGAACCACATTTGTATTCGTTACTGCAATGGCACAGCCTCCACCGCGGTAGGCAATACATTATTGAGAAAGTTCAGATAATGCGTCCCAGTAAACCTGTGTGATAGCACGTATGACCCTATTAATCTGTCGCCAAGTACGTCGGCCCATACACGTACCTGAATTGCTTGGTGATTTACATGTGCCCTTACATGCTGGTAATAGATTTTCACAACACCATCTCTTGTGAACTATGCCTCATCGGTGAATGAAATCTTGGATGTGAACAGTGGATCTGCGGCACAGTTCTGCAACAGCAGTTGACAGAACCGGCATTCGTCATTCACGATGACTCTGTGGCCTTAGGGCCTAAACATGCTGCAGATGATATGGATACATCAGTTGTCCATGAAGTACCCCCCGTCCCCCTCCCCCCTCCAAAGATAAGAGAGTGAAACACACCTTCTGCTGCTGTTAATCAAATGGTTCAAATGGCTCTGAGCACTATGGGACTTAACATCTGAGGTCATCAGTCCCCTAGAACTTAGAACTACT